>NC_088717.1:24383262-25799512 GCF_963576615.1 Watersipora subatra
ATTCAATAAAGCTTTGTGAGTAGCAAAACTTGGTTAGCTTGCGGATTTATGCCATTTCCATGATGCGGTTAACACGCGAATTGACTCAACTTTGCCCATCATGCGCATTATGGAAACATAGTGGAAACATGAAAATAGTCATTCCAACTCAACAAGCAGAATGTAAATTCTATCTTATTATACATATTATACATATTATATATTATATCTTATCTATATTATACAACAGAAAAAAACAAGTTTAAACACAACAATTAACTTTAAATAATTTTTTCTTATTTTGGTCCGACACCTAAGCTCAAATCAGCAGATACTCCATAGACCTATTAACTATACTGTATAATGTAATACTATACTATAACTATACTATAATTTATTGTTAATAGGTCTATGAGATACTATCATAGCTGTTTCTTCACATGCCACTGGCCGGCTAACCAATGGCGAGACTTCACTACAGCTGTGCTTAACTGACTGGTTGTTTAGGTGCTGTCCTAACTATCTCATTACCTCAAGTTGACCAATGAACTAATTCTTTATGTACTAGCGCAGTTGTTTTTCACACCAATATTAGAAAAAGTATCTCAAAGCTTTTCTCATAGACCATAATTCCTCAGTTTTACCTGTGGCCGTCGCGAGTCACATAAGCATTCTAAAAATTTTATAAGAATAAAATTCAAAGTGTAACACAAAGTCAATTAAACCAAGTCTGGTCCTTTGTATGCAGTTTTCCACCAGCACAATCTGTTAGTCTACCAGTACTAATAAGCACCTGACAACACCTGTCAGTAAGCTAGATAATTTGTAGAGTTGTCTTACAAATATTTGTAACAGTAAAGTTTTTGGTTATTTAATTGCTTATCTATATATGTAGATAAATCTCAGTGTTGGTCTGTATTTTGTGTGTCTGTCCGTGTGTCCAATTACAGCGATAAAACTTTAAAAATGAAAGATCCACTTTGTGTTGGATTTGAACTCGGATCCTCTAGTTCTGCAGATAGATATTTGTCTAAAGCACTACATTTTCGAAGTGACAATACTATGGAATAAATTGTGCACATATTTATTACACCTGCTAATTGTTAATGGCTTCACACTTAACAACTCGGCTAGCATTATGTGTTAAGCCATACTAAAAGAAAAATATATGATCACACATAAAAAATACTTAAGCTGATGTGACCAATAAAATGGTTGCAATGAATATAGAGCCATAGTAGACACTGCAGCCGGTACAGGATGAATTACACAGCAATAAACACACTACACAAAAATAAACAAACACCTTCATTTAAAGGTTAGAATGGTAAATGTTGTGTATGTTGATTAAAAGCAAGTTTTCTCTGCGAAAACTTTTTTGTTACCATGCAACACCGGGTATTCATCTAGTTGTAATATTATATTTTAGTTTTGAATTTATTAGTCTTTTTATAGTACAATTAAAACTGACCTTTTTCTCTGACCAAATAAAGATTTCCTTCCAAAGTCTCGCTTCTTTGTATCCTTCCAACTGCAAAACAGAAAATTCATATGTACTATTTGACTCCGACTTCAACTAGTAGTACAGAGCTATTTGTTTCTGATGCTACGAAACCTTTAAATAATTTTATGAGAAAGACTCAAGTTTTATTTTTAGTTGTAAGTTGTAAACAGCAGCCAAATCTATCACTTAATTGGGTTGTGAATAGCAAATGGTAGACAGGAATCAAGAATAGATCTTTGAAATTCTAAAATATATTTATATACATGTTAGTATTTGTGTTTATATAAATGTATTTTGAATCATGTTAAAAAAATTAAAAACTTACTGCAATTCTGAGCTGAATGGAACAACTACAGAATAGGTGTTTTGTTAAAGAGGAATTGTCTGCCCTATTTGCATTAGTTTATAAAAAAGAAGACAAGTCTTAAATGTTAAGCAATTGTTTGGGGTAGGTAATGCACTCCACTCTAAACTAACTCTACTGAAAAAAAGCATTCCATTTCAAAGTAAGAAATTTCTCAATTATTTTTATTTGATTAAAATAATACTTAATGGTTTTTAGAACATAGTTTTCTATCTATAACCCTTTCACATTCATGTAACAATCAATGCGCTCTTCTATCAGACTCACAAAACCTTCGATGTGGTTTACTGTTATCACTACACAGCCATTGTTTGACATGGTTGTGATGACATTGTGATGACATGAATTTGAAATTGTGCGCACTCTGAGTTCCCATGTAATAAGTGTTTCAATGAGCGTACTGTATGCATGTTGCGGATTAACATGAACGATTTGTTAAAAAAGATAACAAATTTGGGTCAAATTGAAGTAAGAACAACGGAAGAGTAGAAAATGTTTAAAATAGAATAGCTTGCATAGCATTTTCTTGCACATCATCCGCTAGTGCCATTTCCATCTTGCACAAGCATGAAACAATCCATTAAAATTTCTATCTTGTGGATGATGGAAACTTGCAGACTAACAGCGTCATGGAAACATAATGTATCACTTTTTGCTATGGTTATGCCTGTAATTAATAATAATTACTGTTTATAATATGTGTATTGCATAAGCAGGATGTTTCCATTATTAGATGAGCGAATTAAGAGCTAATTGGCATTTACATAGTAGACTTACGACCATTGCCGATACTGTGATTATAAAACAACGCCACCAATAGATTTAGATTACACCAATAGATTACACCAATAGATTTTGTGACTATAACAGACCCATTACACAAGCAATGTGAAAACAGACCAACTAATAAAATCTTACCTTACCATAGAGTCTATGAGCACTACTAAAGCTGCTGTATATGAGAATGCTAGTTTAATACAGAGTGCATTTTAACCCAAGGATTTTCAATTTTTCTATGGAACTTAAGTTTGGGGCGTCAGCAAGAGCTATCAAAGTGTAATCAAGTTTTATTGCTAATAGTGCTCCGGCAGTTTAGTGTGATGTGAGAGGTCGCCGGGTGTAATAAAAATATATACAAATATAAATGTACAATATAAATAAATGTAGGCCTACAATATAAAGCCAGTAGGCGTATAGTGTTTGTCAATCAATCTGAAAGTCGTAAGTTTGAACCCTGTACGATGCAGTATTTCTCCAACAGGGAAATCATGGCTTCCGACAGCTGGTCGGACAAACAGGGCTCAAATTATGGAAAAAGATATTGGAGCTTTTAGAGATCTCTGATTTTGCCTCAAACTCTTTAATTGTTCCAAATTTAATGGCTCTGAGAGCAAACCATCCATCTAGTTTGTGCTAAAATCAAAAGAGGCAAATGACTCACCAAACACGAAAAAGAGCTGCATCTTGTGCCAATGCTTTATAGATTGTAAGGAGAATTTTTAACTCTTGCAGATGTCGTTTTTTTTAGCTGGAATGATAATTGAAGTTGCTGGTTTACAGAAGAATTAACAAAGTTAATAATGCCAGAAAATGATTAAAAACCTTTTGGTAAGACTCCTTCTGTACAGCTCTCTTAAACTCATATAGTTTAACTCTGGCTTCTTAAGTTTATAAATTTACAGTAGACCCTCCTGCAACGTAAATAATCTGTTCCAGGAGCGTTTATGTTATAAGGAATTTACGTTTTACGAACAGTAAAATACATATAAATTGTTTAATCCATTCCATGATCTTTCCAAACTCACCCTTTTGGTTATACAAAAAGACTCAACTTGACTTTTTAGTTTGCTGGCTGTATCGTAAATGTAATATTATTAGTTTGCATCGACAACTTGTCTCTTTTTTTCTGATCAATTTCACTGGTTTTATAAACTATGATTGCAGTAATTTTACAATAAGTTGATGGGAAGCGCACATCTTCGGTGTTTATTCACAACGATTTGTTCATTTTTTAGACAGCAAAGTATATTTTGGAAAGTAAAGCTAGTAGTCTGGTAATCTAATAGCAATGCAGGAGAGTTGGAATAGTGAATTAAAGGTTGTAGTAACAGAAAGTTCTTAAGCTGAAACACACAATGGTGGATGTAGTATGTTGGTATCACGGAATATTTACTTTTGAATGCCTATCTGTGTGATTTCTTAATCAATATATAAATTAGAGGGTTCAGAGTAGTGCATGGTCATAGCAAGCTGCTGATACACTACCACTCAGCTGTTGAGGAAGTTGGATTTGTCTCCACCCAAATAAAAAGAGAGAGCTCAACGTTTCTAAAAATGGAAAAAAGGATCCAACTTTCCGATTGGAGAATATGGAACCTTTCATCCCTCTGTTTCACTCTACTGTTTCATATTATTTACCACCTGTACATGTGAACAGCCCAACCCTAAACGTTACACCATAAATGTTAAATAATAAAATTTGTCTTCCACTGTACAAAGAGAGTCCGCTGTTAGGACAATTTCCTACTGATGGTAGTAGTTTACCCCAATTATTAGAATCGTCTTTGATCGTTGTAGTGAAAATCAAAACTTTGTTAGTTAACTTTACTGTCTGACGGAGGCTACTGGTGAACCTATGGAACAGAGGCTACTGATAAAAATGTTCTATAAAAAGAGTCATTATCACATATCTATTGATTTATGTGGATCTATGCATCTATGAAGCTTTCACTAACTTTTTTTGACCTACTTTTTAATAATAATATTGCATCAATACAATTTTTTAAAGTAAATATTTAGATTGTTTGCAGTACTAAACAGCTTGGCTCGAAGACCTGTCATAAGCATGTTGCTGTTAAAAATATAGCCGCAAGTATTGCTTATGACCATAAAATTAGGAAAGTTTAATGTTACAAACTTTAAAGTTAAAATAGCACTGACAGCTAAGAAGAAATAAGCAGAAACAAATAAATCAAATTTTTGGGCAGATGTCATATGTTGAGCATTGTCGCCAGATGTGGAATTTGATCAATCTCAGCAAAAATGCCTATAAAAGTCGATTTTTCTGGTGCTGTATGCGCTATTTTGTCATATCTGTTGGAAGCCTAATTTTTGTTTGTCATAACTTTTCAAATTCTAACACTATAAAGCATTTGGTGTTGAAAAAAGAGCATCTTTCGAGAGGAAGAATGTTATTTCCTGAGAAGAAATTTTCTTCATATGCAAAAAAATTTTTTTTTTAAATATATATCTAAAAAAAAATTATTTGTATCCAGCTTATAAATAGAGACTATTAATAATAACATAGAAAGACAAATGAAACTTTTAGAGAAGAAGAAGGTAACACAAGAAGTAAGCAACCTTAGAGAGGTAGAAGAAAGGGCCAGATTGGCAGCTGTAGAGCTTCAAAGCAACATGGTACATGAGGAGTCCAAAGTCTAGAAGAGGTCCAGCGACGGGGACTCCATCAACGACCACATTTATCTCTGTCATGTTCCAAGCCCTTGGTCTCAGCATTAGTATTGGTGCTGCTGGAACACTGGGAACGCCTGTAAAATGTATCACATATTATCAGCGTTTGATCCAAAGCAATGTTGAGAAATACAAGCTGTAAAAATCATTTGCTTTCTTTTCTTTGATGAAACAGACGCACTGAAATTGTTTTAAAAAACTGTTTTCTGTATAACCATTGTGGGTCAAGAAAAGCCACAAATTTTATAAATAGAAACCAGCTAAATATTTACACAGTAGGTGCATGCTTTGTACTTACTTATAGGTATGTGCTCTATGCTTGTTTTTCACATGCTTTTTTATAGATTTATATTTCCATGTCAACATTCATATACACAAGATCTATGCTCATAAAATCATACTCTATGTTTTCAATACAGTCAAACCTCCACTTACGATCACCTCTACATACAAACTTTTTAACATGTAACATAAAACTTTAGGAAATATTCAACTTGACATGTAAATTAATTTTTATTACATGACTTTCAAAACATTTCAAAAGATTTTATTTTACAAGCATTGAAGAAACTTGTGAAAATTAAAATAAGCATTGAAAATATAAAAATCTCTAATATGTAACGCCTAAGTTAGTTCGGATTTGAATGATTTCATGTTAGAGTGAGTCGCACTGTGTATCGCTATCACTACCTCTGAACCTATGGATTGCCAAACCTACACTTCTATCGGTTTTTAAATTTAGCTTTTTAAATAGTTTTATGTAATATAATAGTTTCAACACAATGTTATCCACTTGAAGTATTTATAGGCAAATCTCTTGGCTGTAAAACCATTCATATAAAATATCTTGTACATATTTTAATATTAATTTTTGTTTTTACAAAACAAATCTGTCGACGAGTCCACTTCATATGCCTAAATTTGGCTATATTTCAGTGTAATTTTATATTTATAAATACATTATATTGCTATAACAAAAAAAGCTTAGGTCAAGCTAATATTGCGCTATATATCTAATAAATAAATACTTTGTTTAGCTGTTTATTAAATAGCCATAGCTAATGGTTATATAAACTAGGTGTTTAATGAAACAGTTCATTACATAGTATGACAGTGAATAAACCACATTTGTTATAGCTTGTGTTATTATTCATACAAAAACACAACAATATTTGTAGATATGTTTACAAAGATTTTATGTGCTTAGATCAGCTAAAATAGTTTCACCTATTTAAACTAAATCAGTGGCTTTATCTACTGACATATGTGGCAAAGCATCGCAATGGCAGCAATGCCTTGATCTGCTTGAAATTGATTTTTGTCACATTGTAATCTGACTGTCTAAACACAACCCTTAGATCTCCTCCTCTGCTTATCTCTCAGTATTTACTGCTCTATCTGCATGATGGAAGGACTAGTTTGGTATTCAGTTAGATTATTTTTGCAGGAATCAATATTTTAGTCAGGTTTATTAAGTTCCTGCTTCTATTATAGAACAGTGACTTTTACAAAATTATGTAAGTAAATTAGGTCACCAGAATGTGATTACAACTCAGAATTAATGCGTATAAAAGTCATTGCTAGACAAATCACTTTACGAAGTTCGTCGTTTGAAAAATGCAGACGTCAACAACAGTTTCTCTGACTTTATAATAAAAATGCTTTATTATAATTATAATAAAGTGACAACTAAAATGTTTTTTATTTTAGTAGTTAAAATTTAGTTTATGCAAAAAAATAAAATGTTTTTTCTCAAATTTTGCAGACTAAGATAATCTGTTTGTCAGTTCCATAATGCCGTCTAATCGAATGCATGTGAAATAATCAGACCGATGTCCAAAGCTCAACTCACTAATACTAGGAATGGATTTGCTGTTTCAAAAATAGAAGGTAGATGTCAGCAAACAGACATATTTACAAAGCCAATATTTTTACATTGTAAACACATTTACGACGCATGGTGTGAGACACAACATTGATTTATCATTCTGTATTCATAGCCAACCTTTTATATAATGGTTGTCAAAAGATGCAATTAAGCTGGCAGATATTTTAAGCATGAATTGATGCACGAATGACAGAGGAACAATTTCATATGTAATTCAGCATGAAACAATGCCGATGTTGCTCATGCATCATATTCTCTTGTTTTATGGAAAGCCAACCTTATGGGTACATATATGGTATATATGGCAACAATTTAATATTATGCTACATACTTTTCATATAATAATCAGCTGATTTAAAAATTTTTAAATACAAATTGTGCATTTTGCTAGATTTGAAGTTATAAATTGTATAAAGGTGTATCCATGATGTTGTACTTTCTTTGCTGACTCGTTGAAATATTCTAGCTGATTAGCTGATTTCTAGTTTTTTAGCTGATTAGCTGATAGATATTAAGTTTTCTCTGAATGTTTGATTTTACATTCACTCCTCTTCAGGCACCACTGTTTATTTACAAGCAGCTAGATGCATTTGCAAAAAAGTTCTTATATGAAGTTTTAAAAAATTGAGAGGTGAAGAAGATTGGAGGGTTGTTGTTAGTCAGCCAGCTTAAAACATGATAAAAAATCTATTTCAAGCAGAACGAGGCACAGATGCAAGAATAATGCATTGCTACATATTCCAATACGTAAAGCCACCTGTCTAGTTTAAACTTTTATTGTCTCTCTTATGTACATAAGTCTACTGTATATATACACTATATCTCAAAGTTTGTGTGTATGTCGGTAGTTCCAACTATTAAAATCTTGAATTAAAGAATCCGTATTACAGCAGATTGGATCTCAGACCCTCCGCTTCACCAATCTGACGCCTTACCAATTCAGCCACACAAGCTGGATGGATTAAATAGGCGAAATATGTCACTATATGAGAACAAACACGCTACCGCTCTCTGTCACAATGCAAAGTGATGGCCTAACGTCATGAGAAGTGGTAGCTCTTATTAGTAAGCTTACTCAAATTGTCAATTGGCAATGGTCAGACTAATAGCAAGCGGCAGGCAACTCTCATTGTCTATACGCTGACTTTTTATTACTCGGGCAACACCGGGTAGCACAGCCATCTTTTATCAAAAAGTTATCTTTAAATATAAATAATATATCAATGATTTAAAACGATTATGCAATTATAAATATAGAATCATACACAAGTACAGTCAAACTTTGACAGATTTTTCCTACCGAAAATATAAGCAGCCTTTGTTAAACCAAAAGTTCTATGAATTATTTTTATGAATTCTATGAAAATCATAAAGATCGTAGCTCTAATATCGCTTAGCCATTGTTTGCAGCTTATTATTTGCTAGTTATTACTTGCTGGCCATTCCTTGCTAATTGCTACTTGCTAGTTAATACTTGTTAGTTACTACTTGCTAGTTACTAAATGCTGACTATTACTTGCTAGTTACTAGTTGCTAGTTACTACTTGCTAGTTACTATTGCTAGTTACTACTTGCTAGTTACTAAATGCTGACTATTACTTGCTAGTTACTAAATGATGAATATTACTTGCTAGTTACTACTTGCTAGTTACTATTTGCTAGTTACTACTTGTCAGTTACTAAATGCTGACTGTTACTTGCTAGTTGTTACTTGCTAATTATTGTGTCCTAGTTGTTACCTGCAAGCTGCCCCTGTACAAATCTCACTATGTTCCAGTGTCCAGCAAGCTGATTTGCCCACGAAGGGCAATGGCCATCATCAAAGTCTACCTGAAAGCAGTGAAAATACTTAAAGAAAAAGTGCATTATATGCGGAGCTACAACCTTCACATCTTAAATGAAAATTTTATCAATATTGTCATCAGTCGCTGTTTAGAAAAGCTGACTATGTGCACAGTTTCACTTTTAAGTTTGATTAGCAAGTTTTTTCAGACCTGACTGACATCTTGTCAAATTTTATCTCAACACAAGTTTTAACATTTTGACTATTGTAGATATAGAAATTTGTGGTTATTACATTTTTACATTAATAAAGTTTGCCAACTAGATATTTTTCAACCCCAAAAATACACAAAAATCTTGGTTTAATAAATTTTCAACAAAAACCAGTACATAACATTGAGGGTTTTTGAAAGATTCTCACAGCTATAAAACTCACATATATAACATTAAAAACAGTCACGCATCAAAAATCAGGAGAAGCAGACAAAGCAAAATGTATCATTACAGATTTTTATTACAGACTTGAACGAAGCCGTTACACGCCAGACCACCGGCTCCTTCTAATTATAAAGTATGCTAATTGTAATTTTCTGTGATAATACCAAACAATTATTTCGAGTTCACACCAGATGAAATAACCTCTTCTCCCTCTCTATACCACTCTTACATAAACCTGCAGCTTGCAACGCTCAAAGTTTTGTCACTAAGGCTATCATTACCAGCTTCAAATCGATAGCAACACATGCGCCTAGTACCATTATATGGCTGCAAATCTTAGCACTTCAACCAGTGGGCAGCGATGGAGATGCAGCGTCAGGTTGTATGACGGATACGCTGATCTATAAGCGAATAAGTCAATTTAATAAAGTATTTATAACAGATAAGAATTTTATGTTAAAAGGTTTAAGGCTTTAGTTTGCAGGTAGCGCAGGTAGATCGAAGGTAGATCGCTAGTTCAGAGCAAGTCTAATGCAATTTCTTCAAGTTCATGCGATGTCACATTTAAAAATATTTGGCTCAGTGTGTCTGTAGCAACTGCCAGGAATAGAAGTCGCATAGGAGATGGCAGAAAGTGTGAGTTAAACCTATTCTTTTATCAAGTTTACATTTTTATAGAAACTTTCAGGGTTTAAAAGGCCTGAGAGTTAACAAAATGGGATATATTTGTAATGGTTCACTCAGAACACTTCTTCACTCAAGGCTAGGAATAACATTCATATTTCAAAAAATGTATAATAAAATCGAAAAGTTATCGAATTAAAAAAATGTTTTATTCATCAATATCACCATTTTATTGTTATAAAACATAAATTTTTCGTAGATCTATTAATTTTATTGTGTGAAGGTGATTGTTTGTAATGTAATGGCAATGCAATGTAAATGAAATGTCAATGTTTGGCTGCTATATTATCTTAGTGTGTGAGACTCTGTGAAAGTACTACAGAACATGTCATCATATGAGGTAGCATATGCTAGGTTAAAGTAATATAATTTAAGACATTATCATAAGATAAGATATTAAATATAGTGTGTAAAGCTTTGTAAAGCTTAATAAATAATGTAATAGATCTTTATCTTGTTACATATGCTAAAATATAGTAATATGATATCATATAATATTCTATTACAGTATACATTATAAAATAATATAATATATTGATATTATAATATATATTATATATAATATATTATATATAATATATAACATATTTATATATTAATATACATAATATAAATAATATTATATGATATAATGCAATATAAAATAATATATTATTGAACAATGTAACACATAATACAACACAGTACTCTGACTACACAATCAAGTATAATTTGTTCAAGCACAATATAGCGTAATTTAGTAAGATAAAAATCTATAAAACATTTCGTTCTATTATATTGAGTAATATAAATTCTTATGTTCTAAGAAAAGTATTATATAATATATAAGTTAGTCTTATAGAATAATATATAGCCTTGTATTCTCTCATGTAATATACAACAACATGCAATAATAATATTATTGAGTTCACTACAAAAGAATACCAGATATTATATAACATAGTTTAACATAATGTAATGTTGCTGAAAGTAATATTGTATTTTATGATATTATATTATTTTTTCTTGAATACTTTTATTATTACCAGTCATTTTTCAAGCAATGTAATATAAAGTTGTATGGTAGAGCATAACAATGTAATTTAGAAACAAAATAAAAATATTATATTATAGTACATTATATCAAGAGTGATTTGTATCATTTAACCTAGTGTCATGTTTAGTGAGTTCTTATGGTGATCATTCTGCAGTTGAATAGCTCTCTGAGTGAAAAATCACATTTTCATAAACAAATGTGAAAGCGTTCTGTTTTCTTATTTTAAATTTTGAAACTTCTAACAATTGGCTCGCTAGCTTAGCAATTCTTTATCAACCAAGCAGTGGTTTGGTACCATCACAGCTGTTAGAAATAAAATCGCAACACTTAGGTATGACATGTAATACCTTAAAAATATCATATTAAAGTTTTGGTTATAAACCAGTTTAATTTTGATTAATATAAGATAAAAATGACATGAACACATCTGGTAAGAAAGAAGGAGCTGGAAAGACCCTCTCTGATGATTCTCGTCTTCTGGCCAGTATCCTAGTGAGGTCATGCTTTACTTAGCCATGACCACATTATGATACTTGGCTGTTGGGGAGACCTCTGACACCGATTCCATAAACAATGCCAACGCATGCTGCCTTCACTCTCACCTCTACCAGGACTGTTTATTTATAGACCGTCTCACACCCTAGTGGTTAACACTTTGGGAGAGTTTGTGCCTCAAGTGTGAAAAACACCTTTCCTATTATTAGCTATGGGCTAACTAGACAATGTGGGATGGAACTGCTTTTGTATTTTGCATATAATACTGTGAGAAGACAACTCTTCAACTACAAATTATGTGGCTAGCTTTACACATAATGAAAATTTTGAATTAGCAAGTAGTTTTAGATATTACCATAGAAGTAGATGCTAGGCTTTAATAACCTAGAATCTATTTACTTTTAATGGGGGATGCAGGCCTTCACCAACTATTAACCAATAATACTTTTAAACAGCAACATTCTTTTCATTTTGTATATTCAGTATGGATTTACCAAAATATATTTATTTATGTTTAATTTTTAATACAAAAAAAATTTCTTTACCTAAATTAAAAGTTTTGGTGTTAAAACAACAGGGTTGGTACTTAATTTTTATTTCCAAAATATTTTACACAGATTTCGAAGGGATCACCGACATGGAAAGAGTATAAACATTTATGAAAGCATGAAAACAAGAGTGAGTGCTGGTAGAAAAAAGAACTTGGGCATATGGAAGGGTAAAAGTATGAGGGAAGTACAGACATTGGAAGGAGCACAGACATGGGAAGAAGCACAGACATGGGAAGGAGCACAGACACAGTCAGTTTGGTGCCTAGACTATGGTGTAGACATTTCCTGTTGATGAATGAGTTCAACGGGCAATACCTACAGCAATATCTAGTTAACAGCCAAGGCTTCAAATGACAGCAAGGGTCAGAAGTCTACTACAAAAGTAAGTATGCTTGGAAAACATTTGTTAGGGCCTGAGTGACATTGAGTTGACATCTGTCGCTGAGGGCTCTGCTTTTGGATTAGCCATGCTTTTGGCCACCTGCAATTAACGCCGCAAAGGCCATCAGTGTTCATCTTTGGCCTTTATGACAGAACAGATAAACAAAAAGAAAAACATCTACATTTTATTTACATTTTCAATATATCAGTTTTCATCAGGCAAAACGTAACTGGCTACAAATTTGAAAGCAGTTTAATTAAACTCTGACCTTTGCATCATCTGTTCTTGTTTTATATAAACACCTACCTGAATTCCATTAGCCGGGGAGTTTAAAGCATTCTTAAACAATTTAAGGCTGCTTGGTGATACGTCTCCGCAGTCTACTTTTCTGCATCTGGCTCGTCTGGGTACGTTTGCCACCTTCCACCTATGATCTTTTCGTATGGACAGTGTTTCTTTGAGGAAATCGGGTGTAGCCTTACTCTGGTCCATTAGTAATCGTTTTGCCACACGCCTTTGATACAACTAAACAATAAACGTTTCCATAGTGTTGTGTAAAGGATCAATGCAAACAATCCATATTCAAGATTTTGTGGAAATCAATGATTACAACATAGTAAAGGTTAAACAAGCTGTGGGGGCACAGCGAAAAAAATTAGCTATACATAAGGTGGTGGCAGGAATAGCAATCCGGTAGGAGCACATGCTATCAGCAGTCATAAAAACAAGATTATTCGGTGCAGAAGTAGGTTTTGTGTCGGAAAAGCAAAAATGAAGTTATAACAACGTATAAGTCTTTATTGGTAACCATCAACAAAATGATGTTTTTCATTACACGTCAAAAATAAAAAAATAAAAATACAGACATCAGGAGTTATGGAGTGAGTTGAACAAACGTGCTTTGAAGTTGGTAATCTAATAGTACTGAGGAGTCAAGATATTGAATTGAAGGTTGTAGTAACAGAAAGTTCATGAACTGACACATACGATAGTGAATGTACTATGCGGTGTCACGAAATAGATTACGATGTTTATTATATCTGTGGAAAAATAAATATAAATTTACTGGGCATAGTTTACGTAGAAATTTGAAACCTGTAACACAATTGCAGAATCGATTAAGTCTGGAATAGGGCAATATGTTTCAAGATTTTGTGCTGTGATTGGTGGAAGTGTGGTAAGCTGGAATACGTGATCGGTGGTGCACAATACTTAGTATAGATATCTGTAAGAGGATCTTTTTTGCTGTCGGTAGGGACAAGAAAATGTATATCAACACCATTGATCAGATGACAAATTGAAAATACAATAACAATGATGTCTTTTTGTAAAATGTGGAGAATTCTGTAGAATGTAAAATTTTAAACATGAAGACTTACATGTTTACACATATGTAGAATAAAATTTATCGCTTGCCTTTTCTATAGCTGGTTTGAATTCTTGATGCAGTTCGCAAATGAACTCGCAACATTCTTTTGTAAATAATTTAGCATGAGCAATCTTCTGTTCATCTGGGGGTGCTTCCACATGCACCCTCATTGTTGAAACAGACATCAGAGCTACTTGACTCCTGCAAATTGGAGATTTACATTTAATTTGACATTTTCAGCTGACCTCATGCGCTCATATCATAGATAGCTTTTGCTATATAATATAATACCAATAACAATATTAATAAAATTAATAATAATATTAATAACATTAATAGCATTAATGACATTAATAACATTAATAACAATATAGTGCCAAAATGCTCATCAAAACCTATAGCCTGCCCTACTAAGAGAAAAGCATATCATGTTTGTGGTTAGGTTATGACAAACAAAAAATATTTAAATTGCATATCTGTTTAAATTAAAAACAGAAAAGATGGTGGCAACTTATGAGTTTTCCTTTTCAACTAGTTTAGCAAGCAGTTAGCTTGTAGCTACTCGAGTTATAGCATAGTTTATAAATTCAAATTTATTTATTAAAGATCATTACGAAAACAGACATGCTTTGCTGAAAATACTTTATTATAAGAACGCGTAATCGACATTACCATTCATAACAGAATGTTCCGTGTAGTCAGATTTTGACAACTACTGACAGGTTTCGCTTATGCCATTGTCATCTTTGGCTGTCAGAGTACCAGACTAAAACTGTGTGTATGAAATTGATGTTTAGAATAACCTGCTATCACCTTCTTTAGATCTCGCCTTGTATTCTGATGCACATGTAGATAAACTTTCTAGCACTGTGCAAGTGCAGGGCAATGTGCTTACGCTTTCAGCAAGGCAGATAAATTCTTGTAGTGTAACATAAGGCTGTGGCACAATGAAATCAAAGCTGTGTTTGTGAAATCACGAAAAAAGTAGATCTAATTTTTATACTCAACACGTTTTAAAATCTCTAAAAATTTCTAAAAATTTCAAAACCTCTATCTGTCTTATTTATTTACTAGTCTTTGAGAACAATACTCTAGCTGTTGCATTGCTAAGCAGTGTTGAATATAAATATTTTATCACTAACAGCTGTTTTAAAAAACGAATGCTTAAACTGTCAGAAAAAAACTGAAAATATACTGCTAGGGGAGAAGAAATGTCAAACATTTGAGAAAACTAAATAATCTAATACAATGGCTTGAAATAAAGAATTCTCGCCTATTAACTTTTGCTAATTTTTTATAAATACAGAGCAGACCTCATCGCATGAGAATATTATGTAGTTAAAAGGAATAAATTATAATTCGCAGACAATGCAATAATAACAAAGAAAATTTTACATTTTTAAGATTAAAATGATATATAACTTTTTTCTATTGAAGCTAATTATATTGGGCTTATTGAGTTCTATAATTCAAGTTTATAAAAATTAACAACCGATCTTATACTTTTTTACATGGCTGTTCAAATACGGACAGCAAAATAAAGCGTTGTATTTTCTTTTATTCTTTATATAATGATGAAGAAGTGGGCAACTCTTTTTGAAGTTTGGTTGCATTCGTATCTACTCATTGAACTCATAATTTTAAAACGCTTGTAGTTTGAACTTTTGACAAACAGTTGAAAAATTTTCTGATAAACTGGTTTTTTACTGCTTACTTGATGCAGTTTTATAAAATTCCTTATCCATATGACAGCAAATGGTAGAGTATGCTCCTTAAGTATACGGTATGAACAATAACTCCACTTTAAAATATAATTTCTGACCGCTCTTCATCTGTATCAGCTACCATACCGAAAAATTATAATCATAGGACTAATTAAAATAAGCACATTATTTGTTAACAATTTCATGTTCACTAAGTATTTATTAAAGGTTGACTTCCAACAAAATTTTCATTACATTTATTTGGTATCAAAAAGTTCACCATGTCTTACTCTGCCATATTGTAGGTCCCAAATATTTAGAAATATGGTTATACGCTTATAAAAACTCAAAAACAAACAGTTAAAATAAAAGGCTGCAGGTTAGAATCTCTTTATTTTGATGACTTACTCAATGCGACTTCATTATTGTTTAATGTGTCATGTTATCACGTGAAATGGAAGACCAATAAAAGGCTTAATATAAAATGTCTTGTAGCACTAGTTTATGACAAACACGTCGGGTTTTACCAAAAAACGCTTTTCAAATATAGATGCTCGCTACTTTACAGTATCGTTTCAGCTTGGTCTAATCATCTAGCCATAATCTGATCATATGACCCATTTTCTGGCCAAAAGGCCCGAACGATTTCTGCAGCATTTTTCGACGATCACAGGTGACCAACAGGCTCTTCATGGTTATCAAAGGATGATGTGCACCCCGCCGTGCTAAGGTTAAAAAATTAAACTAATTTTTAGGCTAGGTTTTGAGATATCAGTGCTCAAAGTGACAGCATTACTATGATAATGAAATAGACGCGTAAGGACAGTAGACATGGTTTTATTGAATGCGTGAAGTATATTTGTGAACCTTCGACGAATGAGGTTGCATAAAAATGTAAACAGCAGCACATCGTGTTTAGCTACGTCATATTTGAGCCATTTTAAAGAGGGACTCCAACCTATGGCATTTTCGTGATGGCTGCAATCAACTGTTCGTTTTTGAGCTTTTAAGAGCTTGTAATCACATTTTCACGTATTTGGAACTTACAAAACAACAGAGTAAGACATGGTGAATCTTTTCATACCAAATAACTGTAATGTGAATTTTGTTGCAAGTCAACCTTTAAAGAAATTATGGCAATATTCCCATCAAAAAGATTTAATTATGTTTCACATAGCGATATTATCAACTATCAACTGATATTCACATTTTAGCCTTGTTTTGGTGCAACATGACAGTCTCTCCACATTATGGCAAAGATCTAATAAAAACTAGGTGAATCCAGCATGGTTGTTGAACACACATGTACATGTAACAATATGGAAGTAAATTGATCGCCTCCTGAGAGATTATTAGTCGCTCATTAATATTTAGTTGATCAGCCCTTACTGTCAATTATATTATAGAATAAACTGGGTGCCCAATAACTAGGTTGTATTTTTGCAGAATACATTTGAGGGCAGACAGAGTGTCTCCACAACTTCCTTATCAAATATGTATAGCAAGTATAATTTGAGCATGGGTACCATGTGTTTTGCGAAAAGCTGAAAAGAAGTGAGAAGACTTTCTTTTTGCCGCTACCTTTTGAAACACACGTGGCTCCGATGGATCTGATATAATAAAGTGAGTTTATGCAATAAATGACGACGAGTGCAAAAAATAATACTAGGTTTTCTCATAATTACAATAACGACTATAGCTAGTAAACTAGATTCACACTTTCTTTACAATTCTTAAATGGTTTGTAACAACAATCATAATGCATACTGCCTATGACTAGAAACAACAGCTGAGGCTGCCTCAGTTAAAGATTAAACAGTCTTAGCTAAAACCATTATAAAATAGTCTATAGTAAAGCTCATGAACTAGACAGCCAACCTACTAAGTGCAGCAAACAAACTCTGAAAATTACCTCCGAGTGAACTTATCAGTAGGGCATGAGACCTTTGTGCAGAGATAATAATGGAGGCAGCATCAGCACGGTGTGATGTAACAGCTGGTACATTTGAGATGTGGGAGGAGCTAACATTGTGGCCTTCTAGTTCGGTTAAATTTAAAAGTAAATATTTGTTAGCTGTGTAGGAACTCTTTTGTGCAGAAGTAGGATAAAGTAGTCACTTCTCAGACCCGCTTGAGTGATAGTGACAGCGTAGGGGAGTTGGTAGAAAGCTGCCTCAACATAGCTAGCTATTCAAAACTTTTCACTCACCGCCTTTAGTGCTTGAAGTTTGGCCGGACTCGGCTTAGGTAGTAGGCCTAGTGCAATACTAGTAGTCATTATATATTGTGATTGGTTCAATGAGCGTTCAATAGAAATTATGCTTTGTGTGTACACAATATTGATTAGGGTATATATCGTTGCATGCTGACTGGGAGATCAGCAGAATTTAAAGGGCTTACATAATAACAGCTTTGTTTTATATAGGCATGGTGGAGAAAACTCCTGAATTAAAATTACAAATTAATCGTGAGTGTTTGACGAGAGATGAATGAGGCCAATGCGTGGTCTGATTTTATGAAGCAAGTGCAAAACTATTTGTAGGGTAGACGAAGTTTCTGTTAGAATTTATTTGGAATAGTTTAAAAATGGCTGCTCCACCTTTCTACGGTACATGCAAATAATAAAATTCTTAATATTTTTTGTAGAACAAAAATACTTATCGAGTTAAACATCAAACAGGCAATCTTAGTAGACAGCAAAGTTTACTTACTTTGTTTTTCCTATCAAAGCTTGAATGATGTGTCAACAGCAGCAACATAATGTTAATTTATGTAGATGCTAAGTTAGCACCTGTAGGCATCTGTCATAATACTAAACCAACATTTGTAGACACCTGTTATCATACCAAAATAAGATGTGTTGGCATCTGCCATCCTACTAAACTTATACTTATTGACACTTGTCATTATACTAAATTGATACTTGTCTAGGTGCCACTCTAACATAGTGGGCAGTTATAGCACAAGCAAAGGTGATGTCATACAACTGACATATATATGTAGTTGGCATTAAAAAGACAACGTCAAACAGGTGTGATATAAAGTTCTGGCAATAAGCAAAACTGACACTGGTAATCCTTATTGCTGACACTTATGTCATGTTATAATACTAGGGTGACAGCCATCATATGTGCAAAAGTGACAACAGCAAGTGCCATGCTCTCTACCTGATTTATATACATATTTAATTTATTGAGGTGAGTTGGTTTGATGCTGTTACGAAGAATTTGCAGCTCACTCTTAAGTGATTCGACCGTCTCTACCATGAAGTTAGGATTAAATTTACGACCATTATTGAAGATGCTTTTGCTGTCACGTGGCGTAGAAGCTCCATGACGAGGGGCAGGTAAATCCATTGCGCTCGTATTAGACTTGTTGTGCTGGTTCCTGCAACAAACTTGATGCATCAAAAAGACAGATATGAACTTAAAGAGTGTTAGGGGTAAGCAACTCCCTGTTATGTACACTTCTTTATTTTTTTACTATTGTTGAATGAATCAGAGGGATAAATTGTCATGCTGAGCATATCTTTACTATAAATATTGCTAATGCAGAGATTTGAAAAAAACTAAATAGCTATATTAAACATGCAAAAACTTAGATTTGTTCGAATCTGTAGCACCGGTAAGTTAACGCTTGTTTTTAAAACAGCATACATAAATAAACATTTTCCAAGTTTATCTTAATTTTTTTTCAATATAATTTTATATATTTAAAAAAAATATATCATATCAGAGCTTGTGAAAAACCCTGCAGTCAATGGCCTCTTATTATTTAGAACAATAAATAATAAGAGATCATGAACTACATATAATAAGAGACCGCCTGCCTATGTATACATATAATGGCCATTAGAAAGCAACAAACTAAATTTTGTAAAAAATTATCTTGAGTAAGTGTTGAAAATTGTTTTGGGTGCTGGTTGTTGAAGAATCTTTTGAATTCATTAACATCTAGACCGCATAATTAGGTCTAGTGCAACAAACTGCAATTGAAAATGACTAGCCTGGGACAGAGATATTGCCTATCATGTTCAAACTAGGAGAGAACGACGGTGTCAGTAACAGTTAATTTAGTATTTAAAAGTAACCACTAGTTGATTCACCACTTGCTAATTTATTTGACAATTGCTAGTTGATTTGGCACTTGCTAATTTATTTGGCAATTGCTAGTTGATTTGGCACTTGCTAGTTTATTTGACAATTGCTTGTTTATTTGACAATTGCTTGTTTATTTGACAATTGCTTGTTTATTTGACACTTGCTTGTTTATTTGGCAATTGCTTGTTTATTTGACAATTGCTTGTTTATTTGACAATTGCTAGCTTATTTGACAATTGCTAGTTGATCCACCACTTGCTAGTTGATTTGGCACTTGCTAGCGTATTTGGCAATTGCTAGTTGATTTGGCACTTGCTAGTTTATTTGACAATTGCTAGCTTATTTGACAATTGCTAGTTGAGTCACCATTTGCTAGTTTATTTGACAATTGCTAGTTGATCCACCACTTGCTAGTTAATTTTACAACTGCTAGTTGATTTGGCACTTGCTAGCTTATTTAACAATTCCTAGTTGATTTGCCAATTGCTATTTCATTTGGCAGTTGCTTGTTGGCTTGCCATTTGTTAGTTTATTTGACAATTGCTAGTTAAGTCACCACTTGCCAGTTTATTTGACAATTGCTAGTTGATCCACCAATTGCTAGTTTACTTGACAATTGCTAGTTGATCCACCAATTGCTAGTTTATTTGACAATTGCTAGTTGATTCACCACTTGCTAGCTTATTTGACAATTGCTAGTTGATTTGGCACTTGCTAGTTTATTTGACAATTCCTAGTTGAGTCACCATTTGCTAGCTTATTTGACAATTGCTAGTTGATTTGGCATTTGCTAGTTTATTTGACAATTGCTAGTTGATTCACCACTTGCTAGCTTATTTGACAATTGCTAGTTGATTTGGCACTTGCTAGCTTATTTGACAATTGCTAGTTGATTTGGCATTTGCTAGTTTATTTGACAATTGCTAGTTGATTCACCACTTGCTAGCTTATTTGACAATTGCTAGTTGATTTGGCACTTGCTAGCTTATTTGACAATTGCTAGTTGATTTGGCACTTGCTATTTTATTTGGCGATTGCCTATTGAATTTCTACTTGCTAGTTGGTTTTATAATTTGAATTTATGTTTGCTTTAAACTTTAGATAATTTCCGATTCAGTGGAACATCTTTCATAAGATGTGGCTCAATAACATTTTTAATGTAACAACAATAGGTTTATAGACTGTAGTCTTACTCTAATCGTGGTGTTAGTGGTCGATGCTGCTGCAAATAGTCCCTCACCATCTGTCTAGCCAGGCTTATTTCTTCATTCAACTTCCCATATTGTCTACAAGAAAACCAAAACATTCAACTTAAGATTTGTCTCTACCTGACAGAAATTCAGGATTTTATGTCTACCAAACTTTTGATGATCACACACTCTAAAGGTGTGGCCACATGTGCCGAATTTTTTTACCGACTCCCTGAATTATTAGAAAATATTTGGAAAACACGAAGAATTTTGAAACACTCACAGAATTTTAAAAGCTGTGCATTCACGCCAAAATCGTCGACGAAACGCTTTTAATTGGCTGAGCAAATTATTAACGAGCGCGACTTGAGCAACTTTTGCGATTGGTATTTTCCGTGACAGATACTGCCACGCAATAAAATAGCAACACAATTCAACATTGTGAATACGATTCAACTGATTAGAAAGGGTGCCATCTCTAACGCAATCTAATCCGTTGCATCGCATTTATTATGTTGAACTGTGTTGGTATTTTTCTTACATGCCATTCTATGTGTCTCAACCTATACCAAATTATAGTGAAAGCTGCTAAAGTCAAATTTGTCAATAAATTGTTCAGCCAATTGAAAGCGTTTCGTTGACGATTTTGGTGTGCACCACAAGTTTGAAAATTCTGTGAATTTTGGCTGAATATTGTCGTGTTTCTGAATATTTTTGCATATCTCATGATTTTGACCAAAACATTCGGCACACGTGGCCATACCTTTGGTCAATATAAAATTGTTTGCTTTTCTAATTTATAAAACAAATGTGAAAAAGCTTTTGTTAGGCAAATATGAGCATTGCAATAACAACCATGTGTGATAGATACATGGACAGCTAAAGATCTGAACAAGCAAACAGACAAGTGGGTAGATAGACCAATGAGACAAACGGTTATTGGCCTGAAAGGCGGATGAGCCAATTGGTAGATGTATCAATAGGCCAAGAGACCAATTTGCTCATAGGTCAGATGTGCTATTAAAACACCATAGGTAGAAGAGCAAGCGGAAAAAGAAAAAAGACAGAAATTTGCTCAGTTAGACAGACAGACAGACCTACCAACAAACAGACAGACATAGCAACAGACAGACATAGCAACAGACAAATGGACCTACGAACAGACAAACAGGCATAGTAACAGACACACAGACATAGCAACAGACACACAGACCTACGAACAAACAGACAGACATAGCAACAGACGCACAAACCTATAAACAGACAGACAGACATAGCAACAGACACACAGACCTACGAACAGACAAACAGGTGAACAGACCGACAGAGGGGCATAAATTTACTTTGCTATACAGCTGGCTTATGACTATCCACAAGTAAATAGACATATACATGTATATGTGGCACCATGCTAATGAATACTTTGATATGCTTTTTATTATTCTTTCAGTTTTTACTCAATATTTGATTTTACTGATATATGTATAATCATTCCATACATAGCATAAATATTGTAGAAACATTCAGTTTTACGGTAACATAAAAACACGTCATGCTCGCAATCAGCCGGAACTTGTAAGGCCTCAGGGTATCAGCAAACCTTAAACTTTGACAAGTCATTAAAATATTGGCTAGTTTTATAATAAAAAAACCATAAGATAAAACCTTGACACTTGCCATAACACTGTTTCTTTTAGTAAGGTGGACAAATCTGTTATGCAAAGAAGTTGCTAAATCTATATACATGTATATAAATCTCAAAGTTTGTCATATGTTTGGATGTCTAGATATAGCTATTAAAATCTTGGAAAAAAGAATCCGGATCACAGAAGATTTGATCTTGGAGCCTCCTGTTTCCCAAACAAAATGCTAAACCATTGAGCTACACAATACTGATGGATTCATTTCGACAATATATGTTACTATGTGGGTGAAAATACACATACCGCTCTGTGTTATGGTACAACATCATTTTATGCTTGCTCTCACAGCTCTAATTAGTAAGTTTAGTTTTACTACCTTACTCAAATTAGCGATTGGCTGTTTGCCAGGCTAATGGCAAGTGGCAGACAACTACGTTACCTGCAACTGTTTATAAGCTGTTTTCAAATCCCGTGCAACGCTGACCATTCTGCTAGTTAGACAATAGATTCACCTGTAAAGAACGACAGCCTTGTCATCTCCGATCCCTAGAGTAAGGACTTGAGCCTCTAATCCCTTTACTTTGCCTCTCAGAGTGTCAACTGTCGCCTTGTCAACTTTTATCGGTTGCTGAAACTGGCCTTGGTGCTGACTTTGCTGCCATGACTGTCGATCAGGGTTTTCTAAAAAATGTTGACAGATAAATAAGCAGACAAGCCAAGCCTGTGTATATTGTGCATATTTGGCAACTGCTTGTTGACTTGCCATTTGATAGTTTATTTGAAAATTGCTAGTTCGTTTGCTACTTGCTAGTTGGCTTTATTGTTTGAATCTAAGTTTCCTTTAAACTTTAGATAATTTCAGATTTAGTAGAATGCCACCCTTCCTAAGATGTGGCTCAGCAAGCTGTATCCTGCGCTGTTCTTGTATAATATATCTATTTATGCTACAAATATATCGCTACGCTAAAATTATGAGCTATTGCAGAGGCCTAACAAGAGTTGGTGTCATTGGTAAAACATTTGTATTCCAGCAGAGCTGAGTCACTCAACTGTCTCGAATACTTCCTTTATGCAAGGGTCGCTTTGCTCGAGATAGAACATTTCTTGCATTATTAAAACTAAGTTATTAAATTTTGAGCAAGACAATGCTGGGTGTGGCTTTTATGGCTGTAGATGCTGCCAGTCTTTGAGTTTTAAATCCATGTTGTTTGATATTCTTAATGATTGCCAGTAGTTTTGGTAACACACTATATTAAGAGGCGCGCAACCACTATTGTTCAAAATGATACGCTCATGACAATTTTTATCTACAATCTATATATATATATATATAGTTTGTCATTGTTTGTCTGTCTGTTTGTCCTAAATAAAAACTAAATTCTAATTAAACCATGCATCTGAAAATTTTTGTGGCTTTTTTGATATTTACCCAGATTTTAGACTTAAAATTTTGGTTTACTCACCCTAAAGAGGCATTAAGATCGAAAAATACATTTTGGTGAATGAAAATGACGCTAAATACAATTTCGTAATGAGATGGTTAAAATGTTGTCCAATTTAGGGCTTCAACCCAAGATACTACATATATTAGACTGATTCTTTAACCAACTGAGCTAATTAACCACCTTCCAAACCCACAGAACAATTGTGCCAATCAGAAGTAAAGACTGATTATTTATACCATTGTTTTGTTTATTTGTTTGAAAAGTACTAAAATAAACAAATAAAATTAGAAACTGGAGTTTTATTTTTTATCCAGACAATTCTTGGTTTGTCTGCTGTAATTTGTAATTTTTAATATTTTAAAGCTGTAATTTTTAAAGCTGCAATTTGTAATTTTTAAAGCTGAAAACTCGATAGTTTCGTTTTAGCCTAAGCACCCACCATAGGTATGTCTTGGTAGTTGAGCGGGCTGCCGGTGTTTGGTTTGTTTAGTCTCAGTCATCTGCTGCTGACGATCAGCACTAACTATGTGAGCAGTCGATGGCTCCGATGACTCAATGTATACAGGGGCTACTTCATCTGCTTTATGTGACGCTATTTCAGCAGCAGCAGATTGCAAGGTCATGCTTTCATGCTGTCTATATGGATCATTTTCATGAAATGTGAGTGGCATTTGATCTGCGTTTCCCTGCATTGAATCGTTGTCAGCATACACATCGGCATTGGTGTTAGTGGTTGTTGACGGATCCGAAGCTCGCTGCAAATCAGCTAAGTCTATTTCAAGAATCGTCTTCTCTCTCTGAGGAGCTGGAGGGGAAGCAACTCCAGCTGTGATCATAGCTATGAGTTCTCCTTGTGTCGTCAAGTCTACAGCTAGTTTTCCTGCAACACAATATTTCTAAGCCGATACAAATTCTACTTTCAAAAGTTAAAATGTGGCGAGTTAATTGCATCGGAAAAATGTGTAAGTTATCAAGTAAGGAATGATATTTGGGTTCTTTGTATTAATCCTCAGCAAACTTGTTGGTGATTTTTTTGAGCAGATATTTCAAATGTTAAAGACGAGCCAATTGTTTAAATGTTTTGCCAGCACTGTTGAAAAGTTTAGAATTTTTAAGTAAATAAATTATAAAATGTTGTTTAAAACAAAGTGATTAATTGTAAAAATATTAAACTTTTACAATAAATTTGTTAGTCTACAATTAATTTATATAATATATAGTATAATGCATTAATAAAAGTTGAATAAAAGCAAAATAGCATGTTATATAGTTTATATCAAAGGTCTACTGAAACATATTTTAAAATTATATTTTGAAAGTAAACCAAATGTCACTTATGATTCGTTCTGATAGCTGCCATTATGTCAGTTTAATATCGTTGTGAAAAAAAATGAAATTTGCATAAAGAAAAATCTGAAACAAAATTCGACGCTTTTTTAATAACTTTTATAAATTTTACTTTTAGCAGTTTACCAAATACATGTTCAAGACAGCTGCTTTTATTTTCTATCGTAACTTCAAATATTCAGCTAATTGTATTATTGTTTGCTTAGAAATTAGCTTCCTAATAGCTTTAAGATGTACTAGAAAAAATTTTACAAAAGATATGTTTTTCTTAAAAAGTGCAAAATATTTTTGATTGAAATACACATAAATAAAAGTAGGAAATATAATTTGATGTTTTCCAGTATTTTTAGCTTTTGTTTCTTCCAGTTGAAATGTTTAAAACATCTATTTGTTTTTTTAGTGAAAGTTTAAATATTTAGCTAATTTTATTATTGTGTCTGTAAAAAATAAGTTTTAAACAGCCTTATAATATTTTACAAAACTTGTTTTTAAAATACTTATTTTTTACTTTTAAGTGAAAAGTATTTTTAGTGTTTTTTTCAATTATTTAATTACCGCATCCTTATAAAAACTTATCTTTATTGAGCTTACTTGTAAAAACACTTTAAAGGCTTTATGAGTAGTTGAATGCATACAAAGTCTAAAGAAGAAGATGTAAAAGAGAGAAAAATTGAAGCAAGTTGCTCGCTTATAATGATTTCTGGTGTTTTGGCCAGTTAGATTTTGGACAGTAATTTTCATAAGAGATCATATATCAGGTTATAATCCTTGCTAAAGTACCTGTAGAGAGATCAGCAAAAGTAAATCATGTGTCTGCTTGTGTTTAGAAAATAGTAGCAGCTGTATTCACCTTGATTGTCGGCCATATCTGTTTGGACTCCAGCAGAGATGAGTTGACCGACGATCATGTGGTTGTTAGAGGTAGCAGCGATGTGTAATGCTGTCTGACCGAGGTTATTCACAGCATCTGGTTCAACACCGATATCCAGCAATATTTCAACAGTAGTTGGCTGGTTTAATTGACAGGCAATATGTAGGGGTGTGTTGCCTTCAGAGTTTGGGCTATTAGGATTTACCTGCTTGGTGCAAATAGAGAAGGAGAAAGATAACTCATTGGCTAAACTTGCTCACTACTGTTTATAGATGGTGACCAGCTGACAGAATTATAACAAAACAGCATGAGTATAATTTTTTATGTGTATGAATGTCAGTATAATGCTACAAAACCTCTAAAATCATGAGTTTGCCGCCAACTTCTGTGACAAGAAAAAGAATTATTTCGTTGTGCCGCTAACCTCATTGTCAAGAAGAAGGGGAACTATGTCTTCTTGATGGTTGAGTATAGACAGTGCAAGAAGGCTGTTCTGATCATTATCCGAGCAAGTTATGTCAGCCTCATTTTCTAACAGCAATAGGGTGGTCTTCAGGTGACCTCCACACACAGCTAGCATCAGAGGAGTATATCCTGAACAAGTAAAAATACAATAACATGCTTATTCAGAAGTCTGTCTGTGCCAAAGTAGAAAAGATCACAATAGCCCAGTCAACAAATGTGAACTTTTTGCTTTATTGCAACGCGCATCAATAAGATCATTTATAATTAGTGTATTTGTCTATCTTAAAAGTTGACTTGCAACAAAATTTACATTACAATTATTTGGTATCAAAAGATTCACCATGGGCTATTCTTTTGTGTTGTAGGTGCCAAATATGTGGAAATTTGATTACAAGCTCTTAAAAGCTCAAAAACGAAAAGCCGCCGCTGATGGGAATCTGTTTATTGCTCTGACGTAGTCATTACAGTTTGGTTATTGTCTTGTCACGTGATGTTCTCACGTGAATTGAAAGGCCAATAAAAAGCTCAATATAAAACTTATCGTAGCACTAGTTTATGATAAACACTTTGGGTTTACTGAAGACCCCGTATCAAATATAGATGCTCGCTACTTTACAGTTTTGTTTCGGCATTATCTAATCGTCAAATCGTAATCTGATCATGTGACCCAATACTTCGCAAATAATTTTTGCAGCACTTTTCGATTATCACAGGTGACCAACAGGCTCGTTATGATTATCAAAAAGTGATATGTACTCCTTCGAGGTAAGGTTAAAAAATTAAATGAATTTTTACGGTAGGTTATAAGATATCACTGCTAAAAGTGACAGCATTACAATGACGATAAAGTAGGCGCGTAAGAACAATAGATATGGTTTTATTGAATGCGTGAAGTATATTTGTGAGAATATTTCGACGAATGAAGTTGCATGAATGTGTAAACAGAAACCATCCTGTAACAACTACATCCCATTTGAGCCGTTTTGGAAAGAGAATCCAAGCTACGGCGATCTCGCATGGCTGCGATTAACTGTTCGTTTTTTAGCTTTTAAGAGTTTGTAATCACAATTCCATATATTTTGCACCAACAACACAACAGAGTAAGACATAGGGAATCTTATGACATCAAATAGCTGTAATGTGAATTTTGTTGCAAGTCAACCTTTAAGCATAATTTACAAACAGTTTGTTACAACCTTTAGGTAATATAGCTGTGAGTTTAGTTGTCCTGAAGAGGTCATGGTAATATGACCCCTACTCTATAGATACCCAGTGTGCTGTGAGAGACCATCAGGTGTGCCAATAAAATGCAGAGAATAAATATGTGCACAATAAAGCTATTGTATTACGGAAGGTGGTTTAGTGGCGTGGAAGGTAGCGCACCAGGTGACAAAGTTGAATATCATAGATTGGAACGCCGCATGATGCTGTCTTTATCCTTAGCCTTCAGTCATTGCTTCAGATGAATGGAACAACAGACAGATTACGGTAAAGAGTGATGATGACTAGTCAATGCCATCACTTTAATGAGCTTATTGCTTAACAAAATCTATGGTTGTCATTTTTAAGATGTGCGCAAAAAATAACCAAAACTTCAAATAGTTTTAGCTGCACCATATATCTAAAATTCAATAACCAAACTCAGTTTCTAAATACAAAAAAATACGGAGCTAAAATGTCATACAGAGCTAAACTCTGAAATCACATGCGCATTGCAATAAAACCAAGTGACAGATTTTTTCATTTCATTTTGTCCAAACAGAAACAAACCTGAAAGATGAAAGATTACTGCATTTTACCCAGACAACTGCTCTTAGAATTTTTCCTATTTAAACCTTGATTTTTATATTTCTTAGTTTAAATTGTTTTTTGCAACTGGTCATGTTTCTAATCCTCAAGATTTTTTTGCCACTGAACTCAGACTTGTCCAGCCAAGACCATGGAGCCATTGTTTGTATAGTAATGGCTCATAAAAAACACACACAGCCTCTGCTTTCAGTAAACTAAGCAGGCATACTCTATCTTCGAGAGCTTGCTCACACACTAATATTTAAGTTGGATGTTTATACAACTAATTTAGTAGACCACATCTGGTGTAAAACACTAGTATTTGTATGAAATGCACATACTCACCATCCTTGTTAGATGGGTTCACGTCTCCACCGTTTGTAAGCAGATAGACGACTACTGGACTATGGCCATTGCGGGCAGCTTTGTGAATAGGCATCTCTCCACTTTGATCAATATAAGTAGGACTTGCTCCAGCAACTACTAGCTCTTCTACATGTGTCAGGTAACCTATAACAGACAGGGACTAGATGTTTCCAATTAATCCATGGGAGTAGGTTAGGGAAGACATACTGCCTGCCAACTAGGCTCTGGATCTTGATTGGCCAAGCTATTGTGTACATGGAGCCTTTATCAATGATTTTTTATGGTGTACGTCTTAGTAATTGTCTTACTTCGTGAAAAATTAAAACTCAATAAAAAATAAAACTCAATTAAAAAAATAAAATTCAATTCAAAAAACAAAACTCAATTCAAAAAATAAAACTCAATTAATAAAATAAAACTCAATTTAAAAAAACTGATTCAAAAAATAAAGCTCAATTCAAAAAATAAAACTCTATTCAAAAAATAAAACTCCATTCGAAAAATAAAACTCCATTCGAAAAATAAAACTCGATTCAAAATTTAAAAGGAACACTAATAGATAAAAGACAATATAGCAAAACTTGCTTTGTGGAATTGTCTCTATTTCAACTAATGACATGGATGACCATTGTTGGGTGGTTTTGCTCAAAGTGCTGCCATTGACCTAAATTACTTTACGCTGTACAAATCTTTTGCACTGAATTAAGTCACGAACAATTTTTGTTATCTTTATTGGTCATCATTTAAATCAAACAAAATTTTCTCTCAAATTATGCCATTGAAGAACCAAAGAAAAGGGCAACAGTTAATCAATCAAATCTAATGAATGGTTTGACATATATTGTTTAAAATATTGTTTTCTGTTAAGAAAATAATATTAAATGAAACATTTTAAAAGAACTGGCAATAATATTTTCAAAATAATAATTAAAAGTTGTATGAATTTTGTGCATATTATGTAAGTTACAATGAGTTCAAAACCAGTAATTGCCACATGAAAAACGAGGACATAAACCATGAAAGATATTGAAACTTATAATCAACCTAAAATAACCCTTTAACAGAGTAAGAAGACACCAAGATTTGGAAAGACCATTCATTGGACTAGGAGGTGCTGGAATATGACGGAGATTTGCAATTAGTTGGAATGCTCTTTAGTCATTTGAGATGTCTCTTCGGGCCAGCTAATAATAAATGTGTATACCATAAATAATAAGACAAAAAATGAAGTAAAAATAAAATGCCATGACATTTTATGTTAATGTATGGCCTGCAAAACTGGAACCGAGTCAATGACTTCGTGACATTATTACAAATAGTGTGAAAATGTTTTCTTCAAAAAAAGCTTTTTTACCTGCTTTAAGGAAAATAGGCAGCACTTGGTTTTATATTTTACTAAGACAGTTATATTTTATTTTTCCTTCCCTAGATACCATGTCCTGTGAGGACATAAGTGATCATGGTTCTCCCACTTCCTGTAACCATGACCGCTCTTAGCAGGTTTCCACAGTGGTTTGCCATTGCCTTCTGGGTGTTTCTATTAAAACACCATCTCTAGACACCATCTTCACTCACAGAGAACCTTCTCCATCTTTGGTCATGTTTTGTTTTTAGTCCTGCAGGGCTGCTAGCCACCCCTACTTATCCACGCAGGAGCGCAGATAAGGCGTCAGTTTAGACACCAAAGACCCAACTTGACACAAAAGCAATTGTGGTTAGATGCCCTTCCTAACACCACCAATACAGTCCTTATGTAACTTGACCTACTGACCTATGTACTGACCTACGCCTGCTCCCATACTGTATTTTACCTTTTCCTAAGCAGTTATGTTCTCTTTACTTCACAGTGTACTCCAAAGTTACAAATGAAAACACTTCCCAACAGTATAATGCTAATCATGTGTTGCTTTATAACTTCACACAAATGAGCCAGGCATACCGATATGAGCCATAGAGCTTTGTCTATTGTCGGTACATCAAAGACCTTACCGTGTTCAGCAGCAACATGAAGAGGAGTTTGTTGAGCCGCTCCACCATTAACTATATCAAGAGATGCTCCGGCAGCAAGCAATGCCTCTATCACATCGGTATGTCTCTTAGAGCAGGCGATATGCAGCGCTGTCGATCCTTGCTCATACCAATCAACACCTACGCATATAATTGGTTTATCTCATCGTACAACAAATTGTAATTGGAAAAGTTTAAATATACTACCAAGTTACACAACAATTTGATGTATGTGATTGTATGATTGGTTGGATGATAATCATCTAGGCATTGATTGGTTAGTTTTACTGTTTAAAACTTTCTTAGCTAGATTTCTGTTCAACTGCCCAGAGGTTCATGAATGATACCATTTGTTCAATACCTATAGCTTGTAGTATCTTGTTGTACACGGTATACATATATACAGCAGCATCGGTCTGCTTTTGAAGTTATTTCTTAAAAAACTTGCAAAGTTATGTATTAAATATTTAGAACATCATTACCAATACTAAAACAAACATTCAAAAAAGGTTTGCATTAGATGGGATTTGAACTCCCAGCACTTAGCTTAGCATTCAGGCAAGCTGTTTTACCACCTGTACCAATTGTTCAAATGCCATTACTATAGAATTATTGTGCATATAATTATTCTGCGCGCTTTGTCAGCACACCTGAAGTTCTTCTGCGACACACCAGACTGCTCAGCTACTAGTATGTTAGAACTGATGCTAACAAAACAAACCATTGCGGCTCAACTTTTAATTTTCTATGTTGATAGCTGGCTACAGTTAGACAGCACACAACCCTACGTTTGACTTTATTTTATGACAGACCCATAAAAGCCACATATTAATGTGCCCTGTGGTTTTTACATTGTGTGTATAAAACAAAGTGTGAAAATGCTGGGAACCATACCAGTAACTGAATAGCGAATAACAATTATTTTGAAAACATTATTGCTATTTCCTTTAACAGTGTTCTACCTAATATCCATTTTCTTAACAGAAAAAGGTATTTTAAATGCTATATATCAAACTATTTATTTGATTTCATTGACTAACTGTTACCCTTTTTATGACTGGCCTGGCATAATTTGGAAAAAAATGTTTTCTATGAGATCAAATGGTCTTCAATAAAGTGAAAGCCCCTAATATTTGAATCTCAGTATAACATAGCTAAATTACCTAATGACAATAATAAAGAATGATAAATAAACATATTTCACTGTCACATATTCTAGCAAAAAATAATAAAACTTGCTTCATTGAGTCAATATTTTCAACCATTCAATGATGGTAAGTAGTAACTTTATGTCAAGCGCACTTTACATACAATGGAGGACATGAAGTGTTGGATGAAAAATAGAAATAGAAACACTCAAGATGACTTCAATTGTTATTCACACAGACATGCAGGTCACACAGACATGCAGGTCACACAGATACGTACAGGACACAGAGACATGCACGTCACAGAGACATACAATGCTACTCGTTTCCTATCGTTGATGCATTAAAGCCCTCAACATGTTACCTTCTCTTGCTCTCAAAAACTAATGGTTTTCTGACTAGCTTTAATAACCATTTTAAGAGAAGATAACTCTACAACGTAACTAAAAGCCTAGAGCATTTCAAGATGAAGTTTATCGAACCCGATTAGCTAGTAATTAATCGGCGGTAAGATACATAGCAGCTGTATATGTTCTAAGGAATATTGACCGCTCTACCTTTTCGAACAGTAGTGCGAAGTGCTGAGTTCACATCTATCTGCTTAGTAAGGATGTAGGTGACGATGTCAGCGTGTGAGCAGAAGACAGCATTGTGAAGCGGAGAAAAACCTGTTCAATAAAAGGGCATAATAATCTATCAATTACCTTAGCAACCACACCTATGGAAGGTTTGTCAAACAGGCTATTTGCTGTAAAAACTGTAAAACTACAATTAGATTGTAACAAAGCAGAAAGTAGCAAATAAGTTGATTCGTTGGTAATTGTAAAAAAATTGATAAAAAAGCTAATTCAGAAAGAGGAAGTGGTTTAGACATTTGTCTGTGTCACTTAAAATCTTTAGTGGTGGAAATAGAAAATGGAAAATTCTTAGAAATGGACAAAGCTAGAAAGATTTATCTCTTTAGCTACAAGAGCTTTACAATAAAACTTCTTGTTTTTATATTCGTAACAAATACACACTCTATCAGACTTAGTGTACTGCAATCATTGTTCTTTTTTCAGTTATCTCTGAAGCATCATTTTTCTGAGGAAGAGTGAAAAAAAACTATTTATTCTATTTGGTTTATGTTTTTTGTCATTGAGTTCTACAAGCTTGAAGCTTCAAATTTCTTCAGTTAAAATCATGTCTTATTCTAAGTGCTTTGACAGTCGATGGAAGGTTGTGATACGGTCATGGGGCCTCCTTGTATGTACAATGTGTGTAGGCTTCAAAGTGTTACACAATGCTTTAAAATATTCTTATAATAGTCTATGAGGCGCATGAACTACATGTAGTTCAAACTGATGCAAACAACTTTGGGACTGCAAACATTCCCACTAAGTCAGCATGTCTACTAATTACATGTATAAAATATTTCCTTACATCAGATGGCTTTTCATTAATTAGTCAAAGTTCATATTTCTAAAATTAGCTTAGGCAATCTCAGCAGATGCGATGCAAACAAGAGATAGGGTTCAGTGCACTACCTTTCTTTCCAGTTGTAGTAAGCAGCTTAACTGCGTCGTTGGCGCCCTCCACAAACTCCTTCACCTCCTCCAACTTGTTACCATCTATCAGCTTAACTAAGTGATCTACACTCTCTTCATTTGCTGACATTGCTTCTGATAGTGAGGAATGACTATGACTGACAGGTGGCCGCAGTTAAAAGGCAACTAAAAATAGTTGACTAAATTGACATATGACTGGATGGAGCAAGTGGCTGCAGGTGTCCCTTGATATAGGTGGCTGCTCGCTTACTATTCACAGTAGCATCTTATTGCCAGGCAACAGAAAGTAAGGTATGACTCGAGTGCAAATCAAGAAACTAAATTATCTTCTTACCACCTATTTGAATTAATACATAATATATTTATATAAATAAAATGTGCAAACAATAGTCAGTATAAACCTTTAAGGATCAGTTCAACTTTGTTCTAACAGCATTGAAAACATTAGCCAATTTTTTTCCTTAAGTCTGGTTTTCTGTGTATAAATAAGAACCTGACCATGAATTAAACATGACTAATATATTTTATAACAAACTAAGAAGTTTATAAAACTTTAAAGCTGTATATATTCACTGCATAAACCCTACAAAAATATGTGTTGTACTTTAAAAACAACAACACATTCATACTTGTCAAAAGAGCTGTAACGTGAAAATGACATTGATCATTCACTCATAAATCCTTATAAATAACTTAGTGAGGTCCCTATACAGGTCTATGGCTAACATTGCTCAAAACTAAAAGGGCCAATGCAGGATAGACTAAGGAAAGATAATTCCTTTGAAAGCCCTAACCATCCAGCATTCAGCAGTTTTGAAATAACAACATTTGGTGTTTATGAAAAAATATTTGCAAATTACAAAAGAATCCTTGAAGATAAAAACTGGTTGAAAGGACGAGCTAGATAATCTAACATTGCTAAAATTATCTGAGAAAAACAGCACTGGCCCTCCAAACAGTTTGACCAGTTAGTGGCAGACGATGTTTTTCATTGAAGGAAGTGTCCGAAACACAAATCTTCAAACATGCAATACTTATAAATAAAAGGTGTACAACAAGCTCATATAGACCTCCCTGGGGTTTCACTCTCAACTTTTATCCGCTAGGCCCAACGGAAAAAGCACGTTTTAGGAGTGTTTTTGGTGGCCATACACTCTATAGTGTTTTCATAAAAAAGGTATGTTTTTTAGCTTAGTGCAGTAAATAGGGGCCAAACCTGTCTCATTGAGTTCCACACAAGGGCAACATGCCAAAAAAGTGCGCAATTAGTTTGTATTGTTAAAGTGATAAGGGGTAGTTTTTTATTAATGCGTAAGTCAGTGGAAAGGGTGCATTTTATAACATCTCAGACTAGCTCTTGGGGATGAATAGAAGAGAGTAAAACCCCTGAGAGGCCTACAAACTTTAAAGTAATCCTTGTTATAGTTGCTATCAGAAATTTAATTCAAATTTACTTAGAGCAACTTGATCAAAAATAAAACTAAACGTTTCATCAAAGACCATAATGGATATATTTGATCACTTTTTATATTTATAGCAGATTTATTAACAAATATATTTTGATGTACAGCTGTTCCACTTTTGACCTTTTTTGTACTTTACTGTCGGCAAAGAAAATAAGCTCAAATTAAAAATACAGCTTGAATTCTTTAAACTTTTATCGTCAGCTCGGGGATGACCTTGGAATGACCTTCAGGTCCCTAGAGCCGCCCTAGCAAAAGTCTAGACTGAAAGAAGATCTACAATTTACTACTACTTTCCTGTGAGCATCTAACAAGTATTTTGTAAAAATATTTATACTTATTGATACTCACGGTGTGTCAGCAAAGGTACCAGATCATAGATAAACTAGCGGTTTAAAAAGATATTTTTTAACAAGTTTTATTGTTAACTATCGTTGGTGGACCCAAATATCTGATCAGGGAGTGATAACTCTTAGTGTAATCTCAGGCTGCTCCAAGCTAGTATCTATTTTTATCGAAAACTGAGAAGAAAAATTGAGAACTATATGTTGATGTGTTTATCATATCTGTGGTTAAATGTGTAGTTGTTTGTATAAAATTATATATTGAATTATGCTTGAGTTATGTTACCTGACACATATGAGCAGTTACAAACAGCGTCTAAATGCCTATAATGTTGTTTTTCAGCGTTAAGGGCACTTAATGCAGCTCAAGGCGTTTTTTGATTTTTGCTGTTTAAAATACTGAAATCATATTTCAAATCTGCCTGATCTTTCATTATATTCCAACTTCTGCAACAAACTACTACAGCTTACACCAAACACCAACACCTTGAGTACGTTATAGAACAGCGTTTTGCATAAAGAACTTTTTCTTTGAATACATACACGTAATTTACTTTACTATATTTTGTTTTTTGTCTCATGGTCTAACTTTCATCGAATGGCCTTGGCCAGTGTAAATAAAGTTGATATCCATCCATCCAACATCTCAAAACTTAAAGCCAAGCCTTAAGTATTTGGCAGCTCACTCTCTGTGTTGTAGTACAGAAAATTACAAACCGTTGCTACTAAATGTAATAGACACATTTCACCACAATCATACCTGATTTTCAGCGCTTTTTCTCTTTGTTCTTCAAGATGTCTTCAAGAAAACTCTTCATTATTACATGATATACGCTTGCGACTAACACGCGAAGAGAACAAGCATGGTTCTGGATATGAAGTGGTAGCTGAGGGTTGTATTGATTTTAATTCGTCACTAGCATATTCATTAATTATCTATGAATGTGTATTGTTCTTGTTTATTGTCACTGGTATCTGGATAAACAAGCCATGGATCAATCAATAATAACAAATAGTGTTACGCTCTATTGTATCTTATTGGTTCTTGACGTATGCGGCTGAGATCAAGGTCAACAACTCCTAGTTGGACCAACTTTTATTCGTTAGGGAGAGTGTGCAACTCCAAAATTACATTATATGTCTGTGTGCTTTTTCTTTGAGACGTTTTGCAAAATGCTGGTTTCTATTTGATTAACATCAAAGCAAAAATACAATGTAGCCACAGCTTCTTTGTTTTAATTCATGAAGACATTTACTAAGAAATTAATAGCTTGGGTTATTCTTAGGGTTGAGCGGCATCAGCTAAGACAGCTGCATCAGCGATGTAGGAACTTTGCCTTGATGGGGTGTAGCAGGCAGCAATGAGCATTGAGATGATGCTGTGGAAGAAATGGACAGTGGACAGTATAACCAGACTCAGAGTCGCTATGTAGACGGACCCAAAGGCCGAGACCTCTTCCTGAACAAACAAACAGAGCTGACTAGTTTGTGAGTTCTGTTAAATTACATAACAATATCGAATAAATCTGGGAGAAAATTTAGCCATAATATAAGAGGTTTGGGAGTTGACTCATGAAAAAACCTTTTGTTTGAGTTAGGAACAGATGATAAGCATACATCTATGACATATAGACATATAGGCGCCTATATAGACCTAAGCTTCTAAAGTATCTAGACATCTATGACAAATAAACATCTAGAAATCTATGACACCTAAACATCTATGGCATCTAGACATCTATGACATCTAGACATATATGGCGCCTAAACATTTATGGTATCTAGACATGTATGGCACCTAGGTATCAACTGAAAGGCGCCCTTCAAAATTGTGTCCGTTTAAAATGCACATGTATGCAAGCATAATAAAAAAATGTTTGTGATGAAGTTAGATTAGCTAAGTACAGGTATAGTGACTGCCTAATAGTCAGAAGTTTGTATATTCTAAACTAGTTAATTAGTCGACCTCTCCTAGTTCAATTTGTCTGCTTAAAATGACATTGAACTCTCTTGACATGTCAGTCTACTCAGGTACTGGTATACAGAATATTGTTCACTCTTGATATAAGTGTTGCTGAGTTTAACATATGCTTCCAATGACCTAGCCTCGGGTTCAGTAAGTTGCCACTAGTTTGGAATAGTTTTACACTAATCAGGATAAACTGAACAAATGCTTACCAGTTTGGGTTCATAATCACGACCAAAATACCACATATTTGGTAGTCATGAGAAACATTTAAAACAATGATACTACACCCTTTTAACAAAAAGCCTGTCTACTCACATTGCCCAACCAGTATAATAATTATAGTTGATGTACTCCTACAGATTGCTTAAAATTTAGTAATAAATTGTGGTACGTAAGATTTTTCAAATAGACAGACAGTCAGCGACTTGTGAGCTGGTTCTCCTTGGAGCTTCCTTTGTAGCAATGGTAAAAATGTTTAGCTAATTTGCGCCAAATATTAAACTAACAACTTAATATTTGTCTCTACATGCTCACAGGAGTCAGACTATGCTCAGAAAGAGGCCTGTTTTCTTTTGTCCAGAAGACTACTGAATGCCCGGAGTTGCACAGGTAATAAAAAGGTTTTGCGAAGAAAATTTATTTTTAATTAACACATACAACATTTACCATTCTAACTTATAATTGAAAGTGTTAGTTTAGCTTTAAGCATGTCCGGTCAATGCATAAACCACATATTTGAAAGCTCGAGGCATTGCTAAAACAGATTTTTGACAAAAACTTCTCATTTCTTGTGCTAAGCAGCCGTTTAAGATTTAAAACAGCTTATCAACAGTACAGTGTAGTTGCCCTTGGCTAAGCTTCCTTGCTCAATAACTTAATTTAGTCTAAACATTTACTATGATAGGAGCTGTGTCTTTCTTTTTATCTGGGTGTCAGGAAAAAAAAGATTGCATCTCACGGGAATTGAACCAATAAATTCAGTAAATGTGCGGATTTGAAGTCAAGTGCACTACCACTAAGCTGCACAGTCAGCTTGCCGCAGCTCGGAATAGTTGTAATTATAATCGTTACGTCATGATCTCCCACACAATCATGATCTACAAGCGTACTAGATTAAACAATAATTCTATACTTTGGCAAGGTGACTGTGTGGTGTAGTGGTTATTGGGCTTTTCTAAAACTGAGTGTTTCCAAGTTCAATATACTATTCAGCTAAAATCGTTCGCGTTTTTTCTATGAAGTAGCAGGCTAAGTTGCTGATACCAAACTGTCATGATTTTGATATTGCATCGATCTTGCTTTCATTATTAGTATAAATACAGTGGTACAACGCGCGGTGTGAAACGTGAGAGACGTTATTGATCATAATTAAAAATATTACGAAAATTATTTTGAAAACCGTGCCTTAGTAAGGAAGCTCCTAAACCCTATTCTAACAAAGCCTAATAGAACATCATTCTGACAGTAGAATACCTGAGCTAAGTCTAGCTAACACTGCTAGGTTATCTCAGAAGAGGCAGGCTCACACCATAATGCAGCGTGTCAGTGTTAGTGCCATGATACTCCAGTGATCGTCTATGATAACAATGTTCACACTATCACAAATCCATCTGAGTTACATCAGCGGATAGTAACAGAATAGCTCGCATTGTACAATGGGGGTCAAGGAAACGATGACATACTAGTACTACTGCAACTGTCATGACAGAAAATATAGATCAAACAATGTGCAATGGCCAATCAACATCGCCGAGAGGGTGCACATTGCGCAGGCTGTCATGGATGCTCAGTGAACTATTGAGGACGTTTGACAGCTGCAATCTTTTCCAAAGTATTGCGGTGCACTTAGTCAGATAGTCGACAAGCAAGTGCCAAAAGGACAGCACTGACATACGGCAATATGGTGTGAACCAGCCTTAAAGGCAACACTTGATCAAAAAGTTATTTTATGGTTTAAGCAACGTAGCCAATATCATGAGTGATAAAATCCATAAAACCATTCTTGGCTGATACACGGGCTGTATTTTAAAGACATTTGACTTGCCTGGGAATTAGGGGAAACATCAACTAGAAATATCACAACAGCTGTGACTGCGTGACTGGCGCTCAGCAGACTGAGGATGCTGTTTACGACCATTAGAGACTTCATCTGCAATCATAATTCAACCAAAATTAAATGCAATTCAAGTTATACGGGCTATTATTCAGGTAGTTAATATAAAGTTATAAATAATAGAAAGAGTAAGCAATGGACTCACTAAAAGTTTATAGCCTTCCTGGCTATGCTCTGCCTTTAGGGTTAGAAGCTTATTGGCACTCAGCAGACCAAGGATTGACTAGAAATAAAGGTGAACTGTTTTGAGGCAAGGAGGGGAGGGGGTTAAACAGTTTTGAATATTTATAACCTACATAGCGTGTATCCTGGTCTCTGTATGACCTACGTAGCATGTATCCTGATCTCTCTATGACCTATATAGCATGTATCCTGATCTCTCTATGACCTACTGTATATATCTGTCCTATATCTGACTCTTCTGTAACTCTAATGTATGTCTGCTCGGCTTGCTGCAAGCTGAGGCTGTGCAAATCTTTTAACGAGATTGTTGCGAGTAATTTGAGAGTGATTATGACTAGACACGTCTTCTTGACATGTGTCTCAAAGATACCTTAATGACTGGAGACATGCCCAGTTACAGAGAACTGAATATAAATTGTTGGAAATCTTGGTAAATTAAACAGAAATGTTGAGAATTGAACCTCGACCTGTTGTTTGCAGGTCACTAGGCCACCGCTGCTATCTGTAACTCTAATGTGTAAACTAAGCCTATGTTACTTATCTCTTGATCCACATCATCTCCGATAAACCTTGACACAATTAGCCACAATAGAAACAATTATTTACTACGACCTGCATAGCATGCAAAAAGAAAAGCTAGTATCAACATGACCTATATCATATATGCTTGACCTACTTTGATGTACGACATGTAAGCGGAATGCAGACCTGTATTACACCAAGAACCAGCATGGCTACCAGCACTTCTGTTTGACACTTAGAAATGCTGTCTCGATAGCCAAAACACAGTCCAGCAAAGACGAGCAGGTCGATAAAAAAGAGAACAGCAATGAGAATAGAAACTCCGCCCATCACCTGCAACATACAGTAATAACCAGGAAATAATTTCATTTATAGCAAACTGATCAGTAGAAAATTTTATTGGCTTGAGTTGCTTTATGATTTTGCATTCCCCCAAAGGAGCTAGTTCTGCAAGAATAAACAACGGTGATTTCTAGTTATTCATAAAAACACTGATTAAATACTGGCTGCTGAGGAGTTAGTGTTTTATGGTGAAAGTCCCAACTTTTAGAAAGCTTTGCAACTTTAATTCGCATGTTTCCATTTTGTTAACTGTTTACGTTAAAAGGCAAATTCTACATAGTTGCAAAGACTAAAAGTACCTTTTGAAATATGTATTTAGACTACATCAAAGAATTCACAATCTGGTACATTTTGTTGATAAAATAAAGTTAAGTTTTATAACTTTTACCATAATTCAAAATAGTCAGATTTTCCTAAGTATTAACAAATTAATACAGCAAGCTGTTTAGCTTTATTGGTGAAAAGCGGCAAATTGGGAAAGGGGTGGGGAGAGAAGGTGCCCTTGTCCAAATCATAATTTTCACCTAATATTGCAAATTATGGCAAAGAAGCCTGAATAACTGCCACAGGTGTTAATAATTTATCTTAAACTGAAAATTTTGCTTCTGTGAAATCCACACATTGATAGAAGAACAGCAAACAAGTGTTTAACACTCTCAGATTCACCATATGAAAACAAAACAGTGACATCTAGCACATACCTCACAACTACGCATTATCTTTTTCAATAAAATCTAACAATCTACAATTCGGCTGCCAAAAATATGATCTTCTAGTGAAACAATAAATTTTGCCAACTAAAATGCTTCAAATTGATTTATATGTACAGGTTTTATATACTGGCACAAATAAATCAATTTGAATTGTCTGCTCATAACTTAAATTCCAAAGATAGGCAACTCCTTACCAAAGTTCTGTGAACTACCAACAGAGGTTAATTTAAATAAAGTTTTTACAGCTAAAGGCTGGTTCACACTATGCAGCCGTATGTCGGAGTTATCTTCTTGGAGATTATTCGTCGACTATGTGCGCCATGAACTGATGGCAACTTTGAGGAAACACAGATACTTGAGGAAAGATTGCAGCTGAGATCGTCTGAGCATCCATAAAAGCTCATACACCAATTTGGGGACGACAAATGCCATTGAGAATGGCTTGATCTAAATTTTCTTTCATGGCAGTTGCTGCATACTTGGTATTTCATCATTTCCGCGACTTCTTAGTCTAATGAGAGCGCTACGTGCAAACTATTCACCGATGTAAATGCAGATGGGTTTGTGATAGTGTGAACATTGTTATCACAGACGATCACCAAACTATTGTACGATTAACACCGACATAGTGAGAGGCAGCTTGTAGACTTGCTTCACGCTCACATGAATTTGATAAAAAAATATCAAAGATAAGCTATTACAAACCTTCAAAGCTTTAGAGCGCTGAAGTGACGATTCATCAAGTACAATTGGACTGATTAGTCCGAGTTTACTGGTCTCCGACTGTAACCCCATCCTTACAACTAGCTAGATTGTGCGATAAAGTAATCAGACGAGCCAAAGAAATACGACTGCTCAGCATGCAAATACTTGTGTAATAAATAACACAAGGCTTCACCTAGTGCCAACAATCCTCTATGCATTCTCTAACACTGAGATTTCTATGTCAAGTAAACCAAAATCAATTATTTGGAGTTGTCACACATTAAATATTTATACAGAATTAAAAACTTTTACAACAGTACATAAAAATATAGTTGATAGAGTAGAAATTTGTTCACAATGAAGTGGGTAGGTTACAGTTAGATATATCATCCATAGAGCAAACATTGCTGACCGTTGACATGATTATTGATTATCCTGTACAAATTTTACTCTACATCTAAAGATACATACGATACAAAGATTTCAAATAATGCGATATAAAAGCATGAACAAAAATACACAGATATTAAAAGAGTATAAGATTGAGGAGGTGCTAAAATTATGCCTTTAATAAATATCTAAGGATGAATGAAGGTCGTTAAACTAAACACAAGTCTAGCAGGTAATATTACCATAACAAATGCTTGCGTAGTAACTGTCTAAATAGCCTCATCATGATCATGTTTCAGAGGTCACTGCCGCAAGCTGTGACAATGAATGGTGACAAAATAATAATAAAAAAATATACATCAGAGGTAAAAATGACTGGAATTAAATGCTGTCGGAAGGATTTATGTACCAGGCAAGCATATGCAAGGGAGGACGACCTATGCAGGTCTCTCTGCCAGACTCTTTGCTAGCTATTGCATCCCTATAACCAACTCCAAGTGTCAAGAAGCGAGCGCAGCCTGGCAGACGTTGCACCGCATAGAGTGTACGATAACTCGCTATAGAATGAGGATTTAGACATGTGATGGGGTCTAGTGTTACTCCATCCAAAACGACGAGAAAGCCTGAGGTACTGGCCGCTATTATTTTGGAGCAATGATAGACGAGTGCCGTGAGTTGGGTGGAAGGAAATGAGATAGGGTCCTGCCCGGGATCTGAGGCAATAACAGCAGCTATATCACAGCTCGCTTCAATCGCTCGTTCCTTTGTATCCCACCGGTACACGCAAGAACCTGTTAAAAATAAATACTTATTTTTACTCCAACCCTTTAAATTGTCAAGCCAAAGCATTATATCATCATATAAGTCAAAAAGAACTATTTTATAACACAACCTGATCGACAAAATGATTCAATTAAAGATGCAAACATGAAACGATAAAAACTGTATTATCCTCGTATTGCAAACAAAATTGGCACCTCTTAAGCCAAGAAGCTAACATATTTTGCACCGAAAGCGGACATATGACTGAACCTTGGCAATGAACCAGTGTTCCTTAAACAATAACTGTCAAGTACAACTTTGATCGTATCTACTAGGTAAATCAGACACGCTGATTCCGATTTTGTACTCAAAATAAAGACTGGTCAACTAACCTTCAAAGCCATTTAGGCTTTTTAAAGCGTTTCAATATCCATCTCTAAAACAACATAAGCGACATAACAAGCTCCACCCATAAATATGTGATGAAACCTAGCTTTTTCAGGAAAGGAAGTTAGGGATGTTTAGTCGGATTTATAATAATAGAGATGGGCGTCTTAAAACCCATTATTAACTAAATCCAGCCTGTAAAATAATCTCAGTCTTTTATGAAAGGTATACCATACCCTACAGGATGAATTTATTCGCGGAGTTACGTTTCGCGAAAATTGTGATTTCATGCATATTCGTGGATTAATTTATTCGCGGCTGAAAACTGTCACTCTCTATGAAGAGTTAACTCTATTACGTCTAGCAATAGAGTTAACCCTACGCATGCGCGTATTGCGTGTTTCGTTTTCTATTTAGCTTACAACTACACGTACGGGTCGATCGTGTTTAGCTATAAATTTTTCGCTGCGTTCAGAGGTTTTTACGAATATTTATAGATTTGGAGGCCTTTGATGAATCAACAATTTGTAGTAAGTAATGTGTTTTTTTCAAAACCATTTACTAAATTAGTTGAATTTTACTTTGGTTCTTCGGTAAAACGCAGTACATATTTATTTTTTTCATCCCTACCGCTTCATTATTTGTTTTAGTGTGAGAGAGAGATTTTTTCATCATACACACAAGTACAATGACTGCAAGGGCGGTATAGTCATTCTTAGAAGATCACCAATCATTCAGGGAGGTCTGGAAATTGAGGTAGAAGTGACCGCAGCTACTTACGAGGAGAATATAAGTTTTTAAAAAAGGAACAAAAACGCCTTGACGAACACAAATCTCTGGCCAACCGGCAGAACTTTACAATAGTAAGCCACGAGGAGAGTTCTGATGATAACTTCCTTACCAGCCATGTAGTAGCAAGATAATCCCCTTTAACATCTACCCAAGACAGTGACAGAGCTGCATGCTATTACCAAAATAACTAGTCAGAGAGCACCATTACACGCTAGTATTCACTTATCAAGAGTACCAGTTTAATTTTGTTGCTCTGGACAACCGCCATATAGACTAAACTGTTTATATTTACTCCATCCATCGTTTGTAAAATTTTATTTGTATTTGAAATATTTTATTTGTACACTCAAGTTTGTAATAAATTATAATATATCTATACATGAAATGAAATATATAATTTAATCATGTTTGCTGCAGCGATATCAAGGAGTTGTTGTCGATGAAGGGGTCTACGTTGACTGGTTGCTTCTCTGCCAATATTCCTGCCTTGATGAATATTACTACTTGTCTCTAGTTTTTGTAATCAGAGTAGGTTGTTTCATTCTTAATCTGCAGTAAACACAAAAAAGAAAAAATATTAATAAGTGTTAAAGAAGTACAAAAACAATAGCTGAAGTATTTAATGAAAGCGATCAGTTTTTAAACAAAAGAATTAACTAATGCAGTTAATTATGGAAAAACGTATCTGCGCTGCATATCAAATACATACCACAATGTCCAGATCAGCATCATGATCGTCCTCAACTTCGGTATTAGAGATTGATGGAGCTGATTTCAATGTAAAAAAACTAGGAGAGATTTTTTGCTATGACGAAGCCATGCCGAATAACCTGTGAAAACCTTGAAAAATTTTGTAAAGTTTGATGCAATGGCAATAAAACTCGAAGCCCGGCGATGATTTTAAAGAAGTTTTGGAACTCAGCTACGTTTAGTACTTCTGCCTAGCAGCTATTTTTGCGATGACGCCATTCTGCATATCTTGTGACAACCTTGAATAATTTTGTAAAGAAATGTGATGCAATGGCAATGGTGTTAGCTCAAAGCCCAGGCAATGATTTTAAAAATGTTTTGGAACTCAACTACGTTTAGTATTTATATTAAAAACTAGCCTAGTGGCTAGTTTTTAATTTGATGCAGTAGTTATTCTCTCTTGTGATTAAAAATAGAACTAATTATTCACGGAACTTAATACTTCGCGGAATTGACCGTTCGCGAAATCGCGAATTTTTATAACCAACAAATATTTTCATCCTGTAGGGTATAAACTATTTAAAATTGCTCGTAGCTTGTTACATGATGTTTAAATAAGCTGAACGCAGAAAAAAATGAGCTCAAAAAAGCACAATTTTATCACAAGCTAGTGTTGTTATCGCGATTTTTTGAGCTAATTTTTAAATATGCATTGTTAAATAGCTACTTTATCTTTCAGAAAAGACTGAGATTATTTTTAAGACTGAATTTAAATAATAATGGATTTTAAAACACCCATCTCTATTATTCTAGAACGGTCTAAACATTCTTAACTTCCGTTCCTAAAAAGCTAGGTCACGTCATGTATTTATGGGCGGAGCTTGTTGTGCCGATAGTGTTGTTTTCGAGACCGATATTAAAATGCTGTAAAAAAGCCTTTATGATGGTTTCGAAAGTTAGTGCACCAATCTTTATTTTGAGTAAAAAATCAGAATCAGCGTGTTTAATTTACCTAGAAGATACGATAAAAGTTGTACGTGACAGTTATGGTTCAAGTACGTACCTGGGTAGACATTGCTCCAAGCGACTTGTCTGTTGTCGTCAGTGACAATGAATGCCGTGTCAACGTGCTGCTCGACTGGGCTGTAATGGTTGATGAGATGTGTATGACCTTGACCAGAAGACATCCAGCTGTCGACTGAGTCACAGCTGTCTCCGAGCTCAAGAATAGGCAGCACCTTTATGTATGCATCTCTTAAACCAATCCAGAGACTGCAAAACACAAAATAGTATTTACTCTATTATCATTGGCTCAGATGCCTCCGCAGATACTGTTACAACCGAATACAGAATCAAAGTATGTCCCATTGAAATGTTAATAAACTGCATTAGCTTGACAGACATGAATACCTCATGTGTCCTTGACCTTTTGTTGGTGATCTATTTCAAGACATTATGTAATTAAGAACAACCTATTATTATCGAAAAACCATATTTGTTTACAAAAATCATTACGATTAAAAAAGACTGAGAGAACACAATTCCGAACAACTACAATTACAGTTAAAAATGGACTTGAACAAAATTTTAGTAGATTTTACCAAAAGTATCGCTAGTTGACTATTATTTGCGATTGCTTTGGGCGTTTGAGATGATCTGAGTGCCAGGACGGTTAAAGATAAAAATCGACACAACTTGATCGTGGTTAAAATGCTCAGATCAGGCGAAAGTGTGATTATGATGTCTATAGTTGCGAATAGATCGACAAACTGGAGACGCAACTGCAACGCAATAGCCAACATTAACCTCAGCAACTAGTGATGTCATTTCGCACGTATCTTTCTTCTGAGCATTTTAACTGCGATTAAGTTTTGTCGATTTTAATCTTGAAACATCCTGACTGTCAGATCATCTCAAACATCAACAAACATACGCAAATGATAGGAAAATACCGATACTTTCTGATAAAAGCTACTTAAGTATTGTGCAAGTTCATCATTAAAAAAAACGATATGGATAAGCATTATTGAAAGACTCCGCTAGCAACTTTGAAACACACCAATTAATTGGTTCTTAGACATTGTAAAGACAACTCTACTTTCTATCGACCACGGACTGGGCTGAGCTGCATCTATAGAAGGAAGAAAGGTCAAGATTTCTCACCAGTCATTTATCTGTTGCATTGTACTCGAGAAATAGTCACTGACTTGACGCTGCCCGATTTTCTCAAAAGTGATGCTGTCATACTCGACGAGCAAACCCTTATGTAGCAGACAGTATACTCGACACGCTTCCCTCGCGTAAAAGAGCTGTCGGATACGCCCCGACTCCAGAGGAGATGCTGCCTGAAAAGTCTGTATTGGTCCGTCATTAGGCCTGCAAGAGAAAACGAGAATATTTTGCTAATTGCGCTAATAGACACGTGGAAAGACAAGAATTTTTGGCAAGATTTGACAAGATTCGGCAGCTCGACGCTGTCATACCTACATGTAGGTTAACCACCCAGCGACCCACGTTTCGGAATAATTGTGCTCATGGCTATTCTCTGTGCTTTATTGGCCCACCTAACAATCTCACACAGTACACAGGACTACGAGGGTCCTAGTTATATAATAATTATGAAATCATTAAACAAAAAATAGTTATACTGGAAATTTCAAAACGAAAATTATTTATTTATTTTTGTGTTATGTTCATTGCAAACAGCTGGTCATTAACAGATCACGAAACTAGATATGCCTGATTTAATCCCAAATTAGATCAGTGTTGTCATTGAATGGATTTGGTCCAGGTTTCCAGTATTTGAATGGATTCGGAATTGCCTCTCAATGAGAGACAACTCCGAATCCATTCAAAGCATGGAAACCCATTGAATGCGAGATAGCAATAGGTTCAGTAAGGCAGCAAGTGAGGCAGCAAGTATTCTGAACATCTGGAGTCAATGTGATAGAAATGTTAATAACCCAAAGTTCGGAAGAAATGATAAGAAACAAACATCGATGCTGGTTGATAACAGAGAGTATAAACTTCAGAGAGTATAAACTTCATCTGCAAAAACGGATTTGCGAAAACATTTCAACTTAAGATGACACACGGTGAGAGAGGAACTGACGAAATGATGCAAACTGAGAGGAAGAACATGAAGAACTCCTAACAACACGGCGTAGTTAAAAAGGCTAAACGTAAAAGCGGTGTAAACGCCTCGCATAGCAGCGAAGAAACTTACCTACCCAAACACACCAAACATTTCAATTTAAGTGATAAGGACTCCGTATGCCACACTAATGCATATGTAATATTTACAGCTAGATAAATGATAGACCAAAGGGGAACAGGCTGTAAATCTCGAGCTCGTCACAGCCACAATAACCCTGACTCATTTGCTGGGAGTTTCATCCTATACAATAGTTGGTCACAGAGTTTTTCACTGGGCGCACTACTTGCTGACTGAGTTAGAAAGAACAGACAGCAGAACAGCGGTTTAACATGGATGACAGATCGTGTTCATCGAAATGGCCGAGATATGCGCTGTACGGTTATTCTACCATTTCAGTGGTGAGTAGGTACCCAATCCAGTGCTGCGGATGCTATAGCACTTCTAGAGAAAACTTCATCGAATGTTAAGTGTATGGCTCAATGATAGCATGCTAACTTGGGATATAACACAGTTACTGGATATATATATACATGTATATATATATCTATATATATATAGTATAGATTTCAAAGTATCTGACTTTGTAGAAACATTCGAGTACATGTACTTTGGTATTCTAACTGATGTACAACGCAGTGTAAGTGAAGGAAATGACAACGATATTTTTTTCTAACGATTCTTCTGAGATTACGATATTTAATTATAAGTTTGGATATTATTCTTGATACTTATTGGTATTGTTAGCTATGACGTTTTGAAATGTAAACAAAAATGTGCATTGGTTTTCTATTATTACTGTATTACTATTACTAAGTTTGGATATTCTTTTTGATACTTCTTGATATTGTTAGCTATGACGTTTTTAAATGTAAACAAAATTGTTCATTGGTTTTCTATTATTACTGTATTACTATATTAATAATATTGGTTATTCTAATAATATCAGTGCATTTTACTTCTAATATTGCATTTCTCCTATTGCAGCGGGAGAGATATAAACATATAATCTTTTCCTTTCATTATTGCTGTTTGTCATGACCAAACACTTTTTTAAATAGATTTTCTAAAAATCTATATAAATATCACTTCTTGATATTGTTAGCTATGACGTTTTGAAATGTAAACAAAATTTTGCATTGGTTTTATACTATTACTATATTAATAATATTGGTTATTCTAATAATATCAGTGCGTTTTACTTCTAATATTAGCCAATATTGCATTTATCCTATTGCTGGGGGAGAGATATAAACATATAATCTTTTCCTTTCATTATTGCTGTTTGTTGTATATAATAACACCCACACTCAGTACATTATATTTACCATTGCAGTTATCCTATTGCACTGAAGTGCCATTTGACTGCTAATATTGCATTTCTCAACCATCAGTACCCTTTCTTTTTTCCAATATCACTTTGGTCGTGGGCTGTATGACAGTGGAATTTCTAGTACAGCATATAGCTGGAGGAGCCAGCCATGACTTAAGTTTTATTATATTAGAACTAGATGTTAATGAATCTACTGTAAATGTATGATCGTACAAGTTTCTAGAGCTATGACTATTATTAATTTAATATAAAACTTCTACGTGTAAATTGTTGAGTTCAGGATGTCGCGCTTCTATTCCTGAAAGTTTTGGTACACGATATTGTTTTTGTACTAAGATAACAGCTAGCGTGCAATCAAATATATGTTGTAGTTGGTAGGAGGAGCTGTGATTGGAGCTGCTGTTTATTGCTACAGAAACTTCCCCGACGCGCGTAACCTGTTTAACTATACATCTCAAGGTAGAGACAACTCATGTCCTTACATTTACTTTTGGCTAATCAATGCTGCCTTAAAATGCATTACAGATGGCTAAACTAACAATTTTAGACATTAATGCTTTTGATAATGCTTGCATCTCATTGGCTAATTTTATAAAAACTAACCTGCTTTTCCGTTGTTTCAAATGTTATTGGCGACCTCAAGCTCAGTATTATGATTATCACAATATATAAATAGATTTAGATCTATTTATATATTGTGATAATCATAATACTGAGCTTGTGGTATATATATATATATTAATATATACTAGCGGAATGTCCAATGTTGCACGGGTTTTAAAAATCAGTTTATAAATAATGCAAGGTAATGTAGTTGCCTGCCACTTGCCATTAGCCTGGCACAGTGCCAATTGCTAATTTGAGTAAGCTTACTAATAAGAGCTAACTGCTCAATCTCACGATTGAACAAGCTTAAAATTATGTTGCACCGTGATGGAGAGCAGTAGCATATTTTCACTCGCATATATCGATCAATGAGTCCATCAATCTCGCATAGCTAAATTATTAAGGCATTTGCCTGGTGGACGGGAGGTTCTGAGATCAAATCTTCTGCGATACGGATTCTTCATTCCAAGATTTTAACTATAACTGGACATACTGCACTACATAAGTACAGACACACAGACAAACTTTGAGATTTATATATATAATATATATAGATAAATCTCAAATATATATACAGTATGTTCATATATACTTGTGTGTATTTATGCATGTATATATTGTGATAATCCTAAGATCTCGTATGCTCATATCTCAAACTTGTCTCGCATCTCAAAATAAAACTTGCTCAAAATTTTGCTCGTGTCTTAAACATAGCTCAAAACTTAGTCATATGTTGGGGTGCTCGTATGTCGAGGTATGATTATATAGTTATACACGCGTACAGTATATATGTATATGGGTGCAGGTCGTGCATATATGTATATACGAGTATAAATGTATTTATGCGTACATCTACACGTGTACGCTTTAATTAAAACAACTATTTGTATATATGTAAATATAAACATAGTTGTTCAAGTGTAAACAATACTGGCTCAGAAAACTTTTTTGTTGTTGAAAAAACAACACAAATATTCAAATATACAACTTACTGCTGAGATAATGATATGAGAGACTAATGACAATCCTGGCATGTTACAGGTTCTTTGGTACCAGACTTTGACATGGTCATGTTTATGTTTGCCACAACCATAGTGATTGGAGTATGCATGATACTAACTTCTACCACTATGTCTCTATATGGAGCCTACCGTATGAACAGAACGTGCATCGCTGCCGTAAGTCACATGGCCTTAAAAATACCAACTGAAGGAAATTTAACTTTTTAGAACGGAATGTACCAAGAAGAGAATATGACACACTTACATGTATTTATAAGTTATCTTGCTTGCTATGTACCCTAGTGTTAGTTAAAGTCAATTGAGTCCATCAGACTTTCCCACCTTTATATTTAGCAACATTACGTAAACTATTTGCTAATGGAAGACGACTAAAAATAAATCAAGTGTAGGTGTAGCAGTCTAACGCAGCGGTTCATAACCTTATTGAACGTGCGAAATGAATGTATTCCGTTACAGACACTAGCATCAACTGGTACGGGAGTTAGCGATCAAGTGTGGTCAGTGATTACCAGGTCAACGAGTGCATTATACTATTCAGTAAATATGTACAAAGACAGTACAACGGCAGTAAAAATCTCTCGACGTCAATAAAAAGACTAGTGATAATTTGCGATAAGATGATAAACTCAAGAATAAACAGTAACAAAAAATGTTATTACTAATATGATACATAATCGTGATTATAACTTTCTACACCAGCTGTCGTCTGTAACATAAATAAACATAAACTAACATAAACATCAATAATGACGACGAGTCTATGAATATCGGTAAATAACGTGCGGTGCGTATAGTCCAAGTTACTTGAGCGTTTTCGGCTGCTTTAATTTATAATTTTTGGACGCGCTGCGTACAAGTGTAATTTATTTGAGCGTTTGCTATAACGGTCTCTACAGCGCTCATCTACTCTTCCATCCTGCGGTTCTACATCAGGCGTACTGAGCCGCCACCAGTTTCATATGCGCCTTTACTGAAACCTTCGTCATCAAAAAATGAAATGATTTTTTTACATTCAAGACATGGTTTACTGGTGCAAAAAAAGAACTGCGCATTAACATCGCTGCTTTGAAAGAACAAACCCAATACAATGCATAAGCCCACAATAAATTACAATCTTTTCATAAAAAAGGGCCTTGCATATCATTGTCTCTTCTGCTGTTGCCTTTGCTACCATAATAATAGCCAGAAATGAGAAATGCAATCTTCTTCTCATGGTTATTTTGGTTGCAACTTCAATTCAATACAGCTGGTGATTATCACAACTGTTTATATATAACAGTGTTGCTGTGAGTTTAACGAAAACACTCATAGACTTATTTAACATGTAACCATTGGAGGCTTACACAAATACGTGGGTAAAGACCGGTTGCCTACTAGATGTACACAAACAGATATGACTAAACATGCAGTTCCTACTATGCCTTCATGTATGCTCTTTTGTAGTACCTGACATTTCTTATCTTTGGATTTCTCCTGACCGTCGCCGTTGGTCTCGTTGTACTCATATACGAACCACAGGTGAATATGTACTTACAATCTTACATTCCTTAAAGATGAATTTATACAAAATTGTACAAAACTTTATCAGAAAGTACCAGCATTTTTCTACTATTTGAGATTGTTTTAGATGTTTGAGGTGATCTGACTGCCAGCATGTTTCAAGATTAAAACTTGATCACGATTACAACAGACGAGAAAAAAAAAGAAATGCGTGTAAAAATGACGTCACCAGCTGTTATCGTTGCTATTGAGTTGAAGATGCAGTGTTACATGCATCTATTCTGTCAGTCTCTTTGCAACTACAGACATCATCACACTTTCATTTCATTTGAGTGTTTTAAGCAAGATCAAGTGTTGTCGATTTTAATCTTGAAACATCCCTGCAGTCAGAGTAGCTCAATCCTCAAAAACAATCGCAAATGATAAAAAAATACCGATTCTGATAAAATCTACTGAAATCTTGTGTTAGCTCATCTTAAAGGTGTATACAGAGGGAACTAAGTTAGTATATTTGCTGCAGAGAGTTTCCTATTACAATATATAGCATACAGTCGTTAGTTACCATAGTTACAGCTTGTCATAGAGTATTACGTTACATTGTAGTTTACTATAAACAAAGTGAAACTAAGGTGTATTATCGTAACTTTCTGATCTACACAGTAAAACAAGCGAAACACTCTTACCATATATCCCGCATATAAAATGATTTTAGAAGTATAGGATTTCAGGGCTGTTTTCAGGGTCAGCCTATATACGGGGATATACGGTAACAGTAAGTTTGAACTTTACTAATGATGGTTAGCCAGAGCACTTCAGCAAAATACCTACAATAGTGAAATAAAACTTTACATGCTAGGCTTAGATCTGATCAAACTCACTTTTAAATTTTTAAACAAAGGCTAGTTTTAAACTTATACAGCTGTGTCTCCTTTTGTCAATTAAAGGCTCTAAATGACAAGAATGAATAAAATAGGAACTATAATGCAGTGATTGACAAATTGTAAGGCTGTGAGATGATATCCAGTGTTAAGCACTGCACATCAAATGGATGTTTCATAGTGGGTCATTTCCTTTCTCATTGAGTTTTACTAAAACCCACACCTGATGATTAGCTTTGCAAGTGCTCACAAATATAAAAAATATAATAGTTTATGTATTATTTTACTAAATATCCTCAACATAAATGGAATGAACTGTAACTTGAAAAAGATTAACAATTACCTAACACGATAAATTATAGCGCTCTGAACTGACACATTGTGTTACCTTGAACTGACACATTTGCTAGCAATGCTGACCTGCCGTGTGTCTCAAAGGAATGTATATGATCTAGAAGACTAAAGAGTTAACTAATATTGAGTTGTAGTTCATCGCTGACATCACCAACAACTCTCCAAACAAAACCGAAGATAGAATACAGCTCGTGGAATTTACAAAGATGTTTATGGTCGTCAGCCTTTCGCTGGCTGGTTTTCAAGTAAGTGTCACACCAGCCTAAGTTGGATACACGATGTAAGTGTCACACCAGCCTAAGTTGGATGTGATGTACATGTAAGTGCCATGCAATTTAAGTTTGATATGTGATGTAAGTGGGACACCGGCGTAAGATAGATATGTTATGTAAGGGTCAAAATATCGTAAGTTGGAAGATAGAGATGAGATGATTAACGCAGGAAAGATGAGAATAATGCGGGTGTTAAAAAAAATAAAGGTCAATAAAGTGGTACGTGATATAAAAAGAGAAATAGAATGGTAGAGCACCAAGCCTGATGACATAATTATTGTTTGTGAAGCCAATTCCTTGGAAAAACGTCAGCAGCTTGTTATCAATGACTCCTGTTGACACGAACATATCGAGATATGCCAGTAAAAATAAAACCAATGCGTCTGTGATTGGATGAAATGGTGGAATCCAGCAAACAATCTCGATTTCATTTTAGTCGTTTCCAGTACAAACTAGTTTTGAACAACGAAAACAATAGGGCTTTACACAGACAGCTAGTTATTTTGAAGAAAGATATTCTCCCTTGCAACACATATATGAAGGACACTGGTGTGAGCTGACAGAGGTCATAAACCTTTCATACAATTCTTAACTCTGCCATTAAATCTGTTGAGACCAAATTTTCCTATACTTCAAAATCATAACACAAACCCGAAGTGTTTTTTGGTTCGCTGCGTTTATTGATAATGCGTAACATTTTTTTCCAAAAACGAATACAGTAATACAAATAGCTGCACAAACAAATTATTGCTATCACCAATGGTTGATAATCAATATTCGATAATAAATATCCTGATGATACTTTAATAACATCACTGGAAAATCCAGCATGAAAATCATATCCTTCGCACAATAAAGGCTAATTCTGATTAGCCAATCTATATATCAGTGTGACCCATTAGTCGTTAACATTGACCCATCAGCGTAGTTTGGTAGCATCGGTAGGTCTAGTGACAGCAAATGTCTACACTAGGCTTATGTTATACATTTCATAGGCGTGTAGCCAGGGGTTTAGAGATTTAACCAAATGTAGCGGAGAGGAGTAAAGGGGGAGGAAGAGAAGTACGGAGAGAAATATCAAGAGAAAAGCCTAAATGATCCCATTGCTACTGCATTGATGAGAATCAATATTGTTGCAGATGCTAGGAGTTGTGTTCTCCTGTTGCCTGCAGAAAGCCATCGAAGACATAAGAAAAGAATAAAGGAACCAGCTCGGATTCTTCATGAGAAACAAGAAGTGATCAAACACTCTGCATAAATTTAGCTATAAAGAGTATTTTTCTTGAACTGTGCACAACCCAATATTATTAATATATAATGTTATGCGTGTGAATTAACACTGCAATAAGCACTTGATGTGATGATCTTTAAAGTTTTTAAATTTCAAAATATATTCTCTTACTAAGACTACCATTGTAACTCAAGCACACAATCATAGATGTGAGCTTACATACATGGACATCGAAACATTAATGGAGTACTAAATATATCTGCAGAGCAATGCATTTACTTACATGATAACATAAATAGTTCCTTCCGTGTCGGCCAGCCAGCATGAAGACTCGACAGCGCAGCAGGCTACTAAAAGAGAAGTGTCTGGAACCAGCTCAACCATCTGTAACATAATATCATTGAATAAGTTCCCACAGGTATCTGTATAATATTATGAACATTGAACAGTTGGTTGGCCTAAGAGTAAACATGCGTATAGATGCAGCTGTAAGGACAGTTCAATGGTGAAAGCAAATGTACACGCAGCCATCATAAAAATCAATAATACAAATGAGCACATATGTGCAGAGATATGAACCTGCAGGTACTTGATGCAGGTATACACAGTGTTGCTATGACGCATGACACACTGAGCAGCCAGGCTGCAGTGAGTCACATATATGACATTTGACATCGTGGCAGGCTGCTAGGGTAAGGAACACTACATAATGCTGAAATTACTTGAAGCTATCTATAACTAGTTACTAGTTGGCAGCATATTGATTTAAAAATATCAGGAAGGGTTTGTGAGTAATCCCTTGATGAATGAGTATGATGCCTGCTTAGCTTACTGCAAGCAGAAACTAAACGTTTTTAAGAGCCAGTGTTGTACAAACAATGTCTCTGTGATCTTGACTAGACATATCTGAGTCAAGTAGCCACAAAACCTCGAAGCTTGGAGACATGTCCAGTTGCAGAAAGAAATTTAAGGGTGGTTGTCATTCTTGTCACCACCAGTGACTATTTTTATGGGAATTGAATTCCAACCTTTTGTTTGCAGGTCAGGAATTCTAGATTAAAAGTAAATTTCGTTAATTAACCAATTAACAGTTAATTAACCAATTAACAGTTAATTAACCAATTAACAGTTAATTAACCAATTAACAGTTAATTAACCAAGCTTTACAACAGTTAATTAACCAATTAACAGTTAAATAACCAATTAACAGTTAATTAACCAATTAACTGTTAATTAACCAATTAACTGTTAATTAACCAATTAACTGTTAATCAACCAATTAACTGTTAATCAACCAATTAACAGTTAATCAACCAATTAACAGTTAATTAACCAATTAACAGTTAATTAACCAAGCTTTACAACAGTTAATTAACCAATTAACTGTTAATTAACCAATTAACTGTTAATCAACCAATTAACTGTTAATCAACCAATTAACTGTTAATTAACTAATTAACTTTTAATTAACCAATTAACAGTTAATTAACCAATTAACTGTTAGTCAATTAACTGTTAATAAATTAGATAAAAACCTGTTGATTAAAAGTAAAATTCTGTACAAAACCTTTTTTATTACTTGTGCAACACCGGACATTCACCTAATATTCAATAAACCTCAGCTTCTCTCTCGCCTCATTACAACCCAATCTATGAAATAGCTTGTAGCTATATCTATGAAAACTAAAGGACGGCTCTATGCTCTTGCAGATGACTATAATAGTCAGCGATGGATTTACTAAACACTTACCTCGCTGGAGAGGAATTGGCCATTACTACCATAGACAAGTTTGTTAAGGCTACCCTGCCATCTTGTGCCTGCCCGCACACCTCCGGCTACATACACATCGTATCCCATCTTTGCCTTCTGTTCAAAGCTCACCTCTAAAGAATTTAACGATATCAACATGGCTAGACAACTGAACATGGAACATGAATTACATGTATATGAGATATTCTTTACAAGCTTAACTACGAGGGGGCCTCCTATTAGAGCATCATTAGAACTAATGTATCAGAACAACTCATACTGTTAATGTCAAGGACATACAGTACATGTCACATATAGCTAGAGTCAGAGAAAAGGCGTGTACCATAACAGGAATTTGTGCCAAAGAGTGCTAAACATAATACCACAGAGTCTTGTCCAGAATCAACACATTTAGCTCAAAGTCTAAGTTATTTGTGAGCATTTGAATGAGATGACCTACGATTTGTACAGCTACATGATTATAATAAGATAGACAACGAAAACCTTAGACATCAGTTACAAGTATGAGGAGTCTTAGTGCATACATAAGGAAGCTGACACGTAATGAAGGTGCTTGAAGATGTGGCATAATTGGATACACTCTGAGCTGTTACTCAGTCACTCATAAGGATATTTAAAGTTTGCAAACACAGCTAAACAGATTTTATCACGACTGTCGAGATTTTACAAAACATCTGTGTTATGTATCTTGTGTATCTCACATTCAAAGTTCTCAGCGCCTGAGAGACAATTTACAGAGTAAAAGAAAATTTCCCCCGTGTAAATAAAACATGTAGAAGGTATCTAATTAGACCCTTTGTGCATGCCTAACTTCCAACATTAACAACTACGCTGTGTCGAGGGTTCGTAAAAACACTTGCGTTCACTAATGCTCCTATTTGAGCACAAAATGACTAAGCATTTTAACATTGTATATACATTTTATATTGCATATACATGTACATTGAACACGCGTGTATACAATATTGCATGTATACAATATTGTATATATATTACAATACTAGCGGAATGCCCAGAGTTGCACAGGTATTAAAACAGTTTACAAACAGTGGCAGGCAATGTAGTTGCTATCGGCTAATTTGAGCAAGCTAGTATACTTATTGCTAAGCTTACTGATAAGAGCCGTGAGAGCAAGCTTTAGTGATGCTGTATTTTATGCTATGGATAATGACATTCTGCGCAGCTTAATGGGTTAGCTTGTCATCTTGTGAATGGGAGGTTCCGAGATCAAATCCTCTGTGTTACAAATTTTCCATTGCTAAATTTTAAACGCTATAACTGGACAAACTGGGTGCGCAAAAAGTAAAAAAAAAACAAATGCTAAGATTTATATATATAGATTACAGCCATCTCTCAACATACTAAAGATATTTTAACAGGAGCATTTAACACAATTAAGCGTGTTGGTGTAGTACATTATGTACATTCGACAAGAGTCAATAAATGATGATTTTGCCTTTCTCACTCTCTTCGTTATGCAACTTTAATGTAAACCAAATAGCCTTCATTCAATTGAAAAAGAAGTCTACAACTTAAGACCTAAATGTAAACCTGGAAAATTTGGCATGTTCACCCACCCATCACCGAAGCTTTCATGTCGATTGGGACAGACTTCTCAACAGCGCAGCTGCACGTCACACTGTCTATGTTAGCTTTGGCCTTCACTACCTCCTGCAGCTGAGAGAAATGCGGGTGGGAAACAATGGTGAGAATTCTATCAGCGGATGGTCGAACGTTGGGGTCCTGATCCCAGCACAAGCTCATCAAGTCAAGCATGTCTGAAGGGAAGATAACTTCCTGCAGCAAAAAAAAATTAACGTCTGTAAGTCAGCAGTCATCAGCTGTGAGACAGACCTGCAGTGCGGAGTAGACTGATAACAAAAAGGCAGCAGAAAACAGCTTGAATAAGTTGACCGCTGATCACTGTAACTGGCATAAGAAGTGGAAATGATTAAAAAGAAGAGAAAGGTTGTCAATCCATCGTTTTTTTTGACGTCATCATCTGTTTTGCACATGCGCTCGTCCACGAAAAAGCCGCCATCTTTGTAGAAAACGATCGTCATTTTCTTGATTAAAAGTATTTTTCGGTGTTGTTTTGACACTAAAATAAAAAATTTGCAAACAAAAGCATTGTTTGCAATAATTAATTGCAGAAGCTTTGTGTTTTTAACGATATAAGTTGTCCATAAGTATGGCAGACAACGATAGAATGACGTCACGAAAAAACGAAGAATACAAACCAAGAAGATTACACTTACTGTATAATCATTAAATTAAGAAGTTAGGTCTAGTCCTTTTTCTTTTCGAGGAGTCAAAAGGGTGAGTTTGGGAAGATCTTGGATTAGGCTATTTACATGTATTTTACTGTTCATATAGCGTAAATTCCCCATAATGTAAACATTCTCATAATGGATTAGTTACGTTGTAGGAGAGATCTGGTCAGTAGCAGAAGCATGAAACATACATAAACACAAACAACCAAGTTACAGTTTTTGGGTAAAAGTTTACCTCTGAACTAATCTAATGAGTATTAAACTATTCAATTCTCCAGTCGTTAACCCAATTCTATACATGCTACCTCTGGTCCGTACTTACAGAGTTTGAAATAGCTGGTCGCTTGCCAGCGATCACGTAGCTGTTGATGTTGCCCTCGCCGTTATGAAAGGGCCTCTTCAGTGTGATAAGTTCGTACAGGAAGCTTCCAAATGAGTAGCAGTCGACCTTTTAATTAGAAATAACCCTACATGAGAATGCTAGTCACTTGAACCTTGTCTCAGACCAAAAAGATTGATCGTTCACAATACTGATCTTTGTACATTGCAAATTAACGATAGCTGTCAACATGTCTATAACATTTTAGAGGATCATTCCTTTTAATCTAATCTATGATGTCACATCCTGTGCATTGATGAGCATTAGAGTAGTAACTGTATCAGTCATCTGAACATTGGGTCAAGGCAGGAAACAACATAGATGAGTCAGCCTCGTGAGTCTTAAAATCGTCTGCCATATTTATCACTTTGCGATAAAATCTTGAAACACAATTAGGCTGGTCTTTCAGGGTTGTCTGTTTGTCCTGGACCAACATTTCTTTTTCGACAGAATCAACATTTCAAATTGTATAAATCTAATTATAGCCATCGAATTCCAGTCGATCTTTGCTAGCACTACGATGGTTCAAGACCATATTTTTTTGAATTGAAATCATATCATGGACAGTGATACTTAATGTTCACTATCATGCCACATAATCTATCAGTGACTTTATAATTTACCCCCAACCCATTGATACCTCTACGTTTACTGCCAATTCATTGAAATGCCTGTTTGTTAACCAAAATTTATCGATAACGCCATATTTATCCACAATCCACTGCCAACTCTGCATGTTACTCACAAACCATTCATAACCCTAGATTTACCCACAATCCATTGCCAACCTTAATCTTTATCCATAATCCACTGTTAACTTTATATCTGCCAAGAGATAAATGGTCATTCTAAAATCTATCAACAATTATTTAATAGTTTATCACGAATTCAAAGTTGACGAATCAAGTAGCACCTACTTTTTCCGTGTATTCTTCTTTCCCTTGAAATTCTATGATCTCTGGTGCCATATAGCCTGGAGTACCCCAGTTACCCTTGGCTGTATAGTTGGAGACTGCAATACCAAATAGCGTATATATTAACCACTTTTAGATGCATCAGCCACTCTCAACTCTAGCCTTAGCACTGCTACAAACAGTTTCTACTTTCAAACCTGTTCACATTGCAGGAACACATGCTATGATAACTTAATCACCAAAACCAATGTATAGAAAGATTCCAAGTCATGACTTGGGAGGTAACTAACATAGAGATAACCGCTACTGAAAGGCAGACACAAACAAATGTGTCTGGTCAGCTGGAGGCAAAAGGAGGTGGCAGCATAACATACTCTAAACTTTCACAGGGCTTTTTGGGCAGCTCAAAAATGAGCGTGCAAATGAGGAAAAGCTTTCTTTGTTCCCACACTTCTATTACACTAAATGAGTTGTGTGCACTTGCGAAGTTTATACCAGGAGCTTGTCAAAGTGATTGGTCTTTTGTTTTCACCAACTTCCTTTCAAGCGCTCACAACAATCTAATAAAAGTGATAATTATTGTCTTTTATCTTATACTAGATGAACGCCCGGCATTGCTTGAATTCCTTTCATTTTCATCGACTGCTACAGTACTTTTACAACAACAATCCATGAATATGTTCATTAAGGGCAAATCTCCTTAATTCATTCAAAAGAGCACTCTTGAATTCCTAATAAAATAGACCGTGGCATATTTACAGTATATAGATACTAAAGTTTTAAGAATGCCAATTGAGCCCAGCATTTCTTAAATGGGCCCAGTTTTTTACATTAAACAAGTCGTTGGTAACACGTGGAGCTCTGGCAGTCGAGTTATCTAACTTTTCCCTCCTGCAAGACAATTTTAATGTCACGGAACACCGCTTTTACTATAGTAAAGATTATTCTGCAATTTTAAGAGTCCATGAATTAGTCAATTTGGGACAGCGTAGGCCTACCAAAGTGTCACGAGTTCAAGACCCGTACAAGGCCAATTTTTTTATAAGGCACTTTAATGGCTACTTTGATCATTTCTTCAGTGTGACAGTTTCAAGCGAGATCAGTTTTATAAGTATGCATATAAGTATGCTGATAGATTACCGATAGAAAGGATAGTGTCTAATGTAAGCTGCACATTTTTGTAGCAAAAGAAGACGATTTCTATTTGATCTAAACTACAATCACCATTGCTTGCTAAATCTATCGTTTTGCCTAAACGAAGAAGCGTTGCAGATTGTGCCTATGCCAGTTTGTCTACGAAAAGCGAATCCAAAATGGAGAAACTACTTTGAGACGGAGTAAAGTTAGGAAGACTATAAATGGAAGATCTAGTAATATCTTGCAGCATGCCATATGTATTGTTGTTACACAAACCAGGCAGCCTCAATTACCTCATAAACTAAGGGGCGGTGAAGCAAACCCCTCAAACTCTCCCACACGGAGCAGGCAACTTGTAGGGCGCCTGCTATGAGACCAGATCATGGCCGACTTGTGAAGCATTTAAAAATATTCCCCCAGCCGAGTGGTCTATGTCACAAGGTAATATGTAGAAGGCATCACAGTTCATAATGTTTTTAAAACTCATTTGGATGCCACTCGGATAAGAAACAAGATGGGTATGACTAAATTCTAGCCTTTGGACAGTATAACCTGCCATGCTCAATGCATAGCAACCACTTGACAACCAACCAAACATAACTATATATTGAGCCCCAAGATGCTTTGAAGAGACAGAAGTGAGAGAGCACAATTACTGAGATAATGATATGAAAGACTAAGGACAACCCTGGTATTTTACAGGCTCCTTGGTACCAGACTTTGACATGGTCATGTTCATGTTTGCCACAACCATAGTAATTGGAGTGTGTATGATACTAACTTCTACCACAATGTCTCGATACGGAGCCTACCGTATGAACAGGACGTGATGAGCATGATTAACATAAAAAAGTAGCAAAATCTTTACGGACAATCTCGTGCTGACCTCAAGGCATTTAATTACACCGCAACAGAACCAACTCAACCATTTATATATGACACAAAGGCAAGGTAAGCAAGGTCACCAACCAAAGAAAATACTTGCTCATCGTTTGATCGAATGCAATCATGCATTGCATTATGCTCACCAGCTCTGCTGACACCGAAGTCAGCGAGTCTCACTTCCACCGAATGACTCATCTGTTTGCTACGCACGGTAGGCATTGCCCATACAAGGACATTTTCTCCCTTGAGATCTCGGTAGATTAGCTTAGGTTCATTGTGTAGGTAGGAAAGGGCTGAAGCTACCTGCAGATATATATTCACAGCGTAATGACAGCTGCAGTGGTCAGGCTCTAGCTATGCTTATGACAATTGTTCTGCGATTAGAGTGGATGTCTCCCTGGGAAAGAAGCATGAAAGTTGAATAGGAATTACATAAACAGCTCATAACAGCCAATAATGACCATGTTTCTACCACACGAATTCGGAGTGACGCGTTTTGATGTTTCGATGTACAATCACATGTTGCGGATTAACGCAGGGGCCTTATTAGAAAAATAAGGAATTCTATGACAGAGTTTATAGCGGTGCATTCAGAACTGCTCAAATCAAAATAAAAACGACTAAAGCGTGGAAAATATTTTTGCTACAGTAGGTTTATGATAGCGTGCGGAGCATTTTTCCTGTTTCCATTATTCGCAAGCATGAAACATTTGGTAAAAATCTTTTCGTAACAAAACTCCCTTTACGTGTAGGTTTTCACCATTGCCATATTGCGAATGGACGAAAACTTGGGAACTAACCGGGTCATAGTAACATAGCGACTATCGGTAGATAAGCAGTCACTGGACTAGCAAATCAAGTGATGACAGTCAATTAGACAGGTGGAAACAATTATATGATACTGCGTGACAGCCGAAAAGAGTATACATCATTATATTCTCTCTTTTTACAATACATAAACTTAAGGGTGAACTTGACAAAATGTAAGTAGATTTTATCATAAAGTATCGGTATTTTTCTATTATTGGTGATTGTTTTTTATGTTTAAGATGTTCTGACTGCCAGGATGTTTTAAGATTAAAATTGACAAAACTTGATAGCAGTTAAAATGCTCATTTATGGGTGAAGCAAAACCTGGCCTGTTTTTTGGCAAAATGATAGCCCTCTATCCTACATTTTTGAGGCAAAATCTTTGGGTGATCTGTTTACTCTGCGATACAAGATCAATGTTTTTATATAGATACTAAGGTGAGCAAAGACTACAAAGATTACAAAGACTTTCCGTAGGAAAAGTGTTACGGTATGCCATATATTTGAAGTCATGAATGATAATGCTGATCAACATTCTACCGTAATGCAACCTTTCCAGTTTGAGTCAAGTTAAACTGCGTCTGTTGGGAGGACTGACTCTACCTGACCTCATTGCTGGCTGACATACCTGCATAGCCACTTGCTAGATGACATACCTACATAGCAACTTGCTGGCTGACATACCTGCATAGCCACTTGCTGGATGACAGCGAAAGGGAGTTTGACAGAAGCTCTAGCATAGTCATCAATGGTATCCTGAAGACTGCCAAATGGAGCTCTTTCTAAAATGATGGAAAGTGGCTCCAGCAACACTCCTACCAAAGGCACGATGTTGGAATGCTGTATTAGATTGAGAATGTTGATTTCCTGTCTGGCATTACAGTAAGCGGCAAACACGTTGCGCTCTGTTTGGTCCGCCCACTTCCTTGCAGCTTGCTACATAAATTAAAGATTGAATAGCAACAAATAGCCATGCCTTTAAAATAATAAACAGAAAATAGATAATATAAAATATTTAATTTTACAATTCAGTTCTGTTTCATATCATGGCACTCAAATTGAACACATCCTTAATTATAATATCCCGATTAGAACGCAACAAAATCGTCAACTTGTACAATAAAAGCAATTGAAATATATAATTCACTTTCAATGTACAATGTACACACTATAGAATATATGAAACATCATTGAGAAACAACTTACAATCACAATTTTAGTATTGCTCGTAGCATACCCAATAGCTAGCCTACACACTACTCCCGCACATTTGTCCCAAGGCGAGATGGTTCAGACCACACGGGTGTAGTACGTACATTAGTACCCGAGTACCTAAGTGCCCAATTACTTAAGTACTCAAGTACTTGGGTACTTAAGTACATAAGTACTTAACTATAAGTACAAGTAAATAATTATTCAAGTACTTAGGCGCATAAGTATCCAAATACATACGTAGGTGCCCGAGTACATAAGTACTTCAGTACTTAAGTATCCCAGACTAGAATAAATCTTAAATACAATGACCAATCTGCCAACCTCGAATTGTCTCTGAAGGCTGTCGCTGCCCTCTGGCCCTGGATCCCACGGTTGCAACGTCTTCACAGCCACTACATTTCTCTTGTAGTAGCTCTATAAAAAACAATTTATGACCAGATTAGATCTCAAAACCGTTACATCTCCAGCATACTTAGCAGCAACCCTAGCCCTCCATGCACTATGCAATACTAGACTGGGAACACTTTATTAAACATCAGGGGCACCACAATGCTGATATCTGTGCTGAACTAAAAGTACTTATCTGTAATGGTATTGGTTAGCCCATGCTAAAATTCATCTGAAACTTTAGATACCAAATGAGTTGTGTTCTGATCTTACTAAACTTTTGTAGAGCAAATTTGCTGATAAATTTCATGAAATTCTAGTCAAACAATGTGTCGCTGTTCTTATTTACAGCGATGAAAACTACTACAACCACAAACTAGAAATACGGTGAAATACTTCTACGCTCCAGCAATAAAAAGTAAAGTTTATACTTTACTTTTCCGAAGTGCTAATGAATATGTCGATGTATCATTTATATTTTATGTAATCAAAGAAAAAATAAACATCGATGAATCTGTATTGAGATCAGACTAATTTTCAATGAAGATCAGTAGATTGAATTGGTATCGTATCTGCATTGGATTATAATTGGATTAGATTATAATTAGATTGGATTAAATTGTAAATTGGGACAGCCTAGTAAACTGCTATCATAATTTGAGTCGGACCATCCCTAGTAATATTGGATTATAATTTGGATCAGGGTATCCCTAATAATATTGAATTATAATTTGGATCGAGGCATCCCTAATAATATTGAATTATAATTTGGATCAGGGTATCCCTAATAATATTGACTTGTAATTTGGATCAGGGCATCCCTAGTAAAAACAGACAAACAATAATATTTAGTCTAGTAGTAGACAACTACTGGTATACTCCACAACAAATGAGGCACGACTAGCGTGGCTTTAATCTAATAATAAAAAACTAATAATCTTTAAAACTGATTATGAGCCTCATTATAAATTCCGACGCCAAGCAGGCACAGTTTACTCAAGCTGAAGCAATGGAAATAGCTGTGGGAGGGAAGGTTAACAGCATGCGTCTTGGAATGCAAACGCAAGCCAAACCTAAGCTGAAAAGAAATTTTGCATGCAGAGCTAATAACTAAAACACATTTGCAACATGAAATAAAAAATATGGCTATCACGATGCATGCAGCTTCTTGACAGCTGTTTTAGATGTTTACTTTAACGCACTCCACCTCCCTCTTTCACTGACAAAATTGCTGCCAAGTTAATGATTTGAAACACAAATATAACAGCAGGCAAGATTCTGTAGAAAAAACCTGACTAAAACCTAGTCTAACTATGAGAGTCGCGATAGACCGCGTAGGGATATCTTGTGCTATGGTAAAGCTGTTATCCCTTGTAAAGCCAGCAGTGACCCCAATTCTCTGCACACTAAATACCTGATATGACTGTATGACTGATTCCACAGTGCTCTGTAACATGGATTGTATGCTATATATTGGAGGCTTATAGCGGAGCAGTGTGCAATGGATGATTATACGCTGATATAGGTTATAACATTTGAAGAAACCCTTTCCAATCAGAAGATAAGGAACCCAAATAGAGGAGAGACTAGTTGTAGAGAAAACCTTAACAGTTGTTTTATCTATTTTTAATTTAGTTGTCCTGCACAAAACCTTTTCCTCATGATATGAAGTTTGCAAGTTACAGTTGTTTGACAAAGTTAGAAAACCTTTACAGTTGTTTTTATTTTCTCTCTTAATGTATTTAAATTACAAAAAACTTCTCTCATCTGTAGTTTGAAAGTTAGAATGGCAAATGTTGTTATATGTTAAATACAAATCAATTTTTTGTCCGAAGACTTTTTTATTAGCCGGGCATCGCCGGGTAATACAGCTAGTCAGAAGAACGCACGAAAAGAAAGACTAGAAGCGAGAATAATGAAAAAAGCACATATTTATGTTATTGTGTCTGCCTGTTAGTTAGCGTGAACACTTTGCGTTTTCACAGTTTCTGCCCGATTTCATCCAAACTTCACATGAACACACTCCGTGCTTACCCCAGTTTGCTAAAACTATTCGGTTTCAAACCTCTGTCTGGGGCCTGATGAGCAGGCTCTTAAACACCAATCTACAGGCTTCTGATTTAAAATTAAAGAAATCTCGAGCATAGCTATGGCTACCACTAGTAAACTATAAAAAGTAAAAAAGGAGCATAACACAAAACATCGTATAAGCAAAACTAATATTCAACTCAATTTGCGAAAAGGGATAAAAATGAAAAAAAAGAGAAATCGAAGACCAAGCGAAGAAATTTGAAATAAGATATATCAAGACATGTAGAGGAGACAACTTGAAAAAAAACAATAGAACTAAAAAATGTGAACTAGATAATACAAATGATGAATGCAACAGAGAAAATCTGGCAATGGAAGTATCATGAATATTAGAAAGAAACGTGAAGAGAGCAAAGCGATGAGCTGAAATAAGAATCTGGAAGGGAAGCATATAATATTTAACAACGATAAAAGTGCAAATCACCTCTTTCCTCAGATATCCCAAAAAGACAACTCCGAATGCTCCTTTGCCCAACGCTTGACCTAACGTCACATCTTCCATACTCATGGTGTTGTAGACATCCGCAAATATCTGAAATGCAGACTCAGAGTAAGAAATCCCTAGACATATACAATAACTTCTACCTTTTGCGTCTGGATAGTATGTAAAAAAGTTTCATTAATAATAATTAAAACATAATTGGTCGAAGATTTTTTAAAGTTCAAAGTATTTAACAATGTTGGAACCGAGATGGAATTCACAACCTAACAAACTCAGCTTGGTAAATATAGATATGATTCACTAGTAAATCCACCAGTATTGATACCGCTGCTACTGCTAGCCGTAAACGTTGGCCTACCCGCAAACACAAATAAAACTATGAGCTCTGACCTATATACATAATCCTGTTTGTTTTTGGAAACTGACAAGACCAGTTTTATGTCAGTTTGTATAAGGAACCATAATCATTATTTATTTGATTTATAATAAAAGAAAATACAAATAATATGTAAAACGAATAAACAATAAATACTTTTTAGCTAACAGTTAAGATTGCATAACAATAAGTTTTCAAGTTGCAAATTATATACAAAATAAATTATAGTTTGTGTAATTTGTCTGCATAAATTCTGTAAAGAGGGTCAATAAATCAATCAATGGACATTCTAAAGAATATTCTGTGAACAAGCATTCGCCTTGAGTGTCAAGATTCTTTAAGGGCAAGCCAAACCAGCTTATTTATCAAGAGCACAGGCTAGCTCTTACCAAGTCAGGTGCATATCGTGACAATAACAGCAGGTGATTGCTTCGGCAGGTGACCGCTATGCGTTTGTCATACTGCCTAATGAGAAGTTCCTCAACAGAGTAGCAGCTTACTGTAGACATCTTGTCCTTCTTCCTAAACATAATATAAATCTGATTATGATTGGCGCAGCCTATTTCCTGTTTGTCACAGACGGGCAAATAACATTTACTAAGTTTCCATACAGTTATAGCATAGCGACACACCCCAATATGACGCGGCAATGCCATCATGGAAACAATCATGTCACATTCATTTTGTCGTTGGTCAGTGTTACTGTTTGGAAGCGAAATACTCGTATGATGCGGCATCTTTGTACCATGGAAATGGCCTTAGTGACCAACAGAGTTGCCACTTGTGCATGTGCATAGCCTGGTTTTCCTGTTTCTACAAGGGGTGTCGCTACATTGCTCTACTACAGCAGCACTTTATAAATACATGATCTGCTTGTCAGCCCAGCGTAGAGCTTAAACACTGGTGAACCCTGGTGTCTCTACACTATCACCGTATGGAAACTTAGTAGTTGGCAGTTACTTACCATAACTGAAGATATGAAATGTTTTGAATAGTCAAACTCCCAAACATTTACTTTTGTTTCATGCCATAATCTGTGTGTTTGTGTAGCAAATATGATTTTCACTCAAAATGACTAGTTTGAATAGAAAATAGTAACATATTATATTATAGTCATGCACAAAATTAGAAATTTCAAGAAAGAATCTGGAACAAACTTTAGGCGTATAATGCTAGCAATTTTACAAGAACAATCTGAAAATTAGACATTAATGATACTTAAAGCGGAAATCATCTATAAAACAATGCGAGTCCGATCCACCATTCAGTCATGGTTACGTCACTACAGATACTATTAGGAGTCGTGTTATCATGCTGAATAACTAACTTCTAAAACAATGTGTCGAAGAGGAACTACCCCAGGGCCAAATGTAAAAACATACAAACATACATAATACGCTACAATAACTTAGACTGCTTCCTGAACTTCAAGCCATTGCTTAGATGGAGCAAATAAATATGTTAATAAATAAATAATAAATAGGTTATCTTTTATTTACCCTCTCAATACGAGTAAAAATATTTAAACAGCCAGACGATTCTACTTACTGCGAATGAAGTGCGAAGTGCTCATCAGCGGCTCCCACCGACTACAATAATACAACAAATATCTAAACATCTTAATACAGAACGAGACAGTAAACATAGTAAACAGAATAAACAGTAAATCTATCCTCTCATGAACACGCCTACATATAAGGGTTAACTTACACTTGTACGTGCCGAGGCCAGATGCCAGAGTTCCATGCATGATGGACAGATGACGATACGTCGTACCAGGTAGTCACCTCTTGTGTTCTGTTGGAACTTGTCACCGAGGTCAGGATACCAGTCCTCTAGTAGAGTCTCCACATGCTCCACTACCTTGGCCAACAGCTTTGCTGCATTACAAACCCTCAAATGCAAAACTCTCTAACAACCACATCCTCTACAGCAGCAATATGTCGATATAAGTTTTGAGGCAATTAGAGGTAAAATAATGGATTGGCTACTGAAATGTTTCACATTAAAAACAGCCTGATGATGTGAGCAGGCTGGTGCAATTGGGGGCCGGCGAAATGAGGTAATGCAGGGTCATAGCAATTATTGTAGTAAAACGCCTGCTTGAGAGTTTGACCAACTACCATATCCCTGTTTAACTGCTAGCTAGGGACATCATAACCTTTATGTGAGCCATATCAACATACTTTAGCTGACTTTTTATCAGAATAATGCAGCCTCATTATTTTTACGACTTTTTCAACAATCAGAAGTTTTGTTTGTCACCAGAGCTGACGAATAAAATACAATATGCCTTTAACCTAAAGAGCAACAGCAGGCATAAGTTGTTGTTCTCACATGAGGTGAGCCATCAGCCATTTTGCCAGTTTTGAAGCAAACCAGAATGCCAATAGTCCTAAAAGTATTAAAACTATTTTCTTCATGCCAATTTGATGCACAGAGATTGTTCTCTCTAATAACATTGCAATGGAAATAGGAGGTCTCTTGGTTTGAGATGCAGCAATCATCATTTTGGATAATTATTCCCTATGTTTAACAGTTTGCACTGAATAGTAGAATATAATGTCCACACATCTAACAGACATAACATGGGGAGATCAACATAACCCCTTTCGGCATCATTGAATGGGTGTAACCCTTGCCAGTAGCCTTTGCAAGTATACGATGCTGTAGAAGAATGATTCCGTCGCATTAGGTTACCATCTGTCAGACGTCACAACAGCAAACAAAGAGACAGATCCCAGAACCAAAAAAGCAAAATCAGCCTCCTGAATGTTTCACACGAAGCTAGAGGAATCCACACAATCTGGTCCATGAGAACCAAACTAGGTTGATAACTGCTGATAAAAACCATTTTTCTGACAAGACCAACTACATGTTCTATTTGAGTTTCATCTGAGAATGCTAACTAATTGTTTACCTACTGGAATAAGCAGAGTGTTGTCTAGTAGCGGTGTAAGATAAATTGGACAATATACGACCCTTTTAACAGAAACGTATATTGTCATTTTTGCCTTACCCTGCTCCAAGATGGTATCCCTTTGTATCGAAAACTGATTACAAAAAGATGGAATTCTTTTAAAATCATGCTTTGGAGTTATGCTGCCTGATATGTACAGTTACAACCACCTTCTAAATGCACTTAATGCTGAGAAGATATGTTTTTAGATATTTACTGTTTAAAAACTGTAATCACATCTTCAATTTGCCTGAACATCCATAACATTCCTACTTCCCCAAACAAACCACTATACCTTATACCAGACACTAACACCTTGACAATTTACATTATAGAACAGAGTTATGTAAAAAGGTCTTTTGCTTTCAATACACAAAATTTACTTTTTTGTGTATTGAAAGCAATTATGAGACACTATTTTTTGGTCTCATAATCTAATTTGATTTCAACGGCATTGATTAGTGTAAATAAAGTTAATAGCTATCTATCTAGTGCATACCTCTGACATCACGTCGTGCGCTATGTTCTATTACATCGGGACTGTTAGGCTGTGATATTTCAATTCGATTGTCAGGTATCTCAATTTCGAGTACATTCATGTTTTGTACCTGACAGACATATATAATTAAAATTTGCAGAACATATAAATACATTCAGCGTATGAAATTATATTCAACATATTCATATATTTCAAGAGAGTATCTCAACTAAATAAAGAAACTGTAGTTGCAGTCAAAACTAATTCGAAGAATCATACAACATGAAGCGGTGAAAGTAATATAGTAAAACTACGGGTCTGAGAATGACAAGGTGCTACTACAGTAACCATTAATGAAGCTTTGCTTTGTCATTATTTACATATGGGTTACATACAGCCATTATTTACATATGGATTACGAACAGTCATTGTTTACATATGGATTACATACAGTCATTATTTACATATGGATTACATACATTCATTATTTACATATGGGTTGCATACAGTCATCATTTACATATGGGTTGCATACAGTCATCATTTACATATGGGTTGCATACAGTCATCATTTACATATGGGTTACATACAGTCATCATTTACATATGAGTTACATACAGTCATCATTTACATATGAGTTACATACAGTCATCATTTACATATGGGTTACACACAGTCATCATTTACATATGGGTTGCATACAGTCATCATTTAAATATGGGTTACATACAGTCGTCATTTACAAATGGATTACATACAGTCATTATTTACATATGTGTTACATACAGTCATCATTTACATATGTGTTACATACAGTCATTATTAACATATGGGTTACATACAGTCATCATTTACATATGGATTACATACATTCATCATTTACATATGGGTTACATACAGTCATCATTTAAATATGGGTTACATACAGTCATCATTTAAATATGGGTTACACCCAGTCATCATTACATATGGGTTACATACAGTCATCATTTACATATGGGTTACATACAGTCATCATTTACATATGGGTTACATACAGTCATTATTAACATATGGGTTACATACAGTCATCATTTACATATGGATTACATACATTCATCATTTACATATGGGTTACATACAGTCATTATTTACATATGGGTTACATACAGTCATCATTTACATATGGATTACATACATTCATCATTTACATATGGGTTACATACAGTCATCATTTACATATGGGTTACATACAGTCATCATTTACATATGGGTTACATACAGTCATCATTTAAATATGGGTTACACACAGTCATCATTTACATATGGGCTACATACAGTCATTATTTACATATGAGCTACATACAGTCATCATGTACATATGGGTTACATACAGTCAGAGTGAAGTCATGCAAATGAATAAATAAAAATAATCAGTATGAAATGGCTTGTGAAGGATTTTCCAAACCATTCTTAGGTAGCAGCTGTTATCGTACTCACCTAGTATCTATAATATTATTCTATGAATTTACACTTTAAGAACTTGATGAAACTCAATGCATTATTAACTCAAACTTTAGTCATTGTCTGAATGGGAGTCTATGCAAGAAACTCATAACCCAAAACTACAATTAAAACTGAAGCTTCAAAAAATACAGTAAACAGGCAGTTTCATTGTAAACCATTGAAAATGTAAAATATTAAAGAAATTATGAAATTTGTCATTAATCAGCTAAGAAAGAACTTTTCACAAGCACTGAATGTTGTTCAACAAAGGCCTCTAAATTCAAAGGCGAATATTAACAAATAAAAAACTACACAAACACCCTTCAAAATTCACGCAGCCCTATACTGACTGTTGACTTCTAATTTTATGACATGGGATTTAACTATTTTTATAATGAATTCCTATAAAGTAACTAATTCTAAGTAATTCCTATAAGTATTCTGCACCAAACATAATCAACTAATATAAACATGACTATGTAAAGTTATGTAAATCGTATAAAGCATTACATCAAGCTGTTTGAAGTCACCGTCAGCAGAAATAACCAGTTTGGAGTTGTAGTACGGCAGCAAACCCTCAGAACCTTTATAAACCTGTCTGACCTTCAGAAGGTCACAGGCTATATTCTTCAAAGTGAGTCCGGTCTTCCAGCATTGCCAAGAACGTTCTGAAGGACTCTGCGACAATAACATTGATCTGCTTGTGAAAATTTGAAAAAGGCAATGAAATGAAAAAAGATTTACTTCCAACATTTTTAACTGCATTACAATTTATTTATTACAATAAACGAATCATTGTAGATGAACGTCGAAAATGCGCAGTACCCATTAACTTTTTTGTAAATTACTGCAGTCATGGTCTGTAAAACCAAAGAAGTTAGTCAGAAAAAGAAGACAAGCTGTCAATGCAAACCAATAATACTGCAGTTATGGTATATGTACACGTATGAGATGATACCAAATGAGCGGTCTCTCCAGCATTATAAAAATATAACTAAATTTTGTACTTGAAGCGGCTATTGTGGTTTGCCACGAAAAAATTAAAGAAACTGCTAGACAGACCTCTTGGTATTCTGCAAAGTTCTGAATGGAAAACTTGTTTTTCAGTAGAGGAACATCTGGTGTTGTTAAAAAGTCGTTTACTAAAAAGATGACGCGGTTTGTTACTTGAAATCTTGAGACAATGTGGATAAGAGGCGTAAAAAAGTAAACTAGCCAATTTAGGTATGTTCTGCTTAATCTATCAATGTTCCTACTTTTGCTTAAGTCATACAATTATGAGGGCAGATCTTAATATGTGTTCGATTCTCTCACAGTTGGTGAGACAAAACCAAGCAGGAGCAGCAAAGCCTGTACGAGGATAAATATTTGCTAAATCACAACCGAATAGATAAACCGACCTGCAGGAGGTCAGCGTAGCTCGCCGGAAGATTAAAGAGAAACTCTGTGAGAATGCTTATAGTTTGGTCGCTGTAAATTCTGGAGATGAGTCGAGGCCAGAATCCTGATGGAATGTATGAGAGCAGGTAGACGCGTCTAATTGACTCATGAAACCGTGAGCTCATCTGCAATTACCAGCTATATTAACATTCTCTCTCATAAGTCATAGAGTTATCTGAATAACAGCGGTCTATAAGGCCTTGCCAAAAAGGCATAGAGTTATCTGAATGATAGTGGTCTGGAAAACCTTGCCAACAAATCATAGAGTTATCTAAATAATAGTGGTCTAGATAACTTTTCTGACAAATCATTGAGTTATCTGAATAATAGGTGGATAGAGAACCTTGTCAACAAGACATGAAGTTATCTGAATAATAGGGATTTAAAGAGCCTTTCCAACAAGTCATTGATTTACCTGAATAAGAATGATTTAAACAACATGTTTTGTTACCCTTTAGGTGCTGCAACTACAGACATTGGTGCAAGTCAGATAGGAAACGTGGTTAATTCTTTATCTTTAACGCTCTATGACTCTGCTCGGTAATAAAAAATGGATTTAATGAAATAGTTACAAAACCTTCCCAAACTTGATTAATATATTCTGTAGCGAGACCTTAGAATTAAAAGAAGATGAAACCATTACTACAGGGTTAGCTGTATAGCTAATATAGTAACAACATAGTAGATAAGTGCTTATGTTTATGATAATATACTTTTGTGAAGTTAATCATAGCATACCTGCAAATATTATATAAAGAAATGAATAACTACAAGCAGTGAGACAACTAAAACCCTCCTGCTGTTCTATCAAGTTTATAATCACCCTTGGAAATCCAGTTCCATGTTACAAAAACTGCTTTATTCTGTCCAACTGGCAACATAAATAATAAGAGAAATAGTGGTTCTTCAATTCTTGAATATTAACCCAGCAATTGTATGACTAGCATATGCCCACCCCTTCCTAATATGCCTGCTCCTTTCTAATATGCCCACCCCTTTCTAATATGCCTGCTCCTTTCTAATATATGACTTCCTTTTTTAAAATTATAATAGTAATTAGAAAGTCAACAATTGATTAATTTTTTCTAACGAAAAACATACATATACCGCTAATTAAAAGAAAAACGTACATAAAAGAAAAATGTACATACACTGCTAACTAAAAAAAACGTTCATATATTGCTAACTAAAAGAAAAACAGACACATACCGCTAGCTAGAAGAAAATAAATTGATCACTAAAAGGGATGATCCATGATTATGTACCATCGCTGTAACTTAATTCAGTGGTTCTCAACCTGGTTTCGATCAAACCATTGGAATTCAGGGAGTCAGTCTCAGGGGTTCAGTAGCCGCTTCTCAAAGGAAACCGCAGAAGAGACACTGATTTTCAAGGTCATTTGTAATTTGTTGTGAGTTCATGCGTTGTTTTGACTTTGTTCTTTGAACACAGTCTTGTTAATGCACAGTTCATTTTATAACCTAGTAAAACACGCTGTCTTGAATGTTAAAAGAGTCATATTTTATTTTTCCAAAAAGAAAGGTTCAATGAAAATGCATATTAAGCTGGTAGGTTTTTGTGCTCCCAACAAAATCAAGAAGCAATGCGCTAGAGCAAATGTGTAGGCTCGCAATGCTTCAGTTTAAAATATGTAGTAGAAATATGCAATGCGGCTTTTATTTACACTAAATACGCATTAATTTACTTGAAGTTATTTATTCTCTATTACCGGTAAAAGTGCACATGAAACTGGGTGGAGTTCAGTGCGTCTAACAAGGTTAGGAACCACTGATCTAAGTTCTTAATATGTTAAAACACTAATAATAATATGATGTTTAAAGGGTCATGCAATATAATTGTTTCTACGTATAAATATTTTTACAAGACATGGATTAGAAATGCAAAACAAGTCTATGCAAGCGATAAAAAGCCTCAAACAGTGGACAGACACACACTGAACACAAGCATGAAGAAGCGATGTAGCAAGCTATCCACAAGAGCTAGATTGATGAAGGAAAAGCGACCAGAAACCTAAAACTACATATAAATAACAAGATTAACAAGGATTATATTGGAATAGAATAATATATAACGATAACAAACGAGTAAACACTATCTCAGTGAAAAAAGGCATAGGGGTTAAGCAGCAAGCAAGACAGATTTTAGCTTGAAAAAACACAAAGCTATTTCAATTGCGGCTCGTCTCATGCAACAAGCAGATGCAATGCAGGAGTTACCTACTCTTTCATTAATGGTTTTAGCCTTCAAACCATCGGTGATTGCCTCCTCGCTCATCTATTATAGACATAGCATTGCAAGATGAACCAGCTAGCACCCATCCCGCAGATGTTAGATTAAGAGCATTATAAACATCAACAGGATTTACAGCAAAAAATGAAAAGGAGGCACCTTGTAGATAAAGGATTAGTTACATGAAAGGTGATTCACAACTTAACGTTAACCATTAGAGTTTATTCAATAACTCTGAGTTATAAGCATAAACCAATGCTGATGTGTAGAAGTGATTTCAAGTACTATTGTAAAAGTTCTGTGATTTATTGCTTATTTTACACAGCTCCTCGCCTGGCTATAGCTCCGCCTTACCAAAATGTTTCGACATGCAAAGACTGGCCAAGCTGGGCCGTGGTTGGAATTGGCATGGCTCGCCTTGAAGCTGTTCATTTGCTAACAGCTTTATTCTATGAATTAGCATTTAAACTAAACAGCAACAACTTCTTACAAGCTATACTAAACTCTACTTGCCCCCTAATCGCTCCAGTTTCATCTTAAATGACTAGGAATTAAAAGAGACGCTTTACCATATTCTCACAAACTCAGTGAAACAACAGCAAATTTCTATCCCTACATAAATTAATTCCCAAGATTGTAAACAGTTATACGCATTACTTCACGCTGTACTTTATCTCCTGACCTATCATGGTCAGTAGATCTATGACCTACATTTATGTACTGACCTACAACTAATATTTCAACATCCAAGCGTATGGCAGAGTTTGACTGCTTCATACCACATATCACAGCTACACAAGTTATGCACACTCTTACACTTTTAGTTACGTTCAGCAGACGTCAAAGTCAAGATAAAATAATAAAAAGTGAATCTAAACTTCGTAAACGACTGGCATAATTGTACTGGCTATCAAAACACGGCTGAAACTGTTTCTCAATGAACTAATTTGTTCAGCCACATGTAAAATATGTTTGGAGTTATTTACTCTTTCATACAACTAATTGTGTTACAAACTTACCCAGAGTAACTATAGCCTTACCAAAAAAGTGCTTGCATTTAACATATTCTCCTGGAAATAAAAAAACATTAACCTAAGAGGCGAAGACATTTGGCAGTTTTTGGAAAAACTTCGAAGATACGCGGGAAATATCGACATTAGCAGCAGTTTAGAGTACTTTTCATGTGATGTAATTAACAAATGGTTTGAGTTCCGACCAGTCAGACAGAACTGAACCAGCTGCTAGTGCTCCACCTCTACTTACATAGCTATTCTCGTGATACGGGATCTCCACACTGTTTTCAGGAGTGTGTATGTGGTTGGCAACACTATCCACGTAGAAAGTGGAGTTTCCTTCATCGAATGGCTGATCTGATATGGAACTTGACCTTGACACTCTTGGAGCTTTTCGTCTCTTTAGTCTCATCGACTTGATGGTGGAGCTGCGCTTAATCGAGGATGAAGGACAGAGAGGCACCTGTTGAGAGAGTCATGTTATACAGCACACTCACTTTTCTAACAGTTCTGGCACATGCCATTCCTCATGATAATGGCGGTCATTTTAACTACTTTTCTCTATATTCTGATTGATACGTCTGGTTCACAAATATTTGTTATGATCCAACAAACTTTCCGAGTAAAGAAGAGCAACAAGAATGGTTAACTGTTAACACATGCAGTCTAGACAAGTCTAACACAACACAAACACCTCTAAAAAGAACCATTACTTCTTAAACATTAACACAAATATGTTGAGCTAACCAAAATCTAATAAACCTGCCATAGGTTCATGATCTAAGAAAATACAGAACGATTCTCGCACCGTGGTTATTTTATTCCTAGAGTTTCCATACAAGTATAAAGTATACATAAAGTAAATACATAAAGTATTGTGTAACGAAAGTTATGTCATCAGTTACTAAGTCTCCAAACGGTGATAGTGTAGAGACACCAGGGTTCACCAGTGTTGAAGCTCTACGCTGGGCTGACAAGCAGATCATGTATTTATAAGGTGCTGTAGTAGAGCGATGTAGCGACACCCCTTGTAGAAAAAACAGGAAAACCAGACTTATGCGCACGCACAAGTGGCAACTCTGTTGGTTGCTAAGACTGATTCGATGGCACAAAGATGATGCATCATATCAGTTTTTCGCTTTCTAACAGTAACACTTCATCATGACAGAATGAATAAATAAATAATCAAATAAATAATAACTATGGTACCTTAAACAAACTGGGGGCTATAAATGGTTATTTATAGGCACCGGTTTACAACACTAACAACTTCTTTTTTGACATTGGCTGTACTTGATTAGCATTTTTTTCACGATGTTCATCAAATAATGAAAATACAGTGATAGCAACAATCAGAAAAATGGGTCCCTAAGAACAACTGCATATCGCCGTCTAGCCTGTGGTGCGAGAAATGGCTGAGATAGAGACAAGAGTTACCTTGATGACTTCATGCGGGCCCTTCTCATCCTCAGCAGGCAGCAGGCTCGGCAGCAGCAGATGCTTATCATCCCACTTGAGAGCTAGCTCGAATTTACTCAGCAGTGAGATAATGTACGTCTGCAGGTCATCTGACTGAAAAATGGCTGACCTTCGAAAGAGCTGCTCAAGGTGCTCCACCTTCATTATTCCTAGAAATACCAAAACTTGCAAGCCTTTTTCTTCTGATATGAAGTCTTAGAGACGAGACAAATTTGCTTTAAATAGTCACCCAAAGAAACAGGAAGCAAAAGAACCAACCCGACAACAAGGTAACTAATAGAAAGAGTGTATTTTAACTAGATATAAACCGTTTCACTAACCAACCGACCATATTCAAATAAGGTTATTTATCGTTATGGTTGATATTCACATCATCAAACCTACATAGTCAAAGAAAGATGACAAACTTTAGCACAATATTCAGTGACGAAAAAATTCAGGTGACAGCTCCAAATGGCACATTTTGAAAGCAAGTTCAACCTAAAGCTTTTTATTTTTAAATATTTTTCTATTGAGTTGAAATACGAAACTATCCAGCTAGCAAAAAACCACAATAAGTCATGACAAAAGAAACAGTCCAAAAAAGCACAGAAAGATCCACAATAAAAGCCAACTATAAAAACACTTGTTAACAAAAGAAGTCATAAAAATATCCTAACTAAAAAGAAAATACAAAAAAACTAGCAAACACAACACAGCCACAATGAATCTATAATGAACACAAGAACTACCAGAGAGGTATCTAAACAACCCAAAACAGCCACTATCCACAGACACCAGCTTTGGATTGGTAAACAAATAAACATATTTAAATGACTTCTACACTCAAGAGTCACATGAACAACTGACTACTGCCTTGGCAATATAGTACATTAGCTAGACTATTAGTCCCTAGTCAGGTTATTTCAGGTTGTCAGTGTGTGCAACATGTTGAGGGTATTCAATCTAGGAGTGCACTAAGAAAAACTACAGTACAGAAAAACTCTGCCAGATTTAGTATAAGTGAAAAGTAAAAAGTACAACACTAAAGCAGACCATGACACTTAACGCAGTGACTAGACAAGATGGTTCTAGCTATAGTATCACTATTTTAAAGGGACGGTTCAGCTACAAGTACTAGAGCAGCAACTGCTAGGATACACAAACAATAAAACCATTTTCGATAGCATAAAAGGAGTTGATGCAGCGTGTCTATCTTAAATATTTTATTAAATGCTTTTACTACTGATCGAACCAATCAAACACGCAGTTCGAAGGTCTCCTGGATGTTTACATAAAAACATAATACAATAAACAGGATCTTACATGGTAAATTCAGGGTTTAGTTTATGAGTTGACTGATAGTTTAGTTTATGAGTTGACTTATAGTTTAGTTTATGAGTTGACTGATAGTTGAGTTAATGAGTTGATTTATAGTTTAATTTATGAGTTGACTTTTAGTTGAGTTTATTAGTTGACTTCTAGTTTAGGCTATGAGTCGATTGATAGTTGAGTTCATGATTTGATTGATACGTTAGTACACATGACTATGTTTGGAGTCCTCTCATCATAGCTCAAATACATTTACTCTTGTGCCAAAAGTAGAGCCCACTTCGCTACACTTACTATTATACTACGTCTGCAATGTTTTTGTGTTGACAACATTGCAATCAATTTTGAAATATGCTGCAGTCTATGTTTAATATGCAAAAATGGATTTGGGTGATTTTCACAACAAAGCGAACCCGAAACTATAAAAAGTGAGCTTTCAAAAGACTAATTATTTACAAATGGGTGAAAGGAGCTGACCAGATTTGACAAATCCATTGATAGGCTTGATAGTGATGACATGGGCAAGCATGTCACAGAGCCACTGAGGGTCAAGAAAGTAGAGATCATTGAGAGCAGTGTCTTGATAGTGCAAGAGAACACCATTGTCGTGGAGAAACTGGGTTGCTTGGTTAAGCTCATCGATGTCTCTGAACTTGATCTTTTCACCCACCAATGACCTGCAGAAGTGGCAAAAGTAGTAGTGCGAAAGGCAGTGCAGATGTAGCCAAGAGGCAGTACAGAAGTGGTGCAGATGCCGTACAGAATTAGTGCAGATGCAGTACAGATGTAGTGCAGAGGCAGTACAGAAGTAGTGAAGATGTCGTACATAAGCAGTGAAGAGATAGTAAACAAGTACTGCAAGGATAGTGCATAAGCAATGCAGTGATAGTACACATTGTTCAAAGATTAATGCACAGATAATGCATAGGTAGTACAGATAGTGTCAAGGTAGAGCATAGTTAGTGCATATGTAGCATAGAAGTGGAGGTAGTACCTGAATGATGCATAGGGGGGGGGGGCTAAAGAAGTGCAGAGGTAATAATAAAATAGTGCAAAAGAAATGAGAAAGTAGTGCCGAAATAGTACAGAGGTAGTGCTAAAGTAGTGCTGAATAAGTGCTGAGGTAGCGCTGAACAAGTGCTGAGGTAGTGCTGAGGTAGTGCTGAACAAGTGCTGATGTAATGCTAAACAAGTGCTGATGTAATGCTAAACAAGTGCTGAGGTAGTGCTGAACAAGTGCTGAGGTAGTGCTGAACAAGTGCTGAGGTAGTACTGAAGTAGTGCTGAGGTAGTGCTGAAGAAGTGCTGAAGTAGTGCTGAAGTAGTGCTGAAGTTGTACAAAACAGTTTGACAAGCACTGCAGATGGATGAACTGATAAGTCATTTACTCTTACAATTCTTAGTGTATAAGACTTTTTTTACAATACTTGAGATGAAAACAAAAATGATAGAGCGGAGACTGACTTCACTAAAGCCCGTCATCAAAAAAATATGCAAACAAGACACAAAAATGCGCATAAATTCTTTCTATTATTTATTACAAAATGTTAGCCAATTGTAACAATTCTAGAGAGCAGCAACTCCAAAATTTGGTTCCTGAGCCTTTCAAAGACATATATGTTAACTTGTCTGTTCTCCTTACCGATACTGCTGGGAGTTGAGCACTGGGTTTTTCTTGGCTAGAAGTCTCTCAGCTGATAGGTGGCCCACCACTTGCTCCAGTCGCATGTATATCGCCGGAATGCGCTGTTCCAACAGAGGCATGGATAAGCTACCTGGAACGATTGACAGCATCGAGCTATATGGAGTCTCAATAAGCGATGTAGTTTCATCCTTCATCATTCGAGATGACAATACTAGATTTATTTGTACTCCTTCAAAACTGCTAATCATCTTTACAAGTTTGGTTAATCCCGATAATAGGTTGGTTCACCATTTCAACCCAGTGGGTTGTTTTAAAACCTTCCCTTCATAATGAAACCTTTGAAGGTTATTGACACGCACATCTTAAGGCCTATGTATTATATGACATACAAAGACAACTTAATCTCAAAAAAGATATCCAAATGGCTGATCCACATATGGAAATTCAAATATGAGCCCTCACAGTTATACAGCGAATAAGCATCCTGCCACTAAAGGTGTGTCAGTCCATCCACAATTTAAATGTAAAATATTGCAGCTTTTATATATCTAACTGCTGTATGGATGGGCAATGGTTGTGGGCCAGTAGGACTTGTTAAAACATCGCTAATAAAAACAATGAAGCGGAAAGTGCAGAGAGAACCCTAAGGCACACATAATAATGAGCTAACAGAAACAGCTGGCAGCAACAAAGGTAGAGAGGCAAGGAAACAGCGTGAATATCGCACAAGTTGCAGTGTAATCATCAAAATAATAATAATCATAACCTCTACTTCAAGGATATTAAAGATCATTCACCAAGGGTGGGTAACCAAGTACGCTCCCAAGCAACAACAAATTTTAAAACAAAAGTCTTTACTACAGCTACATTGAGGCACCTCTGGATTAGCCAGGTTTTATTGTTGGAAGCCATAGTATATGGAAAAAGGTGTCATATGTAATGTTAGAGGCCAATCACAAAAATCTTATGATGCCCAATACACACTAACCTCATAATTAATATTTGCTAAATGTAGTCATGCTTGGTTGTAACTTATGGATGTCATACCCCGAGTACTCGGTGTGAAATGCGTGCTTTGGGCACTATCAAGAAACTTATCGCGCTATTTCAAATGTGTAGCTATTTATAATGCAGATATTCTTTCTGTAGTCAGCCATACCTTGAATATTGACTCGCAACAAAATTCACATTTCTAGTTATTTGGTATTAAAAGGTTCACCATGTTTTACTCTGTTGTGTTGTAGGTGCAAAATATGTGGAAATGTGATTGCAAGCTTTTAAAAGCTCAAAAACGAACAGTTAATCGCAGCCATCACGAAAACGCCGTAGCTTGGAATCCTGCTCCAAAACGGTTCAAACGGGACTTAGTTGAACACGATGTGCTTCTGTCTACACTTTCATGCAACCTCATTCATCGAAATATTTTCACAAATATACTACACGCATTCAATAAAACCGTGTCTATTGTCCTCACACGTCTATTTTATCATCAATGTAATGCTATCACTTTGAGCACTGATATTTCAAAACCTAGTCTAAAAATTATTTTAACTTTAGCAATTTTAACATTTTAACTTAACCATAGCTCGAAGGAGCGGATATCATCATCTGATGAACATGAGGAGTCTGTTGGTCACCTGTGATAGTCGAAAAATGCTGCAGTAATTGTTCGCGCAATCTGGCAGGAGGTATGGGTCACATGATCAGATTACAACTAGACGATTAGATCAAACTAAAGCGAAACTGTGAAGTAGCGAGCATCTATATTTGATAAAGGCTTTCCGGTAAACCCGAAGTGTTTGTCATAAACTAGTGCTACGAGCCGTTTTATATTGAGCCTTTTATTGGCCTTTCAATTCACGTGATAACATCACGTGTCAAAACAATAACCACGTCGAATTGAGTACGTAATTGAAATAAAGGGATTCCAACCTACGGCATTTTCATGATGGCTGCGATTAACCATTCGTTTTTGAGCTTTTAAGAGCTTTTAATCACATTTCCACATACTTTGCACCTACAACCCAGCAGAATAAGACATGGTGAATCTTTTGATACCAAATTAACTGTCATATGAATTTTGTTGCAAGTCAACCTTTAACAAATTTTTGGTGGAGAGCGCTGAAACAAACGGTTTTGGACAAGCAACCAACGAATGAAAAGCTAACAAAAGCTTTGAGACAGTGAGATGAGATCATACGCAGAACAATTATTTGGCCAAAATACCATTAGCACCAGGAACCTTATAAAACTGAGGAAATGCTAAAAGTGAATGCTAGGGTCAAAAGCGAACAGGATTACAACACTGGGTGGCCATACTCGATATGCAGTGCAAGTGCACATAAATTTTCTAACACAAATATAGTACCTGCGGGCTGCTCACTATCTGCAACTGAAAGTGATTGGGAAGTCAAACAACCGAGTGCAAAGTTCAAGAGTGTAGTGTATCAATAAACAGCTCATGACTCCAAATTTCGGAGTCACTAGCCCATGGCTAGCTTGAACAAGTAAAAAGGAGACAACTACATCTCGTGAACAATAAGTTCAACTCGAGGATATAGAACAATGCAAGAGATGCTTGCTAGTGATTTGCTAGAGCCAGCTTGCTACAAAAGCGTGATTTTAATCAGGCGATAAGGCAGATAACCTGATCAAAATTTTAACCAATGGAAATGAAGAAAATTGATGTGACAGAGAACAAAGCCTGTTGTCATTATGAAAATATGGTAGATGAAACAACAATACAATCAGTGCCTGCCCTTTAGATTAGGACTTTTTGACCATATATTTATTGCGAGTGAGATTAACTAATTACCAGAGAGATTTATTAATTACTAAAGAGGTTAACTCATTACTTGCAAGATTTAAGCAGACGGAAGATTTTTGTACACATCTTTTTACAGTTGGTTTTACTCGGAATGTAAAATATGTAGTGTTATCCAACAAACTTTTCAATAAATTTGTCAACAAAATTTGTAATTACCATATATGAGCACATCCGTAGTAATATCATAACACCGCGCTGCCTAAGATTGATGCATAGTCAGTGTGTGCAACCTCAAGATGCAAACGTATCAGCAAGTACAGTATGTAGATGTAGGTGTTTGTTTGTTGGTTTGTTGATCTGTCGTACGTTCAGTTATAATGATCAAATATCACGCTTGCAGTGTTTTCTAGCGTTAAGAATGAAAAACTTCATCCCAATTGAGCTGAGATACACCAGTTTTGCAGACAGGCACGCTAACCACTATGCCATGCGGGCACCTTGCCATATTATGGAATAGTTGTGAACATACTTATTACACCTGCCAATTTCTAATGGTGCATGAGACTGCCAGTGCACAAGAAAAAAAATACGTGCTCAGACTTCCCCAAAATGATCTAAATATATGTACTTATAGCATAAACTTTAAGCTTATAGCCCAAACAGAAATAAACAAACACCTTCATTTAAAAGTTAGAATGATAAATTTTGCATATATTGATTAAAAATAACTTTTTTGCGCAAAAACTGTTTTATTACTCAAGCAATGCCAGGCATTTAGCTAGTTTTCTAATACAGAAAGGTTTGGCAAAAGCGCATATAGAAGTGGTGGGGTTCAGTAAGCCCAACAAAGTTAAAATCACTGATTTATAACAAAGGTAAATAACTGTGTACCATCTATTGTACCTTTTTGTTAACATACTTATTGCACCCGCCTATTGGAAAAAATTCCATCCAACAAACTACATTTAATGTTCACAAAACATTTCACGTATGTTTGCAAAAAATTTTCTAATGACCGAAAGTAAAAAGCCAAATACAGTATTTTTAGTTAAAGAATCTAAGTAGAAATGCCATCATTAGCGCGTCAATCATAAAACATTAATTTCAGTCTTCCACAGAAAGATGTAACGTGGAGTGGCTAGATAGACTAGAAAGGCCATCAAAACATGTTGAGTTCAAACTGTATAATTGAGTCAGTCAGCAGTCAAAGTAACTGGTCAACTCTGCTATGCTCATGAAAAGACCCAGAAGACGCCTTAAATTCGTCTGGGGCAAATGATAAACCAAACTTAATGTAGAAGATCTACAAACTGCTGTCATAGGTCATATTTGGTAAACATATAGTTAACAATCATGTTAATAATAAGAAAACTAATACATGCTCTCTGGTAGCCACTCTATGCATTCCAACCTTCCAAAAGAAGAGTGTTAAAGGGATGAATGATGAGGACAAAAACTGCCAACAGGGTCTTAAGCTCTCTAAGAATAGTGTCCGACACACTACATCATTCACAGCCAATCAGAGAAGATGCAGAAACCTTGAAGCGTCAGCCACGCACTCATAGGCAAGGTATGAGTCTTAGTGATGGAGTGGTCAGGTGATCGTTAGATGATAAATAATCCAGCTGTCAGTCGATAGCTGAACATGACAGAATGACACCAAGTCTTCGATCACATGACCTCGAAGTCTTTGATCACATGACCTCTCCACCACTTATACACTCCTTCATTTGTATCTAGTACATGCATATTCCTATTATGTATTAAATAGCTTATTCAGTGATCATATTAATATACCTGTATAATGTTTTTTGTCTACCAAAAATGATAATGCCATTTTATTATTACCACTTATTATTTTATTATTTGTTAAATGACTTAATCACAATAATATAATCACATATAATTATATAAGTATTTTAAGTATATAGTTTTTTCTGAATGCTACCAATAATGATAGCTTCATTGTTATTATTACCATCAGTTACTGACGGCAGCATGCTGATGACTCAACAGATGACTGCCTCAGACCCTTCACAAGATAATAAATATTTGTTCCTCAGTCTACGACATGGTGAACGCTGAACAAAGAATAAGCATGACATTTACTCATTACAGCCTCGCGTCTGATGACCCCATTACAGCCTCGCGTCTGATGACCCCATTTAGCTTTCCCCTGAGCGTATAGCTGAACATTTAACTCTTTCGATATCAAATTTTTTTCTACATACTCATGCATTACATCTTTGACAAAATCTTATATTTGACAAGGACACATGTATGCAATTTGTCATAACTTTTGAACCACACAGTCTACAAAAAAATGTTCTGACACCAGAGTAATCAGCATAAAATCTATTTTGTTGTTATTATGGCAATTATGTGGTTGTAAGAATATTTTCTATTGGCTCATCGCAGGCCAATAATTATTTTCTTTCGTTTAAGTAAAGATACGCCAGGATAAGTAATTAACTGTTCACTGATTAGAGACATATTATATAAAGTCTACAAAAGTCATGCTGCTCTTGGCCATACTATGTGACTCGTGGTACGCAAAGTGTTAAAGGTAAACTAGTCACATTCCCCACTGCACGAGTACTTCACTTTCATCAGACAAATGTAATTAAAAGCGTAATTGAAAGCGAGTCTACGTTGGCTATTAGCTATATGATGGATTGTGAGACACTAACCAGGAGCCTTCAAGGCCCAAGCCTCCTTGTGGCTATTAGCTATATGATGGATTGTGAGACACTAACCAGGAGCCTTCAAGGCCAAAGCCTCCTTGTGGCTATTAGCTGTATGATGGATTGTGAGACACTAACCAGGAGCCTTCAAGGCCCAAGCCTCCTTGTGGCTATTAGCTATATGATGGATTGTGAGACACTAACCAGGAGCCTTCAAGGCCCAAGCCTCCTTGTGTATCATGTTGGCTAGGTTGACAACGCTGTCACACTTGTTTGTTGTACTTGATACTTCGATCATGTCCTTGACATTAGGCAACCCGAGCATAGCGGGTTCGACAACCATGAACCTACAACACAGCATTTGACAAGATTAATGTCATTGATCCCACAAGCTTAAACCAATGTAAGGCTAGCAGGAAATGATGTCATAAGGTCATATATGTGTTTACTCTCTTTCATACAAACATTCATTTGATCCTTGTAATGGGTGCGGTACAGAAAAAACTAAATACATGTACTCTGTTTATAAAAATGTATGTTATGAGTATGTTAAAAATTATATTAATATAATAATAGATGTATATTATAAATAGATATAAATCAATTCTGTTAGCTGTTTTCAACTAATATAGCTTTCTCAAAACTTGCAGTAACAAATTTTTGATCTTGATTATTGTATACCTCCTTGTTTCTCCTTCCCCTGCGAATCCATTCTGAAATTTTCTTGTAAATCTTATCAACAACTTAATAAATGGACACTTTAACTCATAAAAGAGCTATCAAGATATCAAAATATCCTTGCCAAAATTTCAAAATAATAAATTTTTTAGTGGCGCTCATAATTAAAGGACCACATAAATAAACATGTTATTTGTTATCAATTTATAGTTTGTTAAGTATTTATTAAATAAATTATGGCAATAGCCCACCTCAATGGAAAACTAAGGATATTCTATACATAAATATTATCACATATTAACTGATGTTTGCTTTTTAGCCTGGTTTTGGTGCAACATAACAGTATTTGCATATTATGAGATAGAATTCTATAAAAAACCATGTTTATAGTTGTAGACAAAATTGACTAAATTTAACTTTTTTTAATATACATATATACGTATAACCATATGAAAGTAAATGGGCGGTCTTTGGAGTATTAGTAGTGTGTTAATATATAGTTGATCAGCTTGTATTGCCAATATATAGTTCTCAAAGTTTGTCTGTATGTGTCTGTTTTTCCAGCTATAGCTATTAAATCTTGGAATAAAAAATACTTATCGCAGAAGATTTGATCTCAGACCCTCCCATTCACCAGTTCGATACCTTACCAATGAAGTCAGACGAGCCTAATGGACTCATTAAACGATATATGTCGTTATATGGGTGTGAATACGCTACCACTCTCCATGACAAGGAGCAATAACGTCATGGAGATGGTTTGTTAAGTAGTTAGCAACTAGTGAGCTTACTCAACTTAGCGATTGGCAATGTGCCAGGCTAATAGTGAGTGGCAGGCAACTACATTACCTCTAATTGTTTATAAGCAGATTTTTAATACTCGTGCAAAGTCGGGCTTTCCACTAGACACAGGATAAAATACATGTGGGTGTCTAAGAAGTTCATTATATTTCTTGTGAATAATTATTAGTGGCAGACAGGGTGGCTACAAAGCTTGCTTCCCAAATATGTAGAGTATGTAGAATCTGAGATAATAAAGCAAATGGTTTTATGCCGTGAATGACAAAGAATCAGAAAAAAAATTGCTAGGTGGTTCCATTTACAATCACAACTGTATAATCTACTTAGAATGTAGGATAAGAAGTGCGGATAACAAACTTGTAGCCAAATTTTTAAACCAACACACGCTACCAGTCTTATGGATCAGGACAGGATTTAAACCAGTGAATGTTTCTACCTTAAGAGGTTGGGGTCAAGTGTTAGGTCAAAGTATTGAGGGGTTGGGGTCAAGCGTTAAGCCGAAGTATTTAGAGGTTGAGGTCAAGCGTTAAGCCAAAGTATTAAGGGGTTGGGGTCAAGTGTTAGGCCAGAGTATTGAAGGGTTGGGGTCAAGCGTTAAGTCAAAGTATTGAGGAGTTTGGGTCAAGCATTAAGTCAAAGTATTGAGGGGTTGAGGTCAAGCGTTAAGCCAAAGTATTTAGAGGTTGGGGTCAAGCATCAAACCAAAGTATTGAGGGGTTGGGGTCAAGCGTTAAGTCAAAGTATTGAGGAGTTTGGGTCAAGCATTAAGTCAAAGTATTGAGGGGTTGAGGTCAAGCGTTAAGCCAAAGTATTTAGAGGTTGGGGTCAAGCATCAAACCAAAGTATTGAGGGGTTGGGGTCAAGCGTTAAGTCAAAGTATTGAGGCGTTGAGGTCAAGCGTTAAGTCAAAGTATTGAGGCGCAGAGGTCAAGCGTTAAGCCGAAGTATTTAGAGGTTGGGGTCAAGCGTCAAACCAAAGTATTGAGGGGTTGGGGTCAAGCGTTAAGTCAAAGTATTGAGGCGTTGAGGTCAAGCGTTAAGTCAAAGTATTGAGGCGCAGGGGTCAAGCGTTAAGTCAAAGTATTGAGGGATTGGGGCTAAATCTCTACTGCGGGTTCCTGAGTTGATAAAGAAATCCATATCGATCTGTTCAAATAGCATGAAAGTTCAAATAGCATGAAAGTATTAAGAGGTTGGGGTCAAGCGTTAAGCCAAAGTATTGAAGGGTTGGGGTCAAGCGTTAAACCAAAGTATTGAAGGGTTGGGGTCAAGCGTTAAACCAAAGTATTGAAGGGTTGGGGGTCAAGCGTTAAGCCAAAGTATTGAGGGATTGGGGCTAAATCTCTACTGAGCGTTCCTGAGTTGGTAAAGAAATCCATATCGATCTGTTCAAATAGCATGAAAGTTATGATTTTGAAACTTGTATTGCTGGAGAAGAACAACATGAAAGAGAGGCATGACTATCGTTATTACACGTGTGAACTAGCATGAATAATTGATATCATCAATGAATACTTACTTCTTTCGAATGTAGTCTCTAAGTTTACACAACTCCTGCTTCCAGTTCTTTGTTTTCTTGAAGAGATCTAGCTGGCTGCCAACTATGATCACTGGGGCTCCTGGAGAGCGTGTCTACAGAAATCACATTATTACTGTTGCTATTATTACTGTTATTATTATTACTGTTGCTATTATTACTGTTGTTATTATTACTGATGCTATTAATACTGTTGCTATTATTACTGTTGCTATTATTACTGTTGTTATTATTACTGATGCTATTAATACTGTTGCTATTATTACTGTTGCTATTATTACTGTTGTTATTATTACAGTTGTTATTATTACTGTTGTTATTATTACTGTTGTTAGTATTACTGATGCTATTAATACTGTTGTTATTGTTACTGTTGCTATTATTACTGTTGTTAATACTACTGTTGTTATTATTACTGTTGTTATCATTACTGTTGCGATTAATACTGCTGTTATTATTACTGTTGTTATTATTACTGTTGCTATTATCAATGTTGTTATTATTACTGTTGCTATTAATACTGCTGTTATTATTACTGTTGTTATTATTACTGTTGCTATTATCAATGTTGTTATTATTACTGTTGCTATTATTACTGATGTTATTATTACTGTTGGTATTATTACTGTTGTTAGTCAAAGTTTCACCTTGCTCTTAGCATGAATCATGAGCTCATTTAGCTAATAAATTTGGATTTGAGCAACATAACCATTTTTACTTTGGTCACCAGGTAAGTCACAATGGCCTGTCAGTGGCAACAAGACTTCCAAGAGAATCACATGCTAGGATGATTGAAATACAACAAGCATGATTGTTTAGACCGGGTATCATGAAGGCTTGAGCTTCCATAGAATGTTATTCACCGCTCTGTGCCACCTAACTGCAACACAATCATTTCAAACATATTTTCATGGTGTGCTGAATGGCTAAGTTCAATCAAATGACATAACATTAACGAGTAACCAAAATATATGGCAGTTAGTTGAGAGCAATGTACACATTAGCACAGACAGTAACAGACATACCTGTATGTTAACAAGCCATTGTTTAATGGTGTCTATGGCACTCGTGCCGTCTGTCAGCTTATACAGGACAAGATACAAGGATCTCTTGGAAAGAAAGTACTGGTGAGTCGCATAATATTCTTCCTGTGTAAAAAAAACCCAACAATAAGCCTAGCCAGTCCACGCAGGATACCCTATGTTCGAAGAAATTAAATAGTTTCCATGGAATTCAGCAGTTAGTACAAGGTGTATGCTGTGAACCACTCTAAGGTCAGGCAGCTCTACTATGAGTTACATTCGGAGTATTGAAGGGAGCCACTGCTTGAATATTCTATGATTGAATACATCTATCACAGCCATACATACAGTTACTTGATAAGTCAAATGACATGATCTGCACATTACCAAATGCTTTCGACCGGAGAGTTTCATGGACAAGCAATTCAAGATTGCTAAAGTGGTGATAGGTGATCACTGATTAAATTGTATGACATGTGATCGGAGATTAAATTGTATGACATGTGATCGGAGATTAAATCGTATGACATCTGATCAGATATTAAATCGTATGACATGTGATCGGAGATTAAACTGCATGACATGTGATTGGAGATTAAATCGTATGACATGTGATCAGAGATTAAATCGTACGACATGTGATCAGAGATTAAATCATATTACAGGTGATCGGAGATTGAGCCGTACAACATGTAATCGGAGATTAAATCGTACAAACATGTGATCGGAGACTAAATTGTATGACATGTGATCAAAGAATTACCAACGTTTGAAGGAACAACTATTGTAGCATGATGGATGAGCAGTTGACTTTATTAAATACCATGAAAAAAAATCAAAGATAACAATTTTATCTACTTTTATTTCCAAGTGACTTCATTTTTCTCCCTCAAACTGATGAGAGTTTGAGGGCTGCAGCAATGGTCCAAACCTCTAGGGAGTTCATCAATTGGTTTCAGTTTAAGAACTAGAGTATATCAACTGTTTACCTGTCCACCAAAGTCCCAGGTCTTAAACACCACCTTTCCCCTACCATCTCTCTTCTCAAATGTAAGATCCCCGATATCCACACCGACAGTGGACACTGTGTCACCTACATCATGGCATCAATATTCAAAGCCTCAAACACTGGATGTGCCACAGGCTAGCCAGCATTCAGCCTGAATGAGGCAGCAAATTTTTCACAAAAATTCTGTTCCTCGCTGAAGGGCATGGGTAACTCGCTAAATCATTTATACTAGTATGGGTCTACTACAGAGAGTCTTTAAGACGTGATCACATGAATTTCTAGATTTTATTAGAAAGTCTGGGTATTTTTCCATCATTTGAGATTTTGTTTGTCGATTTACGTGATCTGACTGCCAGGATGTTTCAAGATTAAAATTGACAAAACTTGCTCGCAGTTAAATGCTAAGAAATTATGTGCCCATATTTTCCTCAAAACGATGTCAATAGTCAAGCTTTCTTTTTGTCCCTCTCGTTATTGACATCTGCTATTGCGTTCAACTTTGCAGTCTTATGGGTCTTTATTGACATACATTTTATTTTGTATGCGCTCATAATTGTTGGAATAAAACTTCAAATACATTGCTTTAGCAAAGTTTCAAGAGATTTTAAAAATAGGTTGGTTAGAACTCGTCCCATTATTTATCTGTGAAAGCTGTGTAAACATATGAGTAGCCAATGCTGATGAGACTGTATATTTATCACTTATAAATCGGAAGCAGGAATATTGGCATCCTTTTGAGGAGGTCTGAGCCCGTCTTTTTTTTCTGAGTGTTTCAACTACAATCATGCTTTGTCAATTTTAATCTTAAAACATCTTGCTTGTCAGATCATGTAAAACAAAAACCAATTCTGAAGTGATAAAATATATCTACACTTTCTGATAAAATCTCTGATGTGATCACATCTTCAATAGTGCCACGCCTCTACGCCTCACGTGGGACTATTTTGTGGATCACACAAAATTTTAGTAGATTTATCAGAAAGTATCAGTAGTTTTCTATTCTCTGAGAATTTGTTTGTTGCTTTACGTGATCTGAAAGCCAGGATATTTCAACATTGAAATTGACAAAATTTGATTGGAGCTAAAATGATCAGATCAAACAAAAGTGCAATTATAATGTCTTATAATTGCAAAGAGATTAACAGTTTAGAGTTACGTAATGCTGTAACTTAAACACAACAGCCGATAGCAACGATAATAACTAGTAACATCATTCAGCATGTATTTTACTTCTGAGTGTTTTAATCCCTGATCAAGTTTTGTGAATTTTAATCTTGATACATCCTGGCAGTCATATCGCACCTAATGCAATCGCAAATAGTAGAAAAATATCGATACTTTCTGATATCATCTACTAAAGTTTTGTGTAAGTTCATCGTTAATACACTGCTAATCAACATACACTGACTTACTCCCTGCCAGAGCACCTACTCCACTAGCTCAATATCCCAACATATGGCTTGCAAACACCGTGCCATGTACACTGTCATGAATAGACTGAGAGCGAGTAAGCACAGATCACACGCTAGAGAGGGTCTCAATCGATGCCCCATAATAAACTTTTATTAAGCAGCCCTCAACATCAACTTTTTAAAGATAAACCATCACCATATGAACTTTATAAGACATACAGTGCATATAAAATACCTGTTACACCAGGTTTTACTAGTTGCTTTGTGAAATCACAGGAAATTAGCTGAAAAACCTGCTTACACCCTTAAAGTACCAGTACCTCACCATGACCTTTAAATGACCTTGATTACCACTGCCAGGTCTATGAGTAAGTTTAACTAACAGTGAATCAGTAAAATAAAGGAACGGCTACTTTACAGAATGAGAACTTGTTTCCTACTATCAAGCAAACATAGCGTTCAGAGGATCTGACCAAGTGACAGTAATAACTTAGCCTATACAGGTGGTTCTTTATAAAATAGTCAAATAGAAAACAAACCTGTTCTTCTGTCTCCAGCCACATTAGAGTTTGTGACTCGCTGATTGAAATGTTTGAATGGATTACTGGACTTTTCCACTCGTCTGAGAGCTGCCAGAAGTGATGTCTTGCCGATATTAGCTTGGCCAACTATCATAAGTTTCATAGAGGCGTATGGCTTGGCACTGTGATCAGAGCAATTAAAATGGCAAAGGCATAGGCTACAGTTTGACAAATTACATCACCAAAATTGCGGTATATTTTTATGGGAACCGTTACAATAAATTAGTTCGTTTAACGATCATTGCATATTAATGATAAAACAACTCCTAAAGGTGACCCAACATTTAATCATATTTTTTACTTCATTGGTAAGACAACTCCACAATAGGCTAGTCATTTACCTCTAATTGCACTTCACCGGTAAGACAACTCCTACAAATGGCTAGTTCATCTAATCCTAATTACCCTACGGGATGAAATTATTCGCTGAGTTACATTTCGCAAAAATTGTCTTTTAAAGCATATTCGTGGACCAAATTATTCGCGGATGAACACATTCGCGAATAAATTAACCCGTAAAAGCAATTAGCAATAGGGTAAAACCTTCACACGCGTATACCACGTGAATAGGTTTTTGTTTAGCTAAGAATGTTACGTTGATACTGCATCGAATAATTTCATCCTGTAGGGTATAACCAGCTAGCCTGACATCACTAGTTACAATCTGAGCACAAACAAAGACTATTTGTTAGGAATGACTCTATTCATTTAACGCCACTGGCTTAAATGAAGCGCGTGTTTAGCTGTGTATTTATCTGTTTACAAATTAATGATTTGATACGGAGTTGACTGGGTTTGTACATCTACAGTCATCAGTCCTCATAATGTCCTGCTAACTGTCTTCTTGATATTTTACATGAATGTATAGCCTGAGTACAGCATATCACAGTAGAGAGAAGCAAAAATACTGCTTTAAAGATTAGCTTATACAAAATTTCAGTAATTGTATCAAAAAGTATCAGTATTTTTTAACATTTGCGATTGTTTTCTATGTTTGAGTTGACCTGACTGCCACGATGTTTCAAGATTAAAATTGACAAAACTTGTTCGTGGATAAACACTCAAAAGAAAAATAGGTGCCAAAATGAAGTCGCTAATTGTGCGGCTGCTTGTCTCTCTCAGACAGGCAGAACTCTCACGCGTTCAATTTGCAGCATTACCTGTCTCTATTCTATGCTCACTTTCTTTTGAATCTTGAGCATTTTAATCGCGATCAAGTTTTGTCAATTTTAATCTTGAAACATCCTGGCAATCAGATTACCTCAAACATTAAAAGCAATTGCAAATGATTGAAAAATACCGATATTTTCTGATAAAATTTGCTAAAATTTTGTGAAAGTTCATCTTTAACAAACTATATCTTTCTTTATTGTGAATGTGAGGCACCTGCAGGCACCTGCAGGAAAAGGCAACACATGCACTGGTAGAATCACAGCCTATCCAAATTCGCTATGAGTCCTGTACTTGAGGAGAACAGCCCTTTTTTCATAGCTTCACCAAGAATGCAAATTTTTATCTGGCTACTTACTCTTTGAGTACAGAATTGAGAAAGCCTATTATGTCTGAAGTTCTGGCCTTCATTTCGATCTTCTCAGCAAGGGCGCCCTCTAGTGGGCAGCCAGTCAGCTCCATATTCCACAAGGACTTCAGCAATCCCATCTCTGGAGGAAGCTGGAAAGGATCATAACATACACAATAAGTGCAATGCAATAGAGGCAGAGAGCCAAACACTGATCAGCGAAAAGCACACTAACACATGCTGCCAGCAACACACTTCTAATCGCTGTGATTCGAATCACACCCATGCTTCGAATGGGTGGGCTTGTGGTTGGCTATGGGTGATATTGGTGTGTCGTGTGTCCAGTTGTAGAAATAAAGTTGTAGCAACTAATAAAGCGTCGCACTAGATTTGAACTCCGCCGCCTCCAGTTCTGGAGGCACATGAGCTAACCCATTAGGCCACATGGGCTACTTGTTAAACAATGGATTAATTGTGCTCGTAGTCAGTACATCAGTTAAAACATAGCGATTTGTGTCACGCATAACGTCACAAGAGCTGGCTTGATGGCTCTTGACCTTCACAGCTCTTATTATAGTAAGTTTAGCAATATACTAGCTTAAGTTACTCAAATTGATCCATTTGCTAACTTGAGAAGACATGGTAAAACGTAACCAATTGCAGCTACCCTAGGACACTTATATTTCGCTAGTATTTAGTTTCGTGAGTAGCACACAGAGTAAAATTTCGCTGCAACTTAATTTCGCGGCACTGATGAGTGCGAAGTTATAGTGGTGTGAAAATAAATGCAGTGGAAAAAACATTATATTCCTCAGGTCCAGTTCACTAATAAGAAAAAAATTCAATTTGGGAATAGTTCGTATTTGTAAACCACAGGTTGAAATGTGTGGGTGAGATCGACAATTCAATTTGATCACTTGCTGCCACTTGTTTCTTAGACTATCAATGACATCTAGGTCCCTCCCGCCGTGACTTTCACGCTCGAATCCCAAGAAGAAGAAAATAGATAGGTAACAACCAACTTCACAACCAAAACTGTATAACCCTTACGCTGCCATAAACGCATTTATGCGTTTTCTAGGGGCCACTGACATAAACGCATTTTCTGACTTTCTCAGAAATTGTCTGGTAACCTGATTTTATTATTTGTTGACCACATAACCCACGGTCTTTAAGTGTTTTATGAAATTGACTGTGTTGTCCGAAGATTTCTCTATAAAATCAGCCTAAAACAACAAAGCAATTTTAAACTTTTGTTTGAGAATTTCTAATCTAAAAACGAAGATTTTTCTGTGAGTTCATTAACTACCCCGCCCGAGTCATAAAACAGGTAATTAGTTGTTGTTGACATAATAGCCAGTTTAGATTTTTGTGATTATACAGATAATTAAAGTAGAACTTGAAAAATACTGTATACATATCATGAAGCAATATCGGCAATTTCGGTAAAATGGCTGGCACTAGGCCGGTAACCAATTTGTACATGATTGGCAGTGAAAGAGATAATGTGGTTGGACCTGATGAGGGTTGATATTGTTTTTGGATGGTAATAAAATTCATCACTGCAATAATTATTCTTCAATTTTACGACTTCACCTACCAGACTTTCATCCTCATCAGTTACAAATTCGGTGACTAAACTGATATTGCTTTGCCATGCTGCTCAGTTGGTGTATTAGCTATAATGAGTTTACCAGAAATTTCCCATTTATCCTAACCACAGACGAAAGTTGCCTGCATTTCTAATATTACGATTTTATTGTGGATATCAATGAACAAAGCTATTTAACTTCGCGTTTTCGCTCGTTCGTTATGATAGTTTAGTTTCGCTCATTAAATTTTCGCGAGAGGATTACACCGCGAAAGTTAGATGCCGCGAATACATAAGTGTCCTAGGGTACATTACCTATCACTGTTTATAAGCTGTTTCTTTATTACCCATGCAACATCGGACATTCAGTAGTTAAGTATATAAATTGCTTGCATTATTCAACATCATATTGCCATATGATGGCATCTTAAGCATAGCATTGCCAAATTCAAAATCATAAAAAAACATCTCCAATCAGTTCCAGATAAAATGTGGTCAAGTGAGGTTGTCTTCAATAAAACCATCCCAATTATAATGTCCAATATTATGATTTGACTGCAAACTAGCAAGATTGGACAGTTAATTTATCTTGATCAAAACCTGAAAAAAAACAATACGAGTTTGCGATGAGATCATTACTTTTAAAATGCACCGTCTGACTGGTTACTGACACTTAAAAATGACGAACGTTTATTTCAAATTATGGAACATTTAAAGTATTCAACAACCCTCTTTATATATATATATATATAAATATATTTCTCAAAGTATGTCCATATGTCTGTCTGCATTCCGGCTATAGCTATTGCTACAATAACTGTAGCTGGACAACAATGCTGACACAGCATCATGGAGTACTGTCATTAGAAGCCTAGCAGCTTACTGGGATTTTCCATAGACAATATGTCAGGCTAAAAGCTTGAAAGTTTCAGTTGTTTGACAAAGTTTTAAAACTTTTACAGTTGTTTTTATTTTCTCTCTTAATTTATTTCAACTACACGACACACTTCTCTCATGATATGTAGTTTGAAAGTTATAATGGCAAATGTTGTTATATGTTAAATACAAATCAATATTTTGTCCAGACTTTTTTATTACTCGGGCAACGCCGAGTGGCACAGCTAGTATATATATAATTATATATACATACATACATTATATATATAAACCGTTAGAAAGCTCAGAAGCTTGGAATTTTTTCACCATTTGCAAGAAAAAGGGGTCTTACCGTAAAAAAATGCAAACATCAACTCTACAGCAGAGAAGATTTGATTAACTTTTTCAACAAATACTTTTTTTGTAAATTATTCTTAATGCATCAAATATGTTATTGCCATCACCAACATTTTCCATTTTTAAACGTATCATGTAAAAAATATTCTACAATTACAAAAGGAACCCCTAAAAAAACCGCACTGACTTCATGTGCAGCAAAACTGATTTTCTAAAACTTCCATACATTCACCTATGCTCACACATCTATATATATATATATATATATATATAAATCTCAAAGTTTGTCATGGTCTGTTTGGATGTCTGCTTGTCCAGTTATAGCTATTATTAGCTACTACTTGTTCATTATCTCACATTTAAATTTAAACACTTTTATAGTTGGTTGTTTTATTTTGTTTCTTAATTTATTTGACCTGCACAAAACATTTTTCTCATAATATGAAGTTTGAAAATTAGACGGGTAACTGCTGTTATACGTTAAATAAAAACAATTTTTTTTGCAAAGACTTTTATTACCCGGGCAACGCCGAGCATTCATCTAGTTATGCATATCATCAGTTAGATAAACCCAAGTCTTAAAGATGCTAGAAGACAGTATGCCAACTTACATCTCGAATAAGGTTGTACCCTAGATTGAGTTGGGTCAAGTCCGTATGCTCAGCGATGACCGACGGCATCTGTTTGATCTCATTATGACTGAGGTCAAGCTGAGTGACCTTTGGATAAAGCAGGCCTAGGTCAGCCACTGAACCAGACTTGGAGCTCTTCTCAGAGTTGGCATCACTTTCCATCTGCTAGCAATGTACGTTTAGAGTAAAAATAGCAAAACACACTGACACTAAAGCAACTACAACCTACAGCAACTACACTGCACTCATTGCTCTTTTTATCGTAAGAGAGAAACGAGGTCACTATGTGTAAGTTCACCTGAGTGAGCATAAGACTTCTAGAACTTTCTACACTGATACACTACTTATAGCTAGCAGTGCCGCTGTACTTTCGAAGACATTATACAATGTGACACAAAATAGTAAAATGCTAGGGACAAATACAGCGGAACCTCTACTTGCAAAAGACTACATGCAAAATTTTTGAGTTGCAAAAGGGCTTTTCAAAGAAATATTGCTTTCCCTTACAAATGATATTTCTAAGGCCGAACGACCTTTTGAACTTTGGCCTGTTAGTCTGTTCCATGTGTGAGCCAGTTTGCTTCCCACAGGTATGACGTACAGCGCATCTCACTCATCTCCGGTCAGTCAATGACAAGTATTGTGTTTTGTTTTCAGTCATTATATAATTTGGAGTTATCATATAACACATACAGAGTGGGGCAACTTTCGTTTCTACCAAAACAAGTTTCGGGTTTTCTGTGTGATGACATCATTTTCAGTTTGTGCCCATGGAAATGAAATGAAAATTAATCTTTCTACTTGAAACATTTGTACCGGACAAAACAAAAACCAAGACAACAATGCAACAACAACCTATTCTGAGAGCTGTCCTTTTTTATTTTTTGCGGTCTTTGCTTAGCCTCGTCTAGACACACACCAAAGGTAAACAAACATATCTTTCGTAGTTTGTATTCAATATTTCTCTGTTCTTTCCACTTTCCATACATATTTTTTTTCCATTAATTATGTGGTAATATAATTCTAACATGAATTTGTTAGCAATTTGAACTAGTGAATGTATTTATCATTTATAACAACCTTTATACCTGAATTTTGTGGTGGCTTAGCTTAGAACAGTTTGGTGCATTTATATGATAAAATCAGTTTCTACTTGAAAAACGTTTTACTTAGAAAACGGTTTTCAGAACAAACTACTTTTGTACATAGAGGTTTCACTGTACAGCTTGTAAGACTAGCCTTTAACATGACAAAGACCTTTCCTTTCGAATAGAAACAACCAATCAGAAACCATACAGACATAGGTCAAAGTTCGCTAACCAATAGTAATGATGAGATGAAGCCACTAAATGGGGCTCATCATGAATGATATACCATCATACAATGGTGATCATAATAATGGGACCGCCTGGTAACTTCATAATAATCTTTTTCATTTATGGCATAAACTTCCTCTCCTTATAACCTCAGACCATACATAAGTGAAAAGCAAATTTTCTAAACATTCTGTCTACCACCAAAGATGCACTCCAGCAATAAAATCTGTTTAATGAGCACCCATTATATCCTATCAGGTCTGTCTAGGCTTATGGTGTCATAGCAAATACTAGGATGCTAAAAATACTTTAAAGGAACTTAAAAACACCACAAATTAACTTTTATAGAGCTATGTTATAAAATCATGTAAAATTAAGTTGCCTTTTCCACAAATTTGAACAATGTTTTTTGGTTTTTGTACCGCTTTATGCCGAAAATGCCATATTGTACCAAAATCAAACTAATAAAGCAAATATAAGTTAGTTTTACATAATATTCTTAACCAGTACATTCTGAGCTTTTCATTTATGTGCATATTGTCATAATTCACATAATAGCGACGGAGCAATATATGAATTAACAACAAAGAATGAGTTTATTTTACAATTAATTAAAATAATTACAATCACCACTGTTACTGTAACAGTGGTACTGACAGTACATCGTTTGACGTATTAGCAGCATATGTGTACCTGATTGGCAGAGGTAAAAATCACTTCAGTAAGTTGATTATGTGAGATATTGAGTGAAGTCAGATTGTCAAATCGTAGAGATCTGTGCGCGCAGAGCTCGCTGCTCAGTGATACAGCTGAATTAGTACTTCCTGTTGAGGCTCTATTTCGTGCTGAGTAAGCATCAGGAATGACAGAAGAATCCCTGAAATAGTGTGTACGATAATGTGATATGTACAAGTACTCCACCTTCAGTGATATATACAAGTATCCTGTGATATGTACAAGTACTACTCCTGTAACATGTACAAGTATCCTGTAATATGTACAAGTATCCTGTAATATATACAAGTATCCTGTAATATATACAAGTATCCTGTAATATGTACAAGTATCCTGTAATATGTACAAGTATCCTGTGATATGTACAAGTATCCTGTAATATATACAAGTATCCTGTAATATATACAAGTATCCTGTAATATGGACAAGTATCCTGTAATATGTACAAGTATCCTGTAATATATACAAGTATCCTGTAATATATACAAGTATCCTGTAATATGGACAAGTATCCTGTAATATGTACAAGTATCCTGCAATATGTACAAGTATCCTGTAATATATACAAGTATCCTGTAATATGGACAAGTATCCTGTAATATGTACAAGTATCCTGCAATATGTACAAGTATCCTGTAATATATACAAGTATTCTGTAATATATACAAGTATCCTGTAATATGTACAAGTATCCTGTAATATGTACAAGTATCCTGTAATATGTACAAGTATCCTGTAATATATACAAGTATCCTGTAATATATACAAGTATCCTGTAATATATACAAGTATCCTGTAATATATACAAGTATCCTGTAATATGGACAAGTATCCTGTAATATGTACAAGTATCCTGTAATATATACAAGTATCCTGTAATATGTACAAGTATCCTGTGATATGTACAAGTACTACTCCTGTAACATGTACAAGTATCCTGTAATATGTACAAGTATCCTGTAATATATACAAGTATCCTGTAATATGTACAAGTATCCTGTGAAAACTAAACCTGCGATAGATGCGAGTACTACAACTATGAATTTTCGTGTTCATGAAATTAAACGCAAGATAATACAATCTTCAACTGTAGGAAGTTATTGTATTAGCCATAATGATATATTAGTAATTAACACACATTTATCTCGGATCTTCTTAGCAACATCATAACATGTACAAGCCGTTGTGTGAAAAAATATTTTTACCCTACGAACCAGTAAAGTATTTAAGACGCACACTATTCCCGCTGTAGCCCTAAAACCATAGAAGTGAAGAGATGTACCAAAACTAGGATTTATATTCATCTGTTAGAATTTAAAGGTTAACTGTTAATTTTTGAGCTTTCAAAAGCTTGTAATCACATTTCCACATATTTTGCACCTACAACGCAGCAGAGTAAGACAGGGTGAACCTTTTGATACCAAATAACAGTAATGTGAACTTTGTTGCAAGTCAACCTTCAAGTTCTCAGAAACGATTGGTCTTGGTCAGGTTTGATGCAAACAAAGAATTCCAAAAGACACGCAGAAACAAATTTCCAAAACAAAGCTGTATTGCACCATCATTCCAAAATGCAATAAAAGTAACATAAAATGAAAGCGGTGGTGGCATTGCCAAAAATATTACTAACATAAAACCTTGAAGCCGATAAACAATGAAGTATATTTTAGTTAAACTCAATGCTAAATGTTGATATTGTCATACTGCAGGCAAGCTGTTAACTTTGAAACAAGGTAGGACAACTCTTTCATTTATCAACCTGCCTCTGAGATAAAAAAGATTATAACAGAAAGACTCAGCTTTTATGTTAATAGATAGTATAGTTAATAATCTGTCAAGCAGTTTACATGTACGTATCGAGAAGGCTGCTGATCTACTATGAAATAGAGAATATGAAAGTAGAGATTTAGGCTTGAAGAACATATACTTGTAAACCAGACTTATAAAGGTACATGTACCTGTGCTTGTGATCCTTGCGTGGTGGTACATAGCAGTGCCACCTCGCATCATCCTCTGGCTCATCAGTGGCCATCTTCTTTAGCTTGTTATTGGAAAGATTGAGAGCCGTCAGAGCTTTGGGGTACATGACTGCCGCCCCTGTATAGAGATGGATAAATGACACAGTCTATGTCAATAATTATGACTACAATTATATATTATATTATTACAATATCATTATACTATACTATATTATTATATTATACTATAATTATGACTCTGTAGTTTACCAATATCCATCTACCGACGATGCTCTAACGAATCTATGTTTATACAGTCGTACCTCGACCTATGCGCCTAATGCAAATTTTCAATATAAAATAACTACCGTAAGTCCTTATGCTCAAGCCGCGCGGCTTGTCGTTGGGCGCGGCTTCTGATTCAAGGTCATAGGCCGCGGCTAAAGCCAAGTTTTTAAAACTTACGTGAAGCGTAGGGCGGCTTCTCGATAAATGCGGTCTCTGCTCAGTTCCACGCTATAACCATAAAATCGCAGTCATGATACACTTTTATGTACGGGATTTTGGCGCCCTACTCGTTTATTTTCAAGGTCATGTTTATGGAATACTTTAGACTAAAGAAGAATTTATCCCTAATGTTTAACTCACCACTCGTAGGTTGACAAAACCGTTTAATTCTTGACCGGCATATTTCCATAAACGTGAAGCCCTCTAACAGCGCAATAAAAATCTAGCTGAGACATGGCAAGTAAGTTCTTGATGCAAGGGTTTAGGAATTTTAGTTCGAACTTGGAGGTAAAAGAAAATTATTTTCACATGTACTGATATAGCCTGTTTTCTTATTCGAAAGGACGGGGGTATAGCGAAACCCTTCTCAACACTCCGCTTCCGAAGGGGTCAAGGACGACAAAACCTCAGTCATTAGCCGCGGTCTGTGGGCATACGCGGCTTGTTGGAGGATTATTTTTTCTTTCGTGAGTCATCTGGTTTGAGCACAAGCCGCGTGGCTTGAGCATGAGGACTTAGGGTACATACAAAATTAATCTGTTCCTATCCTCTGAAAAAATGAACTTAAAAACAGGTTACTAGTTAGTTACAGATAGTGGCTACTATCTGCAACAAAATGTACCATTATTATGTAGAGTATGGAGTTATTACCTTCGAGACTTTATAAAAGGTACACATAAAGATACACATGCAGACAATTAAAAATAGGTTTTAATATTACACGAGACTTTTTCTAATTTTGTCTTCATTTTTGTTTTACTTAATATTTTCTTTAAGCTTGACTCTTTTTCACCGCGATTTCACCTTCGCTTTTAGTCGGCCTTTTTCAAACCTTTTTAACTGATCTAATGAGAAAGACCAATCTATGCTGTTCTCATAAGTAGCCTCTCGCATACTCGGCCATTTAGCGGCTGCATGGAAGGCTGTCTCGTATTTCAAAGCAAAGTTTGCTCAGGATTTGGCTCGTATCTCAAATTTGTCTTGTATCTCAAAGCAAAGATTTGCTCAGGATTTGGCTCGTATCTCAAATTTCCCTTATGTTGAGCCACTTCTATGTTGAGGTATTACTGTAGTCTGTATTAGAGCAAGTTGAATTATAATAATATAATATAAATAATACGATTCTTCCGTACCACTCACCCATCACACTAATGGAATTATGGGAGAGGTTAAGTCTCATCAGTTTAGGTGCTAAACAGGCCAGACCTAAAGGCACGTGCTTGAGGCAGTTGTGAGAAAGGTTGATAGTGGTAAGTGTGGCATCTGGGTTCCATGCTGACTCAAAGGAGTCAACCACCTCGAGCTGCAGAACAAATACAGTGCAAGAGTTGAAGCTGTGAGCAAGCAACAGAAGCCGTAACCACTAAGTTATGAAGACCTTTTAATGAGCTTTGATGACCAGTAGGTTTTCTAGACACGATGACGAATGTTCAGGATGATTTTCAAGTTGGTTTGAAAACTATCTCTATGATTTGTGCTGAACACTTTATGATTGATAACTCTATGAGGTCTATAAAAATGTTTATACGGTTTGAGCATTAGTTCTGCTATCGAGTCTAAATGAAAAACTCAGTTCTATTGACACAAAGACTGGATATATATACATGTATTACTTTATATATTAATTTATTGGCAATAATTTCATTTCAAAATAAAAATGTTTTTCAAATTGTGCTACACAACAATAATAAAGCATAAAATAAAAAAACAGGCCAAAATTTAGCGGCTAAAATCGAATAAATAGTTTGACAAATAGTGTTTAAAATACCTTTTAGTACATAATACTATTTTTCCAGATGAACACCTAACGTGTTAAATACTCTGAATACACACTTGAACAAAACAGTAACTGGAAGGAAGGGGAAACAGTCTTAATGACACTATATCTGGTGTGCCAGCTGTTCAAGTAACTATATATGTAAAATTTCAAAAAATTGAAAACTTCAAAGCAGACTCTGAAATGGTGACAATTTGCTTTCCAGCAAAATATACGTCTTCAACTCATTCATGGATTTTAACAAAGTTGAATAGCTTGGAGAACCGGTATTATATCAAATATCAAAAGCCAACTGTTTTTAAACTGATATTCAGACCGTATAAAATATATTTGTGCTTGAGAACTCAAGTGAGACGAGCAGCAGATGAACCAAAGAAATCCATAAACTGCATGAAAAGCATCTCGATAATATTCTTGACTAACATCAGGGTTCAGAGAGCGTAAATATTCACTAACTATATATATAAATTTCAGTATTTGTCTGTTTGAGCACCCTGTGTCCAGTTATAGTGATTAAAACCTAGCAATGAAAAATCCGTACCACAGAATATATGTTATTAAAACCTCCAATTCACAAGGCGACAACCTAACCCATTAATCTACACAGGTTCAAAAGGATTCATTAGACAGATAGTCATTGTCCGGATTAAAATCCTCATAGCGACTCTGTGTTAGGCGCAACGTCGCTAAAGCTTGCTCTCACGGCTCTGATTAGTAAGTTTAACAATACGGATAATAGCTTACTCAAATTAGCCAATGATCACTACATTACCTGCCACTGTTTATAAGCTGTTTTTTGATACCTGTGCAACGCCGGACATTAGGCTAGTCTTTACTATAATAAGAGGTGTGTTCGTTCATCAGTCTGTTCAAAGTCCCACTTGTAGGTTGGGAATAACGATTACATCGTACAGGATTCTAATCCACAAACTTTTGCCTGCTCCGCGCTCTACCATCTACGCTAATCATTTAGTTTTAGTTGTAATAGAATTATTGTTCACATACTTATTCTGTGTACTTTATTGCTTTGTAGCTTTATTACAGAAGATTGGACTGGCGAAAGGCCAGTGTCTATAGAATAGAGACCACATCTGTATGTTCCTGCATATAGTAAACACAGTAAGCAGTCTGACTTGGCTGTACTAATTGGTTAGAGTTGTTTTCTTTTAGGCACTGATTTGAGCAAAAAAGTTCTTTTGTAAAATTATTGAGAGAGCAGCAATAAGCTGAGCAAGCTGATGCAGCCTGTCATAACCTCACTTATCACTCTCTGCATTTATTAGATCTGAAATCTTGTTAAAGAACTAAAATCATTGGTATTCGATGCATCGAAAGTGAACTGCATATATGTCACAGATTTTTTAAAGAAAAAACTTGAAGTGCAATACGGTAATTTCTGAGAAGATCGTATGCAATAAAAATTCCCCGAATTCTAGTGATCGACCACAGACTTCACGGACTAATAAACTGCCAGTTCATTCAACGCAATTATCAAACTTGGGGCTAAGATTTTGATCATTTTTCTTTGCCACCAGCTCAAACTTTGGAAATACTAACACCTAGTTTTAGACTAAAGACTTGCGAGAGAATATCAGATTGATTACCCACCATCTCTGGCCAGCGGTTGACGACCATAGATTTACTGTTGGACCCGCTTGAACTCCTCTCGTATGGTTTGTTCTCAATAATCAAACCATCTGTCATGTCTATGATAGACCAATCCTAGAAAGATCAGACAACACTTACCTACTACAGCAGTTTGATGACCTTCAAATAATACTGAAAGCATGTCACTACAATCCAGCCTGTAAATAGCCCAGCTTCATAATATAACAGTGTCGAATGTTTGATTAAATATTTGCTAGAAAAACACTGTAATTCACTTAGCTCATTCCACAGCCTGACATGCCTGCGATTCCCTTAGTAAATACTACACGCAGCAGTAAAGCAAACACGCAATAGGAGAGCGCGATAAAATACATTAATGCAAAAGTAATTGATAAAAAGAACTTAACGGTATATAATTATTTTACCTTAAAGACACTACCAAAAAGTTTAGATTTGACAATGCCTAGACTCAGTATTAAAAAAAGTAATAAAAATAGAAAGCAATTACTCCAACTTACATTAGAAATAGTTCAACAGAACTTGATTTATATATTTTATTATTTTGTATTATGTTCTATTTCTACCAGCTTTTTGCTTTAAGTAATTTCATATAAAAAATTAAACATGAACAGCCAAAATCATGAGTAAAAACTAAATGAATGAATCCATAATCAGTTAAATGAGGGTTTTATCATTACCTTAACCTTAGAGAGACTAACAGGAAACGGAGACTTGTGATGACAGAGATGCGGTGTAACTATATTAGACTAGGTGAAGCTCAAATTAACTAACTTAATACATTTTGCATTACTTATAAATATTATAATTTTTTACACTTTCCCTTTAATTTGTTTCTGAAACCCTTTCGCTATCGCATATGAAATATCAATTTGAGAAAATCTCTGGAAATCATCTGGTGTATGTTAAAAATCACTTCAGGTGAAAATGACAAACTTTTACTAAAAAACCCTAAATATTCAGGCAATCAAAAGTAGAGATTTCACTGCTCATGATATTAAGCTGTGCAATGCATGCTGTCTAGTGACTGAGTGACTATGGTTGTCATAATAATACTGCTCTACTGTGATACATAAGATTAGTGACATCATATGAACTGGCCTTATGTAATATCATATGACAAATTGACAGGAGACAAGTGACACTCAAAGAGCTAGGATTTCATATTCACAGGTACAGAAGATAGGTGACACTTGAAGAGCTAGCATTTCATACACACAGTTACAGGATATAGGTGACACTCAAAGAGCTAGGATTTCATATTCACAGGGACAGAAGATAGGTGACACTCAAAGAGCTAGCATTTCATACACACAGTGATAGGATATAGGTGACACTTGAAGAGCTAGCATTTCATACTCAGAGTGACAGGATATAGGTGACACTCGAAGAGCTAGCATTTCATACACACAGTGACAGGAAATAGGTGACACTTGAAGAGCTAGCATTTCATACACACAGTGACAGGAAATAGGTGACACTCAAAGAGCTAGCATTTCATACACACAGTGACAGGATATAGGTGACACTCATAGGACTAGCTATCATCTTGTACTTACGGTGAATGTTCTTGCCCTCCTCATATTTGGGTTCCTACTACCATCCTCAGAAGGAGAATGAGAAACCTTATTAATTTTGTTGCGGGCAAAGTTGACATCCACTAGCTTGGGGGCTGTCCACAAGAAATATGGCACAGCAGTGATACTATTCTCACAGATTGACAGCTTCTCCAACACTGGCAACTGTAGTAATCCTACTGGGACCTCATCAAATTTGTTTTTGTTCAAGCACACCTGCAACAAATGAAATAATGAAATTTAATGATTTGAGTAAGTCACTGTAACCCCTCGCTACTTCTCGGCTCACCTTTCGCGTTTTCAGTAATTGGCAGTTAAAAATTGTTCGTTGAAAATTACAAAACACACTAAAAAAATTAAAATACATAAATATAGATGCATAAAATACATAAATCTCATAAATTTCAAGCACAGGACTTCCGTCTCACAATGAACCCAGCTAATCCTAAGTACGATGCTTCAGACAAGATGAAGTCTTAACTACGCCTGTCGTACACACACGTAAGTGAATTATCTGGCCTAAAATACTGAAGTTTAAATACTGAAGCTGGGACTAAAGTTGAAATATAATATAAAAGATGACCAATTTCAATTTACTGACTTAGTATATAGGAAATAAATACGATGTTCATAAAGCAGTTCAAGTGTTCTGGTGTTAAAATTTTGACTTATATAATTTGAAAAATTAGTTTTTATCAGGCAGATTTTCACTCATCACGGGAGACGCAGGTCCCTATTAACAATTACTCTAGTAACATGGTAATGAAAAGGAAGGAAAGCAAGTTATTAAAGCTTTTATCCTAAACTTTGAACAATTTACCAAAAGGTTACGACAGCGAGTAGATATTTTATTGCAGTCAATCAAACAGTGAGCTTTTGATTCTCTGAATGAACTTACAAAAGTATAAAATACAAAAATATGAAAAACTAGTTTTGAAAGCTTCAAGTAAGCTGTGTCTACACTATGTCTATAGAAAAAATTCAACTTTGTGCTAAGCAGAATTCATTGGAGGGTCAGAAGATTTCAAGTCTCACAAGAAAGGGCAAGGCATTTGAGCGTAAATTCTGCTCCTGCTGCACACACCTGTTACCCGAATCAATAGGAAAAATTGCTTCAGGAGTGAAACTGAATAATCAGCAACTCTGAAAAATAATTACACTCATGATAACTGGCGCAAAACATTTATAGCGGTTTATTAACTTCTAAAATTTTTAACTAATTCCCACATACATATATTTCAACTAATTCCTACAGACATATATTTCAGCTAATTCCTACATACATATATTTCAAATAATTCCTACATACATATATTTCAACTAATTCTTACATATATATATTTCAACTAATTTCTACATACATATATTTCAACTAATTCCTACATACATATATTTCAACTAATTTCTACATACATATATTTCAAATAATTCCTACATACATATATTTCAACTAATTCTTACATATATATATTTCAACTAATTTCTACATACATATATTTCAACTAATTCCTACATACATATATTTCAACTAATTCCTACATACATATATTTCAACTAATTCCTACATACATATATTTCTACTAATTCCTACATATATATATTTCAACTAATTCCTACATACATATATTCCAACTAATTGCTACATACATATATTTCAACTAATTGCTACATACATATATTTCAACTAATTCCTACATACATATATTTCAACTAATTCCTACAGACATATATTTCAACTAATTCCTACATATATATATTTCAACTAATTCCCACATACATATATTTCAACTAATTTCTACATACATATATTTTAACTAATTCCTACATACATATATTTTTGAAAAAGCAGACTATCAAACAAAATATACACAAAAATTATAAGCACATCCTCTATAATAGAGCAATTTCCAAAAACTTTTGAAAATTTTGATGTACACAAAATTTCGAGCCAAAATTCAGTTTGGATCGCTCTGTTTTTGTTTTTCTTTAGAAATGCGGAGATGCATATTAGCAATAGTTTATTCATTGACTCAGCAGGCGTTTTCCCTCCTTCAACCACAAATGCTACTCGTAAATACCTCTTTGAGATTGGGAATCTTCCATATTCGAGAGTCTGGTAAAGCACTGAGCTCATTGGACTCGGCATTGAGGAAGACGAGGTGCTGGAGGGAGAAGACAATAGCTGGGAGTGATATAATTCCCGTAGAAGAGACATCCAGGACTGTGATGGCGTTTAGACAAGATGCTCTAAAATAAACCATCTCCAGTCACTTTCGCTTGATCTGAGTATTTTACTCGTGATAAAATTTTACAAGTCAGATCACCTCAAACGTCAAAAACAATCACAAATGATAGAGAAATACCGATGCTGTCTGATAAAATCTACTAAAAAATTAGCGTAAGTTTCTCCTCAAGGATGCGCTGTGCGCTTTTCAACCAAGATACATCCTACCAGAGTGTATAGATGAGAAAGTACCGGATGTTGGGGTAGCAAGTCAAAATAACGCCCAACCAGATGACCAAGACATTTTCTCAGTCAAAACTTAGACTGGTCTCTGTTAGCGAGAAACCATGTAAGGGACTATACCTGGGCATGGAAGGGTTTATATAAAGACTACACTCATAAAGCCATTCGTCAGCGATCTGTCCTGCCAATTTCACGCCATGCCAGTTGATGCCAACAGCGGAATGTACATCATTGCAAGCATCTGCTTCATCCTGAAATGTACATAATTAGCTTCTTTTACAAAAAAACCAAAACATCTAAACGAATGTTTATACCTGGGGCATACAAAATGGATTTGTTCTTAGGATGAGGTGTAACTCAAATTCCAGTGTAAGTCGGAACATCTTGAATATATAACTCTGAACTTTTATTAATATCTAGTTTCACCTCCATGGTAGTGACACATTACCCATCCATGCTGGTGACACATTGCCCCTCCATGCTGGTGACACATTACCATGAAAAAAGTCTAGCTTCTACTGGAACCTTAATGAATGGCAAAAATAAAAACACAATTAAGCAGACACGAGATCGAAAATCGGCAGCACATTAAAAATGGAATATCCCAAAAACTAACTGGCAGACTGATGTTGCAACTCCACCACAAGCGCAACAAAGCATATTCATCCCTTGCACGCTGGATGCTGCGTCACAATTGTTTGTGTCACTTAAATAATAAATGACGCTAAAACGGAACCATGCTAAATATTGTTTTAGATACTTTTATGGGGCACATTAGTAACCTTGAAACAGCGTAAGTCGAGATCATCGTAATGCAGAGGTATGATTGTACTTTGTTCAATAAAATTTTATACGTAACTATAAATACAGTGTGATCTTTCGCTGATTTTGGGAGCTTCCTGTTAGAACCTATACTAGTTTTACTAGCACCTAGTGGAACAATTAGTAAATAAGTTTGGCATTCTCTGAAAACAGTGGCCACTCAAAAATCTTGAATAGGGCAAAAATAATCACCTTCGTTAACACACAAAACTCTGCTATCGTTAACTAAATTTGCATCAATCCAAGGTAAACCCTTATATACTGTACACTAACGCAGACATAGCAGTAGCCTATCACACACAAAATACATTTAAGAATAAAGAGTAATCATGCGTTGTTCCAGGGTTAACATTGTTGGCTCTCACCGTGCCCTGCCACCTGCTAGCTGCCATCATGTGCTGATGATCAGCGTAGGCCTTGTGTTTGAGTATAAATGTGACAAGTTCTTGATTAGATGAATTGAAACAGCTACGGAGCACTTCAGAGTTGTCATCTCTCACTCCGCTCTTGAGCAGTAAGGATATCATCTCCTTATCTCCTGAAAGACAGATTATGAAAGAGCTGTAGCATGTTTTAAACACATTAACTATAAAGCGAAAATTACAAATTTTGTCTTATTATTTCTGTCGGTTGCAGATGCTTTCGCTGATAAAAACAAAGTATTCGTTTGCTTTCTTGCCCAAAAGTTGATATTTGCTCCCCTCCATGTCATATTTTAAAGAATTGTTAAAGGTTAGAATAATATGATCGTTATAAATTCTGTTTGTTCCACGTGCAAGTTCTTTAAAATGGCTATCCCATAATGCTTCACATCCGACTCATCGTTTAATGAAACTGAAGGTTCTAATAGTGTCTGCAATATTCACGCCAAACTTGTTCAGGACTTTAATTAATGACAGAATTTGTTACAACAATAGTAATAATAATAACCAAATTATACAGATTCTTACCTATATTATAACAAACTTTGTACACTAAATGCATCCCAGTAACAGTTTCATAATCAGTAACTGTTAGAAGACACTCTAAATACATAACCAACTAATCATTAGATGATAAATGTTAACCTCTTTCCAAATAATAACTATCAGCATTAATATGATGAATCTTTTCTGGTTTACCGAGCGATGACTTTTAAATTTCACTAGTAAATATGATAAAATATTCTGATTACAAATAGAGACGTGAGACCTTAAGATGACAAACTGTTCAAAAGTTACTACAACAAGAACCACATGGATACGCTGAGTTTTAGCGTTCTATCACTCAAAGGTACAATCACGGCAGCATGGTCGATTTAGTCGGGACATGATATAAGAAACCAAATTGAGACAAACATTAAATGCTGACAGCATACGGTTAAGAAGTAGATATCATACTTTGTTTGACGGCAAACAGGAAAGGTGTGTACTTCCTCGAGTTGACAGATCCTCCTTCCTGATACTCACAGACCTGGTTGATATCAGCTCCATGCTGGATGAGCAGTTGAGCTATCTCCAAGTAGCCACTATAAGATATCATTATGACATTTGATTACAAGAAACCCTCGTTGAAAATTCATACATGTCACAGTCTCGTGAAATTAAGTTCAAGAAAAACTAAAGCGCTAGGCCTTTAAAAGTAGGAGTTGCATTCTCACCATTTACAAAGATTTCTAGCTGTGAAATAATGATTAGTTTTGGATATAATGTTCAGCTCTTCAATGTAATGGGCTATTGGTACAGAGTTCGAACCCTAGAATTACACTGGCTCTGATAAAGCCATAGTGCCAGCAGGACCAGCTGGTTGTTGCTCCCAATGCTGTAAATCAAATTAGCACAACCCGTGTTTGACAGTTGCAATCAATTTAGGCCAACAGAGTACGGGAGTACGTCAGTTCAAATGAAGGACTGAACCACCCGATTATTTTGGTTTCTCTCGATTAATATTGTAAGCTACATCCACCAGATCTTTCTGTTATTTTATTTACAGAAATCATTATTTTTTTATTTTGCAACTGAACTCTATAAAACTTTAACTTATTATGAAGATGCGTTACTGATATTTTCCGCAGATGAGTGCCTGACTTTGTCTATTTAGAGCAGTTTGATAAAACTGAGTGCCAATCAAGCCTTCTGATTTGATTGGCTTCAGGAGAGAGTGTCTAACCCTGAAATGCAATTGACCAATGGGAAGGCAACAAGGGCAATGACACAAACTACATGCATCTTTCAGGCTCATGGTTTCTAGTGACTAGTGTAATCTGTCAAGAGTTTCTGCATGGTTTGAATGAATAGTGTATGTATTTCTGTATGTATCTATGTACATACGTGTGTATGTATGTACATACATACAGGTAAATCTCACTTAATGACAAGGGTAGTTGTAAAGACCTTGTCATTAAAGGAACTCATCCCCCGCCCCTCGAGTCTCCGCTGCATATGCATAGGCTATTTACGCTGTACTGCTCCACCTTTTCCATTTATCTACTTTCTATTGACTTTTTAACAATAAGTGTAAACTTTCAACAAGCGCATTAAACTTTAACTTGTTCGCTTAGCTTTTGCATGTGATCAAACATGTAAACATATGTTAGGCTAACGTAGAGTGCATTGCAGTATATTTTCCGAAATTTTACCTATTCTTTATGTATAATAGGATTTTTTTTATAATGCTTCAACTATGGTAGATATCAGCCTAACACTGCTACCGTACATGCATTCAAGCAATGTCATGGCTAGCATTTATGTATAATATATATATATACATTCGTGGCTACTTGAACGGTTTTAAGAAAAATTAATATATTTTCTTTTCATTTAGTTTCTTCAAGGATATTTGTGACTATTCTTACAATTTTTAACATGGTGTCATAACTCCAAGGCTGGCATTAAGTGAAACTACCTGTAAATATGCGTGTATGCATACATTTATGTATGTATATATGCATGTACGCGTATATGTATATATGTAAGTGTACATGCAGTATCTATATATATATTTCTCAAAGTTTGTGGGCATATGTGTAGTTCTGGCTATAGCTATTAAAATCTTGGAATTAATAATCCGTATCTCAGAAGATTTGCTCTCAGACCCCAGGTTCACCATACCGACACCTTTCCCCTTCAGCCACACGAGCTTGATGTATGCATTAGGCGATATATGTCTATAGCGCTATATTTGAGCAAATACGCTACTGCTCTCCATCACGACGTAATGAAAAGCGATAGATCTTATTAGTAAGCTTACTCAAACTATCCATTGGCAATGTGCCAGGCTAATAGCAAGTGGCAGGCAACTCTTATTACCTCTCAGTGTTTATAAGCTGATTTTTAATACCTGGGCATCGCCGAGTAGCACAGCTAGTGTACTGATATACATGTATATAGATATATGAATGCCGGCATGTATGTATGTATGTATATATGTATGCGTGTATGTATGCGTATATGTATGCGTATATGTATGCGTATATGTATGCGTATATGTATGCGTATATGTATGCGTATATGTATGCGTATATGTATGCGTATATGTATGCGTATATGTATGCGTATATGTATGCATGCATGTACGTAAGGAATATATGATTAACTTTTGAAAAATATATTTTTAAGGTGAGCTAGCATAACCTTATGTAATAGTAACCCTAGAACGACCTTCAATTTTCAATACTAATAAGGACCATCTGCATTTGCCATACCATTGAGAAAAAGTGAACAAATTTATGTCATTTCTCCAGCAACTGAGGTAATTGGCCTTCTTGAAACTAGATCTGTAACCATTATAATCACCAAACATCGATTGTACAAATAACTCACTTTCTTGCAGCATGGTGAAGGGGTGTAGTGGAGTCAACTGCAGCCTGACAGGTGTCAACAGGTCGAATGCTCCTAACTGGCTCATAAGGCTCTAGATATTCTCCAATGCTGGCAAGGGCTTGAGGGATGTCAGATTCAGAGAGGTCTCCAAAGGAGCTAGAGAGCGGGTGGCCTAGAGAATTGACCGGAGACATGACTAGTTTAAAGGTACAAGATCACCTGGTGAATATGAACTACAGAACAGCAGTGAACTACTTCTACTTTTCGCCCAGTACGAGGAGTCGTGTAAAACAGCTCGGCACAGCGATTATGGCCAAGAGCCATGTGGTGAAGCTTTAGTACGCTTAGTACTAGAATGATTCTGATTATCAAGTAGTTAATCAATTGACCTATCATATCTGTACTTAAACAAAAAGAAAACAATCATCTGCATGCAGTGAGCAAATAAAAAAAGCTTACAGCTGGCCATGAGTTTAGTTTCACTTTACAAAAACTTAATGTTTTTATCGCAATTTCTTCTTAGCAATGACCAGTCGTGTCAGACGTATTTCAGTTACAGAGGTTTCACTAAATGCAGATCAATGGATTTTAGGTGATTAGTACTACTGAGCGTGATTATTTTATTTTAAACAGTAATAATAATTCCGTACGCTATAATAATATTGATAACTCATCCGACTCCGAACATGCCCACAGAAGTAGCGAAAATGGTTGAAAAGGTGTCTGAACTCATTCTGCAACACATTTGTAGCCTTTTATGGTATCAGCTGATGTAAATATTATGCTGATTAATGTTTTGGTATAAAAATAGTTTTTATAAACTGCGTGGTTTGAAGTTATGACAATTTATAGGCACTCCTGTCGAATATTAGGTTGTACCAAATATTTAATTATGTCCCGATAAAAATATTAATTTTGTTGAGAAAGAGTTAACAATAGAAACGATGGTGAACTACAAAAAAGTTGTGAACTAATGTAAGAAACAAATAAAACTGTCACAAATAGTGCACAAATGACAGTCTAAAAAAGACTAAAGGTGTGATGTGAGACTAGAGGTGTGATGTGAGACTAGAGGTGTGATGTGAGACTAGAGGTGTGATGTGAGACTAGAAGTGTGATGTGAGACTAGAGGTGTGATGTGAGACTAGAGGTGTGATGTGAGAATAGAGGTGTGATGTGAGACTAGAGGTGTGATGTGAGACTAGAGGTGTGATGTGAGACTAGAGGTGTGATGTGAGACTAGAGGTGTGATGTGAGACTAGAGGTGTGATGTGAGACTAGAGGTGTGATGTGAGACTAGAGGTGTGATGTGAGAATAGAGGTGTGATGTGAGACTAGAGGTGTGATGTGAGAATAGAGGTGTGATGTGAGACTAGAGGTGTGATGTGAGACTAAAGGTGTGATGTGAGACTAAAGGTGTGATGTGAGACAAAGAAAATATAGCCAAAAGATTAACTACAAAAAAGGAAGAAGGAATATCGTAAAAATTAGAACATGAAAATTAAAAAAGGAAGCACCCGCCGGCAGAATGTACAGAAATGATGAGAAACAAACCTTGTATCTCGTACTGCAGTAAATACCGAACTATATCTGGCTTGTTAGCAGCTGTAGCAAAATAGAGCGGGCTCCAGAGGGTGAAGTTGAGAACGTTCACGTCAAAAGCTGATCTATAGCAGTATTTTCTGTCTGCTGTGTGCTGGTACTACAAACAAAATGGCAGGCTTTTGCAAACTCCTTATTAAACACGTTTTAAACATGAACATTATATTGTTGTGCTGGTTAGCTAGGAGCTCTCCAAGCAAATCTCACCTCAAGCAAACCTTCTCTGTACGGATACTCCATGAGTACTTTGAGCAACTCCAGGCTATTCTGGCAGGCAAAGTGTAAACAATGTAACTTGCCAGCACCTTGGCTCGTCACCACCTTCACCAGTTCTGGAAACCTCTGTAAAACGCTCAAAAACATTGCGATTTTTTTTCTATGTTTAGAAAGATACAATAAAGTCCTATCACCATATTCATCTATCTATTGTATACACATATGTAGGCAATTTGGTGGACTAACATGGACACACTTCTGAAATGATTGAACAAACATCTGTAAACTGCGATATCCCCGGGGCAACGATTTTATTTTGTACTCACCGAAGATGCACTGAACAATTGTATTGCTAAGTCTTTGCAATAATTTTTGTAAGTTATTTTGAACCTTTTATCAAATGATATAAGATGTATATCTAAGTGTAACTTCAAGTCCTCTTTGTATGATTTTTTGTTTTTGCATTTATGACACCGCATGACAATACCTTTTTATTTATTCATTTTTCATGGCACCATAAATAAGATTTTTTTCTATAAAAAGATTATAAACTGCGCAATAAAGATATAAAGATGTAAATACATATATTACATAAAAATGCATACTTATATACAATATAAATATTATATATAAATAATTTATATTTATTTATAATTTAAATTACAATAATAATATAAATATATAAACTGCTTATAGGTACCATATATGATATATATACAATATATATATATATATATTCAATACTATATGTATGATATATATACATATACCATACATATATGATAGCTATATATACGATATACATATGATAAAAATATATATATCATATATATATATATGATATATATATTCAATATATATATATATATGATATAGATGATATACATACTACGTATACATTCTATATATATACGATATATATATACGATATATATATAAACATATACGATACATATGATATATATACAATATACATACGGCATATACATATACGATACATATATGATATACATTCGATGTATATACAATATATACATAAACTTGTATGCAGTTCTCATATGACTTTGGCTTCAATGTCTATATACTTGCTATATACTATATACTACTCTTGCATGCTATGCTAATAATGAAGGCAAACCCATTTTTATGAAAGTAATCATTAAGCTATGTTCAGACTTGACCAATAGTTAAAATCTGTCAGCTACACATGCAGTTTCTTTATAAGCAATGGAATATTAGCCATTGCAGATAATATGACAGAGTCAAATTCCTCTTTTAATAGCAGTAACTGAATAACCACCTGGCAACTTTCAAAAGCAAATAAACACGCATGCACATTCAAATAACAATGACCCACTCACTGACCTTGAGACAGAAGCTCTAGACTCAATGTTGATATACACTATGTTTCCATTGAAACACAGCATTAAACTGATACAGTAGATGCTCCTATAACATATACTTCCTATAACGTAAATTCCAGATAACGTAAAAATTTATGTGAAGTTTTTGCTTCCTACTATGTAAAAAATTCCATATACCGTAATGTGTCAAGTCGGGCGAGTTTTCAAAATCGATTTGAATGTTTGTTTATTTTGCCGAACTTGTGGAAGAAAACATGTCATGTGTTTAGCGTTATATTTATTACATGTACCTTTCACGGCATTCTAGTTCATCATGATGAATCGTTAAATGTGTCAAGAAAAAAGCGAATAGAATAGCTGTGCAATTGTTAATAAATACTTAAAGGCTATCGATTGGTGCAGGTGTTACAACGTCGGTCTACCAATCTGAATTTCACGAGTTGGAGTATCAACAAAAATTATCTTTATTATAACTGTGACCCCTGGATAGTGATAGACGATGAACAGGTAAAACTACTTTTAATGGTAAAAAGATTTTGTTGTTTTGCGTTATTGTAGACGTATAAAATATTTGTTATTAGTTTTACTTTGCGGAATAAACTTTGCTGTTTAAAAAAATAAGCGAATCGTTGTAAATGAACATCAAAAAATGTATCATGAAAAGGAGAAAAGTTGTCGATGCAAACCAATAATGCTGCAGTTACGGTACAGCTCACAAATAATCAAGTTAAGTCAAGTTTTTCCTTTTTACATGGCCAAAGGGGTGAGTTTGGAATGATCTTGGAGCGGATTAGGCAATTTCCATGTATTTTACTGTTCTTATAACGTAAATTCCTTATAACATAAAACATTCCTAGATCGGATTATTTACGTTATAGGAGCGTCTACTGTACACGATTATTAAAACATTAAATAAACCTCTTTACATAGTCTGTTAAAACAATAGGAGTTGTCTAACCCCTCTTTCCATAGTCTGTTAAAACAATAGGAGTTGTCTAACCTGCAGTAGGACCGACACAGCCTCTACGCAGTCAGCACGACATGCCGCGTAAAGTGGGGTTTGTTTAGATGTCTTGTCATACTCAGGGGTAGCACCATTCCTGATAAGCCACTCAACGAGATCTCCTCGCTTCAGGGTACAAGCTCTGAAAAAGTTTCGCAAACTCATGGAAGATGAACTTGCACCAAATTTTAGTAAATTTTATTAGAAAGTAGAAAGTATCGGTCTTTTTCTATCATTTGCTATTGTTGTTGTTTGAGGTCGCCTGACTGTCAAGATGTTTCAAGATTAAAATCGTCAAAACTTGATCGCGGTTAAAATGCTCAAATCAAGCGGAAGCACGATTATGACCTCCATAGTTGCAAAGAAGAAAGTTGCAAAGATATCGACTATAGCAACGCTAGCAACTAGTGATGTCATTTCGCACATATTTTTCTTCTCAGCGTTTTTACACCGTAATCAAGTTTTGTCGATTTTAATCTTGAAACATCCTGGCTGTCAAATAATCTCCATCAATCAAAAGCAATCGCAAATGATGGAAAAATATTGCTACTTTCTGATAAAATTTGTTAGAATTTGATGTAGGCCTAAGTTCATGCAGATATGTATGAATTGATGTTCCACCTAAAAACATCCGAGTTGATGTCGATTTAAGGTATCATAAAATGTAAACTTCGTTCTTTGGATGACCTTTATTCAACCTTCACACTAGACAATCCACTAATTTTGCTGCCGGATTTGCAAGGGTAGACCAGTTGAGGTATTACACTTTGTCCTTGACCGACTAAACCAAAGCATGGCGCAACAGGAGGTTTCCTGCGCTTGTCGCCACAACGTTCAGAGTGCACTGAACATGCGATTAGAGAGAGAGAGGGAGTAGATATTATTTTTGTATTAGTTTTGTTATCCATCAACCATCTGGTGTACAGAAAATGTGCAAAAATAAAATAACATACCTGTACAGAATGCTATGTTTGTCAATATCCATATTCACCAAGGCCATGACCTTTTCTGGATCCAATAAATTAGCAAGGTCTTCACATTTTCTGAGGTCACAGCTGGCTACTTCAAGCAACTCGGTCTGCAGCCCTGGCAAAAATTGAAATTAGATGGTAACTCATCGCTTTGTTGAGCAAATAAAGAGACTTTGAAAGGTTTAAAGATGAAATTGTACAAAATTCTAGTAGATTTTATCAGTATTTTTTATTTGTATAGGTATTTTTCTATCATTTGAGATTGTTTTTGATGTTTGAGGTGATTTGATTGCCACGATGTTTTAAGATTAAAATCGACAAAACTTGTTCGTGGATAAACACTCAAAAGAAAAATATGTGCCAAAATGAAGCCATTAATTATGCGGCTGCCTGTCTCTCTCATTGTTGATATCGGCTATTGCGTTCAAGCTGCGGCGTTACTCGTCTCTATTCTATGCGCACTTTCTTTTGAATCTTGAGCGTTTTAACCGCGATCAGGTTTTGTCGATTTCAATCAATTAAACTTGAGAAACCTTATCGCGGTTAAAACATTCAGATCAAGTGAAAGTGCAATTATGATGTCTATAGCTGCAAAGAGATCGACAGAATAGAGACTTGTAACGCTGCAATTTGAACACAATAGCCGATAGCAACTATAGCAACGCTAGCAACTAGTGACGTCAGTTTGAACATATTTTTCTTCGGAACATTTTAACCCCAATTAGGTTTTGTCAATTTTCATCTTGAAAAAACATCCTGGCAGTCAGATCACTTCAAACATCAAAACTACATGCCCAAACAATTTTTAGCAGAACAAAATTCTTACGCATTGCCATTTGGAACACATACTTTTTTGACAAATAAAGAGAAACTTTTAGCCCCATGAACAGTTTGTGCACGCGTGCTAAGCACAAACTGTACCCTCAAAATAGTAGTACAGATTCAAGATTAATTACTCAAGGCAATAATCAAAGTCTGTTTTCTAACTCCAAAGCTATACAGGCTTTTCTTTAACACTTTGAAAGCGAAACCATCTAAATAATTAATAACTGTACCCGGCTTACGTTTGCATCACTTCGACCATGAAAGGGTTGAACTTATTATCCCGAAATTTTGACGAGCTATTCGAAAAATACAACTCCACTCTCTATTTGAACGTCACCTCTAATAAAACATCACATAGGAGAAGCGTTGAAAAATAGAGAGACATGGCATTCAAATAAAGGTTTTATGGTAGCTATGTTAGTATATTGACATGATTACAGATCTTCTCATCAAATCAATTTGTATTGGCAGGGGTCATAGGGTCACAACTAACGTTGTTCACCATTAATTCTTTTGTTCATTTCAATTGGTAATCCCAGTTTGAAATAGAACTTGTCAAGGTAATAGGCAGAAGCAGAAGTGTGAAATTAAAAGGTGGTTAAACAGTTATGTCAAGTTACTAGAGAAATTTACTAGAAAAGTTGCTAGAGAAGATGGCATTTAGTTTTCATCACCAAATATAAGCTGAAGATGATTGAATTCTATTGGACTATAGACTGGCCAATCAACAGGCCTATACCAGCATACTAATCAGTGAGTAGATCTAGCCAGATATGAGCATTGATGAGTAAAGCAAAAGTTGTATAATATAATAATGTAATATATGTATATACATTCATCTTAGATATATCTTTGTATTCACTTTTAGCAATTTGTGTTAAACTAGCAACGATGCAAAAAACTTAAATGACAGGAGAACCGCCTATTACAAAGACTGAAGTTTTTTTTTACAATCAGACTATCAAAATTAAACATAACATAAAATGCTGCTCAATATAATGATTTATCATTATCATTATCACAGCCACAAGGAAGATGATGACTAATTAGTAATTGAACTGCAATGCATTAAAATTCTACATTACAAATAACTAATCGATGTCTATGTTGTCGGTTAAAACATCAAACTGTGAAGCGGTATTAGCACTTTTGTAAAACGTGAATTTAAAAACGTTTCCAAATGTTACGTAATTCAACTCCTTGGCAATATTTTTTTCTGATTTTCAACTGTTGACCAGTAGGAAGACAAAACTAACAATTGGCAAACTAGGACAGTAACATGAGCGACGAATCAGGGTTTTGAACTAGCGTAATCATACATGCTAATATTTAAGTGTTATTAAGGCATTCAGCCATACATAGGCCTACATTATCACCAGGAATTTTATACAAAATCTATATGATACCATTTATGGATGATGTACATTTAGCTTTAATTTTGACAGAGTTCTTAACTCAAAAGATTTCTGAACATTATTACATTATAAACATATTTTGAGAGATTTAAGACTAGAGATTTATTGATGCATACAAATAACTTTAAAATTTAAAAGAATTTTTTTGCATGTTTCGGTTTATTTAACAATGAAATTTACGGAAAACACACAACAAAAATTACAACCCAAAAGTAGATTCATTTACTTTCACAGTCGCTGCAAAAACCCTGAAGTGTAAGGTCGGCAGTTTGTCATTGGTCAGGTCTTATCGCGTCTTTCAATTATGAGAGTCAACCCCCCTGGTTACAAATAGTCATTAAACTAACTTCTTGATGTGCTAACTAGACATTCATCACTATAAACATAATAGCCAAAGTGACCCAAACATGTAAAAACCGCACAGTGCCAATGTCAGTATAAAAGCGAGGGAGCAAAGAATGCTTACATAATAGACTTTAGTATAAAAATGCTGAACCAATCAACCAATTCCATGTATTTACATAATAAAAACGCAAATAACTAGTTTGAATATTTACAAAAGAAATAAAGAAAAACACAAAAGCTTAATTCACTTAGTTGGCAAATATGTGCTGTCATGAGCCACCTTTAGTTGCTATCATCAAATGATTGCATTAGGAAGAAAATCTGGCTCTGCGAACGAGAAAGGAAAATCTGGCTCTGCTAACAAGAAACGAGTAATATTAGTTTGAATAGAAAATGAGTGAGCGTGTAGACAGAAATAGTGCCAACTGCTAGCTTGAGTTAGTTCTGAGCAAATCACACAAGTGTTTGAATTAACAACACTGCTACATACTGCGGCACAGAGAAGGAGAGCGGAAAACAACAGCGTTTCTTCGGTTGAGACGTCTTTTCGGCGTTGACCGGAGTTGCACTTCTGTGGAAAGCATTCAGAACTTTGAATGACTCTCTACACACCTTGTAAGAACAGCTACTAAATGGCATGGCCAGGCGTTATCGTGCCACTACAGCAATTGTTAGTCTTGACCTGTCAGTTACAGATTGCTTAACATTTTATACCCTAGCTAGCCAGATTAGGCTCTGGCTAAAAGAATCCACTCCAACCAAGATAAACAATGCTTTTGCCTGAAGCCAAAAGGTTAGATCCTTCATAGATGACACAAGTGTTCACTTTAATATTTAACTGTCACTATGCTTCTATGACACAAATATGGAAGCGGCAAAAACCCGCGAGTAAAGCGAGTTTCGTTACTCGCAAATTTTAATCAAATGTTTTATGCTTAGGAAAAATGAAAACCGCTTGCCAATGGTGCGCAAGAATTGCGGCACAAGCAATTCCATTTTAAACATTTTTCACAGTTCAGACATTTCTATTTCCACAACATTCTGCCAAGCAAGACAAGAGCGCGCAGCTATGACCTGCAGCGTAGAATTAGATTTTTTAACAAAATGCTGCGTTAATCCGCAACATGTAAATGTTTATTGAAATACTCATCTCACAGTAACTCAACGAGCGAACAAATCCAAATCCACATCATCCGTGTCATGAAAACATAGTGTGTAAACTCATTTATGTTGTGAGATAAAATAAAATTGTTAGGTTTATAATATATTGATAGCTAGTCAAATTTAACAAGTGTAAAGAAAACTGTCGGTTTCCTTCAATCTCCCCAAGACAGTCAAGCAACAACATCGAGTGTTAACCACCAACGATATGTTTAATAAATAAATATACATAAACACTCATGTATGACAGACAATGAACCACATTAAAACATGGAAAGAGTGTACGCGTACACCTTTGCCAAAATGATTAGGTCTTGCTCCTTATATACGCTGCTTTATTTTTTAATGCTCCACCCAACTTTTTCTTTATTTTATGCTCGTCTTCTACTCGATTTACCTGGTGGTCTAAACGTTCTCAACGGTGACCAAGTCTTCTTTGGTCAATAGAATTCTTGGCTCGGTGATAGTGGTGACCAGGAGGTCGATCTCTATAGCCCTGGTCAAGACGATCTGCCGTAACATTCCCTCAATGGAAGCCCTGGGGATTGTCCACTCTGAGCTAGGAGGGAAGAGCCGCTGTGACCAGAGCCACTGATGACGAGTACCGAACTCCGACCTGGCTACCTCAGTTTTGGCGAACACTCCATCCGCTCCTCTGAGGCACCGGGCCTTGATGAGTTGGCTAGTCCACATAGCCATCTGCTACCTTTGTCGACTGTCATCAAGTAACTGCCTGGTCCTATCTTCTTTAAAACCAACTCCAAGGAACAGTGGAACTCTGAGGCAAGTCAGTCTGTCTGGCCCTATGGCTCCAGAGAGGGGGTAGACACAAGCTCCTCCAGTGGTGTCGCTGCCCTGGCTCATCTATCCCACAGAGGGAGTCAAATGCTCTTGGTCGTGACAAGCTCGATGGAGCCGTGAAAATGTGAAGCCGGCGTGAGGCTGTCAAACGGTGTTCTTCCACCCTCTGAGTAGTAACAGACCTGCGAGAGATTCGCAGGCCAGCTGACTCTCCCAAGACATTGCCTTTCCGTTCTTTTTCCTGTCCACTTTGGAGCTGCCTTCAGAGCTCGTTTAGTTGGGTCTCGAGTTTTTGGCTAAACTCTGGGTCCTCAACCCATGTTTTGCCAACTCTAGTTCAGCCCTTATCTCGACTAGGGTCTTCTTTCTCATGGTCTTAGCCGGCATTACAATGTCTCGTACCACTTGCACCTCGCTGGGTAACAATCGCCCATGCCTGTCCGTACAGGGCAGGGACCGACCATCCACGGGGATCACGAGCTTCTTTAACTTCATAGCACAGTGATGAGCCACTAAGAAGGGCATCCTAAGGATGGCGTCCTCATTGATAGGGCTCACCATAAATACCTCCTTGGTCTTTATCTTCTGGAGTCATATAGGCAGGTGTGTAACCCCATAAGATTTAACCAGATCCCATTGACCATGAGACCATGGCTGTCACACTTCTCCAACAAGTTCCTCCCGTACAGGAGGAGCTTGTCATACACGTGCCTACTCAGCAAGTTCGTAGTGCATCCGGTGTCGATCAGAAACTAGACAGGCCACTCCTCTATGTTTCCGAAGAGGCAGTAACTGGCAGAATAGGGCTGGTCCAGCACTTGCGCCCTGATCGGCTTTACACTACCCCTGTTTTGCAAAGCAAGTTCCTGGAGCTCAAACAATCCTGAATCTGCCGGGGCAGCCCTCTAAAGTTTCTGCTAAGACATATCAACAGACGTACAGCAAGTCGGCCCTGTCGCCTTTAAAGTAGGCTTCCGACTGCCTGCCGGCTGGTTGTCGTCAGACTAGGTTTCGAGCAAGTGTCTGGGGACCACACTCCTGAAACAGGCTCCTGGGGTGTCTAAACAAGCTAGAAAGAAGGCGTATGGCAAGTCAGGCTGCCAGTTAAAATGGGCTTTCGACGTTGCACCAGCCGAAGTCCCTCAAGCCGATCTCTGAGCGCACTCCTGGCAACGCAGCCTAATGTGGCTCGGTCTGGTTCAGAGCATGTCACCATGTATGTGATGTCCTCCAGAGACTTGGTTTGCAGTTCCTTCAGAGCTTTACAATAATTCCGGAGAGCTACAGCCAGAATCTCCTTCACCACCATCTCGGCCAGTGTCACAAGTTCAGACTTCCTCTGTCTTAGGTTTCTATTACCCTTCCAGATCTCCTGGACTGGAGTTTCTACCAGCAGGACATGCCCAACTGGCGGCCTGTCGAGCTGGCCATTACGACAAGGCACCGGCATACGTCCTTTTGCCGGAAAAACAGTTTGTGACCTGAAGCAAGTAGTAGTTGGTCGTGCTGTTGCTGCTTCTAGCCATTTTTCTGGTTCTGCAGTTTCTCATAGAGCTCCTTCCAGCTTCTGAGGCAGTCTCGACGATCTCCACACTCTGTGCTCAGTGATCCTGGCCTCCACACCCCAACCATCAAAGTGGCTTCCACGCAGCCTCCTGAGGCCGACCTTTCTCCTTCTGAAGTTGCTGGACTTGCTATTTCAGCTGCCGCACTAGGATGACAGCTAGCTGGCAGTTTGGTCCTAGATCACTGCAGTCCATTCCTCAGCTGCCTGCTCCAGTGTCCTGACATCCGCTGAAAGACAGCCTTCTGGCCTGACCTGAAAGAACTTGGTTCCTGCCTGAACAGCCTCTGCCAGTGTGGTCGTTGGCACTACCAGTAGATGCTGCAGTAAGCTGGCGTGGTTTACAGAGCTGCAAAACAGCTCCAGACATGTCGGCTCTGTACGGGGATGGCAGGTCACCGTAGACCTCCCTGGCCAACAGTCCTTTTGAAAGGCAAGCTCCTAGAACAGTGGCTGCGGCTCGCCTAAACAAGCTCAGCTCACACCAAGCCTGCCTAGGGTAAAGACCGAACCAGGCGCGAAGCGCATCAAAGACAGGCTCAGCTTACCGAGCTCACAGAAATCTTTTTCCATCTCCCACTCAAACAGGTACTCGCCAACCGTCAGAGTACGGTGATGCTGTCTCCAGCATAAGGCCTGTCAGGGGGCAAGAATGCTCTTGCTTTTAGACTCGGTCTTGTGGAGATGAGATCGATCTACAAGCTGAGATCCTCGAAAGTAAAGGAAACTGCCGGTTCCCTTTACTTTCTACAAGACAGTCAAGTAAACACACCGAGTATTAACCACCAATAATATAAACATGTATATATTTAATAAATATACATAAGTGTACATGTGTGACAGGCAATGAGCCACATGTAAACATGTAAAGAGTGCGCGCATACAGCTCTGCCAAAAAAACAATCAAATCTTGTTCCTTAAATATGCTTTCTTTTTTAGGCTCCGCCCACTTTTCTCTTTATTTTATGCTCGCTCTTTTACTCGGTTTACTTGGTGGTCTGAGCGTTCTCAATTGTGGCCAAGTCTTCTCCAATGACCAGAAAGCTCGGTCCTGTGACCGTGGCGACCAGGAGGTCAGTCTGTACCATCCTGGTCACGGCGCTTTTCCGTAACACAAGCAAATATGAATTATCTCTCATTCTGCAATTTTATCATATGAATAAAAGTCAGCCTTTCGTAGTGCAACTATTCCTTTAACAGGCAAGTTTTCTTGACAAATTATTTTCATGCAGCTATAAAAATATTATCCTGATACGACTAGACGATCCGTAGTGAAAAAGAGCTAATGTAAGACACCTGTATAAAGGTGTCATACATAACAAGGTGTAATAACATGACATAGATGTGCCATAACAACATGTATGACTTGTTTTTATGAACAACTGCAAAAAAGAAAACCTGAGTTTTATTGAAGCTCTCCAGATAACCATAATGGAGCACTATTTTCATGTTGCTCTCAGCCAGAAGTATGCTTATGCTGCCAGCACCTCTCGACGCGTTTATAGATCATAATAGGAGGAATTGAGAAGAGGATGCATTATAGAAAAATCAAAGCAATCTAAGGAGGTGGATTGTAGTACTGATAGATATAATAAGCTCTTCTAGCTGAAAGAACGCTCAAACATCCATTTAAATGGCTGTTGAAAATCAGAATCATTGTATGTTTCCATTCTAAGGATGATGTGAATTTGAAACTGCACACATTGAGTTATCTTGTGACCAGTGTCAGGTGTTTTAATGGACAGTTAGCATGTTGTGAATTAAGGTGGATCCTTTGTTAAAACTGATCAGGAATTCTACGTCAGAGGTGATAGCGACACACTGGGAACTGCTCATATTGAAGTAGAAACAGCTGAAATGAGGAAAACGCTTAAAGAATAGAGAAAGCATAATATTATTATGCTTTATTATGTATCTTGAGGTGTTGACTGATGTTCTAAAAAAGAATCAAGGAGATTGACCAACCAGAAGCTGAAATATAGCCAGCCAAACACAGGTCTACCAAAAGACATAAATGTTTTGATAATCCTCATATTAGCATCAATATATGGCGCATGAAATCGACTTGTGTGCCATTGGTCCATTAAGCCAACTAATGCGCTCTCCTATAACAATCACGGCGTTTTAATTGGTTTAATCCCCGGAAGTATAGAACAATCGAATCGGGCCTAACAATTAGTGCTCTGAGAATTCCGAACCAGTCCCTCTGACGTGTAGATTAGTTTTAGCATGAAATAATTACACACGTCTATTATTTCGCAATATTTCGCTATCTTGCTAGTTCAGTTCAGTTTTGTGGTTCTCCCACTTGGCTTCCTTATTCAGACTCATCTTTAGCGCTGTTCAGATTTTTTATCTATAGCTATTAAATGGAATCAATTAAATCAATCATCAATCTCGGTTATCATTTGGAATTTTCTACAAATTATATTAATTACATAATATATTCTATAGACAGATATATTATTATTTTGTATAATATGCAATATGGTTATTATATTTATCATAAAAAATAATTTCTTAGTTTAATCATAAAAATGATGATAGATAAGATAACAGATAAATAGAAGAATCAAATCAAAAGGTATCCTTTTCTTTTCTTACAGCAAGAGCAGCACGGTCAAGTTATTCTTTTTAAAATTATGACTGTAGTGAACTTAAAGTCGGTAAATAGTGGCGATAATCCTGAAAATCAACTGAATGCCGCAGTAGGTACAAAGTAGAAAGATAAAGGAACAAAAATTCACATTCCCATTTCTTATTCTAAACAAACTGCAAATTACGAATATCGTATAATATAGACTATACACACGCCATTCGTTGAACAGAAGATCTTCAGAGCATATCCGTGGAAATAGAGTTAAAATTTGAGACAGTATAGTCAAAATCTGCTCTTTTGCTTTGAAAAATCATGGAGAGGGTTGTGGGCAACTGCCTTTACCACACAATGTTTGCTTGGTTTTCCTGAGAAACCAGAGCTAGTCTCTAAATTCTTTACTATCGCGAGAAGCTTTTCACATTTCGTAGCCTAAAACAATCAGTATACGTAATGGCGGTAAGGGTGCGCAACTCCAGCACGTGTCCAATAAGTCGATTTCATACATCACAATTCTCGGGATTTTCGAAGGGTTTTTCCTCTGATTCGTTATTAGGTAGACCTGTGTTTGGCTGGCTATATCTCAGCTTCTTGGGGGTCGATCTCCTTGATTCTTTTTTTAGAACATCAGTCAACACCTCAAGATACATAATAAAGCATCATAATATTCACACTTTCTCTATTCTTTAAAATGGAATTGCTTGCGCGGCATTCCTTGGGCATGATTTGCAAGTGCCATTTTTTATCTTTAGCAAGCAAGAAACATTCATTAAAAATTTGCGAGTAACCAAAATCATTTGAAGGGCAGGTTATTGTCATTTGCATCTTGCGATGACACAAACTTGTGAATTAACCACATCGTGGAAACAAAATGAATGAACCCTCATTATCACCAGCATGTAGATGAGCTATACCACTAGTGATCCCATGTCCCTGCCTTGATTGACGTTAAAACAGAGACAGCCCTGCATACAATTGTGTTTCAACATAGTATAAAGGGTAATTTCAAAAGAGTCCTGAACAGCTCGTCTTGGATTAGGATTTGTTTTATCTAAAATTTTCATTGATGGGTAGAGTCGCAAATGCTTTAACGGCAAAAGCATATGTGAGTAATGAAAACACAAAAAAGAAACGGTACTCTTGTTAAAAAAGATAATTCTGTGGAAGCTCTGACACTTTGTGGTCTGATGACAAGTTAGCCTGTTTTGACAAACTGTTGTTTTTGCGGAGTTGTCGCCCGTCAAGCGGGGTGACCAAAACAACAGCTTGTCACAATACTCATTGCACCTGATGCATCAGCTGCACTGAAAGGGAGTTGTTCTCTTCCGTTTAGGCGGCTTGGCTGTGATGTTATGTCAGTCGCTTCATTGGTAATCATAACGGATTTAACGCAAAATTTATGTAGAAAAAAATAAGATTAAAAACGTTTAACCAGAGACAAGTCTCTGCGGCAAACTTTGGTAGAACTTAAGAACTTAGGCAACAACAGCAACTAAACGTGTCGTTATTTGTGAGCTCAGTCAGTTTTATTTGTATTTTTGTATCAGTCGATTTTATTTGTTTTTATTGATTTTGTTTTTAATTCATTTTATTCTTAAGTTCTACTAAAGTTACCGCAGAGACTGGTCTCTGGTTAAACGTTTCTATCTATTTTTTCTACATAAATTTTTGTGCTAAATCCGTTATGCTTATCAATGGAGTGCCCGACATAACATAGCAGCCAAGTCGCATAGACGGAAGAGACAATTCCCTTTCAGTGCAGATGATGCATCAGTTGCAGTGAGTACATATTGTGATAAGCTGTTGTTTTGCTCGCCCCGCTTGACGGGCGACAACTCCGCAAAAACTACAGTTTGTCAGAACAGGCTAATGACAAGTATACTCATCTCATGTCATCCTTTCTAGGTGACTGTTGACAAGTATACTCATCTCAAGTCATCCTCTCTTGGTGACTGCTGACAAGTATACTCATCTCAAGTCATCCTCTCTAGGTGACTGTTGACAAGTATACTCATCTCAAGTCATCCTCTCTAGGTGACTGCTGACAAGTATACTCATCTCAAGTCATCTTTTCTAGGTGACTGCTGACAAGTATACTCATCACAAGTCATCCTCTCTAGATGACTGTTGACAAGTATACTCATCTCAAGTCATCCTCTCTAGATGACTGTTGACAAGTATACCATCTCAAGTCATCCTTTCTAGGTGACTGCTGACAAGTATACTCATCTCAAGTCATCCTTTCTAGGTGACTGCTGACAAGTATACTCATCTCAAGTCATCTTCTCTAGGTGACTGTTGACAAGTATACTCATCTCAAGTCATCCTTTCTAGGTGACTGCTGACAAGTATACTCATCTCAAGTCATCTTCTCTAGGTGACTGTTGACAAGTATACTCATCTCAAGTCATCCTTTCTAGGTGACTGCTGACAAGTAGACTCATCTCAAGTCATCTTTTCTAGGTGACTGTTGACAAGTATACTCATCTCATGTCATCTTTTCTAGGTGACTGCTGACAAGTATACTCATCCCAAGTCATCCTTTCTAGGTGACTGTTGACAAGTATACTCATCTCAAGTCATCCTATCTAGGTGACTGCTGACAAGTATAATCATCTCAAGTCATCCTTTCTAGGTGACTGCTGACAAGTATACTCATCTCAAGTCATCCTTTCTAGGTGACTGCTGACAAGTATACTCATCCCAAGTCACCCTTTCTAGGTGACTGCTGACAAGTATACTCATCCCAAGTCATCCTTTCTAGGTGACTGCTGACAATTGTACTCATCACAGTAGAGGTGTCAGCAGTAGAACTATCAGCTCAACTAATAACATAAAAATTAGCCAATTCAATTCAGAATAAGTGTAAATTAGCAAACACGAGTATATGACAACCACCGTGTATGATAAAACAACTATCATAGGTCATTATCACAACATCTAACTGTATATCGTATGTGATTTCATACTCTTTCATAACAACTGGAAGAAAGAATTATTCAATACTGTTATAGCTTGTAGAGTCTTATGGATATTTCTAATGTTGCTCATGTTTACTAACCAACTGTCAGAAATGATCTATCAAAGAAGATCAAATAAAAGTTCATTCAGATAAGAATATAATTTTGAACACCAGCGATTTAGAATATTCGAGGCCTCTACACTAACTGCGTACACAGTAAAATTTGGCGAGTGGTTTGTTGAAAACCAGCTGAAAGAAACAAGGCAGTTTGACCAAACAGTGCATTGGCCAATCATAGCTAGTATATGTAAATTATTCATGACAGCACCAGTCAAGTCATTTCACATAGCCTAAAGGCGTGGTCACACGAGCACCGAACCGAACTAAATGACGCAAAACGACGTCGCTCTCAGCGGTAAAAAGTTTGGCCGAAGACATTTCTAGCCGAAACGAACCATTTCGGTACTGTTCGAAATTTTGTGGCCGAACCCTTGCTCTTATTGGCTGGTTAAAATTCTAGAATTCTAGCGAGCACGCGTCACATTTCTCCTTACGTGCGTGTGGGTAAAGTTAAAAAAGAAATGGGACGATACTTTTATTTTGTTAAATAAACAACATGAAGCAATTTACGACAAGGTTCACCCGGACTTGTGATTGTGTTGCATAAATGTAAAATGTTGCACTTAAGTTTTGCATAAATGTAAGAGAATGGTTGTGATTTTCTTCCGTGTAGAATATAAGTAATGTGTCATATTCATCCTGATGAAGTATTGTTGACTGATTTATTTATGTAAAACCACAGTACTATGATAAAGACTGTTTTTGTTTGTTATGTACTCAGCATAAAAAAACATTCGTATGTTAATAAAAAATATAATTATGTTGATGGGAAGGGTTGACAAAATCTTTGTATCGAGTGATTTATTTTGAGCAGCTGAACGATCTTCTGATAAATCTGCTGTGTAATTATAATTTATAATTGTTCTTCAAAGTTTTTTGTTTACAATAGAAATATATTTAACTCAAATACATAACAACTACTAATGAAACCGTGTCCTGCCTCTATACGTATGGTATCTAGAAAGCGGAGTGACTTCGGATGCCGTGTGACATGTGCCACGAACCGAACCAGCCTCCGAACCGAACCTACGTCGGTTCGGTGCTCGTGCGACCACGCCTTTAGGGTCTCATAACTTGAGAACTATTACATTTTATCTCATTTTGAAGCTAATGTTCAAGTTTTTTGGTGTTAGCCTACGGGCGTTTCTAACTTGAAGCAGTGCCTATCTAAAGCAGCCCTTCTCTGACTCATAGCGGTCACACGCACAAACTGCTGATTAACTGAGTAAATAAGACACTCGGTGTATGATAAACTGCACTTCTGGTAGGTGCGTAGGTTAATCCGTAAGTTTGCGGCATCCCAAGATGGAACCAACTGGCGAATCAAACAAATTGGTATTAGCAAATTTTTACCGAATGTTTCATGTTTGCGTCAGATGGAAATAGCACTTGCGAATAATGCGCAAGAAAACGCCATGCAAGCTATTCCATTTTAAACATTTTTCACACTTCAGTCATTCAGTAATTCAATTTGAGCAATTCCAACTGCTCTGACCTTCGTTTTTGACCTCTGGCGTAGAAATCCTGATATTTTTGTTTTACAAAGCGCTCATTTGTGTTAATCCGTAACATGTGTATGTCTAATGAAACACCTTTCGCTAGGTAACTCAATGTACGCACCACCGCAACCGCAACCTTCGCGCAATGGAAACATTGTACCTACAGATAACCATGTAGCAAACCACTTCAAACAAATAGTTATATTTGATTTGACATAACAGACAATACAAAATCTGACTGAATTTATGTGATGCCAACCTTGAGCGGCGACTGTATCCTGTTCTGATTGCGCATTCCTCAGCATATCCACACACCTGGAGTGGTTCATCTCTCTGGCTAGCTCGAGTGGCAAGTTGCCAGTCTTATCCTTGATCAAGAAGTTAGCAGAATGTGCTAGTAGTATATGTACAAGGTTTTCTTTGCCATCGAGAGCCGCTTGATGCAGGGGCGTCTAGAGGCACCGAGAAAATCATAGTGTTTATCAGGATTTTATCACTGAGGTATGAACTAGGCTAGCATCACTGATAATAACTATGTCAGTGTCAAGTTAATTGATAAAACATGTTTTCAATAACACTTATCTACACAGGAAAAACATGTGACTACACCACATGCTACTACACCACCTTTTAACCTTACACCATAACCGTCACGTACAACTTTAATCGTGGTTTCTGGGTAAATCAGCCACGCTGATTCCGATTTTGTACTCAAAATAAAGATTGGTCCACTAACCTTCAAAGTCATTTAAGCTTTTTTAAAGCGTTTCAATATCCGTTTCGAAAACAACACAATCGGTACTACAAGCTTCGCCCATAAATATGTGACGAAACCTAGCTTTTTCAAGAACGGAAGTTAGGAATGTTTAGTCCGATTTAGAAGAATAGATATGGGTGTCTTAAAACCCATTATTATCTAAATCCAGCTTGTAAAATAGTCGCAGTCTTTTATGAAAGGTATATAAACTATTTAAAATTGCTCGTAGCTTGTTACATGATGTTTAAATAGGCTGAACGCCAAGAAAAATGAGCTCAAAAAGCGCAGTTTTATCACAAGCTGGCGTTGTTATTGCGCTTTTTTAAATATGCAATGTTAAATAGCTAATCTACCTTTCAGAAAAGACTGAGATTATTTTTAAGGCTGAATTTAGATGTTAATGGATTTTAAAACACCCATCTCTATTATTCTAAATCGGTTTGAACATCCCTACGTAACTTCTGTTCCTAAAAAGCTAGGTTACCTCACGTATTTATGGGCGGAGCTTGTTGTGCCGATCGTGTTGTTTTCGAGACCAATATTAAAACGCTGTAAAAAAGCCTTCATTACTCTGAAAGTTAGTGGACTAATAATCTTTATTTTGAGTACAAAAGCGGAATTAGCGTGTCTGACTTACCTAGTGTATACGATAAAAGTTGTACGCGACAGTTATGGTTTAAAGTGAATCACTTGAAAGCAGATTCAACAGCTGCGAAGTTAACTCAGCCTTTGGTGTAGTCCACCATTTAAAGCGACAGCACAGAACAACAGTCTGTTTAGAATTCTCATCGAACTGATTTCAATCACTAATGTTACATGCTACGAATTTTTGAGCTTCAAAGTTGTAGTTTTGATCGTAGGAATGAGGAGGACGAATTTACATGATACGCAGGAGTGATCACCCCTCGCAATTATTCGTAGCTAATGAGTTCACCTGCTACGAAGAAATTGTTGCACGACTCCATGTTTTCTATATTAATCTGTTGCGCTTTTATTTACAACGGGGCGCATAATCGCGGCTGGCACTCAAAGAATGCGTCTAAGGTCAAATGTCAGTGTCAAAGCGTGTAAGAAATTTTTCTTTAAATTTAGGAGTTAATATTTTTTATTTTGAAGATAATATTTTTACTACATGTGCATTAAAAACAGAGCCGCGTAGAGATGCTGTAAGGACATCACTAATAAAGACGGTGAAACATCCGATCGCAAAGATTCGTGCAATAATACGAATATCGATGTTTACATGATACGCAGTACTTCGTTGTTGATGTTTTCAAAAATACCCCCTCCCCTTGAAACGGAGGTTTGAATCGCTTCGAAAATTGAAAGATTCGACGTTTTGAACCATTTACATGCTACGAAGATGAAAAATACGACAAAACTTCGTAACATGTAACACTAATGAATCACCAAACACGGTCTGGTTACACTACAATTGATATTAGTCATGGCTCAGAGTGTCAAACTTTCTGATTCTCCTCAATTATCAATTCTCATGAAAAAAACGCAGAAATTAAAAAAAAGTTTAACATTCTATAGAACCTGACAGCCAATCAGCTGCCAAGTAAACGAGTAGTCTAGCTAGAGGCGCTCTGATCAGATGTGACTATGATCTATAACGTAGCTGTATCACAGGCAACAGGAAAATTTTCAGAGGAAGCATTGAAACCTCGTCATTAACTCTTTGAAGTCGAAATTTATTATCAAAAATCTTTTTTTAAGTAAAAAAATTTCAAAAGTCGACATTGTCATATAATCTTTCATAACTTGAGAAGTAATTGGTATATCTTCAAACTAAAAATCGCATCTTATTCGGCACAAATTCTCCTTTCTAATGATATATACAATAACTAGCTTTACTAAATTTTTCCCTTGCATAAAAATAGAAAAAACAAAGGTCTAGATAAATAAGTTCTAAATCACTCCTAAAATACAGGAGATTGTCGGCTATAAGAACAAAAGAATTTTGTTACACATGTTTTGTGACCTCTCATGCTAGCCATATCCATTTTAGTGAGCCTTGTCATCACAGTAGTCATATTATTTTGCACTACAGAGAACATGTTTCCATCAAGCACCATGTGGAGTAATGATGAGGATTGTACAAATTGTGTGATCAATGCTCTTTTGTATTCTGTGAAACTTAGAGTGGGAGGTTATTTGAAAGTTTGAGAGGGAGGTTATTTGAAGGTTAAAGTGGGAGGTTCTTTGAAGGTTAGAGTGGGAAAGTTAGAATAGGAGGTTCTTTGAAGGTTAGAATGGGAGGTTCTTTGAAGGTTATAGCGGAAGGTTCTTTGAAGGTTAGAGTGGGAGGTTCTTTGAAGGTTATAGTGGGAAGGTTAGAATAGGAGGTTCTTTGAAGGTTAAAATGGGAGGTTATTTGGAGTTTAAAGTGAGAGGTTCTTTGAAGGTTATAGTGGGAGGTTCTTTGAAGGTTAGAGTGGGAGGTTCTTTGAAGGTTATTGTGGGAAAGTTAGAATAGGAGGTTCTTTGAAGGTTAGAATGGGAGGTTCTTTGAAGGTTATAGCGGGAGGTTCTTTGAAGGTTAGAGTGGGAGGTTCTTTGAAGGTTATAGTGGGAAGGTTAGAATAGGAGGTTCTTTGAAGGTTATAATGGGAGGTTCTTTGAAGGTTAGAGTGGGAGATTTTTTGAAGGTTAGAGTGAGAGGTTCTTTGAAGGTTATATAGTAGGAGGTTCTTTGAAGGTTATAGTGGGAGATTCTTTGAAGGTTATATAGTAGGAGGTTCTTTGAAGGTTATAGTGGGAGATTCTTTGAAGGTTAGAGTGGGAGGTTCTTTGAAGGTTAGAGTGGGAGGTTCTTTGAAGGTTATAGTGGGAGGTTTTTTTAAGGTTAGAGTGAGAGATTCTTTGAAGGTTATAGTGGGAGGTTCTTTGAAGGTTAGAATGGGAGGCTCTTTGAAAGTTATAGTGGAAGGTTCTTTGAAGGTTATAGTGGGAGGTTCTTTGAAGGTTATATAGTAGGAGGTTCTTTGAAGGTTATTAGTAGGAGGTCCTTTGAAGGTTAGAGTGAGAGATTCTTTGAAGGTTATAGTGGGAGGTTCTTTGAAGGTTATAGAGGGAGATTTTTTGAAGGTTATAGTGAGAGATTCTTTGAAGGTTATAGTGGGAGGTTCTTTGAAGGTTATAGAGGGAGATTTTTTGAAGGTTAGAGTGGGAGATTCTTTGAAGGTTATAGTGAGAGGTTCTTTGAAGGTTATATAGTAGGAGGTCCTTTGAAGGTTAGAGTGAGAGATTCTTTGAAGGTTATAGTGGGAGGTTCTTTGAAGGTTATAGAGGGAGATTTTTTGAAGGTTAGAGTGGGAGATTCTTTGAAGGTTATAGTGGGAGGTTCTTTGAAGGTTATATAGTAGGAGGTTCTTTGAAGGTTAGAGTGAGAGATTCTTTGAAGGTTATAGTGGGAGGTTCTTTGAAGGTTATAGAGGGAGATTTTTTGAAGGTTAGAGTGGGAGATTCTTTGAAGGTTATAGTGGGAGGTTCTTTGAAGGTTATAGAGGGAGATTTTTTGAAGGTTATAGTGAGAGATTCTTTGAAGGTTATAGTGGGAGGTTCTTTGAAGGTTATAGAGGGAGATTTTTTGAAGGTTAGAGTGGGAGATTCTTTGAAGGTTATAGTGAGAGGTTCTTTGAAGGTTATAGTGAGAGGTTCTTTGAAGGTTATATAGTAGGAGGTTCTTTGAAGGTTATTAGTAGGAGGTTCTTTGAAGGTTTGTACAATATAGAAGCATTGACTTGAGCTATTTCTCAGCTATTTTGACAAAAATCGTTTCAATACCTAATCCTTACTGAGAAACTTCCAAAATCAATGTTTGTAAAAAACGATTGTTTATAAAAAAACGATTGTTTATAAAAAAAACGATTGTTTATAAAAAACGATTGTTTGTAAAAAATCAGTTGAGTAAGAGTAAATATCATTTAAGATCGGTTGATCTAACTAACACTCTGCTGACGCATTTTTGATTGGTTGAAGCAGAATCAGCAACTTTGGAAGACTTCACATACAGCCGACCCTCGCCATACATTTTTAATTAGTTCAGCGTTGGCATTGTAAGGCAAAGATTTCAGATAGACGGGTATAGAAACCCATAGCAATTATCTAATGCAAACACCCCCTAGTAAAAACTATCAGAGGGCACACTGTAACAAAATTTGTGTTGATTGTCTTACTCGTTTCATAGCAATAAAAAACATTAAACTTGATAGGCCTACTTGGCTCCAACAATTGCGCTTTCGTTTTAGAGTACTGATTCTGGAATCATATTTTGAAAAAGATAAAACTATTCAATTTGGTGGTATAGGATTTTAAATAGGTTGTATCATATGAATATTTTTGTGGAGAACACAGCTTAAAAAAATTATTCAACTACTGTAAGTGGTTGCCATGCAACAAGCAAATTAACCACTCAGTGTCAAAAATCTGCGGAGAGTGACTTGCCAACTTTAAACAAGTTAATTGACTGTACAACCGGGTAAACACAAATCAGTTTAGAGAAAAAGTTGGATGTTCTGAGTTCAGACAACTTTTTTACAACTTTAAATAATTTTTGATTTTCAATAAATGACCTTTAATGAAACACAAAAAGCATGAGGATGAAGAGAAATACATCCATTGTGTTTATCCATCAACAAGTAGGTCTTTGAAGTGGCTAATGGCCATTAATCTTTGAAATTACTCTGTTTGTATCGGAGACCAGAAGTGTTGCATGTCTAATTGTGCCATTCATTAAACACAATCGTGCCAGAATTTAAAACAAATTCAACGACAGTTTCAATTTTAACCATTTTGCAGGCAAAGCGACATTATTGTCGTTGCGCGATATTGACGCCAATGGGCAGAGCGACTATTATGTCGCCACACGAACGTTTTTTATAAATTGATTTCTGGTTAGCTTATTGCCCATTTTTATTTAATTTTTTTACTAATAGTAAACTATTAGTATATTGGTTTTTGTTAGCAACCAAAAAATTTGCCGTTTCAAGAGAAAGAATGATCGTTTTTGCACTAAACGAATGAAAAATCCGAAATAAAAACATATTTGAATAAAATGGAGAATTTTGTTTGTAGCTTGTTTATGCTTCTGTTAATGCTTTCTGAATAATTTCCCAGTGCAACAACTTTCTTTCACTGTCATGGCGTCCTCCAAAGGCTATAGGCAAAGTTATAGAGGAACAATAATAAGCACATGATGTCAAGACTGTGGTGTAGGCCTCTGCAAGGGCAAATGCTTCCAAAATTACTATAGCTAGAGAAACACTTATATACGAATTTGACTTATAAATGTTTATATGTATTTACCTGTATAATAAAAACATAATACGCGCATACAATATCATAAATAAAAGTGTATCAATGATTTTTTAAATCAATTTGTGAAAAATTAATCTGTCCAGGTGGTCTCAAATAGCCCAAAAAAACTTGCCTGCGAAAAGGTTAAACAAAAATCTTATCAACTAATCACAGCGAAACATGAAATTATTTTACTATAATAAAAGCCATGCTCGCCGTATGTCAGACGACAAAATTTGAATTTGAGAAAAAAGATTGCATCGTGTGAGATTCGAACTCATGACATTCGGCTTGGTAGCCTGATGCGGTAAAATCTGCACCGGTCAGCTGCATTAGACTTCACCTAATAACAATGATTGCCTATATTTATATTCTCTGTGCTGTTGGCTCACATGACAATCTATTGCAGCACACAAGACAGCCAGAGTACTAGTTCAAATAACCTAAATTAAAGGCAATTGATTTTCTAAAACAATAGCAATGGCAAACAGTAGTCATCGACCTGTAAAATACTCCTAGCAGTTTATTGGATATGAGCCTACTTTGGTTTCCGAATGCTGACAAACTAGAATTAATAAAACTTGATCACCTACAGTCTTCTGTTGTCATTAAGCTCCTCAAGCAATAATGACTTCAGTTAAGGTCACATCCGCATCATGGGAATACAGTTTCTCTCTAGTCACATGGTTCAACGTTGTTAGTGGCAGTAAAATAACCAGCTTAGGATCTAAGCTAAGGCAGCGTATGGATACTTTGATATATACAAAATATATGCCTACCTGCCCATTGAACCTTTCACACACAACATCTGGGTCAGCTACAACAGAAATGAAAACGTGAGACAAATTTATATATTTTAGAGCATGTGGTTTGATGCGGCGTGGTTAGGATAGTATCGCTGTGTCAACCAGCCATATTCAACAAGAACACTCGCGTGAGTAGAAATACAGAATACAGAATTAGGCTACTCATCACGACTAACTACTACTTCAGGAATAAGAAAAAGCAATCTAGCTAATAACTGAAGAGTTAGAGGCTTATCAAAAACTAGTTCACTTGAGCCAAGAGAATTTCGCGTATATCAAAATTCATTCAAAAATGATAATCTACGTGTTGCCATAATTACGTATGGTGATGATTACTGCTAATAATTCCTCTATTTCAGGATGACTATAATAGTCTTCTGACTACAGGTTTAACATAGTGCAGTAGAGTATAACGCATGATGGAAAGAGAGAGGTGGATTAGCTTCATCAATGGCAACTAGGGAGTTATCTACACTATGGTGTTATTACAAGCCATGTTAGAATAATTTCACAAAGTATCTATTGCTAATGAGTGGCATAGTCGACATATCCACATGCGACTCACCCAAAGAATTACACATAGCAATAAAACAAATGTAATATATAGAAGAAATATCACAAAATAATAAGAAAGGAAGACTAGACCCTGAGACTGGCGACCGGGATTTAGCAATGCGAGAGACAAACGGTGCGGACGTAGAGGTGGTACAGGCACTTAGCTTATGCAAACTTTCACATCAACTTTAAGGCAACCTAGTTTCTTCATTATTATTACTATCAAAATATTGTTTTTATGCTTCCTTTTGTATTTTCACCGTCAGCATCATTATCGTTACGACTGCGATGCTTGAAAAAAATTATAGAAGTATAAATACTTATAGAAGTATAAATAGTTGGCTAGCCTACGCTTATGATCAAACATAATCCTTCTACTAAACATAAATATGATGAAGCAAAATTAAAAGCTACAAACGAACTCTACACTAATAACAGTAAGCAAAGTAACTGTTTGGATCAAAACATAAGGAAAGTCGATTTTTTTTCAAATCTGTTTTGCGGTGTCACTCGTCAGGGTCTTCGTTTAAAAAGATTTCGAATAAAGACACCTGATGAGTGACCTCGCAAAACAGATTTGAAAAAAATCTGACATACAAGATAAGCTTAGTCTAAACAATTGCTCCACTCAGTATGTATTCATGTATATATTATACTAGCTGCACTATTCGGCGGTGCCCGGCAATAAAAAAGTCTTTGCACAGAAAATTGATTTGTATTTAACAAATAACATTTGCCATTCTAACTTTCAAACTTCATACCATTAGGAAAATGTTTTGTGCAGGTTAAATAAATTTAAAAAAATAAAACAACTATAAAAAGGTATAGAGGTAAATGTGAAATAATTAGCAAGTAATAGCCAAATTAAGTCCGTTTTGCTACAATTACAATAAAAGATGATTTGGTAATGATACAATTAATACAAACTGAGAAAACAAGATAAAAATCCTGAATATGTTGAATTATTAATAACAATTATTGCATATAAGGGTGTGTGTATAAAAAAGGTTACTGTTCCACCAGAAACTATCCATCAAAACTTTGAATACGACGATACTGGTACCTCTTGATACCGGTACAAATGTAAAAATGAGATATCATACTGTCTTTGTCTGACTGAACGGAGAGAGAATTTCGAGGCTCTTCCTATGGAGATAATATAATTGTCCAAGTGAGAAGAATTGGCCTTGACCCCAGATATAGTAATTGAACCTTACAAAAAATATTTCCTAATAGGAGCATCCTAACGCGTGGGCGCAAAGCTAAAATAATTAGCATGTCATACACTATAGGGTGTATGACAACTTCTTCGATCAATATGCTGTTGTAGCTCAGTGGTAGAGCATCAGGATCAAAAACTCGCGGATGCATTTGGTATGGTTCAAATCCATCAGAACGTGGAACTTTAATACCAAGATTTTAATAGCTATAGCTGGAAAGATACACATACCAACATTGAGAATATATATGTAGATATACAAAATATCGTAATCCCTCCTACTTTGTAAGAGTTATGTTCCCCTTGAACTGGGTGTGAATCATAAATTGACACTTGAACAATATAGTATGCATGTAAGTACATGCCCTTCTACATGTAGCATACTTGTATAGTATTATGTATACAAAATACTGGAATCTGTAGAAGACTAACTAAAACGAAATAGGGAAACATGACTCTGGTGAAAATCAAAGAGTCAGTGCTGAATGCTCTCAGTGTCAAGATAGAAACAAAACAATTATTAGTGATATTCTTTAGATGAAAATGGAGGGATGGTCTATCTCCACTGATAGTTGAAAAGCTACTGCCGGAAAATATTCTATTTTGATTGCTGAGATCAGCTAACTCTAGATACTAGGGAACTTTCATATAAATGGATAAATTACGATAAATGATAAATAGATTGTGTGCTCCACACACAAGCTTTGTTTTGTCTTGTCGTATTGTCATACTCTTGAGTCAGCAATCAGTGTCATGATAATAAAATGTTGTAAATAGCTGATTGGAGATTCGCTGTAGATGAAGGAAGGGGGATGGGCATACTTCATTCCCTAGTTTGAAAATAGCCGCAAGCTGTTCTTGTAACACATTTAATTTTAATTGCTGGTATCAACCAGATTGTTGCTAAGATTTTCATATCAATAGAATGTGTCCTTCACATTCACGGCTTCGGGGAAACATTAAGGCTGATTCTTTAATTTATTCATTTAATACAAAAAATGACAATAATTTAACAAAAAAATTATCCTTACTAAATAAAAATGAAGAAGAAACTCAAGTGACTGCGAAACAGTGAAACCATGTGGTAAGAGAATGTATAGACATACAGTGGATTCGTCATATAACATTAATTTGCTCCGGTGTTGGGATCAAAAAGCAAAAATGTTGTCAAAGAAATTTTCATCTTACGATACAAACATTGCAACGAATTTCAATCGTATGGCAAGGGTCCCCTGTATATGCCTCCAGAATAGATTATTTAGGTACACAACAGTATATAACGACCTAGTCGTAGAACTTAGTCTATATGAATGCCTTTGGGGGCACATTATTGGGTACACCATATTATATAACAACCTAGTCATAGAACCTAGTCTATGTACATGCCTCTGGAGCACATATTACCAAAGTTGCCTGAGGTCTTTGTCAATACTTAATGTCTGTAGGCGACAATAACTGCCTGCATAACAAACTTGCTTGGTGAATCCTAACAACATTTATATTCGATAGATTTGTGAGAAATTAGAGAATCAACAGCATTTCATTGAAACTGGTAAACAAGTTGACAACTCCAAATTTATAGGTACGCTTAAGGTACGGCCACACGTGCCAGTTTTTTTCATAGGTTCTGACCAAAATCACAAAATGAACAAAAACACAGAATTATTCGGCCAAAATTCTCAGAATTGTCAGAGCTGTGCATGCACAACGAAATCGGTGACGAAACGCTTTTAATTGGCTAAACAAACTATTAGCGAGCGCGATTCTAGCAGCTTTTGCAATTGATATAGTGCGAGACATGTATGACAACACAATAAAAGTACTAATGCAATTCAACATAGCACATTCGACGCAACTGCCTATATTGCGCTATTGTTGATTTTTTATCGCTTGGAAAGCATGGCTACAAATCATTTCTTTTTTAATAATAACAATTTCTTTTTAGCAGCAAAAGTTCTGTTGTAGAAAGAGTTGCCATTTTTAGCGCAATCAAGACGATTGCATCGTATTTACAATGGCGAATTGCGTTAATATTTTTCTTGCGTGTCGCGTTATGTGCCTCGGACTATATAAACTGCAAAAGCCGCTAGAATCGCGCTTGCTAATAATTTGTTTAGCCAATTAAAAGCGTTTCGTCGACGATTTCAGTGTCCATGCACAGCTCTGACAATTCTGTAACTTCGGCTGTATAATTCTGTTTTCGCTCATTTCGTGATTTCTATCAGAACCAACGGTAAAATTGGCGGGTGTGGCTGTACTAGTGCTGGGCACGAGTACTTTTTGGCCAACGAGTTTAGACTGTTCGAGTTTTTCGAGTATCGGGTAGATGGTAGCGCTTGACACGAGTACCTATTGGCCAACAGGTTTTACGGGTATTAGGTTTGTTGATACGGTTTCATGTCTAAAAATTTCCAAACATCAGACATTTTTTTAAATTTACAATGCAATTATATTTCTATTCCTAACTTATTTATTGGTTTTTACTATTTTCTAACGACCGATATTCATGCTCGCAGCCTTAACCCGTGGACGCTTGAGCCCCAAATGTCAGTTTTCAGGGGTGGCGTAGGGTGTGACAGAATCTCTATCGGCCAGAATTCCGGCATTCACGTGGCTTTGGTTACAAAAGCCATTTTTTAAGTAACAGCGTAAATCAATCAAATTTTGCACAAGATATTAGACCAGAAATTTTACTCCCATTTGTAACAGTTTTCAAACACCTGTACCTACTTCCTTCGTTTTACTGGCAAACTTTATTTGAACGATATCGCAAACAAATTGACACGACTCGTTTGTTGGTAGGTCACAAATGATTGTGATGCAAATAAAGAACTTTATAATACTAATTAAAATTTCCAGTATATTTTGACTCATAAAATAATGATGAACATGTGCTCAATGGATATGATGCAGATGTAAATGTTTATACGAGATTTTTAAAATCGTACAAACTTTTATAGTTTTAGCCCGAATAATGATAAAGTACTGCTTTTTTCTGTTTGATGACATTTGCTGTGGGTTGCCTGACTTTTTACTAGTGTTTTAGCAAATATCATTGTATTATGAGCACGTTCAGATATATATAATAAAAGTTTAAAAACTTCGGATTGTTGGGACAAAATGCCCATAGTTACTGACACGCAATGACAAATAAGGCCAGTGTTCAAAGGGTTAACAGGCGGGCTAATAACAGTGTTTAGAGAGCAGGGCGTTATAGACTGAGTCTTTGTCCACTCTACTCGACGAATCCGTGTACCAGAACCCAAACTCGAAAGTCAAAACCCGAACCCGCAAGACTGAAATACTCGAAATCCCTATTGCCTGATACTCGAGAGAAGATAAACCCGCGAGTCCAACGAGTTTTTGTACCCGTGCCCAGCACTAGGCCGTACCTTTAGCCTTGAACCGTATCCATCTAGCCTAAGTTACCTCCACAGCGAAAACTGTAAACATTAACTTCTGCTGCTACTAGATATCACAAGTCACTCAGTGCTTCCTGATAAATTTAATAAAATAAGTTAATCAACTACTATATCTTATTATCATTATTATTATCGTTATTACTCATCATGTCAAAATACTCAAAGTTGACACTTGAAGCTCTTAAAAAGATGAACTTATGCATAATTTTAGTCGATTTTATCAGAAAGAATCGGTATTTTTTTTATTATTTGCAATGGTTTTTTATGTTTGAGGTGATCTGAATGCTAGGATGTTTCAAGATTAAAAATGACAAGACTTGATCATGGTTAAACGGTCTGATAAAAATATATGCAATCATGTCACTAGTTGCTATTTTTGTTATAGTTGATACCAGCTATTGATAATTGATAAACTTAAACAAAACAAATAAAACAAAACTTAAACAAATAAAGATAAACGTATACAAAGTTTCAGTAAATTTAATCAGAAATTGTCAGTATTTTTCTATCATTTGCGATTGTTTTTTATGTTTGAGGTGATCTGACTACCAGGATGTTTCAAAATTAAAATTGCCCTAACTTGATAGCGGTTAAAATGCTCAGAAGAGGAAAAATACATGCCAAAATGACATCACTATTTGCTGTAGTTAATATTGGCTACTGCATCCAAGTTGAAGCGTCTGATGAAATTGGACCTGTTTTTTTACCAGTTTTTGACAATTACGTATTAAAGATAAACTTACACAAAAATTTTAGTAGATTTTATCAGATATATATTGGTATTTTTCTACCATTTACAGTTGTTTTTTTTTTGTTTTTTTATGTTTAAGCTGAGCGATAGAAATTAATAGATCAATAGAGTTATGCCTCTCTATTCTGTGGGCCTTTTTGCAACAGTTGTTCTATAATAGACATCATAATCGCTCTTTCGCTTGATCTGAGCATTCTAACCGCGATCAAGTTTTCTAGATTTTAATCTTGAAACATCCCAGCAGTGAGACCATCTCAAACATCAAAATTAATCACAAATGTTACAAAAATGTCGATACCTTCTGATAAAATCTACTAAAGTTTTTTGTAAATTCATCTTTAGGTCATCATATACTACAACAATAAGAAGCGTTAATCTATCTCCACAGCGAATACTGTAGACATAATCCTCTGCCGCTACAAGATGTCACATGTCACTCAGTGTTTCCTGTTGTCTAATAAAATAGGTTTATTGTATACATGTATTATTTAATATTAGTCACACTCATAACGCTGAAACACTGAGTTAATAAGGTTTAAAACTCATAAGGAAGCTCTTGCAGCCGGAAGAGTACAATAAACAGACAGAAAACAAGAGCTTGTTGAAAGGTGCACACAAATGAGTATATATAAGGATTTATGAATATAATCTTAATATCAGAGGCTACAGTGCACATCCAATGATGTCTAGGCCATTTAATGCAAAATACTGCAAAGATCATGATCGAATCAAGAAGTTTAGGGACTTTAGTAGGAAATTCTAATACAATGATGTGATAATTACAAAACTATTTCTAGTACAAGCGGTAAACAGCACACTGTTGGGGAGATAACTCCGACTAGATCACAATTGTTCTTCCCTTACCCCTTGTATATGTTAGATATTTTTAACACAAAACCAAGAGAGGTATTGGCATAGTGGGCTTTAACCTACCCGGTATGCTATTTTGTGCTGGCCAAGCAACAGTTGCGATGAGGTTTTATGAAAAATATCGAAAGAGGTTAACTAATAAGATGTCAAATATAGGTCAATGCTTTTTAAAGCTTACCTCCTTCCTTCAAGAGCACTTCCAGGCAGCTTATGCTGCAGTTGGAGACAGCGCTGTATATAACGGAGCGACCGGCAGCATCCAATGCATTTATATTGAACTTTTCAGGACCATTTAGTAGGTCAACTAGAAGGTCGGCATTGTCGAAAATGCAAGCCTGATGAAGAAGCCGACCAGGAAACTCCTCTGGCGAGGCCATCGGCTGTCTGTAGCATTACTTCAGACTTCAAAACAACAATGAAAGGCCAAATCATAAAACTGTTTGACATATTCTTACAGAAAATGAAATGAGCGTCATTAAATGATATCACACCAACATAGAAAGATGATAGGCAATTGAGGAGGAAGCTTTGTCCAGGAAATAATTACAACAGTGCTACAAGATTGGCTGCTTAATCGGACAACATCAGTTCTAGAGTTGAGTGTACCATGCCCTGTGGTTAATGCACTGAATGCCATAAGAGACACAGAAGGATGAGGAAATTGAGGTGGAGGAAGCTTTTACAATTTCTCAAGGAAATAATAACTACCAGCCCGCAAGCTTGCCAAGGGCTGTCCCCAACTATTTCAGCATCGGCTGCCGCTGCCAAAATTCATTACCTAGTTGAAGGTCAAAGTAATCATTCCTGCTGCCAACAGAATTTAACTAGTTTAGTAGTTTTTTAGTAGTTACTGGCTACACATTAACGTTTTCAAAGTTCAAACAAAAATGACGATATGGAAAAGAGATCGAGTAGGCAAATACCTATAGTAATATCCATTTGTAGGAAGTTCCTTTGAAGCATCTCAATTGGTCGCATACTACATATGATGGTCCGATAGATCAAATTGTGTTATTATGCTAAAGATTGTGTAGCAAAAACATTTGCAAACGTAGAACAGAACAGTAGAGATCATATGTATGAAAACAATTATCTATGTCGTATGATGATGTTTCAGTAATAACATTGCATTTGCAGCCAGTAATACAAAGTACCACATGAACACTGAAAAAAATCAAACACACTCCAACAACGTAAACAATCCATTCTGGGAAAGTTTATGTTATAAGAATGTTATATCATAGGAACATTAAAATACATGTAAATTGCCTAATCTGTTTCCAAGCTCTTACCAAACTCACCCCATTAGTCCTCTAAAAGGAAAAAGACTAGACTTGACTTTCTAATTTAATGACTATACAATAACTGTGGTATTATTGGTTTGTATCAACAACTTTTCTCCTGTTTCTTGTCACTTTCACTCGGTTCCTGGTCCATTATTGAGGTAATTTGACGATAAGTTAAGGATAACGTACATGTACACCTTCAATGTCAATTTACTTCGAGTTTTCTTTTATCTATTGTGCATAATGAAAACAATAAAAATATTTAGATATATGTCTAAAATAAAGTAAAACAAAAGTATAACTTTAATACAATAAGAGTGGTGTCTGTCTGTCTGTCGACCTATCCATTGAAAAGGTTCAAATTTATGATAAAAGATAGCTTTCGATGATACTCCAACTCCTCAGTCAGATCGGCAGACTGACACTCTAATGCCGACACCAACTGCGCATCTACACTTATTATCTGTGCTTTATCGACCGATCTGACGACTTTTTACGGTGAACTAGACTGCCAGCATACTAGTATATATAGAAATAACCCTACACACCGTTTTCTCTCTCAAGGAAGGCAAGAAAAAAAGAGATATTTTTGTGACTAACAACACGATGAGCGTTATTAAAATCGAATTTGCGCAGACTTTATTTTTTAAGTTATTTGAAATTTTTTACATAGTATGAAGCAAAAACGTTATATAAATTTTTTTCATTGTGTTTTTTTCGTTCGTTTCGTTCTGTCGTGGTTACTCAACTGGAAACCTTAATCCTTGTACGTGACCAAAGCTGACAACTTCATCAAGGCAAATCAACCATAAATGAATACAGCCAATGCAAGCACTTCTTATAAGCTAAAAGCTTCATCTAATCTAAAATTATAAATCCTAACAATAAACATTCAAACAAGGAAACTACTGTATAGCAAGGTATCCAATATTCACTTATATATCCTGATGTGTACTGAAAGTAAACTTGCAGGTAAAGCACAATTGTTACTTTTTTTACAAGAACAAATGATGCCCTTAACGGCAAGCGACAGTGAGCTTGCTTGCATTTACTAGTGTGTGATATTTTCAATTGCAGCAGTTTCACAAGTGACACAATCATAGTCAGCGATTGTGGTATACAATAAAATCCAAGACAAGCCAGACAACTGTGATTTGAAATTAATTCTAATCGCTCTATAAGCTTGCTATAATGGCTTAAAGATGAGCTTACGCAAAATTGTAGTAGATTTTATCCGAAAGGATCGGTAGTTTTGTAACATTTGATCGTAGTTAGAAAAAAATCTGAGACAAGCGAAAGTGCAATTATGATGTCTATAGTTGCATTTCAGCAAAGAGACTGACAGAATAGAGACGCATAACGATGCAACTTGAACACAATAGCCGATATTATTAATGAGAAAGACGGACAGTTGCTCAGCGAGTGACCTCAATTGGGCATGTATTTTTTTCTGAGCAATTTAACTATGATCAAATTTTGTTGATTTCAAGCTTGAAACATCCTGGCAGTAAGATCGCCTCAAACATAAAAAAAACAACTGTAAATGGTAAAAAAATACCAATAATATCTAATAAACACTACTAAAATTTTTGTGTAGGCCTAAGTTTATCTTTAATACTTAATTGTCAAAAACTGGTAAAAAAACAGGTCCAATTTCATCACAGACCTGAACACAAAACTTTAATCAAGTACCATTTCCAATTTCATGCCCTATGAAATAATTAATTAGATTGGCTTGTACTGCCACTCAGAAACAGCTTTTGCAAACAGCCACGTGGATGCCGGTAGACCAGCTGTTAGGGTTCAAAGGGTTAAAACGTTGTTATGTAGTATTGAGGAAGGGTAAATGTTTAAAATACATGATCATCTTTTAATGAGTTTCCAAGAGCAGTCGCTTTAAGGACGGAATCATTTTTGAAAGATCTCTACAATCTTTACGAAAGATCTCTAATTGAGCATCCAGTGCCCTCTGGTCATGAGATGGTAAGGAGTCTATCTTCATATGAATCAGACGTGCCCAACTGGTTATTCCATGGATTGAGTTATAATATGAAGTCAGCGAGTATGCATTACTTCAAAAGGTTTTTCCTGGTTTTCATACTAGTAACAAGAAAGTAACGCTTATGATTGGCTAGAAACAGCTATACTCGCAAAAGCAATACTTAAACAAGCCAACAAGCCCTCAGGTTCATTGCTCCGATACGATATCATGGTTAAATATACTCTGTGAATCAATAGATTGACTTGACCATTTCCCCAAAGCATTCACGATGAATCATATCATTAGGCTGAGAGCATGTTACGCTGTAGTATGCATCCAAGCGTTAAAGATACTGTGGCTAGGACACCGATGTAATAGCTTTTAAAATCTCTTACAACAAAGAGTTCTGTAGTGTGGGAACAATCCCTCAAAGATCGATTAGGATGTCTGCTTAGCTTATTGCAAGCAGAGGCGGTGCGTGTTTTTTTTTCAGGTTGAATGTTGCACAAATATTGGTTATGTGAGCTTGGCTGGACATATCTGAGCCCAGTGGCAAGGAAACCTTGCCGATTGGAGACATGCTAGGTTGCGGAAAGCAATTTAGGGTTGGATGCCATTTTTGTTACCACCAGTGACCATTTCGGGAACCGACCCAACCTGTCAAGGTCAGGCGCTCTAGATCATCAAGTCATGTTTTTGCAGTAATCCAGGCAAACACCAGAAATGTTAGTCAGTGATTGCATAGGAGAAAACAGTACTAATATGCGAAGTTACCCAAGGACTTCTCTTACAATTATACCATATTCATACATAGATCTAGCCTGTCTTGACAAGCTGTTGTTTTTGCGTAGTTGTCCCCCCGTCGAGCGGCGAGCAACAACGGCTTGTCACAAGACGTACTGCACCTGATGCATCAGCTGCACTTATAGGGAGTTGTTCTCTTCCGTCTACGCGGCTTGGCCGCGATGTTATGTCGGTCGCTCCATTGGTAATCATAACGGATTTCACGCATAAATTTATGTAGAAAAAAACAAGGTTACAACGTTTAACCAAAGACCAGTTTCTGTGATAAACTTTAGTAAAACTTAAGAATAAAATAAACTTAAAATAAAATCCATAAGAACAAATAAAACTGACTGATACAAAAATAGAAATAAAACTGACTGAGCGCACAAATAACGACATGTTTCGTCGCTGTTGTTGCCTAAGTTCTCAAATTCTAATAATGTTTACTGCAGAGAGGGGTCGCCAGTTAAACGTTCTTATCTTAATTTTTCTATATAAATTTTTGCGTGAACTCCGTTATGATTACCAATGGAGCGACCGGAATAACATCGCAGCCAAGCCGCGTAGACGGAAGAGAGCAACTCCTTATAAGTGCAGCTGATGCATCAGGTGCAGTACGTCTTGTGACAAGCTGTTGTTGCTCGCCGCTCGACGGGGGGACAACTACGCAAAACAACAGCTTGTCAAAACAGGCTAATATAGATCGTGTAAAAGCAAACCTCGTAAGCTGATAGCAAAAACTGTCAGCTATAAACATCCCATGTGTGTGGTGGTCTAGTCACTAAACATCCCTTGTGTGTGGTGGTCTAGTCACTAAACATCCCATGTGTGTAGTGGTCTAGTCACTAAACATTCCATGTGTGTAGTGGTCTAGTCACTAAACATCCCTTGTGTGTAGTGGTCTAGTCACTAAACATCCCTTGTGTGTAGTGGTCTAGTCACTAAACATCCCATGTGTGTAGTGGTCTAGTCGCTTAGCGCCGCAGTTTTGAGAGAGACATCAAACTTCAGGAAATATTTGACTCGGCTAACTTTCACTACGTGAACTTTAAACTGACCTAGTTTATGCATTTATTACTATTATTTATGCTTTCTTTTTTATTTTCACCCTCAATATCTACATTTTTACGACTGCGATGCTTCAAAAAACATGTGTATAAATATATAATATATAAGTAGTGGTTGGCTATCCTACATTTATGTTCAAAAGTAATTGTACAAATATACACAAGATAAATTAAAATTCAAAGCTACAAAAGAACTCTACACTTATAATAATAAGTAGAATAAGATTTAGCCAATTTTCAATGTCTGCATTTCCCGAAACATCCCAGTGGTGTAAATCGGTGCAGAGGTAAGCGGTTCTCCTTAGCATAGGTTATTTCTACAGCGCTAAAATATTATTACATAGTTCAATTCCTTCCTTTTTATAATTTTAGAAACATGGGTCTCAGGAAGATTAATGGGAGTTATAGGTAAGGTGAAAAAGAGAACAAGCTTTCCATCAAATTAAAGCAAGAAAGTGTGTAAAGAACAAGAGGACGGAAATTGGATAAATTCTTGCAAAATCTGTGAAGCCATCTCCTAGTTATTGTGGGGAAAAAAGACAGATGAGGTGAAAAGGATGCCAAAACCGAGGAAACCTGGGGACTAGCACTTCCATGCATAGGAATACCCCAAGTATGAAAAATCAACCTTTACAAAGAAGCTTATCTTATACTATTTATTCTTCAAAAATATATGTTACAAAGAATTTCTAACAAATGAATATCTTACAAGAGTCCAATATAACCGAATCATCACATCTCATTACAACTTTATATCAATTTAGAATAAGGAGTAAGCATCTTATTCTTACGATTGATGTTCCCAAACCTCTGCATCCTCTTACTTTACCTATGCTAAATGTTTATTTCACATCAATTAAAGGTTTCATGTTTTGTGTCCTGATTTGTCCCATGTATGACAGTTATCGGTTTTTTAACTCATTTCAACTGTCGTGATCTAAACAAATTACATGCAACCCAAACAGACAACCATACAAAATAAACAACTTGAAAAGTTGCTAGCATTATAAATTAACAGCAATGAACAACCAGAATACAAAAACAACTATGTATAGTTCACTCAGTCGTTTATCAGTTGGTAAACCCGTTTTAGTTTTGCCACCAACTTACGAATGGTTTACAAGTGATTCTCTCCTAATGCATTCGTTCTGCCAAGGAACAAAAATGCTCACAAAGGAGAGGTAATGAAGTGGAGGAGTAAGGAGAGGTAGTGAATGTATTAAGGTCAGAAATCAGTTTAAAATGACTAATGATGTAAAAGGTTATGCGTAATCATATCGCTTTTGATTCTCTACAGTTAGACTAAGAGGCCCACATCTGATCATGTAAAGACTAGCTGTGCCATCAGCTAAATTTACTCTCAATTTATCTGACAGTTGATACATTTACGCTGTGGGGATCCTCAGACGACTTAAAACCTTTGAGCAACTTCTCAAGTCTCCAACATGGTAGAATTGTTTTATGACCCATAGTGCACGAGTAACAGCATGCTGCTGTTTAAAGTTTTTCCAGACTGGTTGGTGTTCCTCTCAACCATGAATGGTACAATATTGGAAGCTCTGATGATAGGTATTTTTGTTTGTGACTAGAGAGGCTGGTTCTCTCTTATCGCTGCTTTGGTGTCCATTGTTGTATGTTCACTGGCTCAGATTAATTCATCATGTACTTTAGATGGTGTGATGTTGATTGTCATTCTGAAAGATTCTGATAAGTAGTGAAAGCCAATGACATTTTTTTCTTTTTCTCAACGCGCTTTTGTAGCAAATAAAATCGGGAATATACTTGTGTTGGTTAGTAGTACTAATCTCTATTCAGCAAAGGTGAGCTAAGTTTTTCATGTTTGGTAACAAGTATGGAAACAGTTTATATCTGATTTAGAGGAATTGATCCTGGATATTCTGAAAGCAAAGATGACTAATTTTGTTACATGGAGTGCTAGAATGGCGTGAGCCTTGAAGTGCGCTGGTTAAAAACAAAAAAACATTCTTGGAGTGTGTGTCATGAGATAAAATCAAGTGGTAAACATCATTTTTCTTTAAACTAGTCTTTTCAATTACCCAATTTATTCTTGTTTGCAGTCATAAAGACTGCTTTTCTAGTTGCGAAATGAAATAATAAAAAGTAGAATATTATGTTAATGCGATAGAAACAAGCCAAACTATACAATGCATATATACTACAGACAATGTCTAGAGAATATGATAGCAATTGCACTATGTTATTTAAAGATTCACTAGAAAGCTAATAGTAGATTTCGCTACGAAAAATTCTGATAATTAGTTACATGGCCAGAGAGCTGCTACCGAACAGATGAGTGTTGATAGTGTTGAATATAGACAGTCTTACATCCTCATGATCAGAGCATGAGCAAAGCTCTGGGCATGGTATAGATGTCCTCAATGTATCACTTCAATATTGTTAATGATCCAAAACTAACTCTAGCAAGTCATGCAGCAAACTAAATTAACTAAATTACTACACATGATTTTTTTAGGTTTAATAATATTTTTATCTAAATGTGAAACACAGTAAAGCATAAAGATATTGATCGTAATGGCAGCTTATTGGTAAACAATATGGCAATAAAAACACCGCAAAACTACATGCTATAGCAACATATTGACAGCATATTAAAAGTTAGTCTCAGCATATCATTTTTGCGTAGAAATTAGTAATCTACTACATACTAACTAAGCAAATTAAAATAGTCCCGATTTACTTGCTACTGAAACGGGCCTTGAGATAAAGAGAAAAAAGTCATCAGCTTTTTCCTACTTATCAGAATCTTTCAGAATGTGAGTCAACATCACACCTTCTCCAAGTCAAATGATGAATTAAGCTGAGACAGGAAACATTCTACAATGGGGGCCAGGGTAGCCATAAGGGGAGAACCAGTTTCTGTAGTCACCAACAAAAATATAAGTAGCATCAAAGTTCCAGCCTCTTACCATTCACAGTTGAGAATTACTCACTACTTTTTACTTACCAACCAGTAGGTAAACAACTCTAAACAGCAGGTCACGCTGTTATGCGTGCACTATTTGTCATAAAACAATCCTCACATGTTAAAGATTAAGAAAGAAGTTGCTCAGAAGTTTTAAGTCATCTGAGGTACCTGAGAATCTTGACAGCGTAAGAATATCAACTGCCACATAAATTGATAATGAATTTAGCTGATGGCAAAATCAGTCTCTAACATAGTTAAGTCTATCTGGCAACACTTGGAAAACTTCAATCTGATAAATAGTGGCCAGAGTTGTGGTGCTATCCGCAGACAGTATAGCACCACAACTCAAATTCTTGATGCTACTCACCATGCAACGCAGGCTCTAGCTGAGCAAAAGGCTCATTATCTTATTTTCCTGACTTTACTAAAGCCTTTGATAAGGTACTCTAAAAACTCTAGATTAGGTACTAGGTCTAGATTAGGTACTCTAAGACTCGCATTATCTACTTGTCAGTAAAATCAAGACTTACAGATTACATGTTCATGTAGTGCAGAGGGTTGAAATGTGGTTGAAGAACAGAACTTTGTTTTTTGCTGTTAATGGCATGAAAGTCAAAGTTGTTCTCTCTGAAGTCCCACAGAGATCAGTTTTAGGGTCCCCTGCTATTTTTAATTTTTGTGAACGACTTGCCCCTGGCTGTGAAGGGTGCATTCTGCGGATTTTATGCGGATGACGCCCTATTATGCATGGATATCACAGAGTCTGCTGGTCTTCAGGATAACATAACAACACTGTATGACTGGTCTGTCCAATTGGGCATGGCTTTTAAACCTACCAAATGTGTTCATATGGAGGTTGGGAAAGACTTTCCCACTTTTACTTTAGACCTAAATACCACTCCTATCACACAAACTAACAGTGTAAGATACTTGGGCGTTTTTATAGACAATAATTTCAAACGGTATGAGAGCATATCAAAAGTTGCCAAGAAAGGTAACAAAACCTTGAGCTCAACAAGAAGAAATATTTTTAATATTTCCTGTCAGACCAAACTGATTGCTTATAAAACAGTTGTGAGGCCAATTCCTGAATACGTCTGTCAAGTGTGGTCGCCATATAATAAGTTCTTAATAGATATGCTAGAAACTATCCAGAGGCATACCATTAGATGGATTTTCAGACTAGGACAATCAGAAAGTGTCACCAGATGTATGAAAGAATATGCTATAGATACTCTTAAGGCTTGGCGACAGGAGTTAGATTAAAAAATTTATTAAAAAGGTTGAATCTGGTCAATATGACATTGAAATAAATGATTGTCTCTTTAAACAAATCGCATTCTATCCAAAAATATATCGCTGCTCTTCATATTCGGTTGGACCAATTGAAGTTCTCATTTTACAATAAAATTGGAGTTTTAATAGATAGACTGGCGCAAACGTCGTCATCCTGCGGATAATTCTTTGTTCCATTTTAGTGAGAAAAAGGGAAGCCAAAAAGGGAAAACAACAATTTTTTATTTAATTATTTATTTTTATTTTAGTAAATATCTATGTAATGCCCACGTGCATAATAGATCATCCTGAATATATAGTCTCTTCATAATCAGATATGGGCCTCTTAGTCAAACCGTACAGGGCCTATACAGTTGGACTCAGAAGCAAACATTTGATCATGACCTATAGAGTCAACAACAATATGATTAAGCATAACTTTTTATAACATCGGTCTTTTATACTTGGAACAATCAAACCGGTAAACTTGTAAATAAAATTTACACTGCTACTACCGTTTTCTAGTTGAATACTACCCCTACGAAGTTTTCAATAATACTTTGCTGTTTTCTGTTCATTGCCTGATGCAACGATTATTGTGTTTCTGGCTACTATTATTAACTTCAAACGTTTAAAACGTTATAAAATTACTTTCGACGTCCCTTATCAATCCAATTTTGTTTAAAAAATTAATCATTTAATCAAGTTTGTCTACACCTTCGCGTTAGCTTATTTTGGTCTAAAGAATCAGCGTTCGCTTGGACTAATAGAAACAATTGATTGCCCATATCATTCTCTACAATCACCGACTATATTAAGCATTTACCTAATCTTATTGTGGAAATGGCCATGGAGTCCTTATCCTATTCCAGAGGCATGGTATGTTTCTGATATATGTATCCATCAGCGACCTTTAAAGTATTTGTAGTGCAGTTTCTACGTTACGTATCAACGGAGTACGCCCGGTTTAAAAGTGAAAAGTCGAATCTGGAAAGTTTAGGACCGGAGTCAGTTGTTGCAGCGAGTTTTCTTCAGTATTTGGCGTTCTGAATCGCATTACTGTTGTGCGCCTAAAAGCTGCGCAAACCGACGAAAGAATTTCGCCCGACTCAAAAATTACCCGCTTAGTTCTTGTAGTTTTGGAATCGTCTTCCCTATCAAATTTGTTTTACGTGAAGACAATCAGTAAGTAATGTTTCTAGAACACATTTTAAATATACTGTATACCTACCTATACTGCGCGTAGTTATTAATGCTAGCGTGAAAGTTATACGTAAAAAGTTCATAACAGTTTAAAAAGTGTGAACTAAGCTACAGTAGACTCATGAATTGACTAGAAATTGAATTTTATTTTTTCTTCCTGTAAGACAATTTGCGGAGAAATATACCATAAAAATCATTGACAAAGGCTCCATGTGGGGAGCAGGGGCAAGAGTTTGCGGATGATGGTGTATCCACGGGTACTCCGAGCGTTGCGATAGGCGACGGTCGCCTATCGCAACGCTCGGAGTACCCGTGGGTGTATCACATTGTTCAATTAAAAACTGTGTTACATATCTAGTGTTAGTTGCCCAGATAAAAGCTAGTGTTATTTACTGTTTTAATTTCATGGAAAAGTTTATAGGGTACACAACATCGAAACCAGCAACTTCTAACTCACAAGTAATCTTGTTGTAAAATTTGTTTTGAAGTAACAAAAACGACAGTGTCAGAAAGAGTGATACAAAGTTACTATGTTACTGAGTAATTTTTAGTGTTCAGCTTTCATACTCAAGTTTTATTTTATAATTTACTAATACCCTGGCAGTCAAGTGCACCGTGAGAATTTTACAAGTAATGGGGGTTCTCCCATGTTTTGTGACGATTCTGATCTGACGACCCGAAGACAGGGATATTTAAAAAGTGACAGACGAGACGATCATTTATCAATGTAGGTGACGATGATTGCGTAAGTAGGATTACTAAAGGTACGGCTGCACGTAACGAATTTTTCGTTGGTTCTGAGTTCTGGCCGAAATGACGCAAAACGCAGAATTAATCGGCCGAAAATCACAGAATTATTTGGGCTGTGCATGCCCACCGAGTTCGTCGACGAGACGCTTTGAACAGAGTACAGAAATACTTCAACTTACGAGTGCTCCAACGTACGAGAAACTTGAGATACGAGCCAGCTTTTAATCACGGTTTAGCACTAACATACGAGCCATGTTTGAGATACGAGCACGTGAGTCAGCTGCAAAGTATGCCGAAGCTGTTTTATGAGAACAGCATTACTCTGTATTTTTCAACTGCTCAGGTTATACTTTTGTACTGTGTTTTTGTGCGCGATTTTCAGTGCAGAATTATGTGAAGTAAAAGTACACTGCGTTGACCGAAAGTTTGTCAGTAAAATGAAAGATAATGCAAAGAAAAAGCAAATGATAACAGTTGATATTAAACGGAAAACTATTGAAAATATGCGAAATGTGTATGTGTGATTGAGCTAGCTCAGCAATATGACAGAAATACATCCACAATTATCAAACAGAAGAATTATATTCAGGGCATTTAGTTCGCAAAACGACTAACCATAGTTTCTAAACGGCGCAGCGATCTTCACGACCGCTGATGGAGAGACTGCTCAGGCATTGGATAAAAGATAAACAATTGGCCGGCGACAGCGTAACTGAAACGATGCTACGTGAAAAGGCTGGTGCTATCTATCAAAACTATGAAAAAATAGACATTCGGACAAGTTGGCTAGTGGTCGTACATTAATCCTTTGCGACGACACCTGTGTTCGTCCTAATCGCAACATGTTGAAAGGGCGACAAAGGCGAACGTATTTAGATAGATTTATCTTAAAATGGCCGGCTAGTCGTGAAAGCGAAACAAAGGAAAAAATTAGCTAACCAGCGAGAAACTTGAAACTACGAACGCCAAAGAAATTTTAATTACGTTAAGTTGAAAATGAAAGTTTGCTTTTAGGTTTGCTTCTGAGTTTGTCTTTTAAGACATTGTTAAAATCCAAATTTATCAAAGTCAACTGTTGTAATAAAGGATAACTAATATCTCCCTCCCTGGCAAATGCTAGCGTTAGCTGCTATTGTATGTATTTAATTTTACATTTTAATTAATCACATTTTTTGTATTATTTTTTAATTGTTGCTTTTTGAAAGCATGTGGTAAATTAGGACAATAACCGACATGTTCTTTCTGTTACAATATCTTGTTTTGAGTGTTTTATTTGCATTTTTTACAGTATGGAAACCAATCAATATATATTTAATTGTTCTATATATAAATAAATTGCACCAACATGCGAGTAAATTGACATACGAGCTCAGTCTCGGAACGCATTAAGCTCGTAAGTTGAAGTATGACTGTAAACAAATTATTAGCGAGCACGATTCTAGCAGCTTTAGCAATTAGTATAGTCCAAGACATGTATCGCGACACACAATAAAAGTACGAAAGCATCTCAACATAGAACACACGATGTAAATGTTTAAGTCGCGCTATTGTTGGTTAGCGAGCACGACTCTAGCAAATTTAAAGATATATGTAGTCCGAGAACATAATGTGACACACAAGAAAAATATTACAGAAAATTTCCGTAGTAAATACGATGCAACCGATTTGATTGCACTAGAGATGTCAACATTTTCTACCACAAAACATTTGCTGCTAAAAAAGGAAATATAATTAAAAAATAAACAATTTGTAGCCATAACGTCCAAACAATAAATACATTCCATAACGCAATCTAAGCAGTTGCATCGTGTGTACTATGTTGAATTGCACTTATACTTTTATTGTGTGTCATTATACGTCTCTTGGACTATACTAATTGCAAAAGCTGCTGGAATCGTACTCGCTAGCACGATTCTAGCAGCGCAGAATAATTCTGTGCGTTTCAATCATTTCGTGATTTTGATTAGAACCAACGGAAATTTTGTTACGTGTAGCCGTATCTTTACTAACTTATTATTTGTTCATAAATCACCACGGTCAACCGAAACTTCATTAGTTTTGGTTTGAAGCATTTGGCCCAGCATTTATAGACTGTGAAATAATTAAAGCAATGAAATGCCATAACATCGACAGCAAATCCATTTTCAAGTCTGTGACTGACAGTGATTATTAAAGACAATCTCGGTCTATTTTCAGTACAAGAAATATAGCCCTAAAAACCTAAAACGGCTGTCAATCTTCGCGGAGTCAATCTTCTAATCAGCAACGCTCCCAAACATCACTTATATGTTTGTGAAGGTCGCTGGTTGAGCCATGCTTTTGGTTAGCAGAAGTTCAAACTGAGCGGGTTTCAGATTTTTAATGCAACCCAGTGCCACCAGAATACCTAGATATGTGTATTAAAATAACGAATGTAAAGAAAGAGGTTGTTTTGGTTACCAACTTAAAAAAGGTGACAGTGATTTTAAAAGTGCCGACAGTGATTTTAAAAGTGCCGACAGTGATTTTAAAAGTGACTATTCTGACGACAAGTTTGTGTGGTAGGACCCCCAGTAATTGATAAATTACGTGTATTCCGAAATGTTGCAAGGAATAATTTATCGAATAGCAAATAGCAAATGACCGCGCATTGATCGACGATTTTTATTAGACTATTTTACCTCGGCAACGCAAATCGAAGTTGTCTCCTCTTGTTATTGCACTGCACACATAAATGGAGAGAGAGAGGGAGAGGGAGAGGGAGAGGGAGAGGGAGAGGGAGAGGGAGAGGGAGAGGGAGAGGGAGAGGGAGAGAGAGAGAGAGGGAGAGGGGAGAGAGAGAGGGGGGAAGAGAAAGAGAGAGAGAGAGAGAGAGAGAGAGGGGGAGAGAGAGAGAGAGAGAGAGAGAGGGGGGAGAGAGAGAGAGGGGGGAGAGAGAGAGAGGGGGAGAGAGAGAGGGGAGAGAGAGGGAGAGAGAGAGAGAGAGAGAGGGAGAGAGAGAGAGGGATAGGGAGAGGGAGAGGGAGAGAGAGGGACAGAGAGAGGGAGAGAGAGAGAGAGAAAAAAACTCTTAATTTCAAAACCGACGTTTTACTTACTAAAAATTCCCCTGTCATACAGCCCACGACCAAAGTGATATTGGAAAAAAGAAAGGGTACTGATGGCTGAGAATTGCAATATTAGCAGTCAAATCGCACTGCAGTGCAATAGGATAACTGCAATGGTAGCTGTAATGTACTGGGTGTTATTATGTACAACAAACAGCAATAATGAAAGGAAAAGATTATATGTTTGTATCTCTCCCTTGCAATAGGAAAAATGCAATATTAGAAGTAAAATGCACTGGTATTATTAGAATAACCAATATTATTAATATAGTAATACAGTATTATTAGAAAACCAATACACAATTTTGTTTACATTTCAAAAGGTCATAGCTAACAATATCAAGAAGTTGTGATATTTATATAGATTTTAAAAAAAATCCATTTATCAAAACTATTTAGAAAAAATAAGAACAGTAACATATTACCCAACCTCGGTCACTATATACTTCGATCTTGTAAATTCGAATGCTTACTATTATAATTAAATCTTATAAATTGAATAATTATTCTTATAATTAAATATTGTAATAATCTCATAAGAATCGTCAAAGAAAATATCATCGTCCTTTTCTTTACTTTCACTGCTTTGGACATCAGTTGGAATACCAAAGTATTCATAAGTGTCAAAAATGTCAATTACTTTGAAATCGGCAAAAAAGAAACGATTACTTTTCAGTACTTTTACGTTAATTAGAGAAACCTTCGGCAATTGGGCAATGCTATAGACTGGTGAAATGCGCACGTTTTTCTTTCGTGAAATGCAAACGACTTAATAGTTCTATTTTCTATCGCTCAGCGTTTCGTTTGCCGGTCTTAATTTTGATAAAAATAAGGCTTGGCAAGTTTTAATAATGATTTTAGGCCGAATTAATCTGTTTATTTATGTATAATCCGATCAGATGGGTTAGTTTTAAAATATTGTGGTAACCTTTCAAAAACTTGGTAACATATTTAAATAGGTTTATATGTGTTTTGTATCATTATTATACTTAAACGACTCAACACAAAAAGGGTTAAATTTGTTGAAAAGATTTCGATACAAGGGTTTAGTCACGCCGTTAATGGATAATTTTTCAGGAGTTGTGTGTACATATGCATCTATCATAAATCTCCCAAACAATCGCTTTGCTCGTGTTTGGTCGTGGGAAAATCATCTTTACATTATTTGGCTCCATCTATCTTTGTTTGTAAAATGCTTTATACTACTCTAAATAGCTTTGCAGATTAGGCATCACTGCGGCATCTTTTTATCTTACACTCAATATAGCAGAGTGTTGGAGAGTATACATGAGTATATTGCAGAGTATACGTTCAGTATAGAAGAGTAAAAACCAATAGGCTTGCAATCTTGTTGTCCAGAATTAAAACAGCAGCGACATGCTTTTCTGACTCTAGCTCATTATATCTCATTAACAAATAAATAAAGCCTGAATATTTAGTAATGTACTATTGCTCAATGACAAGATGTTGTTGTTAGGCTTGATAGACTTCATTGCTTTGACATTCTGAATGACAAGTTGTTGTTAACCTTGTTTAGAATGCTGTTTAGTGCATTGTATATAGTATGTTTTATTGTTCACACCATAATTGTACAACAACAAAAACAAAATTGAACACGAATAATTATAATAATTAAAAGGCTAAAGAGCTCATTAGAAAAGGAGACAAAAATATTGTGGCAAATTGTCACAAAGATTTTACCTTGACAGCATAATCTGCCTGATTATCTGATAACATAAATGCCATATGTAATTATTTATGTCTGTTGAATGACTATTACTAGTAGTTCCTCTATTTCAGGTTGAGCGTGTGACTTTTAGGTGAGGTAGAGTATAGGTCTAACATGTAAAACGTTTAGTAAATAGTATGACTCCAAGGCTAAATGTTAACTCTTTGGTTTTCATATAAGAAGTAAAGAAAGCATAAAAGAATAAATTCCATTTTAGTTAAAACCAGCGACACGTTCTATGCAGATCACTGCTTATATCATGTTATATCTTAATAAAATCAATAAATGACATAGATTTGCAAAAGTCTTCTAAAATTGGCTGAAAAATACTTTTGGTGCAGAAATTGCATAAATTACGTGTATTTTATTGTAAAAGACGCCAATAACCGATCATTCAATAAATAGCAGACAGGATATGACTACCATTTTGTCTGTGCTTACTGTTTATCATCATCGACTGTACACTATCTCTCAATCCATGCTGCTTCATTCATGTTTAGTAGCTGTGCTTTTCTTTGTGCTGACATCACTATAATTGACGAATAGCTGATGTATTCTTTAAACATGAATACTAAATATAATACTAATATATATATACATGTATATACATAATACGAAATATAATTCTAATGTAATATATACATAATACGAAAGATAATACTAATATACATATATAATACCAAATACAATGCACGTTTGCTAGATAATACGATAGGCCATCCATTATATGCTGATGGAAAGACAGTTGTAGAAGTTGTCTTCCCTTTTAGTTATTGATTAGTTCACATATCTTTCTTTCTGCACAATACAGTTTAGGAAACCTCACATTAACAAACAGAAGTAGTGCTTGTGCAGTCAAACATTAAGCTCATGACGAATGCATAGAAATGCAAGCTAGCACTAACGCTGCAGGTCTGCATAAGGATTCCAAAGTGCGGCACAACTTTTCTTCGTATCTCAAAGTGGACACAGGACCAGCTGTCGCTGCTGAGTATAAAGTAAACAGAGACTCTTCTGGAAGTCACTGGAATAGAGGAGGAGATCTACCTCCACCGCCGCCATCTTGCGCAGATGAGCTAGTCATACAGCCAAACTCAATACCATCGGGTCCAGCCAAATGTTGGAATACGGAAGCTAGCGATGATGAAATGTCAGATGAAGGTAGGAAGTGGTTGCTGAAAGCATTTCTGAGAATTGCCAAAAGGTGTGTTATAGCTGTTTTGGGTCATATGCCTGTTCTTATCTTAATGTGTACACAAAACTTATTGCTCGCTGTCCAAGGGACTGTTTTACAAAAATACTTCAACTTTTTTAAACTTTCAGATAAAAGGTTTATGTAAATTGTTTCTTTGAACATTTCTGTATATATATCTTAACTTACAGGTTTTCTGGAACAAAATAAACACATTCTTAGAAAGCTTTAATAAACAAATACATGTATTACCAGGCCAAGTCAGCGGGGTTGTGACATTCTCGGTGCAGTTTATTTGTTCAAACTACCAGTGGGATGTCAACGAAACCCACTTCAGTAGTTTATCTGAAATGATTTCATTCTCAAGGCTGTGTATGATAGTAAATACATATATTAATTTGTGATCCATATAAAAAACTAAACTTTTTTTAGCTGCAGACAAATCAAAGATGGATTACCTACAAGACTCTGACAGTGCCAGCCAAGATAATGATTCTGAATCTGAATGCCCCACTGAAATGTAAGTGTTTGACACTATGTAGCAGGTGCCCGTTGACTAGGTACTGCATGCCCTACCAAAATGTAAACATTTGACATTATGTAGCTGGTGATTGTTGACTAAGTACTGAATGCCCTACAAAATGCTAGCATCTGACACTACATGTACCAGGTGGTTGCTGACTAGGTACTGAATACCCTACCGAAGTGTAAGCATTTGATACTATGTAGCAGGTGATTGTTGACTAGGTACTGAATCCCCTATCGAAGTGTAAGCATTTGACACTATGTAGCAGGTGATTGTTGACTAGGTACTGAATCCCCTATCAAAGTGTAAGCATTTGACACTATGTGACAGGTGACTGTTGACTAGGCAATACTAGTAGTGCACAGTAGTGGCGTAAAGAATCTTGATTTGAAAGTTAAGGATATACAGTAGAATGACAGCAACATACTGGATTGTCTCACCTAGTCAGCTGACATTCCATAAGCATGAGTTGGCATCGTTTTTTATCTATGTGTTGGTAGTCAGCATTAAAAATGTGTTAGCAGCAGGTGCTAGCCATGATTTGCTGATGCCTGTTAATGATGTGTTAGCAACCTATGTTAACCATGTGCTGTCAGTATATGTTAACAGTATATTAACAGCATATGTTAGCCATGTGCTGCCAGTGTGCGAACATGTGCTGTCAATGCGTGTTAACCATAAGCTGCTAGTAAGTATTAAACATTTGCTGTCGATATTTGTTAAACATTTGTTGGCAAAATTTTTTATCTACTTCTATCTCCTATGATCGTGGTATAATCAAAAAACAGAAAAATTGCTTTAATCACTCGAGTCCTAAATGTTTATAGCCAAAGAAGCGTTTGGCACCTCTATTAGCTCAGCATACGTTATGATATGATAGTTAGCCATATCCTGCTGTCTATCAATATGAGCTATTTAAAAAGACACAAAAATACTATTGTTCCTGTAACTGTATTAGACAGATCTCAATATAAAATAAGTTAGTTTTCACTTAAAAGAGCATATATGTATATGACATCAATACTAAACAAGTACTACTGTAATACTAGTAACTGTAGTAACTGTAGTGGCTGTAGTAACTGTAGTAACTGTAGTAGCTGTAGTAACTGATGTAGCTGTAGTCCTGTAGTAACTGTAGTAGCTGTAGTAACTGAAGTAGCTGTAGTCCTGCAGTAACTGTAGTAGGCCTACTGGTTATTGTTGCACTTCCAATATGTTTCCTGAATTTAGCAAATTTCAGAGTACCTAGCTTTGCTATAACATTGTTAACTCCTGAGACAGCAGGCTGATTTCTTTATAGCAGTTAATAATAAATATTTCTAGAAATTCATTGTGTTGATACATGTTGATCACAGAATACATATCATTTGTCAATAAATCACAGATTTATGGAAAGGGAAAGATTTAATTAGTACAAATTTTTTGCATGAAAGTGTTTCTGCTCTATCTTTCTCTGTTGATAACAATGCTTCCATCCATGTCTGTTGTTGACCTCTCACAACTGTATCTGAATAGCATTGCCAAGTGCAATTGATTTTATCATTAAAGATGTGCGCATATTTAATGACAGCGACAGCAAACAATCAGTGACTCCCCTGTCAGCGGACAGTCTCTTTAATGAAGAATGTACAGGAAAGGAATTTGTTGTTGCTAATCTAGGATAACGATGTCTATTTCCATCTCGATGCTTCTTATTTTCGATATCTCAGTAGTTATCGTCAAACCTATTTTCTCACCGATTAATTTTTCTCCATTCGGCCACCTTTCGTTATTATCGTTTATTTGTCTTTCCCTACCGACTCATGCCTCTCTTACGTAGCATCAATTGCTCAGTTGTCAAAATTGCTTTGTGTCCTTCACGCCGTGCTCATTGACATGTTGATTTGTGCGCTTCTATTGACTGTAAACCTTCTCAGTGTTTACATCTTTTCTTCTTAGTAGCTGAGTCATGTGATTTGAAGTCAATATAGTCGATTATTACCAATTACGAAAATATTCTGTGAGGCCACACCAAGCCAACAAATCAAATTGTCAAAAACAGTACATGCCCTTATTTGTCTCATGCAAAGTTCTCATTGAACAGCTATGTGCGTTTTGAGTTCATCACACCTATCTTAAAATATAAAAGTGTACAAACATGATAACACTTACGAAAGCAACTTTTGCCACAAACTTTCAAAAAGCTCAGTTTGTGATTTATAGTACAGCATAGCTTGTCATAAACGGCTTTTTTATTACTTTAATTTCATTTTAAACAAACTTTTCTTCAAATTATGGCATACGAGAATTATAATAAGCCAACAGTCAATCAAATAAAACAAACAAATGGTTTGACATATAGCGTTTAAAATACCTTCCCCTGTTAAGAAGATGGATGGAACATTGTTAAAAGAACTAGTAAAGATATTTTCCAAATAATTGCATCTAATTTATTCATAACACATAAGTTGAAAGGAATTAAAATTCTGTACCTGTCATGTAAAAATGAGTGAACAAACCATGAAAATCCTGAAACTTTTAATTGATGTAAAATAAACATTTAGCAGGTAAAGTAAAAAGACGCAAAGATTTAGCAAGATAATTCGTTGGAATACAGTAAGATATGATGGAATATAATATAGATTTACAATTAGTCAGAATGCGCTTTTTGCAACAAATAAAGTCAGTAATTATATATCTCGGGGATAGACTATAATATTTAGGCTATGAATAATATGGCAACAACTAAACTGGCTACTAAACTTGCCATGACAGATTTTGATTAATGTAATTGTTGTGATGTACTATTTATTGCTATCATCTATTTATTATAATAAGAGTAATGTCCGTCTGTCCATCCGTTCGTCAGTCCGTCTGTCCGAAGCCTAGCTATGAGCGGTTTTTGACAAAAAAATTGCCTCACTCAGCAGTCGAACTAGGATATTTCATTTTTCAGACAAGCCGCTACCAACCGGACCACCTTGCAGCATCAAGGAATAATTGTGCGCATAGTTATTACACATGATGATCTTTCACGGCGCATGGAACTGCTAGATTACTAGTCCATATAATTTTCGTAAAACGCGAGAACACAAACCATTAAAGATTTGAAAACACAATAAAGCAGCTATCTAATACTCAAGAATGCACCAGCTACAGGTACAAGGCTAGACAGCAGCTGGGATTGAGAGAAAAAGCCTGTGAAGCGTTGGTTAACGTACTGCCCTGAGGCTAACGCTTATTTGCTCTCTAGTAATCGCTCAGGCATGTTTTTGTCTGTCAATTATAGCCACAATTATCTGACAACAGCTCTGTTGTGTCTTTTTCTATAATGAGTTTGGCACCCAATCGTAGTAGCTCATAAATTCTTCCCTTTATTACTACTTTATTAACGGGACGAAAACGTTTGTTCCTGTAGAGTGTAGATCAATGACAGGTCCTAAGTCTACCCACGAAGATTGGGTGATGAAGGCAGATGTCTTCACACAAGTTCACTCAGTTAGATAATGAGTTGAATTAGCAAAGGTTTACCCGATTGCAGAATAAACTTCACCCTTAAGGCCTTTTTATTGATTTCTTAGAGAGAATTGATTTTTTGTCCCTTGAGCTTTCCTACTAACCAATGCCTGTTCTCTTTTGAATAAAATGTGTTGACTGGGTTTTATTGCACTTGATACATGTATATGTAAGGATTGGCAGCGTTTCTAGCTGACTCTAACAGATCTTAACTAAAATTTTTGTGTATTTTTTATTATTTTACCTCATCTAAGCAGTTCTCACTAATTAAATTAGCGCAAAAAAAGAGGGCATTAAAAGTAATTATATTCCCTTGTTTGTTTTTGTTTTCTTTCAACATTCTTAGATTGCCTCACTCCAACTTTTTAATTTTCCAAAAAAACACCCAAAAACTTGATTGAGTTTGCAGACATGCTTTATGATTTTGGTGGTAAAGTAAAATTTTTCAAAAAAATCAGCTCTATGATTTTCATGAGGAAAGAAAGCACAAGATCTTCACCTTTATCCGAAAACTAAATAATGTAAAAATCTTTCATCAATCACAGCGGCAATGGCAGTTACAAGCCATAGTTGTAGAATGTAACAGAAATTATTTTGCTTGTCTCTGAAAATCAACAAATGAAATACTTATAGTAAATTTTTCATTCTTGTTTTTACTGTGTCAGCCAGTGTTGAGAGAGTGTGATGGGTCAATACAGTTCTTACCTAAATTTTTAGTTGCATGCATTCAGTTTTGTCTGATTATTCAAAAAGAGATTGATGAGTGTCCCTCGAAAGTTTGAGATAGTTTTTATTGTTTTTCAGTGAAACAACAAACCGATAGATTAATATAAGTTAATTAAAATTGACTTGAATATTGATCTTCTTTGGTAGTTTTCAGTTGTGCTAATATTTTTACGCATACAATCTTTACTGTGACAAAAGGCCGTGTTCGTCTGAAACCACAGTTGAAGGTTGGAAAAAGATTACACTGTACTGTACTGGCTTTTTCACCCGACAAACAACCACCTGTAGTAATTGTTTGCCTTCCATGTGGTAGAATAATTCTGCACATACTTGTTCTCTGTACTTTATCAGCAGACATGACAATCACTCACAGCTCACTAGACTATCAGGGTACTAGTATATATAATAAAGATACCTCTATATGTTATACAACTACTTATTCTCTGTATTTTATCAGCACACATGACAATCTCTCACAGCACACTAGACTACCAGGGTACTAGTATATATAATAGAGATACCTCTATATGTTATACAGCTACTTATTCTCTGTACTTTATCAGCACACATGACAATCTCTCACAGCCCACTAGACTATCAGGGTACTAGTATATATAATAAAGATACCTCTATATGTTATACAGCTACTTATTCTCTGTACTTTATCAGCACACATGACAATCTCTCACAGCACACTAGACTACCAGGGTACTAGTATATATAATAGAGATACCTCTATATGTTATACAGCTACTTATTCTCTGTACTTTATCAGCACACCTGACAATCTCTCACAGCACCGCTGCCAGGGTACTAGTACTGATAACGCATGTACCTTTTACTAGAAACAAAAATGCTCTATGGCAGCCTAATCCTAGTGTTAATGTTGTTAATGGAATGCCTCACATGCTGCTAACATGCTGCTAACATGCTGCTCAAAACTAAAAGATGTACGTAAAAGAAAGTAAATTCAATAAAATTACATTCTTGCCAAATTTTTTTGAGTCGAACCATTTCAATTCTTTCTTTTTTGAAATATAAATGTTAGTTTAAGAGTTAATCTTTATAATCTAAGTTAGGCTTGGTAAAGCTCTTAATTCAATCTACTATTTTATAAAAGTCTGATTTTGTAAACTCGCTGGAAATAGTTGCGCTGAATTGAAGTGCGTTGTAAAAAGTTGCTTTGAGCTGGTCTTGAACCTGCGACCTTCAGCGTGTAAAAGTGAAACTCCACCACTTGCGCTAATCGACCATATTGCAACATAAAAAAATACTTTTTAGTATTTCGCTTGAAGGAAGAGTTATGAAAGCAGACTTCCCATGGTAAAAGTAGGTCTACTTGAAGGAATGTCAGGGTCAATCTGGTCGGGGTCAATCTACAGTAGGTCAAGGTCAATCTACAGTAGGTCGGGGTCAATCTACAGTAGGTCGGGATCAATCTACAGTAGGTCAGGGTCAATGTACCATCTTAGAACTTGAGTTATCTGTATAAATGTGCCACAACCTATCTGATTAATATATTAAGTGTTACCGTGTAAACCGTGTACTTAACCATGTGTTACCGTGTAACCGTGTACTTAAACGTGTTAAAAACATGGTTAAGAATTTTCTGTTTAGCTTGTCATCTCATCATCTCTGTTCGGAGACGATAAGATGACAATTATTCCACATTGCAGCGTGATGGTCGAGTGACGCATTCGGTAATTTGACTGTCTGCAAAATAGAATATCTAAGACCGCTTTTAGATGTTTTCTAGAATTTTCTTGAGAAACATTAAAGGCATATTGTATGAAATACGGTTATACTATTAATGTTTTTCATGAACACTCTAGAACACACCTAAAATCTTATTTCGTTACTCGCTAGTCCAATATTAATATAAATAAATATAAATATTAATCGTTCATTGGTTACACATTTTTTCAATAACATTATAAAGTTAAAACAAAATCTGCAACATTCTGAATTAGGCGAGAGCAACTAACCACTGAATCTAGTTTGAAGCACAGATGTTGTATTTTTAGCTATATTCCAAAAATAAGCACAACAAGTGTAGCAAGCAACCATCAGAGAAACCCGGGCTTAGACAAGCTTCAGCAGTTCCGATCAAAGGCTACAATCCATGAGACGGAGAGAGGATGTGACGTTATTCCAAGTGTATCTAATGACAATCTCAGAGTTCTATCATCAGCCAAACCTCAGCGAGATGGTCTTGCCGAGGAGATAGCGACTAACATAGACTCGGGTGAGTTTTCATCTTTATTGAAAAGGCTGTTTTGTTGTTAGTCTTTGCACATAGACTGACACACAATAGACATAGACATAGACTGACACACACTATAGCTCTCTAGCTGACAGTTGACACCCTCATACTAAGTTTTATACAGCTATAGAGGAATGACACACCGCCATATTGTGCTGCAATACCATCATGGAAACAGTCATGCAAGTCTCATTCTGTGATGACTCGGTGTCGCTGTTTGGATGTGAAATGCCGATGTGATGCGCCATCTTTGATCCATCAAAGCTGGCTTCGATCAATAACTGATGTCGATGGTGTTGCAACAAGGTGCGATGTGCACCATCGGTGCACCATGATGTCACACCTGTGCGATCAAAGGTTCCGCAGGTGTCACACTGGTGTCACACTTGTGGGTGTGTATAGATCTTGCTTTCTTGTTGCTTCCTATGCAGAAACAACCCAGACATAAAGCTTCGTACAACCATCGCTCTACTGTAGTACCCTACGGAAACCTGATCTGCTTGTCGGCCCAGCGTAGCACTTCAGTACTGACGCACCCAAGTGTCTCTACAATATCGCTGTATGAAAACTTAGAATAAGAGGTTTACTGACAGCTTGCTTAAAGATGAATACTATAAAATTTGATTTCATAAAAAGGTCAATTATATATTTGTTAGACCATTGTTGGGTTTTGAAAAAAGGTTTATACTAAATATGAGACAAAATATATTTTGTGGAAATTAAAGTTGAACTTCTTTAAGAGCTTGAACAACCATATTCAATTATTTTCTATGATGAATTCATACCTAATTTATTGTTGAAAAATTTCACTGAAAGCATGCCAACTGAAATGAAAGCACTATTGTTGCCTACAACAAAACAATTTGTCAAAGTAATGCTATAAGCTAGTTATTATATATATATAAATATATACAGGTATATATAAATATATACATAGATAAATATATAAAAGTTTATATAAATATATACATGTATAAATATATAAAGATTTACATAAAATGTATGTAGCCTATATATCATATGGCAAGCTTTTTCGATGTGTTCATATTAAAGCTAAATGCACGAATCATGGCGTAGTTTTTACTGTCAAGTATTGTTGTTTCTGAAATACTTAGTTTGTTTTTCTTAATGGTTTGTCTCAAGCTACTAGAAGGGCTATGGCATCTAGTCGATTCTCACAAAGCTATAGAAATGCATGCAACTGCATACCTGGGCTCACCTTAGAGACCCTTCCAATCAATAACTAATAATGCATTAATTATAAGGCAGCAGAGGGTGAGACATCAGACACGGTCGGATTGTCTGATGTCACTGAGTAGTAAGCCACTCTACTTTTGATGCTTTGACTGCTTCTGTTTGTCTTCTTAGTCATAGATTGTAGGGTTAGACAATATATGATTACAGGGGTGGATAGTCATAGCTTCCCTTATCTAAATAACTATGTAGGTATACTACTGAATGCCTGCCGCTGCAAGGTTATAAAAAGGTTTTTGTACATAAAACTTGCCTTTAATCAGCATATACAACATTTACTATTCTAACTTTTAAATGAAGGTGTTTGTTTATTTCTGTGTACTGTGTCTATTCCTGTGTACTGTGGTTATTGCTGTGTAATTCATACTGTACCGGCTGCCGTGCCTTCTACAGGTATTTACTAATTGCAATAGTCTTGTTGGCCATGTGAGTTTAAGCATTTTTCTTCACGTATGGGCAAGCTTTTTTGCTTTGGTGTGGCTTTACGCACAATGTTAGCTGCAGTGTTTAATGTGAAGCCATGAAAAACTGGCGTGTGTTTCAAGTATGTGCCCAATTTATTCCATGGTATAGCCAGTTGGAAAGTATAGTGTATTGGATAAATGGGTATTGGCAAAACTGGAGGTTGCAAGTTCAAATCCAGTTCACAGTAGAGTTCTCATTTTTAAAACTTTATGGATATAGCTGGACAGACGAATGTACAGATGAATATACAGTTGAACAGATGAACAGATGAACAGACAGACATTGAGATTTATACATATAGATACAAGTACATGGGATTAGATATGTCTGAAGCAATTTTCATTGAAACTAAATGATTACAAGGGTTGGCCGTCATAGCCTCTCATATCTCAATTGCTACAATTACTTAAAGTTTAGTGTGTCTGGAACAATTTCCATTAAACTTTTAATCCTAAAGCAGTAGTACAAGTTTACAAGCAATATAGCACAAGAATTTTGAAGCATGCAGGTATTACGAAATATCAACGTAATTGCACTACTCTCTGATGGTATGACAACTTCTCATGGTATACTAGTGCAGCGACCTGTTAGCTACTGTATGGTCAGGTAGTCATGTGACTATAGAATTAGCGGATGCACAAAGGTCTGCTGTTAAAACAGATATAAACTAATAAATGAATTTTATTGATATGTAATAGTGATACTACAGCGTACAGAATTAGGAGATAAAATTATACTTTCTAAATATAAAAGAAAATAGATATTGTTACTATTTTGTAATTGTTTAGTTGCAAATTGATATCTCATGATAACCATAGACATAAGTCTACGGTAAACGTAGACCTAGGTCTCAGGTCACAATGTCATGGGTCTGAGCATCATATTGACCATTATTTTAGTCATCTCATTAATAGCATGTAGACAATCTTTGATTATATGAGAGATAGTAAATTTAAAATAACTGCCACTGTAAAACAAAAATAAAAAGGTTTTGACATTCATCCTTTACTTTGTTATCTCTGATAATAAAAAATTAATTTAAAAAGTCACATTTTACTAACGCTGCATCCTTGAGTCCTCTTTCAATGAATCTCAAATGTAGCTGATTTCTGATAGAAGTACGTAATTACAACAAAAATTTTAATCAACTACACACAAACTATTTGTAATTTTTTATTTATGAAGTCTTATAAATAAAGAGCAATATCTATTATTAAAAATGGCCAAAAGTAATATTGAAAAATGCTTACGATAATCCATTCTGCTTTAATTTTGATTACAAACAAACTGAAGGATATCATTTAGCTTGTATACTCATTAAATATTGTGTCTGTTTTTTTAACAAGGAATGCATTAAACTGTTGCAGCGATACAAATTCCTACAACTCAAAAGCATATCCACAACTAAACTAGGCTAATATGAACCAAAAGTAGAAAGATCATATTTTTAATGCTGTGTGCCGAGTCAATAAAACTGGATCAATATAGGAAGCGGTTTAAACTTGAATGACTTCTTGTATAGCATTCAAACATGTTGAACAGCACCGAGTAAAATGTGCTCACATTCAACCTAGCCATTTCCTTTCGTTAATCGTTACGTCTGCGAGTTTAATGGGGTTCATGCATGCTGTTTGTTATTTACCCACGAGATATTTGAAAGTATTTCCTTAGATAAGAAAATACATTTTACTATACATAAGTGAATAAATCTCAATAAGTGATAGAAAGCATTTTACTAGATAAGTGAATGAATTTTCCAGATAAGTAATTATAGTTAATACAATTTATGTGTTTAATGGATATCACTACTTTCTTGACCTACTGCCCTCTGTGTTTTCCCACAAAATCACAAACGTATATATAAACGCATATGTATAGTTTAAAAAACAACTTTCATTCAGTGTGTATTATGAAGAGAAAAAGTATCAAATCCTCCACTCAGCGAATAGTTAGGAGAGAGAAAATAGGTGCCAACTTACACCCAAATAATAAAGATACCTAGCTATTTTAAACTCTATTGACAGGTATCAGCAACGAGACATCTCATGCTCAGAGTCAAGAGGGAACAACTATTAGACACAGAACTATGTCGGTCTCCAGCAGTAGCCATTACTCCAGCTCCTATTCTTGTGGTAGTCGAGGAGAGATACCACCTCCAACAATTGGACATCAGAATAGAATAGACAACATCGCTCTCTACATGAAGAAAGCTAAAATGTAAGCTATGTGAATATATAAAATTGGTAGATAGTATTCAAACCTACCACATACTTTTAAAAATACCTTACAGCTTATTCGCATCTAGATATATCATGGATTAAATATTCTAACCTATCTGTACGCCTTTATGTTATTTCAAAGATGAACTTGCACAAGGTTTCAGCAAGTTTTATCAGGTATTATCGGTATTTTTCTATCACTTGAGATTGTTTTTGATGTTTGAGGTGATCTGACTGCCAGGATCTTTTAAAATTCAACTCGACAAAACTTAATCGCAATTTAAACTCTCAGAAGAAAAATACCCGAAAAATGATGTAACTTCTTGCTATCGTTGCTATAGATGATATCGGCTATTGCATTCCAATTGCATTGCTAATTGTCTCTATTCCGCCTGTCTCTTGGCAAATATAAATGTCATAATCACGCTTTTGCTTAGTTTGAGTGTTTTAACCAAAATCAAGTTTTGTCGATTTTAATCTTGAAACATTCTGGCAGTCAGATCACCTCCAACATAAAAAACAATTACAATCATAAAAAATGCTGATAGTTTTTGATAAAATCTATAGAATCTTTTGTAAATTCATCTATAATTTTTAGAGATATTTTTCTAGAATCAAAACTATAGACTATGCACCCATCTGTTAGCATGTTTTAAGGCAATTGTTCTATAATAAAGTTAACTTTGACCTTTTATTAGAGCTGAACCTTATAAAACACGCTATGATAATCAGTAGGACCTTGAACCCTAGGGCTAAAGGCACTCTCAAAATAATTACTCGATAACCTAATTTAGTTTCTCTGACTCTCAGGACAAAGAGATGAACAATTCTTGTTAGCGTCACGCTTCTTAAAAAAGCATTGCATCATCTTAACCCTTAGCATAAGATAGCAGGGTTCCGCACATGCCACCAGTAAGATTATCTCAGTCAGCACTGTCAAGTTTGCCTTATTAGAGGTGTTTTATTTAATGAGTTCAAATTCAGCTCAGTCAGAATTTTAAGGTTAGCTGAAAAGTTAATAAAAAATGGAACAGATGTCAACATACTTTGGTGTAGCCAGAAGTCTTTGGTATATCATGAACTTAACTTACACTATTATGAGGGGCTCGTGAAATTATCAGCTAAATATTTAACGCTGTTCTGTCGTCAGCCAAGCCTCTTGGTTTGGAGAAAATTATAGCCAAGGAAATGGTCTTGCTGAGCAGATCGTAGGTAACATAGACTCAAGTGAGTTTTCACCGTCATTGAAAAGGTTATTTTGTTGTTGTTAGTTTAATCACACAGATATACAATAGCTGCATAATCAACTGTTGACATTCTAATTTGAGTTTTATTTCCAGTTTAAATATGAATTATGTGAGGTTTGATTTGCAGAAATTAATCATGCTTTTTCTACACTACTATTGAATTTTGAACAAACAAAAATGTTTAGCGTTGTAAAAAATTGTGAACTAGCTTATCTTGTACAGAGAATAAATATGCTTTGTTATGTTTGTGGAGAAGGAATATGGCGTCAGTGGGTTTTTTATTTTCAGTGATATGCCATTTGTGTAGTATACAATCTCCCTAACTATATATCTCTCTCTGTATGCATTTAGCTCTCTAACTATATACATGTATCTATCTATATATCTCTAGTCTGTGTGACCAATTTGTTCATGTTTTACCTTTATTATGGCTCCAAAACGCAAGACCGATTCTTTGCGCGTTAAAGCATCAAAAGCTAGGGCTCCCAATTGGGGTCCTCGCATCCCCAAAAAGTGCCAAAAACTTTAGGGGAGCTTGCGAACACCTAAGGGAAACTTGCGAATACCTAAGGGGTGTTCGCAACACCTAAGGGGTGTTGTGAACACCTAAGGGGTGTTCGCAACACCTCACACACCTCTGAGATGTTGTTCATGACGGTGTAAGAATCAATCGTAAAAATTAAAGTGTTTTTGTCATCACAAAAATTTGCCTATGTAAATCTGGATTTTTATTTTTTATACGTCTAAAATTAATTAATATCGTCATGTCATAAATCACGAAAATGATCTGCACATTTTACTTACCCACAAGTAAACAGGTTTCAATCAGACAATAGCAGGGAAATGCAGGAAAAGCTTCAAAGATTTTAAAGCGAGTTGTTTTTCATGTTGCTGCTGTGCGACAACATTAGACGTTTTTTTAAAATGACCTTCCAATAACATATTATTTTTATATATTATGAATATGTCTGATTTTCGTTATGTTATGAGCCTTTTTTATTTCATTGAAAACAAGGGGTGAAATATTGCCCTCATCAGCCGTAGGGGGTTCGACAATGCAACAGAATAGGGAAGTGCACCTTAGTCATTCATCCACGTCTACTAAGCATCAAGACGAACAGGACATAATAGATTACTTTACAGCGAGTTCGTGCAGAGTAAGCTGTTCAGCATGTTTCGAGCTTCTACGCGTCTGAAGAACGGGGATCAACGCCGTAGGTCAAGGACCTCCTGAATATGTCACCGCAGTACAACATCGCGCATTGCACAGATAGAAATGATGACATAATTGCTGATAACAAAGCTGCTACCTGTCTGTTATTGCGACACCAATATTGGCAGCGAGGTATAAATGTCCTACTATTCTACTGTACTCAAGTGGATTGCTGCCGTGCTATTGATCTGCATAGCTTATAGTCAAGTAGCATTAAGTTCCACTTTGCTATGTCATTAATATTAATAGGTTGGCACGCGTGTTTACTTGGTCTAGGACGAGGCCCATAGGTAAATACAATTTCAACTAGAAACTGTCAATGAATCACTTGCTATTGGAAGCTTTACTGTGATGCTAACAACCAGGAAGACTTGAGAAATGAGAACTAATTCATGAGATGACCTTTGGTTTTAATGAAATAACATTTCTTCAAGGCAATAATGCTGGACAATTGGCTTCCAGTTCTAGGCTCTAGCTTGGCACAGAGAATTGTAAAACAGAGAGATGCCAGCTTTATAAAGTGTTGTATTAGACAATAGTTTAATTTAGCCGAGGTTAATCATAATTTTTATTGATATGCTTTGTCTATAAGCAATAGCTGTATTGCAAAGACCAAATAATTGCTGGTTTTCTGAAATGTTGGACTAGATGAATGCATTTAGCAGATGGGATGAAAAGTAATTTATAAACACAGTGAGCATCCTGCCAACCAATAGCAATCTTTATTATGAGTTGGTTATGATACTAGTAAACTAGTCCATGAAAATAGGTACGCCCTACACATATGCCTTTTAGACATTTTTTTAGGCAACACATCATCATCTGAGAACCTAAGCTAGCAAAAAGACTAGGTTATGAAAATGTGTAAGCCAAGGCTAAGACGAGATGCAAGTTAGAGGATAATGCGAGTTAACGCTAACCTCGAGAGAAAAATTGAGCTAGAAACTGTACATTAAGAATGAAATTTACTAGGGAAAAAATGCGTAAAAGGAGAAATGAGCCGAAGAAACAATGAGAAAATTAGAAAATTTGGCTAGATCGCAATCAGTTTTAATATAAACAACATACAAAATTAAAAATTGCTAGAAATACACTACAAACCTGAACTAGTCAAATCTTCAACCAGACCAGCTGCTTAAGACATGCGCTTGCATTAAGACCAATCAACGCATCTTTGTTACCATGAATTGAGTTCAAACCTTTTAATAGATAGGCAGCTATTAAATAGGGTGATAGCATTAAGGAAGTTTTGTAATTATAGGCATTCCTCACTAGCACCACCTTTAGCACAATGAGACACAAGGCTAAGGTGATAGCTGAGTGGTAATAATAGCTCTGCTTCACTGTTGGAAACCTCTATTTATCTTTACTAAATCAACTCTTTGGAACAAAATATGAATGTTTTGTATGATCTTTTCTGTGATCATTTCTTTATATTCTACACTTGAAAATACTTTAATTTCAAGTTGACCAGCTAAGCTTTTAGGTACATAGTGTTATTTTATAATGAGCTGCTTTTTAGTTGTTAATAAGAGTGGCTTCCGAAGAAGTCAATTATATATCAGTAGAATAGTTATGTTAGCCTTAGGCCTCTTGTTTAGCAATCTATTTGCTCGCGTCTACCTCTATGAAAAGCTTTCCTAAAAAATCTTTAACAAAATCACAGGTGTTCTTCTATGAAAATTTTACAAAAAACTAAAAAGAACGAACAATTTTTATGTTTATTGATACTTTGGTTTATTTTAGCAAAAATTATATTTTTAAATATTGCTACAGGTTGAAGTATACCATGCATTGTCACTGGTGGTTTACAATTGCTGCTAATGAAATATTTTTGCGAATAAATACATACGTGAGAATATTTATTTGAAGAACAAGATGTACCATCAAATAGCCATTGTGTATATTATAATATGACTTACCAGTAGGTGCTTTTGCATGTACAGTCTGTTATTCAAGCGCATATTCTCACAATAAAACAGACAGCTTTCAATACCAATTTTTGTCAGCATAATGTAACTAATTGTACAAGCTTATAGCAAAAGAGAGCTGGACTAAATTCTATGTAGATTTTAATTTTTATCCATTCCTCACTTTTGATGAGATAGAGAAAACAGAATTACTATAAAACTGTTTTTCGAATGAATATATTTAACCAAGGTTGTCAGTAAAAGATAAATAAAAATATAAAAACATATTTTATTGGTATCTAAAATATGTTTGATATTTCATCTGACCTTCACTAGAATTAATCATGCTACTTTGTTGCTTTGTTAAACACCATTCTTTGTTTTTCTAATGTTATTTGAGTCAAGTTTAGTTCAAACACCTAGGAGCAACTTTGTTAGTGAGTACATAGGGAGTTGCTCCATCGTGACATTCTACTTTCCAATTTGTTGTTTTATACCGCTAGCAACAGTTAGGTATTTTAATACTTACCCAAAAAATTTAATGAACCCTACTTCATGTTATAACTGCATGTGATACCTTATCAAGGAGTCAGCTCTCAACTTGCTAGCAGGTTTTTTGTATTAAAAAAAGAGATATTGAATAATTCATCTCTGTTTCAGCAAATAGAAATACTATCTACAGGCCATTCTTTTTACCCCACTTACATATCCCTCATTTATTGGTTTTTAATTTTATCCAAAACTTACGACATTGTATCAGTTTACACAAATACAGGTTAACAATCCAATCTTGAAAGAAAACATGCTTACAAAATAATTTTGCATGCATGAAATTTACATTGAAACAACCATATTTGCTGTATTCTTAGCAAATTAACATTAATGTAAACCTTTACTATAATAAGAGCAGTGCCTGCCCGTCCGTCTGCTCATTCGTTCGTCCGCTCATATGAACAGCTGTGTGAAGCCTCGACGAGTTTTGGAAAAGGATTTCATTGCAGGCGAATAAAACAGACATTCATGGCGTGCCAGATTCTGCACCAGTCTAGAACATTTCTGCATTTCGGAATAATTGTACACATAGTTATTACTCCTGATGATCTCTTACGGCACACCAGACTGCCATAGTACTAGTAATAATAAAACAAACTTATTAGCAATTTAATATTAAGTAGGTTTTACTTAAAAAAAATAAATAAGTTTTTCTTTAAATATAATTAAATAGGTTTTTCTTTAAATTAAATAAAATTTGTTGACAACTATACCTGTACCTTTCATAGGTCACGAGTAGTTGACTTTTTAAGCTGCTCCTACGCTGCCATCCTTGTTCTTCTGGATATTATCTTATCCCTGCTTTCTGCTAGAGGCATCTCCAACTTTCAGGTTAGTAATTGACTAACATAACCAGAATTATATTCACAGGAAACCTTTAGGAAAACTAGCCTGTTTCCAGTTGAGGCATTTAAGTAATTTTTTGTTTTTGTATTTGCTACTTGCATTTTATTAGAACTACATTTTAGATGAGAAAACCATAAAAACAGTTTAAAAGAATATATTTACTGAACAAAATTTGATTAGTATGGCACAATGAAACAATTAAAGTCACGTTAAATAGCGTTAAAATCATAAAAGTGAATTATCTGTAATCTTTGGAAATGCTAGATTTTATTATAAAAAAACCTGAATTTTCATAAAATATTTTAGGATGACAAATAAAAACAGAGATACGACTCTTTTTTTAGTCAATTTGCTATTTTGTTTCTGCTTTATAGGTTTATAGATTTGCTTTGATTTTCAATTTTTTCTTTCATTTGTAGACAAACGTCTATGTGTATATTTACTGTATGTATAAAATTCATTCTTTGTAATTTGGCTGGTCTTCTAGAATGTTTGATTGATAATGCATACTTTTTGATGTACTTTTGATCATGGACAGCTTTTACCTAGGTCAAGCTCACTCTCTGTTTGATAAACCTTCAAAGGTTGTTATCACCTGATTATATCATTCAGGAAGGATGTGAATGCAAATTTTTTATTCCTCATATGAAACAATAGAAACTGTATTTATTTATTGAAGTTGTAATTATTTATTTAACTGTAAACATCGTATAAATGCAATATTTCATTACTATTGACATATTTTCCAAAGCTTATAAAAAGATATAAACCATAAGCCTGTTGCGTAATATATTAAATTAGTAACAAATTACAAATAAACTTGCGCAAAATTTTAGCAGATTTATTCAGAAAGTATAGAGATTTTTTATCATTTGCGATTGTTTTTGACGTTTGGGATGTCTGTCTGCCAGGATGTTTCAAAATTAAAATTGATAAAACTTGATTGTAGGAAAAATGCTGAGATGAAAAATTCGTGTGAAATGCTGTCATTAGTTGTTATTGTTGCTATAGTTGATATCAGCTATAATTGTGTTGAAGTTACAGCGTTACGTCTCTCTATTTTGTCTTTATATTTGCAACTACATGTATAGACGTCATAGTTGCAACTACAGATGTCGTACAACTAATTGCACTTTTGCTTGAATCTGAGTGTTTTAACTGTGATCAAGTTTTGTCGACTTTATCTCAAAATATCCTGGGAGTCAGATCGCCTCAAACATCAAAAACAATCGCTATTGATAAAAAATGCTGATACTTTCTGATGAAATCTACTAAATGTTTGGGTAAGTTCATTTATAGACAAACATTAAAACTAACTGTATATACTTCATGCAAATAGTTTTGAGTTGTCAATAACTCTCTTTCTTTACGCCAATATATGGCTAGTATAATTTTGAAGTACGAAATACAAAATATGAAATACAAAATATGAAATACAAAATAGTATGATTTAGAGGCAGTTGATAGTAAAAAGGTGTTAGTCATCAGAAAAACTTGAGAATGAAAATGCTAAAGAATGTAATTAAAAATGACAGACAGACATTCATCCCTCTATTACACAACATAAATTATAACAAAAAGAGGAATGTATAACTAGTGAGCTACAACAATACACCTGAATGAGTCACTGAGTTGATGTATAGAAGTGATGACCACTAGTATGCTATCTGTTAGATATTCCTCAAACAAACGACAAATTGACTTTAAAAGCATAAACAAACACCCTTTCAAAGCAAACTTGCAAGATGACACCACGTGATTGTTTCTTCATCTTCCCAAACCATTGAGACAAGTTGGTCACAGGAAGAGAGTCTTGTCACCTGCTGTACATGCCAACCAAAGCTAAAAGCGCATAAGAGACCTTTTGAATTTACACAATGAAACATTGGTAGGCAATCAATAATCTCAATGAACCTTTTGTTTTACCTTCCGCCACAGTTATTGTACCTGCGGGCGCTATCTGAGCTCTTTAGTCATAGAGTTATTTGCTATTCCTGCGGATTGTTACATTTAACTGACCTGTAATCAGGTCAAATATCTTTGGCAAAGCTCACCAAATCTATTGACAGTTTTATTTCTTTTCCTGTCATAATCTCGTAATCTGGTGTTAAATAAATCCATGTTTGAAATTGCGAGTGTACTAAAATATTCAAATACTTGCAATTTGATGTAAAATGTTTTAAAACAATATCTCAAAGATAAAACGAAAAAACACAACAAACACTTCAAACAGTCTCTTTAATTCAAAATCTAAAATAAAGAGATTCTATTTACTAACATCATATAATGCACTCTGATATAGATACAACCTTGACATAACTCACTTTATTATAGTACTCTATGGAAACATGATCTGTATAGAACTTTGATACTAGTGCACCAGGTGTCGCTCCAGTATTGCTGTACAAGAACTTAGTAATAATGTGATGAAGGATATAAAACGCTGCCTTTCTTTGTAAATCAGTGCCAACTCTAAATTTTAAACCATAGCATGTAAGAGTATCATGTTTTTTCTCTATATCATAATTCACCCTAAGATGCAGGGCTTTGTAACTGTTGCAGGGTTTCTACATCTATCAATATGCTGTCGGACTACTATTTCTAGCCTATGTTTATTCAGTAATAATACGGGGTGGTAAGTCTCCCCGATCACCTCAGATTATACATAGGCTAGAGCCAATGCTACCTCATGACTGCAGCTTAAATCAGCCAAGCAGTACCTTTACCATTGGAAGTTTGTTCCTCAGAGTCGCAGCTGCCTGTGAGTATGTCTATTTTTCACAGTTAAATTTTAGCTATAGAGGTCAGCTGCATATGTCTATTGCTAATAGAAAAGCTTTAAAACTCAGTGGTCACCTCCAATAAAAGACTGATCAATAAAAGTCTATATTAGTTTCTTTGGATCTCACGCTATATAATTATGTACTGGTATATATTATATGTGTTTATACCATTTATATGTTGGCGAGTAGATGACTCCAATAATTTTTTAATTGACAAAATTACCTTGAAGAGACTTCCTACTTGAATTGAGTAACACTTTTACTGCCTGAATTGGTCACCCCCATACTCATCTCCTTTTAGCTCTATTAGCTGTCTTATTAACCCAACCAAAACCTTGTGTTTGTTATCAAAACTAAGTGTTGTAATAAAGGCATTTGCTGCCAAAACTCTTGTAGGCTTCATAGGCTAGTGTATTGTGGGGGGACAACCCTTAATGTTTTGACACTCATTCTTCATGTTAACAGTGTTCTGTATGGGGAGCCTGACTGACAACGGACTGCTGCTGGGGGCATCTTTTGCACAAAACTGTGGATCTCTACAACTTGAAAATGTAATACTGCCGGTTATACAGTCTTCATTCATACTTTTACAGATATACCTTGTATTCAACAATGCAAAGGTGAGGCTCTATTGTGTAGATTATTAGTGAAAAGCATCTGAAAATACCTGGCGGTTCCGAGTTCGAATCCTCTGCGAAGTAGATTTTTTTTTAAAACTTTATTGCTAGAACTGGACAGATGAGCAGCAAATATTGAAATTAATATATTGATTGATAGATTGATAAAGCAAAACTTTATAAGCAAAATAAATATTACCAGCAATACTACTACTAGTTTCTAAACATACAATATTAACACAAACAGTTCAGGTAGCTTTTAAATCAAATTTGACTTTCATCATCTTTGGTGATATTATTAATACAATAATTATAATTTCAGCTAAGAATGCGAGATCAGCAAATCTTAACAAAGTTTGGTGTCATGCATCTGATAGCTACAAATATATCAACTTGGATTCTACGGTCTATAGCCGAGATACACACAGACATCGACAAATCATACACAGGACAAAGAATTTCTCATCTCGATGTTAATACTACAAATCTCTACAAAATGGCTAACAACGCAGGTACATGTAACACATGGTCAAATGAACAGGGATGATAGTTTTTTTCATAGAAATTTGAACAACATTAATTTGGCAAAATATAATCCCAAATGCTTTAGTTCTGTCTTCTTATAATCTCTAATAAAACATGCCAACCCTATTCGGTGTTATAGTTGAGATTACGTACCACATGCAAGAGTGTTCTTAAAGATGGTTTTCCACAAAATCGTAGCAGACTTTATTAGAAAGTATTGGTATTGTTATTTGCAATTGTTTTTGATGTTTGATGTTATCTGACTGCCAGAATGTTTCAAGATTAAAATTGACCAAACCTGGTAGCATTTAAAATGCTCAGAAGCACAACATGTACACAATTATGTCACTAGTTGTTGTCGTTGCTATAGTTCATATTGGCAATTGTGGTGTTACATGACTCTGCTGGTTTTTTTGCAACTATAGATGTCATAGTTACTCTTTCCCTTGGTCTGAGCATTTTAACCGTAATCAAGTTTTGACGATTTTAATCTTGAAACATACTGGCAATCAGATATCAAAAGCAATCGCAGATGATAAAACACACCGATACCTTTTGATGAAATCTCCTAAAATCTTTTGCAAGTCCATCTTTATCTGCAGTAATTTTACCACGTAATAAGTTGCTATTTGGGCTGTTTATTCTAGGTACAGTTTGTTAGACGTACCATTAAGTGTATACGATTATTTACTGGTTTAGCATGAGCAGCAAACATTTGCTGTATTTGGTAATAAGGTGTTCCATTTTTTGGCATTATAATATAGCTTTGAATTCATTTTATTGAGGAGAGGCTATTGTATATTATATATTATATAACAGTATTATATAAGTTTTGTGGATTATAGTTTATACCTCAGTTTTTAATTTACATCAAGAAAAGAGAGCATGATTCAGTGATGAGGCTGAGTTTCTACTGTGGAAAAAATGGTTATGAGTAAGCAAGGAATAGGATTATGGAGCACAGGCTATGACTTACTGTTAATTCAATATGGAATCATAGCCTTTCCTCTATCATACAGGCTCAATACTGAATGTTAGCTTATGCTCCACAAAAAGACTTAAATACTATGCAGTTGATCACATACTCTGTGTAGGAGACATAAAATGAACCCAAATAGAAAACATCGTTTTTTATTTTGTGACACCAGCATACTACATCCACCATCGTATGTTTCAGTTTATGAACTTTCTGTTATTACAACCTACAATTCACTATCCCCACTCCTCAGTACTATTAGATAACAAACTTTTAAAACATGTTTGTTTAAAGCACTTAATAGTTCCTGATTACTGTATTTTCATTTTTTTCCGTTTGGCATGTAGTTAAAAACATCATTTTGTCGATGATAACCAATGCCTATAAAAAGTTATACATATGGAAACAAGCAAAATTATAGCATTTGCTTTGGTTCTTCCAGCTCTTAAGATGAACCTACATGTATATTGTAAGACAAACAATCATAGATTCTTTATAGAAAACAATATCTAATAGGTTATTGTATTATGGTTCAGATCAAAACATAGTTTGGAGAGCTGAAGCTGGAACTAGAAACTGCAGTCAAAATAGATGGATGGAGTTGATGGCAAAAAAAGCACAGCCGTATGTTTATCCCTGCACTGTACAACTCTGCATTCTTTCTTCCTGTAAGTGAGAGTTATCCTCTTTCTATATTGACAAAACCCTTTTCCTATAATAGTTCAGCTGTTAAATTGGTACATATATACATATATGTTATATTCATATCATATACATATATGATTGCCCAAAAGCTAGCTGTAATATTATTACATACAAACTATTATATTATAACATAGTTTATTATATTATAACACAGGTACGTACAAAATCTTTGTACCAAAAACCCAACGAATAAATAAGAAAAAAAGTAAATGTTAGTTCAGTTGTTTGGAAGGAGTTGTTTACACTTTTTTGCTCAGTAGGCATTGACTCGGTTCCCTAAACTTTAGCTCTATGTATACACGTAGACCTTATGCTCACCACATCTGTTTACTTTTTATTGAAATAAAATAGTTACATGTAATCAAGGAAGCAGTAGTGTCTGAAAATTATTCAAAAAACATTTATTCAAGTGGTGTATTCTTATCAGCTCTGGTAATCATGAAACCTTTTTACATGTATTGTGTTATAGGCATACTTTTTGTGGTATGGAGAAATGTTGGAACGAACCCCGACATGACATGCAGTGGCTGTAGAGACAACATTAAAGCAGATAGTCCAACTGAGACGAGAACCATTGACTGTGGAAATACTAGTTGTGGTCTTGTCTTTGGAATTCTTACGCTAATTGCTGCCATAGCTTCGCTTATAGCATTCTTTATGCTCACCGCTAACAACTTTTATGACCTTCGAGCGACCTTGATTATAAGTATATTCCATACAGCTATATATCTGATTATGACAGTTATTTCTGTAGTCGTTTTACTCACTCTTAGAATATTACCTTTCAACTACTGTAGGGAAACACTTTTCGAAGACATACTTGTTAACATATGTTTTTTAGCGCTTTTAACATTTGATCTCTTAAGTATTATCTCTGGAATACTCGACCTTAGCTCAATGAAAGGTCTTTTAGTACTAGCCAGCTCCACTGCAGAACTTATACAATCGCTAGTTCAAGTTTCAGCGATTCACCTGGGCCTGAGGCTAAGCATGCCTAATGGTGCAGAAGAACTCGTGACTAAACCGGGAAGAGAATGTGTGACATTTTTAGCTGTTACTAACGTTGCATTATGGTTACTTTCCATATTTAGTCATTTACTTTCCCAAGATCATTTAGTTCAGCTCAGTGTGATTGAAGAACCACTTTGGTCTTGTCTGGTGAATATTCTTAGCCCTATAACCATGCTGTACCATTTATCGTCAGCTGCGTGTTTTATAGATATATGGTACAAGGCCTATCGAATACCTTTGTCTAACATCACACATGTGTAACAACATCTAATTTTAATTATAACAAATATATACAATGAACAATTACAAAAATAATGTGAAAATATTGTGCACTGATGCAAAAGCTCTTGCTCAATCAAAATCATCTTTTGTGTATTTATAATTCTGCAGTCAACCAAAAGTTGAAACAGTTTCATTGGCTCAAAGGCTATCATTCTTAAAGCTGGTTCTATAACAGAATATCGATAATTAAAGTCTTTGGATATCATAAAGCTACAATTTTATTCATCAAGTCATAAACTTACTCTCTGTTGAAAATGTAATGGACTGTTTTTAACATTATGTACCATGTAGAATGTTTGTACGCTTCTTTAAACCTTTTGTAATGTTTAAATAAAAATATTCAAAATTAGCACTGATGTTTTGATTTTTAATGAGTCCATTTATCACATTTATTATTGAGTGTCAGAATTAGCGCCGCTCGATCTGTACCTGCAATTGTGAGCAGATGGTTACGAAAACCATTTGGTTACTACAAACCACTACTGCTAAATATTGATTTTATTAAATGAAGTATGTTGAAGGCATTTGGGTTTAATCATTTGTGACCCCACAATTGTAGAGGAACTTTTACAGAACTTCTCGCAATAAGGGTACCTGCTGGTGCCTGAGCATTGAGTTTTTAGAACTTCATTGATAACCAGTTGGTGTAGAATATTGTAATTTTCATTAAAACCTTTTGCGGTGATAAACGACTGCCTATATATATATATATTTCTCAGTTTGTAGATATGTATGTGTGTCTCTCAGGCTATAGCTATAGTGCTCGCTAATTATTTTACAAATGCAGCCAAGTGTTACGATACCCCTGTTAAGACACATTTTTCGTAAGGTTCAATTACTATATCCGGGGTCAATTCTCACGCGGACAATTATATTGTTTCTGTGGGAAAAGCCTCGACATTATATCTTCGTTCAGTCAGATAAAGACAATATCATACTGTATTTCATTTTTACATTTGTACCAGTATCGAGAGGTACCAGTATCGTCATATTGAAAGTTTTGATGGATAGCTTCTGGTGGAACAGTAACCTTTTTATTCACCCACACTTCTATGCAAGAATTGCTATTATTAATTTTACTTAGTCGGGAATTTTTTTTTCAGTTCATATTAATTGTATCATTATAAAAATTATAGAACTATCTTTTATTGTAATTGTAGCAAAACCGTTTTAATTTAGCTATTACTTGTTAATTATTTCACATTTACATCTAAACCTTTTTATAGTCGTTTTATTTTTTTTAATTTATTTGACCTGCACAAAACATTTTTCTCATGATATGAAGTTTAAAAGTTGTTTGACAAAGTTTGAATACCTTTACAGTTGTTTTTATTTTCTCTCTCATTTATTTCAATTACACAAAACGCATTTCTCATGATATGTAGTTTGAAAGTTAGAATGGCAAATGTTGTTATATGCTAAATACAAATCAATTTTCTGTCCAAAGACTTTTTTATTACCCGGGGCAATGCCGGGTTGTACAGCTGGTCTATATGTATAAATCTGTGTTTGCTTTTTCATTTTTTTTGTATTTTTGTTAAATTCTGTGGGCAATTATAGCAATTAAAATCTAGCCATAAAAAATTCCCTAACACTGAATTTGATATTGAGACCTCCAGATCTGAATGCGTTGAACTTAACCATTAAATTACACAGAATACAATGGATTCAATGAAATAGTCATTACATTGGTTAAGATACTCACGCTCGAAGTGCTTGCTTGGAGTTAATAACTAGCGATGTTGACCATTACACCATAACGATTGTTAAGCTGGCCAAGGTAAGTTCTAGGTTTCCAGGTAATTTACTCAAATTCATTAGAAAATTATTCTAATACCCGTGGAATGCCGGGTATTTGGTTATTTTATCGTATAATTGACATGTTTGACAAATTCCAAAAATATTGTCATCGGATTCATTAGCAAGTCTGTATCTACTCTAAAGAAGTAGATCAACTAGGGTGGTTCAATTAATTTTAAAAGCAACATTAAGAGGATAACTCCAAGTTTATCAATAAACAAAGACGCTAATGTTTGCTCAGTATTGCATGCAGTTATCAACTACAAATATTTTTTGCATATTACAGAAGGTGCATGTAAAGAGCCAGAAAACACCTTCCACACATACATGCATGAAAAACAATAATTTCTATTCCGTGACACTAACATTCTACATCCACCATCGTATGTTCCAGTTAACTAATGTCCTGTTACTACAACAGGGCGTTAATTAACTGAATGAGTAATGTTCATTCTGTTACTAAAATTTCCTGTTAGTACAATTTACTCTCCTGACCTCTTTGCAATACTATCAGATTACCAACTTTAAAAACACTGTTATTTAACTCACTCAATATTTCCTGATTTCTGTTTTCTCTTTTTGGTTTTGACATCCAGCAGAAACATAATTTTGTTGTTGATTACTATTGCCAATAAAAAATAAAAATGCAAACATAGGTTTGTTTAAATTTCAACATCTATCAGTTCTCCAGCATTGTAGATCGATAATAATATTTCTTAACACTAAACGTCCTCTACTTATTTGTGGGAGTTATCGTCTCATGAAGTAGCAATAATACATGCCCATGTAGTAGTATAGTCATAAGTAGTTAGTCAATAGAATGAAGCTCGGTATAACCTGTATGATACGGTGATGACATTAATTACTATCGATTTGTGTTCTAACATTAATTGTACGCAGCCATCATGTTTTGTAGCAGGAAACGGAAAACCCTCTTTATTCTTCACAATCTAGCGAGCCTAATAACTATACAGTAATGATATATATATAACACATGTAGCGAGTCCAATAAAGCAATATACAACATCCCCCTTTCAAGCAACAGTAACAGATATTACAGGTTGGTTAAGCAACATATAGGAAAGTCTCCGGAGCAGTTCCACTAAGGCTAAGCCGATGAATAACATATGTGTATATACATTTTAAGCAAACACTAGAGTCTAGTGAGTGTTAGATCACTAGTCTGTGTAACGAGTATTTGTAGGTTGATTGTCTTGTATTGTTACTTGAGTATGTCCGGTACCATATAGTCCTCTAGGTGCTTTGGCCTCTTCCGCTCTCTGGGTAGAGCACATAACCTACCTGACCACGGCTGGCTGGCTATACTAGGGGTTAGATGCGAACCCAAGCCCTCTGCGCCAGGTGAGTCAGGTGCCAGCGCTCCACATGAGTTGGCTCTTTGTAGCACCTCTGCACTCCGTGGAACCGGCAGAGGGGCTTTTGGTGTAGATACCACGGGGCCCTCCTCCCTGACGTCAACTAGAGCACTCCTGTTGCGTCTGATTACTCACTTATCCGTTTTTACTTCGTACGATCGAGGGGCAGACTGTCCTATAACGCATCCCTCTTGACACATGTCTCTCACGTATACTGGGCATCCGGGTTTTAGCTCGGGCAACTGGTGCGCTCTATGCCGGACGTCATGGTTAAGCTTAGTTCTTAGGTTAATAGATGTCTCCTTGTCTACGAGGGAGTCCTTGGAGTGTTGTATAAACCTTTGTTCAGGCATAATTGGGAGGGTCGTACGGATGAGGCGGCCCATTAGCAGCTCTGAAGGTGTAAAGCCATTTTCTAATGGAGTAGCCCTATAGGTCATGAGGCTCAGATAAGGGTCTTTAGTCTTCTCCCACATGCGCTTGACTGTGCCAACAGCACGCTCTGCTTCACCATTAGACCTTGGATATCTTGGTGAGCTGGTGACATGTTGAAACCCATAGCTCTTGGCAAACTCCCTGAACTCCCTGGAGCTGAACTGCGGCCCATTATCTGAGATAACTACGTCTGGAGTGCCGTGCACAGCAAAAACTGCTTTAAGCTTGCCTATGGTCGCTATTGACCCCATGGACTCCAGTCGTTTAACTTCAATGAAGCGGCTGTAGTAATCCACAACGAGAAGATAAGTTCTTTTCCGAAACTCAAAAAGGTCAGCACCTACTCTCGACCATGGCCTATCTAGGAAGCTTGAGGGACACAAGGGTTCTACTGGTGCTGGTGTGTTGATTCGGCATGTATAACAATTTTGGACCATCTCTTTGATCTGTGATGAGATCCCTGGCCACCAGACGGCTCTCCCGGCTCGGGCTTGACACTTCACTATTCCTTGGTGAGCCTGGTGAATCCGTTCTAGAGTCCGCAATCTCAAGTCCATAGGTACAACCACTCTTTGGTCATAAACCACGACCCCATCCACTTCTGTGAGATGGCCCTTAACATCCCAATACGGGTGAATAGCCGTAGTGGCATCCGACTTGTATGTAGGCCAACCTTTTCTGATTAATGATAGGACTTCTCGACATATAGGGTCTAGCTGTTGGGCATTTCTCATCTCCAGGATCAGAGGATCTTCACTCAGCACAGTAGCCGTAACTGATTCCACCTCCTGGATGAATAGGGTGTCTACCGATGAAGGTTCCTCTGCTGGTGCCTGGGACAAAGCATTGGCTATGTGATTGTGTGACCCCTGAACATACTTCACGGTTGGTGCGTATCTCATAAGCCGGAGTCTCATCCTAAGTACTCGTGCGGGCACTTGATCTAAGTCTTTAATACCCATGAGTCTGACTAATGGCTTGTGGTCCGTCTCAACAGTAAAAAACAGTCCTCGAAGAAATTGGTCCAGCTTGTCGCAGGCCCAGGCCATGGCCAATGCTTCTTTCTCAATAGTAGCGTAGTTTCGTTCTGTCTCTGTGAGGGATCTAGATGTATAATAAACTGGTCTTCTGCTACCATCTGGCTGTACTTGGAACATTGTAGCCCCAAGTCCAGCCTGACTAGCATCTGTGCTCACGATTGTCTCCAGAGTGGGATTGTAGTGGGCCATGACCTGAGTAGAAGTAAGTAGGCCTTTAATCTTCTGAAATGCCTCTTCTTGGGGCTTGTCCCATATCCACTCCCTGCCCTCCTTCAGCAGCTCACGCATGGGGGCATTCATTGAGGCAAGATGGGGGATGAACCGAGCCATTTGGTTGAACATCCCATTGATTCTTCGCAGCTCAGTCTGGTTCTTTGGGGGAGGGAAGTCTTGAATAGCAGCAGTCTTAGCAGGATCCGGGCAGACGCCATTTCCATCTACAATATGTCCCAAAAACTTGACTTGCGATCTTCCTACTTCACACTTTGACTGATTTAGCGTGAGCCTTGCTCCTTGAAGTCTCAGCAGAACTCTCCTCAGAGCTTCGTCATGGGTGGCTCTATCTCTGCCATAAATCAGGATGTCATCCATGTGACAAATAACATTTTCCAAACCGCAAAGGAGCTTGCTCATTGCTCGTGAAAATATCTCCGGGGCACTGGATATGCCGAATGGCAGACGGTTGAATGAATATCGCCCAAAAGGTGTCAGAAAGGTAGTAAGCTTTCTGAAGTCTTGGTCGAGGTCGATCTGCCAAAATCCGCTATTGGCATCAAGTTTAGTAAATATTTTCCTTCCGCCCAAAAGAGCCAAGCTTTCATCTACTGATGGCATGGGGAACACTTCACGTTTCACAGCTTTGTTTAATCCAGTCAAATCCACGCAGATTCGGACATCTCCAAAAGGTTTTCGGACGGGCACCATGCCACTACACCACTCGGTAGCTTCAGCCATTGGTGAAATCACTCCCTGGACTACCATCTCCTCAAGTTTCCGCTTTGTCTTTTCTCGTAAAGGTAATGGTACCTTTCTTGGAGTGTAGATGCAGACTGGCTGGTAGTTTTCCTTCAGCGATATGCTGTATGAGTAGTCCTTCAGTTTTCCTAGTCCTTTGAAAAGTTCTGGGAATTCGCTCAGCATGTCCTTTGTAACTTCAGCTTGTTCCTTTACATTATATGTGACGAGTTTGAGCTTTTCGCAAGCCTTTCTGCTTAACAGCGAGGTTGCCTGGTTGCGAATCACAAACACAGTTTCCTTGTGTTTCCATGCTTTGTATTTGAGCTCAGCATCAAAGGATCCTAGGACGTGGAGTTCCTGGTCCCCTGGCCCAAAAAGGTGCGAATTAGTCTTCTCGAGTTGTATGTCTTTCAGCCAGGGCACCTTGTCACTAATCAGCGTCCCATCAGCTCCAGTATCTAGTTTGAAACTTGTGTTGTGGCCATTTACCTCTACTTCTGCTTTCCAGGCATCCACTGTTAACTGGCCAATGCGGAACTCACCGTTGAATAATAGGTCTCCTGGGGTCTCTCTGACCTGAATTGTCCTAGAACGACACTGCTTCTGGTAGTGTCCTACTTTTCGACACTTCCTGCACTCGGCGTCTTTAGCTGGGCAATTTCTCCTTGGGTGTGATGGTTCCCTTCCGCATCTTGAACACCTCGATTGTCCACCATATCTTTGGTTATATACGGGTAGGTTTCTCTCTTCATGGATTGGTGGGCTTGGTCCTGGTTTTTGCTCCTGGGTTTTCTTGTGCGTCCTACTGACTGCATCTACCCCTATGGTCCCTGAACCACTCTTCCCCACCGATTGCATCACTGAAGAGGTAACCTCGTCACTACGGCAAATTCTCACTGCTTGAGCTAAGGTCAATGTGTTTCCATGTGAAATCAACTTTTTGCGTACAGTGTCGTCTTTGACACCCAAAACTAATCTGTCCCTCAGCATCTCGTTGTAGGGAGAGTCACCCTCAGTGTTTCCAGCAGCTGAACGGTAATTATATGAACATCTGTCACTTAAAGCTTGCAGTTCTGCATAGAAAGTATCAAAAGATTCATCGGGTAACTGGTTTCGCACATTGAACTTGTAACGTTCGTGAACTACATTTCTCTCCCCTATGCAATATTGTTCCAAAATGCTCAAAATGGCAGTCAATGAGTTATCAGTATTATAAATCTCACTCGATTCTACAATTTGTGCAGCATTGTCACCTAAGGTATATAATAATAAGGCACGTTGATATTCTTCCTCTTCTTCAGCTAACCTAGACAACACATAGAAGGATTGCCACCTGCTCCGAAACCTTCTAAAATTGACCTCACGCTCGCCATCTAGAACAAGTTCACCTGGGGGGTCGATTCTCGGTGCATTACGTTGGACAATTACAGCTCTTTGATTGGCAACATCCTCCTCATCACCCATCACGCGAATTTTTCACGCTGCCACCATGTATGATACGGTGATGACATTAATTACTATCGATTTGTGTTCTAACATTAATTGTACGCAGCCATCATGTTTTGTAGCAGGAAACGGAAAACCCTCTTTATTCTTCACAATATAGCGAGCTTAATAACTATACAGTAATGATATATATATATATAACACATGTAGCGAGTCCGATAAAGCAATATACAACATAACCAGGTTTGATTTCGTTGAGAAAACAGCTCAGAGTTTCTAGTCATAAGGTAGTTTTTATAAGTAAACAAATAGGTTCAAAAAATGAAATGACAAAGTTGTGTGATTGGTGTTTACATTTGTAATTTGTTCTAAATTATACCTGATATTTACAGTAACACTGCAATATGCAATATATACATTCTGCTAGGAAACCTCTTGAAAAAATATTTAAATCAACACAAAGTATGGATTAAATATACCAAAGGCGTCAAGTTGAATGAACCAAAACGTATATTATTATCTAAATGAAAATTTTAATATCTTAACAGAACATTCATATGAGAAACAAAACTAAACAGGTAATTTAGCTTACTGTATGCAGAATAATGCAGCAAAGGTTCTAAACCATCCTGAGTTTTTTTTAACTCAGTAGAAAATTTTTAATAACTCTATGGATTGCCTGAGTGAATATTACAAGATATCCAATAAACACATAATCTGTAAAATGATCTGAATCTAGACAAGATATTGACCAAGTCTTTACAAACTAACCATATCCACTTAGCTGATAACAGTTATTTTTTACACTAAAGTTCATATTTCTTTAGCTAATAACAAGACTGAGTAATATTATATGTATATAGCCAATGTTGGTACTCTTGGAAAGTTCTCTCAGTTGTCTGTCAGAATGCTCCAGAAAATAACCAACTACCTAATACCTTTTAGGTTCAGTCAGACCAAAAACTTTTTCTGCAGCAGAGATTTTGTTCTCCGTTGTATCGAGAAGAGGATTTGTTCTGAGAGCGTTAATTTGTTTTAATTTACTCATTTGTTCCTTAATGACATGTGCTGTAGACAAACGTACTCGTTCTTCGCGTTCTTCTACATACTCCAACAGCTTTTGATCCTCTCTACAAATACAGCATGGCTCATGAGCTATTACTAAAACAAGCATTGTATTTGCAACTGAGGCAGACTCAGACTGAGATACAAGGATGTAGCTAAGTGTAACATAAATTTATAGAAACTAGACACAAACAAATAACACGAGAGGGCAAACAACAGAGCTGTGTGGAAGAGAGTGATAAAGCCTAAACTATGTCAGTCATTGTCGAGACTAGCAATTGTAGGAGAGAGCGAGAGGGAGAGAGAGGGAGAGAGGGAGAGAGGAAGAGAGGCAGATAGGGAAAGAGGGAGATAGGGAGAGAGGGAAAAAAGGAGAGAGGGAAAGATGGAGAGAGGGAGAGAGAAAGGACAAGAGAGTGAGAGTGAGAGAAAGAAAGGACGAGAGAGAGAGAGAGAGAGAGAGAGAGTGAGAGATAAAGAAAGAGAGAGGGAGGGAGAAAGGACAAGAGAGTGAGAGTGAGAGAGAGAGAGAGAGAGTGAGAGATAAAGAAAGAGAGAGGGAGGGAGAGAGAAAGGACAAGAGAGTGAGAGTGAGAGAGAAAGGACAAGAGAGTGAGAGAGAGAGAGAGAGAGAGAGACAGAAAGAGAGAGAGAAAGGACAAAAGAGTGAGAGAGAAAAAGGACAAGAGAGTGAGAGAGAGAAAGAATAAGAGAGTGAGAGAGAGAGAGAAAGAGAAAAAACAAGAGAGTGAGAGAAAAAGAAAAATATTAACAATCCATAAAAATATTTTGTAAATATTACTTGCCATAACATAGCATTAAAATGTAATCCTAAATATTACATTAAATGTAATTTTCTGCTGGGAAGTATAGTTAATGTACGCTTTAAACTATTTACTTTCAAAGTTAATTTACCATAGCATTTATAATAAATGTAGATTATCGTTTGAGAAATTTAGTTTCACGAGCCGTTTACGCTGACTGCTGCCTCATAAGATCGAAAGAGACTTGCTTCTCTTTGTCTCTAAAAGCTACCCGAGGTATTAACGTAACTAGACTTTGAGTAGACAGTAGAGAGGATTGGAAAACCTTTTTTGAAAAATGTCTTAACAAATGGTTTTACAACTGCCCTCTTGAGAAAGTTCACACCTTGCCTCTAGACAGGTGCTATCAGCTGCAGTTCCTAAAACGTGCAAACTTCTCCAACTAACTTTGGATCACCTTATGGATTAACTTCTACTACATTACAATGCTGCAGTCTTAAATCATCAAAAGTTTGCTATAATCTTTAAAGCGATTAAAATCTAACAATAAAAAATCTGTATCGCATAAGATTTGATCTCAGAACCTCCCAATCATAAGGCAAAAAGCTAACCTATTAAGCTACACATAACGCAATGGATTCATTGGGTGATATGAGTCATTAGCTGGCTTACAATACGTATAGCGACATAAAAGCCGTGAAAACAACAGCTCTCGCGGCTCTCAATGGTAAGTTTACCAATACGGATACTAGCTTACTCAAATTAGCCAATGACAACTACATTATCCGCCACTGTTTATAAGCTGTTCTTTAATACCCACGCAACACCGGACATTCGGCTAGTCTTTTCTATAATATGACCGTGTCAATCCGACTGTCTGTTCGTCTGCCCATCTGTTTGTCCAAAGCCATTGCCAGAGATTGGAAGAATGATTGCATCAGAATGGACTCGAAACAACAACATTTGACTTCCCACCTAGCACGCTATAACTTGCTCTGATCATTCATCTTCCCGGTTTGGTAATTATTGTGATCATACTTATTGCATGTGACTATCTCTTCCAGCTCGTTGCACTGTCAGGATACTAGCATCATTAATAAATTAATATTAAGTTAATTTTTCAGCATTGCACTGGTGCAACTACTGCTTGAGTTGATTAAACAGTAGTTTTAAAGTTATTCATAAATAGGACTTATATAAAATCTTTGTACCAGAGTCTTACCCAATGAATAACAAACGGTGTGGGAAATAGTTCAATTATCTGAAAGAAGTTGTTTACTCTTTGCTACGCCTAAAGAAAATTGACTTGGTTGCCTAAATTATAGCTCTACTAGCTGTATTACTCGGCTTTGCCTGGATAACAAAAGAAGTCTTTGCACAGATAATTGATTTGTATTTAACATATAACAATATTTGCCATTCTAACTTTTAAACTTTATAGCTTGAGAAAATATTTTGTGTAGTTGAAATAAATTAGGAGAAAATAAAAATAACTCTAAAGGTTTTCAAACTTTGTCAAACAACTGTAAGTTTCAGACTTCGCATCTTGAGGAGAATGTTTTGTGCAGGTCAAATAAATTAAAAAACATAAAACAACTATAAAAGGGTTTAAATGTAAATCTGAAATAATCAGCAAGTATTAGCTAAGTTAAGTCTGTTTTGCTACGATTACAATAAGAGATGATTCGGTAATGATAGAATTAATATGAACTGAGAAAACGAAATAAAAATCCTGAGTATGTTGAATTAATAACAATTTTTGCATAGACGTGTGTGTGTGTGTGTGTGTGTAAAAAAGGCTCCACCCGAAACTATCTATCAAAACTTAGAATACAACAATACTGATACCTCTCGATACTGGTATAAATGTAAAAATGAGATACTGTTGTGTCTTTGTCTGCCCGAACAGAGAGAGAATGTCGAGGCTCATTCTATGGAGATAATATTATTTTCTGCGTGAGAAAAGTTGGCCTTGACCCGGGATATAGTAATTGAACCTTAGGAAAAATATTTTCTAACAAGGCCTCCTAACGCGTGAGCGCAATGCTAAAATAATTAGCGTTTGCGTAAAGTCTACGGTATATGATAACATATTGGTTGATATACCTTTGTAGCTCAGTGGTAGAGTGCCTGAATTTTGGAACCTGCGGATGCATTCGTTGTGAGTTCAAATCCATCAGAACGTGGAATTTTAATTTCAAGATTTTAATAGCTATAGCTGAATGGTTGGATTGATACATACCAACATTTAGAAACATATACATAGATGGTTATAAATAGATCTTGTTTCTACCATATCATTGTACTTTTGTTATTAAAATTAAAATAATTAATCAAGGAAGTAATAAATGGATTTATTCATAAATTTTCTTACCAGTTCTAGTAATATTGCAGATTTAAATTGATATAATATATGAGAAGGGAATTGAGCAGATAATTTTGAATAGTAACAAATCCAGTGAAAACAGAGACACATTAACTTACATCAAAAGCTCACAATAAGCTTGTATTGTGGTCAGTAATGTTATTTTATTATTACTACAGTGGTTTTGTAGAAACCACATTTGACTTAATTGTTTAGAGTCCCTGTTTATGGTGCAACAGGGTAGGGTTTAATCTTTAAAAAAATTAAAACCTTCAAGTCTTGGGCAGAAAGTACATTCAATCTTAAATCAACAATTGAGAGTAGCCTGCTAAAGCTGCATCCAATAAGCAAGTTTCAGGAAGTCTAACACTTCACTGTCTTTTTTTCTTGTTTCATGTTGAATCATTGCTTTTTTGCGCATTTCGTAATTTGAACAATGAACGTCGTGTTCACTTAAACGATTTGCACCACTGAGACTATTTATACTCACTTTTTCATTAATTGTTAAGAAAACGTTTTTTAAAGATGACCTTTCACAAAGTCTTTGTAGATTTAATCAGGAAGTATTGGCATTTTTTATTATTTGTGATTGTTTCTGATGTGTGAGGTGATCTGACCATCAAAGTATTTCAAAATTATAATTTACCAAACAGAACAGAACAGAGACTTGGAACGCTTCAACTCGAAAGCAATAGCCGATATTAAAAATACTTCAACAATAAAAACTAGTCGTGTCATTTAGCACAAATTTTTTTTGAGCGTTTCAATTGCAATAAAATCTCATCAATTTTAATCTAGAATTATCTTAGCAATCAAATCATCTCAAGCGTCAAAAACAATTGCAAATGACAAAAAATACTGATATTTCCTGATAAAATCTACTAAAGATTTGTGTGAGTACACTTTAAAGGTGTGACAAGCTTTTCATATAATTTGGTATATTGATCTGATGTGAGGCAGCGAAGTATTTGATAAATAAAATCTAAATTGATGGTTAGACACAGCCTTACAGCTAATCCTAATTGTCAACTTTAGAAGTTGTGTCAACCTTTAATTTATGTTAAACTTTCGACTCGCAAGCTCACCTTTTCCGTCGATACCCTATGATGACACCTGCTGCCAGAAATACAACGGTCGCTACTCCAAATGATATTACAGCTATTAGTAAGATCTGTTGAAATCTTTCTTCCCTGTAAAACATACAGAGACTTGCTTAAATTTATTTTTATTTATTTTTGTGACATAAATTAATCTTTCAGCTTTATCCTAACAATAATAATATTATTTTTTTCTGTTGAGTTTTGCTGTCTAAGACAGTTGATACAAAAATTTTACAAACTTTCAGCAGTTTTGAAGCTACATATCAAGTACAAACCCTCATACAGCTGTTCTCTAACTCTTGATGTACTAGTTTAGTAAGCATGTTATAAATATAAGGTTTGTTCACTCAGTCTTTGAAAAAAGACTTCAAAATATCTGCCTTTGCAGAGTAGCATAATCTGGTATGAAGCATAAAAATTATGACAATAAAATTATATCTGCATCTAAATTTACATCAAAGATATCCTACTAACTAGGAACAACTGTTTTAACTTGTGATCTCTTTGTACCTTTTATTATAGGTTTCAACTAATGAAGCTTCAGGGTGAAAAACACAGAAGTTAAAACTTACAAACTGACTGATCTAAAAACACAATCTCCAAAGGCTATATATGTATTCTGTAACCATAAGCGACTTCTTATATACGTATTATCTAAAAATTGTATTTTAAAAAAAGTTTTGAAATTTTTGACATCAATTTTTAAAATTAATTAAACTTTTCTGAGTTTACCCAAAGAGGCATCTGAGCAATTAGGCTTATATACTTAGGAGTTGTACTTCCTATAAAAACGCACTATAAACTTCAATTTTACCTAAATCATTAGTTTCTTTTTCTAAACCTCTTCATCAACTTTGATATCTTTCCTACATTCATTTGTACAAAGGTTAGAAATCAGCTGCCTAAATCCTTGAGTCTGAATTATTGACTTGTAGTGAACTCACTGGCAACTAACACCAATAAAAATTAGTTACAGATGCCAAAATATTTGTGCATAATGGTAATAATTTGAGGCAGTATTTTTAATAGCATAGTTCCTTCCCTTGAATGATATAAATGCTTAACATAACATTTTATAGCGCAGAACTGGTCCAATCTTCATACACTAGTCAGCTCACCAAATCTTTGAAGACGAAACATTTGCAAACAAAAGACTCATGCAAAGTAAAAATACCTTGTGTATTTCATAAGGAACGTATGCATTTTGAGTATACAATGGTCACAATGCTTAACGCTGACAATTTTTACTTTTCACATAATAGTTTGGCGCAAGCCTTAAAATAATAAAATATCTTAACACTTATAACTAACATACCTAGTGCACATTTTTGTCTTTCAGATTTAAACAGAACACATTTGAAATCTTTATAGCTCAACAATTTGTGCTCTAAAAATAACATGACATACTAAATAACAAGACGTACTTAATAACACAACATACTTAATAACATGACATACTTAATAACACAACATACTTAATAACATGACATACTTAATAACATGACATACTTAATAACATGACATACTTAATAACGTGACATACTTAATAACATGACATACTTAATAACATGACATACTTAATAACATGACATACTTAATAATATGACATACTTAATAACATGACATACTTAATAACATGACATACTTAATAACATGACATACTTAATAACATGACATACTTAATAACATGACATACTTAATAACATGACATACTTAATAACATGACATACTTAATAACATGACATACTTAATAACATGACATACTTAATAATATGACATACTTAATAACATGACATACTTAATAACATGACATACTTAATAACATGACATACTTAATAACATGACATACTTAATAACACAACATACTTAATAACATGACATACTTAATAACATGACATACTTAATAACACAACATACTTAATAACATGACATACTTAATAACATGACATATTTAATAACATGACATACTCAATAATATGACATACTTAATAACACGACATACTTAATAACACAACATACTTAATAACATGACATGCTTAATAACACAACATACTTAATAACATGACATACTTAATAACACAACATACTTAATAACATGACATACTCAATAATATGACATACTTAATAACACGACATACTTAATAACACAACATACTTAATAACATGACATACTTAATAACATGACATACTTAATAACACAACATACTTAATAACATGACATACTTAATAACATGACATACTTAATAACACAACATACTTAATAACATGACATACTTAATAACATGACATACTTAATAACATGACATACTTAATAACATGACATACTTAATAACATGACATACTTAATAACATGACATACTTAATAACATGACATACTTAATAACATGACATACTTAATAACATGACATACTTAATAACACAACATACTTAATAACATGACATACTTAATAACATGACATACTTAATAACATGACATACTTAATAACATGACATACTTAATAACATGACATACTTAATAACATGACATACTTAATAACACAACATACTTAATAACATGACATACTTAATAACATGACATACTTAATAACATGACATATTTAATAACATGACATACTTAATAATATGACATACTTAATAACACGACATACTTAATAACACAACATACTTAATAACATGACATACTTAATAACATGACATACTTGATAACATGACATACTTAATAACATGACATACTTAATAAAAGCCACTCACTGAGTATATCAACTTGAGGTTAAAATCTCAAAGCAAAGATAGTGTATAGCAAAGAGCCAAATGTTTTACTTACTCTGTAAGGATGTCTGATAAATCTAGAAAAAAATGATAAGCAATTATATTATTATATTAACATAGTAGAAAAATGAAATATAAAAGACACTTCGCTACACTTTTTGCTAAAATATTACTATAGTACATAAAGCATTTTACTACTCATAATATATTATAACTAATTTCTCAACTTCACAAGATGATGTGCTATATATATGATACAGTCAAATTAGCTAAAATAATGTTTCAACAACGGTTCATACTGTGGGACGATTCACTCCGCCATTGGTAAAAGTTAGATCAATTTTAAATTGTTCATGACCTATATAACTCTCAGTTGCTAAAAAGCAACTATAAATTAACTAGCTCTAAAACTATAAGTTCCAAATACTTGAAACTACAATTATAAAATGGAAACCTTTATTAAACTAATACAGACGGAAAAAAATATGCAATGCAATCTATTATATTTCTTTGGTTCTGAATTTATGAATTGTTAAAAGGGCATGTTACATGCTACCATATTACAGTAAAACTCAACACAAATTATTGAGCTTGAAAAATCGCACTTTATAATTAAACATACCTTTTTGCTACTAAAGAATGTGCCTTAATAAGATTGAGATAAGAATAAGTATATCAATACATGTTATTCATTTAACAAACTGTCGTTAAAGTGCAGTTTTGGCTACCTAGTTGGTTCAGTTGATCCCTGAGACTAGACTTTTTTAGAGTAATTTTTTAAAAATAGTATAATATACTATAGTATACTTTAATAAAATATTATATAATAATAAAAGCATCCAGCTACCACTGGATCATACAGCTAAATAAGTAAAGGTATAGCTTTATTTTATAACTATTAATTCTGGCTACAGAAAAAACCCTAATAGGAAAGAAAGTTACATAGTGATCAAGCAGTGAATTTAGTACGACTATCTTTTACCTGTGGAGTTGCTGGTCATAATTTGTATAGCCAATCTCTTTCTAAAGTCTATCTTTGAGCAGCTCGGATAAAAGGTATGTGATTGCTTGTCACTGCAAAATACCAGCAGCATACGTTCAAACGAAAACCAAAAACTTGTTTCACGCTTCTTTGCCCTACCTTGATGCGTGATACTACTGACATAAATGGAAGTAGTTACTCGTTGGCTATGATGAGGCAATTTTTATTGGATAATGGCTATTGAATGGATTTCTAGAACTATTCTTACAGAAGCGCAGCCTAAGAAAAGCTGACAAGTTGAGAGTTTGAGCTCTATTACATATTCTCCCTTCGCTCACTCAGGAAAAAGTTGCTTGATGAATTAGTCCCAATGGATCACAGTGGGCTTTGGAGAAAAATGAACTCGAGATTTGGAAATAGGAGGCAGTTGGTTACACGTAAAAAGAAAGGGAAAAAAAGGCTGTAAGAAAAAAAAGTTTGCTTTTAAGAGGTTTTCTCTACTGCTTTCTTTGGTGCATGCAAGATGTCAGAGAGCGATGCCTGAGGGACTATCTTGAGTGGTACTGAGTAGATTTATGCTAGAAATATTCCAAGAGATGCTGTGGAAAGGCCCCCAGTCCTTAGATCTGTAGACACAGATGACAGACATAATGTTAGTGAAGGTTCAGTTGACACATGTTCATATACCTTTTCAGATCAACCATAAGTGAAGCAAGTGGAGACAAGCTCTTTAGCAACGTGTGAGCAGTCCGTCAGAGTGAGCATGATGTCTGCTTATCTTAATGCAAGCATATGTTTTAGTTTGTTGCAAGCAGAAGATGTTAGTGTTTTAAGAGCATTGCAGCTCTAAAATGAATTTGTGATTTTGACTAAAAATGTCTAAGTCTAGTGGTAATGGAACTTTGATGACTGAAGGCATGCCAAGTTGCAGAAAGCCATTTAAAGTTTTGTATCATTCCTACAACCACTGGTGGTCTTTATAAATCTAGAACTCTGAAGTGGTGTTTGCAGGTCCGGTGTTCTAGACCACTAGGCTATGACTGCTCTCTGTCTAGCCACAGAGCAGAATAAATAAAAAACACAAGGAGTTTGTTATAGTTATAAAAGTGCCTCGCATCATCTCATCTGGGTAGCACTTGAATAAGACTGTGGTGGAAAGTGGGCGTTAACTTCTAAGAAAAGATAAACAGACCAATGAAAACTATACCTACGATAGAAAGTCCATCCTGGTGGATAAAATACGAAGATAGGGAATGAACTGCCAAGCGAGCAAGATCTGATGACCAGAATATAAGGAAAAGTAATAAATGCTAACAGAAGTATTGGATATGACAGCTCCAAAGATGGAGGAACAGGACAACATAAGGAACTTTATTGTGAATATATTGTGTTAGTTTTCTTTGTATATAATGGTTACTATTCATAGAATGGTGTAAAGCTATTATTCTATTTTTACTTAGTTCTAGACACATAAATTAGGAACACTTTTGTAGCGATACAGTCAACACGGCAGTTTAGGTCTTGCCATTTTTGGCAAAAAAACCGAAAATCTAACCTAAAGCTCAAGATGACACGAACACCAAAATGCTTGCTTACCTCATATCATACTAAAAAAGCCTATAAGTGAATGCAAATTAAAGTTTCTACAGAAGTCATTGCTAAATACTGGCCTCGTGGTAGCAAAGAAATCTCACACAGATATACAATATGTCTAAACGAAAGCAGACTCAACATTTCAGTGCTCTTTTGGATAGTTCGTCAAACTCAAGGCCTGGAAAAGGGCCAATATTAGTCCTATCGGCCCTTTTCCATTCTTAGAAAAGAAAATAGTTTGTGAGTCTACTTCACACAGCTTTGTAAACTTTGCAGTTTTCTTTAGTCTTTAGTTTGTTTTATACACTTAGTTGTGCCATTGTGAAACGTATATTTAAAATTTAATTTATATTTAGTAATATTCTCTCTTATTCTTCTCATTCTCTCTTCTATGCTCTTCTATTCTATCTCTCTTCACTGGGCTTCTATGCTTCAAATGGAGTTTTTTCCAATTAAAATCATAGAACCTGTAAAATCTGTAACCTACGACCAATATACTGTAATTTATGGCTAATATTCTTGAATCTGCTGCTGTTGTACAGTTATCTATTACCAATATACTGTAGTCTATGACTAATATGCCATGATCTAATACAGTATACCAGCCACATAAAACATGACTGATAAATAGTATATGCATTATATAAGAGATACAACGCAATTCTTTGAATGTTATATTTTATGTTAAACATACTTAGTTTGACTAAAATTATATGCACATAACATTAAGGGATTTCCTCAAACAACTAAAATATAAGATGTCTGTGATTTTCACTTTATATTACTATTGTAGGAAATTGGTGTAAAAAAAGATACTAGATCATTGAAATGTGATGAATTAATCATATTGGCAGTTTAGCTGCAAGTTTGATCAAACAAAAAGTCTAACTTCTTGATTAACCTGGCAATTAAATTTTATTCAACTTTGGTGATGCAATGAAAATACATATTTTAATGATGCATTTTGTTAAATTGAAAATTTCATTTTATCTAAAAGTAACCAAACAATCTCTGCACTACAACAAATTATCCACAGACTAAATTCTCACGGGACTACGCAGACTGAATGCTATTTTGTAAGGAAGCATTGAGTTCAAGAAACCTAAATCTAAGATTTCATTAGTTACTAAGAAATGTGTATAACACAATATAAATATGTCATTGCCAGACAGCTAAATAAAATCAAAATTTATTTCTGCCCCATTTTTGCAACATGCAGGAATATAGAGGTTGGTGTATACCAAATAAAATGGTAAAACTTTCAACCTAAAATAAATTTTAATTTGAACAATCAATTAGTTGTCGCAAGTTAGCCTTTTCTTTTGAAAAATTACATTTTTATAACTAAAAATGTTTTATTATAAACACTTACATGCTGCTTTCTATCTAGTATCTTTCTACACAAGTTTTACAAAACAGTCTGTAAACGTGAAGCCATGTTTTCTCTTTTTTCCCAAGCTTATGAGATTTCTTATTAGCTAGCTAAGCAATCAGAACTATCCTGTTGTAGTATTTCAGACGACTCTACGAAACTTGTGAATCAGCATACGCTTCCAGGTAAAAACTATATAAAACACAACAGTTATTCAAGTCTAACAGTTTTGTATAATAATAACATCCAATAAAAACTACTACATTTTTATTAATCAATCAGACTACGTCTCATATGTTATACCAATAAAACAGTCCGTAATTTAGACCACTTTAGGAGTTGTAAACCCTTTACAACGTATACTTGATTCAGTTCTCTTGTGAGGAGCTTTTTTTACTCTAGATCTGTGGAAGCTGATTTGCTGAAAAGTGATTATTGGAAGTAAAGTCATGGTCTATTGTAGAAATATTGAAATCGCAATGTGATGTATCACCTTTAAGATAACAACTACCAAGTTACTATAGAGCGATAGTGTAGACACACCCTCATATGACGCTGCAATGTCATCATGGAAACAGTTGTGTCACTCTCATTCTGTCGTGATTCAGTGACACTGTTTGGAAGAGCAATACCCACGCGATGTAGCATCTTAGTGCCATAGAAACGACCTTAATAATCAACGGTGCCTTACTTGTACGCATGCATAAGTTAAAGATACAACCTTGACATAGGCGTTGCTCAACCATATCTCTACTATAGCACTTTATTGAAAGATGATCTTGCCCGCCCACCATAGCCCTCAGCACTGGGGCTGTTTATGGTGTGTACTTACACTTAATTTCATACGATATTTGTAATATATTTGTATATTTGTTTATATTGATGTACACTCAAATAGATACTGCAAACTGTTAAACAGCCTGTAGCCATAAACTGTTTGTGAAAACTGAAATGCCAAAAACGATATTGAAAAAAGTTAATCAAAAGTTAGTCTATTTGTATATAAATGTTTTTATATCAGAGAACAAAAAACACGTTAGTTTAATAAATGAAAAAATAAGTCCAATTTGTTGACAAGGCTTGAGTGCAAATAAGATAGGCCAAATTTGTATGAAAAGAATACAGTCTAAAATCTTTTCTGCAATGGTGAGAATTTTAATCAGGTCAAACTGTTCACCAATAATTCGTTTTAGGTGTCTCCAAATAACCAGATCTCAGAGACTATGACTATGCAGTGAGAAAATGTAATACTATCTGTAATGTAATGTAATCTATACACAGTTACATACCAAATCTCAGGAAGCTCCTTATTTCAGCTCAAAGCAGTCACTCCGTGTGTTAAGCAGTCGAGTCAGAAATACTTGAGTCTGAGGAAGAATGTTCCAACAATGCTTATCTTCATTAGCCATTTGTGTAGTACTCCCTGAAAATGTTACTAGCTGGAGGCTGGATTAGCAGTTTCTTAGTAAGTATACTGCGGCTACGAGCTGCTTGCAAAGTTAGAGTTAACATAATAAATATATTACTTATTTTTGGTCAGCTCATATACAATAAAAATATTTTAATAGTAAGCAAACAATTTTTGAAAAATTTACAAATTAGACACAGATTTTTAATTGTCAGTTTTTATATATTAGAATAAAACAAGCAAAATACTCTATAAATTGTCTTTATTTATTGTAGAGTGATGTTTTTAGTGCAAACCTGTTATCACAGCTGAATAAGTTGAACTAAAATATCATATAACCTCTTTTAGTCATATTATAAAAAGTCTAAGATTTTAAAATCATAGACTTAGGCTATTAGTAGTACATCTATATACGCTTCTTTAAATAGAGTGCTAGAATGTCCTGACAGCTGACAGATAAAACGGAAAGTATGCTTTGTAATTCTGTTAGATTCAATCTTGAAGCTGTTGAATTTTAGAGCAATGTATGATGTGAACACAAAACTAAGCATACCTAGTTATTTAAATTTCAATGATATGTCGATTATAAGCGCATTAGAATGATGTGTGACCGCAAGTACAAGCAATTCAGAACACTTATGTAATTCTTAATAAATGGCTTTTGTGTAATTTCCTTTTTCTCATATTCTAAATTTGAATTGATAAGCGATGTTGTCTGTACTTCATATTCAGCAGTTTAGAGGGGCTAAATACTAATAGATAGAAATCCAAAAGGCCTTTTTTGTTTTATTACGAAGGCGTTGAAAAAGTAACTGGCTTTATCTCTTTTAGTAAGATGCATTTGCTTTTGAGCAAGTTGTTGCTTTTTCTCATTAATAGCCAAATAGTCAGTTTTTCTGATAGCCAGCTGAAACCCCTATGAGTTATCTGCTTGATGACACAACACCACGAAGTACGTAGTGTTTGCTGTGCTCTTCGACGAAACACTTTCAACAAATGAGAGTTAAGCCAATTATTTTTGCTGTAAAAAGAATAATAGCTCTCTGTATCTTTCAGGAAACATGATTCTCTCTCTCTCTCTCTCTCTCTCTCTCCCTCCCCCTCTCTCCCTCTCTTCCTCTCTCTCTCTTTCTCCCTCTCTCTCTCACTTGCAGTCAGTTGTTTTGACAATGAATGCTCTATGGTTTTGCCTTTAATACTCACTGACTTCCATTTAGCTTTGCTTTCTAACTTCCTTTGCCATCTGGTTGCGCTGGTTACAAACATCAAGTAGCAAGTAATACAAGTAATTTCCTGCAAAGATTTTAACTGATGAAGAAAAACTACTGTAGCCAACAATGCTAAGTGTACTGTTTGTGGTAGCTTGACTGGCAACCAAGACAGACATGTTGGCACAGTAGACACACATGTTTAAGTAGTACATACATTATAAAGTCAAACATCAATCGATGTTTGTAAAGTCAGCTAGCTACATGTATGTGAAAGTTAAACGAGCCAACTGTAGAATAATCTCTCAGACCAAGTCACATGTAGGTATGCGAAAAAATAAACTTTATGTAAATAAATATCTATAGAGCTCCCATATTTTGATTCTAACTTTTTAAGATTTACACTTGGGGCACTATAAGCTACTTTTGTATTTGTAGGTCGTAATGATCTCATTCTGTATTGTTCTGCAGAGTGTTGGAAGCATAAGCTCATCGGCTGAGCTAACAGACTCTATAGAAAACCGCTTATACCACATTCAGAGTTCTTCTTCATTTGCTTTCAATGCAGCCTCATTTGTTTTTTCCTTCAAATACCTTTTGTTACCATTGAAACTTGTGTCAGCGGAGTCTATAATCAATGGCAAATCACTAAATTCTGACTGGTTTGCAAGTGTAATAACAAAGCTCGCAACTGAGACATCTCCGAAAAAGGTAACTACTGGGCACATTTCTCATCGAACCACAATTCTTTCTGCAAAACTTCCAAAGCTGAAAACTGCTGACACTTTACATAAAACATCTCCCAAGTGGCTGTCGACCAATAACCTCATAAATCTATCCAGTGTTGCGGTGAATTCAGGTACATCCATAGCTGCCTCAGTTTGGACAAATGCACAAGACATTACGAAGATAGTTACTCCACAGACATCTTTTACACCAAATCAGCAAATATCAAAGTGGAATTATATACCATCTATATTTAACATAGACCCAGATACCTACCAAAATATACGTCGAAGACAAGGATTGTCTAGTAAGACACCAAAAGGCCTTTCATCTTTAGTTCTTACAAAGCCATCTGCGACGACTATTCATCTAGACTCAAGTACTAGCAGTTATAGAAACTTGTCTGGTAAAACAAGCTCTAACACCAATGGAGACAATCTGGTTATTGAGACTTCTAGAGTTACATTGAGGGCAGCAGGTAAGCTCAGTAAAAAACTGAATGTATTGAGGAGTACAAACAGCAGGCCTCACCTCGTTCATAACCTGTACACAATGACTAGACGAAAGTATCACCTCAAATATATTTAAAAAATTTGTGAAATTCTATACAGCAAGTTTTTATAAAAATGTATATAATAACACTTTCTTGAAGTTTTATTTTTTATTTATCACTTTGTTTTCAAAACTAGCCAAGTTTTTACAAAACACAGGTTTAGATTGTAAAATGTTATACATTTTTATATTAAGATAAGTTTGGCTGTAGTTTCCTAAATAGAGATAAACCGAAAGAAAAATGATAAGAGTATATCGGTATATACAGTATAAGGTAACTAAGAAGTGAAAGAATGCATACAGTAATTATATAATTTATGATTTATCACTAATGGCTAACCAATATTCACTACACTAACTATCAACTCAGTGTTTCAGAGTTTTTTTTAATCATTAATAACATAAAACAAACTTTTCTAGCCTTCAAAGAAGTGTATACAGATCTACCTAAATCAGCTAATACCCATCCTCCTATACCAACCGATCAACCGTCAGAGCCAAGTGCTTTGCTAGGACTTATTCTCAACAAACGAGACACAAAAACAGCTGGTCCAACATTCTCTTTGACCTCAGCTACAACATTGCGTTCTGGTGAGAGTTCTATAGCTGTAACCTCTACTACTAAAGAGGATTAATATGCTTTTAGATGTACTTGAGAAAATGAAGAGCCTGCTAGATGTAGTCAAAAACATGGGAACTTGATATTAAAAAATTTAAATGTTGCTAAGCAACCAGTACTTGGAAAAGATGTCAACATTTTTTATCTTAAGCAACCATAAACAATTTGATTTGTTCTTTATTTAAACAAGCTCCGACGGAAGGCGATTGTTTTAAATATAGCAAAGAGAGTTTCAGATAAACTTGGAAACGTTTTATTTTATAAGGCTCATACATGTGTACTAACTAGGCACTAACTAGGCCACCCATAGTACTATTCAGCAAAAAAACTACCTTCTGTTAGTCATCTAGCATTTTATCAAGTTACCTTTGATGGGTTTTTCTAAGTGAAGTAAAACATGGTACATTTGTATAGTAAAATATGTTACCATGCCACCGGCTAGTTGTGAGTCACGCAATCTTTTCAATTGCAAGGGTTGTAATAAAGAGAAGTAATTTATTTTAAGTATTTATATATCTATAGTATATTTATGCTATTTACGCCTGATGTTGCACACATAATAAAAATGTTTAGTACAGGGAATTTAGTTTTAATCAACATGTACAACATTCACCATTCTAACCTTTAGACGAAGGTGTTTTGTTTATTTTTGGTTGGCTACAAGTTTAATTAAATTTATATTATCATACATATATTCATAGCATGTTTGAGAAGTTTGGGCACGTATTTTTCTTTTATTAGTTCAAACGAAATAGCTGAAGCATGAAGCTTGTATATTTTAACCATTAAAGAATGGCCATTAAAGATTGGCAAGTGTAGTAAGTAGGTACACAATTATTCCACAGTAGCGCAAGTAGGTTGTGTTGTGCATCGGATAGAAGGCCTGTCTGTAGAACTGTTGCTACCAATTTCAATGAAGATGCGAAGTAGTTTCTTTCTTTATTAGATTTTAATTACTATAGCTAGACATACAGACAGCAGACCAACAATCGACCAACACTTAGATTTATATATATATGTATATAATCACTATAAAACACTAGTGTTTTATCTAAAGTTATAGTGTGTTTTATTGATTTTAATTTGCACTGGTTTTATCATTGAGCACTCCACTCGGATCTTACACTTTTACTCATATATATATATATATATATATATATATATATATATATATATATATATATATATATATATATATATATATATATATATATATATATGAGTAAAAGTGTAAGATTATAAATATTAATATATATATATATATATTAATATATAATAATCATTATTATTGTATATTAATTACCTCTATTATATATATATATAAAATTGTTTCCTCATCCCGGATACCCCGTATGGCTGGTAAATTCTACTCTAACTCGGGTCTCCTACCAGAGACCTGGGAGTTTGAGCACTCGCCTCAAGATCTTAGCTGTTCCCAATAGCGCACTTTTCTGCAACTCACCTAAGTTGATTGCTGTTGGTATTTGGGCAAGCCACATTTTATGCGCCGGTGTTATTGCGCCCAGTGCCCCAATGACTACTGGGATTACAGTTGTTCTTACACTCCAGCATTTTTCAATTTCTTTTCCAAGAGGGAGATATTTCTCTACCTTTTCTTTTTCTTTGCTGGCTATATTGTAGTCATTGGGTATATTGCTGCTATATTTATTATAGTAGCCCTCTTGTTTTCCTTGTCTACCACCACTCTATCTGGTTGGTTTGCTAGGACATGCTTGTCAGTTTGGATGTAGAAGTCCCAGAGGATCTTAGCGCGGTCATTTTCATTGACCTTACCAGGAGCTTCCCACCAGTGTTGTGGTTTATTAAGGCCATACTCATCACATAGACTTCTATACACAACACCTGCGACATGATTATGCCGCTCGGTGTATGCGTTCCCTGCTAGCTGCTTGCATCCACTGATGATGTGTTGGATGGTCTCAGGTGCATCTTTGCACAGTCTGCATCTAGGATCGTCTCTAGTGTGATAGATTTTCGTTTGGAGTTGCTTTGTTGGGAGCACTTGCTCCTGGGCTGCCATGATTAGCGACTCTGTATTGGTCGTTAGGTTTCCTTTGTTCAGCCACATATATGTCTGGTGAAGATCGCCAACCTTAGATATTTGTTGGTAGTAAGCACCATGAAGAGGTTTCGTGTGCCAGACAATTTTCTCATCATCAGGGCGTAGGTCCGTTGTAAGAGCAGCCGATTAAAATTCAGCTAGCAACTTATCTGAGATGGCCATGGAGGCTGCATATGCTTTGATGCTTTGCTCCTCCTCTTTCACTGTCTGCTGTACACTTTTGAGTCCCCTACCGCCATCTTTCCTATCAAGATACAATCTAGTAGTATCAGATTTTGAGTGGAGTGCTCCATGCATGGTCAGCAGTTTACGAGTTGCTATATCTGTTTCTTTGATGGCTTCCTCAGTCCACTTTATTATGCCTGCTGGATATCTTATTACTGGCAGTGCGTAGGTATTTATTGCCATGACTTGGTTCTTGGCATTGAGCTGGCTCCGTAAGACCTGCCGAAGGCATTTCTTGTATTCGGTAATGGCTTTGTGACGTACCTTGGCTTCGTGGTTGATGTTGCTTTGCATAATCCCCAAGTGCTTGTACCCTTCTTCTATATCTTTGATGATACTATTTGGCATTCTTAGGCCATCTGTGGCCATCTGTTGGATAGATTCCAACACAGCCTGATGAATGAGCAAGTCATGAAACTGACAGTAGCTGAGAAAAAAAGATAAGTATTGCTTTTAAATAATTTATTAGTATATATATATATATATATATATTTATATATATATATATATATATATTTATATATATATATATGTACATGTATATACAAATATACATATACGTATATTATATTATATATACTATATATAATATATATTATATAATATATATTATATAATATATATTATATAATATATATTATATAATATATATTATATAATATATATTATATAATATATATTATATAATATATATATTTATTTATATACATATGTATATATACACACAGATGGGAGTGCTTTATACCTGTATAAATATGCATCTAAAGATATAAACCTCAAAGTTGGTGTGTCTGTATGTATGTATGTCCTTTGGTACGCCCGGCCTATTCCATTAAAATCTTGAAAGTGAAAGCTCGCATTCTTCTGGTTTTGAACTCACAAAGATCGCAACTGCAAATTATGAATCATACATTTAGCCACCAAGCTACGCTGTTCTTAAAGATTCAGTAGCTCTTATCACACACCGTATACTCTTTTCTCGATTGCACACAGTAAATGACATAAGTTAAAACTCTTTGAACTTCTTAACTCTATGAAACTCAATGCTTTTTTGTTCCTCCATACTAGGGCTAATCTATTTGCTTCCATACAATATCAACAAACATTTCTCTTAAAATTGAAACGTGGCGATTGTATTTCTGTTCAGTGTCATCCATTATGGTGAAAGCGGGTTCGCAAACAGATAGGTGATAAAATTATAGTCATAATTTCACTAAAATGCATACTACAACTTCCTTCAAGTCAGGGATTACGTGTATGTCACAATTTCCATTTCTATAACATTTCCATAATTCATTTCCTTATTATTTCTATTTCCATAACATTTCCGTAATTCATTTCCATATTATTTCCATTTCCATAACATTTTCATAATCCATTTCCATATTATTTGTATTTCCATAACATTTCCATAATTAATTTCCATATTATTTCCATTTCCATAACATTTCCATAATTCATTTCCATATTATTTCCATTTCCATAACATTTCTATAATTCATTTCCATATTATTTCCATTTCCATAACATTTCCATAATTCATTTCCATATTATTTCCATTTCCATAACATTTCCATATTTCTAAAATAAGACTTCTATATCCATTTCCATAAAATTATGGAAATATTTATGTTTATGGAAACGGATATGGAAAAGTAAACATTTCCATAATATGTTTAGTGATCCTGCGTCAAGTATGTTTTTAGTAAGCTAAATTCATTTAAGTTCGATTCAGCATTTATGGTACACGTTTGTAAGAATTCTTTTATGTAATATGTTGTAATGTTACATTTTCTTGCAGATCAAAGCCACAAAATGCATTAAAGTTATTGTAGGTAACTATAGTTACTAAGATTAACATACTGTTTTGTTACTATTTTTTGAGAATGATATCAATGGTTTTAACTGGGAAGTAATTGCAATAAATCAATGCTATGGTTTTCTATACTACTCTATACAATATTTTCATCGTATGATGCCAACACTAAAATGAACTTAAACCCTATAATTGCATACCAAATAATTTTTCATTGTAGTCGTAGCAAAACAGACTATGTTTAGCCATTATTTGCTGATGATTTCACATTTACCTTTAAACACCTTTACAGTTTTATTTTTCCTTTTAGTTTGTTTCAACAAAAAGCTTATTTCATGGTATGAGATTTAAAAGCTGCAATTGTTTGAAAAAATTTGAAAATCTTTACAGTTGTTTTTTTTCTTTTATTTCATTTGAACTGCACAAAAACACTTTTTCTATGATATGAAGTTTAAAAGTTAGAGTGGTAAATGATGTATATGTTAAATAAAAATAAATCTTCTGTTCAAAGACTTTTTTATTACACGGGCAACACCAGGCATTCAACTAGTATATATATATAGGCCTACTATTATATATATAATCAGTTAAATATATAGTTGTGTATATAATATATTATATTACAATATAATATATTGTAATACAATATATAATATATATTATATATTACATATAATATATATATTATACATGTAACATACATAATATACATATTTTATATAATATAATATATATATATATACTATATTACGATTATATTTCCCTTTTCACTTATTTATTTGCTCGAAACTCATTAAACAAACAAAAATGTTCAAAAAGATCTTATTTTTGTTTTTACACATAGTGCAAGAAGCTATATTTATAAGCCAGCTAGTGTACTAGGTAACCTAATAAATACATCATATAAAGTAGATTAATAAATAGGTACAGTATATGAAATAAAAAAGCGAAACGATTGTAATCGTGAAGCAAAACTTACCTAGGCACCAACATGTTGCCCAAGCATGTTTTAGCTTGTTGATTTATGTGTTTTTGCTTTTTCATATTTGATTTTTTCATGTACTTGTATATATGCAGCTCAAGTAGAGGCTTATTTAAATCTATGCTATAGCGCAAAAGTTGGCAGCTTCAAAAGATTTAATTAATAATATATTTATAGCATAACCCAAAATATCTGCACAGAATTAGTTAAAGGTTGACTTGTAACAAAATCCACATTAAAGTTATTTGGTATCAAAAGATTCACCATGTCTTACTCTGTTGTGTTGTAGGTGCCAAATATGTGGAAATGTGATTACAAGCTCTTAAAAGCTCAAAAAGCAAAAGCTGACATAGATAGAAATCTGTTTATTTCTCTGACGTAGTCATTAGGTTTGGTTATTGTCTTGTCACGTGATGTTCTCACATGAATTGAAAGGCCAATAAAAAGCTCAATATAAAAATTATCGTAGCACTAGTTTATGACAGGCACTTCAGGTTTTACCGAAGACCCCGTATCAACTATAGATGCTCGCTACTTTACAGTTTTGTTTCGGCTGGATCTAATCGTCAAGTTGTAATCTGATCATGTGACCCAATACTTTGCAAATAATTTTTGCAGCACTTTTTGATTATCACAGGTGACCAACAGGTTCGTCATGATTATCATACAATGATATGTACTTCTTCGAGCTAAGGTTAAAAAATTAAACGAATTTTTACGGTAAGTTATAAGATATCAGTGCTAAAAGTGACAGCATTACAATGACGATAAAGCAGACGCGTAAGAACAATAGACATGGTTTTATTGAATGCGTTTTATTGAATGTTTTATATATTGAAGTATATTTGTGGAAATATTTCGACGAATGAGGATGTATGAAAGTGTAAACAGAAGCCATCTCTTACAACTACGTCACATTTGAGCCTTTTTTTGAAAGAGAATCCAAACTATGGCGGTCTCGTATGGCTGCGATTAACTGTTCATTTTTTTAGCTTTTAAAAGCTTGTAATCACATTTCCACATATTTTCCACCTACAACACAACAGAGTAAGACATGGTAAATCTTTTGATATTAAATAACTGTAATGTGAATTTTGTTGCAAGTCAAATTTTAAAGACTCTTGGTTCAATGGCAGTTAGTGTGATTATGTTACATGTACTCTGTTATGTGACTTTGCCTACATACTTAATTTATTTATAAATACATGTATAGGTATATAGATATAAAGTTAAAGAAGCTGCATGCGTAGTTAATTTGCATTCAAATGAGTAATTTGACATATCTGAATTTTAGATGTCAATGCAGAGAAAAAAGGGTAAGTTCTCAACATAATATCTAGTTACAAATAACTAGTGTCTAAAACAGATTACTGTATTAAAGAAAAATGTCAGGTTGAGTCATTACAATCGGTTTTACACTCGTTTTTGATGCCCAACAAAGCAGCACAGATTACCTGTTTCCTGCTAGAGCTAATCACAGCAGTAATAAATGACATGCCAAGTAGGTGACCTAACAATTACAGTACACGAATAATAGGTGGCCAAACAATAACAGCAAAGTGGATGACTAAACAATGACACACAAACACGTAGCTGGTCAAACAATAGCTTGCTAAATTGATGGTTGAATAGTAACACCTTTGGTATAGCCACCTAAAAATATTTTTGTCTAGAACTTCCCTATTGCACCAACAACATACTCACATTTATATGCCTCTACTATTCAAAAACATAAGAGGTAGATTTATCTATTTACTATTTATCTACTTATTAACCTATCTATTTACTATACTACCAAATGATTTTTCTTTTAAATATGGTGTTGTTTAGTAAACACAACCATGACTCTCCTTTCTGATTCTATGTCTCTTGACCCAGTCACCACTAGTAACATGTAGCTAATCCTTTCTGATTCTATGAGTCTCTTGATCCAGTCACTACTAGTAACATGTAGCTAATCCTTTTAGGTTTTATAAGTCTCTTGATCCTATCACTACTAGTAACATGTAGCTAATCCTTTCTGATTTTATGAGTCTCTTGATCCAGTCACTACTAGTAACATGTAGCTAATCCTTTTTGATTTTATGAGTCTCTTGATCCAGTCACTACTAGTAACATGTAGCTAATCCTTTCTGATTCTATGAGTCTCTTGATCCAGTCACTACTAGTAACATGTAGCTAATCCTTTTAGGTTTTATAAGTCTCTTGATCCTATCACTACTAGTAACATGTAGCTAATCCTTTCTGATTTTATGAGTCTCTTGATCCAGTCACTACTAGTAACATGTAGCTAATCCTTTTTGATTTTATGAGTCTCTTGATCCAGTCACTACTAGTAACATGTAGCTAATCCTTTCTGGTTTTATGAGTCTCTTGATTCAGTCACTACTAGTAACGTGTAGCTAATCCTTTCTGATTCTATGAGTCTCTTGATTCAGTCACTACTAGTAATATGTAGCTAATCCTTTCTGGTTTTATGAGTCTCTTGATCCAGTCACTACTAGTAATATGTACCTAATCCTTTCTGGTTTTATGAGTCTCTTGATCCAGTCACTACTAGCAACATGTAGCTAATCCTTTTTGATTTTATGAGTCTCTTGATCCAGTCACTACTAGTAACATGTAGCTAATCCTTTCTGGTTTTATGAGTCTTTTGATCCAGTCCCTACTAGTAACATGTAGCTAATCGTTTCTGGTTTTATGAGCCTCTTGACCCAGTCACTACTAGTAACATGTAGCTAATCCTTTCTGGTTTTATGAGTCTCTTGATTCAGTCGCTACTAGTAACATGTAGTTAATCCTTTTTGGTTTAATGAGTTTTTTGATCCAGTCACTACTAGTAACATGTAGCTAATCCTTTCTGGTTCTATGAGTCTCTTGACCCAGTCACCACTAGTAACATGTAGCTAATCCTTTCTGGTTTTATGAGTCTCTTGATCCAGTCACTACTAGTAACATGTAGTTAATCCTTTCTGGCTTTATGAGCCTCTTGATTCAGTCGCTACTAGTAACATGTAGTTAATCCTTTCTGGTTTTATGAGTTTTTTGATCCAGTCACTACTAGTAACATGTAGCTAATCCTTTCTGGTTTTATGAGTCTCTTGACCTAGTCACCACTAGTAACATGTAGCTAATCCTTTCTGGTTTTATGAGTCTCTTGATCCAGTCACTACTAGTAACATGTAGCTAATCCTTTCTGTTTTTATGAGTCTCTTGATTCAGTCACTATTAGTAACGTGTAGCTAATCGTTTCTGGTTTTATAAGTCTCTTGACCCAGTCACCACTAGTAACGTGTAGCTAATCGTTTCTGGTTTTATGAGTCTCTTGATCCAGTCACTACTAGCAACATGTAGCTAATCCTTTTTGATTTTATGAGTCTCTTGATCCAGTCACTACTAGTAACATGTAGCTAATCCTTTCTGGTTTTATGAGTCTTTTGATCCAGTCCCTACTAGTAACATGTAGCTAATCGTTTCTGGTTTTATGAGCCTCTTGACCCAGTCACTACTAGTAACATGTAGTTAATCCTTTCTGGTTTCATGAGTTTCTTGATCCAGTCACTACTAGTAGCGCGTAGATGACTTGCTTTTTGAAAAATCAAAAAAAAATGTTTGTTACTCAGTTTTACTTTGATATTTTTATCAAACAATTTTCAAGTAACTCAAAACGAAACATTAAATTTATTGTTAGATGAATTGTGGTCTAGTAAGCTTTTTTATTGGTACACTAATGATACAAATAAAATTTCTTAACCACAATAGTTTTCTAAGATAGTTTTAAGAAAATTATTTGTATTATATTTTAGACTAGCTCTAATACCCAGCATTGCTCGAGTAATAAAAAAGTCTTTGAACAGAAAATTTATTTTGATATAACATACCATACACAACATTTACCATTCTAGCTTTTAAATTTCATATCATGAGAAAATATTTTTAAGCAGTTCAAATGAATTAGGAGAAACAAGAAAACAACTGTAAAGGTTTTCAAGCTTTTTCAAACAACTACAACTTTTGAATTTCATATCATGAAAGAAGTGTTTTGTTGAAACAAATTAGAAAGAAAAATAAAACTGTAAATGTGTTTAAATGTAAATGTTAAATAATTAGCAAGTAATGGCTAAATATAATCTGTTTAGCTGTGATTAAAATAATTTTTTTTTCAATAAATAAAGTAATAAAAAAGTTTATTTTACTTTTATATAATCATAATTTAGTATAATTAAGTATAGTTTATTTTTATTTAACACATAACAAAATTTGCCACTCTAACTTTCAAAGTAAATTTCAAAAAAAAAGTGTTTTGTGTAATTGAAATAAATTAAGATAGAAAATAAAAACAACTGTATAGGTTTTCAAACTTTTTCAAACAGCTGTAAATTTCAAGATTCATATCATGAGGAAAAGATTTTGTGCAGGACTACTAAACTAAAAACAAATCAAACACCTGTAAAAGTTTTCAGTTCAGTTTTCAATTCTAATCTTGAAATAAAAAAGTCTTTGGACATAAAATTGATTTGCATCTAACATATAACAACATTTGCCACTCTAACTTTCAAAAAATGCATTTCATGAGAAGTGTTTTGTGTAATTGAAATAAGTTAAGAGAAAAAATAAAAACCATTGTAAAGGTTTTCAAATCACTGTAAATTTAAAATTTCATAACTTTCAGCTTTTCGTTCCAGAAGGTTGTCCGAAAACCGAGTTGTTCAAGGTTCGAAAATTTTTTTCCCATTAAAATAAAATTATGTAAATTTTAATTCATTCCAAGATGAGAAAACCACTTCGGTAAAGTATTTTTTTAACATTTTACACCACAAGCTGTACTGTATATTGCGTACTATAAATAGAAACGAGTAGATATACATGTAGATCGTTTTCAACTTTAATAAACTCAAACTTTAATAGCTCAAACATAAATCACTTACACAATTGTGTAACTGATCCAGATATGGCAATGTGCTTCGCAGAGAATTTTAAATCCGTTTTCACTGTCGATGACGGCCTCACTCCTGAGGTCTCGGCCACTATGTCTGATAGGGCTGTTGACTCGCAGGCAGATATTGATATTGGTGAGGAAGGTGTTCTGGCCATCCTGAAATCTCTCAACCGCCGTAAAGGCTCAGGCCCGGATAATCTCAGTCCTGCACTACTAAATTTTTTAGCTACAGACATAGCTCCTACTTTGACACTAATTTTTAAACATTCCCTAAATACAGGGTGTGTTCCAAGAGACTGGAAATGTGCAAACATCGTACCTGTTTTCAAAAAAGGCGACAGAAAAGCACCGCTTAACTACAGGCCAATTTCTCTGACTAGCGTCCCGTCGAAGTTAATTGAGCATATTATTGCTCACAGCATACGCAACTTTCTCGATCATAACAACATCCTAAGCGAAACTCAACATGGTTTCCGCAAAAAACACAGCTGTGAATCACAGCTTATTCATACAATATCAGATTTAGCTTCTTATAACAATCACAATACTCAAGTAGACGTTTTAGTTCTAGATTTTTGTAAAGCCTTTGATACGGTCCCTCACAATAAATTATTGCATAAACTTATATACTATGGCCTAAATCCAAACATAGTGGCATGGATCCGAGACTGGCTCTCGGGTCGAACATTCAGGGTCATCGTTAATGGTTGTCTTTCTCAGCCGACCCAGGTGACCTCGGGTGTGCCTCAGGGTTCAGTGCTCGGACCACTACTTTTTCTCATTTACATCAATGACCTGCCAGATGCTTTAAACTGTCCATCAACATCTATACGCTTATTTGCCGATGATGCCATCCTTTACAGGCCTGTTAGTTGCGTGTCCGACAGCCAAGCATTGCAGGACCAGTTGAGCAGAGTTGCTGCGTGGGCCGGATCTTGGCAGCTAAAATTTAATGTAGCTAAATGCACATCCACGTCAATGGAGCCGGTTAAATTTTTGCATACATACAGTTATGGAGGCACTCCGCTTATTTCATCCCATTCCTTTGTATACCTGGGCATACAGGTTTCTAAATCGCTCAATTTTAGTGATCATATAAATTTTATTATGCGTAAGGCTAATGCCACCCTTTACATGCTTATGCGAACTCTCAAAGGAACTTCCCATGCTGTTAAGAGAACGGCTTATTTTAGTGTATGTCGTCCTTTACTGGAGTATGCTTCAGAGGTGTGGAAACCACATTTTATGTACATCATTAGGGATTTAGAAGCCATAAACAGAAGAGCGTTCAGATGGGCAAGCGGTTTTAGAAAGTATGACAGTATTACATCTTCAATGGTAAACATGTCTTGGCACACTCTTGAAGAGAGAAGATGCACTAAGGATAAAAACACTTTACTGAAAATTTTAAATCAAGACCTTATGGTCGATTTTAAAAAGTTTAAACTGTGCAACTCTGCCTATTTTACTCGTGGGTCTAATATTAGGCACACTATTAATACAGATGCCATGAAGTTCTCATTTTTTAACCGAGTCATGAAGTTTTGATATATATATGGAACAAGCTCAATGGCAGATTTTATTTAACTCTCGATTTTATAAGAATATCTGATCTCTTTTATCGTTATAGTCGCATCTTATCTCTAAAGGCTTATCGGGCCACAAGAGATATTTTATCGAGATAAAAAAAAAAAAAAATAAAAGGTTTTATTTATGATGATTAAAAAAGAAAACAAAAGTAAAAATGTTCTGCGTTTGGTTCTTAAAACATCAAAAACATCTATAACATCTTAAAGGTTAAGATAAAATACTAATAATTGCAGAGATTGAAAATAATACAGCAAAACATGCCACAGATCAGTTATATAAAAAATCGTAGGAAAAAGAAAATATAAACAGCAATGGCACCTTTACTTCACATCTTTAAAGGAGAATCCTCTTGCAAAACAATTTAGGGCAACTCAATTAGAGGGGTTATCTTCCTGACAAATTTCTTCGAGAGAGGAGACGTCGTTCCAGATAGTTCCTCCCTTTTTGTAAAGAATTTATAAAGCGTAAAATGCTTCTTCGCTTGTTAACGGATGTTTCCGTGCTGTTTCCGGAGCTTTGCTAATTGCATTGCGCATGCTCCGGTTTGGTCGAAAACCGAGTTTATGTTCGAGCTCCGAGACAAACAAATCTCAAAATACTTGATCAAAAACTTAAGGCTAAAATAATTTGCACGCGCATGGTGTATCCCTTATATGAAAACATATCTGATCGCTATGGCATTCTAGCTCAGTGGTAGAGCGACCGAATATGAAAATTGTTGATGCAAATTAGTCGTGAGTTCCAATCCCCCAGAATGCGGAATTTCAGTATCAAGATTTTAGGAGCTACATATAGCTATAGCTGGTATAACAGACCAACAACAGACTTATAGAAATAAATATATATATATATCGTGAAATTAAAAACTTATATTGCTTATGAATGATACAAATGACTCACTTTAAAATTTAAAGATGCAAGTTATTTGTTGATGCAAGCATTTGCCTGGAAGTTGCTTTTTCCTTCCAATAATAGCATTGAAAACTGGTTTTTTATTTCATTTGAAAAGAAAATGAGTGGAGGTTGGCAAGATGGTGCGCATAAGAAATCAAAAGTATTCACTATTAAAGAATGTTGATGAAAATTAACTTATCAAACAGGTAGTAAACCACTCAAAGTAGGTGGTCAACCATCACTACTCAAAGTAGGTGGTCAACCATCACTACTCAAAGTGGGTGGTCAACCATCACTACTCAAAGTAGGTGGTCAACCATCGCTACTCAAAGTAGGTGGTCAACCATCACTACTCAAAGTAGGTGGTCAACCATCACTACTCAAAGTAGGTGGTCAACCATCACTACTCAAAGTAGGTGGTCAACCATCACTACTCAAAGTAGGTGGTCAACCAACACTACTCAAAGTGGGTGGTCAACCATCACTACTCAAAGTAGATGGTCAACCATCGCTACTCAAAGTAGGTGGTCAACCATCACTACTCAAAGTGGGTGGTCAACCATCACTACTCAAAGTAGGTGGTCAACCATCGCTACTCAAAGTAGGTGGTCAACCATCACTACTCAAAGTGGGTGGTCAACCATCACTACTCAAAGTAGGTGGTCAACCATCGCTACTCAAAGTAGGTGGTCAACCATCACTACTCAAAGTGGGTGGTCAACCATCACTACTCAAAGTAGGTGGTCAACCATCGCTACTCAAAGTAGGTGGTCAACCATCACTACTCAAAGTGGGTGGTCAACCATCACTACTCAAAGTAGGTGGTCAACCATCGCTACTCAAAGTAGGTAGTCAACCATCACTACTCAAAGTAGGTGGTCAACCATCACTACTCAAAGTGGGTGGTCAACCATCACTACTCAAAGTAGGTGGTCAACCATCGCTACTCAAAGTAGGTGGTCAACCATCACTACTCAAAGTAGGTGGTCAACCATCACTACTCAAAGTAGGTGGTCAACCATCGCTACTCAAAGTAGGTGGTCAACCATCACTACTCAAAGTAGGTGGTCAACCATCACTACTCAAAGTAGGTGGTCAACCATCACTACTCAAAGTAGGTGGTCAACAATCAGTACTCAAAGTAGGTAGTCAACCATCACTACTCAAAGTAGGTGGACAACCATCACTACTCAAAGTAGGTGGTCAATCATCGCTACTCAAAGTAGGTGGTCAACCATCACTACTCAAAGTAGGTGGTCAATCATCGCTACTCAAAGTGGTTAGTCAACCATTACTACTTAAACTGGGTAGTCAACCGTAACTACTCATAATAGGTAGTCAACTGTAAGTACTCAAAGTGGGTGGTCAACCGTAATTACTCAAAGTGGGTAGCCAACCGTAACTACTCAAAGTGGGTAGCCAACCATTACTACTTAAACTGGGTAGTCAACCGTAACTACTCATAATAGGTAGTCAACTGTAAGTACTCAAAGTGGGTGGTCAACCGTAATTACTCAAAGTGGGTAGTCAACCATAACTACTCAACGTGGGTGGTCGACCATCACTAGTTAAAGCAGGTGGATAAACATTAACTGTAATGTAGGTGATTAAAGAACAGCCCGTAAAGCATCTGGTAAGATAATACCAAGTGGAACTGATTATAGTAAAATGTAATGTGACTGCAAATGTAATTATAGAAATAGCTGCTAGTGATTAGTGTCTGTTGAAATCTAAAAAATTGATGTTTGTCACTTTTAGGTTAGCCGCAGACAACTTGATTAATCTTACTCTCACAGTTGGTCTCATCACCTTGGGCATTATGATTATTTTTATGACTCTTATTGGAATTCACATGGTGCAGACGAAACAAAGGTAGGTGCCTTTATGACTATTGAGAGAACTTTCAGTATATGGCACATAGAGCGGACAGATTGTCTCTTTATGGCTACTGAGAAAGCTTACATGGTTGTAAGCTGCACATGGAGTGAACAGATTGTCTCTTTATGATTACTGATAGAACTTACATGGTACATAGAGTGAACAAGTTGTCTCTTTATGGCTACTGAGAGAACTTCTGATTCAAGAGCATTCGATGAAGCTTACAGGTACATGTAGCTAAATGTTTTAACCTTCCTTAATGACAGGTACTAAAAATGAAAAGTACGTTTTAGAACGATAGCCCAAGTCTACAATTACGCTGTAATTTGTGAAGAGTGGGCACACCTGTCTTTTGCTTCAACCTTTAAAACTTCTGAAGGCAAACCCGACGAGAATCTAGAAGCTGTAAATGTAATGGAATCAGGAGTAACACCTAAAACAAGTTTTATAGCCCCAGTTCACCTTAAGCCAGCAAGTGATCTCCATACCATGAGATCACCAAGATCTGAAAAGGTAAGAAAGTCACATAGCTAGCTGCATACAACCTATTAAATAGTTTTTGCTACATAATTCTTTTATTCTCTCGATCGTATTACCTAGTAGTCAAATCATGTTTAATGAGAAAAAAAGCTGTCTGAATTTTATTTTAGAAAAGTATATATGGAAAATAGAAAACAATTTTTGTATAAGTGCAATTATTCTTGATGCTTGAGGTGATCTGATTGCCAGAATGTTTCTAGATCAAAATTGATTAAACTTCAAGATCGATCGAAACGCTCAGAAGAAAAATACGTGCAAAATGACTTCACCTGTTGTTATTCTTGCGACAGTTGCGATATATCGGCTGTTGTGTTCAAGTTGAAGCATTAAACGTCTATTTTTCTGTCGGTATATTTGCAATTATAGACGTCATAATCAAGCTTTTGATTAATCTGAGCGTTTTAATAGAGATCAACCTTGTCAATTTCAATCTAAAAACTTTATAGCAATCAGGTCACATCAGACAAAAATAATCGCAAATGATAAAAAAATAAAACAATTTTTTGTAGACTATCAGAAAGTATTTGTAAGTTCATTTTTAAAATTAAACACATATTTTGCAACGTATTCTTTTTGCTTTTTATTTTTATGTTTTGTGTTTTTTAAATGTAATAATAAATGGTAAAGAGTGCAAATACATGTAATAAAATCCTTAGTTGTGTATTAATAATTAAAAATGCTTTTTACATTTTTTAATGTACAGTATGTTCAAAATAGGAGAAAACAGATATGGTCTTCCCATAGTTTTGTTCTTTAGAATAGATAAAAAACCATCTCATTTAACATTTTTTGGCTGAAGTGTTAAAATTTTTTTATAAAAATGCAAAGAGTATTTGAGAGCATATGAACAAATCATTCCTGAAGCTATTTTTGTTGTGATAGTCACAAAAACAGTCTTTTTCTCATATAACTTTTTGTATGTAATTTTGTTGTAATAATCACAAAGACATGCTTTCCCTTATATAATGTTTTATATGAATTACTAGATAAACGTCAGATGTAGTCCGAGTAATAAAAACGTATTTGCACAAAAAATCTATTTGTATTTAACCATAGATATATAAACCTATATACATGTATCTATGTATTTAATATATATAACAACAATTACCATTCTAACTTTCAAACTTCATTTCATGAGAAAAGTACTTTATGCAGTTCAAATAAATTAGGAGAAAAAATAAAACAACTGTAAAGGTTTTTAACTTTTTTGAAAATGTAACTTTTAAACTTCACATCATGAAAAAGGGATTGTGCAGATAAAATAAATTAAGAGAAAAAACCAAACAACTTTAAAGGTGTTTAAATGTACATGTGAAATAATTAGCAACTAGTGTCTAAACAAAGTATGTTTTCTTAAGATTACAATGAAAAATGGTTTGATAATAAAAAAAATAAAAAACATGGATTTATTGAATTGAGATTAAAATTAGTGCGTAAAAGTGCGCGCAAAGAAAGGTTACTATACAGTAACTTTAATGTGTTTAGTGGTTATGATCTACAATAAAGTTTAACATTGCATTATACATGTGCAGTAGTTACCCAGAGAAGTTCTTACCTTTAATAAAGATGTATAATATAAACTTTGAGTTTAACTTAAATGAATTTAGCTTACTAAACACACACTTACAGTAACTATACAGCAAGTTTACCAACTAAGAATATGTCTTTTAGCCTTCACATAATTTAAATCTCAAGCTAACTTGTCAACACATTATAACACTCGTCATTCCTTACTTTCATTACCTCTTCCACCCTCCTCCTCTACTGGTGGTCATAGACGGGTTGCTTATCCTGTGTCATCAGCATGGAATTCTTTGCCAATTTGGCTATGGATAATTGGTAGTCATGATAGTTTTAGAGCTGATTTAAAACAGTACTTGCTGGACTCTTTTCTATTGCTTAGACAACCATGTTTTCTTCACTGATAATCAATCCCATCTGTTAACTCGGGCTCCGTGCCTCAAATAGCCATGCTACTGCGCATATGGGCCCACATTGCACCTTAATTTTCTGTGATCTTATTATATCATGATTTAATGTGAAATAAAACAAACAAACAAACTTAATGCTAGGTTTTGGTATCTACTAAACTAAACTTTGTCAAGAGCAAATATTTTATCATCTATCTGTATCTGTTTTTGGCTGCGCCTTCATTAGAAATTATAAAGAATTATGCTTAACTGAGATAGAGAGCAAGCGAGCATTGTATCAAAGCATATAGGCATTTTCACCGACATCGGCATCATCAGTACACCGACCGTCAAATTTTTATTTCGAGAGATTTTTTTGCTGATATCGTATGGTGGAGAAAGTAAAAAATATTTTTCCCTTATATTGAAAAATTTTAATAGCTATAACTGACCACAGGGTGTAACAAAGAGACTAAAAGACAAATCAAAACATGCAGATTTATATATTAGTTGCAATTATTGCAATGACAAATCTTTCCTCATATAATATCTTGAATGGTATCTTTATCTGTATCATTTGAACACTCCAGTGTTTATATTCTATGTAATTGTAGAAACTCTCAGACTTGAGCCTACTTAAACAAAGAAAACGGAAAAAACATCGAAAAAAGAAAAGCAGGAGGCATGCATCTCGACGGACATCATTGAAAGAAGTAAGAAGAGAGCAAAAGAAAAGCAAGAGTCATGCTAAAACTGTCTTATGATTTAATTAAACACAAAAAGGATTAATGAAAAAACATTTCCTATATTTGATTTATCCTATGACATTACATAACATTTACCATGGCATTTACCAGAAAATAAAACCAATACATCAAAACATAAATTGCTTACTGCCATTAAAAAGACCTCTAAAGAAATTATTACTGCACTGATATTGCTTCTTTAATACATGTTGAGGATGATTTTCTTAAAAATATGTGTTTATTAGGAACATATCCACAGAATATAAAAAGCTAATTTGATGCTAATAGAATCACATATCAAGATGTGTCTGCACTAAGAAATCGAATAAAAACTAGCTCTTTGTTATTTTTTAGTAGTAAAATGGGATACATATATACATGTACGTACACTATGTATATATGTACATACATGTACATATGTATGTGCAAACATATGTATGTACGTATATATGTGTATATATGTAAACACAAGCCTGGCATTGCCCGTGTAACAAAAATCTTTGCACAGAAAATTTATTTTTATTCAATACTAGCTGTGCTACCCGGCGTTGCTCGAGTAATAGAAAAGTCTTTGGACAGAAAATTGATTTGTATTTAACATATAACAACATTTGCCATTCTAACTTTCAAACTACATTTCATGAGAAAGTTATTTTGTCTCATAATACGTTTAATAATGTGAGCAATAGTTTCTCGCGACGTTATGCTATGACCTGCGTCGTATGCAAATTTGTTGGGCATTTGCTCTCATATACTGACTTATATGGTCAAGGTAGCAAATCAACTTCTGCGGTCTAGTGGATAGCATGTCGGTCTGGCCCACGGCAGGCTCCAAGATCAAATCTTCTTCGGTACGGAATCTTTATTTCAAGATTGAAGATCTATAGCCGGAATGCATGCGCACACCCTTTGAGAAATATATATATACATGTATATAGATATAACAACAGATACCATTCCAACTTGTAAACTTCATATCATGAGGAAAGTGTTTTGCGCAGTTTAAATAGATTGAGAGAAAATAAATATCACTGTAAAGGTTTTCAAACTTTGTCAAACAACTGTAACTTTCAAACTTATTGTCATGAAAAAAATGTTTTGTGCAGGTCAAATAAATTGAAAGAAAAATAAAACAACTTTAAAAGGGTTTAGATATAAATGTGAAATGATTAGCAAGTATAATAGCTAAATTAAGTTGGTTTCGCTACGATTACGATAACAGATGATTTGGTAATGATACAATTACCACAAACTGAAAAAATAATTCTGAATATATTGAATTAATAATAACAATTCTTGCATATAGGTGTATAAAAAGGTTACGGTTCCACCAGAAGCTGTCCATCAAAACTTTGAATACAACGATACTGGTTCAAATTTACAAATGAGATATCAGACTGTTTTTGTCGTCAGAATGGAGGGAGTATGTAGAAGCTATTCTTACAGAGATAATACAATTTTCTGCATGAAAGTAATTAGCTTTGACCGCAATTTAGCAATGGAACCCTACGAAAAACTGGAATAAGATGTTCAAGAAAACACAAAAATCATCGTGTTTCATAGAGTTAATAAATTCATAGAGTTTTGATTAATACTTCATTTAGTGTCTGCTATCGAGGAAAGGGTTCATACAGTGTATAGTAAAAGCGGGAAATCGTAAGAGCCATCTTAGCTTTGTGACTAGGCAACTGGATTCTCCACCTGTGGTTGTGATCTTTGTGAGTTCATATCCAGCAGCTTGCGAGTTTTAATAAAAGATTTTAAAGGCTATAGCTGGACATACCAAACTATGCATGCACATGCACGAGCACACATACATACAGATGACAAACTTTGAGATTTATATATAGACTAGCTGTACTACCCGCCGTTGCTCAGGAAATAAAATTTTTTAATGTTTGGACATGTCATTCCACACTACCCAGGAGGTAGACAATTGGCACACTATCAATTTTTTAAGGCGGCGGGTTCCCCAGTATGCATATAAACCACCGAACATGTATACAGTATTTAATATCTCAAGAATTTTATTGTTGTACACAAAGTTTATTACATGACAATGAGAATATAAATTCTCAAAAACATTTCATGAGCAAGGCAGTTTGTATCAATCCAAAAAATTACAGAAAAAATAAGACACCAGTAAAGGTGTTTAAATGTGAAATAATTAGCAAGTATTGGTTAAATGTAGTCTGTTCTACTACAATGACTGCGAAAAATATGAATTGATAAAAATATGATATACAAATGAAAAAACCAAAAGATAATGAATAATAACAATGAAAGGTTACTATTGCTGCAGAAGATATTCTTAAAAATTTGCTGAGCATACCGCTAGTGTATCACTGAAGCGCTTGAGGGTAAACAATGTTTTTTGTCTGACCAAATGGCAAGAGAATGTATAGGCCATTTTTACTGCCTACACGGGATAGCGCAACATACAACTGTCCATGTGAAAAGCAAGGTGTTAGTAGGTGAATACTGTCAGTTTTGAGTGTTTAACCTTGAGATTTGTTGATAGTCAAAGCAAATGACAGTCGAATAGGAAATTGAATACGTTTAAATTGAAACGGCACATTTTTCGGAATTAGTGGTATTCTAGGGATAAAACCTTTTCACCCATCGCAGCTTTGGTAAGCACTGTAGCATAAATAAGATTTGGTGATAGATTTTCAATGATCAATCTTGTTCCATTACAAAGTTTAGGGAAATCCAAATTTCAAAGAAGCATAACTGGGGAACCAAAGCGTAGTTGAAGATTCTGAGGAGGCATACTGGCAGGCGGTAAAGAGTTTAAGAATTCTGTAGGATAATTGACAGAGCCATTCTCTTCAACAACACAGTCTATGCTAAAAAATGAAGTCGTAATTCCAGGAATGTTTTCAAGAAGTAGTTGATTGATGTGGTCAACAGTGTCATTTTTAGGGGCCAGAATTACCCTTTCTTTCAGCCATTGGTGCTGAAAATAGTTTCCGTGAATATTGGGGTACACTTTTTTTGTAGCAAATTGTCTTCTGTGTCTATAATAAATCTGCAATTTTCAGAAAAAGAGGTTAGCCCATTGTTAACTGGTAGCATTTTATCACCGATATTTATAAGTTGTGCAGAAAACTCCCCCGAAGCGTCATCTCCTCGCAGATGCCTTCTCGTATTTGTCGTTAGTTTACAAACTTTACACAATGCCATATATAAGAAACCTTGGAGCAAGCTTTGAGTTAATCTGCTGGAGTTTCTCTAGGTATGACCGGTAGGGTATGACGAAAATTGCCAGCAAGAAATACACATACACCACCCATAAGCTTGTCACTGTTATAAAGGTCTTTAAGTGTGCGATCCAGAGCTTCCAATGTTGCTTTATGTGCCATTGTGCATTCGTCCCAAACAATGAAGTTCGTGGTCTGTAGTAATTGAGCAAATTTAGTACCTTTGCAGATGTTGCAAACAGGAGCCTTGAGGCGTCCTATATTCGATGGCAATTTAAACATGGAATAAGATGTCAGATGGAATGAGAACATTGGTCAGACCTGATTTTAGCAAACGAAAGATGGAATAAGAAAGTTTTACCAGTTTTACTGAGAGTGTCCAAGAAAAATATCACTTCACGCTCATCATCTACAGCTTTTATAACTTTTCCATAAACTAAAATCTGATCAAATGTAAGGTTTGGTTCTGTGCCGCTAACAAATGTATCTAAATTTGCACTGTCATTGTCAGTTTCTCATAAAAATTCTGTCTGTGGAAGCAGATCTAAATCTCTGCATAGCGATGTGAATCCGAGTTGCTTTAGTCTCTTACCAGAAATGTTAATGACTTTGTCTTCTAACAAAATCAAAGCTTTGTTGAAAATTTCGGCTGTAAAATCTAAAGAGATCTGCGGTTGAACTTGATTCAATTGTCTGCGTACATCTTCACTCATGCTTTCTCTTTGATCTAGCCATAATTGTTTAGGATTAGACGGATTGCAGCTAATAAGAATAACAGCAAACAGATTATGCAACCGAGAAAGTGAATCTGAAATGGAAGCTTCCCGAAGAGTGTTGTGCCACTGTCTGTCATCTTCTAATAATCCTCGTTTGAGCCATGCCTCCTTAAATGTTGAGCAAATGATTCCGTCGACAGTTCGAAGCTGTTAAAGTGAAGTAGGTCCCCTTACTTTGTGTAATAAAATGCGCAAGTGAAAACACTCTACGTTTGTTGGATGAATGGTATATACTCTTCCCAGCGCATCTGATGCACGTATGTGAGGCCAGTTTTCAACCGCCTTCCCTTGTTTTCTAGATTTCCACTTTTTTGTGTTGTTCATGTGTAGTAAGTAGGCATTTGATGGTTTAGTGGAGTTGGAGCAAACTCATCATTTTGGCATGCTTTAAAAAATTCTGTTAAAGTAGTCCTTGGTAGTTCCTGTGCGCGTTGTTCGATGTTGTCCTCATTGAAGTATACTCGCTGTCCATTTTTACGATGTACGCTAAAGTGTGTTACTGCAGGATGTTTCTGATGAATCGGCAAACCTAAAACTCTCCAAACAACCTCATTGCTGGAAATATATCTACCAGTTTGAAAAGTAGTAACTTCGTCCTTGTTGTTTTCTATAACAAAAGCTGCTTGATCACTACCTTTGTGAATGTATTTGCAAATGTATTTTATGGGTTTAATCGAATGAGGGCAGTATGGCACAATCCATCTGTTGTCGATTTCTGTTTTTGTGCCACCGTGTTGAATTCTTGCAAAATGTCCTCCCATCCCTGGCATTTGTCTTCTATATTGTGAATATCCATCAACAGCAGTCAGTGTCATGAATAAGTGCTCACGGGTATTGTTTGGTGCATTTTCCATCTTTCATTCGGGAAGAAAAACGATTGAGGTTGCCACATGGTTCATGTATCATTTGCTTGGTAACGATTCTGTACAGAGTTGGGTCTTCTTCTTTATCCGGAATTTTTGCAGATATTATTGAGTCGACCTGAATTGAGTGTATGTTTTCTACTAGCCATAGAAGAAGATGACAATGAGGCAGACCTAATTTTTGCCATTCAATTGAATAAAGGAAACATTGAGCATCATCAAAATCCTTTTCTCTTTGTTAGCAAGTTGAGCAGTAGTTTCACTTTTAGCCCAAACACTCTAGCTACAATATCATGTCTGTCATGAGCTGCTTGTCCATCTATGAGAGCTTCTTTTATATCTGTTTATTTTGGATTGCATGTTAATGTTATAGATAGATCTGGCCTTCCATGTTGTCTGACATATGTCATAGCATCCTGGACATACTCATGCATGTATCGAGGGCTACCAGTAAAGGAAGAATGACTAATTGGCCAATGTTCTTTGCGTCATCATTTAGCATAGCATCTCTTAGGTGAATATAACTGTCAGCTCTAAGTCTTCTTTGGTTATGTCTAGTATGGAAAAATTTGTAAAAAACTTATTGCTTTCGTTTTCAGCCGGCAAAAGGGATCTATGCAAAATTTCTCTTTCAATTTTTGCGTACATGTCTGTCAGAAATTGATGGAGCAGGTATTTGCATCTGTGTATTTGGTTTGATTCTGTGTTTCGTACCATTATCCTAAAAGCATAAAAATCCATGGCATATACTGTCTTCCTTTGAACTTCAGTACCTGTGTTTGAGTCCATCTGCCTAATTGTAAGATGATATCCATCTTGTCCTTGCCAGTATACGATTGGGTGCGGTAGCGCATCATGGGATATATGCGTTTCAGAAACTCTTGTCAGTCCTGATTGTCGCTAGTGCAACACGATACCTCTCTTATCAAAGTCCTGCCCTACAATAACAATCGCCGGTTCATCTAATTTGGGTGCATTATATCTTTGTTCATGCTCTCCAGATGGTCGCCTATTTGCGTGAATTACAATTTTCAAACTGTCATCTGTTAGATTTTTCGAAGATGTTTCAAATTCTTGAACGTAGTTGTTGTAGCGGTGAAAAAAGTCTTGCAAATCCTGGACAATGCTACGCTTGACATCTGAGATATGTTGACATCTTTGATTCACTTCATCATCAGAATTGCCCATAAAAAGATTTTGCACAAATTTGTTACTTTCGTTTTCAGCCGGCAAAAGCAATCCATGCAAATGATAGATCTGTCTTTGTACTTTAAAAGTGAGCATAAATCCTTGCTCACGAAATTCTCGCAAAGCTCCAAAAAATGTCATCTGAAAACCATTTCTATATTTGCGAATATTACAGAGAAAGTAGCGAGATGATGCACTATATCTAAGCATTAAAATTTTCAATGGTTCAGGAGGTTCAACAATTATTGGCTTTTTGACCTTTCCATTGGCGCAACACATGCTGGGAGCTTTGTCTTTCCCCTTGAATGCTTTGCAGCGGCGACAAACTTTATCCATATTTCCTATCAAGGAAAAATAATTACTCTCATAGTTAAAAGAACAGCCATAAAAAATGCTGCATTAAACTTTTTTGCCAAGATTTATATCTTCTTGCAGCAATCCTATCTCACTCAGATGCCTGCCTCTGTTCATGTTGTTCTCCTGTTTTCAAAGATCTTACGGTTGCAATCCTCTCTCAATCCCGCACTTGTCTTTGTGCGCGTTGTTGGTCAGTTTCCAAAAATCTTACAGTTGCAATCTTCTCTCGATCACCCGCTTCTCTTTGCGCCAATTGTTCATCAGTGTCTAAAGAACTCACAGTTGCAATCCTCTCTCGAGCACACGCTTGTCTTCTGACACGTTGTTCATCAGGCTCTCGGGATTATTTTGCTATAATGCTCTTTCTGTTATTTGCTAGTCTTAATAGACGTTCCTGATCAGTCTGTGAAGCTCAAAGTTGTGCTGCCCTTTCTCTGGCCTTTGCTAATTGTGCATTTTTTTGCTGTTCAGTTTCTAAAGCTCTAGCAGCAGCTATCTTCATCCTGTCTTTTCTAAGTTTTTCTTCTTTTTCCTCTGATGAATCATTGCAGGATTTTTTTTTTGGAGGCATTAAATAATGTGAAACCTCTGAGAATACATGTACTTGATAAATTAATAAAAAAGTATGACAGAATATGGTAGTATTTTGTAATTCAAATTTTGTTAAAACAGTGTCGGCAAAAAATGGTTAGATGACAATTTAATATTAATCATAACAATTGGAAACTAAGTAATAATAACAGCGATAGAAAGATTAATAATGTTTGAACTTAAAACACGATATTCAAATTATGTTTAAAAATACAAATTGAAATAATGACGATAACGAAACAGACTTTAAAAACTTATATTATAAACTTCAACAGTTATAACAAATTTATAAATGTAATAAGATAGTGTAAATATGTATCTATAAATGTAAACATAAGAGAGTGAGGATTAACTGATACTTGTAATCTTACACGATCGTACAGTAAATCTTACAAATAGTCTTAAAGATATTTGTTGTAAAATGTTATAGGAAATGAATTATGTTTGAACTTAAAACAAGATATTCAAATTATGTTTGAAAAATGAAAATTGAAATAATAACGATAACGAAATAAACTATAAAAACTTATATTATAAACTTAAAAAGCTATAACAAATTTATAAATGTAATATGATATCGTAAATATGTTTCTATAAATGTAAATATAAAAGATTGAGGAATAACTGATATTTGTAATCTTACACGGTAGTACAGTAAATCTTACAAAAAATCTAACAGATAAACTTATAGAAGTAATTTTACAAATGTTGACTGTAAAACGTGAAGTTATTCACGAATTAATAATTGGTTAGCTTTAAATGAAAAGATGTGTAAGTTAATACACAAAGCGAGCACTGATAGGATCTTTCGTGAAACACGTGTATAACAACTCAATATTCATCTGTTGAGGAAAGGAAATTGCCCCTGTTAATATACTATACATCTATTAAAATAAACGTTAAATAACAAATTGAAAAATATTTATATAAATAAAAGGAATTTTAAATAGCACTAATAGAAATCACGTAAAATCTGTGAATAAAAGAAAGTAAAAGATTTTGTCCTTAGAAAATAAATGTGGAACGCAAAGTACCAAATGAGAATCAAGGAAAATATTTATTTTGAGAGAAATGTTTGTTAATACGTTTTGATGGAAAGCATCGCGTTTTATAACCCGTGTACGCATTGTATCAATAAATACGTCATTTAGCTAAAATTTTACGTTTGCGAAACTGTTTTACCGTAATGAATGATGCTGAACTCGCCATTGCGCACAACTGAATCTCTCAATAGCGTATTTAATCAGTACACAATTCGCCAAATTTTAAGTTTGTAGATAAATTATTGTCGATATCGTGGAGCTGAACAAATTAGCCCTAACGAAATAAAGACAAAAAATCATCGTGCGGCATATACATAAGTGCCAAAATATTTCTTCCTCGGGGCTTCGTAACGTGTAGGGCACTTTGCTAAAACAATTAGCACGAAATTTCCTAACCGGGTGTTTGTAACGTGTGGGCACAATGCTAAAATAATTGCTATATCCAGACAATCAAACCTATGAATACACATACGACGACAAACTTTGAGAAATATATATAGATATATACATCTACATATACATACATGTATATACATCTACATATACATATATACATCTACATATAAATATATACATAAATCTCAGTATTTGTCTTTTTCATTTTTTGTCCTTTTTTTAACCCTTAGTCCAGTTATAGCAATTAAAATCTATCAATGAAAAATCCACGCAATACTGAAGTACTTCTAGAGGTGGCAAACGTAACCATTAAGCTACAAGGAATGCAACGGAATGCAACGGATTCATTGAGCAAAAAGTCATTACATTGGTTAAGATACCCTTGCTTGGTTTATAATTAGCACTGATGACCGTTATTCGTAACGAGTGTTAAACTGGCTCAAAACGCTGGCACAGTTTTAATAAAGCTTTTAGTAGAAGTCTAGTTTTCCAGCTAAGTTACTCAAATTCATCAGGTCACTATTCTACATATTTCCCTGAAACGCCTGCATTTGGCTAATATACATAATAAATATTCATATATATTATAACAGGGCAGTATCCACCTGTTTAAAAATGGTACTGCAGGGAGAGTCCAAGAGGGGTACCGAGCGCCCTCTTGGTGGGGAGAGGGGGTCTGGGGGTTCTCCCCTAAGAAATTTTTTAGTATAACTAGTCAAAATGGTGCAAATCTAGCACACTTGGCTCCTGATGGGGCACATGTTCTAACAGAAAATTTGACATTACTGTATAATCCAGTTTTCTAAATATAAAACTGTTTATTGAGATTGTCTTTAACAACGCTTATTAACCCTTTCGCAGGTGAGTTTTTGAGCTTATTTCAGATCGTCATGGGTGAATTTATTTTTCAAAAATATGAAAATTTTAAAACTTTATTGAAATGATATTTTTTTGCTACACTATGGTTGTATGATAGGTTTGTATCATATAACAAGGCATTGTACAAACAGTTTTACACCCTTTTGTTCAAATATTATTATATCATAGTAGTTTAGATAATGTTGGATTATGTTTTAGAGTTGTCTGCTCGTCTTTATTATTATTCAACTTATATTTTACCCACAATTCTATTTCTTCTTCCCTTGCTTGATTGTATCCTGATAATGGTGGCTGTATAATAAAAGGACTCAACTATAAATCCCTTGTAATCGCGTATAAAACAATAGGTTATGGGCCTAGGAAGACTCTAATATCAAGCGGGCACCATCGATGATAAACTGTCTGTGGATAAACTTACTACGTCCAACTATTCTACATGGAGATTCAAGCTGAAACATTTGCTCATTGCAAAGGAACTTTATAAACATTGTGATGGTAATATTGCAGAGCCAATGGAAGGTGCAGATGCTAAGAAAGCTTATATAAAACAATCACAGAGAGCTCTTAGTCATATTGTATTGGCGATCAGTGATGAATTCATATATTTGATCACTGAATGTGAGACACTGAAAGCAGCGTGAGAGAAGCTACAGTCTCACTTCAAAAGAGACACACTAGCAAATCGGATATATCTAAAGAAACAATATTTCAGAGCTAGCATGCGTGATGGTACATCTATAGAAAATCATCTAAAATATATGAAGGATATTGTAAACAAGCTCACGGCTATCAAAGCCCCGGTGAGCGAGGAAGATCAGGTAGTAACACTGTTGGGCAGTATGCCGAGTAGCTATGCAACTGTCGTGACAGCCTTAGAAGCGCAAAAGCCTGAAACCCCAACAGTAGAATTTGTTCAAAACGCGCTACTCAATGAAGAGCAGAAACATGGTGAAAAAGCTGCCGAAATGGATTCTGGTAAAAGCGGCAAGTATGGAAAAACGACTTCAAATTCTGACACTGCCTTATATACCGTCGGAGATAACACGTATGAGAGAAGATGCTATAACTGCAATTCACCATATCACATGGTCAGAGATTACACAGCGCAACAGAATAGTCGAGGTAACTACAATCGTGCTAACTACAATCGTGGAAACTATAGTCGCGGAAACTACAGTCGTGGTCAGAGCCGTGGTCGTGGTCAGGACCGTGGTCAGGCAAATCAGCATGGAGCTAAATTTGTGACTGAATCTCAAGCAACTGAAATTCAAAGTGAGGAGAGTGTTTTTCTAGTAGGAGAAAATATAGCGGCAGCGAGAATGGCTCATTGACAGCGGGGCAACTCGTCACATGACTCCTGAAAATGGTGGTTTCAGTACATACACAAAGTTTGACCAGCCTGAGAAATTTGCTATAGCGGACGGCAGAGTATTGGATGCCATAGGCTCAGGTAACATCATGATATCAGTGTTCGTTAGCCGGAAAGTGAAAAGAAAAGCCACTCTCCACGATGTACTTCATGTACCAGATTTGAAACAAAATCTATTCTCTGTACAGTCGGCCGCTAGTAAGGGTATGATAGTACAATTTGGCCACAGTAGATGTTGGGTTAAGAACAAACTCCACCAAATACATGCTATGGAAACGCTCGTTGGGAAACTTTACTATTTAGATCTGGAGTCGTCTGATCATAAAGCTAATCTAGCGTCGTCGTGTAACGATATATGGCATAAGAGACTCGCTCATATCAATCCTACCAGCACCGGACTTATGAACCGTGAACAGCTTGTTACAGGTGCCGATCTGTCTAACGTAAGTGTAGGTACCATACGTGACCCTTGTGTGAAAGGTAAAATGGCTCGAAAACCGTTTATAGCTAGAGATGGTATTAAATCTACTAGAGTGCTAGAACTAGTTCATAGCGATGTATGTGGTCCAATGCAGAATAAATCAATTGGTGGCAGTATATATTTTGTGAGTTTTATTGATGATTTTAGTAGATTTTTGTAGGTGTATTTTATCAATGAGAAATTGGATGTGTTTTCTGTATTTAAAGAGTTTAAAGCCTTAGTGACCAACCAAACCGGCCAGCCAATCGGAACCCTTCGAACTGACGGTGGAGGGGAATACGTATCAAGCGAATTTGAAGAATACCTGCGCTCTCAAGGTATTCAGCATCAACTAGCCGTTAGATATTCACAACAGCAAAACGGTGTAGCAGAACGGTATAATCGCACTGTATGTGAATTAGCCCGCGCGTTAGTAATCGAGGCCGCATTACCGAAACATTTCTGGGCTGAGGCCATTTCAACAGCTGTTTATGTTAGGAATCGTGCCCCCACTACTGCTCACCATGAGCCCACAACTCCATACCAGCAATGGTACAACTGTAAACCAGATATTAGTAATCTAAGGGTGTTTGGTTCTTTAGCCCATGCTCATGTACCAAGTGAGCTCCGTCAGAAACTGGATGATAAAGCAGAGACAATGATGTTTGTTGGCTATAGCCTTAGATCGAAAGGCTATCGTTTATATAATCCTTCTACCAAGAAAGTCGTAGTACGTCGAGATGTCGTGATAGATGAAAATAGGTTAGGGTCACCAGAGTCCGAGACTAACCAATATGAGGATGAAGACAACTCCGAAAAGCTCACAGTTGAATTACCAGAACCTGAAAATCACACAGCAGTTACACGAAAATCACAGCGAAACCCCAATCCTATTGCAAGATTCGGGGTTGATGAGTATGTCAATCATGTGGCTTGCCTCACCAGCAATATAACCGAACCGCTAACAATGTCAGAGGCTCTGTCTAGTCCCCAATCGAAGCAATGGATGAACGCTGCCTCCGAAGAATACACCGCATTAATCGATAATCAAACCTGGACATTAATAAAACTACCGGCTGGTCGTAAAGCCATTGGTAGTAAGCGGGTGTTCAAAACCAAGTGCAAACCCGATGGAAGCGTGGACAGATTCAAAGCTAGATTAGTAGCCAAAGGGTATAGTCAAAAACAAGGAATAGATTACGATGAAACATTTGCACCAGTAGTGCATCGGTCATCACTTCGAGCGCTTCTATCATATGGCACGGATAGAGGCATGTTGATACATCAAATGGACGTAGTAACAGCTTTTCTCAATGGTAAAGTTTCTGAGGAATTATTTATGACACAACCCTATGGATTTGTATCGCCTGGAAATGAAGTGTTGGTATGCAAATTGAATCGCTCTCTGTATGGCCTAAAGCAATCATCACGATGTTGGAATCTAGTCCTCGATGAGTATCTGCGGCAGCTTGGCTTCTCTCCTTCGAGCGTTGAACAATGTGTCTATGTACGTAACGACCATGGCGATCAAACGATATTAGCGGTCTATGTAGATGATATCGTAATCCTAAGTGACACTGAGCAATCGATGAAAATAATCAAAGAATCGTTAAGTTCAAAGTTTCAGATGAAAGACCTAGGGCAACTGCAATTTTGTCTAGGTATAAACGCGAAATTCACAGACACCTCAGTAAAGCTGCCCCAGAAACATTATATTTAGCAGATTCTTGAGAAGTATGATATTTCCGACTGCAAAAGTGTAGCAACCCCGTTCGCTACAGATATACAACTAGTGAAGGATGACGGCAGTAAATCTGTGGATCACACTCTATATCAATCGATCGTAGGCAGCCTTCTCTACGCATCTACAGCTACACGACCAGACATCGCACATTCTGTGGGAGTGTTGTCGAAGTTCAATTCCATGCCGACCCAAACGCACCTCACTGCCGCAAAGCGTGTTCTCAGATACTTAAAAGGCAACATGGACTATGGGATTACATTCAACAAAACTGACACACAACCCGTTGGTTATTCAGATGCTAACTGGGCTGAGAACGACGAATCTAGACACTCGATATCCGGAAATGTTTTTATGTCTAGCAGTGGGCCAATCAGCTGGTTCAGTAAACGCCAATTGACAATCGCTCTGTCTTCAACAGAAGCCGAGTATATTACAGCTTTCGAAGCTGCAAAAGAGGCAGCCTGGCTACGGCAATTATTCGTTGACATTACTCGAGAGACATTACCACCAATAGTACTTCGCATAGACAACCAATCGGCCATCAGCATAGCAAACAGCACTAACGTTAGTAAGCGCAGCAAGCATATGGATATAAAATATCATTATATTCGACAAGAAGTTCAAAACCACAATATAGTCACAGAATATTGTCCAACTGATGATATGATAGCCGATATCTTCACCAAACCCCTACCTAAAATTCGTTTCGAGAAACTTCGTGTTATGTTAAATGTGGGATAGACGCCTGGCTGGCCGGTAACTAGAAACATTATTATTACAGGGTGTACGCTTCGTATTTGCATACATTATTTTGTTGTGAAATTATCAAAACTATGTGGGAGTGTTCAAATATTATTACACTGTATATCATAGTAGTTTAGATAATGTTGGATTATGTTTTAGAGTTGTCTGCTCGTCTTTATTATTATTCAATTTATATTTTACCCACAATTCTATTTCTTCTTCCCTTGCTTGATTGTATCCTGATAATGGTGGCTGTATAATAAAAGGACTCAACTATAAATCCCTTGTAATCGCGTATAAATCAATACCTTTGTGCCTATTTGAGCTATTTAAACTACCCTTACACATGTAAATTTTTAAATTAAAATTGAAAAATTTGATTGTTGTTGCGATAATGTTATATTGTTGAATAAAACATATTCTGTATTTATATTACAAATAAAGCATTTTACAAGTAGAACCACACTTTGTAATGCACATTAGCCACTGTTTAGACTTAGTCCATAGCACATATCCATAGTCCATACAGTCTATTTGTGGTCTATAGTCCATATTGTCTAATTGTGATAAGTGACAAGAGAAGCACCATCATCACTAGACTCATCACTTACATTATATCAAAGTTTATTAGATTGACATCAGAAACAGAAAAATTTGAGTCATTGTCTGAGTCATCAACTATAGAATCTGCCAAAACAAACTGGGTCCTTCGAGTTGATCTAGCAGGTCGTTGGGAAGATGAAGCCATGATTATAAAATGTTTTTTGTATTCTCAAAAGATCAATGCTTGGATCTCACTAAGTAAACAAGGCGCAAAGAAAGGGCATCGACAACGATTGTAAAGCATAAAAATCATTTCGGGGGAAACAGGCTTAGTATCTTACTGAGTAAAAAAACATATCGATATTGATAACGATCGCCCAAAACGGGTTGAAATAAAAAGATACATTCAAGTCATCACATGTGTTCTTTTACTTTATAAAGTATTTAATTGAATAGAAAAATGAACACAGACCAGTAGTAAGTCTTAATACGTAGTGCGTACAATATCGACATTAATGTCGCACCACCCACTAGTTTGAGCTATGCATGTTACATGCATAGCTCAAACTTAATTTATTTCTATGAACAAAATCTTTTGTACATAAGCATTCATTTACATATCAACTACTACAAAAATACAACCATGTACAATTGTCTCTGTATGAAATGCTTGGAAGCATTCCTTTCGGTAGAGTCCAACGCTATAACGTCGCCGTGCGAGCTACCACAACGATCGTTTTTCTCTATATATTCCAAGTACTATAAAAAACTAAAAAGTATACATCACTTCCATCATTTGAATTATTGTTATTCTAATCACACCAAAAAATCACTAACAATCCGAGAATCAAATAATATTTTATTTTACCGTTTTGAAAGTCGAGCCGATGTTGACTGGTATTTCCAGCTTTTATTCTTTTCCCAGGAGGCGCGATTTCATTTGCACAAAGCAACGCTTTTCGGCTAATCGTTTCATATCTTAATTTATCAACTAATATCTTGTTGAGGATATTTAAAACTTACTAGCATTCGTATCCTTTGTTTAACGTTACGAGACGGGCAGCTTTATACTAAAAGCAACATAAATTCCGTTTCCCACACAACCGATAAACGACATTTTGGCCTTTTCCCCAGCCAAAGTGTTAAAATTAAGCAAGAATTATGTGAATTCCGAGATTTTGAGCATCAAAAAATGGTACTGCCATGGCAGTAGCTGCAGTATAGGAGGATACGGCCCTGATTATGAAATATATATATATTTTATTATATATATTTTATTATACATATTTTATTTTATATATATATTTTATTATATATATATACAACATATATATATATATATTCGCATGTATATATGTTGATATATATATATATCCGCATGTATATATGTTGATATATAGATAATATATAAACAACCCCATACATGAAGATCTCCAGACAAATGTAGCAGAGGCATGCACCCACACATGTTCCTCACTTGATATTGATATATGGATAGAAACAGATCTAGAGAGAAACCATGGTTAAGGCAAAGTTCACGCAAGCAATGCTGAATATGTGAGCTCGTGACTACACAAAGATGTTATAATATTGTATAAATTAACTTTCGACTTGTTTCTACACTTATTTATCTTCCTTTAAAAATTAAACAGATTCAAATACTCTGTTATAAGTTATAAAGACAAGGTAATTATGATTATAATAGCAGATTAATAAATTGAATAAATTATTACTAGTTTTATTAATAAATTAGAAACACTAAATTGAGTAATTTTCTTTCACCATCACTAACTAATTGAATGTTTCAATTTTTTCAACTTACCAAAATCTAAAATTTTAAGTGTCACTCATATCTTAAATAAAAACTACTATTGTATCTCGTAGCATCAAAAGTTAACAAAATTGTTTAGACAGGTGTTGAATGAAAATTATTATGTTGTGATGAAAATTTAGAGAAATAAAAACTAACTTGTCATAAATTCAAATTTGTATAAAATAAAAAAGGCAGCTTTTTTCAATTAAATTATAATTTAATTGAAAAAAATAAAGGGATTAACCTGAAGAGTGGAAAACTTAACAAAAATGAAAATGAGTTTCACACTTGTAGCTTTTTGCTCATTCTCACAAAGCACTGATAAGCATCAGACACTTGAATAAGATCAAAGAATTAATGAGATAAAAGGTCTGGCATTTGTTTTCCAACTTTTTGCTGTTAAAACAGATAACTTGCAGAAAAAGATTTCTAATTTATTGGTGTCAAAAACTTCTATATATTGAGATGAAATGCTCAAATACCTGATATATCATTGACAAGAGAAAAGTTCAGAAGAACTAAAAATACCAACATAAAAATCAAACTATTTAAATATTTATAAATTTACAATTATACAAAATTATTAAACACAATCAAATTACAGAAACATATGGCTGACTATAACGCTGGTATGTACCTACTCTATGTTTAATGATATTTAATATCATCGATAGGCCTACCAGTTTTAGCATACCACAGTTGACCATAATGGTAACAGATTTTGACTGAGTTTGAAAACTCAAATACTCTGCACAAAACAGTTTTAGTGCAAGTATAAGCACATATTTGTATGAGAAATAATACTCTATTAAATATTTACTAGTCTTAAAAATTAAAAAAAAATATCATAATGTAGACAGAGTAATTATTCCATGAAAAACTACTTCAGTATTAAAACTTGGGCCATTACTACAGTTCAGTTTCTTAGCTAGAAAAAGTAACTAGATTAAAATACTTTATTCATGGGCATAAAATTTAGGATTATACAATGTGTAAAACCAAAATTGCTGCAAAGCAAACACGATAAATTGGCTATATAAAGCTATTAATATAAATGTTTAAACACTCTTTATATTTGATAATATTCTGTATCGTCAATAATATTGTCTAAATGCCAGAGTCGAATGAAAAGGTAACATGTTTTTGCTGTGTTTGAGAAACCAAATCCCTTACACGAAAGAGATTTTATACAAATATAAGCACAGGATTCAAGTTTATCGATGTTTCGCTGTGAAGCACTAGCGTGTGAGACTCTGTAGTTGTTTAATTTATGAAGTGTGAGAGTGCGTTTTAGAGACCACGGTCTATCATTGAAAAGTAGTACGCTGTGCATCTCATTATTGACTGCTATGATCTGATTTGTGTTTGTGACGGAGAGCATGCTAGATACACCTGACCAAAACCTGTTTCCTTCAAACCAATTCATGATTATATTCTGATTGTCTCTTTTGTATTGAAGTAAGTGGTTTGAACCATCATGGATAAGAAGCTCTTCCCTCAACCATACATAGCTTTGAAGTTTTATGGCAGAATCTACAGCGATCTCTAATACGTTTTTACATTGTTGATCGACTAGAACAAGCCGATAGCCTGAAACGAAGAGATGAAGCTCATATGAATTCAAGTACTTCCCAGTCTCTAAGTCAACATATACAACCATGAAAGTATTTTCACAAGAAAATATAACGTCGATCGCATCTGGTCCGGTACATGATGTCTGTGAGTAGATAGGCTGACAGTTCGATAAATTAAATGTTTGCACTTCTTCCATGACACAATTGTTTACATCCAGCATCCAAAGAGCACTCTTGTCAAGGATGTAAACTTTTGCGCTGTTAGCATGAAAGATTTGAACTATATCTAACTCCATACCATTGTTATAACACGATGGCTTTACTGGACACTTTGATGAGCTGCTTGGTGAAGTCAGACTTGAACAGTCACTGTGAAGATTCACCTCTAGGAGATCATTAGTAGAAGTAAAGACAATGAAGAGGTCAGTGTTGAGTGGGTGCTGAATAGCTTGAACCAGAATGAGAGAACTCGGACAATTAATTACTTTCTGAACGGTCAGCTCTATGTCACCACCACTAGAGGTCACTAAAATGAGAAATTTAATGAGCTGATGATGATACATAAAGATATCATTTAAAACTGTCTTTCGTACACCCTTCATCATGTGTAAACCTATAAAAGCTCTAAAGTTGCTGCTAGCAGATTGTACGAGTGAATACTATCAATATTCAAATATTGCAGCAGGATAGTCTTTGCTAAATAGTTACAATATATAGTATACAAAATATTTCGAATATTACAAAATAGTTTGAACCAGAATGAGAGAACTCGGACACCTGATTACTTGTTGAACTGTCAGCTCTACATCACCACCACTGTATGTCACTAAAATTATTGAGTTGAAAAAAATTATTTAATGCATTAGCATCAAAGACTACAACATGAAGCAGTTGAGATACCTTTTTGAGCCACATATCACTTATAGCTAAATGATCATCCTACGACCAAACGAGCGGAGCGAAGTGTGGAAGTTTTTATGATAAATGCATGTGCACACAACTTACGAAAATTATTCATCAACAATGAGACGAACCCTCGTCAAGAAATTTCATCAACAAATTTAAGCATCGTTATGTAAAGTCGTTAAAGTATAATAACGTTACAAAACACATTTAAACCTATTTAAATATGTTACCAAGTCTTTGTAAACCTTCGATAATATCTTAAAACTTACCCATCTGATCGGATTATACACAAATAGACAGATTAATTTCAACGAAAATTGCCACAAAACACTTGAAAAGCTTGGTTTAATAAAAGTTAAGACCGAAAATTGAAACGCCGAGGGACAAATAATAGAACGATGAAGTCTTGCGCAGTTCACGAAAAAATAACGTGCACTTTTCACCAGTCTATAGCATTGTCGAGCTGCCGAAGGTTTTGGCAATTAACATAGGAGTACAGAAATCGTTTCATTTTTGCCAATTTCAATTTTTTCATTTTCATTTGCCGACACATTTGAATACTTTCCCATTCTAACTGATGTCCAACGCAGTATAAGTAAAGCAAATGACGATGATATTTTTAACGTTTCTTATGAGATTATTACAATAATTAATTATAAGTTTGGATGACTACAGAACAATGACTACGTAGTACAGACTTTCTAAAAATCTAACGCAGTGTAAGTAAAGGCATGACGATGATATTTTTTCTAACGGTTCTAATGAGATTATTGCAATAATTAATTATAAGTTTGAATGACTACAGGACAATGACGACGTAGTACAGATTTTTTAAAAATCTATATAAATATCGCAACTTCGTGATATTGTTAGCTATGCCGTTTTGAAATGTCAAAAAAATTGTGCATTGGTTTTCTATTCTTACTATATTAATAATATTGGTTATTCTAATAATATCAGTGCATTTTACTTCTAATATTGGCCAATATTGCATTTCTTTTTTTTGAAGGAGAAGAGATATAAACATATAATCTTTTCCTTTCATTATTGCTATTTGTTGTATATAATAACACCCAGTACATTACAGCTACCATTGCAGTTATCCTATTTGACTGCTAATATTGCATTTCTCAACCATCAGTACCCTTTCTTTTTTCAAATATCACTTTAGTCGTGGGCTGTATGACAGTGGAATTTCTAGTATAGTATGACATTAATAACTTTGACAAAGCTGTACCACTGCAGCCAAAAGTACAGAACCATTTTTGTTAAAGTAAAATTTCTTTAGATTTTAAATTATTCACTATTTTTATTAAGCAGTGTATCATATTTTATTTATGCAAAAATGTCAATAAAAAAGTACATTGCAACTTTAGCACAGAAAACCCAATTTTTCTAAAATATAGTTAAAGGCAAGCTTTCACTAAAGTCAGTTATGAGACAAAACGATTGACAAAAGGTTTTATGAGATAGAAGTATTTAATTTGCATAGACGATGTTTATGAAGTTTTTTACCAAGTTTTAATAGTATACTATAAATAATAAAAACATTAATCTCATTAATTTCTATTAACAAGCTTTTATAATAGAACTTAAAGATTGACTATCAAAACAACACATTAATACTAAGTAATTGCTAACATGAACATATATATATTCAAATATAAAATAAAACCTATACTTTGCAGATAAAGATAGATTATAGTCAGAAAAGTTGAAATATTTGCTACAGCACCTGAAAATCTCAGACCAAATTTTAGCAAATAAATTTCATCCTATTGAGAATAAACAAAAATTAAATAAAAGACAAAACCTTTAAACAAAAAAATAGAACTTCGAAAGTCTGTGAATATTACAGCTAATAATTTAATTCGCTTGTCTGTTACCAATCTAAAAGTACAAATTCAAAGTCTGTGAATATCCCAGCTGATATAATAATCCTTATCAACTAACTACTAACAAAGCACTTCTGTTCTTTTGCACAATTGTTCATGATTGTCTATAAATAACAATAACTATAACTATCCCGTTTAAATAAGTCAGACACTTACCATCACATGGATATACTTGGTCTGATGAGTTTCCTCTGCCAATAATCTGAAGAGTAAAGTTGTTGACTATAGTACCAACAGCGTCACATCTTAAGCTTGATATCTCTGCTGCTGTCATTTCATAATCCCACAAATTAAAGTCAGCAATCTCACCAGATAAAACAGATGTTTGACCTGTAATTTTAGATAAACCGGCAATTCAGCTTTTCTATTTTTATGCAGGAAGTTAAGTCTTTCCATTGACACAGCGTCTCTCAGTAAAATATATTTAGTGAAATAATTAATCTGTTTTATCAGAGCTTTAAATTTATTGCTATATAACACGGTAGATTAGTTCATTACATAGCAGACGTACTATGCAGCTGAATACTACATCATATAACAGTATAGAATTATTACATGACAGGCTACCGCATTACATATATGACTGTATCCGATGTTATATAGCAGACTACTGCACTATATGACAGTATACCATATCACATTACTGACTACAATATTAGATGACCGTTTACCATATTACATGACTGGTTGATACATTATATGACTGTATACCATATTACATGACTGCCTCCTACATTATATAGCAGCACACCATATTAAATGACTGGCTACTACATTAGATGACAGTGTACCATGACAGTATTTTACATGATTAGTTGATGCATTATATGACACTATTATACCATATTAATTGACAGGCTACAGTATTATTTGACAGTATACCACGTTATATGACCGTATACCATATAACATGACCGTATACCATATAACATGTCAGGCTACCACATTTTACAACAGGGTACCATATTACATGACAGGCTACCACACTATATGAAAATATGGCAGACTTGTGTACAATATGACAGTATACATATTACATTATATTATTATTACATTATTATATATTATATGACTTGCTAGTGCATTATATGACAGTATAAATTTTCCAATGGAGATCAACCCAAGCCAGGACAACCCAAGCCAAAACGACGTAAGCAGACCCTAGCCAGCTTGGTCCAGTCGTACATGGAAGGGGGCCTTCCCACCTATAAAAGATGCCACTCGTAAGCTAGCCAGCTGAGCCTAACTGCACCTGTTTGTGTATTGTTACATTCTTTATATAGTTACCAAATAATCAAAGCCAATATATGCATAAACTCAAAGCGCACTAAGTTATTCATTCATGTGGAGCTAGTAAAAGTGACAGCGCAAGTTCTTTACAAAATTACATGACAGGCAACTACCGGCACATTATACGGTATACCGTTAAATAAAAAATTGCATTATAACATAATTTACTATAATACTGCCCAATGTAAAACATCAAGCTTTGAGTAATTCAAGTTAATGCTGTGTAATAGTGTAACGCAAGGAGGTGTCATTATTTAGTATTAATACTTGGCTTGTGAATTAAAATTTTGCCTTTGTATCAGCAGCAATGAGAACATTTGCTGTTACAGTATACAGATATTTACATGTAACTATTTACCCTATTCAATGTAGGCAATCACTGTTTATAGCTATTGGAGAGAAGTACTCAAATAACAACTTTATTTTTGATATTCTTACCTGTCCGTCATTCATGGTTGATGATTGATACACCTGCTGACGCAAAGGACATCACAAGGTAGCTCTGCATGAGTTAACAGTTTGAGTGATTTTTATTCATTTTGAACAAATAGCTCATTTCTCATGTTTTTGGTGTGGTTTTGTTACAAGCAAGCAATGTTTGCTCTGGAATGGTATTGTTTTTACACTCATCCCAGAAATCATGGACTATCACTGTGTTTTCATGCAATAAATGAGTTGAGAGTTGCTGGCTGGGGATGAATTCGCACTACAGTTTTAAGGATTTGGATTTGATCTTTCCAAGATTTGCCTTAAAACTGCCTTAAAACAGTTGGGGGTGCCAGTAGACACCCCCAATTAACCATGGCTCTACAGCTAGCTTTACGCCGTATATATTTTTATTGCACTCAATCATAAAATAGTACAACTGTCATAAATAATATTCAAATTTCAATTAAATCTTGTGATAGTTTCCTGATTGTCAATAATTTGTGTATATTACCAATTTTTACAGTTTTGCTAGAAAACTTCTAGAAAAAGAAATATTCCAGAGTAGGATGCCCAATTCTTTAGTAATACAAGGTAACAAACCTCGTTCTGTTGAATGTCGCAGAAGCATCAGTGTGGTATTTAAGGGTATTGAAACTGTCACCTGATCTGAAATGGATTGTCCATAAAACTCTAAAACCCCTGGTTTGTTGAAATCCGTGTACCACTACAAATCCAGTACACACCATAAAAAAGTCAGCGTGAGTGAGTTTGAGTGTGCTGCCAAATAAAAACATTGAACTATTATTATTGCTAGTACCCTGGCAGTCTAGTGTGCTGTGAGAAACAGTCAGGTGCATCTATAAATAGCAGTCTAGTGTGCTGTGAGAAACAGTCAGGCGCATCTATAAATAGCAGTCTAGTGTGCTGTGAGAAACAGTCAGGTGCATCTATAAATAGCAGTCAGGTGCATCTATAAATAGCAGTCTAGTGTGCTGTGAGAAACAGTCAGGTGCATCTATAAATAGCAGTCTAGTGTGCTGTGAGAAACAGTCAGGTGCATCTATAAATAGCAGTCTGGTGTGCTGTGAGAAACAGTCAGGCGCATCTATAAATAGCAGTCTAGTGTGCTGTGAGAAACAGTCAGGTGCATCTATAAATAGCAGTCTAGTGTGCTGTGAGAAACAGTCAGGTGCATCTGTAAATAGCAGTCTAGTGTGCTGTGAGAAACAGTCAGGCGCATCTATAAATAGCAGTCTAGTGTGCTGTGAGAAACAGTCAGGCGCATCTATAAATAGCAGTCTAGTGTGCTGTGAGAAACAGTCAGGTGCATCTATAAATAACAGTCTAGTGTGCTGTGAGAAACAGTCAGGTGCATCTATAAATAGCAGTCTAGTGTGCTGTGAGAAACAGTCAGGTGCATCTATAAATAGCAGTCTAGTGTGCTGTGAGAAACAGTCAGGTGCATCTATAAATAGCAGTCTAGTGTGCTGTGAGAAACAGTCAGGTGCATCTATAAATAGCAGTCAGGTGCATCTATAAATAGCAGTCTAGTGTGCTGTGAGAAACAGTCAGGTGCATCTATAAATAGCAGTCTAGTGTGCTGTGAGAAACAGTCAGGTGCATCTATAAATAGCAGTCTAGTGTGCTGTGAGAAACAGTCAGGCGCATCTATAAATAGCAGTCTAGTGTGCTGTGAGAAACAGTCAGGTGCATCTATAAATAGCAGTCTAGTGTGCTGTGAGAAACAGTCAGGTGCATCTGTAAATAGCAGTCTAGTGTGCTGTGAGAAACAGTCAGGCACATCTATAAATAGCAGTCTAGTGTGCTGTGAGAAACAGTCAGGTGCATCTGTAAATAGTAGAAAATAAGTACTTGCACACTAGTTCTAAAATCCGAAACGCAAATAATTTATGGCAGATGGCGTGGTGGATGGCAACACCAATTTTCAAAGGTTTGAATCCCGTTTGATGCAATCTTTTTTTAAATTTTTACTTTTGACTTTAAGCAGACAGACAGATTGACTGCCTAGATGTTTCAAGATTAAAATTGACAAAACTTGATCAGGTTATAAATACTCAGATCAAGGGAAAGTGCGATTATGGTGTCATTAGTTTTAAAGACACCAACAGAGTAGAGGTGCGCAACGTTGCTACTTCAAAGCAATTATCAACTATTGCACTGATGACAACTGATAATGCCATATTTTTTTAAGCGTTCTAATTGCGACAAAGTTTTGTTGATTTCAATTTTGAAACATCCTGGTAGTCCGATTACCTCAAACATTGGAAACAACCTCAATTAATAAAAAAATGCTGAAACTTTTGATAGAATCAACTAAAATTTTGTGTAAGTTAATCTTTAAACTAAAAATAAATATATAGAAAAATATGTGATCAACTTTATGTACCCAAAAATGTTCTAAGCAATATATTTTATTCTGTGCTACACCGGAGCCAAAGCCGAATGGGCCAATCCTAGCCGGGTCAAAATACTGTATATAACATTTTATGTAGAGTAAACCAGCATACCTTTAAAGTGTTCTCATCTATTGTCCAACTAAAGCAGTGCTTGTGCCTCTCAGCCCATAAGTTGTTGTTTTCATGCTGTGAAATTCCGGATATATTACTTCCTTTTCTGACCAGGTGAAGAATTGATAGAAAATTTTCATAGAGCATGACAAACTCCTCCACACCATCTTAAAATATTTGGATACACCATTATATCTTAATGAAAAAAACCCTCACTATAAGGCATCTTGGTAGTTCCAAGTGCTGTGAGAGATTGTCAGGTGTGACAATGAACTAAGAAGAGTAAGTTTATTGGAGAACTATTGAAAAATTCTGGGAGGCGACTGACTAACACAAGTGGGGAGAGTCAGGCGGAGAAAGCTGAATGATTTGGGTTCAAATTTCATATGATACAATATTATCCAGTTCTTTCTATAGCAAAGGTTATCTGAATGTCCAGTATTGCACGAGTATTAAAATAACCGCCTAATGAATTTGAGAAACTTACCTGGTAAGCTAGTACAAATCTTTATTATAATAATAGTTTTAAAGCCAGCTTGGCACTACTCAGAATGACGTTATGCGTAATGTCAAGCTGGTATAGTTTTTATGCAAATGATAAATGAGTATGTGAACTATTGCTTGATAATATTGCAAAGGCAGCGTAGTGTAATGGATTAGCATGCTGGTTTGCAGACCTGGAGGTTCCGAGGTCAAATCCCATGCGAAATGGATTTTTGTTCCTAAAACTGTAGCACTATAACTAAACAAACAATGACCGAAAAACACTGAGATTTATATGTATATACTAGCTGAGTGCCTAGTGTCGCATACACAATAAAAAACAGCTTACAGACAGCGGCAGGCAATGTATCTGTCATTGGCCAAGTTTATTAACTAGCCACTAGCAAAATTAACAAATCTCTCATGATAATTGCATGATGATCTCTCACACAATCCATCATGATTTTCAAGCATGCTAGTAGTAATGAATATGTGCGCAACTATTTTATTGTTTAACCCTGTGGCTGCTTGTCTTATTGAATAAAATGTCTGTCTGCAGACCCAGAGGTTCTGAGTTCCAGTGCGAAGCAAGTTTTTCGATCATATATTTTAATTGCTATAACTGGTCACATGAATGATAGACGACAGTCAAACACTGTGACTTATATATATTTAGATTGATAACATGTAAAGCAATCATTATATGTACTCAGGTATTTTACAATTTATGCCAATCAATTTTGAAGTAAAAAGTAGGTATTCACACTATCTACATATAGCATTATTGCAAGAGTTAAAACATGTATGATCAGTGACTTTTCCTTCTCATCTTACTTTTAGCAAGCCCTAAAATTACCAATAAACTTCTTAACACATTTAAGCCTATTCTTGTACACACAAGCGCGTCCTCCGATCCTAGACCGTATCACAGACTTCCTATCAGTTGTAAAAATTACTTAGACATGTAATGACAGATAGCCGGACTAAGGCCGGCAAGACCAACCCTACTAGCGACGGCGTAACCGAGCCGGCTCTTTCTATTACAAAAGGAGAATCAGGAGACTTGGCCACTGGTGAGCCAACTTCGCAACCAAGATGATAAAGGTAGGGTCACACGTATTGTGTAATTTCAGCTAATCTGGGAAATTCCATTCGTACGAAATTTCTGACCTGCCACACGGAGTTTCCCCACCACGGATTCGTACGAAACTAACTTTCAACTAGCCAATCAGAACTTATCTTATTTTTTTCTGGATATGCGCCAAAGAAAACGACTTTCAACATTCAAGTAACCTTTTCAACCGACCAATCAAACAACGATTCGTAGGAATTTCTGACGTTTCGTCCAATTCAGGATTCGTTCATCGTGCTCAACCAACGATGGACGAATTCGTCCAAATGTCAATTCGTCCGAATCGTTTCGCCCAAATTTCGCCGATTTCGTGAGAATTTTGTTTCGTGTGACCCTACCTTGAAACAAAGACGAAAAGAGGCTGAGCTTATCACACTTATCACAATGAGCGAATAAAAGGTGGCTCATTGCTAATGTAAAGCAGAGCTAGCGCAGTCTCTCGGCATGATTGTTCATTGTTGCACACTGACTTGAGGTTTCTTCTATCTCTATATATATTTCTCAAAGTATGTCTGTCAGTATGTGTGCATGCATTCTGACTATAGCTAGTATTAGAATAGCGTAGCTAGACCCAGCTTACGCAACTTCATGGCGTACCGTCATTAGAAGCCTAGCGCTTATTAGCAAGCTTACGGAAATTTTCTATTGGCAATGTGCCAGGCTAATAGCAAATGGCAGGCAACTCTCATTACTTCTCATTGTTTATAGGTTGATTTTAACACTATTTTCCATTGGCAATGTGCCAGGCTAATAGCAAGTGGTAGGCAACTCTCATCACTTCCTATCATTTATAAGCTGATTTTTGACTGATTAGACTGTGATTCGGTCTGTTCAGCTATAACTATTTAAACATTGGAATAAAAAGCTCACTACTTGCTGGGTTTGAACTCACGGAGATAAAAATCGCAAGTTTCTAATCAAACATTCAACCACTGAGCTACACAGTCCTTAGATTCCTGTCGCTGTTATCACATATCAAATACCCTTTTCTCGATTGCACACGCTACATGACATATTAATTGATATATTGTGCACACGAGTTACGATGCCCTATTATAAAAAAAATTGTTTTTGATGTTTGAAGTGTAGTAAGACTAAAAGAGTTTCAGGACTAAAATTAGCAAAACTGGATTGAAACTCTCAGATTCAAGTGAAAGTGTGATTATGGATATAATAATACATATATTATGTATATAAAAACAATATGTCAGTTCACCATATTAGGTAACAAGCTAGGGATATATTCAGAGATAACGTCTTTAGCGACTGTCTATATATAAATTATATTTCATAAAAGCTTTCATGGTTGTCTATAAATTGCTGGGTGAACATAACCGTTTCCATCGTTAGCTGTAAGTACATTGTCATTGTCTATTTATGTTTTACTTACATGTATATGTGTTAGCGATGTTTCATGTTTTATATTTCTCATTCATTGTAAATTTTACAAACCCTTGTTAATGAACATTACACGCAAGAAGGACTGTTGGTAAATGCTAATACTGTTCCGTCACACACATCCCTTACTGTTAGTAGATCCACACCACAATTTCCCTTGTAATTATTTCACTACCAAATCATTTTATGCAATTTAGGCGACATTTCTATAAATGCTATTCATGTTTAGCATTGCTATTTACGAAGTTAATAGAAATACAATGGTTTCCAAGTAAAATGATTGTTGCGTGTATCTACAAACATTCTGTAATGTAGCATTAAACCATAACCGCCATCAACAGCTCTCATTGGTAGTTCATAAGTAAATCAGACGCAGCATTTCCGCTTTTGTATTCAAAATAAAAATGGGTCCACCAACTTTCAAAGTCATTTTTGTTTTTAAAGGCTTTTTTACAGCCATTCAACATCGGTGTCGCAATCGACACAACAAGCCCGGACCATAAATATTTGGTGCAACTTAGCTTTTTAGAGGCAGAAGTTGGGGATGTTTAGTCTTAGAATTATAGAGATGGCTGTCTCAAAACCCATTTTTCTCTAAATTCAGCCTTTAAAATTATCTGTCATTTTTAAAAAGTAGATTAGCTATTTAACTTTGGTTGTAGCTTGTTACAGGATGTTTAATAGTCTAAGCGCCGAGAAAAATGACCTCAAAATAGCGCGATAACATTTTAGCATTGCACCCACGCGTTGCAATGATCCTGTTCAGAAATACTTTGGAACCTAAGTATATGCAATGCGATGCTTCTTCATTTTTTTCATTAAAACTAATAATTTACATATTTCAAACTTAAAATTTGGCGATTTTTTTACTGATCATATACGTTACCAAAACATATACGTTGCATCGACATTTCATAGTTTACATACTTACTATTTAATTTACATCTACATTTAATTCACTACTAAATTATTCCAGCTGCTCAAAAAACTTTTTCTAAGCTACATTGTGTGTTTTGGATTCTTATTTGGTATCTTGTGCTCCACAATCATTAAATACAAATAAAGATTTTGTTCGTTTGAAAAATTTTCTTACGTTATTTTTTTTAGTTCAAATTAAAACATCTTTGTTTGTCTGAATATTTTTCAATTTGTTATTTAATATTTATTTTAATAGCAATATAGTATATTATCTAGCGCAATTTCCTTTCCTCAACAGACGAAAATTGTGTAAGTTACAAACACGTTTCACAAGAGTTCTTATCAATGCTCGCTTTGTGTATTAGCTTACACATCTTTTTTCCAAACCTAACCAATTAGTAATTCGTGATTAATTTTACATTTTACAACAAGAATTCGTAAGATTTCTGGAAGACTATCTGTTAGATTATTTGTAAGATTCATCGAGTAAGATTACGAGTATCAGTTGTTCCTCGCTCTCTTATATTTACATACATTTACATACTTTGAGAAATATGTACGTATATATATTTACATTCTCTTATTTCATTTATAAACTTCTTATAACTTTTGAAGTTTATAATATAAGTTTTTAAAGTTTGTTTCATTATTGTTATTATTTCAACTTGCACTTTTTGAAAAACAATTTGAATACCGTGTCTGCAGTTTAAACATTATTCATTTTTCAACACTGTTATTATTATCTAATTAGTTTCTATTCTTTATTATTAATGTTAATTTTTTATTCAACCATTTTTGGCATACATGGTTCTAATAAAATTTCAACAACAAATTACTACCATATTCTGTCATCTTTTTTGTTATTAATCTGTTAAATACATGTATACTCAAAAGCTACACATTGTTCAATGCCTCCAAAGAAAAAACCTGCAATGGATCATCAGAAGAAAAAGAAAAAAGACTTCGAAAAGACAGTATGAGGAAAACCGCTGCGAAAGCCTTGGAAACTGAACAGCAAAGAATCAAACGCTTAGCAAAGGCTAGAGAAAGGAGAGCACAACTTCCAGCATCACAGACTGAGGAAAAATGTGCACAAATTTTTGCATGCCAACACTGAAACAAACTGAAATCATATAATTGTACACCAAATAACTTTTGATTGTACTCGTAGCGAAATAGACTATATATTTAACCATTACTTGCTAATGATTTCACATTTACATTTAAACCACTTTACATTTTTTTTTCTTTGTAAACTGTAACAAAATAGACTATATGGAGCCATTACTCTCTAATGAGTTCACATTTACACTTAAACACCTTTAAATTTTTTCTTTTTCCTTCTAATTTATTTCAATGAAACGCTTCTTTCAAAGTATGAATTTTTAAACTTACAGTTGTTTGAAAACCTTTACAGTTGCTTTGTTTATTTTTAAACTAGTTGTTCTGCATGAAACCTTTTCCTTATGATGTGACGTTTGCAAGTTGCAATTGTTTGACAAAGTTTGTAGAACTTTACAGTTGTTTTTATTTTCTCTCTTAATTTATTTCAACTACACAAAACATTCCTCTCATGATATGTAGTTTAAAAGTTAGCATGGCAAATGTTGTTATATGTTAAATACAAATCAATTTTTTATCCAAAGACTTTTTATTACCAGTGCAACGCCGGGTAGCAAAGCTAGTTATTCTTTAAACTCAGCTTTCAAAATTATCTCTGTCTCCTTTGAAAAGTAGATAAGCTATTTAACATTGCTTGTAGCTTGTTACAGGATGTTTAGTAAGCTGAACTTCAAAAAAAAAAGCTCAAAATAGCGCAATAACAAGACAAGCTAGTTATAAGATCGCACGTTTTTTAGCCTAATTTTTCTCAGTTAAATAGCTTATTACCTTTTAGAAAAAAACTGATAGTATTTTGAAGGCTGGATTTAGATAGTAACGGGTTTTGAAACACCCGTCTCCATAATTCTAGATCGGACTAAGCATCTCCAATTTTTATCCCTAAAAAGCTAGGTAAAGCCTGGTTCCTATATACACCACAAAGCACCGGCGACAGCACCGCAGGCTATTAGCGGTGACATGGGAACCTACGTGCCGGGTACTGCCGAGGACCTCCGGTAGTTGCCGGCGGCAACGCAATAGTTTAGCGCTCTTCGAATTTTCCAAAAGGCCGCAGGCAAAACCTTTCCGAAATGCACTGTACAGGTGAAGGTTACAACTATAAAAACGGCATGATCAGAGAACATTTTATTTGATTACGCGATTATGTTTAGCGATGCAGCTTATATGTGAACAGATGCTGCCGAGCTTTCACATCGCATGCGTTTTGGTGCGCAGGTTATTGCCGGAGTCTCCCAATTGGTATGGGAACCAGGCTTTATGCAGGCCCGTATTCTCTGAGGTGCCGGCCGGCTGAGCCACTCCAGTTTTTTATTAATTTTTCACGGCTTGATACTAAGTATTGCTGGCTAAGCTCATTCACTTAGAATTTCTGACAACTAATTTAGTAGCAACTAGCATCCTATATTGTCTCCTTGGAGATTTTGCCAAATAGTTATCTTGTGAGACTTTGTTGAGACTTCGACACTGAACTTTAATGCTTATAGCGGTGGCGTGAAGAAGACCCCCAAACTTGCATTTTCCTTATCATTTAAAACTTGTGCTGCTGCAAACTTTCTTCAAAAAGCCCTTAGGTTGAGAGATTGAGAGCTTTTAGCTGTTTAGATGAACATTGAGTACAGTACAATGAATTTGAACAAAAGAGATTAACTGTATTCTCCAGGTAAGCCTTATGGTGTAGTAACTAGGTGTTTTGGTTGATTCCGCCACTAAAAATAAACAGGCTAATCACATGAGCAATACACTCTGATCATTCTTAATCAATCAATTACCCTCTCAAAATTTTATTTTTGCTGTAGATTTTCATGCTTATACTTGATTGCAATTATGCTATTTGGAGGGTTGTTGATGTTTAAAAGGTTCAGAGCTTAGCGGCGCTGCCCCGAACCCTGTTGGGGGTCTTACAACGCCTCCCAAACACAAAGGGGTTCATAACTAGATGCCTAACATTTGCAATCCCAACTTTCAACCAGAGAATACGGCCTGAGGTTACGTCACATATTTATGGGCGAGGCTTGTTGTGTCAATTGCAACACCAATATTGAATCGTTGTAAAAAAAACCTTAAAAAACAAAATGACTTTGAAAGTTAGGGAACCAATCTTTATTTTAGGTAAAAAATTGGAGTCACCGTGTCTCATTTAGGTATGAACAAACAATGAAAGCTGTTCGTGGCAGTTATGGTGTAATAAACTGCTTTTAAGCATGTAACTGAATACCAAAGAATTCAGTACCAATTGATTTGAGAAAGAGTGAACAACTATAATGAATTCTGAGCATAAACATTCTACATTCATTGATAAAATTGATATAATAGTTTCCAAGGGACAAGACAAGTAGGTTAATAGTTTATAGCAATCTAAATTTCCTGTCGATTAGACAGACAGACACACAGACACACAGACACACAGAGTTTTTGTCTTGTCATTGTAGATAACTCAGCAGTACTTACAGAAAAAAGTAATTTATATCTAGATAAGGTTTAGACTGTCTGAAAGATAAATAAATTCTTTTAACAGCCGCCATGTATAAATTGGTTGTTATAAATGCAGGTTCTTTTTACATTCATAACAACACAGACATACAAGATGTTTTTGGTGTAAAGATCTAAAACGTATTTCAGCCTTATGAGATAGCCCATCAAAATTTATGTTTGTATAAATTTTTCTTTGTATTATTAAATTATCAGCAAAAATTATCTTTTTTATTGCATGCCAAAAACAAAAATGAAAACATAAATCAGGAATTATTGAGTGAGTTAAAAGTATTTTAAAACTGTTAAAGTTTTAAAATCTATTAGAACTCTGGATGAGTCAGGATAATTAATTATAAGTTGTAGTGACAAAAAGTTAATAAACTGAAACATGTGATGTCGGATGTAATATGTTGGTGTTAAGATATAGAAACGATGCTGGTCATATGTGTTTGAGTCATAGGTGTTATACGATGACATATTGGTTTCTATTTAGCAACACTAACATAGTACATACGATATAATTGTTATATTATATAATAAAAGATAACTTTGTAGTAAAGTTATCTTTAACTAAAAACAAGCATTTATTTCCTGGTAAAGAAAGTTCACATTAGAATATGGTAAGTTCATCTGGAACTCACCTGAACTGATGAAGCTTAAGACGGTTGATAGATTCAAATCAGTTCCAGTTTTAGCAAACCAGAAGCAGAACGTCATAGCATTCAATTCGGGAAGGTCTTTTTGCATGAGGTAATTGTTTGTTGACAGTGGTTGGTGGAAAGTAGGTATGGTTCTAAATGACTCAGCTGTAAGGCAGATAAGCTTGAGTAAATAAAGTTCTCACTAAAAAATTAATATTTTTAACAATAACAAGATAATAAAATAGTTACTAAATGAGGGAATTATTTAATATAGCGTAATAAAACAGAAATAGTAATAGCCAAATTTATAGTAATCTACATATTCAACTTTATATACAAATTCATATTCAAATTCGACTTGCAATATTTCACTTGGTAGATTAATGCTCTACCATCAACGCTATTGGAACAGCTTCTCACAGTTTAGAAGACAACACATGCACTCGATGAATATTCTTGGCAGTTATATTAGCCAAAAAGCAGACAACTCAAGGTGGCCATCCGAATTATTTTAGCATGCTCGTAACTTATTCAGTTTGTTGGTACATCCCCTTTATAATGCATTACTTATTTGCCAAATGGCGATGACAGGAAAAAATTATTTTCGAATTAATAAAATTTTGCCAGATGTTGAAAATGAATAATCTAATGTCTTCATCTGATAAATTTAATTATAGCAATAATTCAAAAAGAAACTAGAATATTCTAATATTATTCTTTGAGAAAATAATCAAATAAAAATGTAATGCAATTCACTAAAGTACTTTAATGGAGAGTCTTCAAAAATTAAACAATCATACTAACAACACTGTTAAATCATGAGTCAGCAGTTATTTCTGACCAGAATTAGGTTATTATTTGTTAACCACGGTAAATTATTTCAATGAAAAAGTGACCTTTAAACAAAACACTTTTTCTTACATTCATCAATTATAGGACAGTAGAGACAAATTATTATTATAAAATAGATATGCAGTATAGTAGCCAACATACAAAACATACTAATATACAAGATCTGCTTTGAGCAAACGAAACTATCATACTTGTAATATACCATACATATTCTTCAAGAGGTTATTTACACTTCACACAATTGTATCTTTCAATGAGTTATTAATCAGTGAATGTGACAGGTTTCAAGTTTTTGACAAGTCAATACAATTGATTACTTTAGCCATGTTATTTATTAATGTAGAATTCAACACTTTATTTCATTGCATTCTAAACTCGCACAATCATTTTCATTCCATGTTTTCCAGCTAAATATTTGATGGTTTACTGCGGAGCTGCTCATAAAGCTATAATTTAAGGTTTCAAAAAGCTTAAGCGACATTCAACATAATTTCACTGTCGATCTTTACATGGTATGCTGAAAGTTTCAGTAGCTGAAAAGCCATACCTAGATGTACACTGTTTACCAAATATTGATCTGGAAATGCATAAAATATACCAGAAAGCTTTACCTCTAAATAGTACCGCATTACAAAAACAATTTAAACCTAAAAGAAGATAAACAAATCTCCAAAGGTTAATTAAACATTCGACTTAAATATTGTGGTAGTCACCGGGCTATGACTCCGTAATTCGTGTAAATATTTCTATATGTTACATGTATATTTTGCATGCTGTGTTGTTTTTTTATTATACCGCTATTAATTTGTTCATATTCTATATCGCTATCATGTCTTCGTTTATCGCTGTACTATAACTATGCCAACGGATTAGCGATTTTGTTTATTACTAATGTTATACGGTTTTTACTCGGTTCTGTTAGCCGGAACGGGTGAGTTTATTGTATATAAAGGAGCGCGCTCACTCAGTTGGGCAGAGCAGATAGCCGTACGCTCCTCAGCTAGTATTTCCTTCTGTAATAAAAACTGAATGAAACTACACGCATTATCTTCTCTTTATGTAATAATCTAGATCGTGCCAAGTAAAGGCTGGCAATTTCCTTTACAATTTAAAAACGTAAAAATTCTATTTTAAGACAATAGCGCTGCATTTTGCAACCCTTTCCCTATAGTATCATTTTTTTAGAAGTAACTACATTTTTCTATTAGCTCCCCAGAATTTTGGAAAGACAAATTTAACCCGTTTACAGGCAAAGCTATGCTAAGGTTGCTTATGTTTTACACTCTTCTCTGAGCGGAGCGACATTGGGACAAGGAATGTCTTTAGCCTCAGCACTTTGCTACACTGTTTTTTATATGAAATATGTCGAAACATCTGACCGAGTTATACGATAAGCTACTTTTAGTAAAAATATTACCAGGATTCCGTTATTAATTATTTTGATGGTGTCACTTTCAAAGTTCCAAAAAAAATCATAAAGCTTTAGAGTTAGAAAACGGACTTTGATATGTCATAACAATGACTGCTATTACGTTGTACGGTGTTCCTGAAAAGTATTCTCATCGCTCATCAAAACACTTTAAAATTTTTAGGACAAATTGTAAACACATTATGAACACATTTGGAGACAATAAGATTTCGATTTAGACCTTAGTGATTTCAAATCAGAGTGTAGTTATAATAATAGTAATGATCAATTTTCTCAGGTACAGCGTCACTAAATACATAGCAACCACTACAGCAGCAACACAAGAAATAATGATTAATAATGTACCCAGTAATAATGAACTGGGTACATTATTACTGGGCACTGCCCAGTAATAATGTATCCAGTTCATTATTTGTACTATTTTTTGACACTTTTCTACCGATCGCGCTCTATTATGAATTTGTTAAGATCAAAAAATGTCAATGGCAGTTAAATAAAGGCGGAGTTTAATCAAGCAATGATGCTGTAATTTTCAAACCTTTTCCTATAATGGCATTCTATTAGAGGTGTCATTCAAATAGAGGTTTTGTAGTAAATGCCTTTCACAACAAGAATCGATGAGCACAGCCTTCATTGAGGAAAATAGTCTTCAATGCCTGTGAAACCGCGTTCATGAGTTTCTAATTAAATAGATCATGGCCCATTTTTTATACTGAAAACAAAACTGCAAAAGATTAAACTTTGAGCTCATTGAGCTCACTGTTGCTTGGAGCAAGTCTGTTTTTTATGTTAAGTGATCAATAGGTAATACATGGAGCTTTGTCTGTCTGCTTCTATAATTTTGCCCTCACGCAAAAACCTTTAGAGTGGCACAACACCTACATGTATATTCTAAAAATATATTCTACGATATGTTATGTATGTATATTCAATATTCTAAGAACATTGTAAAAATACTGATGGCGGTAGGCTTGGTGCAGTTAATAGATAAAACATTGATGTCAGAAGCTGAGTTTTATGAGTTTTAGTTCTGTGCATAGCAATATTTAATGAAGCACACTAATTACTGCCTATCTTATTTATTCAGTGGAGTTTTATAAGTACATAAAATATAGACCAGCTAAAGTAATAATGCAAAAAGATTTATTGCAATTTTCATAATTTATCATCTACATATATCTCAAAGTTTTTCATTTGTCTGTCCAGCTAGCGATTAAAATCCAACAATGAAAAATCTGTAACGCCGAAAATTTGATCTTGCAATCTCCTGTTCACAAGATAACAAGCTTACCCATTAAGCTACTCAAGATGAAATGGATTCACTGGGCGATATGAGTCATTTGGTTAAAATACACATAGCGACTCTGTGTTATTGCGCAACGTCCATAAAGCTTGCTCTCATGGCTTTTCGTAAATTTAGCAATGCAGATAATAGCTTACTCAAATTAGCCAATGATCACTACATTACCTGCAACTGTTTATAAGCTGTTTTTAATACCCGTGCAATGCCGGACATTCTGGTAGTATCACATAACTTTTATATTTCAGTTTTAAATTTCGATGTTGCACCTACTCTCATTAAATGTTGGAAATTCTTTTTGGTATTTTATACTAATGCAAAGCTGGTAATATTATACCTTGATTTGACGCCGACAGCTGACTTGTCAGTAGAAGAAGTGTGAGTAAGAAAAACATCAGTAAAATAAATGAATTACTTTGATCAGTAGTAATCGTGAAGTCCTTGTCAAAAGTATCTCGAGACTAAAGTGTGCTACCCAGTTTAATATTTTCATTATAACTACAACAGACAGCCAACCATCGTGCCAGATTTTTTCATCTTGTTAAAATATTGATTAAAAGCTTATGTTGGAAGCTCAGGAGATGCTATTACAAGTAACAAACTTTATCCATAGTGACAGCAGGAAATGAATAACAATCAACCTTTTGAGTGTTTTATATATGTTTGCAAAGTTGCAAAATCCACAAGCATTTATGCATAGAAAAAGAGAACATAGTATCAATTTAACATGAATCAAAAAGCATTACACGACGTTCAACTTAATATGGTTAAGTGCCCTTTGAAATGCAATGCTATGCAAGCAGAACCATTATAAATTCATCCCTTCGTAATTGTCCCTCTGAGTTGATTCGCAATTGATTTTATTGACAAACCTGATATTAAAAAGCATAGGATTAGAATTATTTAAATATCTGGCCTTGTATTCAAGAGTTGATAGATAGTATTGTTTTTAAATTAGACCTTGCATTCAAGAGTTCATGGTTAATATTATTTGACAATTTGATCTTGTGTTTATAGGGCTGCCTTATAACTTACTTAATAGTACATTAAGAGTTTCATACAGGTCGTACTTACATTATTCCTAGCTTGTCAGTCATCCTCTTCTGGTTTTGCTGTGCATACCTCTTTGTATGCTGGATACGCCATACCTTCCTCTTTGTTTCCGGAATTCTTTTCTGCAGCAAAACCATCTTCTTCACTCATTAAATCCTGTTTCACTTTTTCCTTATATTCATATACCCAATATTTACAATATACAACAACTAAATAAATATTTATACTATTTTTTTTAAGTATTTTATTGTTTTTCTTTTTTTTAGCAAATTCCTTCACTAACTCCTGTCTCTGTTTCCATAAAGACAGACATCTCTGCATTTTATGCCTTGATGGTGTTGATCACTCTCGTTTCTTTCTCGGCTTCTCCTCTTTTGCTGCTCTTCTTTCCGCAGGAAGTTCTTCTCTAACCCGTTGTCTTCTCTATCCTTAGACTGCTCTTCCTTAAGCCATTAAAACATTTATTCTATACTGACTGTCATTGGCCTCCAATTTGCTTTGTAATAATTCTTTATATTTCTGTCTAACAGCGTCAATCCCCTTCCTTTCTGCTTTATCATTTTCTTGTGTTATTAGTTCTTCCTGTCTCTTTCTTGCATAATTTCCTCTATCGATGTCCTTCCCTTATTTTTTACTTATTGGCCTTCTCTCACATATATTTCCTTAACCTTCCTCAATTCAAACGGGCATAGTATTGGGGGTCCTACCATGTTTGATGATGATTTTGACAACCTGTCAACAGGGATAATTGAAAAGTGACAGACAAGACGAACATGTATCACTCTAAGTGATGTTGACAAGGTGACGATGATTGTGTAAGTTGGATTACTAACTGCCTTATTATTTGTCCAAAGATCAACACGGTAAAACAAAACTTTTCTAGTTTTGGTTGAAGCATCTGGCTTAGCATTCATAGACTGACAGATAACTTATGTAAACAGCTATGAAATTCCGCGATACTCTGACAGCAAATCCGTTTCCAAGTCTGTGAATAACAGTGAGTATTGAAGACAATCTTGTTCTGTTTTCAGTACAGAAAGTTCAGCCCTAAGAACCTAAGACACTTGTCACTTTTCTCGGGGTAATCAGCAACGCTCCTAAACATCACTCATAAGTTTGTGAAGGTTGATAGTTGAGCCATGATTTTTACTAGCAGAAGTTCAAGCTGAGCAAGTTTCAGGTTTTTAATGCAATCCAATGCCACCAGAATGGATATTTGTATTAAAATAACGAATGTGAAGAAAGAGGTTGTTTTGGTTACCAACTTAAAGATAAAGTTGATCCAGTCATAGGATGATTTTCTAAATAGGTGTAAATAACTATATATCACTAAAAATTCCACTGTCATACAGCCCACGACCAAAGAGATGGCCAGAGATATTGGCAAAAAAATAAAGGGTACTGATGGTTGAGAAATGCAATATTAGCAATCAAATGGCTCTGCAGTGAAATAGGATAACTGCAATGGTAGCTGTAATGTACTGGGTGTGGGTGTTATTATATACAACAAACAGCAATAATGAATGGAAAAGATGTTTATATTTTCCCCCTGCAATAGGAGAAATGCAATATTGGCCAATATTAGAAGTAAAATGCACTGATATTCTTAGAATAATCAATTTTATTAATGTAGTAATAATAGAAAACCAATACACAATTTTGTTTACATTTCAAAACGTCATAGGTAGCAATATCGAGAAGTTGTGGTATTTATATAGGTTTTTAGAAAATTTATTTAAAAAGTGTTTGGTCATGACAAACAACAACAATGAAAGGAAAATATAACACGTTTATATCTCTCCCTTGCAATAGGAGAAATGCAATTTTGGCCAATATTATAAGTAAAATGCACTGATATTAATAAAATAACCAATATTGTTAATATAGTAATACAGCAATAATAGAAAACCTATGAGCGTTCACGCGTCTGGAAGATTTCTGCAAACTGCAGCAAAATAAAAGCTGTTATAAAAGTGTTATAAAGCTGTAGGCCTAATTTACTGTAATGTATGTAATTCAACAACAATAAAGAAATATGTTTATTATAACTCTGAAATGCAAAATTAGAAGTAAAATGGCAAGCTACTATGTACTATACACAGTTTGAAAGTTGGTTGCGTTGAATGTAGAATGGTTTTGATAAGCGATCTTTAACAGAAAGCGAGTAGGAGCATTCACGCGTATAAAACTGTAGCAAAATAAAAAATGTTCTCGTCATGAAGGGGCGTTGTAGTTCGGCCCTAGCTTGTACATATGTTGTAAAGAATTTCGGCTAACGTTTCAAATAATGAAACCTTCGGTGATTGGACAAAAAACACAGGCTGATAAACTGTGTACCACAATTTCGTACCTGTAAATCGGTCTACGCCTCAAACGGTCTACGTTTATTACAGAAACCTTCGAATAAATTCGATTACAAGTAAAAAATGCCATAGACTGAAGAAATGAGCACAGTTTTCTCGTGAAATGCGCACTGCTAAATAGTTCTACTATCTGTCGCACGGCTTTATTGGCGTTTCAATTTTCAGTCTTAACTTTTATTAAACTGAGCTTTTCAAGCGTTTTGTAGCATATTTCGTCCAAATTAATCTGTCTATTTGGGTATAATCCGATCAAATGGGTAAGTTTAAAGATAATACCGACGGTTTACAAAGCCTTGGTAACATATTCAAATAGGTTTAAATGTGTTTTGTATCGTTATTATACATGTACTTTAACGACTTTACAAAACGATGCTTAAATTTTTTGATGAAATTTCTAGCCAAGGGTTCGTCTCATTGTTGATGAATAATTTTCGCAAGTTGTGTGCACATGCATTTATCATAAAAACTCCCACACTTCGCTCCGCTCGTTTGCTTGTGGGATTATCCTAAATTTCCTAGCGAGTTCCAACCCTAGATGTCTTTTCACTTCTAAAACTTTTATCCAGTTTGAAAAGTATTCCACAAACCTTGCACAAACTTTACCCCTTAAGAAGTCAGATGCTATGAAGCTCCAAAGTGACTCATGTGTTTCTGTTGTTTATAAATAGCTTTTTTATTGTTCTAAATTTAATACATTTGGGACATTTTTCTACCATTCCTAAAACCTCTCTCTTGATTGTTGGCCACCATACTGATTCTGGAATGAACAGGGTAGTATAGCTTCCAAGCCTTTCTACTTTCCGTTCACTTACTGAATCTTCTTCAACTATATTTGACTCTGCTATTGGACTCTTTACTGACCTTGGACGCTACCATGGCTGACTCACATCTTTCACAAACAGATTTTACATTCGTTAAATCTAAACCCTGATTTATCAATAACTTACTCCTTATACTGTGTACATTTGTACGTTTTGTAAACATCTGTAGAACCAATTTCTTTTCTAATCCTCTCTATCTACAAATTTTAACAGACCTTTTTTCCTTTTAATAAATCCATCAAACCTTTTCACCTTGATTATTAGTTAAAAATATGAGTCTAGTTGCTACGATGTTTTCTCTTGCAGGAAAGTATTTCTCACAATAGTTCTTCAGCTGTACTGCATCTGACTCACTGAAGCATTCCATGATTTAAATGTATTTATGCCCGATTCTCTGATACTCTCTGAAAAACCGAGCAGCTTCCCTTTTCTCTAAATCAAGTTTCTTGTGATCGCTTCAAGACTTCTTACTTCTAGATTATCTTCTTTCAGCTTCTGCATGATCGAGCTCAGCTCCTATTAGAGCTATTTCAAATATGTTTATAAATTTTTCCTAATAGCAATTTTGTCCCATCTTCCACCATGAGCGTAGGAGTTTTAAAGATGTGCTTGCGCCAAATATGAGTTAATTTTAAAAGAAAGCATTTTTCTTTTTCTATCAATTGATATGTTGTTTGTTGTGTTAGGCAATCTCATTGTCAAGATATTTTAAGTTTAAAATTGGAAAAAATTGATTGTGGTAAAAACGCTCAGGCCAAAAAAACATGCCCAGACTTGCCCAAAATGATGCAACGCCTGATACAATCTGTTTCTATCTTTCGTATTCACATTGGCTATTGCGATAAAAGTCTAGTTCTACGCTGCTCTATTGGCATATATTTTATCTTGTATTTGCTCATGTTGGTTAGAATAAAATTTTAAATCCAGCTACAGATACATTATTATCAATGTCTCAAATGCCTCAAACAAGGGCAATTAAAAACTTGTCATATTAAGTTCCTTTAAATGCTGTAAACATCTTAGTATCGACTACCAATTCTACCGATCTACGGTAATTATGTCAAGCAAACTATGCAGAATAAGGTCTTTGTATCAGCACAGTTCCGCCGCTACCTACACCGAAAACTAGTTTCTTACTAAGTAAAATAAGCAAGCTGCGGTCTTTGAAAAAAGTATGTGGCAAAACCATAGATATAGCAAACCCTAGATTGGCGAATAGCTATCATTACAATGGAGCAAAAGTGAGGCCTATAATTGGCTGTTGTTTTCACGACGTTACGTTGTAGTGATGTGCATCACAGCACCAAAGCCTTTAATTGAGCAATAAGTTTAGTAGTGGAAGCACGCTTGGCATGCTAGTTTTTAAGTCCTAAACGTAACAATAAGACCAAATTCTTAGTGAAATGTCATCAGAAGAGACCACAACACCCCCAGGTATTCCCTCAATTGCCTATAACAAGACAGAACTTCAACTCAAAACAAGAAGCTCTCTACAATATCATAAGCTATCTATGCCTATTAAAGACACCAAGCTGAAAGATGCTAGTGGAAAATAATAGGAAAAACATCATCATTTCGTCATTGGTTTTGAGTCAGCAGCCAAATCTGTATATGGCATTGCTCAATATCTTTTCAGCAACTACCCTTACATCAACTACTTCCTTACCTTTAAGATCAACCAGGATCACATTGAGATTTTGTTTTCTACAATAAGATCTAAGGGTGGCTATAACAATAACCCGGATGTGCAGTGTTTTAGATCTGCACTTCGAGCACTGTTCATAAAAGCAGATATCACACCAAGTCCCAATGCTAACTGTATTGATCTGGATGTGAGCAGGGCTGAAAAAACTGGCCAACTCCTGCTACATTCTCTGGCTAGAAAGAAAAAGAAAGAAGAGTCAAAAGCTGAGGAGGGTGAAGATGAGGAGTTTGGTGATGAGGATTTTTTTCTAACTCAAATGTGATGAGTGTATCAAGTTCTTGACCGATGTAGAAGTAGTGGGAAGTAGAAATAGTGATGACATAACCCTAATCTCAGTCAAAAACAGAAGAGGATTGGTGACCAGATTGATAGGCCGAATATGTATTGCTGCAGAAAAGTGCCTACGTTCACACATGGAGAGCTATGGTATCACACAGAGAGCTTTTAAACAAGTAACATCACAGACAATAACATATATGTCTTATTACATAACCTCAATCAAGGTTTTACACGTACAGTGCATGCCAACAGTCTACTCAAAACTATAGTAAATCGCTATACTAAAATCAGAATACACAATGCCGCTTCAAAGCAGGAATCTAGTTCAACCAACCTTAGCCAAGAACTATCTCGTCTAGTTATTTTCAGTCATGTCTAATGGGTATTTAACACAGTGGTCCAGCGTAACTGCTTCTAAATCTCATTTGATTCATTAGTTTGTTATTAGTTTAATTTCTATTTGGTCACTCTTTGTATTATCAATGATATAGAAGCTTCTAAATCATTGGTATTATTCATTACCATGTGTGTAAGATTTTTGCCTTTCTCATCCAAAGTCATTACAGTCATACTTCGACTTACGAGCTTAATGCGTTCAGAGACTGAGCTTGTATGTCAATTTACTCGCATGTTGGTGCAATTTATTTATATATAGAACAATTAAATATATATTAATTGGTTTCCATACCCTAAAAATGCAAATAAAACACTCAAAACAATATATTGTAACAGAAAGAACATGTTGGTTATTGTCCTAACTTACCACATGCTTTCAAAAAGCAACAAATAAACAGTAATGCAAGGAAATGTGATTAATTAAAATGTAAAATTAAATACATACAATAGCAGCTAACGCTAGCATTTGCCAGAGAGGGAGAGATAAGTTATTCTTCATTACAACAGTTGACTTTGATAAATTTAGATTTTATCCAAGTCTTAAAAGACAAACTTAAAAGCAAACATAAAAGCAAACTTTAAACTTTAACTTGACGTAATTAAAATTTCTTCGGCGTTCATAGTTTTAAGTTTTTTGCTGGTTAGCTCATTTTTCTTTTGTTTCGCTCGCATGACCAGCCGGCCATTTTAAGAGAAACCTATCTTAAGGACGTTTGCCTTTGTCGCCCTTTCAACATGTTGCAATCAGGACGAACACAGGTGTCGCCACCAAGGGTTAATGCATGACCACTAGCCAACTTGTCCGAATGTCTATTTTTGTAGTCTTGATAGATAGCACCACCCTTTTTATGTAGCATCATCGTTTCAGTTACGCAGTCACCGGTCAATTGTTTGTCTTTTATCCAAAGCCTGAGCAGTCTCTCCATCAGTGGTCGTGAAGATCGCTGCGTCATTTAGAAACTATGGTTAGTCCTTTTGCAAACTAAATGTCTTGAATATAATCCTTGTGTTTGATAATTGTGAATGTATTTCTGTCATATTGCTGAGCTAGCTCAATCACGCATACATATTTTGCATATTTTTCAATAATTTTCCATTTAATATCAATTGTTATCATTCGGTTTATCTTTGCATTTTCTATCCTTTTACTGGTAAACTTTCGGTCTACGCACGGTACTTTTAATTCACATAATTCTGCACTGAAAATCGCTCTCAAAAAACATGGTACAAAAATATAATCTGAGCAGTTGAAAAATACAGAGTGATGCTGTTCTCATAAAACACCGACATACTTGGCAACTGACTCATGTGCTCGTATCTCAAACATGGCTCGTATGTTAGTGCTAAAACTTGCTTAAAAGCTAGCTTGTACCTCAAGTTTCTCGTACGTTAGGGCACTCGTAAGTTGAAGTATTACTGTATATGAGTTTTACATATTTTCAATAAAATATGCAGCCTCAGATGAACAAACTATGGAAAAATTGAGCAGTTTTTAGTGCTAAGTCAATAGGAATTAATAGATCAGCTGATTCGCTTTGCACATCACCATGACGTTGCGTCATGCTAATTATAGGCCTCACTTGTTTTGATTATTCGCATATCTAGGGTTTACTATATCTATGGGCAAAACCAACTACATCCCTAGAAGTCATGTAAATTGTATAGTCAACTGTCAATGTTATCAAGTCATTATTGGTATCAATTTGTAGAAAAACATTCACTGGTCACATTTGATTAGTTGATTCAAGTACGTACTAAACAAATGGTCGAGCTATGCAAAAAATACCTGTCCATACAGCTCTGATTACACTTCATAAATCCATATATCAGACAAGATGGGGCTATGATGTTTTCAATGTTCTGCAAATCATGTTTTGCTTTATCTTTAACAATATTATTTTATTATATAATCTTACAAGCAAAATAATTTTTGTTTCGGCATAAAGCTTTTACTAAAAATATCTATCCAAGTCGTTGTCACTCACATAGCTTCAACTTATACAATAGAACAAACTCATCTACTGCAGCAAACTCAAACAAAACATCATGGTTATGCACCGCACATTCAAGTCTCTCTTTCCCATTTATGGCAGTTTCCACACTGACAAAGCTGCTTAGGCTGGTGAAACCACATGAACATCCTGTAATCAATAAAAAAAATGCAATAAGTATATGTCATTCATATATATGTCATTCTAACGCGTATCTACTGATAGCTCTCAAATTGGGAGGTAGACTGCGAGTGTAATTTTAAAAATGAATAAGTGTTTAACAAAAGCATAAGTACGCCAAGCCAATGATTCGAAGCTTTGGTTCTGGGAGTTAAAGATGTGCATTGATCAATCGATTTTCTTCAATTTTTACAAGTGAGAAGTGAACATCTAAAGTCTAATCATAAATTTAATTTACTAGCTAAAATTGCCAAAGAAAATTTGAAGCAAATATAGCTAGGCAAAACGATAAAAAATTATAAAACAATGATTGGTGATAGCAAAAAGTTATAATTCTATTAATTAGTAAATGTATTCATGAGTACTAAAATTATTACCTTTAGTATATTCATCAATCTAAGCGATTGTATTGCTAAATGCTATGGATTAAAAAGAAGCCGTCAAGAACTCACTGTGCATCCGTATCTTGCACGGGTGGACAAAAAATTACATTATAACAGAGAAATATAATCTGAATGTAAACGTTAGAACAGTATATCTATAGGAGACTCAAAGTAAAAGAAAAGAATTACCTCCATTCTCCTATCTTCCTCTGTAGCATAACGCTGCTGACGCCTGTCAGCTCTAACTATAAGCTGTCTTGTCTCAAACTTTAACCACCTGATGCTCAGAAAACTCGGAGTCACCTTTGTAGTAACTTTACAGTAGTTTTTACAATTCTGTTGTTCATCAATAAAACGTGTCAATCGGGTAATTCATTAAAGTAACGATGTTAATTAATCTAATAAATATCGATGTTGATGCGATCTAATAATAGAGTAAAATCCCTAAATTTGAGATCACAGACAACGCGTTTTACGAGTGATAATATTAATTATGACCTATATAAAAATTTTGTGCTGATGATTGGCTAATAAAGCAATAATATATTTATTGCTCGTGGACTCTTTTCAGATGTATCTCTCGTTACGCCACAAATGAAGCACCCATTAAAATCTGAGCTTTTTAAAAGATGGCCTCATTCAAACGCATATACCTCTGGACAGGGTTGGTCTACAAAACTTTTCTCTCCAAAGTTTTTCACATTTGTTTAGTTATTAATAATGTGCAGATACTTTACCAAAGCCCTTGCTAAACCCTGACTAACAAATCTGGTAGATTAAAAGAAAGAGTCTAATAATATATTATTATTTGCTGTCATATTAATTTGAATCAACTTCTCCTGTTGATTCCTTCTTCAATTATTTTTTCTGTCTAAATTATTTCTTTTTCCGTGTTTCACTCCTGACACTATATAGTGCTTCCTTATAACTTACTTATATACTCAATAATATATCAAAAGATTGACATACATCCTTTTTACATTATTCCTAGTTTTTTAGTCCTTTTTTTCCGGTCATGCCGTGCATGCTTCTTTGTATATCCGGTACACAACAATTTTCAAAATTCCATAGTTTGTATTCTTTGAACATCTGACTTGGTATTCAAAAGCTCATAGTTTCCATTTTTTGAAAATCTGACCTTGTATTCAAAACTCCATAGTTAGCATTATTTGAATATCTGAGCTATAGCTCAGATATTCAAATAGTGTCCAAGAGTTCATAGTTAGTCAAAGCCATGTATTAGAGTCATGTGAAAAACCTGGAAACAGATATGCTAGTTTCCAAACAAACAGGTCATTTTATATAATTTTTACAAAGATATCACAGCATTAATAAACAAAACAACTTCCATTTCCAGAAGCAATAAACATGATTGTTAGATTTCACACCATTTGAAAAAAGGACAAAATTCCTTTGAAGGTCATACCAATAGTTTTATAAATTAAGTCAAGATAAACCTTTTTAAGCTCAAGTCAAAGCACAATTCTTACCAAAATTGTCCAAAATAGCTTAAACTCTTGTTAGTTTTGAATCTACAACCAGTTTCTGGTTTCTGTTGCAAGAGTGATTGTATGTTTTAACTTCTGTAAAAGAAACCTACATGCTGCAAAACATTCAAAAGATGTAAGAACATAATGGCTGATGGCAATATTCAAGCATGAACACAAGGCGATATGTCATGGCAATATCAAAAGCATTATAATATTATCCTAATTTATAAAACTATTAGCAACATCTTGCAGGGCGTTATTTCTTTTTCAAATGGTGTGTAATGCAACAATAAATTTTAGAGCTACAGAAAGTAGTAGTTGTTTTTGTTTGGCACTGTTGAGGTCTATTCATTAGAGGTTATATCAATTAATGGGCGTGGTATGTTGGTTTTAAAACTCTATTTACACTTCTATTGGTTGCGAAACTTTCTTATGCCCAAAACTGAGGTAACCTACTCTGCACAACCACACACCACAGCATGAGTTGGCTATACACAACGATATCATATTGTTAAAAGCTTGATACAAAGAAAGCAGCAAGCTAAGGAGCTGAACTTTAGGGTCAGCAACATGGATGATCTTAATTTACTAGAAAAGGTTGGAATCAGCTAAATGAACATATTTATAGACAAAATGATACATGAGAAACGCCGTCAATCAATGAAGTATCAGAATTCACCAATCTCAAAGGAGCGACAAGATTTCTATGAAATTCTCAGAAAGTCAGATTTGCACCAAGATAGATGTTCTCATAGAATAAGACCCACAGGCTACTCAAAAACTACACAAATACAAGGTTGGAACCTCATGCTGTGCATTCCACTTTGAACTCCAAAGGGATCGATATCCCAAATTCATTGAAGCTGTTGTCATCAAAATTCTAGGGAGTCAAATGGTCAAAAATAAAATTTGTGAACATGTCTGGGAATGACATGTGAACAAAACAGAAAATGAAAAACCTCTTGTTGACCATTTCACATTATTCGATCACTCACAGACAACAGACTCACTTACAATAGATGCCGATATGATACCAAAATAAAGAACACCAAAAGCCAAACCGGAATCCTAGATTATCCAGGAGAGACAATATATCACGTAATAGTTTATGGATAATTTGAGTAAGCTTACTAATAAGAGCTAGGGCTTCTCATGATATTACGCCATCACTTGGCATTGTAACGGAAAGCGGTAGCGTATTTGCTCCCATATAGCAACATATATCGCCAAACGAATCCATCAAGTTTGTGTGGCTGAGTGGGCAAGGCATCAGACTGGCAAACCGGAGGGTACAAAATCAAATTTTCTGCGATACGGATGCTTTATTCCAAAATATTAATTTATAGCTATGGCTGGACATACAAAAAACAGACGAAAAACTCTGAGAAATATATAGATGTAAAAGATTTATGTTCCTAAGTCGTTAAGGTCTAATATCTTAGAGGTATTCGAAGAACATTAGGGTATAACTTCGATGTCATAGAAAAGCTCAACGTCATTTCTGTTGGCTGGGTCTTTCTAATGGTTTTGTGGATTTTATTGGTAGATGGAATGTTTAAACCATTCATTCCCAAATAAAACATCAACGTAAGCATGAGTCAGAGCTACCTTACAGACCTTGGAGGCTATAGGTTCAGATCTGCTTGTTCTTAGTGATAAGATGTAGGTTTTGGTAATTGAATATTACTGTAAGTAGATAGAGGCTATACTCATTACCTATCAGACAACTGGAGCAATAAGTAAAATCATGGATGATTTATTTTCTAGCTTTGGAATACCCAACATGATTCAGTCGGCAAATAAAAGATGCTACGATAGCAAAGAATTTAGGTCATTAGCAGAAAAAACAAGGCTTCATCTTGGTCATCAGTAACCCTAAACATCTTTGCTCTAACAACATAAGTGAGTGTGTCATAAAGATTGTCAAGTCTATATAGACAAAGCCACTGATAAAAACGCAGCATTGATAGCCTATTGACCCGGCCGCTACCGTCGGAGTTAATCTCGGGCAAGCTTACGTTTGGATGTCTAATTAGATCTAATTTAGGTTTACGAAGTTTGAGGAATAAAAAATGAGCATATAGATAATTTTAGGCATAAATGGGACAAGAAATATTAAGTTTTCTTGTTTCGTTGGCAGCTACAAACCTGGGTGAAGAAACATTTAATGCATACAAAGAAATTTGCATCATAATCCAGCTGCCAGAAGTATATAAGAGCTTGCTACCACGCTACAGTTCTGATTATTTCATAAGAGACTATTATACATAACAGGGTGTCACAATTTCTAACTGTTGTGTTTTATTCCTTTTGGTTCATTGCACAGAAACCCACCGCCAAACTTTGCTAAATAAGACACTTCTATATGCAAAATAACCAGAAAACATAAAATACAGAATATCTGGTTAAGAACGCAATAGCATATTTATCTTCAAGCTGTCAGCTCTTCTAGAAAATTACTTAGATTACTTAAAAAACTAATCGTGTAACATCTCCATACTAGCTCAAAGCCTCTATCAGCAATTTCTTATAGCTTGGTTTGAATGTTTGTGAGCATCGCCAAAAAATGCCAGACTAATAGCAATTGGCAGGCAACTCTCATCATCTCTCATTGCTTAAAAGCTGATTTGTAATACCAGGGCAATGGCGGGTAGCACAGCTATTTATTTAATATAATCTTTCCATGTGCACATAGTGAGTGGCACACAGTGTACAGCTGTTCACTATATAGCTTAGCGAGTTCCCCTTGCAAATTAGTCAGATCATCTTGCCACCCAAAAGTCTCTATACGCTGACTACTACACCCGTCATCAGTTATTGCATTGTCCACCTCCTCTTTCCTCGCATCCTGGTATGTGCTAGAAGAGATTATGCCTTCTACGTAAGCTTCCAACAAGTTTAATTACAAACCTACTCACAAGGGTCACTATTATGAGAATCAGTCAAACACATGTTTTTACCAGCTGTATAAAAATGGTGCAGTCATACCGCATCAATCTTGACTAAAATGTTGTATTCTCGCTGGCAAGCAAGAGAAGTTTTTTTCACCTAAAATTGTGATCAATAGTTTACTAACTGACTCTATTTAAAAATTCTGGCCAAGTAGTAGTCAAATTTTTTACAAGCCCATATAATTACTAAAACCTTTTTCAATCCTAGCATACCTAATTTATGCCACAGATATTTTGCATAAAGCATACTCTACTGGTTGCCACTCATTTTTACCTAAATGCAATAACGCAGCACCAATAGCCTATTTAATGGCATCTGCTAACACTCTGTGTGTGCCTTCAAGTAAAATATGCATAAGACTGGCTTTCATGACATTTCATTTCTAATGTGAGCAAAAGCCTGCTGGTAGTCTGAACCCCAATTCTATTCCGATTTAAAGCCCGTAGCCTCATGAATAGGAATACAAAGCCTTGCCAATTTTCTACTTAAATTCATCAAATAATTAATCATACCCGTAAAATATTTTTGCTTCTGTTTAGTTAGGAGGAGGTAACATTCTGATAATGGCATCTACTTTACCAGGCTTAGGTTTGATATTAGTGCCACTAACTAAAAGTTCAAGAAATTTTACTTACGTAACTCCTAATTTAAATTTCTCCTTTCGGAACTTTCCATTCTTTTCAAGACTCTGCTAAGTCTCACCAATGTTGCAAATTAAAGTTTTGTCAATCAAACAGATGCTGCCTATTAAAACATCCAATATTTTTTTCATTGTTTTCTGAAAAAAATTAATGCCAAAGAAGTTTTAAAAAGCATTCACTTAAAATAAAAGCGTTTCCACGGTGTGAAAATGTGGTTAACAGTTTGCTCTTAGGTCCAATTTCACCTGCCCAAGTCTAGAGTTTAGAAAATATAACTCCACTAGACAACCTACACAACATATCAGACATTTTAGGTATGAGGTAATTTTCTCACTTAACTGTTTTGTTTTGAAGAGTTACTTCTACACACATTATAACTTTTCTGCTTTAGAAGCTATCGTTAATCCAGAAGAACAGTCGGTATGCATTTTTACCTTTTTGATAACCTTATCAACAAGCATCTTGCCAAGCTTTTTTAGCCTGAGATCTTAACTTTGACGCTATTAACAAAAAGTAACTCTTGGCAGGCTTTGCGCCATCTAACAAAGTGATCATAAACATGCCAGGCGTAGTACCAAGCCAATCAAATACTAGCAAAGTTTTGACAGTGTCAAAGTCAACAATGCACACAATAATAATGACAGCAATAAGTTTAAGCTCCTAAATTTGGTCATACTCAACAGGTTACGTCTAGAACCATCTAAAACATAATATAAAATACTGGAGCATCTGTAGTCCTATATGAACTTTTGATACACACCTTACTAAACTTTAAAACACTAAGGCTAGTATCATCGACGTCGCTATCTAATTTCCTTAAGTCTAAACAAAGTTCATCACACATCTTAACAGTCAATTTAGAAACATCAGCGGCAGTATCAAACATAAAATTAACCTCAATGCCATTTACTTTTGGATGCGTAATAGCTTATCATCTAGTCATTTAGAACTAGTTGGGGAAAACCTCACACTTCTACTAAGGTGATGGGAGCGTGTGTAATCTCTTCTAGTATGTCTCTTCTAGCTAGACTTTTACCCATGTTCTTATCAATATTTCCAGTGCTACTTCTACTTCTACCTGCTTGATTCGCATTTCAGAGAGTACCTATAACTATTACTTATAACCTGGTGAGACCTTTTTTATTGCGCCCAAAGCACCTAGCAGCCGAACAATCATGAAACCAGTGTTGCCGGCTACCACAGTTGTAGTATTAACTCTCACTCATAGGTGAACATTTACCCATAAGCCTAGACTGCCAATTTTAGTCCTACCTATCAGTACTGAAATTCTTAGAAGAATGATTAGAGACCCTAGGTGAACATTTTAACTTAGACCTAGATTGCCGATTGCGGTTAAACCTATTAGTATGAACAGAATGACTAGAGTTCCTATATCAGCTCTTACATTTATACCTAAGGTAGTCATAACCTAATATTCTAACCCTAGCTTTAAGGTAGCTTTCCTAAGACCTATCACTGTAGTTACTTCTACGCTTCCTCTTCAAAATCTTATCGACTCAGGCATCTCCATTAACACTATTATCTAAATTAACGTAATGATTTGCACTCTTTACGTTATCTTTAGATTGCCTGGAAGTACTAACTGTTACATGTACTTTTAAAACTCCGGTACCGCTAGCTTTAACCTTATATCACTTTTTAATATAGCATAATACTCTTTTACAAGCTTTCTAGCCATAACAGTAGCAGTTAACTTTTATGAATCGTAATCCATATGTTGCATTAAGTGTCTGTGCAAAGAGCCTTCTCTCAACCCATCAGCAGCAATAGCAATTACACAAGCAAAATATCTTTTAACATTTTCATTTCCACTAAAATTTACATACCTACTGAGTTTTTCAACTTGTAGCAAGTAATCACGTGTTTGCTCATTAACTGTTTGTGATACCAAAACAAACTTCATAAGTTTAACATATATCCTTTTCTCAGCCCCAACTTACTCAGATGGGTCATATAATCATAAGCAGAGTATACATCTAGCATATCAAAACCAATTGAGCTCGAAACATCTCTACCATCACTACCTACTGCATGTACTAATGCAAAAGGTTTCATATAAGCACTGAACTTATCGTTACCATCCTCATCCATACCAAGCTTTATGCCTACCATTTTAAAAGCAATTTCAAAACAAACACACCATTTTCTAAAAACTATTAAGATTACTATTACCCAACTTCAACAAATAAAATAATTGAAGCTAAATGCCTTATCAGTTTTTAAAAATGCACACTAAATTGCCACATGAGCGTCAACAGCTAGTTGTTAATTAGGGTCAAATGTTAAAGATACCACGGCGCAAAGCACAAATCCAACACGTACCATGAGGTATAATAAGTATCTGCAAAGTTCAGTAAATCACAAAACACTGCACTAAGCACGATAACAATTCATCAATCACAATAGCCCAGCATCAGTAAAAATAGCACTACCGCAATACCGCTACATTGAACACAATAACATTCTCACACTTGCTACATTTCACCAGTAAATGGCAAAAGGAAAACTTCCTAACACTTCACTGTATATATAAGCATTGCATCTATTAGCTGAGAGGGTATCAGCATCTTATTAATCCATTTGAGGCGCGATCTTCTATGCTCATTCTATTATCCTCAACCTAAAAACCTAAACAAAAGTGGGGCAGACAAAAGACACTTTCGTAAGCAACAATATATATATCTAATTTCAATTTTGCTCTTCGATTGCTTGCATTGACATCCTTTGTGCCACCTGAACCCAAGGGTGATTATTTTCAGATATAGTAGCTGTGTCAAATCAATTCTAACTGAATGCCTTGCTCAAAAACTCCTTTTGCAATCATTATGTCTTGTGAATGCAAACAATACACAATAGTGTGTTTGTTGTAACATAAGGCCTTCATTGTCCTTAACTCTCCATATTCCATTAAAATGGAATAAATGTCCTTTTCATATCTCTTTTATTAGGATTGCTCTCTTCATTCATAGTACTTTATTGGCATTTCATCTGCTTGCAGTGACTTTTTTGTGACACTTGGAACTAAGACTGAGTATTTTCATATAATTGGCGCAAGTTCATTCCTTAGAAAAACTACTCAAAAACTCTTTGTACAATAAAAACATTTATTATGTCTGTTTCAACTTATCGACATATACAATACGCCAAATGGTTAATGCCAGTATGCCAGTATGCTAATTAAATGATCTTATCATTATGAGATCGATCATAATGGTAGTGATCAAATGTATTTATTGATAACTTCCATTAATTATCTTTAGAAACAATTTTACAACTATAAACTCCATTTTCTAACTGACAAAAGAAGGGCTCAGAATAATTAAAAATATTAACATAAACATCAGGTTATCTAAATATTCATGAGCTCACCATTGTACAAGATTGATGAACACATAATTAAATTGTAGAAGCTCAAAGTTACCTACTCTATATTTGATAATATTCAGTATCATCAATACCAGTTGAAGCGTACCACAATTGACTATAATAGTAACAAGTGTTTGCCGAGTCTGAAAAACTAAATCCCCTGCACGAAATAGTCTTAATACATGTATAAGCACAAGCCTCGAATCTAGTGACATTTTGCAGTGATGCACCACTGCTTGACCCAATTTTGTAGTTGTTAGCTCTGTACAGTGTGAGACAGCGTTTCTCAGACCACGGTCTATCATTGAGAAGTAGTACGCTGTGCATCTCATTATTGACTGCTATGATCTGATTTGTGTTTGTGACGGAGAGCATGCTGGATACACCTGACCAAAACTTGTTTCCTTCAAACCAATTCATGATTATCCTCCGATTGTCTCTTTTGTATTGAAGTAAGTGGTTTGAACCATCATGGATAAGAAGCTCTTCCCTCAACCATACATAGCTTTGAAGTTTTATGGCAGAATCTACAGTGATCTCTAATACGTTTTTACATTGTTGATCGACTAGAACAAACCGATAACTTGAAACGAAGAGATCAAGCTCATATGAATTCAGGTAATACCCAGTCTCCAAGTCAACAGATACAACCATAAAAGTATTTTCACAATGAAATATAATGTCAATCGCATCTGCTCCGGTACATGATGTCTGTAAGTAGGTAGGCTGACAGTTTAAAAAATTAAATGTTTGCACTACTTCCATGACACAATTGTTTACATCCAGCATCCAAAGAGCATTCTTCTCAAGGATGTAAACTTTTGCGCTGTTAGTATGAAAGATTTGAACTATATCTAACTCCATGCCATTGCCATAACACGATGGCTTTACTGGACACTTTGATGAGCTGCTTGGTGAAGTTAGGCTTGAACAGTCACTGTGAAGATTCACCTCTAGGAGATCATTGGTAGAAGTAAAGATAATGAAGAGGTCAATGTCGAGTGGGTGCTGAATAGCTTGAACCAGAATGAGACAATTCGGACACCTAATTACTTTCTGAATGGTCAGCTCTAGGTCACCACCACTAGAGGTCACTAAAATGAGAAATTTAATGAACTAATGATGCTACATAAAGATATCATTTAAAACTGTCTTTTGTACATCTTTCATCATGTGTAAGCCTAAAAAAACTCTAGAGTTTCTGCTAGCAGATTGTATGAGTGAATACTATCAATATTCAAATATTGCAGAAGGATAGTCTTTGCTAAATAGTTACAATATATAGTATACAAAATATTTCAGTTAATATATTAATATTTTTTCCTTAACTTATTTAAAGGCACATTTTTAAAATTTGTGAATATTCCTGTCAATATTTAAACTTTTTCAACAGTTGACTAACAAAGCACTTCTGTTCTTTTAAACAATGGTTCATGGTTGTCTATAAATAACACTAACTATAATTATTCCACTTAAATAAGTCAAATGTTTACCATCACATGAATATACTTGATCTGATGAGTTTCCGCTGCCAATAATCTGAAGAGTGAAGTTGTTGACTATAGTACCAGCAGCATCACAACTTAAACTTGATATCTCTTCTGCTGTCATTTCATAATCCCACAAATTGAAATCAGCAATCTCACCAGGTAAAACAGATGTTTGACCTGTAATTTTAGATGAGGGCATGTAAACATACAAGAATATACATGCAGCTTATGTATATTTTTAAAGAAAGTACTGTATAATTTCCTAATTTTCTCAATATATATAACTACTTATATGCGCAATAGTAATATCCATGTTGAGTGAGAGTATTAAAATTAAACACTACTCCACCATATTATAACACATATTACTATATTACATTGTGGATACCATATTAAATGGCAGAATACCATGTTATTTTGTAGGCTAGCAGATATGTGACAGTCTCCCAAACTGTTGCTTAGAACTGAAACTAACCCAGTTTATGGCAGGCTACAACATTACCTGATGAACTATCTCCATGAATATGTAGGTAGTTCATCAGGTAATGTTTTTATCAACTGTTTATAAAAACAATCTATTTATAAATTGTCAGGCTACAACATGACAGAGAAATACCATCGCAGATTTCACACTACATGACAGACTATCATATAACACGTTTGGCTCCCATACAACAGGAAAACATACATTCAATTGCAGCTTAAACTAACTTTATTTGAGCGGGTGTGCTGTGAGACAATACGGCATTACGAAAATATGACAATACGACAATACGATACAATGTAATGCATAACGGTAAAAGGTAGTGCATTGTAATGTAACGTACCGAAGCGCAGGCCAAATTGTATACTCGAAATAAAAAGTATGGTGATTACTATTATCAATGTCGGCTTAAAGGGAAGTTTGACAAACATATATTATTCAGGTTTCCAATATTTCTTAAAGCTTCAACTTCAATCTTAGCATAAATTTGTTTGGCTTCGTTATATCATGCATAAAGTTGATGGTTCGTTGTTGCAAATCTATATATATACAAGTCTCTGTTGGTCTGTTGTCGGTAGTCCACCTGTTCAGTCATGAACGATAAAGTTTCGGGAGGCAGGCTTCCTAGCCACTAAGCCCCACGGGCTACTTGTGATTCAATATGCATAACAACATTGTGCGATGCGTAACGTCAAAGTTAGTTTCACGACCTTCATGACTCACAGCTTTTATTATAGTAAGTATAGCAATATACTAGCTTAAGTTACTCAGATTAGTAAATTGGCTAATTCTTTTATTGGTTAATTAGTCTTTATGGCCAACGGCAACTATATTACTTGTCGCTGTGCATAAGCTTTTTATTTCTCTCGCAACGCTGGACATTTATCTAGTCAGTTATATATGTAGTTCATCTCACCAATGACTCCCTATTAATAATTTAACAAAAAATATATGACAAGCGTGACAATTTTCTCCTCCATTTCATTAAATGTAAGTAGTATATAGAGAGCAGATCTACACACAAAAGTGACGGATCCAGCGGGGGGATAGAAAAAGGGGGTTGTGAATTAAATTGGCTAGGGGTGTAGATTGAATCGTGTGGAGTTGAATGAGATGTTGGGGTTTGGGGGGAAATTGTGGTGTAGAGTAGGGGGTTGAATTCGAGGGGTTACGGATCCGCTCCTGGCGTAATCGGCGGATTATCTGTGGATGAGTCATCGGATTAGCGGGGGGATGAGTCATCCGATTGAACGCGGATTATCGCGGGATTAGTCGGGGGAATCGTCACGGATTAGTCGGGCGAATCGTCGCCGATTATCGGTGGAATAGTGGGGGTGAATATCTGGGACATCGAGGGCTGGATGGTTTTCCGGAGTGGATCTCGCGGATTATCGAGGAGAGCGAGAGATTACCTAGCGGATGAGTGAGGGGGTTAATATCTGGGACACCGAGAGGTTGATTTTCCGGAGATTGTTATATATTTGAAACATGGAATATATATGAGAAAGTGTTTATGTGCAAAGTGGAGAATGTTATATATTTGAGAACGTTGAATATATATGAGAAAGTGTTTATGTACAAAGTTCTTTTTTTTTGAAGATTTGATGTTTTTGTAATGTTGAAGCTCTTGAATGGTTAAGAATTTTAAGGAATTTATTTTCGGTTTTTTTTTTGTATTTTTTTGTATGTAAGATTGAAATTTGTTGGAGAAATTAATATGTTGAATGAAAGATCAGTTTTATTACAAAATTATTCACTTTAAAAGATATATTTATATGTATTATTCATTATTTCCATCATCATTTTGTTTCAATAAAAATAAAATAGTTTATGTTTAACTTGAAATATATGAAAATATTCAAGTAGATAGGACACAATAAAGATAATATAGTATAAATGAAACATTGAATATATACATAAGAAAATGTTCATGTACAATCTTTATCAGTACTTTATAATAATTGTACATATACTTATTCTCTGTACTTTATTAACACACCTGATGATCTCTTACAGCACTTTATAATAATTGTACAAATACTTATTCTCAGTACTTTATTAACACTCCTAATGATCTCTTACAGCACTTTATAATAATTATACATATACTTATTCTCTGTACTTTATTAACACACCTGATGATCTCTTACAGCACTTTATAATAATTGTACATATACTTATTCTCAGTACTTTATTAACACACCTGATGATCTCTTACTACACTTTATAATAATTGTACACATATTTATTATCTGTACTTTGTTAACACACCTGGTGATCTCTTACAGCACTTTATAATAATTGTACACATACTTATTCTCTGTACTTTATTAACACTCTTGATGATCTCTTACTACACTTTATAATAATTGTACACATACTTATTATCTGTACTTTGTTAACACACCTGGTGATCTCTTACAGCACTTTATAATAATTGTACATATACTTATTCTCTGTACTTTATTAACACCCCTAATGATCTCTTACAGCACTTTATAATAATTGTACATATACTTATTCTCTGTACTTTATTAACACTCTTGATGATCTTTTACAGCACTTTATAATAATTGTACATATACTTATTCTCTGTACTTTATTAATACTCCTGATGATCTCTTACAGCACTTTATAATAATTGTACACATACTTATTCTCAGTACTTTATTAACACTCCTGATGATCTTTTACATCACTTTAGAATAATTGTACACATACTTATTCTCTGTGCTTTATTAACACTCTTGATGATCTCTTACTACACTTTATAATAATTGTACACATACTTATTCTCTGTATTTTATTAACACTCTTGATGGACTTTTACTACACTTTATAATAATTGTACACATACTTATTCTCTGTACTTTTTTACCACACCTGATGATCTCTTACAGCACTTTATAATAATTGTACATATACTTATTCTCAGTACTTTATTAACACTCTTGATGATCTCTTACAGCACTTTATAATAATTGTACACATACTTATTCTCAGTACTTTATTAACACTCCTAATGATCTCTTACAGTACTTTATAATAATTGTACATATACTTATTCTCTGTACTTTATTAACACTCTTGATGATCTCTTACAGCGCTTTATAATAATTGTACACATACTTATTCTCAGTACTTTATTAACACTCCTGATGATCTCTTAATACACTTTATAATAATTGTACATATACTTATTCTCTGTACTTTATTAACACTCTTGATGATCTCTTACTACACTTTATAATAATTGTACATATACTTATTCTCAGTACTTTATTAACACTCCTGATGATCTCTTACAGCACTTTATAATAATTGTACATATACTTATTCTCAGTACTTTATTAACACTCTTGATGATCTCTTACAGTACTTTATAATAATTGTACATATACTTATTCTCTGTACTTTATTAATACTCCTGATGATCTCTTACAGCACTTTATAATAATTGTACACATACTTATTCTCAGTACTTTATTAACACTCCTGATGATCTTTTACAGCACTTTAGAATAATTGTACACATACTTATTCTCTGTACTTTATTAACACTCTTGATGATCTCTTACAGCACTTTATAATAATTGTACATATACTTATTCTCTGTACTTTATTAACACCCCTAATGATCTCTTACAGCACTTTATAATAATTGTACATATACTTAATATCTGTACTTTATTAACACTCTTGATGAACTCTTACAGCACTTTATAATAATTGTACATATACTTATTATCTGTACTTTGTTAACACACCTGATGATCTCTTACAGCACTTTATAATAATTGTACATATACTTATTCTCTGTACTTTATTAACACTCTTGATGATCTCTTACAGCACTTTATAATAATTGTACATATACTTATTCTCTGTACTTTATTAACACTCTTGATGATCTTTTACAGCACTTTATAATAATTGTACATATACTTATTCTCTGTACTTTATTAATACTCCTGATGATCTCTTACAGCACTTTATAATAATTGTACACATACTTATTCTCAGTACTTTATTAACACTCCTGATGATCTTTTACATCACTTTAGAATAATTGTACACATACTTATTCTCTGTGCTTTATTAACACTCTTGATGATCTCTTACTACACTTTATAATAATTGTACACATACTTATTCTCTGTATTTTATTAACACTCTTGATGGACTTTTACTACACTTTATAATAATTGTACACATACTTATTCTCTGTACTTTTTTACCACACCTGATGATCTCTTACAGCACTTTATAATAATTGTACATATACTTATTCTCAGTACTTTATTAACACTCTTGATGATCTCTTACAGCACTTTATAATAATTGTACACATACTTATTCTCAGTACTTTATTAACACTCCTAATGATCTCTTACAGTACTTTATAATAATTGTACATATACTTATTCTCTGTACTTTATTAACACTCTTGATGATCTCTTACAGCGCTTTATAATAATTGTACACATACTTATTCTCAGTACTTTATTAACACTCCTGATGATCTCTTAATACACTTTATAATAATTGTACATATACTTATTCTCTGTACTTTATTAACACTCTTGATGATCTCTTACTACACTTTATAATAATTGTACATATACTTATTCTCAGTACTTTATTAACACTCCTGATGATCTCTTACAGCACTTTATAATAATTGTACATATACTTATTCTCAGTACTTTATTAACACTCTTGATGATCTCTTACAGTACTTTATAATAATTGTACATATACTTATTCTCTGTACTTTATTAATACTCCTGATGATCTCTTACAGCACTTTATAATAATTGTACACATACTTATTCTCAGTACTTTATTAACACTCCTGATGATCTTTTACAGCACTTTAGAATAATTGTACACATACTTATTCTCTGTACTTTATTAACACTCTTGATGATCTCTTACAGCACTTTATAATAATTGTACATATACTTATTCTCTGTACTTTATTAACACCCCTAATGATCTCTTACAGCACTTTATAATAATTGTACATATACTTAATATCTGTACTTTATTAACACTCTTGATGAACTCTTACAGCACTTTATAATAATTGTACATATACTTATTATCTGTACTTTGTTAACACACCTGATGATCTCTTACAGCACTTTATAATAATTGTACATATACTTATTCTCTGTACTTTATTAACACTCTTGATGATCTCTTACAGCACTTTATAATAATTGTACATATACTTAATATCTGTACTTTATTAACACTCTTGATGAACTCTTACAGCACTTTATAATAATTGTACATATACTTATTATCTGTACTTTAATAACACTCCTGATGATCTCTTACTACATTTTATAATAATTGTACATATACTTATTCTCTGTACTTTATTAACACTCCTGATGATCTCTGACAGCACTTTATAATAATTGTACATATACTTATTCTCTGTACTTTATTAACACTCTTGATGATCTCTTACAGCACTTTATAATAATTGTACATATACTTATTCTCTGTACTTTATTAATACTCCTGATGTTCTCTTACAGCACTTTATAATAATTGTACACATACTTATTCTCAGTACTTTATTAACACTCCTGATGATCTTTTACAGCACTTTAGAATAATTGTACACATACTTATTCTCTGTACTTTATTAACACTCTTGATGATCTCTTACTACACTTTATAATAATTGTACACATACTTATTCTCTGTATTTTATTAACACTCTTGATGGTCTTTTACTACACTTTATAATAATTGTACACATACTTATTCTCTGTACTTTTTTACCACACCTGATGATCTCTTACAGCACTTTATAATAATTGTACATATACTTATTCTCAGTACTTTATTAACACTCTTGATGATCTCTTACAGCACTTTATAATAATTATACATATACTTATTCTCAGTACTTTATTAACACTCTTGATGATCTCTTACAGCACTTTATAATAATTGTACATATACTTATTCTCTGTACTTTATTAACACTCCTGATGATCTCTTACAGCACTTTATAATAATTGTACATATACTTATTCTCTGTACTTTATTAACACTCTTGATGATCTCTTACAGCACTTTATAATAATTGTACATATACTTATTCTCTGTACTTTATTAACACACCTGATGATCTCTTACAGCACTTTATAATACTTGTACATATACTTATTCTCTGTACTTTATTAACACTCTTGATGATCTCTTACAGCACTTTATAATAATTGTACATATACTTATTCTCTGTACTTTATTAACACACCTAATGATCTCTTACAGCACTTTATAATAATTGTACATATACTTATTCTCTGTACTTTATTAACACCCCTAATGATCTCTTACAGCACTTTATAATAATTGTACATATACTTAATATCTGTACTTTATTAACACTCTTGATGAACTCTTACAGCACTTTATAATAATTGTACATATACTTATTATCTGTACTTTGTTAACACACCTGATGATCTCTTACAGCACTTTATAATAATTGTATATATACTTATTCTCTGTACTTTATTAACACTCTTGATGATCTCTTACAGCACTTTATAATAATTGTACATATACTTATTCTCTGTACTTTATTAACACTCTTGATGATCTCTTACAGCACTTTATAATAATTGTACATATACTTAATATCTGTACTTTATTACCACTCTTGATGAACTCTTACAGCACTTTATAATAATTGTACATATACTTATTATCTGTACTTTAATAACACTCCTGATGATCTCTTACTACACTTTATAATAATTGTACATATACTTATTCTCTGTACTTTATTAACACTCCTAATGATCTCTTACAGTACTTTATAATAATTGTACATATACTTATTCTCTGTACTTTATTAACACACCTGATGATCTCTTACAGCACTTTATAATAATTGTACATATACTTATTCTCAGTACTTTATTAACACTCCTGATGATCTCTTACAGTACTTTATAATAATTGTACATATATAAACAGAGCTAGGATTGAGCTAGTCTATGTTAATATACAAGTGAGCAGCGAATATAAATGAATATATAATAATAAAACGTGAGTAAGATAAAAAGCTACTGAAGATACAATAAACAAAGCTAGGATTGTGCTAGGCCGTGTTAATATACAAGTGAGCAGTGATTATAAATGTATATATAATATTAAAATGTGAGTAAGATAAAAACTACTAAAGATACAATAAGCAAAACTAGGATTGTGCTAGGCCATGTTGATATACAAGTGAGCAATGATTATAAATGTATATATAATAATAAAATGTGAGTAAGATAAAAGCTAGGGTTGTGCTAGTCCATGTTAATATACAAGTGAGCAGTGATTATAAATGTATATATAATAATAAAATGTGAGTGAGATAAAAGCTACTGAAGATACAATAAACAAAGCTAGGATTGTGCTAGGCCGTGTTAATATACAAGTGAGCAGTGATTATAAATGTATATATAATATTAAAATGTGAGTAAGATAAAAGTTACTGAAGATACAATAAACAAAGCTAGGATTGAGCTAGTCTATGTTAATATACAAGTGAGCAGCGAATATAAATGTATATATAATAATAAAACGTGAGTAAGATAAAAAGCTACTGAAGATACAATAAACAAAGCTAGGATTGTGCTAGGCCGTGTTAATATACAAGTGAGCAGTGATTATAAATGTATATATAATATTAAAATGTGAGTAAGATAAAAACTACTAAAGATACAATAAGCAAAACTAGGATTGTGCTAGGCCATGTTAATATACAAGTGAGCAATGATTATAAATGTATATATAATAATAAAATGTGAGTAAGATAAAAGCTAGGGTTGTGCTAGTCCATGTTAATATACAAGTGAGCAGTGATTATAAATGTATATATAATAATAAAATGTGAGTAAGATAAAAGTTACTGAAGATACAATAAACAGAGCTAGGATTGAGCTAGTCTATGTTAATATACAAGTGAGCAGCGAATATAAATGAATATATAATAATAAAACGTGAGTAAGATAAAAGCTACTGAAGATACAATAAACAAAGCTAGGATTGTGCTAGTCCATGTTGATATACAAGTGAGCAGTGATTATAAATGTATATATAATATTAAAATGTGAGTAAGATAAAAACTACTAAAGATACAATAAGCAAAACTAGGATTGTGCTAGGCCATGTTGATATACAAGTGAGCAATGATTATAAATGTATATATAATAATAAAATGTGAGTAAGATAAAAGCTAGGGTTGTGCTAGTCCATGTTAATGTACAAGTGAGCAGTGATTATAAATGTATATATAATAATAAAATGTGAGTAAGATAAAAGCTACTCAAGATAGAATAAACAAAGCTAGGATTGCGCTAGTCCATGTTAATATACAAGTGAGCAGTGATTATAAATGTATATATAATAATAAAATGTGAGTAAGATAAAAGTTACTGAAGATACAATAAACAGAGCTAGGATTGTGCTAGTCTATGTTAATATACAAGTGAGCAGCGAATATAAATGAATATATAATAATAAAACGTGAGTAAGATAAAAGATACTGAAGATACAATAAACAAAGCTAGGATTGTGCTAGACCCTGTTGATGTACAAGTGAGCAATGATTATAAATGTATATATAATAAAATGTGAGTAAGATAAAAGCTACTGAAGATACAATAAACAAAGTTAGGATTGTGCTAGGCCGTGTTAATATACAAGTGAGCAGTGATTATAAATGTATATATAATAATAAAATGTGAGTAAGATAAAATCTACTAAAGATACAATAAGCAAAACTAGGATTGTGCTAGGCCAAGCTGATATACAAGTGAGCAATGATTATAAATGTATATATAATAATAAAATGTGAGTAAGATAAAAGCTACTGAAGATACAAACAAAGCTAGGATTGTACTAGTCCATGATGATATACAAGGGAGCAGTGATTATAAATATATATAATAATAAAATGTGAGTAAGATAAAAGCTACTGAAGATACAATAAACAAAAAACTAGGATTGTACTAGTCTATGTTGGTGTACAAGTGAGCAATGATTATAAATGTATATATAATAATAAAATGTGAGTAAGATAAAAGCTACTGAAGATACAATAAACAAAGCTAGGACTGTGCTAGTCCATGTAAAGGGAATTTGTTTAAATTCAGCGAAATTGCCCCAACCTTCACAGAAATTAGCCAACAAGCGTAGACAGTGTCTTGTATAGAAGCGATAATGTTTGTATTATAAGTCAAAATTGTAGTAACGATAATAATAATATTATATGCGTATAACCGTAGTGATGCAGTAATAATATGATTCGTAGTTGATAATCCGGTGTAAGCTCGTGATCAAAATCTAAAGTTACTCAAGAAAAAGCGCTTTTTTCTTATATCCGGTCTTGAGCTCTTCAGTCTGGGTGGATAAAATGTAGATTAAATACGAGAGGATATCATGCGTTAAATACGAGAGTAATGCGTAAAGAAATTGCCATCGCTAGATTAAAACAATTATAAAAGGTACTTACGGCTATACTATTACAATAAAAATAAAATAATAAAATATTAATTGATAGTCTAGGTCAAACAGTACGGAACAGTATATGACAGTCTAGGTCGAACGGTCTTCATCTATATAATTTCACTTCACATGTTAATATACAAGTGAGCAGTGATTATTACAATATTATTCTATATTTTACAATTGAATATACATATATACTTTATATCGAAATAAACTTGGTAAAAAATACAACCGAATGTTATTTACTTTTTTGATATAAGTTTTACATATTGATATACTCACGCTGAGTTGGAGTTATCCTCAAAATAATCCACATATTAATCCATGTATGCCTCTTTACTAGTTCATCATCTTCATCTATTTACTGGTCGAGAGACTGTTATGGAATGGTTAAGCCAAACCAAACAGGAGAATTCCATAGGTAAACCTAGGAAAACATTCAGGTCGAATGCCAAGGCGCTTGTCCACACAACAGCCCCTGAAAACAGCGACACTCAACGAACTTAATCGCGAGTAGCCGACTAACAGAATTCTAGCTGAAGCATACAAGCCTTATGGTATCAACGCTCGATCGACCCAAATTCTCAAATATAAGTAGGCATCCAGAGATGGTTAATGAGGCAGAATATTCCATCAGATCATGCAATGCTTATATAGTGAATTGAAGAATGATGGGTGTGTCCAAAGGAATTAATGAGGCGAAAATAGCAAACAGATTTTCGCGAAATTGAATTTCGCGAAAGTTGACTATATAATATATATGATGTGAAATTTCGCGAAATCCAATTTCGCGAAAGTTGACTATATAATATATATGATGTGAAATTTCGCGAAATCCAATTTCGCGAAATTCACTTTTCGCGAAATTGAATTTCGCGAAAGTTGACTATATAATATATATGATGTGAAATTTCGCGAAATCCAATTTCGCGAAATTCACTTTCGCGAAATTGAATTTCGCGAAAGTTGACTATATAATATATATGATGTGAAATTTCGCGAAATCCATATTCGCGAAATTCACTTTTCGCGAAATTGAATTTCGCGAAAGTTGACTATATAATATATATGATGTGAAATTTCGCGAAATCCAATTTCGCGAAATTCACTTTCGCGAAATTCAATTTCGCGAAAGTTGACTATATAATATATATGATGTGAAATTTCGCGAAATCCAATTTCGCGAAATTCACTTTCGAGAAATTCAATGGAAAATCAACCCCTCGGTGTCCCAGATATTAACCCCCTCACTCATCCGCTAGGTAATCTCTCGCTCTCCTCGATAATCCGCGAGATCCACTCCGGAAAACCATCCAGCCCTCGATGTCCCAGATATTCACCCCCACTATTCCACCGATAATCGGCGACGATTCGCCCGACTAATCCGCGACGATTCCCCCGACTAATCCCGCGATAATCCGCGTTCAATCGGATGACTCATCCCCCGCTAATCCGATGACTCATCCACAGATAATCCGCCGATTACGCCAGGAGCGGATCCGTAACCCCTCGAATTCAACCCCCTACTCTACACCACAATTTCCCCCCAAACCCCAACATCTCATTCAATTCCACACGATTCAATCTACACCCCTAGCCAATTTAATTCACAACCCCCTTTTTCTATCCCCCCGCTGGATCCGTCACTTTTGTGTGTAGATCTGCTCTCTATATACTACTAATGTATTCTCATTACTAAATAATTATAGTTTCCGGTTTTCTTTGTATACATACCAGCTACTGGAAGGCGCTGTAGAAGCATAAGTGTGCTGTTTTCAGGTAGTGCCTTGCTCAACGCAATTGAACTGGATTTTCTATACAATTCCAGAGCTCCCGGCTGACTGAAATCTGTGTACCACTACAATTACAGTATTGAATACTAAGTATTGACTATTAAAAAAGCCCCAGTGACAATTATGATGCAGTTATCTCATTTTTAATCAGTAAAATTTACTCATGATTCTTTGATGATAAGCCATGAAGATGGAGACCTGCTTTGCCAGAAAGTCAAACTAGAATGACGATTACTAACTTTATAATTTAGTAAAGGGAGGAAAGCATACTATATAATTCCGCATTTCTTCGTACAGATACTTGGTTACATTGCAAATGCTTATGAGTTGGATTGTCAAAAGGTTTTCGTAAGATGAGAGAAATTTTCAGTTTGGTTCCTTTTTCGGAATTTCACTACATAACAGCATGAACAACAACAAAAAATGATTAATTTTGCTTATTAAAAACGTCAATGAGAAATAATTATTATTATCTTCAACAAAATTACAAACCCTGATTAATATTTTGAAATGAGCTTACGGAAAATGATAGTAAATTTCTATTCGAAAATATCAGCATTTTTTTTAATCATTTGTAAAGGTTTTTGTTATTTGAGGTGATCTAACTGCCAGGATGTTTCAAGATATGAATTGTTTGATAATTTTGCGTGCAGTTAAAACAGAGTGAAATAACGATTATGATGTCTATAGTTGTAATAAGAATGACGGAAACCATAGCTGGTATTAACTATAGCAACAATAGTAACTAGTGACATCATTTCGGAATTTATTTTTCTGAGCATTTTATTCGCGATGAAGCTTTGTCGATTTTGAACTTAAAATGTCCTGCCATTCAGCTCATCTCAAAACATCAAAAACAATTCTAAATGATAGAACTTTAATGCTTTCAATCTTTAATGCTCATAACTTCTAATAAAAGTCTACTAAATCTTAAGTAAATTCACTCATTTAAAATAGAGGTTAATCTTACAGGATTGGTTTACGTCGTGAATTCTGAATATTTAAAATTAATTATTTATATTAGCATAAGACAAGTTCATATGAAAAGTTTTTCAATTTTCATATATTACGACATTTTTCATAATCCAGGCTGGCCTAAGTTTGTGTTGCACCCGTTCCAAAACTGATTCAGGAGTTACGCCCAGAGCATCTTCGGTCCTATCTAGTGGCGGAGGTGCTTGGTTTGCAGTTTTTTTCTGTGACCTTTAATGACTATTTTTTTGGCTGTGGTAACATTGACTGGAAGCTTTTTTCCTTTCAGGAAGATGGCTTCGCTATGCGGGTAGACTTCGCTCCCTTCATGTTCAGCTCTATTCTTGTCTTCGGAGTTGCGTAGATGTGGTCCAGCTCTTATGGGCAAACATGATACGATTTGTATAGATGACTGTCTCCCTGCCTTTCACTCAAGTAGGGATGGTTTGTTCAAACTTGGATGATGTGATAGGGTCCAAAAAATTTGCCCTGTAGTTGGGGTTCTCTCCCTTTTTTCCTCTTGTTGAGCTCCATACCCAATCTCTAGGGGCATAAGATGGTAGCTCCTCTGTGTCCTCATGCAGGATTTTTAGCTGCACCTCCCAACTAACAATTTTGTGTTCCCGGAACATTCTAGGGATGTTCCAAAAATTCCCAGAAACGTTTCATCGCAACGTTGTCACAAGATTATTTGTAGACATATTTTCAACGTTCCAGAAGCATTGTAAGAATTACATTGCCGGAAAGTAATTCTCACAATGTTCCAGCAACGTTGTGGGAAATACGTTGCTGGAATGTTCTGCAAATGATCTCGCATAACATTCCCACAATACTGAGAGAACATTGCGTAATAGTCCACGAACATTTCTTCCATGAGTTTGTCTTAAAGTTATTAGCTAACATTCCAGAAAGGTTACGCTTAGAACATTGATAGGATCTTTGGTATTATGCACTTATCATACCTTACACCAAAATCTTAGTTGAGCTATAAGGAACATTAAAAGTTTAATTGTAAACGGATGTTGTTGCATATTCTGTTTGTCCAACCAACAACATCTGATTTTCAGATCCATATGTTACACAATATTTTAGTACTGGTATATCATATGATGTATATATGTAACACCAACTATATAGAACAAATTCAAATTATAGCCATCTAATCAGTTGCAAAGTTTTTATTACAACTGTGTTTCATATTTAACTCACTCTGATGCAAAGTGTATTCTAATGAAACCTACTCAATTTGGGAATCTTTCTTATAAAGTGTGAAAATTAAAATTTGTAATGACCTTTATTTTTTTTTACATAAATCTTTCAAAATGAATATAAGTTTTCTACATTATTTGCTTGTTTTTATATCTGTAATGAAAAATCTATAAAACTTTTAATTCGCTTCATTTTAAATAACTTTTCATTATCAAAGGGTGAAAACTTCAAAAAATTAAGTCATTCGTTCCTGTAACATTTTAGCTAGAACGTTACCGGAATAAGCTTTGCCAATGTTATCATAACGTTGTCAGAGAACGTTGTTATTGAATGTCCCAGCAAAGTTCTACGCAATGTTACTCTGGAACGTTTGTGTATAACCGCCCATATAACATTGACACCCAATGTAACATTCCTGTAACATTGCTGGGACATTGATTTGAAAGTAAAAATGATGTCACACCATAATGTTCCAACTGCATAGCAAGCCAATGTTATATGGATGTTAACTTTCCAACATTCCAAAGTTACGTTCCTGGAACATTGCCGAGACATTTATTTGGAATTAAAAATGATGCCACACCATGATGTTCCAACTACATTGCAAGCCAGTGTTATATGGATGTTACCATTTGTACATTCAAAAGTAACATTCCTGGAACATTGCTGGGAAATTCATTTGAAGGTAAGATTATGTCACACCATAATATTCCAGTGACCTTGCAAGCCAATGTTATATCAGTGTTTACACTGGAACATTCCAGAGTAACATTCCTGGGACATTGCTGGGACATTCAATATTTATGTTCTCTAACAACGTTATGATAACGTTGGCAAAGTTTATCCCTGTAACATTCTACTGAACGTTATGATAATATTTTAGCACAACATTATGCGCAATATTTCTGCGACATCCTTGGAACATAATATTATAATGATCATCAGATAACGTTTGTAGAACATTATAAAAATCTTTGCTTGAATTGTTATTTTATGGTAACGTTACGGAACATCCCAAAAATGTTGTTGTTAATAGAGCTGGCAGAGTCCTCTGCAGCTTTTCAGCCTCTCAAGTAGCTCAACTACACACTCATGTGTTGGCTGAGTATCTGTAAGTAAAGGGTGGTACTCTAGCTGGTCTAGCAGGCTCAGTTTTTGTCCAAGTGTGATCAAGTTTGCTGTCTTCCCCGTCACTAAATGTAGCAGGCCTCGGTAGACTCTTATCAGCTCAGCAAGCAACACATTTCACTTCTCCTGAGCTCCAGCTCAGTTCCACTGTTCAATTGTCTTCAATTGTTGCACTCTACTACTTCATTAGCCTGTGGGTAGTATGGAGTGGTGTGCAACTTCTCTACACGCTAGAGCTAATACAGTTTAGGCATTAGTTGACTCTCAAACTGTGCCAATTGATTTGGGAAAATTTCTTATCGTAAACCCGTGCAGCAGAAAACTCTTTCATCCAGGTCACTAGCTACCACTGGCGCTGTAGCTTCATAAAAGGCCAAAGCATCTTGCCATTAGGTAAAGTGCTCAATTAGCCCTAGTTTTCACTTATTTCTTTTTGGTGTTGTTGACAGTGGTCTCACTAAATCTACCGCTATCTTCTGCCGTGTCTGGCAGACAGTTTCTGTCTGATTCCACCGCGTTTTTTTGAGTTGAAAGGCATTGCCAAGTTACTTCGCAGCTTGGCACACCTCATAACGCTTGACCAGTCTCCTCACTGTTGCTTTAGGTTCTAGCCTTCACCAGATGAGAGAGATGCAACTGGCCACTATGCTCACTTCAGAGTGGGCCATAGTGTACGCTTGCCACACAGTGTCTTTTTTTACAGTTGATGGACATACTGCAAACCATCTATGCTAGTTTTAGGGTGACATCCAGGCTTCCAACACTCAATCCAGCCGTATTCAAAAAATAACCAAAATTTATACAGATTTTGGTAAAGCTTCTGAGCTTTAGTTGCTCCCTAGTCAGCTCTTTTCTGCCTGATAGTGTCTGGTACACAGTGGTTACGGATCTCAGGCCTGTGACATTGAGGCATTCCAAAATGGGTGCAGAAAAGATGTGTCCCTTTAGAACCTCAAAACAAGCTGTTCCTCTTCTCCCCATGTCTATGTTTCACTTTTCCCTGTCAACCTGTGCAAAGGCTGTGCAACAGGTGCCGGTAGCAAAGCTCTAAATGTACTTACAGTAGTATCCTAACTTGCCCAGGAAGTCTTGCAGCTCCCTGAACGTCTTAGGGGTTCACAAATTCTTAAACACATAGCACTTATTCCTTTAGTTTTTTGGAAGTGGCTGGTGCAGAAGTCCAAAGGGCAAAACTTTCCATTTTCACAGAACAAAATGGGTTGTAAACGCTGACTTCTCCTGAGTGCTGGCATCTGAAGGTAATTTTTAATAGCCACAGACCAGATTCAGATTCTAAATAACTTGCAGCTGAAGAAGAGGCTAAGGCTATCACCAATCCAGGATAGAGGGTAGGCATCACTTTATGACCGTATTTAGTCAGCGATAGTCAATGCAGAACCGGCACTTTCCATTCTTCTTCCGGACCAACATCATTCTTTTTTAGGATCTCTAGGCACCCGTAGACTTAATGAGCTTTTTGCTGAAAATATCTTGTATCTGGTGTTCCCCCAGGGCGTTCTCTTCAGATGTAAGCTAGTAAAAAGGTTGAAGTATATGTCACGTTCCTTTTTTCAGCAAAATAGTACTGTTAGTATGTCAGCAGTCTTGCTAACTATACAGCTTGTCTCGGCTCCTTGTAGTTTTTCCTCACTGCTTGGAACAAGTTCATCAGGTAGGTTGGGACCTCTGCCTTTGGTGTGCTCTCATCCTGGGCCCCAGAGCCCAGGTCAGAGACAAACAGTTTTTTATCTACTTGGTGGTCCTTTACCCTGTTTGTATACATGCTGACCTTGGTGCCAGCGCGGAGCATCAGAAGTCGGTTCGTGAAGTTTAGGCACCACATCACCACTTTTTTCAGCTCAGGCCGGTTCAACGGATAACCCTGTATCAACCTCAACAGTCAGTAGTTGTAAGTAGTGACCCAATATGGAACGGCTATTTTAGTCCAGGTATGTACTATCATGTCTCTCACCACCTGTACCCTGCTGAGTACCAGCCACCCGTCATCTGTTCAGGTTAACAGCCTCTTGTCATCAGAAACCACGAGCTGCTGAAACTCTATGGCACACTGAGGGCCACTAGCAATGACATTTTCAAAATGGCATCTTTGTTGATGGAGCTCACACTAAAGACCTTTTTGGCCTTTATGTCCAGGGCTGCATTAGTAACTGTACAACTCCGCAAAATGGCAGCCACATTCTATGAGTCATGAGATCATGGCTGTCACTTGTCTTGAACAGATCCTTCATGTCTTGAGAAAGCCTGTCAAACACCTGTCTGCTCAGCAGGTTCATGATGCATCTGGTGTCAATCAGAAACTGGACAAAAGGCCTTTCTAAAATACTTGGAAGGAACCAGCTGTAGAGTTGGTCTAGAGCCTGAATCCAGGTTGGCACAGCAACACCTTTGCTTTTGGGTGGGGGGCAGTGGTACCTGCCTCGGAAACTTCTGCGCCTGCCCGGGCAAGCTGAGCAAGGTGGGGTTTGCCCAGCTTGCTTCGACAAGTTGGCACAGCTGACCTGGCTGAGCAAGTAGTAGTAAATTTGTTTGGTTTGAAGATGAGGTGCTAATAGGTCCAGTCCAGCCACTTTAATGGCATGCTTCTGGTTGACCACAGGCCCAACTCTTTTGGTTTAATGTCCGAGCCTTCTTCTGGGAACTTTGCTTGATGTGGCTCTCTAAGGTTCCAGCTGGTTGTTCTCAGCCGAGGCGGTTTTTAAGGCACTCAAACTCCAATCCTATCAAGATTTTATAGTACATAGTTCTAAGTGGCTGTGACAGAAAACTTACACAGCAGCCTCCCATTTAGGATGGTTATGATGGTAGACCCTTGCATCACCTTCATGTTTCAAATAGATATGTCAGAGAATCTCTGGGTCACCTGCGGGTCACTCCTCAGAGCCATCTTTATTATTGTCCAGCCTGACTCTGCATCTGGCCAGCTGGCCGTGACTCTTTTTGCTAAGATTTTGACAGCTGGAAGCTTGAGTACAACTAGTAGATAGTCGGCCCTATTGTTGTGAGCTCCTTCCGTTTTTCTGAATTCTTTGTTTTTTATTGGAAGAGTACCTCTAAACGTTCATCAGACTCTCATATCTTCAGTATTAGAGGACTGTAGCCTACATGGTTTCCTCATGGCCTCATCGTTCCTCTTGCAGCTGATAGACTTGCTTTGTCAGCTGTCGCACCAGAATTGGAAGCTGGTTGATATTCTGACTTTGGACCACTTTACCTGCTCAGTTAGCTCTTCCTTTGTGGTCTGGATAACAGCCCGTTGACGGCCCCCGGATTGAAGCTAGAAAAAATCGGTACCAGCTCTGACTGCATCCGTCAACATCAGTACAGCCAACGGGTGTTTCTGTTCCTTGCCATGTCGGCTCTGTAGGAATCTGACAAGTTGCCGTTAGCCAACTCAGATCAAGAGCTCCTTTTTAAAACTGCATGCTACTGAGTGTGGTTTATGCAGCTGTCCTCAGTGTACTAAGTTTAAACTGAGCCTTCATAAGAGAGAGAGAAAACTGAGCCCTGTGCGCATCAAGGGGGTTTTTGACTCGGTTGGCCTGTTTGCATGTTTCAAATCCTTTTTAAGAGCCTCTTGGAGATGGAGCATCCTGATTACCTCAATCTAGCCATTAGCACTGGCTACTCTTGGAGGTGCCTAAAAATACTCCACACTTTCCAATTTAGTGTATTGAAGTGCTTTGAACTGATGTGCCAAGGCCAGGGCCTGAGGCACCGTAATCAGCCTCACCAACAGATTGGTGAGACAGTCTGTGTCTTGGTCTGTGCTCATGGAATGCTGGGTAGCCATGCTTTACTTTTTCTTACCAGAGGAGCTCCTCAAATTGTCGGTGGTAGGCTGCCACTTTTAAGGCAGGTAATGTAAGCTCTCCCTAGTTCAAAGGGTATCTTGTTAGCCATTAACTTTGTTAGCCGAGCTGGCTATAGCCTTGTTAGCCAAGCAGGCTTAATCTTTGATAGCTTGGTCAGCTTTAGCCCTGTGAGCTTTAGTGGTTGTATTTAGCTGTCTAGCTAATTTCTTCACATTTGACTGATCATGAATACATCTAGTTAGGGATAGCCCAGCAAGCTGCCTGTTTGGTAGTGAATTTAGCTGGCTGCCGTGTCTAGCTTCAACCACAAAATTATCATCGTACCATATTATTATAAAATTTATAGGTGGCTTAATATAGTGGCATGCTTGAGAGCATATGTGAAGTCATCATAATTCACAGTCAAAACTAAGTTTCTCCATTTTCTCATTTTCCAATTTTTCTATTTCTTTTCGGGCGTTCCATAAAATATTGTTTGGTCACTGACCTAAAAGCAATGACAGAAAAGAAGAGTAATCTTCAAGTAATTGAAGACACTCTGAGGGATGATTTCTTTTTCATCAACAGGATACTTTTGTAATTAGCATTAAAAAAATTCAACGTCAATTATATTTATATATCAAAAATCACCTTTAAAGATGTCTCTTCTTTTGTCCAGGTGAAACAGTGCTTATGCCTTTCTCTCCATAAGTATTCATTTTCAGACAGAACAAATGCAACCAATCCGAGTCCTTCTTTGATGAGGTTGAGGTTCCAAGAAAGCATGTTGTAACCTAACACAAGCTCTTCTTCCATAGCTTACAAAAAGACATAATTTTGCATAAACTGTATGACGCAGACAAACATCATAGCAAATTGTATACTCTTGTAAAATTCACTTCCAGCCAATAAAAAAGCGAAAAACACAGAACCATAATTTCTAAGAAAGTTATTTTGATAATATCTAAAAAAAATGCATCCAAGTGTCACAGTTGTGCTCTTAGACACTTTTACATATTACATAAACTCTATGACACAATCAAGCATCATAGCAAATTGTATCCACTTGTAAATTTACTTTCAGGCTTCCAGTCAATAATAGAAAAACACAGAATCGTGGATTTAAAAAAATTTATTTTGATAATTTCTAAACAAATGCATCTAGCTGTCACAATCGTGCCCCTAGAAACTTTTATACAAAACTAGCTAAATGGCCAATGTTGCCCGAGCAATAAAAGTCTTTGCACAGAAAATTAATTTATATTTAACATATAACAACATTTACTATTCTTACTTTCAAACTACATATCATAAGAAAAGTGTTTTGTGCGTTTAAATAAACTAAGAGAAAAAAGAAAACAACTGTAAAGGTTTTAAAACTTTTTCAAACGACTCTAACTTTCAAACTTCATGTCAAGAGGAAAATGTTTTGTGCAGGTCAAATAAATTAAAAATAACAAAATAAAACACCTATAAACGTGTTCAAATGTAATATAATTAGCAAGTACCAGCTATCTCAACTCTGTTTTGCTGCAATTACAATAAAAAATTTTTTGGTAGTTATACAATTAATACGAACTAAGAAAACAAAATAAAAATCTTGGATATGTTGAATTAATAATAACAATTTGTGCATAGAAGTGTCCGTGTGTTTGCGTGTCTGTGTGTCATAGAGTTCAAAAGAGTTCATAGAGTTTCAATTAATACATCATTTTGGGTAAGAGTATATATGTAAGGTTGTATAAGAAAAGGCTGTATAGGTTATATAATTAGAGCTATGAATTGTAAGAACTTTCGTTGTCTCGTGGTTAGAGAATTTGACTGCAAACCTGCGGTTGCAATATTGGTGAAATCCAGTTCAGCAGAATGCGAAATTTAAATTTTAAAATTTTAATAGCTTTAGCTGGACATACCAAAGGTCAGACAGACAGACAACAAACTTTGAGATTTATATATAGTCAGAGAGCAGGACAACCCTATCTGTCATAAAAATAATTTCTATTACTTTTCTCAACTTATGCAACATGATGCGTGCAAAAGATTCTTCAATATTTATGTATTGCATGTTTGAACGTTGCACTCTGTAATGTCGTTAGTTATATACTTTCTTGTTTAAATTACATACTCATCAAATGGCGGAGGCGTAATAAACAAGTCGATCACTATTGTCATTGTGACTAGGAATTTCACAGACTGTGATTGGATAATTGAAATAAAACGTCATAGTCCGCCAGAAAGCTTAGTAATAACGGCCCAAACTAGTAGCATGAGCTGCGTGCACTGCGTGCCTGAGCTACTAACCTCAGTTGTTTAGTAGTTTTATCACCTCAACAGACAAAAACGGTAACTGAACGTGTTGACCATTATACGTTCACCCATTCGGAACCATTTACATTTTACAACTATTGCTAGGTAAGCAGAACTAATTATTTTCATGACCAAACCGAAGACCTCGTTCATTCACCGCGATAGCCATAATTTCATTGTCATTGAATATCAAGAACGATGTTTATATTAATATGATGATTCAATCACTATTGGCTGATATTAAATTCTAAGCAACTAACAGATGTCATCACGGACCAGATTTTACATGTGATGTGGTTAAATATTCCATTGTATCTGGTTGTTTTGTTTGTGTGCATTTGATGATCCGGTTTATTGTAATGTATATTTATTTTATATGTTGTATTGTATTGAACTGCGTTGCATTAAATTGTTTTATAGGATTTATGTGTGGCATTATGTTGTGTGATATTATATAGTAATACATATTTCATTGAACTTTAATCTATCGAGTTATATTGTATTATTATTATAGTGCTCACATTTCAATTATTACCTTACAGAGTGTGCGATGTATGAGTTAACTGAATATTGTTGTGGTGAGAGCTGAAGGGTGTACTTCTATTTTTCCATTTTGTCATTAAAATACATCATAAAACCAATTCTATGAATGCTTACGAACAAAACAACAAGATACATTGGAATGCTTACGAACAAAACAACAAGATACAATGGAATACTTAACCACATCACATGTAAAATCTGGTCCGTGATGACATCTGTTAGTTGCTTAGAATTTATTATCAGCCAATAGTGATTGAATCATCATATTAATATAAACATCGTTCTTTATATTCAATGACAATGAAATAATGGCTATCGCGGTGAATGAACGAAGTCTTTGGTTTGATCATGAAAATAATTAGTTTTGCTTATCTAGCAATGGTTGTAAATGATTCCAAATAGTGAACTTATAACGGTCTGTTACGGTCAACACTTTCAGTTACCATTTTTGTCTGTTGAAGTGATAAAACTACTAAATAACTGAGGTTAGTAGCTCAGGCACGCAGTGCACGCAGCTCATGCTACTAGTTTGGGCCGTTATTATTAAGCATTCTGGCGGACTATGACGTTTTATATCAATTATCCAATCACAGTCTGTGAAATTCCTAGTCACAATGGCAACAGTGATCGACTTGTTTATTACGCCTCCGCCATTTGATGAGTATGTAATTTAAACAAGAAAGTATATAAGTAACGACATTACAGAGTGCAATGTCCAAACAGGCAATAAATAAATATTGAAAAATCTTTTGCAAGCATCATATTGCATAAGTTGAGTAAAGTAATAACAACTCACAATTGAGTTACTCTGCTCCTTGACTAATATATAGATTAATATTTTGAAATAGTACAAACTTTATACCTGTGTTTTTTTTACATTCAAAACTACTTGTTTAAAAAGCAGTGGTCACAACTACTGCTTGAATTGATATGATGTTTTTATATTTGACTATCTGGTATATCATAAAACTGCCATTTTGTCATCTTGCTTAAAACCATTGCACTAAAAAATGGCCTAAGTAGTCATTAAAATACATCATAAAACCAATTCTATGAATGCTCTTGAGTCAAAAATATCATAAACGCCTGACATTCAGCTTACAATGTCAGCACTTTAACACTTGTTCTATTTTGGCCACTTCTAGATTTTGCAAAATAATTAAGATGTGTGTCCAATTTTGCAGAACAAGAATGGTGTTTTGTAATAAAAGTTCAAATTATTCAACTTTGTAAATTTAAAGAATAATTTTTACTATAATAAGAGCAATGTTCCGTGATTTTCCGCGATGTTCCGCAATGTTTCGCGATGTTCTTCTATGTTCCGCCATGTTCTGCCATGTTCCGCGGTGTTCCACATGTCTGCAAATGTTCTGTGATGTTCCGCGATGTTCCGCGGTGTTCCGCATGTTCTGCAATGTTCTGCAATGTTCCGTGAAGTTCCGTGATGTTAATCAACTCTATTGTGAGGGCAGAGTTATAAAGACAGACTCACTATGGCTTACATAATGAACATAAAAAGGCTCACACCAGAGATCTCAAGTACTGTACAATCTATAATCTTAGAACTTGAGTTTTCTGTATAAATGTGCTACCTGATGTCTATATGTATAAATGTATCTACATGTATATATAAATGTTTAAAGGATTAGAAGCTCGAAAGAAGCAAATTAACATGCATTAAAGTGAATAGCCCTCAATGAGCTTGTTCACAGATTGTTGCTGTAGAAGTGGTGCAGCAATACTAGCAGTGCCAAGCTTACCGCTAGTGTTTCATATAATTTAGTGAAGAATTATTTACTACTTGTACGCTGGCGGTCTCAGACGCAGTGGTAGATCCTCATGTGTAATCGATATGTGCACAACTGATTAATGATGCTGCAGGGTGGTCTGTTGCCACATATGGTTGCGTACTTGGCTGCAAAACTTGGATACCTGACTTCATCTCAAGTGGGAAGGTGCAATCTTTTTACCTAACGCTCTTAGAGCTCTATTATTTGTAAAGATTACTTAGTGATTGAACAGCTTCTATGAAGAGTTACTTTTTTATATAGAACTACTAAACTTGGAAAGCAATTTGTGCAAAGTATTTGCCAAACTCATTGGTTGTGATTATGATCTTCTGAGCGTAGGCACAGGCTAAATAAAATTCTATTGAGCCAAAATTCAACACTTCTCAAAGGGTCCTAGAATTGCAGCACCTTGCTGGTAGTGTGTTCTGTTTTGAAAAGTAAAGATTCTTTTAAGTTTAAAAAGCTAAAGCTTTAGTCCACATGAACTCCTGTTACTACGAAAACAACTAAGCTAATTAGCGTTAAGAACATCATAAGAACTATGTGACATCATTAGCGCCTTAAAGTCAAGTTACCATCAGGCAGCTACTTCAAATGACTTGACAGTAAACTGACGCAAAGTATAACCCAAAGGCAAGTCAACCTTAACAAGTTTACAGTGTTTTTGAGGCTCACCTGAGCTGATCACGCTCAAGATGGTAGGTTGATTGTTGAGATCTCTCGCGGTTCCAGTGAACCAGAAGCAGAACGTCATAGCATTCAACTCAGGAAGGTCTTCTTGCATGAGGTAAGTGTTTGTTGACAGAGGTTGGTGGAAGGTAGTTATGGTTCTGAGTGACTCAGCTGCAATGCAGATAACCTTGCTTCAGAGTAGCATAAAATAACCAATAGAGTTGTGGGCATAGTTTTAATAAATGATATATATTACTATACATGCAGACAAGTACATACATACATGGATGCGCGTGTACACATAATTATATGTACATACATATTTATGTACATATATACATATATATCTATATACATACATGTATATACACTTAAGCATATATAAATATATAATATATATATATATATATATATATATATATATATATATATAAGAGTGGATACAACAACAAACTACAATATGAAACCAACATGAATAAACCTAAAAAACGTAACAGACAAAGAAAAATTACATGGTACAACCCACCATTCAGCGCCAATGTTGCAACCAATATTGGACAAAAATTCTTCAACATAGTTACAACATGTTTTCCAAAGAAACACCCACTCCACGCAATATTTAATAGACAAACCTTAAAACTGAGCTACTCAGTAATGCCAAACATGAAAACAATCATTGATGGGAGCAACAAAACCCTTAATAAAACCAGTACACTACAAAAAGAAGACAATGAAAAAAGTTGCAATTGCAGACAAAAGAACAACTGCCCTTTGGAAGGAAAATGCAGAGCCAAAAATGTGATATATCAAGCAACAGTCAGCAACAATACAAACAACCACGTAGCGACCTACATAGGACTTTGCTCAACCGAATTCAAAACTAGATACAGCAACCATAAAGCCTCGTTTAATCACAAAAACAAACAACACCACACAGAATTGAGCAAACACATTTGGAAGTTGAAAGAAAACAACTCAACATACAACATAACATGGAAAATATTAGCTCAAGCACAGCCATATACAAACAAGACAAAACGATGCAAATTATGTTTACTTGAAAAATACTTCATAATATGCAAACCACACTTAGGCACATTAAATAAAAGAAATGAATTGACTTCTAATTGCAGACATGCTAGGAGTTATCTTCTCGGTTACACTTAGCACTAAATTACATTATTAACACAGCGAGCCCATTTCTGATATTTTGGCACATTCGGTAAAGCTTTTCATTTTAGTACAATTGCGTCTGAGGAGTGCTTCGCACGAAACAGATTTGTAACGCAAATACTAAAAGTTTACTTTTTTCGCAATAATTTTTCAAATATATATATATATATATATATATATATATACATTGGGACTTCTACATCCAAACTGACAAGCATGTCCTAGCAAACTAACCAGATATAGTGGTGGTAGACAATGAGAACAAGAGGGCTACTATAATAGATATACATGTAGCAGTACCCAATGACTACAATATAGCCAGAAAAGAAAAAAAAAAGGTAGAGAAATATCTCCCTCTTGGAGAAGAAATTGAAAAATGCTGGAATGTAAGAACAACTGTAATCCCAGTAGTCATTGGGGCACTGGGCGCAATAACACCGGCGCATAAAATGTGGCTTGCCCAAATACCAACAGCAATCAACTCAGGTGAGTTGCAGAAAAGTGCGCTATTGGGAACAGCTAAGATCTTGAGGCGAGTGCTCAAACTCCCAGGTCTCTGGTAGGAGACCCGAGTTAGAGCAGAATTTACCACCCATACGGGGTATCCGAGGTGAGAAAACAATATATATATATATATATATATATATATACATATATACACTTTCGTGTGCCAGTCAATTTCCTCATCAAATGGACCTTCGCCCTGATGATGAAGAAATTGACTGGCACACGAAACCTCTTCATGGTGCTTACCACCGACAAATATCTAAGTTTGGCAATCTTAACCAGACATATATGTGGCTGAACAAAAAAAACCTATTGGCCAATACAGAGTCACTAATCATGGCAGCCCAGGAGCAAGTACTCCAAACAAGGCAACTCCAAACAAAAATCTATCACACTAGAGACGATCCTAGATGCAGACTGTGCAAAGATGCACCTGAGACCATCCAACACATCACCAGTGGATGCAAGCAGCTAGCAGGAAACGCATACACTGAGTGGCATAATCATGTCGCAGGTGTTGTGTATAAAAGTCTATGTGACGAGTATGGCCTTAATAAACTACAACACTGGTGGGAAGCTCCTGGTAAGGTCAATGAAAATGACCGCGCCAAGATCCTCTGGGACTTCTACATCCGGACAGACAAGCATGTCCTGGCAAACCAACCAGATATAGTGGTGGTGGACAAGGAGAACAAGAGAGCTACTATAATAGATATAGCAGTACCCAATGACTACAATATAGCCAGCAAAGAAAAGGTAAAGAAAAATCTCCCTTTTGGAGAAGAGATTGAAAAAGGCTGAGATGTAAGAACAACTGTAATCCTAGGAGTCATTGGGGCACTGGGCGCAATAACACTGGCGCAAAAGATGTGGCTTGCCCAAATACCAACAACAATCAACTCAGGTGAGTTGCAGAAAAGTGCGCTATTGGGAACAGCTAAGATCTTGAGGCGCATGCTCAAACGCCCAGGTCTCTGGTAGGAGACCCGAGTTAGAGCAGAAACTACCACCCATACGGGTTAACCGGGGTGAGGAAACAGTTTATACACTTATGCATATATAAATATATAGGCCTATATGCCTATAAATGTACAAATATATATATTATATATATATGTATATGCCTACACACATAAATATATATATATATATATATATATATATATATATATTACTGTGTAAAATGTTGTTAATATTAATCCTGCAAAAGGCCATCTTTTTTTAGCAGACGAATGGACAGACACGGCTCTTATTAAAGTAAATAATATTATTGTTGATTAAACAACCTTTAATCTATAAAAGTTCTCTACATGAACCGGATTTTAGTAACTTCCTACTGTTTATTATTATATGCATTAAACCATCATTACAATGATTTTATTATTTTATTGCAAACATTGAGTTTTTGACATTTGTTAAAAAAAGGTTGTAACATACCTCCATTTGATGCCATCAGTTGGCTTGCCAGCAAAATAATCTTCAGAAGGAAAGACATAGAGAAGCAAGTTTGCTAGGAGCTATCAGGTCTAAACAGCAGCGGTCGTGACAAGAGACTGAAGCTGGATATATCAATTGGTCATTTGATTTATTAATAGAAGGTCATTAACTTTTAAGGTTTTCTTAATTTTCTTTCTTATTCAAGCGTTGATGGAAAACTTTAATATCATAAAAGCATGAAGGTCAATCAATATTAACGACGGAACTAATCAAAACGGTGCTTGGTGACTTCAATCAAAAATGGAAAAGAATGAAACAGCAATTAAATGCAAATTGCATGAGCCTAAAACTTCATTTCTTACTAATTTCATAATAAGTGACCAAGTTTGCCATCATCGTATGTTCTTGTTCGGTGTCTGGTTAGCTATCGAGATTAAAGTCTAGCATGAGAAAGTTGTATGGCAGAAGATTTGATCTTGGAACCTCCCGTTCACAAGACCACCTACAAAACCATTAAGCTACACACGATGCAATGGATTCATTGGGCGATATGAGCCATTATCTGGGTTAAACTACACATAGTGACTCTGTGTTGTGCGCAATGTCACTAAAGCTTGCTCTCACGGTTCTTAATAGTAATTTTAGTAATGCAAATACTAGCTTACTCAAATTAGCCATTGGCTACTACATTACCCGCCACTGTTTATAAGCTGTTTTTAATACCTGTGCAATTATTATTATTATTATTATTACCTATTCATCTAATCTTTGCTATAGTTCCCACCTGTCTGTCTGTCAAAAGCCACACTAAAACCGTTAGGAAAAAGGATTGCTTTGCACACAAATCAAATCGATAGTGTCAGAATCATTGTTAATCACGCTATCACAACACCAAATGGTCACCTTACCACTGCACACATTAACTCTAGCTCTCCATAGTATGGCTCAGCAAAGTGTTTTCGTATGGCAAGAAGCTGCATGATGTGGCTTTAGCATGGTCTATTCAAATATATTCTGATTTCTGAGTAGTTCATAAATTATTCTACGGTAGCTGTACTTAGACAAAAACAATCATATGCATGCATTGAGCTGATAAAAATACTTTGAAAACCCATCTTGAGCGGAGTTGTGCTTTGAAAAAACCTTTTTATTGCAATTTATTGTTAGCACTGACCAGTCATGTAGTCGCATTACATATCTAAATTTTTACTAATTTTAGATGAATAGAATTTGAGTGATTGTTACTAAACAATAGTACTACTGAGAGTTATTTATATTGTATCAGTAATAGTAATGCCCTAAACTGTAATAATATTCATAAATCGTTTGACTCAGACATGTTCACAATATTTTTTAAAAGATGGCAGTAAAAGTATTTGGTCTTGCTCTGCAAAACATTTGTGGTAATTATCGTGGCATCAACTAATGTAAACATTCTATGTTGATTAATTCAGTATAAAACATATTTTTAGAAAGTGTGGTTCAACGAATTATCAGGTTTTACTGAATGTGTAGTTGCATCCTGGTAAGGAAAGTAATTTGTTATGCGCATACTGATTACTCATGACGATCTCTCATGGTGAACGAAACTGCCGAGTGTACCAGTGATGATAATATTGTAGAGGATTTTGAGCAGCTCTTTACTTTTCAACACTGACAGAACCACTTTGAGTTGTAATAAATGAATATATTTCAAAATGAACTTAAACAAAATTTTCCCACGACCGAACGAGCGGAGTGAAGTTTGAGAGTTTTGATGATAAATGCATGTGCACACGACTTACAAAAAATTATTCATCAACAACGTCACAAACCCTCGGATCGAAATATCATCAACAAATTTAACCATCTTTTTGTAGGGTTGTTAAAGTATAATAACGATACAAAACACATATAAGCCTATTTGAATATGTTACCAAGTCTTTGTAAATTGTCGACAGTCTCTTAAAACTTACCCATCTGATCGCATTATACACAAATAAACAGATTTATTTGGCCGAAAATCGTTATTAAAACTTGCTAAACCTCACTTTTATCAAAGTTAAGACCGGAAATTGAAACGCCGAGCGACAGAGAATAGAACGATTAAGTCGTGCGCATTTCACAAAAAAATAATTTGCACATTTCACCAGTCTATAGCATTGTCGAATTGCCGAAGGTTTCTGTAATTAACATAGAAGTACAGAAATCCGATTTCAAAGTAACTGACATTTTGAAAACTTTTGAGTACTTTGGTATTCTAACTGATGTCCAAAGCAGTGAAAGTAAAGGAAATGACAATATTTTTTCTAACAATTCTTATGAGATTATTACAATATTTAATTATAAGTTTGGATGACTATTGAAGTTTAATAGTCACACTAACAACATTGATGATAGGTAATATGTTACTGTTATTCTTTTTTGTAAATAGTTTTGTTAAATAGATTTTCTAAAAATCTATATAAATATCACAACTTCTTGATATTGTTAGCTATGACGTTTCGAAATATAAACAAAATTGTGCATTGGTTTTCTATTATCAGTGCATTTTACTTCTAATATTGGCCAATATTGCATTTCTCCTATTGCAGGGGTAAAATTATAAGCATATAATCTTTTCCTTTCATTATTGCTGTTTGTTGTGTATAATCACACCCACACCCAGTACATTACAGCTACCATTGCAGTTATCCTATTGCGCTGCAGTGCCATTTGACTGCTAATATTGAATTTCTCAACCATCAGTACCCTTTCTTTTTTCTATTATATATACAAATTTCATGACATTTTAATTTGTCATGTTTTATCATTAGACGTGTCGCCAATACAGAAAATAGGTAGTTTTGCATTTGTAAATAAATACTTGTAGGTGATGGATTGGTGCAGGTGTTACAGTGTCGGTAAACTAATTCAAACATCACAAGTTGAGAGTATTGCCAAAAATTATATTTTATGCGAACCTTGACCCGCTAGATGCAGATAATCGAAGAACAAGTAGACACAACTTTTTTTATAGTAAAAATAGTTTTTGCTTTGCTTTATAGTAAAAGTATAAAATACTTGTTATTAGTTTCACTCTTCAAAATAGACATTACTGTCTATTCTGGAAAAAAGAACAAATTGTTGTAAATGTACGTCAACAATTAGTGTGTTGTTCCTTATCAAATTTTGTGAAATCACTATAATCATTGTTTATAAAACCTGTGAAATTTATCAAAAAGAGGAGTCAAGCCGTCGATGCAAACTAATAATATTACAGTTACGATACAGCCAGCAAACTAAAAAGTCAAGTCTAGTCTTTTTGTATAGCCAAAGGGGTGAGTTCGGAAAGATCATGAAATGGATTAAACAATATATACATGTATTTTACTGTTCGTAAAACGTAAAATCCCTATAACGTAAACGTTCCTGGAACGGATTATTTATGCAGTAGGATTACCTACTGTATTACATTAAAGTTGCAGCACCACAAGTATTTATACTGTCAGTCATTTTGCAACTATAGACATGGTAAATCTTAAGCCCTTTTACTTGATGAGGCCAGCGAGTCCCCTTTTTCTCTAGTCAGCCTTTGGACAGTAGGTCTTTTCTCTCAAAAATGTAAGGCGGAATTGGAGACTGGCCGGCATAAAGTTTAATGATGCTCATAAACATCTGTTAAGTGATTAAATACCAGCAAAATACAATTCTAATATTGAGGTAACAATTGAATTTTTCATCAAAGTTATTCATAAGATATTTTAGCCACTTTATTAAATTTAATAAGTATAATTAGAAAGTGCAATATTATATTTTGGGTAGTACCATATTAGAGAGAAAAAAGCTAACATTATATTAGTAGGCCTACTTTCCAGCACAATTAAATTATCTTCACATTGAGCTGGTCTGCTGTTAAGTTACAATAACTTACTCAGAGCTGCATGTATGTGTTGAGACACTTGAGTTACTCGATGATAAAAGGGATTAGAAGTAAATAAAGTTTTCTGCATACATTTCAGTTGTATATCTGTTAGTAATATCACAGAGTTATGAATATCTGTTAGTCATATGACCGTGTTATAAATATATGTTAGTGATATCACTGTATTAGGAATATATGCTAGTTATATTACTGTGTTATGAATATATGCTAGTAATATCATTGTGTTATGAATGTATACTAGTAATATCACTGTTTTATGAATTTATGCTAGTAATATCACTGTGTTATAAATATATGCTAGTAACATCACTGTGTTATGAATATATGTTAGTAACATCACTGTGTTATGAATATATGCTAGTAATATCACAGTGCTATGAATATATGTTAGTAATATCACTGTGTTATGAAGATGTGTTAGTAATATCACTGTGTTATGAGTATATGTTAGTAAAATCACTGTGTAATGAATATCTGTTAGTAATATCACTGTATTATGAATATATGCTAGTAATATCCCTGTATAATAAATATCTGTTAGTAATATAACAGTGTAATGAATATCTGTTAGTAATATCACAGTGTAATGAATATACTACTAAGTTTCGATTGCAACGATAGGGTAGTGACACACCATTCCTACCCCTTATATGGTCTGCAATTCCGTCATAGAAACAGCCGCATCGCTCTCATTCTGTCATGATTCATTGTCGTCATTTGGAAACAAAAGGGCCGTGTGTTGCGCTTTTGGTGTGGCATGGAACAACCTTAGTGACCAACAGCTGCGCACTTGCGCATTAGCTTTGCTTACCTGTCACTCCATATGTAAATATTTGCCTTGACGAAATGTGTCACACAGCTGTCGCTCTGCTTTAGCGCTTGAAGGTACAAACACACTAGGCGATATTCAGTGCGATATCGCGCTGTGTGGCACTAATCTGCGCTAGAACTTGCTCAGTGAGCTCATGCAGAGTGATAATGCTAGACATTTTCAATCACAACTTTATCGCGCATGAGATGTATTTCGATTGGTTGGTCTTTTCCAGAATGCATTTCTATGGCTTTTAATCTTTTGTATCTATGTTCACCAATGTACAGCAACAACATTTCGATATTTAGTTTTGATTGAAACATCATCAAAACGAACTCTGAATTGTTCATAGACTTAATAAAGACACACCCAGTCCTGTGTGACACACCCAGTCCTGTGTGACACACCCAGTCCTGTGTGACACACCCAGTCCTGTGTGACACACCCAGTCCTGTGTGACACAACACCCAGTCCTGTGTGACATACCCAGTCCTGTGTGACACACCCAGTCCTGTGTGACACACCCAGTCCTGTGTGACACACCCAGTCCTGTGTGACACACCCAGTCCTGTGTGACACACCCAGTCCTGTGTGACACAACACCCAAAAATTACAAAAAACCCAGTTGCCAACAAACATTTAGGAGACAATCGTTGCACAGGTTGACAACCCTGACAATATAATATTTATAGTATGAATTTTGGTATAGCAGTGTAAATATTGTAATATTAATCATATTAAAATTAAAAAACTGTTATATAGTAAACTATGTTTAAAAATTGTGAAATATTACTCTTAGAAATTGTTACTAATGACTTTACATGTTGTGATTGCTTTGGAATAAAACAGCTTCCACATGGCGCTCGCTATGTTCTAATGCCATATTGAGATACAGGAGTAATTTAAAACTCGCAGAACTTTCTGACATTAATCAAAAAGGTTTAAACTACTGGCCTGCTGGTTGGTAGCCCAGATTGATTCATACCCCATGACTACCCCATCACACCTAGGCTGTCTCATCACTGCATTATGTACAAGACAAGCTATGCCTTGTGGCGTTGCCAAGTATTAAAAGTCAGCTTATAAACAGTGAGAAGTGATGAGAGTTGCCTACAACTTGCTATTAGCCTAGCACAGTGCCAATGTAAAATTCTAGTAAGCTTGCTAATAAGCACTAGGCTTTTAATGATGGTACACCGTAATGTTGCATTGGCACTGTTTAGCTAGAGCAAATCTAATAATATCTATAGCTGGACATACCGAAGGACAGACTTTCACATATATATATATATATATATATATATATATATATATATATATATATATATATATAGTCGTCATAAGTTTATATAGTCATATATAGATGTCCATCATAGTCTATCGATAGTCTATAGTAGTCTATCTGATAGTCTATCATAGTACATCATATATAGTCATATATATATATATATATATATATATATATATATATATATATATATATATATATATATATATATACATGTATATATATACATGTATATAGATTTACTGGTTTTATTTGACCATATAGTTACATGATAATTATAAATCACTCGCATAAATTCACAAAAATAGATTTCTATCTTACTGATACAAGACTGTCTAGAAAAGTATTTTTCTAATATCAACAACGTTCTCCCGATGTAGAGGAAAATTATTGTTTCTAGACTGGTTATAACTAATAAGAGCTCTTTCTGTAATTAGTCAATACTGTTTTAATCAAACCTATTATATTTTTAGGAATGTCTTTCAGTTTTAAATAACCATTTGTCATCTCCTAGTAATTGGGATAACTCGATGTTGTAGCTTTTGTAAAAGTCATCGAGTAACTCTAGTGTTGAGTCCCATAATTGTGTCTTGTTTCCTATACGTTTTCTTTTTTGTAGTTGGTTAAGGAGGTTGGATGAAAACTCTACTCCAAAGTTTCTCCTCATGAAATCTTTTGTGAAACCAACCTAGTGAACAATATACATGGTGAATATTTTTGTTTATTGATCATGTAACATGTGCAACATGGCTGTGTAACATGTATAACGAGACCATGCAAATTCATGTAGACATTTTCATATAATTTCAATAAGAAAGATTATTTGAACATCTGTCTTTAGATTTTGATAGTTTTTAGAATTTTTAATGGAAATACAAATTTATGAGTCATTCTAGTCTATCAACGAAGATCTCATTTTAAAAGTTCTTCTATCTTAGCAAGGAATATATATGTCATTTTATTTTAGCAAGGAAAGCACCAGATACATAGATTTTAAAGCCGAAGTTTGAGGGATGTACATAAATGAGATATACATAGACTATAGTCTGATATACATAGACATTATGCCTTAGTCAAACTACACTAGTACAGTAGCTAGTAGAGTAAAGCCTTCCATTAAACTAACCTCCTTTAACACAGATTTCGCTGAGCGAAAAGAATAATGTAAAGCTTTTGCATTGCATTAAATATTTACTATGAGAGGAGCTGTGTCTATTAGTCTGGAGCCACGAGTAGAACTTGTGGAAAAAACATTGCATCACTTAGAATTCAAACTTAGATGTTTGACGCAGCGGCCAGTCACTGCCCACTGACTATTAGGGTACTAATATGTCACATTATATGCAATATATAACATTATTTTATACTTGGTGAAAAGAGTTCAAAACTCAGTACAGACCTTTACAGACATTACTCAGCAAAAGCGAATGGGTTCACTTTTTTAGATTAAAAATCATTACCTTACTATGAAGTTGTCTCCCACGTGAAGTCATCTGAAACAACTAATAGGTAAATATTTCACCTCGCACATTTAAGAAACTAGCTGGTTTTCTCTTGGTAAAAGATTCTTTTATAAACATGATGTTCATGCGTTTATAGATTTACCGATTATTTTAAAACTATTCTGTTTTGTATTATTTTATGAATAGTCAAACCTTTGAATAGTTGAACTGCCATCAGAGCATTTTCGCATCACCAGCTAAAAATATCATTGAGTCACTCATGATATATTTACAAAATTAGCTGTCACTTGACACACTTTGTTGATATACACGTATTAGACAATATATCATGAGTGGCGTAATGATATTTGAACAATGAGTTTATTAGTATGAGTGAGCAAATCACTCTGGTTTAACTAATTTAATTGAATTAACTTAATTTATGCTCAAAATAATCATGCTTGTCTACAGACTTATTGCAGTTTTGTTAAAGAGTTGAAATTGTTACAACATCTGAGATAGTTCATGATTTCACAAAGGTAGATACGAAGGTTTTTTGTTTCTACTTACCGGATTTTCACTGTACTCATCAATGGTGTTAAATTGAAACTGCTTCCTTGGAATGAATTTAAAGGCTTCTTTAATGTACACAACATACATACTGTGAGGCAGCAAACTCTGCAAATAAAGAATTTGCTCATCAAATTAAAAAATCCGAAACTTTTCAAAGCACTCAGTTTGTATGAGAAACACTGTAACTATGTCTATCTTGTAAAACTCAATTGGAACAATTGTTGCATACTTAATACGCCTTTATTGTTAGGGTGCACTGCACGAGAACTGCATTACACTTTGAGATAAATTTATTTTGAATTCTGAAAAGACCAAATTTAATATGGAGTTGGTAAAATCCTTGAAAATACACCATATGGCTTGCTTTGAATAGAATTAAAGACAACTTTTAAAAGGAAAGTGTTTGAGCATAGTTCTACAACTTTGGTTAAAAAAATGATACACCCTGCTTTCCCCCTTTTTGAAGTTTTGTAATTTTAGTCTTTGTGAAAATTATGTGACGCACTCCAGAAATGATATTGTCTGCCAAATATATATACGCTATATATTATAAGTATGTATAAAAGTATAATTCTATATATAAAAAAATACAAAAAATGATTGTTTTTATATATCTAAATAAATATATTTTTTATTCATAAAAATTTATATATATAAAAGTATACCTATCAATCTATGATTATATAATGTAACAACATATAATACAATTATATAATATTGTAAAGGTTTTGTGCGACCTCCACTTTCCCCCACTAGTACAAGACTTGTGCATGAGTACAATACATATATTTCTGCTTAGTTCATCAAGGTGTACAAGAAATGAATCAAGTGACAAGCAATGAACAGGCCCAGAACAGCTCTGCTCTACTAGACAAATGTCCGGGCTTATATAGCTGCTAAACTCCACCCCTGTTCTGCTTGGTTAGACCAGCACAGCTCAGCCCGGCTCGGCTCGGTCCAGCTCGGCTCGGTCTTCAGTCGGTACGGCTCTGGCTTGGCTATGCTTGACTCGGCTGTACATCGGCTTGGCTTGGCTAAATGTAAGGGAACGCCATCCACCACACACTCCCTCCCATTGGCGACTAGGGTCTCCAATTCACATCCTGTGGGAAGACTAGCTGGGCCAGAGCCTCATGTTGGCGGGCTCCATAGTGGAGGCGCTCTATCTCCTCCAATAGTAGCTTCATTCAGTAACTCCTCTACGCTGTCTTTTGTCAGAGTGGCATCCAGCAGCACCTCTGCTCTCTCCTCCGTAATCTCCAACACTGCGGAATCTGGCCATCGCGCCTCGTCCCTCTCCATGTTACTCCCTTTGTAAGCCACCACATTTGCCAGTGTTGGCCTACCCACTCCTTCTCCAGTTTCTTTCAAACTCATTGTCACCGAAGTCAGTAAATCCTGTAAAGATGTGTTGCCTTTCCTCTCCATCTTTTCCAGCGCTCTGATTTCGTTCAGAGAAAACGAGTGCTTTAATAAAAAATCCATGGTTGCGTCCCTGAGAACTGTCCTACCTCCTTCCCGCGCGACCTCCGGACCGTTTTCCGTTAATTCCATCGAGTAGCAGATACCATCTCCGTATCGTTCCGGCCTCCTGGTTGTTCGAGCCGGCCTCGGATTGTGCAGGACCGGAGTGAATTGGATTGTGGGGATGATGGGATCTGGTGTTGCGGTCTCTTCGGTCTCTACAGGGTTTGATTCCGGCTCTCTCGGAACTTTCTTCCGTGTGGCCAGATTGATTTCTTCGGAACTAGGAGGGTGTCCTTAATTTCCTTCTTTCTCCGATCCGGCTAGATTTTTCCTGAGAGTTACCTCCTCCCCTTGATTCTTTGCAGCCTCTAATAGCAACTTTTTTCAGCTAGGGTGGCATTATTGGCACAGGATCTATCCTGCCCTCCTCTTGCCTTCTCTCCGGCCTGCTGGGTCGAGCGCCCTTCATGTTTGGACCCCTCCTTGGCTCTAGAGTGGCTGGGGCCTGCCCCAACCTCTCTGGGCAAGGGTGATAAAGCTTCAGCCTTTCCTCGCTCTGAATGGAAGATTGTCTCTGCCGTTCCACCAGATACGTTTGGTTCCCCCAGGCCTTCAAGACTTGGTATGATCCCACGAACTTTGCCTGTAGCTTGGGATTTTCTCCTCGTCTTCGGCGTTTGTTCATGAGCCATACCCAGTTGCCTGGGGTGTACAGCAGTGGTTCTTCCTTATCTTCTTGTCGCACCGCCATCTGGCTTCGCTGGAGCGCTTCGTGCACTGTCTGCAGCATCCACTGCACCTCAAGAGCGTGCTCGTGGGCAGGAAAGAGCTCGGTCGGTGGGGGTGACTTTCCAGCTGGTATGGCAACCTCAGCTCCCGTTCCAACATTAGCATGTTGGCCGTCTCTCCCGTCGCAGAGTGGGGGTGCCTCTGTCTGCCCTCATCAGCTGAGGAAGTAGTAGATCCCACGTGTCCTGTCCCCAAGTCAAGAGCAGCGCCCTCAAAGAATCTCTGAGTCCCCGGTTAATCCGTTCCACGACTCCATTCGCCTATGGGTGGTTCGGAGCCGTGTGGGTCTTTTCTATGTTCCAGAGTTGGCACAGCTCGGCCACCAGTTGGCTCTCGAACTGTGCCCCCTGGTCTGTGTGAATCTGCTCGGGCAATCCCAGATAGCAGAAGACCCCCTCATCCAGTGCGTTGGCGACCACCGGGGCCGTGGCATCAGGTAGTGTCAATGCATCCTGCCATCGGGTGAAGTGGTCGGTAAGAACCAATATCCATTGTTCCCCCTTGGTGTGACAGGAAATGGTTCCACCAAATCCACGACCACCTTCTGCCAGGGTCATCTTGCGTAGAGTCTCCTTTTTCCTCCGGCTGCCTTTGTCCCCTCATGCTTTGCGGCCTGGCACACCTCGCAACTCTTGATGAGCCGCCTGACTGTGGACGTCAGCCCGGGCCAGTACCACGTCAGTTGGAGGCGACCTATCATCCTTCCCACCCCAGAGTGAGCAAGGGCGTGCGTTTGCTACAATGCGGTTTCCCAAATGGCGGGGGGCAGATGACGCACCATGCGGGGCCATGCGTGCTTCCAGCATGCTGTCCTGTCGTAGGCGCAGAGAGCCCAGCATGTGATGCAGGATGTCCAGCTCTCTGCTCCCGACCTCCAGGTGTTCTGCTGGCACCTCCTCCTCAGTGGCGATGGCACGGTACATGATGGCCACTGGTCCCTGACCGGTAGCCTGTGTCCTTGCTAGTTCGCCCTTTAGTCCTGTCACTCCTGGCGAGACTGATAGCCCCTCGGGAGAGCCCCCGGCACCAAGGTTCAATCCTGCCACTGTTGGGGCGGGAGTCCCGTGCAGGTTGCCAGCCGGCCCCCGGGGTATGCGACATTGCCCAGGGTCGATCTCGTCCCATCGAGGGTGGAAGTTCCATCCAGGCAACTGGTCGATACCCACATGGCTAACAGCCCTTGTTTCTTTGCTAGCTCCTTCCGTGAAGGGCCCCTGTCCCCTGTTCAATGCTCACGCATTGCTGGCAGTCGTCGCAGGTCTGCCTGCTCAATCCATCCGCATTCCCATGGCGAGTCCCTAACCGGTGCTCCAGGATGTAGCGGAACACCGCCAAGATCTCAATTCACCGGACTACTTAGTTTGAGGGTTCCCTCCTCTGGCATAGCCACCGGAGTGACGCCTGGTCTGTCCGTAGGAAGAACTCCTGGCTATACAGATACCGCCGAAAGTGCTTGACCGCCTCCACTACTGCAAGTAGCTCTTGTCGAGTGATGCAGCAATTGCGTTCCGAGAGGGTGAGGGTTTTGCTGTAGTAGGCAATGACCCTCTCGCAGCCCTCTTGTACTTGAGACAGCACAGCCCCTACTCCACATCTGCTGGCATCCGTGTCCAGGATATACTGCCTCTGAGGATCTGGATAGCCCAAGATCGGGACGGTGTTGATGCTTTCCTTCAGCGTGTCAAAGGTGGCCTGCTCTCCTTTTGCAGTCAGTCGGTGCAAGGGTTGTGCTATAGTGGGAAACTCCGGGATGTATTGTCGGTAATAACCGACCGTCCCGAGAAATCCTTGGAGTTCCCTTACTCTGCGCGGACTCAGCCACTTTGCTACTGCCTCCATTTTGTTGGGGTCTGTAGAGACTTCGTTCTGGCTTACTGTGTGCTCCAGGTAGCGAGCCTGAGGTTGTAGTAGCTCGCACTTAAAGGGCTTCAGTTTTAGTCCGGCCTTGTGGGGTCTCTGGAAGACCTCCTCCAGCCGATGTAGATGCGTATCAAAATCCGGGGTGATAACGATAGTATCATTTAGATATAACAGCGGTGTTCTCCAGTGGAGGCCATGTAGGACGCGTTCCATGAGTCTTTGGAAGGTGGCAGTGATGGACGTCAGTCCGAAAGGCAACACCTTTCACTTCCACAGCCCGGACCGTGTCGGGAAGGCTGACTTCTTCTGCGTGTCTACATCCAGGGGCACCTGCCAGTACCCGCTCACCAGATTGAGCGTGCTAAAATAGCGACTGCTGGACAGGGCGTCCAGGCTGTCGTCGATCCTGGGTAGCGAGTAGGCATCCTGTTCCGTGATGGCGTTGAGATGCCGGTAATCAATACAGAAGCACCATTTCCCGTCCTTCTTCCGGACCAACACTACTGGGGAGCTCCAAGCTCCTCCAGCGGGCTCGACTAGTCCTTGTTTGAGCAGGTCCTGGACCTGCCTCTCGGCCTCTGTTTCTTTTTCTGGTCCGAGTCTGTGAGGGAGTTGTCAGATTGACCAACTACCCTCCTTAAGTAGAATAGAATTTTCCACCTCCGAGGTCCTTCCTACGTCATCATCACCCGTACTAAATACGGTAGCATACCGATGCAGCAAGGTTGCCAGCCTGGACGTTTGTCGCCTGTCCTCACAGTTTGACCGGATCAACTGAAACAATTCTTCAAGGTGAGCCGGCACTCCATTGATTGAAGTCAGACCGGCGTCACATAGTAAGGGATCGTTGTCTTCGACCTGCGGGGCCTCCATTCCCATGTACGTGCCGATAGTGGCTCTAGACCGAAAAGTCAGCGACCGCTCCGTAGTGTTCATACAGCAGGTGATGACTTGTCTCTTGGATCCTGACTGGTTCAGGCTACTGGCCAATGGAGGTCTGTTGGGAAATCCCTTGATTAGTCCCATGGGGCAATAGTTCTGCGTGGTGATGCGACAGTGTATCGCCATCTCTGTCCGGGCGGGAACCACTACCCCCTTATCACCTGCATTTTGCGCTGGAGCAACCGCCCTTGCCGGTCCGTGCAGACTAGCTGTCTGCTATCCACCCAAACCACCGGTTGCTCAAACTCGAGAGTGCATTGATGAGCCATGAAGAACGGCATTCTGAGGATAGCATCCTCGCTCAGTTGGCTCACTATAAAAACCTCCTCCGTCTTCACGTCCCTCAAGCAGATAGTTAGACGGATTATTCCGTAGAAGGGAAGCCGTGTTCCGTCAGCCTATAGTCCGTGGCTGTCACTCTCCTCGAGTCGGTTCCGCACGGTTCCTGGCAATCGATCGAATACCTGCTTATTGATCAGATTGGTGGTGCATCCGGTGTCCGGTAAGAACTGAATGGGCCGCCCCTCTACTTTTCCTGGGAAAAAATTGCTGGTGGAGTGCGGTCGGCTGAGGGCTTGTGCTCTAGTGGTGTCCTCTAGGACATCCTCCGTGAGGCCTGGAAAGCTTCCTTTCCATGGTGGGGCGAGGTCAGCACTTTGAGCCTTACCACGCCCGAAGCAGTTCTGTTGCTCCTGTGGTTGCCACTCCCAAGGCGGAGAAGGGGTCGGCCCTGCTGCTTTTAAGGCAGGCTTCCGACTGTCTGGTTCAGTGGGGATGGTTCTCAGTGTCTAGGGCGGAGGGGATTTGGGAGTCATCCTTCTACAGTTCGGGCTACGTCCCTGCCGTTTGCACGGATGTGGGTTGGCAATATCTGAAACAAGGGGGCTGTCCAAACTAATCTCACCCAAGAACTGGTAATAATTCCGTGTCATTACAGCTCCTTTCTGTACAAGAATTTTCCTAGGCCTAGTCCTTGCCGGTTGAGATCAGCCATCAGCCATCGTCAAGTCCCGCGAAATTCTAGTATATTTCCGTCTTTGCTTGGCCTTGGCACATCCAGTAGTCGGAGCTACTGCTGTGGCCGTCCTCCTTTTCCCGAAGCCGGTTTGGTGTGGCGAGGGAAGTTCTTACGTACCTGCCCCGGTTGGCCACATCCCCAACAAAGAGTAGCTGGCTGGCTCTTTTTTTTAACTAGGGCATGCATCTGCTCCTGGAGTCGCTCCACCTCGTCTGTGAGAGTTTGGATCAGCCGGGCTAGTTGTCCTATGACATCGGTCTCGGCCGAGTTCACCTGGTCAGAGGTTCTTCCCTCCAGGACTCGCACCGAGGATCCGGTGGGCCTACGCTCGCCTCCCGGGATTTGGAGATAGTCATTTCTCGCTCATACAGCGTCTGCCAGCGTGGGCGTAAGTACGGCCAACAGATGTCTCTGCAGGGCAGGGTCCCTCAGCAAGCTGCAGAAAGTCTCCATAGCCATGCTATTTCGGTGGCGATTCGGCAGGTCTCCGTACTCAATGCACACCAGCCTCTCCACCTCCATAGCATGCTCCTGCAGCGTCATGTCCTCCTTTCTCTTAAGGGCGTTGAGTTGGCTCAGCGCCTGCTTAGCAGACAGTCCGAACCTTGCCCAGAGGGCATAGAAAATGGCCTCCTGGTCATCGGCTCACCCACAGTTCTCAGCCTGCTTGCCCAACACTTCCCGGAGATGCAATAGAGTTGTTCCTTCTGTCCACTGGTTGGCATCGGCTACTGCTGTGAAGCGAGTAATAAAATATTCCACATCTCCTTTTCCAGTATACTGGGGAGTCCTGAAGCGCGGTGGCGGTTCCTGAGCTCTCGGCATCATCAACACCCGCTCTAGTGCCTTGACTAGTCGGTCGGGTCCTGGGTCAGCACTCCTGTCTCTCCTATTAGCCATGTCTGGCTCCTAGTAGGTTTCTACTCTTCTCCCAGAGCAGTGCCTCTACTGTGTTCGCGGCTGCTGGCTCCTTTCTGGGTTTCTTCCCGTGAGAAGTTCTTCTAGTAGAGGCACACCGCTTCCTTAAGCAAGTCCTGTTGGATCCCTTAGTAGTTTTCTGCTTCTGGAGCAGTGCATTTATCGGTCCGATTGGCAGGCTTACCGCAGCTCTTCTTGAGTTTCTTCCGATAGGAGGTTCTTCTAGTAGGAGCCTGCTGCCTCCTCAGATAGGTCCTTTTAGAAGGTTTCTGCATCCGGAGCAGTGCATCTACTAATCCTGCAGGGCTTTTCACAACTCTCTCTGTGTTTCTTCCAGTAGGAAGTTCTACCAGTAGGAGTGATGCTGCCGACTTCCGGCAGCCCAGTTAATCCAGAGTCCAGTGATCCAATGCAAGTTCTTTGGTGGAGTTCTAAAGATCGTTACCAATCCCACTGCTGCCACCGGTGTAAACGTCTTGTGCGACCTTCACTTTCCTCCACTAGTACAAGACTCATGCATGAGTACAATACATATATTTCTGCTTAGTTCATCATGGTGTACAAGAAATGAATAAAGTGACAAGCAATGAACAGGCCCAGAACAGCTCTGCTCTACTAGACCAATGTTCGGGCTTATATAGCTGCTAAACTCCGCCCCTGTTCTGCTTGGTTAGACCCAGCACGGCTTGGCTCGGCTCAGTCCAGCTCGGCTCGGTCTTCAGTCGGTACGGCTTTGGCTTGGCTATGCTTGACTCGGCTGTACATCGGCTTGGCTTGGCTAAATGTGAGGGGACGCCATCCACCACAATATGTTATATATAAAGTATAATTACCTAATATATATAAAGAAATGCTTTCTGGTTATTTATTTAAAAAAAAAGATTTAAAAAGGGAGAAAATTATGGCATCTTGAAAGTAAGTAAGTGTAGGCTAAAATAAAATTTTCAAAGAAAGAATTAGTTAAATATAGGCAGTAAGTATATAAAGTAAGTATATAGAGTAAGTATATAGGTTATAGTGTGTGTATAGAGGAAACAATATGGCTTAATCTATTTACGAATAATTCAGTTTATGATGTAACATTTAATTGATAATTGTAATAGTTTGTAGGAATGAAAGATTCTGTCCTAATGTTAGGACATACAATATTTCACTGTATATAGGTGGCTAGCTGCATTACCCGTCTACAGAAACAGATTCACGTGCAGCATAAGGTTTATTGAGAGTTGTCTTTCATACTGTAAAACAACTCCAAATATGCAGTCTACTGAAATTGTTGTCCTGATCAGAGAATGCATGCACATATACATTTCAATGTTGATGAGAACAATGGAAATCTGCAATGTGTCTTAGAGCTAGATGCCTGTGAAATCTAGTAAATATTCTAGATTCATGTGTCTAGATTCATGCATCCGTTCACCCGTCTATATTTGCAGTTGACGATCGCGCACTTCTGCTGCTGAGCCCCCGCCTCGGCTGACCAGTCTTTACCCGCCAAGCAGTTGACAATCGCGTTCTTGCACTCGCCTTGCAATCAATCGCTTTGCACTCGCAATCAATCGCCTTGCAATCAATCAACTCGCACCCGCCTCGCAATCAATCGCCTTGCACTTTCCTCGCAATCAATCGCCTTGCAATCAATCGCCTCGCATCAATCGCCTTGCAATCAATCGACTCGCACCCGCCTCGCAATCAATCGCCTTGCACTTTCCTCGCAATCAATCGCCTCGCAATCAATCGCCTCGCATCAATCGCCTTGCACTCGCAATCAGTTGCCTCGCACTCGCCTTGCAATCAATCACCTCGCACTCGCCTTGCAATCAATCACCTTGCACTCGCAACCAATCGTCTCACACCCAATCGCCTAACACTTAATCGCCTCGCACTCGCCAACTCTTTCATCCGGAAAGCCGCGCCTGGAGACTCTCGCTGTACTCGGGGCAAAAAAGGTCTCCTACGCATCCCCGAGTGACGCCACGGCCCCAAGCCTAGCTGTGCTACCCGGCGTTGCCCGGGTAGTAAAAAAAGTCTTTGCACAGAAAATTGATTTCTATTTAACATATAACAACATTTGCCCTTCTAACTTTCAAACTACATATCATGAAAGAAGTGTTTTGTGTAGTTGAAATAAATTAAGAGAAAATAGAACAACTGAAAAGGTTTTCAAACCAGTGTAAATTTAAAATTTCTTAACTTTCAGTGACCTATATCTTTTGATAACGTATAGTGGAACCTTAGTTCTCAAACATAATCAGTTCCAGAAGGTAGTTCGAAAACCGAGTTGTTCGAGATCCGAAACATATTTTCCCATTAAAATAAAATAATGTAAATTTTAATTCGCTCCAAGGTGAGAAAACAACTTCGGTAAAGTATTTTTTCAACATTTTACACCATAAGCTGTACTTGTACCTGGGTAATAAAAACGTATTTGCACAGAAAATTTATTTTTATTTAACATATATAACAGCATTTGCCATTCTAACATTCAAACTTCATAGGTAACATGATAAAACATGATAGGTAACGTATCATGAGAAAAGTGATTTGTGTAGTTGAAATAAAGAGAAAATAAAAACAACTGTAAAGTTTATCAAACTTTGTCAAACAACTAACTTTCAAACTTCACATCATGAGAAAAATGTTTTGTGCAGGTCAAATAAAATTGAAAAATAAAATGAATATAAAAAGGTTTAGATGTAACAGTGAAATAATTAGCAAGTAATAGCTAAATTGAGTCTGTTTTGCTACGATTACAATATGAGATGATTCGGTAATGATACAATTAATACGAACTGAGAAAACAAAATAAAATTTGTGAATATGTTGAATTAATAATAACAATTCTTGCATAGAAATGTGTGTATAAAAAGTTACTGTTTCACCAACAGTTATCCATCAAAACTCTGAATACGACGATACCGGTACGACGATATGTTATGTAAAAATAAAATATTGTAGTGTTTTTGTCTGATCAGAGGTGAGAGAATCTAGATGCTATTCCCGCTCGAGATAATACAATTGTCTGCGTGAAAAGTAGTGACCTTAACAGCGATTTAGCAATTAAACCTTAAAGAAAAGCCAAAAATAGAGGTTCACAAAAACGGCGTCGTGTTTCATAGAGTTAATAAAATTTGATCACCAAATTCTAATATCGAGAGAGTCTTTGTCGATATCCGAAAAATGTTTAGCCGAAAACAACATAGCCCTAATACGTCGAGGACAAAAAAGCATCGTGTGTCATGAAGCTAAAAGAAAGCCATCCCATTGAAATTATTACGTCATTTTTGTGTGAAAATGGCAAACGATGAATAGGTTATGTATAGAGGCGTGTACTAACCGGAGATTCCCGTTAATGCGCCCTAGATACCTAGTAGCCACTGATAGTCCGAAAGGTACGGTATTCTATAAGGCGGACACTCAATCAAACACGCAGACAGACAACGATTGCCATTTATATAGTAGACTAGATAGATGCCCGGTGTTGCCCAGTTAAAAAAAAGTCTTTGCACAAAAGATTTATGTTTCTTTGACATATACAAAATTTGCCATTCTAACTTTTTAACTGTATATTATAAAAAAGTAAATTAGCAGAAAAGATAAAACAACTGAAAAGGTTTTTAAATGTAAGTGTGAAATAATTTGCAAGTAATAGTTAGAGTATGTCTTGCTGCGATGATTACAATAAAAAGTGGTTTGATAGTGAGGCAATTAAAGCAAACTGATAAAACAAAATAAAGATCATGAATAATTATGTCGAATTAACAATAACAAAGAGTGCATAGAAGTGTGTGTATAAAAATTGTTACTGTCGCTGCAGAAGCTATCTATCATAATTTTGAATATGACAATATTGGTACTTCTCAATAGTCGATATTGGCACAGACGGAAAAATGAGATATCAAAATAATACATTAGTGAAGCGCTCGAGGGTACTTTGCTTGATTAAACCAAAAGGAATTTAGAGGCAATTCCTACTCAAAAATGTCCATGGGAACAATTTTTAGTTTTATAATTTTTTTGCGATTGCTCTTCGCAATAACCTCAAACTGAAGATTGAAATTGTGCATTACAGTTGCGCTGTAACCAAACATTTAAAATTGAAACGGTTCAATTAAAAATTACAAATAAAAAAATTTAATAACAGATTTTGAAATAGTTTAAAAAAAATTTCCAAAGCAGAACAAACGCAAAAGGTGATATGAATAATGTTGATTCATAATAAAATGTATATATTTAGTTTTAATCTTGATAAAGATATCTAAACAAGGATGAGCTCTATAAGATAATAGCAGCTTAGCCTTGAGAATAGGTAATTTTGTTTGAATATTAGTGACTGCACTCATGGCAAGTTTAATCTCAGTGCAATAGAGACTTTGTACCGCTAGGTTTCAATCACTATAACTGGACACATCAAAGAAAGTTTAATCTCAGTGCAATAGAGACTTTGTACCGCTAGGTTTCAATCACTATAACTGGACACATCAAAGAAAGTTCAATCTCAGTGCAATAGAGACTTTGTACCGCTAGGTTTCAATCACTATAACTGGACACATCAAAGAAAGTTTAATCTCAGTGCAATAGAGACTTTGTACCGCTAGGTTTCAATCACTATAACTGGACACATCAAAGAAAGTTCAATCTCAGTGCAATAGAGACTTTGTACCGCTAGGTTTCTATCACTATAACTGGACACATCAAAGAAAGTTTAATCTCAGTGCAATAGAGACTTTGTACCGCTAGGTTTCAATCACTATAACTGGACACATCAAAGAAAGTTCAATCTCAGTGCAATAGAGACTTTGTACCGCTAGGTTTCAATCACTATAACTGGACACATCAAAGAAAGTTTAATCTCAGTGCAATAGAGACTTTGTACCGCTAGGTTTCAATCACTATAACTGGACACATCAAAAAAAGTTTAATCTCAGTGCAATAGAGACTTTGTACCGCTAGGTTTCAATCACTATAACTGAACACATCAAAGAAAGTTTAATCTCAGTGCAATAGAGACTTTGTACCGCTAGGTTTCAATCACTATAACTGGACACATCAAAGAAAGTTCAATCTCAGTGCAATAGAGACTTTGTACCGCTAGGTTTCAATCACTATAACTGGACACATCAAAGAAAGTTCAATCTCAGTGCAATAGAGACTTTGTACCGCTAGGTTTCAATCACTATAACTGGACACATCAAAGAAAGTTCAATCTCAGTGCAATAGAGGCTTTGTACCGCTAGGTTTCAATCACTATAACTGGACACATCAAAGAAAGTTCAATCTCAGCGCAATAGAGACTTTGTACCGCTAGGTTTCAATCACTATAACTGGACACATCAAAGAAAGTTCAATCTCAGTGCAATAGAGACTTTGTACCGCTAGGTTTCAATCACTATAACTGGACACATCAAAGAAAGTTCAATCTCAGTGCAATAGAGACTTTGTACCGCTAGGTTTCAATCACTATAACTGGACACATCAAAGAAAGTTTAATCTCAGTGCAATAGAGACTTTGTACCGCTAGGTTTCAATCACTATAATAACTGGACACATCAAAGAAAGTTTAATCTCAGTGCAATAGAGACTTTGTACCGCTAGGTTTCAATCACTATAACTGGACACATCAAAGAAAGTTTAATCTCAGTGTAATAGAGACTTTGTACCGCTAGGTTTCAATCACTATAACTGGACACATCAAAGAAAGTTTAATCTCAGTGCAATAGAGACTTTGTACCGCTAGGTTTCAATCACTATAACTGGACACATCAAAGAAAGTTCAATCTCAGTGCAATAGAGACTTTGTACCGCTAGGTTTCAATCACTATAACTGGACACATCAAAGAAAGTTTAATCTCAGTGCAATAGAGACTTTGTACCGCTAGGTTTCAATCACTATAACTGGACACATCAAAAAAAGAAAACAAAAGATAAACGTTGAGATTTATAGATTAAAATATTGTTTTAAAGGTTTTTAATCTCGTTCTTAAATGCATTTCATGTTTTAATACAATATCAGTTATTAACAATATAAATTATAATAATATATAAATAGAGCATTTAGTTAATTAAATTCTACTGAATATTCAAAGGTAGAACAATATATAGGAGGACTAAATACTAGTTCCTTTGTAAGCCAGTATAATTTAATAAATGTTACTAGAATAAAATACAATCAGTGTAGCTGTATTTCTCTATATCAGAGGAATATCTTTGGCTTAAAGATATACTTACACAAAGTTTCAGTAAACTTTATCAGAAATTGTCAGTATTTTTATCGTTTAAAATTGTTTTTGATGTTTGAGGTGACCTGAATGCTAAGATGTTTCAAAATAAAAATGGACAAGACTTGATCACGGTTGAACCGCTCTGATAAAAATATATGCAAGGTCATGTCACTAGTTGCTATTATTGTTATAGTTGATACCAGCTATTGATATTTGCATTCAAGTTGCATGATTCAGCATTCATTACGCGTCTATAATTTGTCATTATCTTTGCCCCTATAAACCTCATCTTCACTTTTTCTTGATCTGAGCATTTTAATCTCAATCAAGTTTTGTCAATTTTAATCTTAAAACATCCTGGCAGTCAGATGACCTCAAACATCAAAAACAATCACAAATGATAGGAAGATAATGATATTTGCTGATAAAAAATAATAAATTTTTGTGTAAGCTGATCATTAAGTTATAGCGATGTAAAACAATGCTGGTGTATTTTGAGGTCAGTATAATATAAACTTTGTTTAGAAAACCAATTCTACAAAAAGTTCCTTTTTATTCTCTGAATCAACATATATTTGATAAAGTGACATAAAAGAGACTCATGTTTTTCAGGTCGTCTCTAAATTATCTATAACTAGAAGTTAGTGATATTTTGTTCAAAACTTTCGAAGAGTTGAGTTAAAAACATTTTGAATTTGAAAACATTTTGAAGCTCTCATTTCGATAAGAAAACGCTTATGAGTAGGCAGTATTAAATGTGAAAGTAAACAGCATCAAACTTCATATTGGGAATGCATCAGGATGCAGCACAAATTGCATTATAGGGATTCATATAGTTTCTTTTTTATTCAAAAAAGACACTAAATAGTATTCATAGCATATAATATATTGTAATTATAGAGTTTCTTAATTGAAATGTGTTTTGGACCACTTACTGTCATATCTCCATCCATTCCCTCTGAAATAAACGCGCAGTAGAAGTCACCATAGTTTTCTATGCATTCTTTCAAGAGGCCTAGATACTTTCGTATGACTGTGTCAACAAATGCTGCATCCATCTGGCTTAGCGTTAGCTCAGAGTAAACTGCTTTTCTACCCGTGAGAGTGTGCCAATGAAACAAATAGGATATGGCCCTACAACAGTTTCATTCATGCTATTACCATCAACAAGATGAAAAATATTTCTCTTAGATTGCTTTTTGGATACAGTATTAGCTAGTTACGGTTATACAAATAACTCTCACAGGATATTTATAGTCATATGGTGTCATAGATAGTCACAAGTGTAGATCAGTCGCAAGCTAGTTATATTTACACGGACCTCAATCAGTTAGTTATAGTCAAAAGGTTGGTCATGAATCTTCGATCTATAAATATAAAAATGGTGTTGCAAATTTACCCATTAAGCTATACGGACTACTCGACGGTGCAATGGATTAATCGTGGTCTTAGTCATTACATCACTTGACTTACTCACACGTAAACCGCTTAAGCCTGGTTCCCATATCGATTGCGAGACTCCAGCGGTAATATTGCCTAGCAAAACGCTTGCGACACTAGTCTCGGCGGCTTATGTTTACATAAAGCTGCATTTCTAATAACAGCATAAAAATGTTCACTCGTAATGCCGTTTCAATAATGCTGACCTTCACCTGTACATTGCCTTTTAAGAGGGTTTCGCCTGCGGCTCTTCGCAAAATTAGAACAACGTAAAACTCTTGCGTTGCCGGTGGCAACTACCGGTGGTACCCGCCCATAGGTTCTCATTTCACCGCTAATAGCCTGCGGTGTTGTCGCCGGTGCTTTGCGACGTATATAGAAACCAGGCTTTAAGGTAATTGACTAGCACATTTGATCATTACCAAGAATGCAACGTTTATTAATCTAGATTCCGATATGGTTAGCTGGCAATAAATTACCAGGTAAATTACCGAAATTCATTGGTAGCTATTTTAGTACCTAACAATGCTGGGCATTCACCTAATTTTTACAATAATAAAGATCATGCCAGTCCCATGTCATGGCTTTAGGTAGGGAAAAATGATTTCATCACACTGGATTTGAACCTGCAACATTTGGCATCACCTCCTTGCACCGTACCACCTGCCCCAATAACCACCTGCTAATCACAAATACTTTATGGTAGTTACAAACCTATCACTTGGATTTCGCAGCTGTACATAGAATACTGTTTCAGGAGTAGCCATAAATCCTAAATATTGCATCGCGGATGCTATGACAATGTGGGTAGAATTTTTCTCTTTCTTTGTGTTTACGAGTAAATTTCCTACAATAACATGAACAGGCTTTTCTCGCTAAATGTACCAGTACCCTGGCAGTCTCAAGGGTAGAGAGAGATTGTTACCCTTAAAGCACAGGGAAATAACTACGTGTATGAAAGTGAATGATTGGTGAAGTTGTGGGTATGAATCTCATGTGATGCAGTTTTTTTTAGTATCTAACCATGACTGTTGAAAGATGAATGGGGACACGACTCTTATTGTAACAAAGATTAGCTGTAATCTCTAGCACAGAATTACTAAATTGGTGAAGAAATATTGCCTTGAGCTTTAGAATTGCTCGCTGACCAAATAGCAAATAGGCAGCCTTTAATACAGCGAACAAATCATTTATAATTGCTGTCATCATGTGGTGTCAAGAATCAAGTTACCACAAAACTGGTCAACAGTTTAATGAAAGTGTGAGAATGAAAAAATATTTTCCCAAAACTTACTTCTGGGACCCTGGTTTATTTTTTTGAATTTTAAGTATTTATATTTTAGTTTGCTTGGTTGCTTCGCCAGTTTTATTTTGCAATATTTGTTTATATATTATTAGCGCAGTCAAATATTGGTTCTTATTTAGGTCTAATCTGCAGTATGATAAAAGCCATGTTCCTCTATCCAAAGTCATAGCTGTAGATTAAAGAAAATGATCACGGCGTACAGGATTAGAACTTACCGCTTTCAGTCTGTTGGACTAATGCTTTAATCTATGGAATTGAGAATTATTGTGAGGATAATGATTTTTTACGCGTTATCCGACACCCCTGACTGCCAGGCTACTAGAAATAATAATGTCTAAATATTTACATCAAAGTTCTTTAAAAGATACTTAGACGGGTGTAATTGCGTTGTCGTGAGTTGTACTTTGGTACCTCCCATAATTGTTTTTAAAAGGTATCTGTAAAAGTATAGGTGAACAAAGGTTGATTAAACCTTTCTATACCCTTTTTTATTTCCCAGCCAAGTTTGCTCAAGATATTTTTACATCTTGGACCCGCTTTTTTCCAAAATCTATGAATTTTTATTGTAAAACGCTTTTCCATCCGTCTGTCTGTCTGTCCATCCATCTAAAGCTAAGTCAGAAGTTAGAAAATAACTCCTTTCAACAAGATTCAAATTCACAACTTTTAGCTCAATAAACAATCACTCTACCATCTGGGCCAATTGACCACCTTGTTGTATTATCGGATACTATTGTAACTAGTTGTGACAATTGATGATCTTTCTCTTGGAACACAGGGCTGCCAGGGGACTAGTATTTATAAAATAATTATCTCTTTAAAAATCTTCTGTGTTACAAAACAAAATCCAGTTGCAATTGTTGTTGGCAATCCCTTGTTGTCAAAGTAGAATTATAAATGCTTGCATCGGTTGTATAAAGACCTACTCTGTGATTTTCACAGTCCAAGTCGGAACCCAGTGGCAAAGGAATCTCGATGACTGAAGACATGACCGGCATTGATTGGTCGCTGAATTACTTTTAAATGTTTATCCACTCTCGCAGTATCTCGATGAGTGTTTACAAATGTGTTATGTGCTGGCATAAAGAGCAGTTTAACCAAACACTGTTGATAGTAAGCTTTGGACCTTTAAGTTTAGGCTATGACTGCAATGAACTCAGCATCAAAATTTTCATATCTATAAACCCTTGCAAAGAGAGTTTGTTTGACAGTATAAAGCCATAGCCTAGTAGCATTGAATGCCTGATCTGTAAACAGTGACTTGGGATTGAAGTTGGGATTGAAGGATGACCTTGAGGATGATAAAAGGGATGACCTTGAAGATAGTAAAAAGGATGATTTTGAGTCTTAACTTTATTGCTACCAAAATAATTTATTTACTCTGACATAATTACGTATTTGGTAAAAATTAATACTTGACAAGGGTGCATATAAACTGCCATAACTTTTGCACTGCATGGTCTATAACAAATGTTCTAATACTAAATTAATCAACATTACATCTTAGGTGAGCTGCTAGAAAATGAGCCGGGAAACTTTTACGGCCATTATTATTACAAATTATTCCAAATTATTGTTGTTAAGTTGTCCAAATTATTACAGCTTACAGTACTATTATCACTGCTAAAAAATTATTCACTCTTAGAAGTAATATGATTTAATAAAAATTACCCAAATTTCATTGATATGCAATTGGTGAAACCTGCAAAGCTGTAACACGATGTACACTACTGCTCAATGCTACAAAGAAATTATGATAAAAAATAAAGTGTTCAAAGCAAAATAAAGGTCAAGAGGGCTATAATATATTTTATAAATAAAATATGGGCTTGAAATGAGAGTAAGTTGACTTATGCGCTCAGTCCTAGAATGCGTTAAACTCGTATGTTGAGGTATGACTGTAATCAGAAATGTTTTGTACAAAACATCATGCTGTTCTTGGCCGTACGCTGTCAATAAGGGCATCGAGTCGTACCTGGTGGCGCGTGGTAGGGAAAGAGTTAAAATGTGCTCTACAACTGAACATGCTGCTAGTTGTTAAAGTTACTTAGTCACTAAACCCAGACATGTACAGCCAAGCTCACAGAGCCATCGCTTGTGCAACAATTCTCTTAAAAAACTCCCATGGCCTCTGCTGCCAGAAAGCTAAGCAGACGCCAGATCTTTGAAGGATTGCTCTCACACAAAACTTAGTTTTTAAGCTAACACTTTACAGCAAGTTTTCAATTGTGTAATGAAAGAGGACACAGACTAAAATAAAAACATTTGTACTTCCTACCTGGAGCGATATGAAAATATCTGCCAAAGGTTAGTGTCAGCTCTTTTGAAATTGGCTTGGCTAGCTCAGCAAAGTAGGTTGTAGGACATGAATCCAACTTTGTGTAATCCTTCATCAACAGAGAAATAAAATCATTAGTTCACCGTGAGTTAAAAACTCAGAAGATTTGTTGAAGCAATTCAAAGTAGCAACAACATTTTCAACTGTGTGCTTGCGATCACGTATTCCATCTTTGTCTTATCCAAAACTTGCTCATTTTTACATCTGTGCTACAGGTTGCACAGAAGCTGCATCAAAAGGCTGCATAAATTATGCCCAGAATATTTGTATTTATCCTTACACGCGTATGACAAAAATAGTTTTGTCATACGCGTGGAAGAATCCAACACAATGGCATCAACACCAATACTAATAAAAGCCTATGTATACATACAACTAAAACTCAGTTTTAAGTTTTGTACAAACAACTGCATCAAAGCTCTTAACTCTTTGGTTACGCACACAGCAGACTAAATAAATACTTTCCTTCTTTAAAATTTGTATGTTCACTATAACCGAGCGTACAAATAATAGACAGTCACATGAATATATATATACAGATATATATATATAATTGTTTCCTCACCCCGGATACCCCGTATGGGTGGTAAATTCTGCTCTAACTCGGGTCTCCTACCAGAGACCTGGGAGTTTGAGCACTCGCCTCAAGATCTTAGCTGTTCCCAATAGCGCACTTTTCTGCAACTCACCTGAGTTGATTGTTGTTGGTATTTGGGCAAGCCATATTTTATGTGCTGGTGTTATTGCGCCCAGTGCCCCAATGACTACTGGGATTACAGTTGTTCTTACATTCCAGCATTTTTCAATCTCTTCTCCAAGAGGGAGATATTTCTCTAGCTTTTCTTTTTCTTTGCTGGCTATATTGTAGTCATTGGGTACTGCTATATCTATTATAGTAGCCTTCTTGTTTTCTTTGTTTACTACCACTATATCTGGTTGGTTTGCTAGGACATGCTTGTCAGTTCGGATGTATAAGTCCCAGAGGATCTTAGCGCGGTCATTTTCATTGACCTTACCAGGAGCTTCCCACCAGTGTTGTGGTTTATTAAGGCCATACTCATCACATAGACTTCTATACACTACACCTGCGACATGATTATGCCGCTCAGTGTATGCGTTTCCTGCTAGCTGCTTGCATCCACTGATGATGTGTTGGATGGTCTCAGGTGCATCTTTGCACAGCCTGCATCTAGGATCGTCTTTAGTGTGATAGATTTTCGTTTGGAGTTGCCTTGTTGGGAGCACTTGCTCCTGAGCTGCCATGATTAGCGACTCTGTATTGGCCGTTAGGTTTCCTTTGTTCAGCCACATATATGTCTGGTGAAGATCTCCAACCTTAGATATTTCTTGGTAGTAAGCACCATGAAGAGGTTTCGTGTGCCAGTCAATTTCCTCATCATCCGGGCGTAGGTTCGTTGTAAGAGCAGCCGATTGAAATTCAGCTAGCAACTTATCTGAAATGGCCATGGAGGCTGCATATGCTTTGATGCTTTGCTCCTCTTCTTTCACTGTCTGCTGTACACTTTTGAGTCCCCTACCGCCATCTTTCCTTCCAAGATACAATCTAGTAGTATCAGATTTTGGGTGGAGTGCTCCATGCATGGTCAGCAGTTTACGAGTTGCTATATCTGTTTCTTTGATGGCCTCCTCAGTCCACTTTATTATGCCTGCTGGATATCTTATTACTGGCAGTGCGTAGGTATTTATTGCCATGACTTGGTTTTTGGCATTGAGCTGGCTCCGTAAGACCTGCCGAAGGCGTTTTTGTATTCGGTAATGGCTTTGTGACGTACCTTGGCTTCGTGGTTGATGTTGCTTTGCATAATCCCCAAGTACTTGTACCCTTCTTCTATATCTTTGATGGTACTATTTGGCATTCTTAGGCCATCTGTGAGCATAGAATGGCCTTTCTTAAGAATTTGCCTTCCACATTTCTCAATACCGAAGGTCATTCCGATGTCCTTGCTGCATACCTGAGTGAGGTGTATTTGCGAATCAATGTCACTTTCTTTGTTAGCGTACAGCTTGATGTCATCCATGTAGAAGAGGTAGTTTATCTTGGTGCGACTCTTAAACTGGTACCATATTGAGTCTCCTCCAGCATATTGCTTAGAGGGTTTAGGCATATGCAGAAGAGCAGCGGTGATAAGGAGCCCCCTTGATAGATGCCTCGCTTAATTTTGACACTCGCCAGCTTTTTGCCATTAGTCTCCAGTTCCGTCTTCCATTTGGTCATTGACATCTTGATGAATGCCACAAGAACAGGGTGAACACTGTACATACTGAGGCACTCAAGTATCCAACTATGGGGAATTGAGTCATAGGCCTTTTTGTAGTCAATCCAAATCATGGCAAGATTGGTTTGCCTTTTCCTGCTGTTGTGACAGACTGTCCGATCCACCAGTAACTGATGTTTAGCTCTTCGGGTGTTGCGCCCGATTCCTTTCTGAGCACTGGTCATATAGTGACTCATGTGCTCTTCCAGTTTGTCTGCAACTATTCCTGAGAGCAGTTTCCAAGTGGTGGGCAAGCTACCCACCACTGCTATTTATATATATATATATATATATTTATATATATTTATATATATATATAAATATATATAAGTATAAAGTAGCACTCTATATATATATATATATATATATATATATATAGAGTGCTCAAACTCCCAGGTCTCTGGTAGGAGACCCGACTTAGAGCAGAATTTACCACCCATACGGGGTATCCGGGGTGAGGAAACAATTTTTTTTTATATGTATATATGTATATATATATATATATATATATATATATATAGGCTTCAAACTGTTAAGGAATTTCTAAGTACAAAAAATCAAAAGGTAAAAACAATTGTGTCCCATAATTTCTTTGCTCTATAAATGCATACATACATGCAAGGTAGTCTTAATATTCTTATTTTCTTTAAACCAGTAGGTAAAATCTGTAGTTCCTGATTTTCTGACTCCCACCATGTGTACACTGGCAAGACACGCTTGCTTGGCTCTAAAAAGAAAAACATAATATCAGAACAAAGCAGACTAGCCACAGCAATTTTACCGACAGCTGTTTGCAACTCAAACTCCATGATATAACATTCACAGTTGCAATATATCAGCTCTTTCTCAAAGGTGCACAAAAATTCGGAAGGTGTTTTACACACTGAGGTGATGGCCGTCAACCATATTGAATTGTAATCAGTTTAACACCGCCATGAACTGGCATCGGGTAAGCATTCAAATCAATCAATACAATTGTGATTATAACAGCCGTGTGATTGCTTTTATTGAAACAAAATTGCTCATGGTGTTATCGCTAGCATGATTAAGAGGTATTCTTCCTTGTTGAATCACGGTTTTATCACCTCCAGCACGAGAAAGCAGCAGACAACTTCAGTGATGCAGCTTATTATTTTCTGATACATAAATTGCATTCAATTACGACTGGCCAGTCAATTCGAGCTATGCTACAACAGCTCAATAATAATATTTACTATAATAAGAGAAGTGTTTGTTCTTTTGAAGCCATGCCAGGAGCGTCAGGAATAAAACTGCCTCACACTACAATTGAACTCGGGTACTCTGTTTTACAGTCTGGCAATTTAACCACTACACCAATAAGTGACCTTGCAGCCATTGTACTTTAACAAAAAAAAACATTTTATGCATGAGTTGATCCAATAGAACTAGAAATTCCCTGTCATACAGCCCACGACCAAAATGATATTGGAAAAAGAAAGGGTACTGATGGTTGAGAAATGCAATATTAGCAGTCAAATGGCACTGCAGTGCAATAGGATAACTACAATGGTAGCTGTAATGTACTGGGTGTTATTATATACAACAAACAGCAATAATGAAAGGAAAATATTACATGTTTATATCTCTCCCCAAGCAATAGGAGAAATGCAATATTGGCTAATATTAGTAGTAAAATGCACTGATATTATTAGAATAACCAATATTATTAATATAGTAAGAATAGAAAACCAATGCACAATTTTGTTTACATTTCAAAACGTCATAGCTAACAATATCAAGAAGTTGTGATATTTATATAGATTTTTAGAAAATCTATATAACAAAACTATTTAGAAAAAATAGTAACAGTAACATATTGCCCATCATCGATGTTATTAGTGTGACTATAACAATTCAATAGTCATCCAAACTTTTAACTAAATATTCCCACGACCAAACAAGAGTGAAACGATTGATTGGGAGAATTATGATAAATGCACATGTGCACACAACTCCCGAAAAATTATCCGTTAACGGCCGTCACCAAACCCTTGCAACGGAATCCTATCAACAAATTTAACTATTTTTCAGTAAAGTCGTTTAAGTATAATAATGATACAAAACGCATATAAATCTATTTAAATATGTTACCAAGCCTTTGAAGGGTTGACGCAAATACCTAAAACTAACCCATCTGATCGGATTATACATAAATAGACAGATTTATTAGGACGAAAGTCGTCACAAAACGCTTGAAAAGCTTCGTTTAATAAAAGTTTAGACCGGAAATTGAAATGCCGAGCGACAGAGAACAGAACGATAAAGTCTTGCCACAAATCGCCACAAAACGCTTGAACAGCTTGGTTTATTAATAGTTTCGACCGACCTACGAAACGCCAAAAAAGCCGTGCGACAGATAGTAGAACTGTTTACTGTGTACTGTTTGTCTACTGTTAGAGGCGTAGACCGATTTACAGGTACGAAAATGTGGTACACAGTTTATCAGCCTACGGTTTTGTCCAATTACCGAAGGTTTTTCAAATTATCTAGAACATCAGCCAGATTTCTTTACATCTTATCTAAAACGTAGGGCGTTACTACAACGCCCTTTTATGACAAGAATATTTCTTTATTTCACTCCAGTTTGCATAAAACTTCCAGACGCGTAAATGCCAACGCTTGCTCTCTGTTACATATCGCTGTCAAAACCATTCTACATTCATCACAACACAACCAACTTTCAAACTGTATATTACCCATCAGTTTGCCGTTTAACGTTTAATATTGCATTTAGATTTACATATGCAGATATATAATAAACATATTTCTTTATTGTTGGCATTGTTGTTGTTAGCAATGATATACAGCCCCCAAGGATAGCCGACGGCGCTCATATGGGCGGGGTTTAATGATGAAGCTCTGTTGGGATTAACCCGAACACGGCACCCGAACAAACAAATATGCTGAATAAAGCACCTTGTAAATTTACGAATATTATGAACTATAGTGGTTATTTTACTTATCTATTGAATTCATTTTGTTGTCAAATAAATATAGTATCCCAATATTGTCACCGTTATGATCAGTCAGTTGCCATTCACAAGCATTCGTGATATTAATAGTCACAATCGTAAAATAGCTCAAATTCGGTTTTGCATTTAGATTTTGAGTATGAAAACTACACTGCACAGCTTTGCCTGCTGTCCCATCTTATTGGCAAGGTAAAACAATGTGAAACCGATGAAAGACTTTGTCATTTTATATTAGGGGTGGCAAAATATTAATCAAAACCTAGAAAAAAAATGCCGTTATTCGGGTAATTATATTCAACTTTAGGCATATACTACGACCTTTACTAATTTTAAAATTACTAAAAGTAGGTAATTTGAAATGTTTTATTTTGAATAAATACATTATTTTGGTTAGGTATTACCCCTAAATTGCAGAATTTCAATGTTTGCTATTGTGACCCGCGGGGTCTACTGGCTGAATAAGCTAATGAAACGATAACAGCGATTCGTGTTTTCTAAAACCTAACAAGGCAACGCGACCGCCCCGCGAGAGTTGTGTTTGCTTTGAAACCCAGGCTAGCACAATCCTAATAGAGCTCCATCATTAAACCCCGCCCATATGATAGCCGTCGGCTATCCTTTTGGGCTGTATATCATTGTTGTTAGTTAAATTACGTACAGTAGGTTAGTGAAGTAAATTCTACACGACAAGGATAGACAACTCCCAACTCAAGAGCGAGTTCACACAACTTGATGAGTCAATAAACAGACATGTGGGTGAGCCGATAAACAGACTCGAGAGTGAGCCGATAAACAGACTCGAGAGTGAGCCGATAAACAGTCTCGATGGTGAGCCGATAAGCAGACTCGAGAGTGAGCCGATAAACAGACTCGCGGGTGAGCCGATAAACAGACTCGCGGGTGAGCCGATAAACGGACTCGCGGGTGAGCCGATAAACGGACTCGCGGGTGAGCCGATAAACGGACTCGATGGTGAGCCGATAAACGGACTCGATGGTGAGCCGATAAACGGACTCGATGGTGAGCCGATAAACGGACTCGATGGTGAGCCGATAAACGGACTCGATGGTGAGCCGATAAACGGACTCGATGGTGAGCCGATAAACGGACTCGATGGTGAGCCGATAAACGGACTCGATGGTGAGCCGATAAACGGACTCGATGGTGAGCCGATAAACGGACTCGATGGTGAGCCGATAAACGGACTCGATGGTGAGCCGATAAACGGACTCGATGGTGAGCCGATAAACAGACTCGATGGTGACTTTTCTCAACTATTACACCCTAGCAAGCCAAGCGCAATAATTCTTGATGTTCGGTCAATAGGACTTATAGTGAATGCAGCTATGATACGCCGGCTAATATCACAATGCTAAAGTCAGAAACAGTGACAAGAATGTGATACCTATTTGCTTTTCAACTCAAGCAGAGCTTGTTTGTAAAGAACGCAGTATCTTTATTGGTGTTATATCTCTCAGTACCAAGCAGTAACACACCAACAATGATCAAACCGGCAGGTTATATAGCAATCCCAAAAAAAATCCACAAATTGATTGGCTGCACAGTAATCAGGTCAACCAATTCCACAATAACATATTTCGAATACAAAAACGATAAAATTTGTCACTAACTAATCACGCAATACGAGTATTAATAATTTTTTTTGTGTTTGTATAGTAACATGCAAATCTTAGAACAATATGGTAATAAATGGTTAACATAAAAAAACTGCTAGTATCACACATACATACACTCTACATTGAACAAGTGTTAAGCGTGCGCCTTATAAATGACTATTCAAATTTGTCTAAATTGCGATGAACGTAATATAGATCCGTTGAGTTAGCAATTTGAAGCTGCCGGATTATAGGCTTAGAAAAGACGTCATCAACTCTTGCGCATTCTGACGTCTACAATTACGGGTACACACTGATTGACAGCTCATTCGCTTTTACAAGCATGAAGTGGGGTCCAAGACCATTCGCCCATCGGTAGATCCTATCGGGGACGACAGTGACCCTCTCGGGCTACCAGTCAAAATCGATTTTTGAGTGCCAGTAGTCTCACCAACCACTTCAGCCCTTTTTAGGGCTATCATTTCTGTTTTAAGGGTTTTGTTCTGCGACGACAATGGTGGAAACTCGGTGTCGTAATTGTCGTCCACTTTTTTTATTACATTAGGTCTACGGCTTGAATTAATGTTTATTTTATTATTGTAAAACATAAGTTTGAGATAGTTAAATATTTATTTTATTAATATTTATTTCTGTTACATATCGCTGTCAAAACCGTTTTACATTCAACGCAACCAACTTTCAAACTGTATATTACAATATATTTTACTTTTAACATTGCATTTCAGATATGTAATAAACATATTTGATTATTGCTGTTGTTAGTTTAATTACTTACAGTAATTTAGGTCTACAGCTTGAATTAATATTTATTTTAACCAACAAACAACTTTCAAATTGTATATTACACGGCAGCTTGCCATTTACTTTTAATATTGCATTTCAATATAATAAGAGATATAATAAACATATATCATTATTGCTGTTGTTATTTAAATTACGTACAGTAGTTTGAGTCTACAGCTTGAATTAATATTTATTTTATTATTCTAAAACATAAGTTTGAGATAGTTAATTATTTATTTTATCCCACGACCAAACAAGAGTGAAACGATTGATTGGGAGAATTATGATAAATGCACATGTGCACACAACTCCCGAAAAATTATCCGTTAACGGCCGTCACCAAACCCTTGCAACGGAATCCTATCAACAAATTTAACTATTTTTCAGTAAAGTCGTTTAAGTATAATAATGATACAAAACGCATATAAATCTATTTAAATATGTTACCAAGCCTTTGAAGGGTTGACGCAAATACCTAAAACTAACCCATCTGATCGGATTATACATAAATAGACAGATTTATTAGGACGAAAGTCGTCACAAAACGCTTGAAAAGCTTCGTTTAATAAAAGTTTAGACCGGAAATTGAAATGCCGAGCGACAGAGAACAGAACGATAAAGTCTTGCCACAAATCGCCACAAAACGCTTGAACAGCTTGGTTTATTAATAGTTTCGACCGACCTACGAAACGCCAAAAAAGCCGTGCGACAGATAGTAGAACTGTTTACTGTGTACTGTTTGTCTACTGTTAGAGGCGTAGACCGATTTACAGGTACGAAAATGTGGTACACAGTTTATCAGCCTACGGTTTTGTCCAATTACCGAAGGTTTTTCAAATTATCTAGAACATCAGCCAGATTTCTTTACATCTTATCTAAAACGTAGGGCGTTACTACAACGCCCTTTTATGACAAGAATATTTCTTTATTTCACTCCAGTTTGCATAAAACTTCCAGACGCGTAAATGCCAACGCTTGCTCTCTGTTACATATCGCTGTCAAAACCATTCTACATTCATCACAACACAACCAACTTTCAAACTGTATATTACCCATCAGTTTGCCGTTTAACGTTTAATATTGCATTTAGATTTACATATGCAGATATATAATAAACATATTTCTTTATTGTTGGCATTGTTGTTGTTAGCAATGATATACAGCCCCCAAGGATAGCCGACGGCGCTCATATGGGCGGGGTTTAATGATGAAGCTCTGTTGGGATTAACCCGAACACGGCACCCGAACAAACAAATATGCTGAATAAAGCACCTTGTAAATTTACGAATATTATGAACTATAGTGGTTATTTTACTTATCTATTGAATTCATTTTGTTGTCAAATAAATATAGTATCCCAATATTGTCACCGTTATGATCAGTCAGTTGCCATTCACAAGCATTCGTGATATTAATAGTCACAATCGTAAAATAGCTCAAATTCGGTTTTGCATTTAGATTTTGAGTATGAAAACTACACTGCACAGCTTTGCCTGCTGTCCCATCTTATTGGCAAGGTAAAACAATGTGAAACCGATGAAAGACTTTGTCATTTTATATTAGGGGTGGCAAAATATTAATCAAAACCTAGAAAAAAAATGCCGTTATTCGGGTAATTATATTCAACTTTAGGCATATACTACGACCTTTACTAATTTTAAAATTACTAAAAGTAGGTAATTTGAAATGTTTTATTTTGAATAAATACATTATTTTGGTTAGGTATTACCCCTAAATTGCAGAATTTCAATGTTTGCTATTGTGACCCGCGGGGTCTACTGGCTGAATAAGCTAATGAAACGATAACAGCGATTCGTGTTTTCTAAAACCTAACAAGGCAACGCGACCGCCCCGCGAGAGTTGTGTTTGCTTTGAAACCCAGGCTAGCACAATCCTAATAGAGCTCCATCATTAAACCCCGCCCATATGATAGCCGTCGGCTATCCTTTTGGGCTGTATATCATTGTTGTTAGTTAAATTACGTACAGTAGGTTAGTGAAGTAAATTCTACACGACAAGGATAGACAACTCCCAACTCAAGAGCGAGTTCACACAACTTGATGAGTCAATAAACAGACATGTGGGTGAGCCGATAAACAGACTCGAGAGTGAGCCGATAAACAGACTCGAGAGTGAGCCGATAAACAGTCTCGATGGTGAGCCGATAAGCAGACTCGAGAGTGAGCCGATAAACAGACTCGCGGGTGAGCCGATAAACAGACTCGCGGGTGAGCCGATAAACGGACTCGCGGGTGAGCCGATAAACGGACTCGCGGGTGAGCCGATAAACGGACTCGATGGTGAGCCGATAAACGGACTCGATGGTGAGCCGATAAACGGACTCGATGGTGAGCCGATAAACGGACTCGATGGTGAGCCGATAAACGGACTCGATGGTGAGCCGATAAACGGACTCGATGGTGAGCCGATAAACGGACTCGATGGTGAGCCGATAAACGGACTCGATGGTGAGCCGATAAACGGACTCGATGGTGAGCCGATAAACGGACTCGATGGTGAGCCGATAAACGGACTCGATGGTGAGCCGATAAACGGACTCGATGGTGAGCCGATAAACAGACTCGATGGTGACTTTTCTCAACTATTACACCCTAGCAAGCCAAGCGCAATAATTCTTGATGTTCGGTCAATAGGACTTATAGTGAATGCAGCTATGATACGCCGGCTAATATCACAATGCTAAAGTCAGAAACAGTGACAAGAATGTGATACCTATTTGCTTTTCAACTCAAGCAGAGCTTGTTTGTAAAGAACGCAGTATCTTTATTGGTGTTATATCTCTCAGTACCAAGCAGTAACACACCAACAATGATCAAACCGGCAGGTTATATAGCAATCCCAAAAAAAATCCACAAATTGATTGGCTGCACAGTAATCAGGTCAACCAATTCCACAATAACATATTTCGAATACAAAAACGATAAAATTTGTCACTAACTAATCACGCAATACGAGTATTAATAATTTTTTTTGTGTTTGTATAGTAACATGCAAATCTTAGAACAATATGGTAATAAATGGTTAACATAAAAAAACTGCTAGTATCACACATACATACACTCTACATTGAACAAGTGTTAAGCGTGCGCCTTATAAATGACTATTCAAATTTGTCTAAATTGCGATGAACGTAATATAGATCCGTTGAGTTAGCAATTTGAAGCTGCCGGATTATAGGCTTAGAAAAGACGTCATCAACTCTTGCGCATTCTGACGTCTACAATTACGGGTACACACTGATTGACAGCTCATTCGCTTTTACAAGCATGAAGTGGGGTCCAAGACCATTCGCCCATCGGTAGATCCTATCGGGGACGACAGTGACCCTCTCGGGCTACCAGTCAAAATCGATTTTTGAGTGCCAGTAGTCTCACCAACCACTTCAGCCCTTTTTAGGGCTATCATTTCTGTTTTAAGGGTTTTGTTCTGCGACGACAATGGTGGAAACTCGGTGTCGTAATTGTCGTCCACTTTTTTTATTACATTAGGTCTACGGCTTGAATTAATGTTTATTTTATTATTGTAAAACATAAGTTTGAGATAGTTAAATATTTATTTTATTAATATTTATTTCTGTTACATATCGCTGTCAAAACCGTTCTGCATTCAACGCAACAAACTTTCAAACTGTATATTACAATATATTTTACTTTTAACATTGCATTTCAGATATGTAATAAACATATTTGATTATTGCTGTTGTTAGTTTAATTACTTACAGTAATTTAGGTCTACAGCTTGAATTAATATTTATTTTAACCAACAAACAACTTTCAAATTGTATATTACACGGCAGCTTGCCATTTACTTTTAATATTGCATTTCAATATAATAAGAGATATAATAAACATATATCATTATTGCTGTTGTTATTTAAATTACGTACAGTAGTTTGAGTCTACAGCTTGAATTAATATTTATTTTATTATTCTAAAACATAAGTTTGAGATAGTTAATTATTTATTTTATCCCACGACCAAACAAGAGTGAAACGATTGATTGGGAGAATTATGATAAATGCACATGTGCACACAACTCCCGAAAAATTATCCGTTAACGGCCGTCACCAAACCCTTGCAACGGAATCCTATCAACAAATTTAACTATTTTTCAGTAAAGTCGTTTAAGTATAATAATGATACAAAACGCATATAAATCTATTTAAATATGTTACCAAGCCTTTGAAGGGTTGACGCAAATACCTAAAACTAACCCATCTGATCGGATTATACATAAATAGACAGATTTATTAGGACGAAAGTCGTCACAAAACGCTTGAAAAGCTTCGTTTAATAAAAGTTTAGACCGGAAATTGAAATGCCGAGCGACAGAGAACAGAACGATAAAGTCTTGCCACAAATCGCCACAAAACGCTTGAACAGCTTGGTTTATTAATAGTTTCGACCGACCTACGAAACGCCAAAAAAGCCGTGCGACAGATAGTAGAACTGTTTACTGTGTACTGTTTGTCTACTGTTAGAGGCGTAGACCGATTTACAGGTACGAAAATGTGGTACACAGTTTATCAGCCTACGGTTTTGTCCAATTACCGAAGGTTTTTCAAATTATCTAGAACATCAGCCAGATTTCTTTACATCTTATCTAAAACGTAGGGCGTTACTACAACGCCCTTTTATGACAAGAATATTTCTTTATTTCACTCCAGTTTGCATAAAACTTCCAGACGCGTAAATGCCAACGCTTGCTCTCTGTTACATATCGCTGTCAAAACCATTCTACATTCATCACAACACAACCAACTTTCAAACTGTATATTACCCATCAGTTTGCCGTTTAACGTTTAATATTGCATTTAGATTTACATATGCAGATATATAATAAACATATTTCTTTATTGTTGGCATTGTTGTTGTTAGCAATGATATACAGCCCCCAAGGATAGCCGACGGCGCTCATATGGGCGGGGTTTAATGATGAAGCTCTGTTGGGATTAACCCGAACACGGCACCCGAACAAACAAATATGCTGAATAAAGCACCTTGTAAATTTACGAATATTATGAACTATAGTGGTTATTTTACTTATCTATTGAATTCATTTTGTTGTCAAATAAATATAGTATCCCAATATTGTCACCGTTATGATCAGTCAGTTGCCATTCACAAGCATTCGTGATATTAATAGTCACAATCGTAAAATAGCTCAAATTCGGTTTTGCATTTAGATTTTGAGTATGAAAACTACACTGCACAGCTTTGCCTGCTGTCCCATCTTATTGGCAAGGTAAAACAATGTGAAACCGATGAAAGACTTTGTCATTTTATATTAGGGGTGGCAAAATATTAATCAAAACCTAGAAAAAAAATTCCGTCATTCGGGTAATTATATTCAACTTTAGGCATATACTACGACCTTTACTAATTTTAAAATTACTAAAAGTAGGTAATTTGAAATGTTTTATTTTGAATAAATACATTATTTTGGTTAGGTATTACCCCTAAATTGCAGAATTTCAATGTTTGCTATTGTGACCCGCGGGGTCTACTGGCTGAATAAGCTAATGAAACGATAACAGCGATTCGTGTTTTCTAAAACCTAACAAGGCAACGCGACCGCCCCGCGAGAGTTGTGTTTGCTTTGAAACCCAGGCTAGCACAATCCTAATAGAGCTCCATCATTAAACCCCGCCCATATGATAGCCGTCGGCTATCCTTTTGGGCTGTATATCATTGTTGTTAGTTAAATTACGTACAGTAGGTTAGTGAAGTAAATTCTACACGACAAGGATAGACAACTCCCAACTCAAGAGCGAGTTCACACAACTTGATGAGTCAATAAACAGACATGTGGGTGAGCCGATAAACGGACTTGCGGGTGAGCCGATAAACGGACTCGCGGGTGAGCCGATAAACGGACTCGATGGTGAGCCGATAAACGGACTCGATGGTGAGCCGATAAACGGACTCGATGGTGAGCCGATAAACGGACTCGATGGTGAGCCGATAAACGGACTCGATGGTGAGCCGATAAACGGACTCGATGGTGAGCCGATAAACGGACTCGATGGTGAGCCGATAAACGGACTCGATGGTGAGCCGATAAACGGACTCGATGGTGAGCCGATAAACGGACTCGATGGTGAGCCGATAAACGGACTCGATGGTGAGCCGATAAACGGACTCGATGGTGAGCCGATAAACAGACTCGATGGTGACTTTTCTCAACTATTACACCCTAGCAAGCCAAGCGCAATAATTCTTGATGTTCGGTCAATAGGACTTATAGTGAATGCAGCTATGATACGCCGGCTAATATCACAATGCTAAAGTCAGAAACAGTGACAAGAATGTGATACCTATTTGCTTTTCAACTCAAGCAGAGCTTGTTTGTAAAGAACGCAGTATCTTTATTGGTGTTATATCTCTCAGTACCAAGCAGTAACACACCAACAATGATCAAACCGGCAGGTTATATAGCAATCCCAAAAAAAATCCACAAATTGATTGGCTGCACAGTAATCAGGTCAACCAATTCCACAATAACATATTTCGAATACAAAAACGATAAAATTTGTCACTAACTAATCACGCAATACGAGTATTAATAATTTTTTTTGTGTTTGTATAGTAACATGCAAATCTTAGAACAATATGGTAATAAATGGTTAACATAAAAAAACTGCTAGTATCACACATACATACACTCTACATTGAACAAGTGTTAAGCGTGCGCCTTATAAATGACTATTCAAATTTGTCTAAATTGCGATGAACGTAATATAGATCCGTTGAGTTAGCAATTTGAAGCTGCCGGATTATAGGCTTAGAAAAGACGTCATCAACTCTTGCGCATTCTGACGTCTACAATTACGGGTACACACTGATTGACAGCTCATTCGCTTTTACAAGCATGAAGTGGGGTCCAAGACCATTCGCCCATCGGTAGATCCTATCGGGGACGACAGTGACCCTCTCGGGCTACCAGTCAAAATCGATTTTTGAGTGCCAGTAGTCTCACCAACCACTTCAGCCCTTTTTAGGGCTATCATTTCTGTTTTAAGGGTTTTGTTCTGCGACGACAATGGTGGAAACTCGGTGTCGTAATTGTCGTCCACTTTTTTTATTACATTAGGTCTACGGCTTGAATTAATGTTTATTTTATTATTGTAAAACATAAGTTTGAGATAGTTAAATATTTATTTTATTAATATTTATTTCTGTTACATATCGCTGTCAAAACCGTTTTACATTCAACGCAACCAACTTTCAAACTGTATATTACAATATATTTTACTTTTAACATTGCATTTCAGATATGTAATAAACATATTTGATTATTGCTGTTGTTAGTTTAATTACTTACAGTAATTTAGGTCTACAGCTTGAATTAATATTTATTTTAACCAACAAACAACTTTCAAATTGTATATTACACGGCAGCTTGCCATTTACTTTTAATATTGCATTTCAATATAATAAGAGATATAATAAACATATATCATTATTGCTGTTGTTATTTAAATTACGTACAGTAGTTTGAGTCTACAGCTTGAATTAATATTTATTTTATTATTCTAAAACATAAGTTTGAGATAGTTAATTATTTATTTTATCCCACGACCAAACAAGAGTGAAACGATTGATTGGGAGAATTATGATAAATGCACATGTGCACACAACTCCCGAAAAATTATCCGTTAACGGCCGTCACCAAACCCTTGCAACGGAATCCTATCAACAAATTTAACTATTTTTCAGTAAAGTCGTTTAAGTATAATAATGATACAAAACGCATATAAATCTATTTAAATATGTTACCAAGCCTTTGAAGGGTTGACGCAAATACCTAAAACTAACCCATCTGATCGGATTATACATAAATAGACAGATTTATTAGGACGAAAGTCGTCACAAAACGCTTGAAAAGCTTCGTTTAATAAAAGTTTAGACCGGAAATTGAAATGCCGAGCGACAGAGAACAGAACGATAAAGTCTTGCCACAAATCGCCACAAAACGCTTGAACAGCTTGGTTTATTAATAGTTTCGACCGACCTACGAAACGCCAAAAAAGCCGTGCGACAGATAGTAGAACTGTTTACTGTGTACTGTTTGTCTACTGTTAGAGGCGTAGACCGATTTACAGGTACGAAAATGTGGTACACAGTTTATCAGCCTACGGTTTTGTCCAATTACCGAAGGTTTTTCAAATTATCTAGAACATCAGCCAGATTTCTTTACATCTTATCTAAAACGTAGGGCGTTACTACAACGCCCTTTTATGACAAGAATATTTCTTTATTTCACTCCAGTTTGCATAAAACTTCCAGACGCGTAAATGCCAACGCTTGCTCTCTGTTACATATCGCTGTCAAAACCATTCTACATTCATCACAACACAACCAACTTTCAAACTGTATATTACCCATCAGTTTGCCGTTTAACGTTTAATATTGCATTTAGATTTACATATGCAGATATATAATAAACATATTTCTTTATTGTTGGCATTGTTGTTGTTAGCAATGATATACAGCCCCCAAGGATAGCCGACGGCGCTCATATGGGCGGGGTTTAATGATGAAGCTCTGTTGGGATTAACCCGAACACGGCACCCGAACAAACAAATATGCTGAATAAAGCACCTTGTAAATTTACGAATATTATGAACTATAGTGGTTATTTTACTTATCTATTGAATTCATTTTGTTGTCAAATAAATATAGTATCCCAATATTGTCACCGTTATGATCAGTCAGTTGCCATTCACAAGCATTCGTGATATTAATAGTCACAATCGTAAAATAGCTCAAATTCGGTTTTGCATTTAGATTTTGAGTATGAAAACTACACTGCACAGCTTTGCCTGCTGTCCCATCTTATTGGCAAGGTAAAACAATGTGAAACCGATGAAAGACTTTGTCATTTTATATTAGGGGTGGCAAAATATTAATCAAAACCTAGAAAAAAAATGCCGTTATTCGGGTAATTATATTCAACTTTAGGCATATACTACGACCTTTACTAATTTTAAAATTACTAAAAGTAGGTAATTTGAAATGTTTTATTTTGAATAAATACATTATTTTGGTTAGGTATTACCCCTAAATTGCAGAATTTCAATGTTTGCTATTGTGACCCGCGGGGTCTACTGGCTGAATAAGCTAATGAAACGATAACAGCGATTCGTGTTTTCTAAAACCTAACAAGGCAACGCGACCGCCCCGCGAGAGTTGTGTTTGCTTTGAAACCCAGGCTAGCACAATCCTAATAGAGCTCCATCATTAAACCCCGCCCATATGATAGCCGTCGGCTATCCTTTTGGGCTGTATATCATTGTTGTTAGTTAAATTACGTACAGTAGGTTAGTGAAGTAAATTCTACACGACAAGGATAGACAACTCCCAACTCAAGAGCGAGTTCACACAACTTGATGAGTCAATAAACAGACATGTGGGTGAGCCGATAAACAGACTCGAGAGTGAGCCGATAAACAGACTCGAGAGTGAGCCGATAAACAGTCTCGATGGTGAGCCGATAAGCAGACTCGAGAGTGAGCCGATAAACAGACTCGCGGGTGAGCCGATAAACAGACTCGCGGGTGAGCCGATAAACGGACTCGCGGGTGAGCCGATAAACGGACTCGCGGGTGAGCCGATAAACGGACTCGATGGTGAGCCGATAAACGGACTCGATGGTGAGCCGATAAACGGACTCGATGGTGAGCCGATAAACGGACTCGATGGTGAGCCGATAAACGGACTCGATGGTGAGCCGATAAACGGACTCGATGGTGAGCCGATAAACGGACTCGATGGTGAGCCGATAAACGGACTCGATGGTGAGCCGATAAACGGACTCGATGGTGAGCCGATAAACGGACTCGATGGTGAGCCGATAAACGGACTCGATGGTGAGCCGATAAACGGACTCGATGGTGAGCCGATAAACAGACTCGATGGTGACTTTTCTCAACTATTACACCCTAGCAAGCCAAGCGCAATAATTCTTGATGTTCGGTCAATAGGACTTATAGTGAATGCAGCTATGATACGCCGGCTAATATCACAATGCTAAAGTCAGAAACAGTGACAAGAATGTGATACCTATTTGCTTTTCAACTCAAGCAGAGCTTGTTTGTAAAGAACGCAGTATCTTTATTGGTGTTATATCTCTCAGTACCAAGCAGTAACACACCAACAATGATCAAACCGGCAGGTTATATAGCAATCCCAAAAAAAATCCACAAATTGATTGGCTGCACAGTAATCAGGTCAACCAATTCCACAATAACATATTTCGAATACAAAAACGATAAAATTTGTCACTAACTAATCACGCAATACGAGTATTAATAATTTTTTTTGTGTTTGTATAGTAACATGCAAATCTTAGAACAATATGGTAATAAATGGTTAACATAAAAAAACTGCTAGTATCACACATACATACACTCTACATTGAACAAGTGTTAAGCGTGCGCCTTATAAATGACTATTCAAATTTGTCTAAATTGCGATGAACGTAATATAGATCCGTTGAGTTAGCAATTTGAAGCTGCCGGATTATAGGCTTAGAAAAGACGTCATCAACTCTTGCGCATTCTGACGTCTACAATTACGGGTACACACTGATTGACAGCTCATTCGCTTTTACAAGCATGAAGTGGGGTCCAAGACCATTCGCCCATCGGTAGATCCTATCGGGGACGACAGTGACCCTCTCGGGCTACCAGTCAAAATCGATTTTTGAGTGCCAGTAGTCTCACCAACCACTTCAGCCCTTTTTAGGGCTATCATTTCTGTTTTAAGGGTTTTGTTCTGCGACGACAATGGTGGAAACTCGGTGTCGTAATTGTCGTCCACTTTTTTTATTACATTAGGTCTACGGCTTGAATTAATGTTTATTTTATTATTGTAAAACATAAGTTTGAGATAGTTAAATATTTATTTTATTAATATTTATTTCTGTTACATATCGCTGTCAAAACCGTTCTGCATTCAACGCAACAAACTTTCAAACTGTATATTACAATATATTTTACTTTTAACATTGCATTTCAGATATGTAATAAACATATTTGATTATTGCTGTTGTTAGTTTAATTACTTACAGTAATTTAGGTCTACAGCTTGAATTAATATTTATTTTAACCAACAAACAACTTTCAAATTGTATATTACACGGCAGCTTGCCATTTACTTTTAATATTGCATTTCAATATAATAAGAGATATAATAAACATATATCATTATTGCTGTTGTTATTTAAATTACGTACAGTAGTTTGAGTCTACAGCTTGAATTAATATTTATTTTATTATTGTAAAACATAAGTTTGAGATAGTTAATTATTTATTTTATTAATATTTATTTCTGTTACATTTCTGTTATTTCTGTTGCGCCTTTTTAGAGTCGTGCTCCCTCAAATTTATTTTATATCATCTCAAACAAGTCTCATTTACATTATACTCTGTCAATTCCTGCTGAGAACTACTTTTTCGACAACCATCAGTACCCTTTCTTTTTTCCATTACTACTTTGGTCGTGGGCTGTATGACAGTGGAATTTCTAGTTTAATAATCTCATAAGAATCGTTAGACAAAAATATCATCGTCATTTCCTTTACTTACACTGCTTTGGAAATCAGCTAGAATACCAAAGTACTCAAAAGTTTCCAAAATGTCAGTTACTTTGAAATCGGCTAAAAAGAAACGATTTCAGTACTTTTACGTTAATTACAGAAACCTTCAGCAATTCGACAATGCTATAGACTGGTGAAATGTGCACGGTATTCTTTCGTGAAATGCGCACGCCTTAATGATTCTATTCTCTGTTGCTCGGCGGTTCGTTTGCCAGTCTTGATAAAATCAAAGCTTGGAATGTTTTAATAACGATTTTCGACCAAATTAATCTGTCTATTTGTGTATAATCCGATCAGATGGGTAAAGTTTAGGAATATGTCGACAATTTTCAAAAACTTCGTAACATATTTAAATATGTTTTTATGTGTTTTGTATCGTTATTATACTTAAACGACTCTATACAAAAATGGTTAAATTTGTTGATGAGATTTCGGTACAAGGGTTTGCGACGTTGTTGATGAATAGTTTTCGTGAGTTGTGTGCACATGCATTTATCATAAAACTCTCAAAAATTCGCTCCGCTCGTTTGGTCATGGGAATATGTTAACAACAAAGCAAAATTCGGAGCAAATTTTTGCTCGCAAAACTTTTTATTTTGTTTCGCTGTTTAATGTTAGCAATGACCAGTCGTGCAAGACGCATTTTAGCTACGAGTTTCTACTAATTTAAGTTCTATGGACTTTGGATAGTTGCTGTTGAACAATAGTACCACTGAAAGTTATTATTCATATTTTATAAGTAATAATAATGCCATATAATAACAATATTGATAAATTATCTTACTCAGACATCACGATCTTTTCGAAAATGGAAAAAAAAAGTGTTCGTTTTCATCCTGCAACTCATTTGTGGGTATTTTTCATGACATCAGCTAACATAAAATTTTATTTTACGATGATTAATTTAGTACCAAAATACTTATTATAGACCATGTGGTTCAGCAGTTGTTACAATTTATGCTCGGTCGTAACAAATAATAAATTCTATCAAATTAGATAAAAGTTTTAAAAATTGACTGCCTCTCAATGGAATCAAAATCATGACATCTGACTGAAACACAAGCATGCTACCATTACACCACTGAGGAGCCCCAATGGCTGTTGGATAATTCTCCATATACTGATTACTCATAATATCTCTTACAATGAATGAGAATGGCTAGCATACTAGTATATATATAATAATACCTAGCTGTAATAACTCTAGAAATAAAAAAAAATTTGGACAGAAAATTGATTTGTATTTAACCTATAACAACATTTGCCATTCTAGCTTTTAAACTACATATTATGAGAGAAGGGTTTTGCGTAATTGAAATAAATTAAGAGAAAAAATAAACACAACTGCAAAGGTTTTGCAAACTTTGTGAAACAACTATAACTTTCAAAATTCATATCATGAGGAAATGGTTTTGTGCAGGACTATTGCATCAACAATAAATAAAACAACTGTAAAGGTGTTTAAACAACTGTAAGTTTAGAGTTTTATAACTTGAAAGAAGTGTTTCATTGAAATAAATTAAAAAGGAAAAATTTAACGGTATTAAAATGTCAATGTGAAATCCTTAGAGAGTAATGGCTAAATATAATATGTTTTGTTACGATTACAATCAAAGATTATTTGGTGTACAGCTATATGATTTCAGTTAGTTTCAGTGTTGGCATGTGAAAATATTGTAAGCTATAGACATACATGGAGTGGTATAGAAATCCATAGTCATTATCTTATGAAATTACCTCCTGGTAAAAATCATTATCATTAAAAATAGCACCAAAATACTATGTTAACCTTAGTAACTATAGGTACCTACAATGACTTTAGTGCTAGCTGTACTACCCGACGTTGTCCGGGTAATAAAAGATCTTTGCACAGAAAATTTATTTGTATTTAACATATAACAACATTTGACATTGTAACTTTCAAACTATATAGCCTATCAGCAGAAAAGTGTTTTGTTTGATTTAAAGAATCTAAGAGAAAATAAAAACAACTATAAATGTTTTCAAACTTATCAAACAACTTTTAAACTTTATATCTTGAGAAAATTGTTTTGTGCCGGTCAAATAAATTTAAAAAAGAAATCGACTATAGAAAGGTTTAGATTTAAATGTGTAATAATTAGCAAGTAATCGCTAAATTAAGTCGGTTTACTACGATTACAATAAAAGATGATTCGGTAAAGATACAATTAATACAAACTGAGAAACAAAATAAAAATCCTGAATATGCAAAATTAATAATAACAGTTATTGCATAGAAGTGTGTGTATATTAAAAGGGTTACTGTTCCACCAAAAGCTATCCATCAAAACTTTGAATACCACGATACTGGTAACTCTCGATACCGGTACAAATGTAAAAATGAGATATCGTCTTGTCTTTGTCTGACTGAACGGAGACATAATGTCAAGGTTCTTTCCACAGAGACAATATAGCTGTCTGCGTGAGAAGATTTGGCCTTGACCCCAGATATAGTAATTCAACCTTACAAAATTTTTTTCTTAACATGGATATCGTAACGCGTGGCAGCTTCGGTAAAATTGTTAACGTGCTTTATAGCTAAACTATAGCCGGAGGGACACACATACATATACACAAACTTTGAGAAATATATAGAGACTAGCTGTGCTACCCATCGTTGCCCGAGTATTAAAAGTCATTTTATAAACAATGGAAAGTAACGAGAGCTGCCTGCCACTTGCTCATGGCCCAATGGAAAGTTTTAGTAAGCTAACTAATGACAAACACTTACTTATGCAATCAACCTGCATGGTATGCAAAGCCGTTGGGTATGTGCTCTCATATAGCGACTTATATCAGCAAGCTATTGACACATTATCCGTGGCCTATTGGGTAGGGTGTTGGACTGGTAAATGGCAGGGTCTGAGATAAAATCTTAGTCGGTATGAATTCTTTATTTCAAGATTTTAATAGCTATAGCCGGAGTGTATACACATGGACATACATTGAGAAATATATACATTATATAGATTATTATACTAACATTATAAAAAACTAATACACTTACTAATGAACTAACTTAAAACGTATGGAAAGCCAGTAGTGAATTTTAATTCGCGCTGCAAAGTGACCAGTGCAGTGAAAAAAAAATCAAAACGAAGATTTTCAGTAAATTATAACACTAATAAAAATTATGAAGACTCAGAATAAAATTCATAGCTCAAATGTTTTGCTATCTATTCTTGACATAATTAGCACAACTATCATTTTAGTGTTCATTTGTACAATAAAACACTAGATCCAATCCAAAAGGGTCAATCATTCTGACAATGACAATGGCAAACACATTAGGGGCCCATGGAACATAATTATTCTGTTTGGCGAACATCAGTGTCAGAGAGATTTTATGCTATATTAAGCATAAAACACATATAAATAGCGTTATCAATTGAAAGACAACCTTCAAAATAAAAACCATACTTAATTTAATCTTTGTACAGAAACTATTAATTATTTATATTAGATTTATATTGTTATATATTATTTATATTATTTAGTAGTAGTATTGGATTATATTGACAACTTTCCCCTTTTGTTCATATCATTTTCACTTGATTTAGGGTCCATGATTACAGTAAATCTTTGTTAAGTTAAAAGATTTGTTCTCAGAAACTAGATCAAGTTTTGAGACCAAATATTTTTAGCGACCTGATGGAAGGCTGTGAGCGTATACGTGCGAAGTTGAAAGAAATCGGGCAAAAATGTGAAAAAGACATCATGTCTACATATACTAACACACGCATACACATCACCACATGGCGTCTATTAAATAAGCAGATCATGCATATTTCTCACCTTTCGGCTTGGACGTCTTTGACAGAAACTGGTTTGCTGCATCCTCCATTTATGCAAGTGCCCCAGCAATGCGCGCGATACTCGGGAAAATAATCTGGTTTAGGAGGACAGTGAGATGCGATGTCATAATATACCATTTGAAGAGGTGTGTTAGCCCTCTTTGGAGTGTTTGAAACCTACAACATTGAAAACACTGGATGCCACTAGCACCTTGCTCAGTCTAGATGGGCGTAATAGGTTTCCTAATGTGATACATAGGAAAAAAACAACTCCAAAGTATTTGGAGCCAGCCATGAATGGCATGCAGCGCATAGCTAATATAAACTGCTTAGCTGTTGTTACTGGCTTTACTGTTTACCTAAGTTATAGCCTTGAAACAATAGGTCAGCTTAGATAAACAAGCACAAAATGTAAGTTTGCGTTGTTACCCCAAAACTTGCAGAACAAAATTTTATTCCTAAAAGAAGTTTATTAAAAAAATTTATACTGCTAATAATGGTGGCACGTCATGCAAGATTAAAAACCTAAAAAGCATTAAACTTTAAAAAACAATTTTTTAAGAGTGTTTTTAAACTTTTGAATACAATAAAGCTCTTGATGTATGTCCTGATAAACATAATAACTTAATCATGAACAAATACATACATACTATTATAATGATTCAAACTTGGAGCTGCCAGCTGTAAGTACACGTATGCTGTAAACAAAACATACAAATACAGACACTATTATGAATAGCCAGTCAATCTTGCTCAACGACTAGGCTTATAGAACATTGAGAGTTTGAAAAGTGAGGGTGATTCAAATAGCAGACTCTATTTTGAGGGCAATAGATTACTTTAACACCTCTAATTGAATGCCACCTCTATTTGAACGCCACCTCAATTTGACCGCCACTGTACGAAAAGGGTCGAAAAATAAAGCGTTACTTTTTAAATGAGCGCCACCTCCACTTGACACCATTTTGATCTTTATGAACCCATAAAAACATTTTTTCAGTAGAAAATTGTCCACAAAATCTAACTAATAATAACTCAGTTACATCAATAACAACTAATTCTTGCGTTGTTTCTGTTTGTATCGAAGTTCGTTTTCCAAATCTTATGCTTTTCTTATTTTTGTTAAAACGTTGATAGCATCACCATAAAAATAATTATTAACTGTATCAGGCTAATAGTAGTTCCTTGTTTAATGTGGTCTTAATACTTCGGCGTATGTAAAAAACGGTTTACACTTACGTTTGTATATAAACGATTAGTTTTAGGCTAAAGGTTGTGCTTAGCGCCCACACGCCTAAAATATTATCTTCATTGTGCAAAATGCAACGCGTAAAAGTTTTACTTTGTTAAAAAATTCTTTAGATAATAATAATATCTATTAACTAATACTGACTAGTTCAGCAGTGCAAAAAGGAGTCAAGGTCAGAAGATATTGTGGAGGGTATTGAACAAACAGAAGATGTTCATTTTATTTAAAGCAACAATCAAAACGCAAATTGCCAAGCAAACGATGCAAATACTTGTTTCCAAAATGTTAATTTTTGTTTCTGCATGTTTAATAAATATTTTTATTTATGCCACTTGTTTTTAAATATATATTTGTAACATTTGATAGATTATTGTTATATAACTAATAAATTTGCAGATATATAGCATATTATTTGATAGCATCCTTGCGGTTATTTTCGAATGGCTTACGTTGGATCGACACTCGTAACTCCTTTTCTGTCACACATAAAAATACCAGTTTTGGCTGCAAACTGTAGAAAACATATCAATGAGTGCGATGAGCTTTTTAGACAACATTGTTGAATATAGCTATAAAATAAAAACATGTATTTAAATTTAAATAAAAAATTGAAAGTTTTAACAAATTGCAAAGCAAGGCACAGGTTATAATATCATCGCAGGTTAATTGCAATAAATAGATATCAACTGGTAGAGATATGTCTTGGCTTCCCAAAGCATATTTATTAAGAGATCTTTGACAAGTTAAAGGTGGGTGAGCAAATTTATTGCATCCAAAAGAGGTAATGTCGCTGTGCCCGAAAGAGAGTGAAAAATATAGGTGACATTCGCTCCGCCTGTATAAGAGTTAAATCTATTTCCCCAAAATTCTGACGAGCTATTTGAAAAATACAACATTAACCTCTACTTGAATGCCAATATAAGGAGAGGTTGAAAAATTAAGCGCCATGGTACTCAAATAGAGGTTTTATGGTAGCTTTGATGTCTAATCAGACTCTTTTGCTAATTGACACCCAGTGTGAAGACTGATATGTGTGAGTTGGACACATTTAGCAGATGAGATGGTTTCTTCTGAGAATTAAAGCCCAACCTATGGTTTACAGCTCAGCATTTAGTCAACTAAGCCATGGCTGTTCTTAACAGCTAGGAAAAATAATTAATTAAAACCTTCAATCTAGAACACATGCTGCACAAAGCATACTTTCAAGAATATGGTATTTGATGAAAAGTCTTCGTGCTATGGAATATCTGTGAGAAAGTTTTGAATTATTTTTAACACTTTATTGGTCCAGGATTTCAAAAGTTCAAAGATGTATTTAACGATTTCGGTCAGCCGTTTCTGTCAGCAATCATTTCTATTTCTGTCAGTTACAGCCTCTGTTTTTCTCAGCTTCCATTTCTATTTCTGTAGGCTACCGTCTCCATTTCTGTCAGCCACCAAAAGTCTGGTATTTCAATGTGACTACATATGAAAATTATCACACAACTTTCAAATAGCACTTTGTAAACCAAAGAGCCTTGAGCCAATTGACCAAAGACCTCATGCCTTGAGTCAATTTATTGTTCTTGATCGAGTCACTTTAAGGAGCGTTATTATTGCACACTCAGTTTCACACGCTGACTCTCTTCTGGGCATGCTCAGTAAATATGGTGATATCAATTTTGTTATCTACCTTTTCTGAGGTCATCTGTTGATTTCTAAAAGGTTTCGGCATAAGCATGACAAGCCCCATTACTATACAACTTGTCCATGCCAGGTAAAAGAAGTACTTCTTTGTAGGAAAGCCTGCAAATGGTTGATGTCTCATAGCATCTACTTCTGCAAAGCAAAAAAAAATTTTAATATGGACAAAAACGGAGACGCTGCTTTTCAAACTGTACTAAGATGTTACAAGCGCTCTATTAAAATGATGTTGATTTGTTCTTTGTTACTCAATGCTCTTTGGCTGATAGGAGCATTCATTTGTTATCAGGTAGCCCACAGCAGGTACCCCACCGCCCACATTGGATATATGGTATTCCATGTAGCTTAATGGTTAACTTCGCTGCCTTTAGATCTAGAGATACATAGATCAAATGCAATGCTGTGCTATTACTATTAACAGGGTTCAACAAAAAGGCAAAAAGACAAACAATGAGAAATATGTATATATATACATATATATATATACATATATATATATATATATATATATATATATATACATATATATATATATATATACAAGAGAATGAACAAACTGTTCATCAATAATCCATCTAGAGTGTATTCCCAGTTCAAAAGTGAACTGCAGAGGCCAATGTCTGAGCCTCCCCGATCTAGCACTTCAAAGTTCTGGAAGGACATCTGGGAGAAAGAGACCACTCATAACACCACTGCAAATTGGCTGAAGAGGCTTAAAGAGAACCAACAACACACTGTGGCTCAGCAAGGACTCACCATCAGCAAAGACGACATTAAGTGCAGAGTGCAGCGTATGAAAAACTGGGCAGCACCTGGCCATGACATGATTCAAGCCTTCTGGTTAAAGAAATTGACATCACTTCACACTAAAATGGCTAAGCAGATGGAATACCTAATAGAACAAGGTGACCATCCAGAATGGCTGACCAAAGGACGAACTGTGCTTCTGATAAAAGATCCAAAGCAGGGGCCGATTCCCAAAAACTATCGACCAATAACGTGCTTGCCCACCACTTGGAAACTGCTCTCAGGAATAGTTGCAGACAAACTGGAAGAGCACATGAGTCACTATATGACCAGTGCTCAGAAAGGAATTGGGCGCAACACCCGAGGAGCTAAACATCAGTTACTGGTGGATCGGACGGTCTGTCAAGACAGCAGGAGAAGGCAAACCAATCTTGCCATGGCTTGGATTGACTACAGAAAGGCCTATGACTCAATTCCCCATAGTTGGATACTTGAGTGCCTCAGTATGTACAATGTTCACCCTGCTCTTGTGGCATTCATCAAGATGTCAATGACCAAATGGAAGACGGAACTGGAGGCTAATGGCAAAAAGCTGGCGAGTGTACAAATTAAGCGAAGCATCTATCAAGGTGACTCCTTATCACCGCTGCTCTTCTGCATATGCCTAAACCCTCTAAGCAATATGCTGGAGGAGACTCAATATGGGTACCAGTTTAAGAGTGGCACCAAGATAAACCACCTCTTCTACATGGATGACATCAAGCTGTACGCTAACAAAGAAAGGGACATTGATTCGCTCATACACCTCACTCAGGTATACAGCAAGGACATCGGAATGACCTTCGGTATTGAGAAATGTGGAAGGCTAATTCTTAAGAAAGGCCATTCTATGCTCACAGATGGCCTAAGAATGCCAAATGGTACCATCAAAGATATAGAAGAAGGGTACAAGTACTTGGGGATTATGCAAAGCAACATCAACCACGAAGCCGAGGTACGTCACAAAGCCATTTCCGAATACAAGAAACGCCTTCGGCAGGTCTTACGGAGCCAGCTCAATGCCAAGAACCAAATCATGGCAATAAATACCTACGCACTGCCAGTAATAAGATATCCAGCAGGCATAATAAAGTGGACTGAGGAAGCCATCAAAGAAACAGATATAGCAACTCGTAAACTGCTGACCATGCATGGAGCACTCCACCCAAAATCTGATACTATTAGATTGTATCTTGATAGGAAAGATGGCGGTAGGGGACTCAAAAGTGTACAGCAGACAGTGAAAGAGGAGGAGCAAAGCATCAAAGCATATGCAGCCTCCATGGCCATCTCAGATAAGTTGCTAGCTGAATTTCAATCGGCTGCTCTCACAACGGACCTATGCCCTGATGATGAGGAAATTGACTGGCATACGAAACCTCTTCATGGTGCTTACCACCAACAAATATCTAAGGTTGGCGATCTTCACCAGACATATATGTGGCTGAACAAAGGAAACCTAACGGCCAATACAGAGTCGCTAATCATGGCAGCCCAGGAGCAAGTGCTCCCAACAAGGCAACTCCAAACGAAAATCTATCACACTAGAGACGATCCTAGATGCAGACTGTGCAAAGATGCACCTGAGACCATCCAACACATCATCAGTGGATGCAGACAGCTAGCAGGGAACGCATACACTGAGCGGCATAATCATGTCGCAGGTGTTGTGTATAGAAGTCTATGTGATGAGTATGGCCTTAATAAACCACAACACTGGTGGGAAGCTCCTGGTAAGGTCAATGAAAATGACCGCGCTAAGATCCTCTGGGACTTCTACATCCAAACTGACAAGCATGTCCTAGCAAACCAACCAGATATAGTGGTGGTAGACAAGGAGAACAAGAGGGCTACTATAATAGATATAGCAGTACCCAATGACTACAATATAGCCAGCAAAGAAAAAGAAAAGGTAGAAAAATATCTCCCTCTTGGAGAAGAAATTGAAAAATGCTGGAATGTAAGAACAACCGTAATCCCAGTAGTGATTGGGGCACTGGGCGCAATAACACCGGCGCATAAAATGTGGCTTGCCCAAATACCAACAACAATCAACTCAGGTGAGTTGCAGAAAAGTGCGCTATTGGGAACAGCTAAGATCTTGAGACGAGTGCTCAAACTCCCAGGTCTCTGGTAGGAGACCCGAGTTAGAGCAGAATTTACCACCCATACGGGGTATCCGGGGTGAGGAAACAATTTTTATATATATATATATATATATATATATATATATACATATATATATATATACATATTTCTCACTGTTTGTCTTTTATATATATATATATATATATCTATATATATATTAGTTGTACTACCAGGCATTGCCCAGGTAATAAAAAAGTCTTTGGACAAAAAGTAGATTTGTATTTAACATATAACAACATTTGTCATTCTAACTTTCAAACTACATATCATAAGATAAGTGTTTTGTGCAGTTGAAATAAATTAAGAAAGAAAATAAAAACAACTGTGAAGGTTTTCAAACTTTGTCAAACAGCTGTAACTTTCAAACTTCATATCATTAGAAAAAGGTTTTGTGCAGGACAACTAAATTAAAAGTAAATAAAACAACTGTATAAGTTTTCAAACAGTTGTAAGTTTAAAATTTCATAACTTAAAAGAAGTGTTTCATTTAAATAAATTAAAAGAAAAAATTAAAATGTGAAGGTGTTTAAATGTAAATGTGAAATTATTAGCAAGTAATGGATATATACATGTATAATCTATTTCGCTATGATTACAATCAAAAATTATTTGGTATACAATTATATAATTTCAAATCGTTTCAGTGTTGGAATCATAGACCTATTAACTATACTATAAGTATAGTTAATAGGTTTATGGTTGGAATACAAAAATTGGCATGTCACTTTTCTTCAAAAATATCGTAGGCTATAGACGTACATAGAGTGGTATAGAAACCCATAGTCATGTAATGCAATCACCTCCTGGTAAAAATCATCATCATTAAAAATAGTACCAAAATACTATGTTAACCTTAGTGACTATAGGTACCTAGAAAGACTTTAGTGAATTTTGTGGTTATTATCTGCAAGATAATACAACATTACAATGTACAGCGTGGAGAGTTCTTATCTTCGAGACGGACGTGTAACACAAACGCTGAATCTAACTTAGAGGAATTTAGTTTACTAAATACATACATGAAGGAAGTTTTAGTATGTAAGAGTTTAGCGCTGTTCAAATTTCACGAAATGCCGCAGGCAAAAGCCACTATACAGGTGAAGGTCACCATTATCAAAACGGCATGGCGAGCAAACTTATTATGCGATTATGTTCAGCGATGCAGCATTATATGTGAAGAGAAGCCGCCGAGCCTAGCATCGCAAGCGTTTTGCTGCGCAAGTTACAGCCGAGGTCTCGCAATCGATATGGGAGCCAGGCTTTTGCAGTAGGCTTGGTGATGCATGAGATTTGTTTCTTGTTCAATTAGGTGGTTTTAAATTAGTTTTAAAGTTTGAATGAAGTGTTATGTAATATTAATTCAAACAGTAGCATTGAAGAATAAATATAAGTGGTGATTAAAGGTACTTGATGAAGTGTTGCTTTGTACTGGACTCTCACTCATTACAATAAGCTTCAGATGCCAACTCTATTAGTTGCACCAATCGAATGCCTTTCAACTTACTTATTAACTAACAGTAAGGTTGGTGATGCTTGTGCTTTGGTTCATATTCAATCAGATAGCCAGCAGGTGTTTGTTTCAGAAGCTGGTTCTCAGAAATCGGATGAAGTTTTGAGACCGAATAGTTTGAGCGACCTGATGAAAGGCTGTGAGCATAGTGGCGAAGCATAGTGGTGAGCATAGCAAGAATGAGGCTTGTGAAGTTGGAGACAATCGGCTAAGTAGTGTGAAAACATATGGTCTACGAGAACTAACACACACACACACACGCACGCACGCACGCACGCACGCACGCACACACACACACACGCGCGTGCACACACACACAATATACAAACATACACACGCCATACACACCACCACACACTCCCCTTTCCATCTTCACCACCCTACATATTCCTCCAATTTCCCTTCACTACTCTACTGATATTAACAAAGATAAATGTGTTACAGGATATATACTTGAACAATAATGATTGGAAAGGCATGTGTGACAAAAAGTCATCTAAAGTGGATGCAATTTTATGGTAAATGATATAATGACAACTGAAATACATTTGGCAGCGATGACTTAAGACTAGCTGCACACTCCTGCTGGTTAAACTTGCTGAAGAAATCATGAAATACGGAACAATATGATATCAAATACAAAACAGAGAATCAGTTCTATATGTAAACTAGCTCAATGCCCAGCATTGCACAGGTCATATACTAGTTACCCAATGAATTTGAGCAACTTAGCTAGTAAAGCTAGTAACTTACTAGATTACTAGAGAGCCCTGACCTACATCTAGAGCTAGCTTGTCAAGCTGCGCCGCTCATAATGATCTATAACGTAACTAACGCAATCATGAATTTGAAGCATGCTAGCATTTTCGCAAGCGATGCATAAGTATGCACCTTATTATGGTATAGTATGGCAAGGGTAACGTAGAATAGTGGATCAGCTCGCTGGTCGGCGGATCTGGAAGTTTGGAGTTCAAATCCTCTGGTAAGTCAAATGTTATTGCTATAGCTAGACAGGCGAATGACAAACACTAAGATTTATACATACAGATGTGTATATACTGAGTTTGTTATGATATAAAATAGCTGTGTTTCAAAAAACCTTATCCGGCACCATCATGCAAACAATAAATGTATGTTAAACAGAAAGCTTTTGATATATTGTAACAGATGAAGGCTGTTGATCTCTAACGGAACTTGCCAGTTCTTGACTGAGATCAGTGTAATGAACACCAATCGACTACTGTCTCGGTCCAGCTGAGCCGAGAAAGAGGCAAAGACCGGCTAAAAACTGACCAGCGGCCTTACTTGAGCTATATAGGAAAGCCGACCAGCCAGTTTCATTCGAGCCAGAGGGGACGAAAGACTCACCAGATTCTCACTCATTGCACTATGACACCACTCTTTTTCTGGAATCAAGTAACCTTAACAATATGTTATCTCAGATAAATGCAGATTTGGAAATCATCCGATGCTGGTGCATCAGTAACCAACTCACAATCAAAATTGAGAAAACTAATTATATGCATATGAAAAATCCGCAAAACAAATTTAATTTAAAAATGAAGTCTCTGCTAATAGAAAATAACATAACAAACCAGACTGATCATTTTAAATTCCTAGGTGTTTGGCTTGATAATATTCTGAATTGGTCTACCCATATATCCAACATACTAAAGGACCTTCGTCCAGCGGTTGGACTTTTTTGTAGGTTATCAAAGTACTTTCCACGAAAAATAATGATTACATTACATAACTCCTTAGTAAATTCTAAACTTATTTACTGCCTCGAATCTTGGAGCAATTCACCTGACATATTATTAAATAAATTTATGGTATTTCAGAAAAAAACTAGAGCAAATTATATGTCATGTAGATGTCCAATAGATAAGTTATATACGTTAAAGCTGCTGCTAATGGGTCATACTGTATTTCATTAATCTGGGAATGGAGGACCACCACACTCTTATAGCACTTGTCACTCTAGCACTCTCTTCTAAATCTTCGTATTCTCTTATTTACATCTAGTAAAGGGCAAAAAACTATTCAATATCAAACAACCTTTTATTAGAATAACTTACCTGACAGATTAAAAAATATTGTAAACAAATTTGACTTTAAAAAACAAGTAAAATGCTATCTCCTGTCTTTCTGACTGGGGTGGGCTGAGCCCCGCCTTTTTCCTGCTGCTGTTAGCTGTTTTTATGGCTTGCGCGACATTAGCTGGGCTACAGAGCACCTATGGCTCCATCATCATTGTCTCGTGCTCAATCGTGCTATAGTTTTTCATCTTTTTTCATTAATTTATATTTAACCTGATATATTTACTAATATGCAGTTTCTTTTTCTGTATTGTTTCTGTTGATGAAAATAAACACACACACATGCACACACCACACACCACACCACACACACGCTATATTCAATGAGTCATCAAGCGAGACTGCTGCGTTAGCTTGTACCCTACATTATATTTTACTATTTTACTCATTACAACTCAAAGTGGTTGGCTCTCCTAAACCTTGTTACCATTTACGCCGCGAGCACCGGCGACAGCACCGCAGGCTGCCAACGGTAAAATATGAACCTGCACGCCGAGTGCCGCTGAGTACTACCAGTAGTTTAGAGTTTGGTCAATGCAAGAGTTTAGCACTGTTCAAATTTCGCGAAGTGCCACGGGCAAAACCTTTCCGAAATGCACTGTACAGATGGAGGTCAGCCTTATCGAAACGACATGGCGAGCGAACATTTTTATGTCATTATTAGCGGTACAGTTTTATGCGAACAGAAGCCGCCGAGCCTAGCATCACAAGTGCTTTGCTACCCAAGATTACCGTCGGGGTCTCACAATCAATTTGGGAACCAGGCTTAACTGTAAATAAGTACAGGGTTACAGCAGGCCAATGTCAAATAACCAAATTGACAGCGGCCCAGCAACATTGACACAAAGGCATATTGGCAGACAGAAAACAGCCAGCAGACAGACAGCAGATGGACAGAAGACAAAAGTCAGACAGCAGGTGGACAGAAGACAGACTGCAAACAGACAGACCAATGGCTGGACTGACAGCAGGCGATACTTGAATTTTTCTCGTCCTTGCATCTTCAAAGCTGGGTAGAGATAGTCTTATAAAATAGGCATTTCAATTAACTGTTTAGTGCTTGACTTTTTAGGAGTTCATTAAATGACCTGGTAGGCTATTTATTTACTGCATCATTAGGTGGATATAAAACAAGATGAACAGTGGTCTGCTACACCAAGTCACCAATTACCATTGTAGTCACCTACGAGATACATGTATTTCAAACAATATTCTTGATTTAAGATGAGCTTACACTAAACTATAATATAATTTATCAGAAAGTATCTGTTTTTTTATCAATTGTGACTGTTTTTATGTTTGAAATTATCTGACTGTCGAGATGTTCCAAGATTAAAATAGACAAAACTTGATTGTGATTAAAACATTCAAATTATTTAGTGCAATTATGAAGCCTATAGTTGCAAAGAGCCTGACAGAATAAAGATATTGTAATGTTTCAAATCGAACGCAATAGCTTACATCAACTATAGCAACAATATCAACTAATGACCTAACTTCATCCATATTTTTTCTTCTCAGCACTTCCACTGTGACTGAGTTTCATTAGTTTTAATCTTGAAACATCCTTGCAGTTAGATCACCTCAAACATCAAAAACAATAGCAGCTGGTAGGCGCGTATAAACCTCTATACGTGATAGGTACCAATCCTTCGATTTTTGTGTGACATCATTCTATCGTTGTCTGCCATCTTTATGGAGAACTTTTATCGTTAAAAGCATGAAGCTTCTGCAGTTAATTGTTGCAAACAATGCTTTTGTTTGCAAATTTTGTATCTTAGTATCAAAACAACACCGAAAAATACTATTAATCAAAAGAATGATGATCATTTTCTACAAAGATGGCGGCTTTTTCGTAGATGAGCGCATGTGCAAACAGGGTGATGGCGTCAAAAAAAATGATGGATAGTTTTTGGTGACAACTATCAAAATTTTGTGTAAGTTTATCTTTAGGTATACAGATGAACTTACGCAAAGATAACATGCACACCTCAAAGATAGCATGAGGTGTGCATGTGTTATCGTTGACAACTTCTCTAAGGAAAGAGCATAACTTAAGCTGAACTGAATAAATGTAGTTTTAGTTGATAGTAAGACAGCGTGTTTCCAACTTCCAATTTTCAACATCACATGTGTCAAGTTAGAATCATTAAACTAACCTGTGGTGCTGAGCAACTGTGGTGCAGTAGAAATTAACTTTGCCTTAGGTTTGATAACCAAAACAGCTGAGAGTTCTTGAAATACTAGTTCAGAGAGTCAAAAGGAATCTATCATGAAGGAATCATAAGTGAGGTGCTATTCAGTGCTTCGTTGTTATGTACATAGATGAGATCAGTTTGCCAACCTGAATAGGCTATTTAAAACTATTTCTAAAGCGAGTAGACTGTGAATGAACGCAGTACACGTATGTAGCGTATCCCTGTTGGCTGTACATTTTGTCGTTATTAAAATGTATTAATCAGTATGCTCCATAAAGCTTTCATTAATTTGACTTGCAATAGTTTATTGGTTAGCCCCATAGACTTATTAACTATACATTATAGTGTTATACATTACAGTATAGTTAATAGTTCTATGATTTTGCCTCACTCGATATGGGAAACTAATAATATTTACCTATTACCATTGTTCAAGATTTCTCATAGTTCGTGTCCTCATTTGTTGCAGGACAGTTAGAGGCTTATATATATATATATATATATATATATATATATATATATATATATATATATATATATATATATATATATATATATATATATATATATATACTAATAAATTATTTAAAAGCAATACTTATCTTTTTTTCCAGCTACTGTCAGTTTCATGATATTCTCATTCGTCAGGCTGTGTTGGAATCTGTGTTAGATTCCAAACATATATATATATATCTATATATATATATACTAATAAATTATTTAAAAGCAATACTTATCTTTTTTTCCAGCTACTGTCAGTTTCATGATATTCTCATTCGTCAGGCTGTGTTGGAATCTGTGTTAGATTCCAAACATATATATATATATATATATATATATATATATATCTGCTCCTATATATATATATATATATATATATATATATATATATATATATATATATATATATATATAGATAGATCTACATGCATATATATATATCTACAATGTATATACAGTGGTGATCGTGTTTATGGAACCATTTAAAATAAACGCATTTTTGTTGTTAATTCATACATTGCTCTCTCGGTATTATGTAAATTATGAAAATATGCACATCAATAGAAAGCTCAGAATGTACCGGATAAGAATATTATGTAAAACTAACAAATATTTGCTTTATTAGTTGGATTTGGGTACAATATGGCATTTTCGGCATAAAGCAATACAAAAATTCAAAATAAATAATGTTTAAATTTTTAGAAAATGCTACTTAATTTGACATAATTTTAGAACATAGCTTTATAAAAGTTAATTGGTGACGTTTTTAAGTTCCTTTAAAGTATTTCTAGCATCCTAGCATTTAGTATGACACCATAAGCCTAGAATGACCTGATAGGATATAATGGGTGCTCATTAAACAGATTTTATTACTAGAGTGCATCTTTGGTGGTAGACAGAATGTCTAGAAAATTTGCTTTTCAAATATGTATAATATGTATGGTCTGAGGTTATAGGGAAAGATTATATGGTCTGATTTATAGGGAGAGGGAGTTTATGCCATGAATGAAAAAGATTATTACGAAATTACCAGGCGGTCCCATTATTATAATCACCACGGTATATATTTCTCAAAGTTGGTCGTGTATGTATTCGTCATTGTGTATGTCCATCTATGGCTGCTAAAATCTTTTTGGATCTAAAATTTCACAATTTGATGAGTTTGAACTCATGGAGATTGCTACTACAAGATCAATTGAAACGTAAAAACCCCTGCAAATAACAAAAAATACTTTTTGATACAATCTACTTAATTTTTGGTAGGTTCATCTTTAAAAAGGGAACGATGGTAGTTCTACTCCAGTCATTAGCCTACTCCATCTACTCCAGCCATTAGCCTACTCCATCTACTCCAGCCATTAGCCTACTCCCTCTACTCCAGCCATTAGCCTACTCCCTCTACTCCAGCCATTAGCCTACTCCCTCAACAATTAAGCTGTACTAATTAACAAGCAACACACGCTATCAAATCTGTAATTGGCCCACTCATTTGAAGGTAACGTGCAACAGCATCTGATTTGCAGTTGTTGGTTAATTCTAGAAAATGCTACAGCTGTTCTTGACCCTAGCTTCTGGCATGTTATATTTCTATTTTTGCGGGGCAAATATTATCGTATCAACTTGGATTTCTTGTTTGTACATAGATGTAAATGTTTATATATTTTTCTGCACGCATACAAGTTCACCCTTTGACTTCTGGAGTAATTTGGGAGTTGTTTGCCCAGCAACTTCTACACCCGATTACACTCTGCTGCATCTTTTTAACTTGTTGTTCCACACTTCCAGTCGGACTAGCAAATTTTGGTCACTTTGTTCCCTCCCTTACTATGAGCAAAATAAATTTCTCATTCGTTCAATACATGTTGATGCAAATGTGATCATGCTTTTAACAAGCGAATCACCTGTAAAAACGCCTTGCCTGGCTTTTTAATTAAACTGGTCAGTATACTGTACATAAGAAAATTTCTTCGAGTGTTTTTTGAAATTCAATTGTGTATTATCGGAATACAAATTATGTTCTTAATTTATTTGCCAAAGGATCCATCCTGCAAAGCTTTAAGGATGGCATTTTGCGCTCCATGCTCGGCAGCGTGGTGGTGAGCGTCTGCGCCATTTTGAGGGTCAGCAGCTCCGTGTTCAAGAACCGAGTTAGCAAGATCGACGGCTCCATCAGTTAGTCCTGATATAGCATCAATTACATCAGGAGTCAACCAATCACCAACTGTAGGTGGGAATAAAACACGAAATATTGAAAGCTGTGCTGACCAAATAAAAGATGAAAGCTGCTTAGCACAGAGACTTCTAGTAAATACTCACTACTTACAAACTTTTAACACTTGCTTCCATCAACTGAGAGAATAGTAAATTAATTAGTTGGTTGTTTAAAGTTCATTAAAATGTAACAGCATTCCGTTTCTTTTTTGAGCCCGTTTTATGAGTTCTTAAAAAGGATCATTGATCATATGCATTTTGCTTATTGAATTCTATTTAATAAGCAATCGTTCTATTTATTGGATGTCTTGAAGAGTTTTTTTATCAGTCTATCCTATTAGCAAGCTAATTAGTAAAAAGAATTAATAAACTCACCCAAACATAGTGAAAAAAGCGTTTTATAAGATTTACAGAACTAAGTTGTCAAATTATAGATTCACTGTAGTAAACCTGTTTTCAGATAATCTCTCCTTGTGCAAGATAATATCTTTTGTCTAAACCTGTAAAAACAGCTTGCTCTATCTGATTGTGTACCTCTAAAAATTTAGAAACTTGTTTTAGCATGTTTATGCATAAAGTAAAAACTATTAATTATCAAGTGCATTTCTTCATAAAGATTCACTTCTAAACCTCAGAGGTTTAAGCCCTTTTTATACATAGATTTCCTCCTGTGTCCAATATTAAATACTCGCTAGTTGTCGATAAATATAATTTTTTTACTATAATAAGAATTGTGTCTGTTTGTATGTTTGTCTGAAGCCACACTAACAATGGAAAAAAAATTTCTTTCAACACAATTCACACTCATGACTTCCGGTTTGGTAAACGAACACCTTCACTTATCGATCCGCTTGCCTTTATTTTGGAATAATTGTGAACTTAAGTATTAAGCGTGATGATCTTTGACAGCCAGTGTACCAGTCTTTACTATAATGAAAGCTGTGTCAATTCTTTTATCTGTCCTTTTGAAGCCATGGTTGGATGATGGAAAAAATATTGCAACGTACAAAATTCCGACTCATGGCTTGCAGTTAGACCAACTGGACCCGCGAACTACCAGGATACTGTATTTCTAACAGGCCAAATGTTGTTGACTGTCATTGCAACCAGTTGCTATGTTTCGCATATTTTTAGAAAAGATTGACAAATATATTATACAAATGAAAAGTACCTAATTTAACTACAGCTCGACTTACAGTAAATTTATCTTTACTTATCGAATCACCCTTGTACTTTTTTATCCTACTGAATAGCGTTCAAAAGTGAATTTTTGTTTTGATTTTTTGTAAAAATTTCCCACCATGAAATAACCAAACATTCTAACATAAAAGCATCAAAACAGACTCATTTTAGATCAAGGCCTAAATTTAGACAGTTTTTCTTCTTTTGACAGACATGTTATTTTTAGATCCATACTAACAACCACTTACGAGAAATTAGCTTTAAATCTGAGTCAGAGACTTTCTAAAGCACTGTGCGGTCAGAAATAGATCAGCCAATAATTCACGCCTCTGTTTATCTTGGCTATCTTGCTGAAGAGATGTTAGTCTGTCTAATCATCACATTTCGCACATCAATAAATTCAAATATTTCTTCTTGTTGTAACAAAATAAAGCCAAAGCATTTTAACTTCATTTTAATAGCAAAGGTGATGAAATTATTGGGCTCAAGCTGTATCTTCAGTACCTGATCACAGCATCTGATCACAGTACCTCATCACAGTACCTCATCACAGTACCTGATTACAGTACCTGATTACAGTACCTCATCACAGTACCTCATCACAGTACCTCATCACAGTACCTCATCACAGTACCTGATTACAGTACCTGATCACAGTATCTGATCACAGTACCTGATCACAGTACCTCATCACTGTACCTGATTACAGTACCTGATTACATTACCTGATCACAGTACCTGATCACAGTACCTGATCACAGTACCTGATCACAGTACCTGATCACAGTACCTGATCACAGTACCTGATCACAGTACCTGATCACAGTACTTGATCACAGTACCTGATCACAGTACCTGATTACAGTACCTGATCACAGTACCTGATCACAGTACCTTATCACAGCACCTGACCACAGTACCTGATCACAGTACCTGATCACAGCATCTGATCGCAGTACCTGATTGCAGTACCTGATCGCAGTACCTGATCGCAGTACCTGATCGCAGTACCTGATCGCAGCACCTGATCGCAGTACCTGATCGCAGTATCTGATCGCAGTACCTGATCGCAGTACCTGATCGCAGTACCTGATCACACCATCTGATCACAGTATCTGATCACAGTACCTTATTACAGCATCTGATCACAGTACCTGATCACAGTACCTGATCACAGTATCTGATCACACTATCTGATCGCAGTACCTGATCGCAGCACCTGATCACAGTACCTGATCGCAATATCTGATCGCAGTACCTGATCGCAGTACCTGATCGCAGTACCTGATCACACCATCTGATCACAGTACCTGATCACAGTACCTGATCACAGTATCTGATCACACTATCTGATCGCAGCACCTGATCACAGTACCTGATCGCAGTATCTGATCGCAGTACCTGATCGCAGTACCTGATCGCAGTACCTGATCACACCATCTGATCACAGTATCTGATCACAGTACCTTATTGCAGCATCTGATCACAGAACCTGATCACAGTACCTGATCACAGCACTTATCACAGTATTTGATCACAGTATTTGATCACAATACCTGATCACAATACTTGATCACAGTATCTGATCACAGTACCTTATTGCAGCATCTGATCACAGTACCTGATCACAGTGCCTGATCACAGTACCTGATCACAGTACCTGATTACAGCACCTTATCACAGCACCTTATCACAGTACCTGATCACACTACCTGATCACACTACCTTATCACAGTACCTGATCACACCAATTTACATTTTACAATTTACCATTTTCAGAGCCATCAATTATAACGAGAGTTGTTTAAATTATGTTGAGATATTATCACAAATTAATTAATTGAGAATGCAATATTAATTAATTGAGAATACAATATTAAATAATTGAGAATACAATAAGCAAATATTCTTTTGATTGGTGTCAAAGTCAATTGCAGATGAATTTTCATGTAGAATACTTATTTACCAATTGTTGACTATTAGAAGTTTACTCCATATTAGTCGGTAGAAAATTCTGTATCTAATGGTACATGGTGTGGTGATTTCTATCGCCACACTATGTACACCATAAGACCAACTCAGAAATTATGAGACCACTTCATAAAATGGGAGGTGGTCTCATAATTTATGGCGGCACTGTAGGTGTCAACTGAATATGCTAGTTTAAGAGTCTGGTTCTCGATAAACCTTAGAATGAATAGACTTAACTTCTGTCATCATGCAAGAGATAGTATAACAGCTAAAACAACAATTACCTGATGAGCCGCTGCTATGACTACCAGATGTGCTTCCAGAGTGACTACTTCCAGAGTGGCTACTTCCAGTCTTACGACCTGCATTGACAAAGAGTTAAAAAAATAAACTTCATTTATCTCCTACTATTCCGTCTCATCTTTTTACGATGCTCACATTTCTATGCATTCATCACCTGCTTTAACCTACCCTGGAGTGTTAACAGTTGCACCTGCTTTAACATACCCTGGAGTGTTAACAGTTGCACCTGTTTTAACATACTCTGGAGTGTTAACAGTTGCACCTGTTTTAACATACCCTGGAGTGTTAACAGTTGCACCGGCTTTAACATACCCTAGAGTGTTAACAGTTGCACCTGCTTTAACATACCCTGGAGTGTTAACAGTTGCACCTGTTTTAACATACCCTGGAGTGTTAACAGTTGCACCTGTTTTAACATACTCTGGAGTGTTAACAGTTGCACCTGCTTTAACATACCCTGGAGTGTTAACAGTTGCACCTGTTTTAACATACTCTGGAGTGTTAACAGTTGCACCTGTTTTAACATACCCTGGAGTGTTAACAGTTACACCTGTTTTAACATACTCTAGAGTGTTAACAGTTGCAACTACTTCAACATACCCTGGAGTGTTAACAGTTGCAACTGAGAAGGAAATTAAAAATAAATTTCTTTAAAGATGAACTTAAAACTTTGGTAGACTTTATCAGGAAGTATCAGCCTTTTTCTATCATTTGCGATTGTTCCGATGTTTGATGAGATTTAATTGCCAGGATCTTTTAAGATAGATCTTAGCCAAAATGCTATAATAAACGGGTGAATTAACGTCACTAGTATTTACCATTGCTATAGTTGATATAGGCTATAATTGTGCTCAAGTTGCAGTATTATGTGTCTCTATTCTGTGCGTCTCTTTGTAACTATAGATATCATAATCGCACTTTTACTTGATCTGAAGGTTTTAATTGCGATCAGGTTTGGCCGACTTTAATTTTGAAACATCCTGTTTCCGAATCACCTCGAACATCAAAACAATCACAAATAATAAAAACATACATGAACCACTACTTTCTTATATAATTTAGTTAAATTCTTTCCAAGTTCAACTTTAACCATTTTTATAATTTCTGAGTTTTCCTGAAAAGATAGTATGTAGAATATTTAAATTGTTGACATATGAAAATGAGTAGCCAAATGAAAGAACTGTTTACTTATATATTACAGCTCTTAGACTGAGACCCTTCTTGCAAATGTCCTGACCAAATTACCGTGGCTACCTTAATGTTCATAACCACCTTGATCTAAGCTTTTGGCAAACACACCCAATCGGAGAGATAAAGGCTATATCACGAAGAAATGTTAACACGATTTAGCATTGGTATCATTCCTGGCAAAATATGCTGACACTAAAGCTCTCACAATGCTTCATTCAGCTTTATTGTATAAAAATTTATTGCCTAAGTTTCCTTTTTATAGCATGATATCACAGAGTTTTTGAGGAAATCATCTTTTTAAAACTTACTCATTATTATACGATAAAGAAGTATGCCTGGCGTACATTGACTTTAGGTGGACTGACACTCAAACACCCGTGCCGATTTACGGCCTTCGAAAAATTCTGAATCATCGTAAAGTTACTCATTCTCCACGCTATATTAGCACTCCGGACGATACCTTATGGCACACTAGACTGCCACAGTATTACACGGTAGAACATAAAAGAACATTGCTAAAGATTAGTACATGTTACACAAGCATTTTAAGCTGAGACACTACTATTAGGCCATTCACTGATCTCATCAACTAAAAAGACAGGTGTTTGAGTCAAAGTGTAAATATATCTGCTCACCTCCTAGAAGCCCTGCCACGTGTGCGAGTGCTCCACCTGCATCCTGCGACCCTGGGAATGATATCATCTAGTTTCAGAATATTTAATAGTGGCTACATGTTTATTGTTTTGAGTAGGCTATCTGTAGTCAATAGTCATGCAATTGTAGCCTCTGATCATATGATAGAATATAAATGTTATATAATTCTATCAGAATAACAAAATAATTTTATTCAGTGCATTAGACCTATTCTGGTTGAGAGTCTTAACCTTTGTTTATCATATGTACTTATCTCATAACCCTGCAGTCAAATGCAGCCAAATAATGTGATGAGAGATCTGCGTGTATCTAAGCAGGAGAAGCCATAGATGTTCACTGTAATCATAGCTGATAATCTCAGGTGCATCTACAGAGCTAGAATGCATGTACCGTAAAACCTTTATGTGAGCGCCATGGCGCTGTATTTTTCAACCCTTCTCTTATAGTGGCATTTTATTAGAGGAGGCGTTCTATTAGAAGTAGTGTTCAAATACAGGTTTTGCAATATGTGCATTTTCACAGACAGCTATTCTTCACGTATTTCTGATGATGGATATTTAGAGACAAACCAAGTCTGATTACTATCCATGTTTGAAAGGCATGATAAATGGAAAACAACTTTAGGAAAATACATTCCCAACCAAGTACATATAAAATGATACAGCAAGCGATTCCTAGCGACTCGCATGACACCACAGCATTCACATTTTAGATAATACCACCCACAGTCACACACCTGTGTGCGATGTCATCTTTTACCAACCACATGTAGACTGGCACCTTTACTTTACCCATCCACTTACCTGTCAGACCTCCAATGGCGGAGACAAGACCACCTAAAATAAAGCTTGCTGGTGTAAATACTGTGTAAGAACTAGGTGTAGTTTGAATAGCTTCATATAAACATTTAGCTAGTTCAGTTATCATACATGTAGATGCTGACGTAACAAAAGCAAAAATTGCTTAAAGGTAAAAAATTACAGATCAATGAATTCTCAAACTTAAATAAGTTGATAGGGTATAATATAACAAGATAGTTTGTTTATAATAATCATTTTTGTAAAACGGAAATACAAACTACACCAAAACGCATATGCCCACAATCTGCTGGCAATTTCTGAATGACGTTAGATTTTTAAGCTAGCCAAAATTCTACCTACTAGAAATTCCACTGTCATACAGCTCATGACCAAAGTGATATTTGAAAAAAGAAAGGGTACTGATGGTTGAAAATGCAATATTAGCAGTCAAATGGCACTGCAGTGCAATAGGATAACTGCAATGGTAGCTGTAATGTACTGGGTGTGGGTGTAATTATATACAACAAACAGCAATAATGAAAGGAAAAGATTATATGTTTATATCTCTCCCCCTGCATTAGAAGAAATGCAATATTGGCCAATATTAGAAGTAAAATGCACTGATATTATTAGAATAACAAATATTATTAATATAGTAATAATATAAAACCAATGCACAATTTTGTTTACATTTCAAAACGTCATAGCTAACAATATCAAGAAGTGATATTTATATAGATTTTTAGAAAATCTATTTAAAAAAGTGTTTGGTCATGACAAACAGCAATAATTAAAAGAAAAGATTATATGTTTATATCTCTCCCCTGCAATAGGAGAAATGCAATATTAGAAGTAAAATGCACTGATATTATTAGAATAACCAATATTATTAATATAGTAATACAGTAATAAAAGAAAACCAATGAACAATTTTGTTTACATTTAAAAATGTCATAGCTAACAATATCAAAAAGTATCAAAAAGAATATCCAAACTTAGTAATAGTTATACAGTAATAATAGAAAACCAATGCACAATTTTGTTTACATTTCAAAACGTCATAGCTAACAATATCAAGAAGTATCAAGAAGAATATTCAAACTTATAATTAAATACCGTAATCTCATAAGAATCGTTAGAAAAAAATATCACCGTCATTTCCTTTACTTACACTGCGTTGGACATCAGTTAGAATACCAAAGTACTCAAATGTGTCTAAATTGTCAGATACTTTGAAATCGGCAAAAATGAAACGATTTCAGAACTCCTACGTTAATTACAGAAACGTTCGACAATGCTATAGACTGGTGAAATGTGCACGGCTCCTATTTGTGAAATGCGCAGGACTTAATCGTTCTATTCCCTGTCGCTCGGCGTTTCAATTTTGCATCTTAACTTTGAAAAAAGTGAGGTTTCGCAAGTTTTAATAACGATTTTCGTCCCAATAAATCTGTCTATTTGTGTATAATCCAATCAGATAAGTAAGTTTTAAGATAATGCCGATGGTTTACAAAGATTTGGTAACATATTTAAGTAGGTTTGTATGTGTTTTGTATCGTTATTAGGTATACTTTAACAACTCTACAAAACGATGGTTAAATTTGTTGATGAAAGTTTGATACAAGGGTTCGTCTCATTGTTGATGAATAATTTTCGTAAGTTGTGTGCACATGCATTTATCATAAAAACTCCCTAACTTCGCTTCCGCTCGTTTGGTCATGGGAAAATCAGAGACAAACTTAGATTTTATACGATTCTCTTCATAGTGAAGCCAATTGCCTAATTTTGTTCAGTGCTAGTCATTGATGGGAAGATTTAAACTTTGCGTTGCAATATCTGCAACCATTGTAAAATCAACAATATACAGCATTGGGTTTTGAGCTGATATTAAATGAAAACTTAGCGAAACATTATACATGTATTGGCTTGGCATTTCACGCTCATCTTAGTTCCTGCTGGCAATAAGCCAACATCTGTTGACAGCTTTCATCCATAGATTCTTCCGTTTGACATGCACCCAGACAGCAGTTTGTTTTCAATATCATTGACCTAGATGTGACTGGAGATGGCCAGCCTCAGCTTGTAACTTTCAAAAGCTTTTAATAAAAGCTTTTCATAATAGCGCACCGGTAATGGAAAACAGCTGTTGGGCGCCGTGTTTAGATTACTAAGTGCTACAAAGCCTAAGAATTCAAGATTGAATAAGCCATCGTTGGAAGTAGAGTAACTACTCTGAAAGGGCTAACCGTAAGATGTAGGAAGATTCTATTAAAACTCTCATATACTATATGTATTTCCTCTTACCTCTCTTTTCCTCAGATTCAGAAACTGGGGCGGCATTGATCAGGGCCAAACACGCCAGGGCGTAACAAGAAAGAAATAAGAACTGCATACTTGTTGCTTGTCTGTCAAACTCGCACTTGCTTGTGCAGGACACAAGCAGATGTTATAGCGAACCCGCGAGTGTAATCAGCTGGGAATCAACAGATGCATGAGCAAGTTGAATCGTAATCCTCCAGCTGTTGATGCGGAGTGGCTAAGGCTTGAATATGCTCCATGTTCCTGTTCACTTCTCAGTGTTATCATGGCTACTAAAGTCTACCATATTTGCGTTTCCAAGAGATTTTATGGGCTCACACTGCATGACTAGTTAACTGCAATGAACAAAATTCAGTTTTTACTAACAAACAAGCATTATGGATTGAAACTAATGGTGACCACCAACTCTTGATACTGGGCTGGGTCCTTGACAAGCGCTGCCTCTCAACAAACAATCAAGAGCCGGCATACTACGTATGTTAACAAGGACACAAGATAAACGAACATGAGTTGAATCAACAAATGGGTTGATGATGAGGGTCATCATCAAGCGACAATGCCAACGTGGCTTTATTTGCAAATCCACAGAAGGTTTTACACCGGCAGCATTTTATCATAGCATAATCGCAAATGAATTTCTGGATGACCTTCATTGTCAAAGATACATGGCATTGGGCCATATCTTATGACCTTGAAATAATCTCCCTTCGAGGCATGAGCTACTCTGATCATCTATATATATATATATATATATATATATATATAATTGTTTCCTCACCCCGGTTAACCCGTATGGGTGGTAGTTTCTGCTCTAACTCGGGTCTCCTACCAGAGACCTGGAAGTTTGAGCACTGCCTCAAGATCTTAGCTGTTCCCAGTAGCGCACTTTTCTGCAACTCACCTGAGTTGATTGCTGTTGGTATCTGGGCAAGCCACATTTTATGTGCCGTGTTATTGCACCCAGCGCCTCAATGACTACTGGGATTACAGTTGTTCTTATATCCCAGCATTTTTCAATCTCTTCTTCTCCAAGAGGGAGGAGAGATTGAAAAATCTATACATATATATATGTATATATTATATAACACTTAGATATACATATATACGTATATCTAAGTGTTTGCTGGTTTTTTGTATGTCCAGCTATAGTTAGAAAGTTAGAGAAACCAAAAAACTGCTTAACACAGAAATTGAACTCAGACATATTAGTTTTGCCCACAGGCTCGATAACTATGTACTTCGCCATCCGGCCACCTTACCCTACTCTGGCATAATTGTTTGGTTAGTACTAGTGTCCTTGAAGATCATGATTGTGTGAGAGACCATGACGTGTAACAATTATTCCAGGTGATTTGGCAAGTTGGGTGCATGATTTGGTGGTAGCGCATCTGGCTTACCATTTGTGCATTCGACTGTATGAGCGATTCCTGTAACGTGATAAAACGGAAGGACAGAAACAGCTCTTACTATTGTGAAGGTTTCAGCTAGCCAAGTTACTCAAATTCATTGGGTAAAGAAACTTAGCCAATGGCAAGTACATAACCTGCGGTTGTTTATCTGCTGTAGTAAATCTTGAGCAAATGTGTAGCACAAAAAGTAAAAATTGTTTTTCAACAATCTGTCTTTGCTATGCATCGAACTTTTTAATATTTTAATTACAGAATGGCCGGCCAGACCCAGAAATAAACAAACACTTTCATTCAAAGTTAGAATGTTAAGTATTGTATAAGTTGATTACAAGTGAATTTTCTATAGAAGAACTTTTTTATTACCAGTGAAACTCCGGGCATTCAACTAGTATATTACTTGCACATAGTAGTAAGGATACCTAATCATAGCAAGTAACAGCTAGATATATTTTGTTCAGTAAACAGACTTTTGAAGGATTCTATTAAGAGTAGTTCAATGAGAAACTTAATTAACGTTAGTTCTATGAACAACTCTATTAGCAATAGTTCTATGAGCAACTCTATTAACAATAGTTCTATGAACAACTCTATTAACAATAGTTCTATGAACAACTCTATTAGCATTAGTTCTATGAACAACTCTATTAACAATAGTTCTATGAACAACTCTAGTAACAATAGTTCTATGAACAACTCTATTAGCAATAGTTCTATGAACAACTCTATTAACAATAGTTCTATGAACAACTCTATCAACAATAGTTCTATGAACAACTCTATTAACAATAGTTCTATGAACAACTCTATTAACAATAGTTCTATGAACAACTCTATTAGCAATAGTTCTATGAACAACTCTATTAGCAATAGTTCTATGAACAACTCTATCAACAATAGTTCTATGAACAACTCTAGTAGCAATAGTTCTATGAACAACTCTATTAACAATAGTTCTATGAGCAACTCTATTAACAATAGTTCTATGAACAACTCTATTAGCATTAGTTCTATGAACAACTCTATTAACAATAGTTCTATGAACAACTCTATTAACAATAGTTCTATGAACAACTCTATTAGCATTAGTTCTATGAACAACTCTATTAACAATAGTTCTATGAACAACTCTAGTAACAATAGTTCTATGAACAACTCTATTAGCAATAGTTCTATGAACAACTCTATTAGCAATAGTTCTATGAACAACTCTATTAACAATAGTTCTATGAACAACTCTATTAACAATAGTTCTATGAACAACTCTATCAACAATAGTTCTATGAACAACTCTATTAACAATAGTTCTATGAACAACTCTATTAACAATAGTTCTATGAACAACTCTATTAGCAATAGTTCTATGAACAACTCTATTAGCAATAGTTCTATGAACAACTCTATCAACAATAGTTCTATGAACAACTCTAGTAGCAATAGTTCTATGAACAACTCTATTAACAATAGTTCTATGAGCAACTCTATTAACAATAGTTCTATGAACAACTCTATTAGCATTAGTTCTATGAACAACTCTATTAACAATAGTTCTATGAACAACTCTAGTAACAATAGTTCTATGAACAACTCTATTAGCAATAGTTCTATGAACAACTCTATTAGCAATAGTTCTATGAACAACTCTATTAACAATAGTTCTATGAACAACTCTAGTAACAATAGTTCTATGAACAACTCTATTAACAATAGTTCTATGAACAACTCTATTAACAATAGTTCTATGAACAACTCTATTAGCATTAGTTCTATGAACAACTCTATTAACAATAGTTCTATGAACAACTCTAGTAACAATAGTTCTATGAACAACTCTATTAGCAATAGTTCTATGAACAACTCTATTAGCAATAGTTCTATGAACAACTCTATTAACAATAGTTCTATGAACAACTCTATTAACAATAGTTCTATGAACAACTCTATCAACAATAGTTCTATGAACAACTCTATTAACAATAGTTCTATGAACAACTCTATTAACAATAGTTCTATGAACAACTCTATTAGCAATAGTTCTATGAACAACTCTATTAGCAATAGTTCTATGAACAACTCTATTAACAATAGTTCTATGAACAACTCTATTAACAATAGTTCTATGAACAACTCTATTAACAATAGTTCTATGAACAACTCTATTAACAATAGTTCTATGAGCAACTCTATTAACAATAGTTCTATGAACAACTCTAGTAGCAATAGTTCTATGAGCAACTCTATTAGCAATAGTTCTATGAGCAACTCTATTAACAATAGTTCTATGAACAACTCTATTAACAATAGTTCTATGAACAACTCTATTAACAATAGTTCTATGAACAACTCTATTAACAATAGTTCTATGAGCAACTCTATTAACAATAGTTCTATGAGCAACTCTATTAACAATAGTTCTATGAACAACTCTAGTAACAATAGTTCTATGAGCAACTCTATTAACAATAGTTCTATGAACAACTCTATTAACAATAGTTCTATGAACAACTCTATTAACAATAGTTCTATGAGCAACTCTATTAACAATAGTTCTATGAACAACTCTATTAACAATAGTTCTATGAACAACTCTATCAACAATAGTTCTATGAACAACTCTATTAACAATAGTTCTATGAACAACTCTAGTAACAATAGTTCTATGAGCAACTCTATTAACAATAGTTCTATGAGCAACTCTATTAACATTAGTTCTATGAACAACTCTATTAACATTAGTTCTACGAACAACTCTATTAGCAATAGTTCCACGAACAACTCTATTAACATTAGTTCTACGAACAACTCTATTAGCAATAGTTCCACGAACAACTCTATTAACAATAGTTCTATGAGCAACTCTAGTAACAATAGTTCTACGAACAACTCTATCAACAATAGTTCTATGAACAACTCTAGTAACAATAGTTCTATGAACAACTCTAGTAACAATAGTTCTATGAACAACTCTAGTAACAATAGTTCTATGAACAACTCTAGTAACAATAGTTCTATGAGCAACTCTATTAACAATAGCTCTATGAGCAACTCTATTACCAATAGTTCTATGAACAACTCTATTAACATTAGTTCTACGAACAACTCTATTAGCAATAGTTCCACGAACAACTCTATTAACAATAGTTCTATGAACAACTCTAGTAACAATAGTTCTACGAACAACTCTATCAACAATAGTTCTATGAACAACTCTAGTAACAATAGTTCTATGAACAACTCTAGTAACAATAGTTCTATGAACAACTCTAGTAACAATAGTTCTATGAACAACTCTATTAACAATAGTTCTATGAGCAACTCTATTAACAATAGTTCTATGAGCAACTCTATTAGCAATAGTTCTATGAACAACTTTATTAACAATAGTTCTATGAACAACTCTATTAGCAATAGTTCTATGAACAACTCTATTAACAATAGTTCTATGAACAACTCTATTAACAATAGTTCTATGAACAACTCTATTAACAATAGTTCCACGAACAACTCTATTAGCAATAGTTCTATGAACAACTCTATTAACAATAGTTCTATGAGCAACTCTATTAACAATAGTTCTATGAACAACTCTATTAACAATAGTTCTATGAACAACTCTATTAACAATAGTTCTATGAACAACTCTATTAGCAATAGTTCTATGAACAACTCTATCAACAATAGTTCTATGAACAACTCTAGTAACAATAGTTCTATGAACAACTCTATTAGCAATAGTTCTATGAACAACTCTATCAACAATAGTTCTATGAACAACTCTATCAACAATAGTTCTATGAGCAACTCTAGTAACAATAGTTCTATGAACAACTCTATTAACAATAGTTCTATGAACAACTTTATTAACAATAGTTCTATGAACAACTCTAGTAACAATAGTTCTATGAACAACTCTATTAACAATAGTTCTATGAACAACTCTATCAACAATAGTTCTATGAACAACTCTATTAACAATAGTTCTATGAACAACTCTATCAACAATAGTTCTATGAGCAACTCTATTAACAATAGTTCCATGAACAACTCTATTAACAATAGTTCTATGAGCAACTCTATTAACAATAGTTCTATGAACAACTCTATCAACAATAGTTCTATGAACAACTCTATCAACAATAGTTCTATGAGCAACTCTATTAACAATAGTTCTATGAACAACTCTATTAACAATAGTTCTATGAACAACTCTATTAACAATAGTTCCACGAACAACTCTATTAGCAATAGTTCTATGAACAACTCTATTAACAATAGTTCTATGAGCAACTCTATTAACAATAGTTCTATGAACAACTCTATTAACAATAGTTCTATGAACAACTCTATTAACAATAGTTCTATGAACAACTCTATTAGCAATAGTTCTATGAACAACTCTATCAACAATAGTTCTATGAACAACTCTAGTAACAATAGTTCTATGAACAACTCTATTAGCAATAGTTCTATGAACAACTCTATCAACAATAGTTCTATGAACAACTCTATCAACAATAGTTCTATGAGCAACTCTAGTAACAATAGTTCTATGAACAACTCTAGTAACAATAGTTCTATGAACAACTCTAGTAACAATAGTTCTATGAACAACTCTAGTAACAATAGTTCTATGAACAACTCTATTAACAATAGTTCTATGAACAACTTAATTAACAATAGTTCTATGAACAACTCTATTAACAATAGTTCCACGAACAACTCTATTAACAATAGTTCCACGAACAACTCTATCAACAATAGTTCTATGAGCAACTCTATTAACAATAGTTCTATGAACAACTCTATTAACATTAGTTCTATGAGCAACTCTATTAACAATAGTTCTATGAACAACTCTATCAACAATAGTTCTATGAACAACTCTATTAACATTAGTTCTACGAACAACTCTATTAACATTAGTTCTATGAACAACTCTATCAACAATAGTTCTATGAGCAACTCTAGTAACAATAGTTCTATGAACAACTCTATTAACATTAGTTCTACGAACAACTCTATTAACATTAGTTCTATGAACAACTCTATTAACAATAGTTCTATGAACAACTCTAGTAACAATAGTTCTATGAACAACTCTATTAACAATAGTTCTATGAGCAACTCTAGTAACAATAGTTCTATGAACAACTCTAGTAACAATAGTTCTATGAACAACTCTATTAACAATAGTTCTATGAGCAACTCTATTAACAATAGTTCTATGAACAACTCTATTAACAATAGTTCTATGAGCAACTCTAGTAACAATAGTTCTATGAACAACTCTAGTAACAATAGTTCTATGAACAACTCTATTAACAATAGTTCTATGAACAACTCTATCAACAATAGTTCTATGAACAACTCTATTAACATTAGTTCTATGAACAACTCTATCAACAATAGTTCTATGAACAACTCTAGTAGTAATAGTTCTATGAACAACTCTATCAACAATAGTTCTATGAACAACTCTAGTAGTAATAGTTCTATGAACAACTCTATCAACAATAGTTCTATGAACAACTCTAGTAACATTAGTTCTATGAACAACTCTATTAACAATAGTTCTATGAACAACTCTATTAACAATAGTTCTATGAGCAACTCTATTAACAATAGTTCTATGAACAACTCTATTAACAATAGTTCTATGAACAACTCTAGTAACAATAGTTCTATGAACAACTCTATCAACAATAGTTCTATGAACAACTCTATTAACAATAGTTCTATGAGCAACTCTATTAACAATAGTTCTATGAACAACTCTAGTAACAATAGTTCTATGAACAACTCTATCAACAAAAGTTCTATGAACAACTCTATTAACAATAGTTCTATGAGCAACTCTAGTAACAATAGTTCTATGAACAACTCTATCAACAATAGTTCTATGAACAACTCTATTAACAATAGTTCTATGAGCAACTCTATTAACAATAGTTCTATGAACAACTCTAGTAACAATAGTTCTATGAACAACTCTATCAACAATAGTTCTATGAACAACTCTATTAACAATAGTTCTATGAGCAACTCTATTAACAATAGTTCTATGAACAACTCTATTAACAATAGTTCTATGAGCAACTCTATTAACAATAGTTCTATGAACAACTCTAGTAACAATAGTTCTATGAACAACTCTATCAACAATAGTTCTATGAACAACTCTAGTAACAATAGCTCTATGAACAACTCTATTAACATTAGTTCTATGAACAACTCTAGTAACAATAGTTCTATGAACAACTCTATTAACAATAGTTCTATGAACAACTCTATTAACAATAGTTCTATGAACAACTCTATTAGCAATAGTTCTATGAACAACTCTATTAACAATAGTTCTATGAGCAACTCTATTAACAATAGTTCTATGAACAACTCTATTAACAATAGTTCTATGAACAACTCTATTAACAATAGTTCTATGAGCAACTCTATTAACAATAGTTCTATGAACAACTCTATTAACAATAGTTCTATGAACAACTCTATTAACAATAGTTCTATGAGCAACTCTATTAACAATAGTTCTATGAACAACTCTATCAACAATAGTTCTATGAGCAACTCTATTAACAATAGTTCTATGAACAACTCTATCAACAATAGTTCTATGAACAACTCTATTAACAACAGTTCTATGAACAACTCTAGTAACAATAGTTCTATGAACAACTCTATTAGCAATAGTTCTATGAACAACTCTATTAACAATAGTTCTATGAACAACTCTATTAACAATAGTTCTATGAGCAACTCTATTAACAATAGTTCTATGAACAACTCTATTAGCAATAGTTCTACGAACAACTCTATCAACAATAGTTCTATGAACAACTCTATCAACAATAGTTCTATGAAAAACTCTAGTAACAATAGTTCTATGAGCAACTCTATTAACAATAGTTCTATGAACAACTCTATTAACAATAGTTCTATGAGCAACTCTATTAGCAATAGTTCTATGAGCAACTCTATCAACAATAGTTCTACGAACAACTCTATTAACAATAGTTCTATGAACAACTCTAGTAACAATAGTTCTATGAACAACTCTATTAACAATAGTTCTATGAACAACTCTATTAACAATAGTTCTATGAGCAACTCTATTAACAATAGTTCTATGAACAACTCTATCAACAATAGTTCTATGAGCAACTCTATTAACAATAGTTCTATGAACAACTCTATTAACAATAGTTCTACGAACAACTCTATTAACAATAGTTCTATGAACAACTCTAGTAACAATAGTTCTATGAGCAACTCTATTAACAATAGTTCTATGAACAACTCTATTAACAATAGTTCTATGAGCAACTCTATTAACAATAGTTCTATGAGCAACTCTATTATCAATAGTTCTATGAACAACTCTATCAGCATTAGTTCTATGAACAACTCTATCAACAATAGTTCTATGAACAACTCTATTAGCATTAGTTCTATGAACAACTCTATTAACAATAGTTCTATGAACAACTCTGTTAGCAATAATTCTATGAACAACTCTATCAACAATAGTTCTATGAACAACTCTAGTAACAATAGTTCTATGAACAACTCTATTAGCATTAGTTCTATGAACAACTCTATCAACAATAGTTCTACGAACAACTCTATCAACAATAGTTCTATGAACAACTCTAGTAACAATAGTTCTATGAACAACTCTATTAACAATAGTTCTATGAGCAACTCTATTAGCAATAGTTCTATGAGCAACTCTATCAACAATAGTTCTACGAACAACTCTATTAACAATAGTTCTATGAACAACTCTAGTAACAATAGTTCTATGAGCAACCCTATCAACAATAGTTCTATGAACAACTCTAGTAACAATAGTTCTATGAACAACTCTATTAACAATAGTTCTATGAGCAACTCTATTAACAATAGTTCTATGAACAACTCTATTAACAATAGTTCTATGAACAACTCTAGTAACAATAGTTCTATGAGCACCTCTATCAACAATAGTTCTATGAACAACTCTAGTAACAATAGTTCTATGAACAACTCTATTAACAATAGTTCTATGAGCAACTCTATTAACAATAGTTCTATGAACAACTCTATTAACATTAGTTCTACGAACAACTCTATTAGCAATAGTTCTACGAACAACTCTATCAACAATAGTTCTATGAACAACTCTAGTAACAATAGTTCTATGAGCAACTCTATTAACAATAGTTCTATGAACAACTCTATCAACAATAGTTCTATGAGCAACTCTATTAACAATAGTTCTATGAGCAACTCTATTAACAATAGTTCTATGAACAACTCTATTAACAATAGTTCTATGAACAACTCTATTAACAATAGTTCTATGAGCAACTCTATTAACAATAGTTCTATGAACAACTCTATCAACAATAGTTCTATGAGCAACTCTATTAACAATAGTTCTATGAACAACTCTATCAACAATAGTTCTATGAACAACTCTATTAACAATAGTTCTATGAACAACTCTAGTAACAATAGTTCTATGAACAACTCTATTAGCAATAGTTCTATGAACAACTCTATTAACAATAGTTCTATGAACAACTCTATTAACAATAGTTCTATGAGCAACTCTATTAACAATAGTTCTATGAACAACTCTATTAACATTAGTTCTACGAACAACTCTATTAGCAATAGTTCTACGAACAACTCTATCAACAATAGTTCTATGAACAACTCTAGTAACAATAGTTCTATGAGCAACTCTATTAACAATAGTTCTATGAACAACTCTATCAACAATAGTTCTATGAACAACTCTAGTAACAATAGTTCTATGAACAACTCTTTTAACAATAGTTCTATGAGCAACTCTATTAACAATAGTTCTATGAACAACTCTATCAACAATAGTTCTATGAACAACTCTAGTAACAATAGTTCTATGAACAACTCTATTAACAATAGTTCTATGAACAACTCTATTAACAATAGTTCTATGAACAACTCTATTAACAATAGTTCTATGAACAACTCTATTAGCAATAGTTCTATGAGCAACTCTATTAACAATAGTTCTATGAACAACTCTATTAACAATAGTTCTATGAGCAACTCTATTAACAATAGTTCTATGAACAACTCTATTAACAATAGTTCTATGAACAACTCTATTAACAATAGTTCTATGAACAACTCTAGTAACAATAGTTCTATGAACAACTCTATTAGCAATAGTTCTATGAACAACTCTATTAACAATAGTTCTATGAACAACTCTATTAACAATAGTTCTATGAGCAACTCTATTAACAATAGTTCTATGAACAACTCTAGTAACAATAGTTCTATGAACAACTCTATTAGCAATAGTTCTATGAACAACTCTATTAACAATAGTTCTATGAACAACTCTATTAACAATAGTTCTATGAGCAACTCTATTAACAATAGTTCTATGAACAACTCTATTAACATTAGTTCTACGAACAACTCTATCAACAATAGTTCTATGAGCAACTCTATTAACAATAGTTCTATGAACAACTCTATTAACAATAGTTCTATGAACAACTCTATTAACAATAGTTCTATGAACAACTCTAGTAACAATAGTTCTATGAACAACTCTATTAGCAATAGTTCTATGAACAACTCTATTAACAATAGTTCTATGAACAACTCTATTAACAATAGTTCTATGAGCAACTCTATTAACAATAGTTCTATGAACAACTCTATTAACATTAGTTCTACGAACAACTCTATTAGCAATAGTTCTACGAACAACTCTATCAACAATAGTTCTATGAACAACTCTATTAACAATAGTTCTATGAACAACTCTATCAACAATAGTTCTATGAGCAACTCTATTAACAATAGTTCTATGAGCAACTCTATTAACAATAGTTCTATGAACAACTCTATTAACATTAGTTCTACGAACAACTCTATCAACAATAGTTCTATGAGCAACTCTATTAACAATAGTTCTATGAGCAACTCTATTAACAATAGTTCTATGAACAACTCTATTAACAATAGTTCTATGAACAACTCTATCAACAATAGTTCTATGAACAACTCTAGTAACAATAGTTCTATGAACAACTCTATCAACAATAGTTCTATGAGCAACTCTATTAACAATAGTTCTATGAGCAACTCTATTAACAATAGTTCTATGAACAACTCTATTAACAATAGTTCTATGAACAACTCTATTAACAATAGTTCTATGAGCAACTCTATTAACAATAGTTCTATGAACAACTCTATCAACAATAGTTCTATGAGCAACTCTATTAACAATAGTTCTATGAACAACTCTATCAACAATAGTTCTATGAACAACTCTATTAACAATAGTTCTATGAACAACTCTAGTAACAATAGTTCTATGAACAACTCTATTAGCAATAGTTCTATGAACAACTCTATTAACAATAGTTCTATGAACAACTCTATTAACAATAGTTCTATGAGCAACTCTATTAACAATAGTTCTATGAACAACTCTATTAACATTAGTTCTACGAACAACTCTATTAGCAATAGTTCTACGAACAACTCTATCAACAATAGTTCTATGAACAACTCTAGTAACAATAGTTCTATGAGCAACTCTATTAACAATAGTTCTATGAACAACTCTATCAACAATAGTTCTATGAACAACTCTAGTAACAATAGTTCTATGAACAACTCTTTTAACAATAGTTCTATGAGCAACTCTATTAACAATAGTTCTATGAACAACTCTATCAACAATAGTTCTATGAACAACTCTATTAACAATAGTTCTATGAACAACTCTATTAACAATAGTTCTATGAGCAACTCTATTAACAATAGTTCTATGAACAACTCTATTAGCATTAGTTCTATGAACAACTCTATCAACAATAGTTCTACGAACAACTCTATCAACAATAGTTCTATGAACAACTCTAGTAACAATAGTTCTATGAACAACTCTATTAACAATAGTTCTATGAGCAACTCTATTAGCAATAGTTCTATGAGCAACTCTATCAACAATAGTTCTACGAACAACTCTATTAACAATAGTTCTATGAACAACTCTAGTAACAATAGTTCTATGAGCAACCCTATCAACAATAGTTCTATGAACAACTCTAGTAACAATAGTTCTATGAACAACTCTATTAACAATAGTTCTATGAGCAACTCTATTAACAATAGTTCTATGAACAACTCTATTAACAATAGTTCTATGAACAACTCTAGTAACAATAGTTCTATGAGCACCTCTATCAACAATAGTTCTATGAACAACTCTAGTAACAATAGTTCTATGAACAACTCTATTAACAATAGTTCTATGAGCAACTCTATTAACAATAGTTCTATGAACAACTCTATTAACATTAGTTCTACGAACAACTCTATTAGCAATAGTTCTACGAACAACTCTATCAACAATAGTTCTATGAACAACTCTAGTAACAATAGTTCTATGAGCAACTCTATTAACAATAGTTCTATGAACAACTCTATCAACAATAGTTCTATGAACAACTCTAGTAACAATAGTTCTATGAACAACTCTATTAACAATAGTTCTATGAGCAACTCTATTAACAATAGTTCTATGAACAACTCTATTAACAATAGTTCTATGAACAACTCTAGTAACAATAGTTCTATGAGCACCTCTATCAACAATAGTTCTATGAACAACTCTAGTAACAATAGTTCTATGAACAACTCTATTAACAATAGTTCTATGAGCAACTCTATTAACAATAGTTCTATGAACAACTCTATTAACATTAGTTCTACGAACAACTCTATTAGCAATAGTTCTACGAACAACTCTATCAACAATAGTTCTATGAACAACTCTAGTAACAATAGTTCTATGAGCAACTCTATTAACAATAGTTCTATGAACAACTCTATTAACAATAGTTCTATGAACAACTCTATTAACAATAGTTCTATGAGCAACTCTATTAACAATAGTTCTATGAACAACTCTATCAACAATAGTTCTATGAGCAACTCTATTAACAATAGTTCTATGAACAACTCTATCAACAATAGTTCTATGAACAACTCTATTAACAATAGTTCTATGAACAACTCTATTAACAATAGTTCTATGAGCAACTCTATTAACAATAGTTCTATGAACAACTCTATTAACAATAGTTCTATGAGCAACTCTATTAGCAATAGTTCTATGAGCAACTCTATCAACAATAGTTCTATGAACAACTCTATTAACAATAGTTCTATGAACAACTCTATTAACAATAGTTCTATGAACAACTCTATCAACAATAGTTCTATGAACAACTCTATTAACAATAGTTCTATGAACAACTCTAGTAACAATAGTTCTATGAACAACTCTAGTAACAATAGTTCTATGAGCAACTCTATTAACAATAGTTCTATGAACAACTCTATCAACAATAGTTCTATGAGCAACTCTATTAACAATAGTTCTATGAGCAACTCTATCAACAATAGTTCTATGAACAACTCTAGTAACAATAGTTCTATGAACAACTCTATTAGCATTAGTTCTATGAACAACTCTATCAACAATAGTTCTACGAACAACTCTATCAACAATAGTTCTATGAACAACTCTAGTAACAATAGTTCTATGAACAACTCTATTAACAATAGTTCTATGAGCAACTCTATTAGCAATAGTTCTATGAGCAACTCTATCAACAATAGTTCTACGAACAACTCTATTAACAATAGTTCTATGAACAACTCTAGTAACAATAGTTCTATGAGCAACCCTATCAACAATAGTTCTATGAACAACTCTAGTAACAATAGTTCTATGAACAACTCTATTAACAATAGTTCTATGAGCAACTCTATTAACAATAGTTCTATGAACAACTCTATTAACAATAGTTCTATGAACAACTCTAGTAACAATAGTTCTATGAGCACCTCTATCAACAATAGTTCTATGAACAACTCTAGTAACAATAGTTCTATGAACAACTCTATTAACAATAGTTCTATGAGCAACTCTATTAACAATAGTTCTATGAACAACTCTATTAACATTAGTTCTACGAACAACTCTATTAGCAATAGTTCTACGAACAACTCTATCAACAATAGTTCTATGAACAACTCTAGTAACAATAGTTCTATGAGCAACTCTATTAACAATAGTTCTATGAACAACTCTATCAACAATAGTTCTATGAGCAACTCTATTAACAATAGTTCTATGAGCAACTCTATTAACAATAGTTCTATGAACAACTCTATTAACAATAGTTCTATGAACAACTCTATTAACAATAGTTCTATGAGCAACTCTATTAACAATAGTTCTATGAACAACTCTATCAACAATAGTTCTATGAGCAACTCTATTAACAATAGTTCTATGAACAACTCTATCAACAATAGTTCTATGAACAACTCTATTAACAATAGTTCTATGAACAACTCTAGTAACAATAGTTCTATGAACAACTCTATTAGCAATAGTTCTATGAACAACTCTATTAACAATAGTTCTATGAACAACTCTATTAACAATAGTTCTATGAGCAACTCTATTAACAATAGTTCTATGAACAACTCTATTAACATTAGTTCTACGAACAACTCTATTAGCAATAGTTCTACGAACAACTCTATCAACAATAGTTCTATGAACAACTCTATTAACAATAGTTCTATGAACAACTCTATCAACAATAGTTCTATGAGCAACTCTATTAACAATAGTTCTATGAGCAACTCTATTAACAATAGTTCTATGAACAACTCTATTAACAATAGTTCTATGAACAACTCTATTAACAATAGTTCTATGAGCAACTCTATTAACAATAGTTCTATGAACAACTCTATCAACAATAGTTCTATGAGCAACTCTATTAACAATAGTTCTATGAACAACTCTATCAACAATAGTTCTATGAACAACTCTATTAACAATAGTTCTATGAACAACTCTATTAACAATAGTTCTATGAGCAACTCTATTAACAATAGTTCTATGAACAACTCTATTAACAATAGTTCTATGAACAACTCTATTAACAATAGTTCTATGAGCAACTCTATTAACAATAGTTCTATGAACAACTCTATCAACAATAGTTCTATGAGCAACTCTATTAACAATAGTTCTATGAACAACTCTATCAACAATAGTTCTATGAACAACTCTATTAACAATAGTTCTATGAACAACTCTAGTAACAATAGTTCTATGAACAACTCTATTAGCAATAGTTCTATGAACAACTCTATTAACAATAGTTCTATGAACAACTCTATTAACAATAGTTCTATGAGCAACTCTATTAACAATAGTTCTATGAACAACTCTATTAACATTAGTTCTACGAACAACTCTATTAGCAATAGTTCTACGAACAACTCTATCAACAATAGTTCTATGAACAACTCTAGTAACAATAGTTCTATGAGCAACTCTATTAACAATAGTTCTATGAACAACTCTATCAACAATAGTTCTATGAACAACTCTAGTAACAATAGTTCTATGAACAACTCTTTTAACAATAGTTCTATGAGCAACTCTATTAACAATAGTTCTATGAACAACTCTATCAACAATAGTTCTATGAACAACTCTAGTAACAATAGTTCTATGAACAACTCTATTAACAATAGTTCTATGAACAACTCTATTAACAATAGTTCTATGAACAACTCTATTAACAATAGTTCTATGAACAACTCTATTAGCAATAGTTCTATGAGCAACTCTATTAACAATAGTTCTATGAACAACTCTATTAACAATAGTTCTATGAGCAACTCTATTAACAATAGTTCTATGAACAACTCTATTAACAATAGTTCTATGAACAACTCTATTAACAATAGTTCTATGAACAACTCTAGTAACAATAGTTCTATGAACAACTCTATTAGCAATAGTTCTATGAGCAACTCTATTAACAATAGTTCTATGAACAACTCTATTAACATTAGTTCTACGAACAACTCTATTAGCAATAGTTCTACGAACAACTCTATCAACAATAGTTCTATGAACAACTCTAGTAACAATAGTTCTATGAGCAACTCTATTAACAATAGTTCTATGAACAACTCTATCAACAATAGTTCTATGAGCAACTCTATTAACAATAGTTCTATGAGCAACTCTATTAACAATAGTTCTATGAACAACTCTATTAACAATAGTTCTATGAACAACTCTATCAACAATAGTTCTATGAACAACTCTAGTAACAATAGTTCTATGAGCAACTCTATTAACAATAGTTCTATGAACAACTCTATCAACAATAGTTCTATGAGCAACTCTATTAACAATAGTTCTATGAGCAACTCTATTAACAATAGTTCTATGAACAACTCAATTAACAATAGTTCTATGAACAACTCTATTAACAATAGTTCTATGAGCAACTCTATTAACAATAGTTCTATGAACAACTCTATCAACAATAGTTCTATGAGCAACTCTATTAACAATAGTTCTATGAACAACTCTATCAACAATAGTTCTATGAACAACTCTATTAACAATAGTTCTATGAACAACTCTAGTAACAATAGTTCTATGAACAACTCTATTAGCAATAGTTCTATGAACAACTCTATTAACAATAGTTCTATGAACAACTCTATTAACAATAGTTCTATGAGCAACTCTATTAACAATAGTTCTATGAACAACTCTATTAACATTAGTTCTACGAACAACTCTATCAACAATAGTTCTATGAACAACTCTAGTAACAATAGTTCTATGAACAACTCTATTAACAATAGTTCTATGAGCAACTCTATTAGCAATAGTTCTATGAGCAACTCTATCAACAATAGTTCTACGAACAACTCTATTAACAATAGTTCTATGAACAACTCTAGTAACAATAGTTCTATGAGCAACCCTATCAACAATAGTTCTATGAACAACTCTAGTAACAATAGTTCTATGAACAACTCTATTAACAATAGTTCTATGAGCAACTCTATTAACAATAGTTCTATGAACAACTCTATTAACAATAGTTCTATGAACAACTCTAGTAACAATAGTTCTATGAGCACCTCTATCAACAATAGTTCTATGAACAACTCTAGTAACAATAGTTCTATGAACAACTCTATTAACAATAGTTCTATGAGCAACTCTATTAACAATAGTTCTATGAACAACTCTATTAACATTAGTTCTACGAACAACTCTATTAGCAATAGTTCTACGAACAACTCTATCAACAATAGTTCTATGAACAACTCTAGTAACAATAGTTCTATGAGCAACTCTATTAACAATAGTTCTATGAACAACTCTATCAACAATAGTTCTATGAGCAACTCTATTAACAATAGTTCTATGAGCAACTCTATTAACAATAGTTCTATGAACAACTCTATTAACAATAGTTCTATGAACAACTCTATTAACAATAGTTCTATGAGCAACTCTATTAACAATAGTTCTATGAACAACTCTATCAACAATAGTTCTATGAGCAACTCTATTAACAATAGTTCTATGAACAACTCTATCAACAATAGTTCTATGAACAACTCTATTAACAATAGTTCTATGAACAACTCTATTAACAATAGTTCTATGAGCAACTCTATTAACAATAGTTCTATGAACAACTCTATTAACAATAGTTCTATGAACAACTCTATTAACAATAGTTCTATGAGCAACTCTATTAACAATAGTTCTATGAACAACTCTAGTAACAATAGTTCTATGAACAACTCTATTAGCATTAGTTCTATGAACAACTCTATCAACAATAGTTCTACGAACAACTCTATCAACAATAGTTCTATGAACAACTCTAGTAACAATAGTTCTATGAACAACTCTATTAACAATAGTTCTATGAGCAACTCTATTAGCAATAGTTCTATGAGCAACTCTATCAACAATAGTTCTACGAACAACTCTATTAACAATAGTTCTATGAACAACTCTAGTAACAATAGTTCTATGAACAACTCTATTAACAATAGTTCTATGAACAACTCTATTAACAATAGTTCTATGAGCAACTCTATTAACAATAGTTCTATGAACAACTCTATCAACAATAGTTCTATGAGCAACTCTATTAACAATAGTTCTATGAACAACTCTATTAACAATAGTTCTATGAACAACTCTATTAACAATAGTTCTATGAGCAACTCTATTAACAATAGTTCTATGAACAACTCTATCAACAATAGTTCTATGAGCAACTCTATTAACAATAGTTCTATGAACAACTCTATCAACAATAGTTCTATGAACAACTCTATTAACAATAGTTCTATGAACAACTCTATTAACAATAGTTCTATGAGCAACTCTATTAACAATAGTTCTATGAACAACTCTATTAACAATAGTTCTATGAACAACTCTATTAACAATAGTTCTATGAGCAACTCTATTAACAATAGTTCTATGAGCAACTCTATTAACAATAGTTCTATGAACAACTCTATCAACAATAGTTCTATGAACAACTCTATTAACAATAGTTCTATGAACAACTCTAGTAACAATAGTTCTATGAACAACTCTATTAACAATAGTTCTATGAACAACTCTATCAACAATAGTTCTATGAGCAACTCTATTAACAATAGTTCTATGAACAACTCTATTAACAATAGTTCTATGAACAACTCTATTAACAATAGTTCTATGAACAACTCTATTAACAATAGTTCTATGAGCAACTCTATTAACAATAGTTCTATGAACAACTCTATCAACAATAGTTCTATGAGCAACTCTATTAACAATAGTTCTATGAACAACTCTATTAACAATAGTTCTATGAGCAACTCTATTAACAATAGTTCTATGAACAACTCTATCAACAATAGTTCTATGAGCAACTCTATTAACAATAGTTCTATGAACAACTCTATTAACAATAGTTCTATGAACAACTCTATTAACAATAGTTCTATGAGCAACTCTATTAACAATAGTTCTATGAACAACTCTATCAACAATAGTTCTATGAGCAACTCTATTAACAATAGTTCTATGAACAACTCTATCAACAATAGTTCTATGAACAACTCTATTAACAATAGTTCTATGAACAACTCTATTAACAATAGTTCTATGAGCAACTCTATTAACAATAGTTCTATGAACAACTCTATTAACAATAGTTCTATGAACAACTCTATTAACAATAGTTCTATGAGCAACTCTATTAACAATAGTTCTATGAACAACTCTATCAACAATAGTTCTATGAGCAACTCTATTAACAATAGTTCTATGAACAACTCTATCAACAATAGTTCTATGAACAACTCTATTAACAATAGTTCTATGAACAACTCTAGTAACAATAGTTCTATGAACAACTCTATTAACAATAGTTCTATGAACAACTCTATCAACAATAGTTCTATGAGCAACTCTATTAACAATAGTTCTATGAACAACTCTATCAACAATAGTTCTATGAACAACTCTATTAACAATAGTTCTATGAGCAACTCTATTAACAATAGTTCTATGAACAACTCTAGTAACAATAGTTCTATGAACAACTCTATTAACAATAGTTCTATGAGCAACTCTATTAACAATAGTTCTATGAACAACTCTATCAACAATAGTTCTATGAGCAACTCTATTAACAATAGTTCTATGAACAACTCTATCAACAATAGTTCTATGAACAACTCTATTAACAATAGTTCTATGAACAACTCTATTAACAATAGTTCTATGAGCAACTCTATTAACAATAGTTCTATGAACAACTCTATTAACAATAGTTCTATGAACAACTCTATTAACAATAGTTCTATGAGCAACTCTATTAACAATAGTTCTATGAACAACTCTATCAACAATAGTTCTATGAGCAACTCTATTAACAATAGTTCTATGAACAACTCTATCAACAATAGTTCTATGAACAACTCTATTAACAATAGTTCTATGAACAACTCTAGTAACAATAGTTCTATGAACAACTCTATTAGCAATAGTTCTATGAACAACTCTATTAACAATAGTTCTATGAACAACTCTATTAACAATAGTTCTATGAGCAACTCTATTAACAATAGTTCTATGAACAACTCTATCAACAATAGTTCTATGAGCAACTCTATTAACAATAGTTCTATGAACAACTCTATCAACAATAGTTCTATGAACAACTCTATTAACAATAGTTCTATGAGCAACTCTATTAACAATAGTTCTATGAACAACTCTATCAACAATAGTTCTATGAGCAACTCTATTAACAATAGTTCTATGAACAACTCTATCAACAATAGTTCTATGAGCAACTCTATTAACAATAGTTCTATGAACAACTCTATCAACAATAGTTCTATGAACAACTCTATTAACAATAGTTCTATGAACAACTCTATCAACAATAGTTCTATGAGCAACTCTATTAACAATAGTTCTATGAGCAACTCTATTAACAATAGTTCTATGAACAACTCTATTAACAATAGTTCTATGAACAACTCTATTAACAATAGTTCTATGAGCAACTCTATTAACAATAGTTCTATGAACAACTCTATCAACAATAGTTCTATGAGCAACTCTATTAACAATAGTTCTATGAACAACTCTATCAACAATAGTTCTATGAGCAACTCTATTAACAATAGTTCTATGAACAACTCTATCAACAATAGTTCTATGAACAACTCTATTAACAATAGTTCTATGAACAACTCTAGTAACAATAGTTCTATGAACAACTCTATTAGCAATAGTTCTATGAACAACTCTATTAACAATAGTTCTATGAACAACTCTATTAACAATAGTTCTATGAGCAACTCTATTAACAATAGTTCTATGAACAACTCTATTAACATTAGTTCTACGAACAACTCTATTAGCAATAGTTCTACGAACAACTCTATCAACAATAGTTCTATGAGCAACTCTATCAACAATAGTTCTATGAACAACTCTATTAACAATAGTTCTATGAACAACTCTATTAACAATAGTTCTATGAACCACTCTATCAACAATAGTTCTATGAACAACTCTATTAACAATAGTTCTATGAACAACTCTAGTAACAATAGTTCTATGAACAACTCTAGTAACAATAGTTCTATGAGCAACTCTATTAACAATAGTTCTATGAACAACTCTATCAACAATAGTTCTATGAGCAACTCTATTAACAATAGTTCTATGAGCAACTCTATCAACAATAGTTCTATGAACAACTCTAGTAACAATAGTTCTATGAACAACTCTATTAGCATTAGTTCTATGAACAACTCTATCAACAATAGTTCTACGAACAACTCTATCAACAATAGTTCTATGAACAACTCTAGTAACAATAGTTCTATGAACAACTCTATTAACAATAGTTCTATGAGCAACTCTATTAGCAATAGTTCTATGAGCAACTCTATCAACAATAGTTCTACGAACAACTCTATTAACAATAGTTCTATGAACAACTCTAGTAACAATAGTTCTATGAGCAACCCTATCAACAATAGTTCTATGAACAACTCTAGTAACAATAGTTCTATGAACAACTCTATTAACAATAGTTCTATGAGCAACTCTATTAACAATAGTTCTATGAACAACTCTATTAACAATAGTTCTATGAACAACTCTAGTAACAATAGTTCTATGAGCACCTCTATCAACAATAGTTCTATGAACAACTCTAGTAACAATAGTTCTATGAACAACTCTATTAACAATAGTTCTATGAGCAACTCTATTAACAATAGTTCTATGAACAACTCTATTAACATTAGTTCTACGAACAACTCTATTAGCAATAGTTCTACGAACAACTCTATCAACAATAGTTCTATGAACAACTCTAGTAACAATAGTTCTATGAGCAACTCTATTAACAATAGTTCTATGAACAACTCTATCAACAATAGTTCTATGAGCAACTCTATTAACAATAGTTCTATGAGCAACTCTATTAACAATAGTTCTATGAACAACTCTATTAACAATAGTTCTATGAACAACTCTATTAACAATAGTTCTATGAGCAACTCTATTAACAATAGTTCTATGAACAACTCTATCAACAATAGTTCTATGAGCAACTCTATTAACAATAGTTCTATGAACAACTCTATCAACGATAGTTCTATGAACAACTCTATTAACAATAGTTCTATGAACAACTCTAGTAACAATAGTTCTATGAACAACTCTATTAGCAATAGTTCTATGAACAACTCTATTAACAATAGTTCTATGAACAACTCTATTAACAATAGTTCTATGAGCAACTCTATTAACAATAGTTCTATGAACAACTCTATTAACATTAGTTCTACGAACAACTCTATTAGCAATAGTTCTACGAACAACTCTATCAACAATAGTTCTATGAACAACTCTATTAACAATAGTTCTATGAACAACTCTATCAACAATAGTTCTATGAGCAACTCTATTAACAATAGTTCTATGAGCAACTCTATTAACAATAGTTCTATGAACAACTCTATTAACAATAGTTCTATGAACAACTCTATTAACAATAGTTCTATGAGCAACTCTATTAACAATAGTTCTATGAACAACTCTATCAACAATAGTTCTATGAGCAACTCTATTAACAATAGTTCTATGAACAACTCTATCAACAATAGTTCTATGAACAACTCTATTAACAATAGTTCTATGAACAACTCTATTAACAATAGTTCTATGAGCAACTCTATTAACAATAGTTCTATGAACAACTCTATTAACAATAGTTCTATGAACAACTCTATTAACAATAGTTCTATGAGCAACTCTATTAACAATAGTTCTATGAACAACTCTATCAACAATAGTTCTATGAGCAACTCTATTAACAATAGTTCTATGAACAACTCTATCAACAATAGTTCTATGAACAACTCTATTAACAATAGTTCTATGAACAACTCTAGTAACAATAGTTCTATGAACAACTCTATTAGCAATAGTTCTATGAACAACTCTATTAACAATAGTTCTATGAACAACTCTATTAACAATAGTTCTATGAGCAACTCTATTAACAATAGTTCTATGAACAACTCTATTAACATTAGTTCTACGAACAACTCTATTAGCAATAGTTCTACGAACAACTCTATCAACAATAGTTCTATGAACAACTCTAGTAACAATAGTTCTATGAGCAACTCTATTAACAATAGTTCTATGAACAACTCTATCAACAATAGTTCTATGAACAACTCTAGTAACAATAGTTCTATGAACAACTCTTTTAACAATAGTTCTATGAGCAACTCTATTAACAATAGTTCTATGAACAACTCTATCAACAATAGTTCTATGAACAACTCTAGTAACAATAGTTCTATGAACAACTCTATTAACAATAGTTCTATGAACAACTCTATTAACAATAGTTCTATGAACAACTCTATCAACAATAGTTCTATGAACAACTCTATTAACAATAGTTCTATGAACAACTCTATTAACAATAGTTCTATGAGCAACTCTATTAACAATAGTTCTATGAACAACTCTATTAACAATAGTTCTATGAACAACTCTATTAACAATAGTTCTATGAGCAACTCTATTAACAATAGTTCTATGAACAACTCTATCAACAATAGTTCTATGAGCAACTCTATTAACAATAGTTCTATGAACAACTCTATTAACAATAGTTCTATGAGCAACTCTATTAACAATAGTTCTATGAACAACTCTATCAACAATAGTTCTATGAGCAACTCTATTAACAATAGTTCTATGAACAACTCTATCAACAATAGTTCTATGAGCAACTCTATTAACAATAGTTCTATGAACAACTCTATCAACAATAGTTCTATGAACAACTCTATTAACAATAGTTCTATGAACAACTCTAGTAACAATAGTTCTATGAACAACTCTATTAGCAATAGTTCTATGAACAACTCTATTAACAATAGTTCTATGAACAACTCTATTAACAATAGTTCTATGAGCAACTCTATTAACAATAGTTCTATGAACAACTCTATTAACATTAGTTCTACGAACAACTCTATTAGCAATAGTTCTACGAACAACTCTATCAACAATAGTTCTATGAACAACTCTATTAACAATAGTTCTATGAACAACTCTATCAACAATAGTTCTATGAGCAACTCTATTAACAATAGTTCTATGAGCAACTCTATTAACAATAGTTCTATGAACAACTCTATTAACAATAGTTCTATGAACAACTCTATTAACAATAGTTCTATGAGCAACTCTATTAACAATAGTTCTATGAACAACTCTATCAACAATAGTTCTATGAGCAACTCTATTAACAATAGTTCTATGAACAACTCTATCAACAATAGTTCTATGAACAACTCTATTAACAATAGTTCTATGAACAACTCTAGTAACAATAGTTCTATGAACAACTCTATTAGCAATAGTTCTATGAACAACTCTATTAACAATAGTTCTATGAACAACTCTATTAACAATAGTTCTATGAGCAACTCTATTAACAATAGTTCTATGAACAACTCTATTAACATTAGTTCTACGAACAACTCTATTAGCAATAGTTCTACGAACAACTCTATCAACAATAGTTCTATGAACAACTCTAGTAACAATAGTTCTATGAGCAACTCTATTAACAATAGTTCTATGAACAACTCTAGTAACAATAGTTCTATGAACAACTCTATTAACAATAGTTCTATGAGCAACTCTATTAACAATAGTTCTATGAACAACTCTATTAACAATAGTTCTATGAACAACTCTAGTAACAATAGTTCTATGAGCACCTCTATCAACAATAGTTCTATGAACAACTCTAGTAACAATAGTTCTATGAACAACTCTATTAACAATAGTTCTATGAGCAACTCTATTAACAATAGTTCTATGAACAACTCTATTAACATTAGTTCTACGAACAACTCTATTAGCAATAGTTCTACGAACAACTCTATCAACAATAGTTCTATGAACAACTCTAGTAACAATAGTTCTATGAGCAACTCTATTAACAATAGTTCTATGAACAACTCTATCAACAATAGTTCTATGAGCAACTCTATTAACAATAGTTCTATGAGCAACTCTATCAACAATAGTTCTATGAACAACTCTAGTAACAATAGTTCTATGAACAACTCTATTAGCATTAGTTCTATGAACAACTCTATCAACAATAGTTCTACGAACAACTCTATCAACAATAGTTCTATGAACAACTCTAGTAACAATAGTTCTATGAACAACTCTATTAACAATAGTTCTATGAGCAACTCTATTAGCAATAGTTCTATGAGCAACTCTATCAACAATAGTTCTACGAACAACTCTATTAACAATAGTTCTATGAACAACTCTAGTAACAATAGTTCTATGAGCAACCCTATCAACAATAGTTCTATGAACAACTCTAGTAACAATAGTTCTATGAACAACTCTATTAACAATAGTTCTATGAGCAACTCTATTAACAATAGTTCTATGAACAACTCTATTAACAATAGTTCTATGAACAACTCTAGTAACAATAGTTCTATGAGCACCTCTATCAACAATAGTTCTATGAACAACTCTAGTAACAATAGTTCTATGAACAACTCTATTAACAATAGTTCTATGAGCAACTCTATTAACAATAGTTCTATGAACAACTCTATTAACATTAGTTCTACGAACAACTCTATTAGCAATAGTTCTACGAACAACTCTATCAACAATAGTTCTATGAACAACTCTAGTAACAATAGTTCTATGAGCAACTCTATTAACAATAGTTCTATGAACAACTCTATCAACAATAGTTCTATGAGCAACTCTATTAACAATAGTTCTATGAGCAACTCTATTAACAATAGTTCTATGAACAACTCTATTAACAATAGTTCTATGAACAACTCTATTAACAATAGTTCTATGAGCAACTCTATTAACAATAGTTCTATGAACAACTCTATTAACAATAGTTCTATGAGCAACTCTATTAACAATAGTTCTATGAACAACTCTATTAACATTAGTTCTACGAACAACTCTATTAGCAATAGTTCTACGAACAACTCTATCAACAATAGTTCTATGAACAACTCTAGTAACAATAGTTCTATGAAAAACTCTAGTAACAATAGTTCTATGAGCAACTCTATTAACAATAGTTCTATGAACAACTCTATTAACAATAGTTCTATGAGCAACTCTATTAGCAATAGTTCTATGAGCAACTCTATCAACAATAGTTCTACGAACAACTCTATTAACAATAGTTCTATGAACAACTCTAGTAACAATAGTTCTATGAACAACTCTATTAACAATAGTTCTATGAACAACTCTATTAACAATAGTTCTATGAGCAACTCTATTAACAATAGTTCTATGAACAACTCTATCAACAATAGTTCTATGAACAACTCTATTAACAATAGTTCTATGAACAACTCTATTAACAATAGTTCTATGAGCAACTCTATTAACAATAGTTCTATGAACAACTCTAGTAACAATAGTTCTATGAACAACTCTATTAACAATAGTTCTATGAACAACTCTATTAACAATAGTTCTATGAGCAACTCTATTAACAATAGTTCTATGAACAACTCTATCAACAATAGTTCTATGAGCAACTCTATTAACAATAGTTCTATGAACAACTCTATTAACAATAGTTCTATGAACAACTCTAGTAACAATAGTTCTATGAGCAACTCTATTAACAATAGTTCTATGAACAACTCTATTAACAATAGTTCTATGAGCAACTCTATTAGCAATAGTTCTATGAGCAACTCTATCAACAATAGTTCTACGAACAACTCTATTAACAATAGTTCTATGAACAACTCTAGTAACAATAGTTCTATGAACAACTCTATTAACAATAGTTCTATGAACAACTCTATTAACAATAGTTCTATGAGCAACTCTATTAACAATAGTTCTATGAACAACTCTATCAACAATAGTTCTATGAACAACTCTAGTAACAATAGTTCTATGAACAACTCTATTAACAATAGTTCTATGAGCAACTCTAGTAACAATAGTTCTATGAGCAACCCTATCAACAATAGTTCTATGAACAACTCTAGTAACAATAGTTCTATGAACAACTCTATTAACAATAGTTCTATGAGCAACTCTATTAACAATAGTTCTATGAACAACTCTATTAACAATAGTTCTATGAACAACTCTATTAACAATAGTTCTATGAGCAACTCTATTAGCAATAGTTCTATGAGCAACTCTATCAACAATAGTTCTACGAACAACTCTATTAACAATAGTTCTATGAACAACTCTAGTAACAATAGTTCTATGAACAACTCTATTAACAATAGTTCTATGAACAACTCTATTAACAATAGTTCTATGAGCAACTCTATTAACAATAGTTCTATGAACAACTCTATCAACAATAGTTCTATGAGCAACTCTATTAACAATAGTTCTATGAACAACTCTATTAACAATAGTTCTACGAACAACTCTATTAACAATAGTTCTATGAACAACTCTAGTAACAATAGTTCTATGAGCAACTCTATTAACAATAGTTCTATGAACAACTCTATTAACATTAGTTCTACGAACAACTCTATTAGCAATAGTTCTACGAACAACTCTATCAACAATAGTTCTATGAACAACTCTAGTAACAATAGTTCTATGAGCAACTCTATTAACAATAGTTCTATGAACAACTCTATCAACAATAGTTCTATGAGCAACTCTATTAACAATAGTTCTATGAGCAACTCTATCAACAATAGTTCTATGAACAACTCTAGTAACAATAGTTCTATGAACAACTCTATTAGCATTAGTTCTATGAACAACTCTATCAACAATAGTTCTACGAACAACTCTATCAACAATAGTTCTATGAACAACTCTAGTAACAATAGTTCTATGAACAACTCTATTAACAATAGTTCTATGAGCAACTCTATTAGCAATAGTTCTATGAGCAACTCTATCAACAATAGTTCTACGAACAACTCTATTAACAATAGTTCTATGAACAACTCTAGTAACAATAGTTCTATGAGCAACCCTATCAACAATAGTTCTATGAACAACTCTAGTAACAATAGTTCTATGAACAACTCTATTAACAATAGTTCTATGAGCAACTCTATTAACAATAGTTCTATGAACAACTCTATTAACAATAGTTCTATGAACAACTCTAGTAACAATAGTTCTATGAGCACCTCTATCAACAATAGTTCTATGAACAACTCTAGTAACAATAGTTCTATGAACAACTCTATTAACAATAGTTCTATGAGCAACTCTATTAACAATAGTTCTATGAACAACTCTATTAACATTAGTTCTACGAACAACTCTATTAGCAATAGTTCTACGAACAACTCTATCAACAATAGTTCTATGAACAACTCTAGTAACAATAGTTCTATGAGCAACTCTATTAACAATAGTTCTATGAACAACTCTATCAACAATAGTTCTATGAGCAACTCTATTAACAATAGTTCTATGAGCAACTCTATTAACAATAGTTCTATGAACAACTCTATTAACAATAGTTCTATGAACAACTCTATTAACAATAGTTCTATGAGCAACTCTATTAACAATAGTTCTATGAACAACTCTATTAACAATAGTTCTATGAGCAACTCTATTAACAATAGTTCTATGAACAACTCTATTAACAATAGTTCTATGAACAACTCTATTAACAATAGTTCTATGAGCAACTCTATTAACAATAGTTCTATGAACAACTCTATCAACAATAGTTCTATGAGCAACTCTATTAACAATAGTTCTATGAACAACTCTATCAACAATAGTTCTATGAACAACTCTATTAACAATAGTTCTATGAACAACTCTAGTAACAATAGTTCTATGAACAACTCTATTAGCAATAGTTCTATGAACAACTCTATTAACAATAGTTCTATGAACAACTCTATTAACAATAGTTCTATGAGCAACTCTATTAACAATAGTTCTATGAACAACTCTATTAACATTAGTTCTACGAACAACTCTATTAGCAATAGTTCTACGAACAACTCTATCAACAATAGTTCTATGAACAACTCTAGTAACAATAGTTCTATGAGCAACTCTATTAACAATAGTTCTATGAACAACTCTATCAACAATAGTTCTATGAACAACTCTAGTAACAATAGTTCTATGAACAACTCTTTTAACAATAGTTCTATGAGCAACTCTATTAACAATAGTTCTATGAACAACTCTATCAACAATAGTTCTATGAACAACTCTAGTAACAATAGTTCTATGAACAACTCTATTAACAATAGTTCTATGAACAACTCTATTAACAATAGTTCTATGAACAACTCTATTAACAATAGTTCTATGAACAACTCTATTAGCAATAGTTCTATGAGCAACTCTATTAACAATAGTTCTATGAACAACTCTATTAACAATAGTTCTATGAGCAACTCTATTAACAATAGTTCTATGAACAACTCTATTAACAATAGTTCTATGAACAACTCTATTAACAATAGTTCTATGAACAACTCTAGTAACAATAGTTCTATGAACAACTCTATTAGCAATAGTTCTATGAGCAACTCTATTAACAATAGTTCTATGAACAACTCTATTAACATTAGTTCTACGAACAACTCTATTAGCAATAGTTCTACGAACAACTCTATCAACAATAGTTCTATGAACAACTCTAGTAACAATAGTTCTATGAGCAACTCTATTAACAATAGTTCTATGAACAACTCTATCAACAATAGTTCTATGAGCAACTCTATTAACAATAGTTCTATGAGCAACTCTATTAACAATAGTTCTATGAACAACTCTATTAACAATAGTTCTATGAACAACTCTATCAACAATAGTTCTATGAACAACTCTAGTAACAATAGTTCTATGAGCAACTCTATTAACAATAGTTCTATGAACAACTCTATCAACAATAGTTCTATGAGCAACTCTATTAACAATAGTTCTATGAGCAACTCTATTAACAATAGTTCTATGAACAACTCAATTAACAATAGTTCTATGAACAACTCTATTAACAATAGTTCTATGAGCAACTCTATTAACAATAGTTCTATGAACAACTCTATCAACAATAGTTCTATGAGCAACTCTATTAACAATAGTTCTATGAACAACTCTATCAACAATAGTTCTATGAACAACTCTATTAACAATAGTTCTATGAACAACTCTAGTAACAATAGTTCTATGAACAACTCTATTAGCAATAGTTCTATGAACAACTCTATTAACAATAGTTCTATGAACAACTCTATTAACAATAGTTCTATGAGCAACTCTATTAACAATAGTTCTATGAACAACTCTATTAACATTAGTTCTACGAACAACTCTATCAACAATAGTTCTATGAACAACTCTAGTAACAATAGTTCTATGAACAACTCTATTAACAATAGTTCTATGAGCAACTCTATTAGCAATAGTTCTATGAGCAACTCTATCAACAATAGTTCTACGAACAACTCTATTAACAATAGTTCTATGAACAACTCTAGTAACAATAGTTCTATGAGCAACCCTATCAACAATAGTTCTATGAACAACTCTAGTAACAATAGTTCTATGAACAACTCTATTAACAATAGTTCTATGAGCAACTCTATTAACAATAGTTCTATGAACAACTCTATTAACAATAGTTCTATGAACAACTCTAGTAACAATAGTTCTATGAGCACCTCTATCAACAATAGTTCTATGAACAACTCTAGTAACAATAGTTCTATGAACAACTCTATTAACAATAGTTCTATGAGCAACTCTATTAACAATAGTTCTATGAACAACTCTATTAACATTAGTTCTACGAACAACTCTATTAGCAATAGTTCTACGAACAACTCTATCAACAATAGTTCTATGAACAACTCTAGTAACAATAGTTCTATGAGCAACTCTATTAACAATAGTTCTATGAACAACTCTATCAACAATAGTTCTATGAGCAACTCTATTAACAATAGTTCTATGAGCAACTCTATTAACAATAGTTCTATGAACAACTCTATTAACAATAGTTCTATGAACAACTCTATTAACAATAGTTCTATGAGCAACTCTATTAACAATAGTTCTATGAACAACTCTATCAACAATAGTTCTATGAGCAACTCTATTAACAATAGTTCTATGAACAACTCTATCAACAATAGTTCTATGAACAACTCTATTAACAATAGTTCTATGAACAACTCTATTAACAATAGTTCTATGAGCAACTCTATTAACAATAGTTCTATGAACAACTCTATTAACAATAGTTCTATGAACAACTCTATTAACAATAGTTCTATGAGCAACTCTATTAACAATAGTTCTATGAACAACTCTAGTAACAATAGTTCTATGAACAACTCTATTAGCATTAGTTCTATGAACAACTCTATCAACAATAGTTCTACGAACAACTCTATCAACAATAGTTCTATGAACAACTCTAGTAACAATAGTTCTATGAACAACTCTATTAACAATAGTTCTATGAGCAACTCTATTAGCAATAGTTCTATGAGCAACTCTATCAACAATAGTTCTACGAACAACTCTATTAACAATAGTTCTATGAACAACTCTAGTAACAATAGTTCTATGAACAACTCTATTAACAATAGTTCTATGAACAACTCTATTAACAATAGTTCTATGAGCAACTCTATTAACAATAGTTCTATGAACAACTCTATCAACAATAGTTCTATGAGCAACTCTATTAACAATAGTTCTATGAACAACTCTATTAACAATAGTTCTATGAACAACTCTATTAACAATAGTTCTATGAGCAACTCTATTAACAATAGTTCTATGAACAACTCTATCAACAATAGTTCTATGAGCAACTCTATTAACAATAGTTCTATGAACAACTCTATCAACAATAGTTCTATGAACAACTCTATTAACAATAGTTCTATGAACAACTCTATTAACAATAGTTCTATGAGCAACTCTATTAACAATAGTTCTATGAACAACTCTATTAACAATAGTTCTATGAACAACTCTATTAACAATAGTTCTATGAGCAACTCTATTAACAATAGTTCTATGAACAACTCTATCAACAATAGTTCTATGAGCAACTCTATTAACAATAGTTCTATGAACAACTCTATCAACAATAGTTCTATGAACAACTCTATTAACAATAGTTCTATGAACAACTCTAGTAACAATAGTTCTATGAACAACTCTATTAACAATAGTTCTATGAACAACTCTATCAACAATAGTTCTATGAGCAACTCTATTAACAATAGTTCTATGAACAACTCTATTAACAATAGTTCTATGAACAACTCTATTAACAATAGTTCTATGAACAACTCTATTAACAATAGTTCTATGAGCAACTCTATTAACAATAGTTCTATGAACAACTCTATCAACAATAGTTCTATGAGCAACTCTATTAACAATAGTTCTATGAACAACTCTATTAACAATAGTTCTATGAGCAACTCTATTAACAATAGTTCTATGAACAACTCTATCAACAATAGTTCTATGAGCAACTCTATTAACAATAGTTCTATGAACAACTCTATTAACAATAGTTCTATGAACAACTCTATTAACAATAGTTCTATGAGCAACTCTATTAACAATAGTTCTATGAACAACTCTATCAACAATAGTTCTATGAGCAACTCTATTAACAATAGTTCTATGAACAACTCTATCAACAATAGTTCTATGAACAACTCTATTAACAATAGTTCTATGAACAACTCTATTAACAATAGTTCTATGAGCAACTCTATTAACAATAGTTCTATGAACAACTCTATTAACAATAGTTCTATGAACAACTCTATTAACAATAGTTCTATGAGCAACTCTATTAACAATAGTTCTATGAACAACTCTATCAACAATAGTTCTATGAGCAACTCTATTAACAATAGTTCTATGAACAACTCTATCAACAATAGTTCTATGAACAACTCTATTAACAATAGTTCTATGAACAACTCTAGTAACAATAGTTCTATGAACAACTCTATTAACAATAGTTCTATGAACAACTCTATCAACAATAGTTCTATGAGCAACTCTATTAACAATAGTTCTATGAACAACTCTATCAACAATAGTTCTATGAACAACTCTATTAACAATAGTTCTATGAGCAACTCTATTAACAATAGTTCTATGAACAACTCTAGTAACAATAGTTCTATGAACAACTCTATTAACAATAGTTCTATGAGCAACTCTATTAACAATAGTTCTATGAACAACTCTATCAACAATAGTTCTATGAGCAACTCTATTAACAATAGTTCTATGAACAACTCTATCAACAATAGTTCTATGAACAACTCTATTAACAATAGTTCTATGAACAACTCTATTAACAATAGTTCTATGAGCAACTCTATTAACAATAGTTCTATGAACAACTCTATTAACAATAGTTCTATGAACAACTCTATTAACAATAGTTCTATGAGCAACTCTATTAACAATAGTTCTATGAACAACTCTATCAACAATAGTTCTATGAGCAACTCTATTAACAATAGTTCTATGAACAACTCTATCAACAATAGTTCTATGAACAACTCTATTAACAATAGTTCTATGAACAACTCTAGTAACAATAGTTCTATGAACAACTCTATTAGCAATAGTTCTATGAACAACTCTATTAACAATAGTTCTATGAACAACTCTATTAACAATAGTTCTATGAGCAACTCTATTAACAATAGTTCTATGAACAACTCTATCAACAATAGTTCTATGAGCAACTCTATTAACAATAGTTCTATGAACAACTCTATCAACAATAGTTCTATGAACAACTCTATTAACAATAGTTCTATGAGCAACTCTATTAACAATAGTTCTATGAACAACTCTATCAACAATAGTTCTATGAGCAACTCTATTAACAATAGTTCTATGAACAACTCTATCAACAATAGTTCTATGAGCAACTCTATTAACAATAGTTCTATGAACAACTCTATCAACAATAGTTCTATGAACAACTCTATTAACAATAGTTCTATGAACAACTCTATCAACAATAGTTCTATGAGCAACTCTATTAACAATAGTTCTATGAGCAACTCTATTAACAATAGTTCTATGAACAACTCTATTAACAATAGTTCTATGAACAACTCTATTAACAATAGTTCTATGAGCAACTCTATTAACAATAGTTCTATGAACAACTCTATCAACAATAGTTCTATGAGCAACTCTATTAACAATAGTTCTATGAACAACTCTATCAACAATAGTTCTATGAGCAACTCTATTAACAATAGTTCTATGAACAACTCTATCAACAATAGTTCTATGAACAACTCTATTAACAATAGTTCTATGAACAACTCTAGTAACAATAGTTCTATGAACAACTCTATTAGCAATAGTTCTATGAACAACTCTATTAACAATAGTTCTATGAACAACTCTATTAACAATAGTTCTATGAGCAACTCTATTAACAATAGTTCTATGAACAACTCTATTAACATTAGTTCTACGAACAACTCTATTAGCAATAGTTCTACGAACAACTCTATCAACAATAGTTCTATGAGCAACTCTATCAACAATAGTTCTATGAACAACTCTATTAACAATAGTTCTATGAACAACTCTATTAACAATAGTTCTATGAACCACTCTATCAACAATAGTTCTATGAACAACTCTATTAACAATAGTTCTATGAACAACTCTAGTAACAATAGTTCTATGAACAACTCTAGTAACAATAGTTCTATGAGCAACTCTATTAACAATAGTTCTATGAACAACTCTATCAACAATAGTTCTATGAGCAACTCTATTAACAATAGTTCTATGAGCAACTCTATCAACAATAGTTCTATGAACAACTCTAGTAACAATAGTTCTATGAACAACTCTATTAGCATTAGTTCTATGAACAACTCTATCAACAATAGTTCTACGAACAACTCTATCAACAATAGTTCTATGAACAACTCTAGTAACAATAGTTCTATGAACAACTCTATTAACAATAGTTCTATGAGCAACTCTATTAGCAATAGTTCTATGAGCAACTCTATCAACAATAGTTCTACGAACAACTCTATTAACAATAGTTCTATGAACAACTCTAGTAACAATAGTTCTATGAGCAACCCTATCAACAATAGTTCTATGAACAACTCTAGTAACAATAGTTCTATGAACAACTCTATTAACAATAGTTCTATGAGCAACTCTATTAACAATAGTTCTATGAACAACTCTATTAACAATAGTTCTATGAACAACTCTAGTAACAATAGTTCTATGAGCACCTCTATCAACAATAGTTCTATGAACAACTCTAGTAACAATAGTTCTATGAACAACTCTATTAACAATAGTTCTATGAGCAACTCTATTAACAATAGTTCTATGAACAACTCTATTAACATTAGTTCTACGAACAACTCTATTAGCAATAGTTCTACGAACAACTCTATCAACAATAGTTCTATGAACAACTCTAGTAACAATAGTTCTATGAGCAACTCTATTAACAATAGTTCTATGAACAACTCTATCAACAATAGTTCTATGAGCAACTCTATTAACAATAGTTCTATGAGCAACTCTATTAACAATAGTTCTATGAACAACTCTATTAACAATAGTTCTATGAACAACTCTATTAACAATAGTTCTATGAGCAACTCTATTAACAATAGTTCTATGAACAACTCTATCAACAATAGTTCTATGAGCAACTCTATTAACAATAGTTCTATGAACAACTCTATCAACAATAGTTCTATGAACAACTCTATTAACAATAGTTCTATGAACAACTCTAGTAACAATAGTTCTATGAACAACTCTATTAGCAATAGTTCTATGAACAACTCTATTAACAATAGTTCTATGAACAACTCTATTAACAATAGTTCTATGAGCAACTCTATTAACAATAGTTCTATGAACAACTCTATTAACATTAGTTCTACGAACAACTCTATTAGCAATAGTTCTACGAACAACTCTATCAACAATAGTTCTATGAACAACTCTATTAACAATAGTTCTATGAACAACTCTATCAACAATAGTTCTATGAGCAACTCTATTAACAATAGTTCTATGAGCAACTCTATTAACAATAGTTCTATGAACAACTCTATTAACAATAGTTCTATGAACAACTCTATTAACAATAGTTCTATGAGCAACTCTATTAACAATAGTTCTATGAACAACTCTATCAACAATAGTTCTATGAGCAACTCTATTAACAATAGTTCTATGAACAACTCTATCAACAATAGTTCTATGAACAACTCTATTAACAATAGTTCTATGAACAACTCTATTAACAATAGTTCTATGAGCAACTCTATTAACAATAGTTCTATGAACAACTCTATTAACAATAGTTCTATGAACAACTCTATTAACAATAGTTCTATGAGCAACTCTATTAACAATAGTTCTATGAACAACTCTATCAACAATAGTTCTATGAGCAACTCTATTAACAATAGTTCTATGAACAACTCTATCAACAATAGTTCTATGAACAACTCTATTAACAATAGTTCTATGAACAACTCTAGTAACAATAGTTCTATGAACAACTCTATTAGCAATAGTTCTATGAACAACTCTATTAACAATAGTTCTATGAACAACTCTATTAACAATAGTTCTATGAGCAACTCTATTAACAATAGTTCTATGAACAACTCTATTAACATTAGTTCTACGAACAACTCTATTAGCAATAGTTCTACGAACAACTCTATCAACAATAGTTCTATGAACAACTCTAGTAACAATAGTTCTATGAGCAACTCTATTAACAATAGTTCTATGAACAACTCTATCAACAATAGTTCTATGAACAACTCTAGTAACAATAGTTCTATGAACAACTCTTTTAACAATAGTTCTATGAGCAACTCTATTAACAATAGTTCTATGAACAACTCTATCAACAATAGTTCTATGAACAACTCTAGTAACAATAGTTCTATGAACAACTCTATTAACAATAGTTCTATGAACAACTCTATTAACAATAGTTCTATGAACAACTCTATCAACAATAGTTCTATGAACAACTCTATTAACAATAGTTCTATGAACAACTCTATTAACAATAGTTCTATGAGCAACTCTATTAACAATAGTTCTATGAACAACTCTATTAACAATAGTTCTATGAACAACTCTATTAACAATAGTTCTATGAGCAACTCTATTAACAATAGTTCTATGAACAACTCTATCAACAATAGTTCTATGAGCAACTCTATTAACAATAGTTCTATGAACAACTCTATTAACAATAGTTCTATGAGCAACTCTATTAACAATAGTTCTATGAACAACTCTATCAACAATAGTTCTATGAGCAACTCTATTAACAATAGTTCTATGAACAACTCTATCAACAATAGTTCTATGAGCAACTCTATTAACAATAGTTCTATGAACAACTCTATCAACAATAGTTCTATGAACAACTCTATTAACAATAGTTCTATGAACAACTCTAGTAACAATAGTTCTATGAACAACTCTATTAGCAATAGTTCTATGAACAACTCTATTAACAATAGTTCTATGAACAACTCTATTAACAATAGTTCTATGAGCAACTCTATTAACAATAGTTCTATGAACAACTCTATTAACATTAGTTCTACGAACAACTCTATTAGCAATAGTTCTACGAACAACTCTATCAACAATAGTTCTATGAACAACTCTATTAACAATAGTTCTATGAACAACTCTATCAACAATAGTTCTATGAGCAACTCTATTAACAATAGTTCTATGAGCAACTCTATTAACAATAGTTCTATGAACAACTCTATTAACAATAGTTCTATGAACAACTCTATTAACAATAGTTCTATGAGCAACTCTATTAACAATAGTTCTATGAACAACTCTATCAACAATAGTTCTATGAGCAACTCTATTAACAATAGTTCTATGAACAACTCTATCAACAATAGTTCTATGAACAACTCTATTAACAATAGTTCTATGAACAACTCTAGTAACAATAGTTCTATGAACAACTCTATTAGCAATAGTTCTATGAACAACTCTATTAACAATAGTTCTATGAACAACTCTATTAACAATAGTTCTATGAGCAACTCTATTAACAATAGTTCTATGAACAACTCTATTAACATTAGTTCTACGAACAACTCTATTAGCAATAGTTCTACGAACAACTCTATCAACAATAGTTCTATGAACAACTCTAGTAACAATAGTTCTATGAGCAACTCTATTAACAATAGTTCTATGAACAACTCTAGTAACAATAGTTCTATGAACAACTCTATTAACAATAGTTCTATGAGCAACTCTATTAACAATAGTTCTATGAACAACTCTATTAACAATAGTTCTATGAACAACTCTAGTAACAATAGTTCTATGAGCACCTCTATCAACAATAGTTCTATGAACAACTCTAGTAACAATAGTTCTATGAACAACTCTATTAACAATAGTTCTATGAGCAACTCTATTAACAATAGTTCTATGAACAACTCTATTAACATTAGTTCTACGAACAACTCTATTAGCAATAGTTCTACGAACAACTCTATCAACAATAGTTCTATGAACAACTCTAGTAACAATAGTTCTATGAGCAACTCTATTAACAATAGTTCTATGAACAACTCTATCAACAATAGTTCTATGAGCAACTCTATTAACAATAGTTCTATGAGCAACTCTATCAACAATAGTTCTATGAACAACTCTAGTAACAATAGTTCTATGAACAACTCTATTAGCATTAGTTCTATGAACAACTCTATCAACAATAGTTCTACGAACAACTCTATCAACAATAGTTCTATGAACAACTCTAGTAACAATAGTTCTATGAACAACTCTATTAACAATAGTTCTATGAGCAACTCTATTAGCAATAGTTCTATGAGCAACTCTATCAACAATAGTTCTACGAACAACTCTATTAACAATAGTTCTATGAACAACTCTAGTAACAATAGTTCTATGAGCAACCCTATCAACAATAGTTCTATGAACAACTCTAGTAACAATAGTTCTATGAACAACTCTATTAACAATAGTTCTATGAGCAACTCTATTAACAATAGTTCTATGAACAACTCTATTAACAATAGTTCTATGAACAACTCTAGTAACAATAGTTCTATGAGCACCTCTATCAACAATAGTTCTATGAACAACTCTAGTAACAATAGTTCTATGAACAACTCTATTAACAATAGTTCTATGAGCAACTCTATTAACAATAGTTCTATGAACAACTCTATTAACATTAGTTCTACGAACAACTCTATTAGCAATAGTTCTACGAACAACTCTATCAACAATAGTTCTATGAACAACTCTAGTAACAATAGTTCTATGAGCAACTCTATTAACAATAGTTCTATGAACAACTCTATCAACAATAGTTCTATGAGCAACTCTATTAACAATAGTTCTATGAGCAACTCTATTAACAATAGTTCTATGAACAACTCTATTAACAATAGTTCTATGAACAACTCTATTAACAATAGTTCTATGAGCAACTCTATTAACAATAGTTCTATGAACAACTCTATTAACAATAGTTCTATGAGCAACTCTATTAACAATAGTTCTATGAACAACTCTATTAACATTAGTTCTACGAACAACTCTATTAGCAATAGTTCTACGAACAACTCTATCAACAATAGTTCTATGAACAACTCTAGTAACAATAGTTCTATGAAAAACTCTAGTAACAATAGTTCTATGAGCAACTCTATTAACAATAGTTCTATGAACAACTCTATTAACAATAGTTCTATGAGCAACTCTATTAGCAATAGTTCTATGAGCAACTCTATCAACAATAGTTCTACGAACAACTCTATTAACAATAGTTCTATGAACAACTCTAGTAACAATAGTTCTATGAACAACTCTATTAACAATAGTTCTATGAACAACTCTATTAACAATAGTTCTATGAGCAACTCTATTAACAATAGTTCTATGAACAACTCTATCAACAATAGTTCTATGAACAACTCTATTAACAATAGTTCTATGAACAACTCTATTAACAATAGTTCTATGAGCAACTCTATTAACAATAGTTCTATGAACAACTCTAGTAACAATAGTTCTATGAACAACTCTATTAACAATAGTTCTATGAACAACTCTATTAACAATAGTTCTATGAGCAACTCTATTAACAATAGTTCTATGAACAACTCTATCAACAATAGTTCTATGAGCAACTCTATTAACAATAGTTCTATGAACAACTCTATTAACAATAGTTCTATGAACAACTCTAGTAACAATAGTTCTATGAGCAACTCTATTAACAATAGTTCTATGAACAACTCTATTAACAATAGTTCTATGAGCAACTCTATTAGCAATAGTTCTATGAGCAACTCTATCAACAATAGTTCTACGAACAACTCTATTAACAATAGTTCTATGAACAACTCTAGTAACAATAGTTCTATGAACAACTCTATTAACAATAGTTCTATGAACAACTCTATTAACAATAGTTCTATGAGCAACTCTATTAACAATAGTTCTATGAACAACTCTATCAACAATAGTTCTATGAACAACTCTAGTAACAATAGTTCTATGAACAACTCTATTAACAATAGTTCTATGAGCAACTCTAGTAACAATAGTTCTATGAGCAACCCTATCAACAATAGTTCTATGAACAACTCTAGTAACAATAGTTCTATGAACAACTCTATTAACAATAGTTCTATGAGCAACTCTATTAACAATAGTTCTATGAACAACTCTATTAACAATAGTTCTATGAACAACTCTATTAACAATAGTTCTATGAGCAACTCTATTAGCAATAGTTCTATGAGCAACTCTATCAACAATAGTTCTACGAACAACTCTATTAACAATAGTTCTATGAACAACTCTAGTAACAATAGTTCTATGAACAACTCTATTAACAATAGTTCTATGAACAACTCTATTAACAATAGTTCTATGAGCAACTCTATTAACAATAGTTCTATGAACAACTCTATCAACAATAGTTCTATGAGCAACTCTATTAACAATAGTTCTATGAACAACTCTATTAACAATAGTTCTACGAACAACTCTATTAACAATAGTTCTATGAACAACTCTAGTAACAATAGTTCTATGAGCAACTCTATTAACAATAGTTCTATGAACAACTCTATTAACATTAGTTCTACGAACAACTCTATTAGCAATAGTTCTACGAACAACTCTATCAACAATAGTTCTATGAACAACTCTAGTAACAATAGTTCTATGAGCAACTCTATTAACAATAGTTCTATGAACAACTCTATCAACAATAGTTCTATGAGCAACTCTATTAACAATAGTTCTATGAGCAACTCTATCAACAATAGTTCTATGAACAACTCTAGTAACAATAGTTCTATGAACAACTCTATTAGCATTAGTTCTATGAACAACTCTATCAACAATAGTTCTACGAACAACTCTATCAACAATAGTTCTATGAACAACTCTAGTAACAATAGTTCTATGAACAACTCTATTAACAATAGTTCTATGAGCAACTCTATTAGCAATAGTTCTATGAGCAACTCTATCAACAATAGTTCTACGAACAACTCTATTAACAATAGTTCTATGAACAACTCTAGTAACAATAGTTCTATGAGCAACCCTATCAACAATAGTTCTATGAACAACTCTAGTAACAATAGTTCTATGAACAACTCTATTAACAATAGTTCTATGAGCAACTCTATTAACAATAGTTCTATGAACAACTCTATTAACAATAGTTCTATGAACAACTCTAGTAACAATAGTTCTATGAGCACCTCTATCAACAATAGTTCTATGAACAACTCTAGTAACAATAGTTCTATGAACAACTCTATTAACAATAGTTCTATGAGCAACTCTATTAACAATAGTTCTATGAACAACTCTATTAACATTAGTTCTACGAACAACTCTATTAGCAATAGTTCTACGAACAACTCTATCAACAATAGTTCTATGAACAACTCTAGTAACAATAGTTCTATGAGCAACTCTATTAACAATAGTTCTATGAACAACTCTATCAACAATAGTTCTATGAGCAACTCTATTAACAATAGTTCTATGAGCAACTCTATTAACAATAGTTCTATGAACAACTCTATTAACAATAGTTCTATGAACAACTCTATTAACAATAGTTCTATGAGCAACTCTATTAACAATAGTTCTATGAACAACTCTATTAACAATAGTTCTATGAGCAACTCTATTAACAATAGTTCTATGAACAACTCTATTAACATTAGTTCTACGAACAACTCTATTAGCAATAGTTCTACGAACAACTCTATCAACAATAGTTCTATGAACAACTCTAGTAACAATAGTTCTATGAAAAACTCTAGTAACAATAGTTCTATGAGCAACTCTATTAACAATAGTTCTATGAACAACTCTATTAACAATAGTTCTATGAGCAACTCTATTAGCAATAGTTCTATGAGCAACTCTATCAACAATAGTTCTACGAACAACTCTATTAACAATAGTTCTATGAACAACTCTAGTAACAATAGTTCTATGAACAACTCTATTAACAATAGTTCTATGAACAACTCTATTAACAATAGTTCTATGAGCAACTCTATTAACAATAGTTCTATGAACAACTCTATCAACAATAGTTCTATGAGCAACTCTATTAACAATAGTTCTATGAACAACTCTATTAACAATAGTTCTATGAACAACTCTATTAACAATAGTTCTATGAGCAACTCTATTAACAATAGTTCTATGAACAACTCTATCAACAATAGTTCTATGAGCAACTCTATTAACAATAGTTCTATGAACAACTCTATCAACAATAGTTCTATGAACAACTCTATTAACAATAGTTCTATGAACAACTCTAGTAACAATAGTTCTATGAACAACTCTATTAACAATAGTTCTATGAGCAACTCTATTAACAATAGTTCTATGAACAACTCTATTAACAATAGTTCTATGAACAACTCTAGTAACAATAGTTCTATGAGCACCTCTATCAACAATAGTTCTATGAACAACTCTAGTAACAATAGTTCTATGAACAACTCTATTAACAATAGTTCTATGAGCAACTCTATTAACAATAGTTCTATGAACAACTCTATTAACAATAGTTCTATGAACAACTCTATCAACAATAGTTCTATGAGCAACTCTATTAACAATAGTTCTATGAACAACTCTATCAACAATAGTTCTATGAACAACTCTATTAACAATAGTTCTATGAACAACTCTAGTAACAATAGTTCTATGAACAACTCTATTAGCAATAGTTCTATGAACAACTCTATTAACAATAGTTCTATGAACAACTCTATTAACAATAGTTCTATGAGCAACTCTATTAACAATAGTTCTATGAACAACTCTATTAACATTAGTTCTACGAACAACTCTATTAGCAATAGTTCTACGAACAACTCTATCAACAATAGTTCTATGAACAACTCTATTAACAATAGTTCTATGAACAACTCTATCAACAATAGTTCTATGAGCAACTCTATTAACAATAGTTCTATGAGCAACTCTATTAACAATAGTTCTATGAACAACTCTATTAACAATAGTTCTATGAACAACTCTATTAACAATAGTTCTATGAGCAACTCTATTAACAATAGTTCTATGAACAACTCTATCAACAATAGTTCTATGAGCAACTCTATTAACAATAGTTCTATGAACAACTCTATCAACAATAGTTCTATGAACAACTCTATTAACAATAGTTCTATGAACAACTCTAGTAACAATAGTTCTATGAACAACTCTATTAGCAATAGTTCTATGAACAACTCTATTAACAATAGTTCTATGAACAACTCTATTAACAATAGTTCTATGAGCAACTCTATTAACAATAGTTCTATGAACAACTCTATTAACATTAGTTCTACGAACAACTCTATTAGCAATAGTTCTACGAACAACTCTATCAACAATAGTTCTATGAACAACTCTAGTAACAATAGTTCTATGAGCAACTCTATTAACAATAGTTCTATGAACAACTCTAGTAACAATAGTTCTATGAACAACTCTATTAACAATAGTTCTATGAGCAACTCTATTAACAATAGTTCTATGAACAACTCTATTAACAATAGTTCTATGAACAACTCTAGTAACAATAGTTCTATGAGCACCTCTATCAACAATAGTTCTATGAACAACTCTAGTAACAATAGTTCTATGAACAACTCTATTAACAATAGTTCTATGAGCAACTCTATTAACAATAGTTCTATGAACAACTCTATTAACATTAGTTCTACGAACAACTCTATTAGCAATAGTTCTACGAACAACTCTATCAACAATAGTTCTATGAACAACTCTAGTAACAATAGTTCTATGAGCAACTCTATTAACAATAGTTCTATGAACAACTCTATCAACAATAGTTCTATGAGCAACTCTATTAACAATAGTTCTATGAGCAACTCTATCAACAATAGTTCTATGAACAACTCTAGTAACAATAGTTCTATGAACAACTCTATTAGCATTAGTTCTATGAACAACTCTATCAACAATAGTTCTACGAACAACTCTATCAACAATAGTTCTATGAACAACTCTAGTAACAATAGTTCTATGAACAACTCTATTAACAATAGTTCTATGAGCAACTCTATTAGCAATAGTTCTATGAGCAACTCTATCAACAATAGTTCTACGAACAACTCTATTAACAATAGTTCTATGAACAACTCTAGTAACAATAGTTCTATGAGCAACCCTATCAACAATAGTTCTATGAACAACTCTAGTAACAATAGTTCTATGAACAACTCTATTAACAATAGTTCTATGAGCAACTCTATTAACAATAGTTCTATGAACAACTCTATTAACAATAGTTCTATGAACAACTCTAGTAACAATAGTTCTATGAGCACCTCTATCAACAATAGTTCTATGAACAACTCTAGTAACAATAGTTCTATGAACAACTCTATTAACAATAGTTCTATGAGCAACTCTATTAACAATAGTTCTATGAACAACTCTATTAACATTAGTTCTACGAACAACTCTATTAGCAATAGTTCTACGAACAACTCTATCAACAATAGTTCTATGAACAACTCTAGTAACAATAGTTCTATGAGCAACTCTATTAACAATAGTTCTATGAACAACTCTATCAACAATAGTTCTATGAGCAACTCTATTAACAATAGTTCTATGAGCAACTCTATTAACAATAGTTCTATGAACAACTCTATTAACAATAGTTCTATGAACAACTCTATTAACAATAGTTCTATGAGCAACTCTATTAACAATAGTTCTATGAACAACTCTATCAACAATAGTTCTATGAGCAACTCTATTAACAATAGTTCTATGAACAACTCTATCAACAATAGTTCTATGAACAACTCTATTAACAATAGTTCTATGAACAACTCTAGTAACAATAGTTCTATGAACAACTCTATTAGCAATAGTTCTATGAACAACTCTATTAACAATAGTTCTATGAACAACTCTATTAACAATAGTTCTATGAGCAACTCTATTAACAATAGTTCTATGAACAACTCTATTAACATTAGTTCTACGAACAACTCTATTAGCAATAGTTCTACGAACAACTCTATCAACAATAGTTCTATGAACAACTCTAGTAACAATAGTTCTATGAGCAACTCTATTAACAATAGTTCTATGAACAACTCTATCAACAATAGTTCTATGAACAACTCTAGTAACAATAGTTCTATGAACAACTCTTTTAACAATAGTTCTATGAGCAACTCTATTAACAATAGTTCTATGAACAACTCTATCAACAATAGTTCTATGAACAACTCTAGTAACAATAGTTCTATGAACAACTCTATTAACAATAGTTCTATGAACAACTCTATTAACAATAGTTCTATGAACAACTCTATTAACAATAGTTCTATGAACAACTCTATTAGCAATAGTTCTATGAGCAACTCTATTAACAATAGTTCTATGAACAACTCTATTAACAATAGTTCTATGAGCAACTCTATTAACAATAGTTCTATGAACAACTCTATTAACAATAGTTCTATGAACAACTCTATTAACAATAGTTCTATGAACAACTCTATTAACGTTAGTTCTATGAACAACTCTATTAACATTAGTTCTATGAGCAACTCTATTAACAATAGTTCTATGAACAACTCTATTAACATTAGTTCTACGAACAACTCTATTAGCAATAGTTCTACGAACAACTCTATCAACAATAGTTCTATGAACAACTCTAGTAACAATAGTTCTATGAGCAACTCTATTAACAATAGTTCTATGAACAACTCTATCAACAATAGTTCTATGAACAACTCTAGTAACAATAGTTCTATGAACAACTCTATTAGCAATAGTTCTATGAACAACTCTATTAACAATAGTTCTATGAGCAACTCTATTAGCAATAGTTCTATGAACAACTCTATCAACAATAGTTCTATGAACAACTCTAGTAACAATAGTTCTATGAACAACTCTATTATCAATAGTTCTATGAACAACTCTATCAACAATAGTTCTATGAACAACTCTAGTAACAATAGTTCTATGAACAACTCTATTAACAATAGTTCTATGAGCAACTCTATTAGCAATAGTTCTATGAACAACTCTATTAACAATAGTTCTATGAGCAACTCTATTAACAATAGTTCTATGAACAACTCTATTAACAATAGTTCTATGAGCAACTCTATTAACATTAGTTCTATGAACAACTCTAGTAACAATAGTTCTATGAACAACTCTATCAACAATAGTTCTATGAACAACTCTAGTAACAATAGCTCTATGAACAACTCTATTAACATTAGCTCTATGAACAACTCTATTAGCAATAGTTCTATGAGCAACTCTATTAACAATAGTTCTATGAACAACTCTATTAACAATAGTTCTATGAACAACTCTATTAACAATAGTTCTATGAACAACTCTATTAACAATAGTTCTATGAACAACTCTATTATCAATAGTTCTATGAACAACTCTATTAACAATAGTTCTATGAACAACTCTAGTAACAATAGTTCTATGAACAACTCTATTAACATTAGTTCTATGAACAACTCTATTAACAATAGTTCTATGAACAACTCTATTAGCAATAGTTCTATGAACAACTCTATTAACAATAGTTCTATGAACAACTCTAGTAACAATAGTTCTATGAACAACTCTATTAACATTAGTTCTATGAACAACTCTATTAACAATAGTTCTATGAACAACTCTATTAGCAATAGTTCTATGAACAACTCTATTAACAATAGTTCTATGAACAACTCTAGTAACAATAGTTCTATGAACAACTCTATTAACATTAGTTCTATGAACAACTCTATTAACAATAGTTCTATGAACAACTCTATTAACAATAGTTCTATGAGCAACTCTATTAACAATAGTTCTATGAACAACTCTATCAGCATTAGTTCTATGAACAACTCTATTAACAATAGTTCTATGAACAACTCTATCAGCATTAGTTCTATGAACAACTCTATTAACAATAGTTCTATGAACAACTCTATTAGCATTAGTTCTATGAACAACTCTATCAACAATAGTTCTACGAACAACTCTATCAACAATAGTTCGATGAACAACTCTAGTAACAATAGTTCTATGAACAACTCTATTAACAATAGTTCTATGAGCAACTCTATTAGCAATAGTTCTATGAGCAACTCTATCAACAATAGTTCTATGAACAACTCTATTAACAATAGTTCTATGAACAACTCTATTAACAATAGTTCTATGAGCAACTCTATTAACAATAGTTCTATGAGCAACTCTATTAACAATAGTTCTATGAGCAACTCTATTATCAATAGTTCTATGAACAACTCTATCAGCATTAGTTCTATGAACAACTCTATCAACAATAGTTCTATGAACAACTCTATTAGCATTAGTTCTATGAACAACTCTATTAACAATAGTTCTATGAACAACTCTGTTAGCAATAATTCTATGAACAACTCTATCAACAATAGTTCTATGAACAACTCTAGTAACAATAGTTCTATGAACAACTCTATTAGCATTAGTTCTATGAACAACTCTATCAACAATAGTTCTACGAACAACTCTATCAACAATAGTTCTATGAACAACTCTAGTAACAATAGTTCTATGAACAACTCTATTAACAATAGTTCTATGAGCAACTCTATTAGCAATAGTTCTATGAGCAACTCTATCAACAATAGTTCTACGAACAACTCTATTAACAATAGTTCTATGAACAACTCTAGTAACAATAGTTCTATGAGCAACCCTATCAACAATAGTTCTATGAACAACTCTAGTAACAATAGTTCTATGAACAACTCTATTAACAATAGTTCTATGAGCAACTCTATTAACAATAGTTCTATGAACAACTCTATTAACAATAGTTCTATGAACAACTCTAGTAACAATAGTTCTATGAGCACCTCTATCAACAATAGTTCTATGAACAACTCTAGTAACAATAGTTCTATGAACAACTCTATTAACAATAGTTCTATGAGCAACTCTATTAACAATAGTTCTATGAACAACTCTATTAACATTAGTTCTACGAACAACTCTATTAGCAATAGTTCTACGAACAACTCTATCAACAATAGTTCTATGAACAACTCTAGTAACAATAGTTCTATGAGCAACTCTATTAACAATAGTTCTATGAACAACTCTATCAACAATAGTTCTATGAGCAACTCTATTAACAATAGTTCTATGAGCAACTCTATTAACAATAGTTCTATGAACAACTCTATTAACAATAGTTCTATGAACAACTCTATTAACAATAGTTCTATGAGCAACTCTATTAACAATAGTTCTATGAACAACTCTATCAACAATAGTTCTATGAGCAACTCTATTAACAATAGTTCTATGAACAACTCTATCAACAATAGTTCTATGAACAACTCTATTAACAATAGTTCTATGAACAACTCTAGTAACAATAGTTCTATGAACAACTCTATTAGCAATAGTTCTATGAACAACTCTATTAACAATAGTTCTATGAACAACTCTATTAACAATAGTTCTATGAGCAACTCTATTAACAATAGTTCTATGAACAACTCTATTAACATTAGTTCTACGAACAACTCTATTAGCAATAGTTCTACGAACAACTCTATCAACAATAGTTCTATGAACAACTCTAGTAACAATAGTTCTATGAGCAACTCTATTAACAATAGTTCTATGAACAACTCTATCAACAATAGTTCTATGAACAACTCTAGTAACAATAGTTCTATGAACAACTCTTTTAACAATAGTTCTATGAGCAACTCTATTAACAATAGTTCTATGAACAACTCTATCAACAATAGTTCTATGAACAACTCTAGTAACAATAGTTCTATGAACAACTCTATTAACAATAGTTCTATGAACAACTCTATTAACAATAGTTCTATGAACAACTCTATTAACAATAGTTCTATGAACAACTCTATTAGCAATAGTTCTATGAGCAACTCTATTAACAATAGTTCTATGAACAACTCTATTAACAATAGTTCTATGAGCAACTCTATTAACAATAGTTCTATGAACAACTCTATTAACAATAGTTCTATGAACAACTCTATTAACAATAGTTCTATGAACTACTCTATTAACGTTAGTTCTATGAACAACTCTATTAACATTAGTTCTATGAGCAACTCTATTAACAATAGTTCTATGAACAACTCTATTAACATTAGTTCTACGAACAACTCTATTAGCAATAGTTCTACGAACAACTCTATCAACAATAGTTCTATGAACAACTCTAGTAACAATAGTTCTATGAGCAACTCTATTAACAATAGTTCTATGAACAACTCTATCAACAATAGTTCTATGAACAACTCTAGTAACAATAGTTCTATGAACAACTCTATTAGCAATAGTTCTATGAACAACTCTATTAACAATAGTTCTATGAGCAACTCTATTAGCAATAGTTCTATGAACAACTCTATCAACAATAGTTCTATGAACAACTCTAGTAACAATAGTTCTATGAACAACTCTATTATCAATAGTTCTATGAACAACTCTATCAACAATAGTTCTATGAACAACTCTAGTAACAATAGTTCTATGAACAACTCTATTAACAATAGTTCTATGAGCAACTCTATTAGCAATAGTTCTATGAACAACTCTATTAACAATAGTTCTATGAGCAACTCTATTAACAATAGTTCTATGAACAACTCTATTAACAATAGTTCTATGAGCAACTCTATTAACATTAGTTCTATGAACAACTCTAGTAACAATAGTTCTATGAACAACTCTATCAACAATAGTTCTATGAACAACTCTAGTAACAATAGCTCTATGAACAACTCTATTAACATTAGCTCTATGAACAACTCTATTAGCAATAGTTCTATGAGCAACTCTATTAACAATAGTTCTATGAACAACTCTATTAACAATAGTTCTATGAACAACTCTATTAACAATAGTTCTATGAACAACTCTATTAACAATAGTTCTATGAACAACTCTATTATCAATAGTTCTATGAACAACTCTATTAACAATAGTTCTATGAACAACTCTAGTAACAATAGTTCTATGAACAACTCTATTAACATTAGTTCTATGAACAACTCTATTAACAATAGTTCTATGAACAACTCTATTAGCAATAGTTCTATGAACAACTCTATTAACAATAGTTCTATGAGCAACTCTATTAACAATAGTTCTATGAACAACTCTATTAACATTAGTTCTACGAACAACTCTATTAGCAATAGTTCTACGAACAACTCTATCAACAATAGTTCTATGAACAACTCTAGTAACAATAGTTCTATGAGCAACTCTATTAACAATAGTTCTATGAACAACTCTATCAACAATAGTTCTATGAACAACTCTAGTAACAATAGTTCTATGAACAACTCTATTAACAATAGTTCTATGAACAACTCTATTAACAATAGTTCTATGAACAACTCTATTAACAATAGTTCCACGAACAACTCTATTAACAATAGTTCTATGAGCAACTCTATTAGCAAGAGTTCTATGAACAACTCTATTAACAATAGTTCTATGAGCAACTCTATTAACAATAGTTCTATGAACAACTCTATCAACAATAGTTCTATGAACAACTCTAGTAACAATAGTTCTATGAACAACTCTATTAACAATAGTTCTATGAGCAACTCTATTAACAATAGTTCTATGAACAACTCTATTAACAATAGTTCTATGAGCAACTCTATTAGCAATAGTTCTATGAACAACTCTATTAACAATAGTTCTATGAACAACTCTATTAACAATAGTTCTATGAACAACTCTATTAACAATAGTTCTATGAGCAACTCTATTAACAATAGTTCTATGAGCAACTCTATTAACAATAGTTCTATGAACAACTCTATTAACAATAGTTCTTTGAACAACTCTATTAACAATAGTTCCACGAACAACTCTATTAACATTAGTTCTATGAACAACTCTATTAACAATAGTTCTATGAGCAACTCTATTAGCAATAGTTCTATGAACAACTCTATTAACAATAGTTCTACGAACAACTCTAGTAACAATAGTTCTATGAACAACTCTAGTAACAATAGTTCTATGAACAACTCTATTAACAATAGTTCTATGAACAACTCTATTAACAATAGTTCTATGAACAACTCTATTAACAATAGTTCTATGAACAACTCTATTAACAATAGTTCTATGAACAACTCTATTAACATTAGTTCTATGAACAACTCTATTAACAATAGTTCTATGAACAACTCTATTAACAATAGTTCTATGAACAACTCTATTAACAATAGTTCTATGAACAACTCTATTAACAATAGTTCCACGAACAACTCTATTAACAATAGTTCTATGAACAACTCTATTAACAATAGTTCTATGAGCAACTCTATTAGCAATAGTTCTATGAACAACTCTATTAACAATAGTTCTATGAACAACTCTATTAACAATAGTTCTATGAACAACTCTATTAACAATAGTTCTATGAACAACTCTATTAACATTAGTTCTATGAACAACTCTATTAACAATAGTTCTATGAACAACTCTATTAACAATAGTTCTATGAACAACTCTATTAACAATAGTTCTATGAACAACTCTATTAACAATAGTTCTATGAACAACTCTATTAACAATAGTTCTATGAACAACTCTATTAACAATAGTTCTATGAGCAACTCTATTAACAATAGTTCTATGAGCAACTCTATTAACAATAGTTCTATGAACAACTCTATTAACAATAGTTCTATGAGCAACTCTATTAACAATAGTTCTATGAGCAACTCTATTAACAATAGTTCTATGAACAACTCTATTAACAATAGTTCTATGAGCAACTCTATTAGCAATAGTTCTATGAGCAACTCTATCAACAATAGTTCTATGAACAACTCTATTAACAATAGTTCTATGAACAACTCTATTAACAATAGTTTTATGAACAACTCTATTAACAATAGTTCTATGAGCAACTCTATTAACAATAGTTCTATGAGCAACTCTATTAACAATAGTTCTATGAACAACTCTATTAACAATAGTTCTATGAACAACTCTATTAACAATAGTTCTATGAACAACTCTATTAACAATAGCTCTATGAACAACTCTATTAACAATAGTTCTATGAACAACTCTATTAACAATAGTTCTATGAGCAACTCTATTAACAATAGTTCTATGAGCAACTCTATTAACAATAGTTCTATGAACAACTCTATTAACAATAGTTCTATGAGCAACTCTATTAGCAATAGTTCTATGAGCAACTCTATCAACAATAGTTCTATGAACAACTCTATTAACAATAGTTCTATGAACAACTCTATTAACAATAGTTCTATGAACAACTCTATTAACAATAGTTCTATGAGCAACTCTATTAACAATAGTTCTATGAGCAACTCTATTAACAATAGTTCTATGAACAACTCTATTAACAATAGTTCTATGAGCAACTCTATTAACAATAGTTCTATGAGCAACTCTATTAACAATAGTTCTATGAACAACTCTATTAACAATAGTTCTATGAGCAACTCTATTAACAATAGTTCTATGAACAACTCTATTAACATTAGTTCTATGAGCAACTCTATTAACAATAGTTCTATGAACAACTCTAGTAACAATAGTTCTATGAACAACTCTATTAACAATAGTTCTATGAGCAACTCTATTAACAATAGTTCTATGAACAACTCTATTAACAATAGTTCTATGAACAACTCTATTAACAATAGTTCTATGAACAACTCTATTAACAATAGTTCTATGAACAACTCTATTAACAATAGTTCTATGAACAACTCTATTAACAATAGTTCTATGAACAACTCTATTAACAATAGCTCTATGAACAACTCTATTAACAATAGTTCTATGAACAACTCTAGTAACAATAGTTCTATGAGCAACTCTATTAACAATAGTTCTATGAACAACTCTATTAACATTAGTTCTATGAACAACTCTATTAACAATAGTTCTATGAGCAACTCTATTAGCAATAGTTCTACGAACAACTCTATTAACAATAGTTCTATGAACAACTCTAGTAACAATAGTTCTATGAACAACTCTATTAACAATAGTTCTATGAACAACTCTATTAACAATAGTTCTATGAACAACTCTATTAACAATAGTTCTATGAACAACTCTATTAACAATAGTTCTATGAACAACTCTATTAACAATAGTTCTATGAACAACTCTATTAACATTAGTTCTATGAACAACTCTATTAACAATAGTTCTATGAACAACTCTATTAACAATAGTTCTACGAACAACTCTATTAACAATAGTTCTATGAACAACTCTATTAACAATAGTTCCACGAACAACTCTATTAACAATAGTTCTATGAACAACTCTATTAACAATAGTTCTATGAACAACTCTATTAACATTAGTTCTATGAACAACTCTATTAACAATAGTTCTATGAGCAACTCTATTAGCAATAGTTCTATGAACAACTCTATTAACAATAGTTCTATGAACAACTCTAGTAACAATAGTTCTATGAACAACTCTAGTAACAATAGCTCTATGAACAACTCTATTAACAATAGTTCTATGAACAACTCTATTAACATTAGTTCTATGAACAACTCTAGTAACAATAGTTCTATGAACAACTCTATCAACAATAGTTCTATGAACAACTCTAGTAACATTAGCTCTATGAACAACTCTATTAACATTAGTTCTATGAACAACTCTATTAGCAATAGTTCTATGAGCAACTCTATTAACAATAGTTCTACGAACAACTCTATCAACAATAGTTCTATGAACAACTCTAGTAACAATAGTTCTATGAACAACTCTATTAGCATTAGTTCTATGAACAACTCTATCAACAATAGTTCTACGAACAACTCTATCAACAATAGTTCTATGAACAACTCTAGTAACAATAGTTCTATGAACAACTCTATTAACAATAGTTCTATGAGCAACTCTATTAGCAATAGTTCTATGAGCAACTCTATCAACAATAGTTCTATGAATAACTCTATTAACAATAGTTCTATGAACAACTCTATTAACAATAGTTCTATGAGCAACTCTATTAACAATAGTTCTATGAACAACTCTATCAGCATTAGTTCTATGAACAACTCTATTAACAATAGTTCTATGAACAACTCTATCAGCATTAGTTCTATGAACAACTCTATTAACAATAGTTCTATGAACAACTCTATTAGCATTAGTTCTATGAACAACTCTATCAACAATAGTTCTACGAACAACTCTATCAACAATAGTTCTATGAACAACTCTAGTAACAATAGTTCTATGAACAACTCTATTAACAATAGTTCTATGAACAACTCTATTAACAATAGTTCTATGAGCAACTCTATTAACAATAGTTCTATGAACAACTCTATCAGCATTAGTTCTATGAACAACTCTATTAACAATAGTTCTATGAACAACTCTATCAGCATTAGTTCTATGAACAACTCTATTAACAATAGTTCTATGAACAACTCTATTAGCATTAGTTCTATGAACAACTCTATCAACAATAGTTCTACGAACAACTCTATCAACAATAGTTCGATGAACAACTCTAGTAACAATAGTTCTATGAACAACTCTATTAACAATAGTTCTATGAGCAACTCTATTAGCAATAGTTCTATGAGCAACTCTATCAACAATAGTTCTATGAACAACTCTATTAACAATAGTTCTATGAACAACTCTATTAACAATAGTTCTATGAGCAACTCTATTAACAATAGTTCTATGAGCAACTCTATTAACAATAGTTCTATGAGCAACTCTATTATCAATAGTTCTATGAACAACTCTATCAGCATTAGTTCTATGAACAACTCTATCAACAATAGTTCTATGAACAACTCTATTAGCATTAGTTCTATGAACAACTCTATTAACAATAGTTCTATGAACAACTCTGTTAGCAATAATTCTATGAACAACTCTATCAACAATAGTTCTATGAACAACTCTAGTAACAATAGTTCTATGAACAACTCTATTAGCATTAGTTCTATGAACAACTCTATCAACAATAGTTCTACGAACAACTCTATCAACAATAGTTCTATGAACAACTCTAGTAACAATAGTTCTATGAACAACTCTATTAACAATAGTTCTATGAGCAACTCTATTAGCAATAGTTCTATGAGCAACTCTATCAACAATAGTTCTACGAACAACTCTATTAACAATAGTTCTATGAACAACTCTAGTAACAATAGTTCTATGAGCAACCCTATCAACAATAGTTCTATGAACAACTCTAGTAACAATAGTTCTATGAACAACTCTATTAACAATAGTTCTATGAGCAACTCTATTAACAATAGTTCTATGAACAACTCTATTAACAATAGTTCTATGAACAACTCTAGTAACAATAGTTCTATGAGCACCTCTATCAACAATAGTTCTATGAACAACTCTAGTAACAATAGTTCTATGAACAACTCTATTAACAATAGTTCTATGAGCAACTCTATTAACAATAGTTCTATGAACAACTCTATTAACATTAGTTCTACGAACAACTCTATTAGCAATAGTTCTACGAACAACTCTATCAACAATAGTTCTATGAACAACTCTAGTAACAATAGTTCTATGAGCAACTCTATTAACAATAGTTCTATGAACAACTCTATCAACAATAGTTCTATGAGCAACTCTATTAACAATAGTTCTATGAACAACTCTATTAACAATAGTTCTATGAACAACTCTAGTAACAATAGTTCTATGAACAACTCTATTAGCAATAGTTCTATGAACAACTCTATCAACAATAGTTCTATGAACAACTCTATCAACAATAGTTCTATGAGCAACTCTAGTAACAATAGTTCTATGAACAACTCTATTAACAATAGTTCTATGAACAACTTTATTAACAATAGTTCTATGAACAACTCTATTAACAATAGTTCTATGAACAACTCTATTAACAATAGTTCTATGAGCAACTCTATTAACAATAGTTCTATGAACAACTCTATTAACAATAGTTCTATGAGCAACTCTATTAACAATAGTTCTATGAACAACTCTATTAACAATAGTTCTATGAGCAACTCTATTAACAATAGTTCTATGAACAACTCTAGTAACAATAGTTCTATGAACAACTCTATTAACAATAGTTCTATGAACAACTTTATTAACAATAGTTCTATGAACAACTCTATTAACAATAGTTCTATGAACAACTCTATTATCAATAGTTCTATGAACAACTCTATTAACAATAGTTCTATGAACAACTCTATTAACAATAGTTCTATGAGCAACTCTATTAACAATAGTTCTATGAACAACTCTATTAACAATAGTTCTATGAGCAACTCTATTAACAATAGTTCTATGAACAACTCTAGTAACAATAGTTCTATGAACAACTCTATTAACAATAGTTCTATGAACAACTCTAGTAACAATAGTTCTATGAACAACTCTATTAGCATTAGTTCTATGAACAACTCTATCAACAATAGTTCTATGAACTAGAAATTCCACTGTCATACAGCCCACGACCAAAGTGATATTGGAAAAAAGAAAGGGTACTGATGGTTGAGAAATGCAATATTAGCAGTCAAATAGGATAACTGCAATGGTAGCTGTAATGTACTGGGTGTTATTATATACAACAAATAGTAATAATGAAAGGAAAACATTATATGTTTATATCTCTCCTCCTGCAAAAACAGAAATGCAATATTGGCCAATATTAGAAGTAAAATGCATTGATATTATTAGAATAACCAATATTATTTATATAGTAATAATAAAAAACCAATGCACAATTTTGTTTACATTTCCAAACGGCATAGCTAACAATATCACGAAGTTGTGATATTTATATAGATTTTTAGAAAATCTGTACTACGTAGTCATTGTCCTGTAGTCATCCAAACTTATAATTAATAATTGCAATAATCTCATTTGAACCGTTAGAAAAAATATCATCGTCATGCCTTTACTTACACTGCGTTAGATTTTTAGAAAGTCTGTACTACGTAGTCATTGTTCTGTAGTCATCCAAACTTATAGTTAATTATTGTAATAATCTCATAAGAAACGATAAAAAATATCATCGTCATTTGCTTGCCTTTACTTATACTGTGTTGGACATCAGTTAGAATGTGAAAGTATTTAAATGTGTTGGCAAATGAAAATGAAAAAATTGAAATCAGCAAAAATGAAACGATTTCTGTACTCCTATGTTAATGGCCAAAACCTTCGGCAATTCGACAATGCTATAGACTGGTGAAAAGTGCACGTTATCTTTTCGTGAAATGCGCAAGACATCGTCATACTTCATCGTTCTGTTATCTGTCCCTCGGCGTTTTAATTTCCGGTCTTAACTTTTATTAAACCAAGCTTTTCAAGTGTTTTGTGGCGATTTTCGTTGAAATTAATCTGTCTATTTGTGTATAATCCGATCAGATGGGTAAGTTTTAAGATATTATCGAAGGTTTACAAAGACTTGGTAACATATTTAAATAGGTTTAAATGTGCTTTGTATCGTTATTATACTTTAACGACTTTACATTCCGATGCTTAAATTTTTTGATGAAATTTATTGACGAGGGTTCGTCTCATTTTTGATTAATAATTTTCGTAAGTTGTGTGCGCATGCATTTATCATAAAACTCCCACACTTCCGCTCCGCTCGTGTGGTCGTGGGACAACTCTAGTAACAATAGTTCTATGAGCAACTCTATCAACAATAGTTCTATGAACAACTCTAGTAACAATAGTTCTATGAACAACTCTATTAGCAATAGTTCTATGAACAACTCTATTAACAATAGTTCTATGAACAACTCTATTAACAATAGTTCTATGAGCAACTCTATTAACAATAGTTCTATGAACAACTCTATTAACATTAGTTCTACGAACAACTCTATTAGCAATAGTTCTACGAACAACTCTATCAACAATAGTTCTATGAACAACTTTAGTAACAATAGTTCTATGAAAAACTCTAGTAACAATAGTTCTATGAACAACTCTATTAACAATAGTTCTATGAACAACTCTATTAGCAATAGTTCTATGAACAACTCTATTAACAATAGTTCTATGAGCAACTCTATTAACAATAGTTCTATGAACAACTCTATTAACAATAGTTCTATGAACAACTCTATTAACAATAGTTCTATGAACAACTCTATCAACAATAGTTCTATGAACAACTCTATTAACAATAGTTCTATGAACAACTCTAGTAACAATAGTTCTATGAACAACTCTATTAACAATAGTTCTATGAACAACTCTATTAACAATAGTTCTATGAGCAACTCTATTAACAATAGTTCTATGAACAACTCTATCAACAATAGTTCTATGAGCAACTCTATTAACAATAGTTCTATGAACAACTCTATCAACAATAGTTCTATGAACAACTCTATTAACAATAGTTCTATGAACAACTCTAGTAACAATAGTTCTATGAACAACTCTATTAGCAATAGTTCTATGAACAACTCTATTAACAATAGTTCTATGAACAACTCTATTAACAATAGTTCTATGAGCAACTCTATTAACAATAGTTCTATGAACAACTCTATTAACATTAGTTCTACGAACAACTCTATTAGCAATAGTTCTACGAACAACTCTATCAACAATAGTTCTATGAACAACTCTAGTAACAATAGTTCTATGAGCAACTCTATTAACAATAGTTCTATGAACAACTCTATCAACAATAGTTCTATGAACAACTCTAGTAACAATAGTTCTATGAACAACTCTTTTAACAATAGTTCTATGAGCAACTCTATTAACAATAGTTCTATGAACAACTCTATCAACAATAGTTCTATGAACAACTCTAGTAACAATAGTTCTATGAACAACTCTATTAACAATAGTTCTATGAACAACTCTATTAACAATAGTTCTATGAACAACTCTATTAACAATAGTTCTATGAACAACTCTATTAGCAATAGTTCTATGAGCAACTCTATTAACAATAGTTCTATGAACAACTCTATTAACAATAGTTCTATGAGCAACTCTATTAACAATAGTTCTATGAACAACTCTATTAACAATAGTTCTATGAACAACTCTATTAACAATAGTTCTATGAACAACTCTATTAACGTTAGTTCTATGAACAACTCTATTAACATTAGTTCTATGAGCAACTCTATTAACAATAGTTCTATGAACAACTCTATTAACATTAGTTCTACGAACAACTCTATTAGCAATAGTTCTACGAACAACTCTATCAACAATAGTTCTATGAACAACTCTAGTAACAATAGTTCTATGAGCAACTCTATTAACAATAGTTCTATGAACAACTCTATCAACAATAGTTCTATGAACAACTCTAGTAACAATAGTTCTATGAACAACTCTATTAGCAATAGTTCTATGAACAACTCTATTAACAATAGTTCTATGAGCAACTCTATTAGCAATAGTTCTATGAACAACTCTATCAACAATAGTTCTATGAACAACTCTAGTAACAATAGTTCTATGAACAACTCTATTATCAATAGTTCTATGAACAACTCTATCAACAATAGTTCTATGAACAACTCTAGTAACAATAGTTCTATGAACAACTCTATTAACAATAGTTCTATGAGCAACTCTATTAGCAATAGTTCTATGAACAACTCTATTAACAATAGTTCTATGAGCAACTCTATTAACAATAGTTCTATGAACAACTCTATTAACAATAGTTCTATGAGCAACTCTATTAACATTAGTTCTATGAACAACTCTAGTAACAATAGTTCTATGAACAACTCTATCAACAATAGTTCTATGAACAACTCTAGTAACAATAGCTCTATGAACAACTCTATTAACATTAGCTCTATGAACAACTCTATTAGCAATAGTTCTATGAACAACTCTATTAACAATAGTTCTATGAGCAACTCTATTAACAATAGTTCTATGAACAACTCTATTAACATTAGTTCTACGAACAACTCTATTAGCAATAGTTCTACGAACAACTCTATCAACAATAGTTCTATGAACAACTCTAGTAACAATAGTTCTATGAGCAACTCTATTAACAATAGTTCTATGAACAACTCTATCAACAATAGTTCTATGAACAACTCTAGTAACAATAGTTCTATGAACAACTCTATTAACAATAGTTCTATGAACAACTCTATTAACAATAGTTCCACGAACAACTCTATTAACAATAGTTCTATGAGCAACTCTATTAGCAATAGTTCTATGAACAACTCTATTAACAATAGTTCTATGAACAACTCTATTAACAATAGTTCTATGAACAACTCTATTAACAATAGTTCCACGAACAACTCTATTAACAATAGTTCTATGAGCAACTCTATTAGCAATAGTTCTATGAACAACTCTATTAACAATAGTTCTATGAGCAACTCTATTAACAATAGTTCTATGAACAACTCTATCAACAATAGTTCTATGAACAACTCTAGTAACAATAGTTCTATGAACAACTCTATTAACAATAGTTCTATGAGCAACTCTATTAACAATAGTTCTATGAACAACTCTATTAACAATAGTTCTATGAGCAACTCTATTAGCAATAGTTCTATGAACAACTCTATTAACAATAGTTCTATGAACAACTCTATTAACAATAGTTCTATGAACAACTCTATTAACAATAGTTCTATGAGCAACTCTATTAACAATAGTTCTATGAGCAACTCTATTAACAATAGTTCTATGAACAACTCTATTAACAATAGTTCTTTGAACAACTCTATTAACAATAGTTCCACGAACAACTCTATTAACATTAGTTCTATGAACAACTCTATTAACAATAGTTCTATGAGCAACTCTATTAGCAATAGTTCTATGAACAACTCTATTAACAATAGTTCTACGAACAACTCTATTAACAATGGTTCTATGAACAACTCTAGTAACAATAGTTCTATGAACAACTCTATTAACAATAGTTCTATGAACAACTCTATTAACAATAGTTCTATGAACAACTCTATTAACAATAGTTCTATGAACAACTCTATTAACAATAGTTCTATGAACAACTCTATTAACATTAGTTCTATGAACAACTCTATTAACAATAGTTCTATGAACAACTCTATTAACAATAGTTCTATGAACAACTCTATTAACAATAGTTCTATGAACAACTCTATTAACAATAGTTCCACGAACAACTCTATTAACAATAGTTCTATGAACAACTCTATTAACAATAGTTCTATGAGCAACTCTATTAGCAATAGTTCTATGAACAACTCTATTAACAATAGTTCTATGAACAACTCTATTAACAATAGTTCTATGAACAACTCTATTAACAATAGTTCTATGAACAACTCTATTAACATTAGTTCTATGAACAACTCTATTAACAATAGTTCTATGAACAACTCTATTAACAATAGTTCTATGAACAACTCTATTAACAATAGTTCTATGAACAACTCTATTAACAATAGTTCTATGAACAACTCTATTAACAATAGTTCTATGAACAACTCTATTAACAATAGTTCTATGAGCAACTCTATTAACACTAGTTCTATGAGCAACTCTATTAACAATAGTTCTATGAACAACTCTATTAACAATAGTTCTATGAGCAACTCTATTAACAATAGTTCTATGAGCAACTCTATTAACAATAGTTCTATGAACAACTCTATTAACAATAGTTCTATGAGCAACTCTATTAGCAATAGTTCTATGAGCAACTCTATCAACAATAGTTCTATGAACAACTCTATTAACAATAGTTCTATGAACAACTCTATTAACAATAGTTTTATGAACAACTCTATTAACAATAGTTCTATGAGCAACTCTATTAACAATAGTTCTATGAGCAACTCTATTAACAATAGTTCTATGAACAACTCTATTAACAATAGTTCTATGAACAACTCTATTAACAATAGTTCTATGAACAACTCTATTAACAATAGCTCTATGAACAACTCTATTAACAATAGTTCTATGAACAACTCTATTAACAATAGTTCTATGAGCAACTCTATTAACAATAGTTCTATGAGCAACTCTATTAACAATAGTTCTATGAACAACTCTATTAACAATAGTTCTATGAGCAACTCTATTAGCAATAGTTCTATGAGCAACTCTATCAACAATAGTTCTATGAACAACTCTATTAACAATAGTTCTATGAACAACTCTATTAACAATAGTTCTATGAACAACTCTATTAACAATAGTTCTATGAGCAACTCTATTAACAATAGTTCTATGAGCAACTCTATTAACAATAGTTCTATGAACAACTCTATTAACAATAGTTCTATGAGCAACTCTATTAACAATAGTTCTATGAGCAACTCTATTAACAATAGTTCTATGAACAACTCTATTAACAATAGTTCTATGAGCAACTCTATTAACAATAGTTCTATGAACAACTCTATTAACATTAGTTCTATGAGCAACTCTATTAACAATAGTTCTATGAACAACTCTAGTAACAATAGTTCTATGAACAACTCTATTAACAATAGTTCTATGAACAACTCTATTAACAATAGTTCTATGAGCAACTCTATTAACAATAGTTCTATGAACAACTCTATTAACAATAGTTCTATGAACAACTCTATTAACAATAGTTCTATGAACAACTCTATTAACAATAGTTCTATGAACAACTCTATTAACAATAGTTCTATGAACAACTCTATTAACAATAGTTCTATGAACAACTCTATTAACAATAGCTCTATGAACAACTCTATTAACAATAGTTCTATGAACAACTCTAGTAACAATAGTTCTATGAGCAACTCTATTAACAATAGTTCTATGAACAACTCTATTAACATTAGTTCTATGAACAACTCTATTAACAATAGTTCTATGAGCAACTCTATTAGCAATAGTTCTACGAACAACTCTATTAACAATAGTTCTATGAACAACTCTAGTAACAATAGTTCTATGAACAACTCTATTAACAATAGTTCTATGAACAACTCTATTAACAATAGTTCTATGAACAACTCTATTAACAATAGTTCTATGAACAACTCTATTAACAATAGTTCTATGAACAACTCTATTAACAATAGTTCTATGAACAACTCTATTAACATTAGTTCTATGAACAACTCTATTAACAATAGTTCTATGAACAACTCTATTAACAATAGTTCTATGAACAACTCTATTAACAATAGTTCTATGAACAACTCTATTAACAATAGTTCCACGAACAACTCTATTAACAATAGTTCTATGAACAACTCTATTAACAATAGTTCTATGAACAACTCTATTAACATTAGTTCTATGAACAACTCTATTAACAATAGTTCTATGAGCAACTCTATTAGCAATAGTTCTATGAACAACTCTATTAACAATAGTTCTATGAACAACTCTAGTAACAATAGTTCTATGAACAACTCTAGTAACAATAGCTCTATGAACAACTCTATTAACAATAGTTCTATGAACAACTCTATTAACATTAGTTCTATGAACAACTCTAGTAACAATAGTTCTATGAACAACTCTATCAACAATAGTTCTATGAACAACTCTATTAACATTAGCTCTATGAACAACTCTATTAACATTAGTTCTATGAACAACTCTATTAGCAATAGTTCTATGAGCAACTCTATTAACATTAGTTCTATGAGCAACTCTATTAACAATAGTTCTATGAACAACTCTAGTAACAATAGCTCTATGAACAACTCTATTAACAATAGTTCTATGAACAACTCTATTAACAATAGTTCTATGAACAACTCTATTAACAATAGTTCTATGAGCAACTCTATTAACAATAGTTCTATGAACAACTCTATTAACAATAGTTCTATGAACAACTCTATTAACAATAGTTCTATGAACAACTCTATTAACAATAGTTCTATGAACAACTCTATTAACAATAGTTCTATGAACAACTCTATTAACAATAGTTCTATGAACAACTCTATTAACAATAGCTCTATGAACAACTCTATTAACAATAGTTCTATGAACAACTCTAGTAACAATAGTTCTATGAGCAACTCTATTAACAATAGTTCTATGAACAACTCTATTAACATTAGTTCTATGAACAACTCTATTAACAATAGTTCTATGAGCAACTCTATTAGCAATAGTTCTACGAACAACTCTATTAACAATAGTTCTATGAACAACTCTAGTAACAATAGTTCTATGAACAACTCTATTAACAATAGTTCTATGAACAACTCTATTAACAATAGTTCTATGAACAACTCTATTAACAATAGTTCTATGAACAACTCTATTAACAATAGTTCTATGAACAACTCTATTAACAATAGTTCTATGAGCAACTCTATTAACAATAGTTCTATGAACAACTCTATCAGCATTAGTTCTATGAACAACTCTATTAACAATAGTTCTATGAACAACTCTATCAGCATTAGTTCTATGAACAACTCTATTAACAATAGTTCTATGAACAACTCTATTAGCATTAGTTCTATGAACAACTCTATCAACAATAGTTCTACGAACAACTCTATCAACAATAGTTCTATGAACAACTCTAGTAACAATAGTTCTATGAACAACTCTATTAACAATAGTTCTATGAACAACTCTATTAACAATAGTTCTATGAGCAACTCTATTAACAATAGTTCTATGAACAACTCTATCAGCATTAGTTCTATGAACAACTCTATTAACAATAGTTCTATGAACAACTCTATCAGCATTAGTTCTATGAACAACTCTATTAACAATAGTTCTATGAACAACTCTATTAGCATTAGTTCTATGAACAACTCTATCAACAATAGTTCTACGAACAACTCTATCAACAATAGTTCGATGAACAACTCTAGTAACAATAGTTCTATGAACAACTCTATTAACAATAGTTCTATGAGCAACTCTATTAGCAATAGTTCTATGAGCAACTCTATCAACAATAGTTCTATGAACAACTCTATTAACAATAGTTCTATGAACAACTCTATTAACAATAGTTCTATGAGCAACTCTATTAACAATAGTTCTATGAGCAACTCTATTAACAATAGTTCTATGAGCAACTCTATTATCAATAGTTCTATGAACAACTCTATCAGCATTAGTTCTATGAACAACTCTATCAACAATAGTTCTATGAACAACTCTATTAGCATTAGTTCTATGAACAACTCTATTAACAATAGTTCTATGAACAACTCTATTAGCAATAGTTCTATGAACAACTCTATCAACAATAGTTCTATGAACAACTCTAGTAACAATAGTTCTATGAACAACTCTATTAGCATTAGTTCTATGAACAACTCTATCAACAATAGTTCTACGAACAACTCTATCAACAATAGTTCTATGAACAACTTTAGTAACAATAGTTCTATGAACAACTCTATTAACAATAGTTCTATGAGCAACTCTATTAGCAATAGTTCTATGAGCAACTCTATCAACAATAGTTCTACGAACAACTCTATTAACAATAGTTCTATGAACAACTCTAGTAACAATAGTTCTATGAGCAACCCTATCAACAATAGTTCTATGAACAACTCTAGTAACAATAGTTCTATGAACAACTCTATTAACAATAGTTCTATGAGCAACTCTATTAACAATAGTTCTATGAACAACTCTATTAACAATAGTTCTATGAACAACTCTAGTAACAATAGTTCTATGAGCAACTCTATCAACAATAGTTCTATGAACAACTCTAGTAACAATAGTTCTATGAACAACTCTATTAACAATAGTTCTATGAGCAACTCTATTAACAATAGTTCTATGAACAACTCTATTAACATTAGTTCTACGAACAACTCTATTAGCAATAGTTCTACGAACAACTCTATCAATAATAGTTCTATGAACAACTCTAGTAACAATAGTTCTATGAGCAACTCTATTAACAATAGTTCTATGAACAACTCTATCAACAATAGTTCTATGAGCAACTCTATTAACAATAGTTCTATGAACAACTCTATTAACAATAGTTCTATGAACAACTCTAGTAACAATAGTTCTATGAACAACTCTATTAGCAATAGTTCTATGAACAACTCTATCAACAATAGTTCTATGAACAACTCTATCAACAATAGTTCTATGAGCAACTCTAGTAACAATAGTTCTATGAACAACTCTATTAACAATAGTTCTATGAACAACTTTATTAACAATAGTTCTATGAACAACTCTATTAACAATAGTTCTATGAACAACTCTATTAACAATAGTTCTATGAGCAACTCTATTAACAATAGTTCTATGAACAACTCTATTAACAATAGTTCTATGAGCAACTCTATTAACAATAGTTCTATGAACAACTCTATTAACAATAGTTCTATGAGCAACTCTATTAACAATAGTTCTATGAACAACTCTAGTAACAATAGTTCTATGAACAACTCTATTAACAATAGTTCTATGAACAACTTTATTAACAATAGTTCTATGAACAACTCTATTAACAATAGTTCTATGAACAACTCTATTATCAATAGTTCTATGAACAACTCTATTAACAATAGTTCTATGAACAACTCTATTAACAATAGTTCTATGAGCAACTCTATTAACAATAGTTCTATGAACAACTCTATTAACAATAGTTCTATGAGCAACTCTATTAACAATAGTTCTATGAACAACTCTAGTAACAATAGTTCTATGAACAACTCTATTAACAATAGTTCTATGAACAACTCTAGTAACAATAGTTCTATGAACAACTCTATTAGCATTAGTTCTATGAACAACTCTATCAACAATAGTTCTATGAACTAGAAATTCCACTGTCATACAGCCCACGACCAAAGTGATATTGGAAAAAAGAAAGGGTACTGATGGTTGAGAAATGCAATATTAGCAGTCAAATAGGATAACTGCAATGGTAGCTGTAATGTACTGGGTGTTATTATATACAACAAATAGTAATAATGAAAGGAAAAAATTATGTGTTTATATCTCTCCTCCTGCAAAAACAGAAATGCAATATTGGCCAATATTAGAAGTAAAATGCATTGATATTATTAGAATAACCAATATTATTTATATAGTAATAATAAAAAACCAATGCACAATTTTGTTTACATTTCCAAACGGCATAGCTAACAATATCACGAAGTTGTGATATTTATATAGATTTTTAGAAAATCTGTACTACGTAGTCATTGTCCTGTAGTCATCCAAACTTATAATTAATAATTGCAATAATCTCATTTGAACCGTTAGAAAAAATATCATCGTCATGCCTTTACTTACACTGCGTTAGATTTTTAGAAAGTCTGTACTACGTAGTCATTGTTCTGTAGTCATCCAAACTTATAGTTAATTATTGTAATAATCTCATAAGAAACGATAAAAAATATCATCGTCATTTGCTTGCCTTTACTTATACTGTGTTGGACATCAGTTAGAATGTGAAAGTATTTAAATGTGTTGGCAAATGAAAATGAAAAAATTGAAATCAGCAAAAATGAAACGATTTCTGTACTCCTATGTTAATGGCCAAAACCTTCGGCAATTCGACAATGCTATAGACTGGTGAAAAGTGCACGTTATCTTTTCGTGAAATGCGCAAGACATCGTCATACTTCATCGTTCTGTTATCTGTCCCTCGGCGTTTTAATTTCCGGTCTTAACTTTTATTAAACCAAGCTTTTCAAGTGTTTTGTGGCGATTTTCGTTGAAATTAATCTGTCTATTTGTGTATAATCCGATCAGATGGGTAAGTTTTAAGATATTATCGAAGGTTTACAAAGACTTGGTAACATATTTAAATAGGTTTAAATGTGCTTTGTATCGTTATTATACTTTAACGACTTTACATTCCGATGCTTAAATTTTTTGATGAAATTTATTGACGAGGGTTCGTCTCATTTTCGATTAATAATTTTCGTAAGTTGTGTGCGCATGCATTTATCATAAAACTCCCACACTTCCGCTCCGCTCGTGTGGTCGTGGGACAACTCTAGTAACAATAGTTCTATGAGCAACTCTATCAACAATAGTTCTATGAACAACTCTAGTAACAATAGTTCTATGAACAACTCTATTAACAATAGTTCTATGAGCAACTCTATTAACAATAGTTCTATGAACAACTCTATTAACAATAGTTCTATGAGCAACTCTATTAGCAATAGTTCTATGAACAACTCTATTAACAATAGTTCTATGAACAACTCTATTAACAATAGTTCTATGAACAACTCTATTAACAATAGTTCTATGAGCAACTCTATTAACAATAGTTCTATGAGCAACTCTATTAACAATAGTTCTATGAACAACTCTATCAACAATAGTTCTATGAACAACTCTATTAGCATTAGTTCTATGAACAACTCTATTAACAATAGTTCTATGAACAACTCTATTAGCATTAGTTCTATGAGCAACTCTATTAGCAATAGTTCTATGAACAACTCTATTAACAATAGTTCTATGAACAACTCTATTAACAATAGTTCTATGAACAACTCTATTAGCAATAGTTCTATGAACAACTCTATTAACAATAGTTCTATGAGCAACTCTATTAACAATAGTTCTATGAGCAACTCTATTAACAATAGTTCTATGAACAACTCTATTAACAATAGTTCTATGAACAACTCTATTAACAATAGTTCCACGAACAACTCTATTAACATTAGTTCTATGAACAACTCTATTAACAATAGTTCTATGAGCAACTCTATTAGCAATAGTTCTATGAACAACTCTATTAACAATAGTTCTACGAACAACTCTATTAACAATAGTTCTATGAACAACTCTAGTAACAATAGTTCTATGAACAACTCTATTAACAATAGTTCTATGAACAACTCTATTAACAATAGTTCTATGAACAACTCTATTAACAATAGTTCTATGAACAACTCTATTAACAATAGTTCTATGAACAACTCTATTAACATTAGTTCTATGAACAACTCTATTAACAATAGTTCTATGAACAACTCTATTAACAATAGTTCTATGAACAACTCTATTAACAATAGTTCTATGAACAACTCTATTAACAATAGTTCCACGAACAACTCTATTAACAATAGTTCTATGAACAACTCTATTAACAATAGTTCTATGAGCAACTCTATTAGCAATAGTTCTATGAACAACTCTATTAACAATAGTTCTATGAACAACTCTATTAACAATAGTTCTATGAACAACTCTATTAACAATAGTTCTATGAACAACTCTATTAACATTAGTTCTATGAACAACTCTATTAACAATAGTTCTATGAACTACTCTATTAACAATAGTTCTATGAACAACTCTATTAACAATAGTTCTATGAACAACTCTATTAACAATAGTTCTATGAACAACTCTATTAACAATAGTTCTATGAACAACTCTATTAACAATAGTTCTATGAGCAACTCTATTAACAATAGTTCTATGAGCAACTCTATTAACAATAGTTCTATGAACAACTCTATTAACAATAGTTCTATGAGCAACTCTATTAACAATAGTTCTATGAGCAACTCTATTAACAATAGTTCTATGAACAACTCTATTAACAATAGTTCTATGAGCAACTCTATTAGCAATAGTTCTATGAGCAACTCTATCAACAATAGTTCTATGAACAACTCTATTAACAATAGTTCTATGAACAACTCTATTAACAATAGTTTTATGAACAACTCTATTAACAATAGTTCTATGAGCAACTCTATTAACAATAGTTCTATGAGCAACTCTATTAACAATAGTTCTATGAACAACTCTATTAACAATAGTTCTATGAACAACTCTATTAACAATAGTTCTATGAACAACTCTATTAACAATAGCTCTATGAACAACTCTATTAACAATAGTTCTATGAACAACTCTATTAACAATAGTTCTATGAGCAACTCTATTAACAATAGTTCTATGAGCAACTCTATTAACAATAGTTCTATGAACAACTCTATTAACAATAGTTCTATGAGCAACTCTATTAGCAATAGTTCTATGAGCAACTCTATCAACAATAGTTCTATGAACAACTCTATTAACAATAGTTCTATGAACAACTCTATTAACAATAGTTCTATGAACAACTCTATTAACAATAGTTCTATGAGCAACTCTATTAACAATAGTTCTATGAGCAACTCTATTAACAATAGTTCTATGAACAACTCTATTAACAATAGTTCTATGAGCAACTCTATTAACAATAGTTCTATGAGCAACTCTATTAACAATAGTTCTATGAACAACTCTATTAACAATAGTTCTATGAGCAACTCTATTAACAATAGTTCTATGAACAACTCTATTAACATTAGTTCTATGAGCAACTCTATTAACAATAGTTCTATGAACAACTCTAGTAACAATAGTTCTATGAACAACTCTATTAACAATAGTTCTATGAACAACTCTATTAACAATAGTTCTATGAGCAACTCTATTAACAATAGTTCTATGAACAACTCTATTAACAATAGTTCTATGAACAACTCTATTAACAATAGTTCTATGAACAACTCTATTAACAATAGTTCTATGAACAACTCTATTAACAATAGTTCTATGAACAACTCTATTAACAATAGTTCTATGAACAACTCTATTAACAATAGCTCTATGAACAACTCTATTAACAATAGTTCTATGAACAACTCTAGTAACAATAGTTCTATGAGCAACTCTATTAACAATAGTTCTATGAACAACTCTATTAACATTAGTTCTATGAACAACTCTATTAACAATAGTTCTATGAGCAACTCTATTAGCAATAGTTCTACGAACAACTCTATTAACAATAGTTCTATGAACAACTCTAGTAACAATAGTTCTATGAACAACTCTATTAACAATAGTTCTATGAACAACTCTATTAACAATAGTTCTATGAACAACTCTATTAACAATAGTTCTATGAACAACTCTATTAACAATAGTTCTATGAACAACTCTATTAACAATAGTTCTATGAACAACTCTATTAACATTAGTTCTATGAACAACTCTATTAACAATAGTTCTATGAACAACTCTATTAACAATAGTTCTATGAACAACTCTATTAACAATAGTTCTATGAACAACTCTATTAACAATAGTTCCACGAACAACTCTATTAACAATAGTTCTATGAACAACTCTATTAACAATAGTTCTATGAACAACTCTATTAACATTAGTTCTATGAACAACTCTATTAACAATAGTTCTATGAGCAACTCTATTAGCAATAGTTCTATGAACAACTCTATTAACAATAGTTCTATGAACAACTCTAGTAACAATAGTTCTATGAACAACTCTAGTAACAATAGCTCTATGAACAACTCTATTAACAATAGTTCTATGAACAACTCTATTAACAATAGCTCTATGAACAACTCTATTAACAATAGTTCTATGAACAACTCTATTAACAATAGTTCTATGAACAACTCTATTAACAATAGTTCTATGAACAACTCTATTAACAATAGTTCTATGAACAACTCTATCAACAATAGTTCTATGAACAACTCTATTAACAATAGTTCCACGAACAACTCTATTAGCAATAGTTCCACGAACAACTCTATTAGCAATAGTTCCACGAACAACTCTATTAACAATAGTTCTATGAACAACTCTATTAACAATAGTTCTATGAACAACTCTAGTAACAATAGTTCTATGAACAACTCTAGTAACAATAGTTCTATGAACAACTCTATCAACAATAGTTCTATGAACAACTCTATTAGCATTAGTTCTATGAACAACTCTATTAACAATAGTTCTATGAACAACTCTATTAACAATAGTTCTATGAACAACTCTAGTAACAATAGTTCTATGAACAACTCTATCAACAATAGTTCTATGAACAACTCTATTAGCATTAGTTCTATGAACAACTCTATTAACAATAGTTCTATGAACAACTCTATTAGCATTAGTTCTATGTGCAAATTACTTACTTAACAATAGTTCTAGTGTTTGAAATTACCTGTGCAACAAGAGAGTAAAGATGAAGCAAAGGAAGGCATTCGAAACAAATCAAATCACCAGGTCTTCAATCGAAAATGCGGGATGTTATTGCTAATGTTCCGATGCACTGAGCTACACATAAAGGTCATGAAGCAATGCATCGACTGCATGAGGGGTTCGGAAAAATTCAATGATAGAATAGGGGTGTCGTCGCTTCTGACGTCACTGCTTTTAAAACGCTTGTGGCGTGAGCCACCCGTGCTAAAAAAATAGCAGATTTTTGAAAAGAAGGGGAGATTTTGCTCTCTGACTAGGCTACTGAGTTGATGTGCTGCTCTCTTCAGCTTTTAAGAGATCTTCAGCGTTTGTGGGTCTTGGTGGAGAAGGACCATTGTGATGCGGTGGAGACTGCTAGGCAGTAATATTGTTCATGCGAGTTAGTGTTTGACACTAACGACTATCATAGTTTCCGTTTGGTTAGTTGGGGCTATTGTGTTGTGGGCGTGTAACGCCTTGCGGTGTACAAGGAAGATGGGAAAGGAGAAGTTGGTGCACCAAGTTGGCGCTGTGGAACAACACGCTTTGTTGTTTTGCTGACAAATGACAGTTTCTAAATTTTATATGCCCACTGAGCTAGCGACAACTCTAAGAACTAAGGGTCACCCAGTATCCAGAAGCTGTAAATTAATGAGGTTTCATCTAACGGCTTTGGCTCCTTCGTAGACAAAAGCTAAGAAATCCTGCTGCAAGCTGGAATCACAGAAACTGTTTAAACTTGTGACAGCTGACCAAATTTTATTTCAATTCATATTCTAACAGCATAAATCGTACGTACCAAACAGTGGCGCAAATAGCCCACAAATATACAGTGATTAAACCATATATACTCAGATATACATGCGATAACGACATACCTTGCTTTGAAACATATTAAACAGTTTATATCTACTTTGTAATTTTAATGGTACAACTGATGCAATGGTCAGCCAGATGAAGAAATTAAAAATATTTTCTACAAAAAATAGCATTTTACAATTCCGTCTACAACCCAAGACAGCCAGTAAGCAATGATTTAATGTTCATATGCTCATTGGACATCATAAATAGCATAATATAAATAGGTTGTAATAGACAACAAGCATAACAAATCATCACTTCTCAGTGTGGGTTGGTGATTTTTCTGTACTCAGTTCAAATCTCTGAACTATCGGCAGCAAGAGCTTGAAGGCATCACGAACATAGCTCGTGCTGTTGGATGCCTCCAAAAACACATCTGTAATCATAGGATTAATACTATCTGGGCACTCAGAGTCATCCGCTGCCGTATTAAGACAATCATTGAACTTGAGGGAGAGTATGGTAATCTCCTTGCTGACCAACTTGAGGATGCTGCAAAAGTGGATAACTCTCAATAACAAAACCAGATCATTAGAGGAAAATAACAACTACATGCAGCAAGCATAGATGGTGTTTACAGGTGTCATGTCTGATCCGGGCAATGAGAAAATCTCTTTGAGGCATTCTCACTGTACTGGTTAACATAATATAGAATTACTGTAATCATGAACCATATGAAAGTAATAGTGTGATAAAAAAAATAAGTTGTCTTTACGAACTAATAATACTAGTTACTGTACAGCCATTAAATTAAAAAGTTAAGTTTATTTTCTCTTAATTGAAGGGCCAAAGGGGGGAGTTTGGGAGGATCTTGGAATGGATTATAGAATTTACATGCATTTTACGGTTCACATTACACAAATCCTTATAACGGATTATTTACGGTGTAAGATCGTCTATTGTACTAAAATTTAAAACTAACAAAATAAATACATTTCAATTTTTCTACATTCAGGCATACACGTGTACACAGATGTCATACGCGTGTACACAGATGTCATACGCGTGTACACAGATGTCATACGCGTGTACACAGATGTCATACGCGTGTACAAAGATGTCATACGCGTGTACACAGATGTCATACGCGTGTACACAGATGTCATACGCGTGTACACAGATGTCAAACGCGTGTACACAGATGTCATACGCGTGTACACAGATGTCAAACTCTTCAATCATCTTGAGTCCGTGCATTTCTAAACACTGAACTCTTTTGTTCTGTAAAAATATCAGATGCTGCTGACGCAATAGCTGCCAAAGATTACCTGACAAAGCATGAACTAACACTCTCTGTATCCACCTGGTTGTCGCCAAGCAAATCATGTGAGAGGAGAACTCCTGACTTATGGTAGATTTCCATCGCGCAAGATGTGAGCTCAGCGAAAGCGTCAATTGCCGCTTTGTGAATATCTACACCATCTATCTGGAAGGGGATAAAAACAGACTAGCTTTGTAATGAGAGAAACATACAAGAACTGGTAAAGCTGAAACTAGAGGACGGAAGAGCATTCCATTAAAACACGCTGTTAGCCAAGACCTGTAGTTAAGTTATGGTGTGCAACAGAAAGCTGTTTGTCATGTAGCCTACTTGGTTTTATCAGTATATGTTTTATTGTAAACAATATTCATAGCCCAATGTGACAAAAAGATTTAAATGAAATTTTTAGCACTTTTTAGCAAACTAACAGGTTTCAGCTGAAACAAGAGCTGCATCAGCTAAGATAAAAAAGACTGCAAATGAAATTTTATGACCACTCTCAAACTCGAAAAAGCATTTTAGTATTGCTGTTATAACAAATGTTGACGTGGTCATCCAAGTGCCAGTAATGAACTTTCATTTACTGATCTGCAAGTAAAATACCATGAAACTTCATAAAAAACTATATTAGCTAAAACTTGCACATGCTCTAATTTAACAATATTAGATCTCACGAAAATTTCCTTTTTCACAAAGGTTTTCATATAAAATTTTCAACATCACAGAGAAGATAACTCACCCTCTCCCCGGCATCCTGCCGTTGCAAGCAGTCGTCCAGCCAAGCCCGTGTCTTCTGCTCAACTTTTGTAATTCTTTCCAACTTTATGGGCAATCCGATTTGCTCGACCACATCATCGATATTCTCTGCAAAGTCGTAGCTGTCTTCACTACTGTCTGCAAAAAATACTCATTATCAAAGGTAACTTGTCAAAAGTCAAAAACTTGTACTAGAAGATCGCCAAGAACTATTGCAAGAAAAGCTTGCTGTCTTACTGTAATTAAAAAGATTTGAGTAGAACAGAATGAAAATTGTTTGGTAGTTACAGTCATAACTCAACATAATTACAAAATAATAATAAAATAATCAAAATTACAAAATACAGCATGCAAAAAATTGAGATATCAGGAAAATTCTGAGCAAACTTTTCTCTTGACATACGAGACAATGTTGAGATATGAGCACATGAGACAAAGTTGAGATATGAGCACAAGAGACAAAGTTGAGATATGAGCACATGAGACAAAGTTGAGATATGAGCACACGAGACAAAGTTGAGATATGAGCACACGAGACAAAGTTGAGATATGAGCACACGAGACAAAGCTGAGATATGAGCACACGAGACAAAGTTGAGATATGAGCACACGAGACAAAGTTGAGATATGAGCACACAAGACAAAGCTGAGATATGAGCACACGAGACAAAGTGGATATGCGCATACGAGACAAAGTTGATATATGAGCACATGAGACAAAGTTTAGATATGAGCACATGAGACAAAGTGGAGATATGAGCACACGAGACAAAGTTGATATATGAGCACACAAGACAGTAATAGATGTTATTGATGCGGCCATCTGGTGGCCAAGTATGAGAACATCGCTTGGTCTTTTTCGGCGGATCAGTTTGAAAAAGTTTTAAAGAGGTCAGTCAAAAGTGAAAGTAAAGCAAAACTAGAGAAACAAAGCGCCAAGCTGGACAAAATGAATAAAAACTGAAAACGAAGACAAAATTAGAATTAAATTTATTGCAAGATTAAAACTTATTTGCAAGTAAACTATTTGTGTAAACTATGCTGTGCATAACTAAGCCAACGTGTTAGCGACACTATTATTTATTCTTTATACAACTTCCTACCTGGTTCCATTATACAGTTCGTGGAAAATATATGTATATATAAGGAGCGGTCTCACTAGGAGAACAGACTAGTCGCAGCTCCACGACTAATGGAATTTCCTTTGGAATAAAGTGAACGAAAAACCACATTCATTTCTGTTACATTTATGCCACATTTCTTCAGATCTAGACCGTGCCTGAGTAAAGGCGCTGGCAAATCTTTTACAATAATAAGCGACAATGTTTGATTTATCACCATAATTACAATTTATCCAAAGTCAGAGGGAGCCGCAGCAGGGGAACGAAAGAGCCGCATGAAGTTCTGGAGCCACGGGTTGCCGACCCCTGATATAAACTATATAATCATGTAATGGCGATTTATCTCATATCTATCATTTCGAGAGTGAGTGATACTGTAACTAAAATGCAAGGGCCTTCTTGTCTTATAGTAAGCTCATTCCATGGCCTTCCACCGACACGAGCATTCATTAAGTAAATGGCTCTAATTATAATGAACACAAAACAGTTTTTTAGGTTAAAGTAGACAAATAAATATTAACAAAAATTCAAGATTTTTACAAATATCCCGATTCGATAATGCAAACTTGCAATAACGAATTGTTTAGCGATTTTCAAAAGTCGCCAAGCTCTAAAATAAACTCATCTAATCTAAATTTAAAGTTTATGTTATGTAGCATCACAAAAGTGTACTGTACTGAATGTGTACTGTACTGAATGTGTATTGTACTGAATGTGTATTGTACTGAATGTGTATTGTGCTGAATGTGTATTGTACTGAATGTGTACTGTACTGAATGTGTATTGTACTGAATGTGTACTGTACTGAATGTGTACTGTACTGAATGTGTATTGTACTGAATGTGTATTGTACTGAATGTGTATTGTACTGAATGTGTACTGTACTGAATGTGTATTGTACTGAATGTGTACTGTACTGAATGTGTATTGTACTGAATGTGTATTGTACTGAATGTGTATTGTACTGAATGTGTACTGTACTGAATGTGTATTGTACTGAATGTGTACTGTACTGAATGTGTATTGTACTGAATGTGTATTGTACTGAATGTGTATTGTACTGAATGTGTATTGTACTGAATGTGTACTGTACTGAATGTGTATTGTACTGAATGTGTATTGTACTGAATGTGTATTGTACTGAATGTGTATTGTACTGAATGTGTACTGTACTGAATGTGTATTGTACTGAATGTGTACTGTACTGAATGTGTATTGTACTGAATGTGTATTGTACTGAATGTGTATTGTACTGAATGTGTATTGTACTGAATGTGTATTGTACTGAATGTGTACTGTACTGAATGTGTATTGTACTGAATGTGTATTGTACTGAATGTGTATTGTACTGAATGTGTATTGTACTGAATGTGTACTGTACTGAATGTGTATTGTACTGAATGTGTACTGTACTGAATGTGTATTGTACTGAATGTGTATTGTACTGAATGTGTATTGTACTGAATGTGTATTGTACTGAATGTGTATTGTACTGAATGTGTATTGTACTGAATGTGTATTGTACTGAATGTGTATTGTACTGAATGTGTATTGTACTGAATGTGTATTGTACTGAATGTGTTGCAGTCAGGTCTTTCTCAGACCACTGTTAGTCGCTATATCTGCCTCGAAAGTAAGAACTCCATGCAGTACCGCACATAATAATGGTACATTATATTGCAAATTACAACCACTAGATAGATATTTGTAACTTACTGAGTATAGGTAGTGAATTCAAATAACCAAATCACATTGTTCCATCATAATATCTCGTTTTAAGTGATTTTTCCAGAGCCATGTAACGGACTAACATGTAATTAGTTATGTTATATAAGAAATAGTGATTTGAGATATGAAAGAATGGACTATGAGCTCCCCCTGGAGAGAGGTATGTCGGGTATGCCAATTATGCTCTCCTGGTATGTCGATGTACGACTGATGTCACTTCAGTTTTTTGAATGGCACAAACTTGTCAGGTAACTCCGTGGTTAATTATCTCCACCTGTTTATATTCTTGCACTCCATATAAGCTATTCAGTATAAATTAGTGAGTAGTTGCCAATATGGAAAAAAATTTGCCACTGAATACCAAGTGTTAACAGTTCCTAGAAGGCAGAATTGGCTAGAAAAATATTAAAACATTTTTCATTCATTCAAAAATAAGAAACTGACTAGGTATTGAACAAGCTGGTAAGATGATATTTATATGTATAATGATCAACAGCAACGAACACGCCGAGGAAGAATGTGCTTAAATATTTCATAGTGCCTTTTTGTGTTTTTGTCTCTAATTCATACATTGCGAGAAACTGCTACTAGCCCTACTCCACTAACTTACATGTAGTATATATATTATAATTATATATGACTGTTATTAGCCCTACTCCACTAACTTACATGTAGTATATACATTATAAATATATATGACTGTTATTAGCCCTACTCCACTAACTTACATGTAGTATATATATTATAATTATACATGGCTGTTATTAGCTCTACTCCACTAACTTACATGTAGTATATATATTATAATTATATATGGCTGTTATTAGCCCTACTCCACTAACTTACATGTAGTATATATATTATAATTATATATGGCTGTTATTAGCTCTACTCCACTAACTTACATGTAGTATATATATTATAATTATATATGACTGCTATTAGCCCTACTCCACTAACTTACATGTAGTATATATATTATAATTATATATGGCTGTTATTAGCCCTACTCCACTAACTTACATGTAGTATATATATTATAATTATATATGACTGCTACTAGCCCTACTCCACTAACTTACATGTAGTATATATATTATAATTATATATGACTGCTACTAGCCCTACTCCACTAACTTACATGTAGTTTATACACTATAAATATATATGACTGTTATTAGCTCTACTCCACTAACTTACATGTAGTATATATATTATAATTATATATGGCTGTTGATTGCAAGAAATATAAGTTGTCAAATTAAAGACTGTAAGTCAGCAACACTGACCAGTAGTATAACCAGCATGCTGATGCAGAAGGCAATACACAGACAATTTATATTAGCAAAGTTAAACGAAAAAGATGAAAAGTATCAAAAAATTTATATACATTGTAAAAATCGACTTGAAGAAAAAAATCTGAATTTATCGACTTAAATTGAAAGAATCGATCTCTTTCAATTATTAAAAAATATTTATTGTTTTCGAAAAAAATCATTTTTCCCTAAACCGTGATAGAAGAAACACATATGGAAAATGAAGAAGTCCGGCTATGAAGTGTAAAAGGACAACGAACCTTCTTCTGAATAATGTATAGCATTGAATGTGTCTGAGAGAGAGGATAGTCTAGCCTGGCAGGTGTCTGAAACATCTTCCACTGCACCGACACGCTCTGTTGCTGTGATAGAGAGTAGCTCAAGAGCCTCCAGACTCAACAGGCCTGTCACGAAAGTATCAAATTCTTAACAATCCAGCCACACAAGGGAAAAAGTCTCACAGTATCAGCCGAAATTAAATCATATGGCTCATCAGAGTAAAGTAATCTAACGTGGGAGTAATCACTCAAAGATCGATTTTGATGTCTTCTTAGCTCACTGCAAGCAGAAGCTGTACAAATTTTTAAGAGCTTTGTTGTACAAACAATGGTTCTGTTGCTTTGTTGGACAAACAATGGTTATGTTGCTTTGTTGGACAAACAATGGTTATGTTGCTTTTTTGTACAAACAATGGTTCCGTTGCTTTTTTGTACAAACCATGGTTCTTTTGCTTTGTTGTACAAACAATGGTTCCGTTGCTTTCATGTACAAACAATGGTTATGTTGCTTTTTTGTACAAACAATGGTTCTGTTGCTTTTTTGTACAAACAATGGTTCCGTTGCTTTTTTGTACAAACAATGGTTCCATTGCTTTTTTGTACAAACAATGGTTCCGTTGCTTTTTTGAACAAACAATGGTTCCGTTGCTTTCATGTACAAACAATGGTTATGTTGCTTTTTTGTACAAACAATGGTTCTGTTGCTTTTTTGTACAAACAATGGTTCCGTTGCTTTTTTGTACAAACAATGGTTCCATTGCTTTTTTGTACAAACAATGGTTCCGTTGCTTTTTTGAACAAACAATGGTTCCGTTGCTTTGTTGTACAAACAATGGTTCTGTTGCTTTTTTGTACAAACAAAGGTTCTGTTGCTTTTTTGTACAAACAATGGTTCTGTTGCTTTTTTGTACAAACAATGGTTCTGTTAGTTTGTTGTACAAACAATGGTTTTGTTGATTTGTTGTACAAAGCAAAGGTTCTTGTTATCTTAGCTGAACATGTCCGAGACTAGTGAAAAGGGAACCTCGACAACTGGAGACATGCCCGGTTGCAGAGAGCAATTTAAGGTTGGATATAATTTCTATCACCACCAGTAACCTATTTTAGGAACTGAACCCCCACCTGTTGTCTGTAAGACGGGCGTTCTCGACCAATAGACCTCGAAACTACAGCTTTTCGCTTGCTAATGTAAAGAACATTTATAATGCTCAATAACATGGTAGGCCTACTATGTTTCCAGAGACAGCTAGCTATTAACTTAAAGTGTGTGACAAGCAGAACGTACATCGTGTACAAGCAGTATACTGGGAGCAATGATCCATTTCAGTGCCGTAACCAAGTATTCATAAGCAGTAAAATACCGTTGCTTAGTATATGTGATGTAGCACATCCGATGATGTATCTGCAAGCGTTAGGCGTTATACTGCACTAACCTTGCAAGTATAATTTTTCGCAATCCATGTAGAATTATCCGCACATTGCAGATTAAAGGCATTGTCAAATTACACTATCAGAGCATATTTTGGAGATCAATACAGACGACAAACTAGAGCAGCCAATGTAATCAAATGGAATAACAGCTAACATAACTCAATATACAGACAGTGTTTGCTGAAAAGGTGACATTTCCTTTGAAAAGGCGAGAACAATCATTGATCGATAGCTGCCTCCTCAGCCAATGCGTTGACAAAAGAAGGTGAACTTGGTAACTGACTCGCAAGACTAGGCTAAATCAAGGGTGTTAAATGAATGGAAAAAATGTGAGTGCTGCTTATACACACTGTTTATCGCTAACTAAAAAACAACCTTCAAAGTTTGGTGTGCAGCTTACGCATGGCGGTGGCTCAAACATGAGGATTTACAGTATACCTTTATACATGATGGCAGCTCAAACACGAGAATTTACAGTATACCTTTATACATGGTGGCGGCTTAGACACAAGGATTTACAGTATACCTTTATACATGGTGGCGGCTCAAACACGAGAATTTACAGTATACCTTTATACATGGTGGCGGCTTAGACACAAGGATTTACAGTATACCTTTATGCATGGCGGCGGCTTAAACACGAGGATTTACAATCACTATGTTTCCATGATGCGCAGTGCTTCGGAGTTGCGCCCTCTCCGAATCATGGAAACGGCATCTTCGCACTGAAATTACTGTGCACTGATCAGTGCAAAGCCGGTGCAAATTCGCAGCAAGGAAACAGCAATTGCGCAGTGGCTGCGCATAGCTCTTATGCCGTGGAGACAGATTCTTCGAGGGCCATAAACTAGTACAAATGTTATTCCGCTAATCTTGTTTTTTTCGATTCTTCCGATCTTCTTTCACCTAAATTTAATTATGGTCTGCACCCACGAGGATGATGAAGTGATTACTTTCCTAGACTTTGTTATCGATGCCAAAACTTTTCGAAAAATAGATGGCAAGTCCTAAATTAACGTTTAAATAATATATTACTTAAAAATACTTATTAAAAATATATCACTTTGAAAAAATTGTGTTAAGGTTTGTAAAGCCTTGTGAATGTGCAATGTAAATAAAAGTATAATGATGACAGAAGCATAAAAAGACCGTTTCTGATGTTCGGTATCCATGATCGATTCAATTTCTCAATCAGGCGATTCGATTTATACAATTTCTCTTCTCTAGCTAATTTGCTGAAAACCACTGCGCAGCATGGAAGCGTACAATCCCCTCGACTTCGGAGGGGGCTGCATCGCAGTACTGCTCACCATGAAAACATAGTGATTATGCCTTTATGCATGCTGGTGGCTTAAACACGAGGATTTACAGTATACCTGTGTGCATGCTGGTGGCTTAAACACAAGGATGTACAGTATACCTTATTGCATACTGGTGGCTTAAACACGGGGATTTACAGTATACCTTTATGCATGCTGGTGGCTTAAACACGAGGATTTACAGTATACCTTTGTGCATGCTGGTGGCTTAAACACGAGGATTTATAGTATACCTTTATGCATGCTGGTGGCTTAAACACGAGGATTTACAGTATACCTTTATGCATGGTGGTGGATTAAACACGAGGATTTATAGTATACCTTTATGCATGCTGGTTGCTTAAACACGAGAATTTACAGTATACCTTTATGCATGGTGGTGGATTAAACACGAGGATTTATAGTATACCTTTATGCATGGTGGTGGATTAAACACAAGGATTTACAGTATACCTTTATGCATGGTGGTGGATTAAACACAAGGATTTACAGTATACCTTTATGCATGCTGGTGGCTTAAACACGATGATTTACAGTATACCTTTATGCATGGTGGTGGATTAAACACAAGGATTTACAGTATACCTTTATGCATGCTGGTGGCTTAAACACGAGGATTTACAGTATACCTTTATGCATGCTGGTGGATTAAACACGAGGATTTACAGTATACCTTTATGCATGGTGGTGGATTAAACACGAGGATTTACAGTATACCTTTATGCATGGTGGTGGATTAAACAAGGATTTACAGTATACCTTTATGCATGGTGGTGGATTAAACACAAGGATTTATAGTATACCTTTATGCATGGTGGTGGATTAAACACAAGGATTTACAGTACACCTTTATGCATGCTGGTGGATTAAACACGGGGATTTACAGTATACCTTTATGCATGGTGGTGGATTAAACAAGGATTTACAGTATACCTTTATGCATGCTGGTGGATTAAACACGGGGATTTACAGTATACCTTTATGCATGGTGGTGGCTTAAACACAAGGATTTACAATATACCTTTATGCATGGTGGTGGATTAAACACAAGGATTTACAGTACACCTTTATGCATGCTGGTGGATTAAACACGGGGATTTACAGTATACCTTTATGCATGCTGGTGGATTAAACACAAGGATTTATAGTACACCTTAATGCATGCTAGTGGCTTAAACACAAGGATTTACAGTACACCTTATTGCATACTGGTGGCTTAAACACGGGGATTTACAGGATACCTTTATGCGTGCTGGTGACTTAAACACGGGGATTTACAGTATACCTTTATGCATGGTGGTGGATTAAACACGGGGATTTACAGTATACCTTTATGCATGGTGGTGGCTTAAACACAAGGATTTACAGTATACCTTTATGCATGGTGGTGGATTAAACACAAGGATTTACAGTACACCTTTATGCATGCTGGTGGATTAAACACGGGGATTTACAGTATACCTTTATGCATGGTGGTGGATTAAACACGAGGATTTATAGTATACCTTTATGCATGGTGGTAGATTAAACACAAGGATTTACAGTATACCTTTATGCATGGTGGTGGATTAAACACAAGGATTTACAGTATACCTTTATGCAAGGTGGTGGATTAAACACGAGGATTTACAGTATACCTTTATGCATGGTGGTGGATTAAACACAAGGATTTACAGTATACCTTTATGCATGGTGGTGGATTAAACACAAGGATTTACAGTATACCTTTATGCATGGTGGTGGAGTAAACACAAGGATTTACAGTATACCTTTATGCATGGTGGTGGATTAAACACAAGGATTTACAGTTTACCTTTATGCATGGTGGTGGATTAAACACAAGGATTTACAGTATACCTTTATGCATGGTGGTGGATTAAACACAAGGATTTATAGTATACCTTTATGCATGGTGGTGGATTAAACACGAGGATTTACAGTATACCTTTATGCATGGTGGTGGCTTAAACACGAGGATTTACAGTATACTTTTATGCATGGTGGTGGATTAAACACGAGGATTTACAGTATACCTTTATGCATGGTGGTGGATTAAACACAAGGATTTACAGTACACCTTTATGCATGCTGGTGGATTAAACACGGGGATTTACAGTATACCTTTATGCATGCTGGTGGATTAAACACAAGGATTTATAGTACACCTTAATGCATGCTAGTGGCTTAAACACAAGGATTTACAGTACACCTTATTGCATACTGGTGGCTTAAACACGGGGATTTACAGGATACCTTTATGCGTGCTGGTGACTTAAACACGGGGATTTACAGTATACCTTTATGCATGGTGGTGGATTAAACACGGGGATTTACAGTATACCTTTATGCATGGTGGTGGCTTAAACACAAGGATTTACAGTATACCTTTATGCATGGTGGTGGATTAAACACAAGGATTTACAGTACACCTTTATGCATGCTGGTGGATTAAACACGGGGATTTACAGTATACCTTTATGCATGGTGGTGGATTAAACACGAGGATTTATAGTATACCTTTATGCATGGTGGTAGATTAAACACAAGGATTTACAGTATACCTTTATGCATGGTGGTGGATTAAACACAAGGATTTACAGTATACCTTTATGCAAGGTGGTGGATTAAACACAAGGATTTACAGTATACCTTTATGCATGGTGGTGGATTAAACACAAGGATTTACAGTATACCTTTATGCATGGTGGTGGATTAAACACAAGGATTTACAGTATACCTTTATGCATGGTGGTGGAGTAAACACAAGGATTTACAGTATACCTTTATGCATGGTGGTGGATTAAACACAAGGATTTACAGTTTACCTTTATGCATGGTGGTGGATTAAACACAAGGATTTACAGTATACCTTTATGCATGGTGGTGGATTAAACACAAGGATTTATAGTATACCTTTATGCATGGTGGTGGATTAAACACGAGGATTTACAGTATACCTTTATGCATGGTGGTGGCTTAAACACGAGGATTTACAGTATACTTTTATGCATGGTGGTGGATTAAACACGAGGATTTACAGTATACCTTTATGCATGGTGGTGGATTAAACACGAGGATTTACAGTATACCTTTATGCATGGTGGTGGCTTAAACACGAGGATTTACAGTATACCTTTATGCATGGTGGTGGATTAAACACGAGGATTTACAGTATACCTTTATGCATGGTGGTGGCTTAAACACGAGGATTTACAGTATACCTTTATGCATGGTGGTGGATTAAACACAAGGATTTACAGTATACCTTTATGCTCATCAAAAAGTGTGCTGTAGTTGATGAGAGCTGATGCACTGGGCTCCTCCGCAGTTGCTTTTTCGCTATTGAGTTTCGCTTCTCTCAGAGCCTATAAACAGCGGAGTTTTTAACTATCTCATAATAACAAGTTTGAAAAAAGCTTAAAAGACGGCAAGTACATGTCAAGTGTATATCTGTAAGATCACTTCTAACATCAAAAACAATCGCAAATGATAGAACAATACGGATATTTTCGGATAAAATCTATTAAAATTTGAGTAATATCATTCTCAAATGTAGCTGAGTGGCAAACAACAACCTCGGGTTATTGCAGGGAGCATATGAATATATTCTTATGACTCAGTACATATACAAATCCTGACTTTTATTCGTAAAGATCATGTACCGTAATTTCCGGACTATAAACCGCACCCCTATATAAGCTGCATCTGCTTCATTTTCCAAAAAAACGATAATAAAACAATACATAGGCCGCACCTTTGTATAGGTCGCAGAACTCAGGGCAGTGTTTTTTAACATGGCAGCAACTTTGCTGTTTGAACGAAACAGTGCCTAACGGCACCGTTTTGTATTAACTGACGCTTTTTAACCTAGTGTATAACGTAACATTACCGTTAGGCATTGTTTCACTTTTTCTTTCACCGCTAGAGGCGCACTAACCGGAGATTCTGGTTAATGCGCCCTAGCGATGAAAGAAAAGGCCACAGAATAGCCGCACCCTTATATAAGCTGCAGGGCTCAAAACATCAGAACAAAGTAGCAGGTAATAGTCCAAAAAGTATGGTAATTATGTTGGTTATTACACTAAAAGTATTAAAAACCTCCAAAGCTGTTTATAGCCTGATAGACTGGTGAGAAAAGCACCTCTTTGGTTCATTCTGAGATGCGTCTGCAGACTTTGGACAGACGCAGCTTGTAGAAGATTTACTGTGACTATTTACTCATGAGATTTGGTACAGGAGCAATTGTGGTTTGATGCCCTTCCTTGACCACCATTGGTCCTTGTGTTACCACAAACCTATTGATGATAAAACGGCACCGTAACCGCTGAACCACGCCGCTCCCAAGTAAAATATCTACACTAATAAAGCCCACTCTGTCATCGTGTCTGTCGGTCAGTCCACGACACCTTCATGCGTTTCCGCATTTCCACAAACAACACGCAGATAGTTCGTACCTTCTACCATGTGGCCAACATATTTTGTCCCAACTGCGTCTGGTTTCAGCCAAAAATCAGCCTTCTAAACATCCAGCTATGTGATGTTTAGGAGGCCTTCACACGCAATGCCAGGCATTCAGCTAGAACATCTATATTAATAAATCCGAATTTGTCTGTTTGTCTGTTCATGTGAACACTGTGTTTCCACATTTTTTGGCCGATTTTATGCGACTTCATACGATTATGATCCGTGCGTTCTGCCTAGTGTATGAAAGTGTTTAGTTCCAACCTCTGTCTGATTCCTGATAACCAGCCTCTTATGCAGCGCTAGTAGTCGATTTACCTGTGACAAGCTGTTAGAGCCACCCCTTAATAAGCCTTTAGTTTTGACATAGCCTGGGTCTGTCTCCTTGATTTGTTCCATTGTTTTCTTGCCAATAGTCTCAAGTACATCCAAGCCTGACTCAACAAGGACCTTAGTCTGTAAAAAACATAGATGCCTGGATACTATCATTAGGTAGCCTCCTATTTGCTAGAGATACAAAACTTGTTAAAGATAGAAAATATTGTGAAAAGAAAAATGATAAGCGACTATTGACCTAATATTACAATTTGATTGGTTTACTTCTAAGAAAAACATTGCAGCCAATCTTGCCGAGATCCATGATTTTAAAGCCGTAAAAGGAAGATGTGAAGCATCATTTCATGTTATTGAAACACCATGGAGCCAAACTATGCGAAGAAGATCTGTGTACACACGTATGTACTGATTTACAAAACTGCAAAGTTTTGAATAATTTGGAATGGCGTATGGGAAGAAAAACCACTTGGAACGTTGAGTCAAATATTTGACCAGATTTGGTACATCGAGGTGATTGTAAGTCGAGACTTAACTTACACAACAAGCTTAACAAAATATAGACATGTGATCCTGTTTATGTTGACATGACATGTGACATGTGTGGTAAGCAGACTATCAATTAGAGGATGACCCTTGATCAACTCCAACACAAACACCTTTAGCAATAACCGAACCTATCTGGGTTCTTTCAGATTACTATATGCAGGGGCCATAATTACGTACAAATGAAACGTTTAGACTTCAATTGCCTGCTCTTCATTATTTTAGGAAAAATATGGAAGTTAATTGATCGAGGTGCATATATGGTATGTGATAACTGAGTCAGATTTGTGGCGATGCATCAGTAAAAGCCATGTTCTGAGTTCTTTCTGAATATTTTAATGTCGTTAGGTTATATTAACCGAATGTGTTCAACATGCTAAAACAAAACAACTTACAGAAGTTGTTCCTTGTTAAAGTAATCGCTGTATCAGTTACATGTTGCTAAAATCAGCGGGGAGAAGATAACTCCAATGTTATATATACACATAGAAATAAAATAATTGATTACTGCATATGCCATTCTACAATAGATATATTTTTGATATTGTGTCACCGGTATCTCTCCAAAGTACGCACCAGGAATCTGAAAGCTTCCTTAACCCTTTCACTGCCGTAGACGCATAAATGCGTTTTCGTGGGACGACTGCCGTAGACGCATTATTGCGACTTTCCCTGCAATTGCGTAGTTACCTCATTTTATTATTCATTGACATCATAACCCACGGTCTTTAAGACTTTTATGAAATTGACAGTGTTGTCCGAATGTTTGTCTATAAATTAGCCTAAAATAACGAAGCAATTTTAAACTTTTGTTAGAGAATTTCTAATTTAATAACAAACATTTTTTTGTGTGAGTTAATTAATTACCGCGCGCGAGTCAGAAAACAGGTAATTAGTAATGTTGATGACATTATAGCCATTTCAGATTCAGATTTTCGTGATTATACAGATAATTAAAACAGCAGCACTGTCTCTGAGAGTGGTAAAAGTAATAATTTTGTAAGAGTAAGAAACATGGAAGATCGTTTTAGCTTCGCATCGATCATAGCATCACACAGCTTTATCATCGCACAAAGTATAGATCCATTGAATTTTTGCATAGCAATGATGGCTAAAATGTTAGCAAATTAAAATATGTAACAAAATTGTTCTAAATAGAGATTGAAATTGGAAAAAATACTGTTTACATATCATGAAGCTATATCGGCAATTTTCAGTAAAATGGCTGGCACTTAGCAGATACCCAAATTTGTACATGCTCGGCAGTGAAAGGGTTAAATGGACCACTGGCCGTAGCTAGAACCCAATCTGACAAACACATGTCATTATTTATTTCTTTGGTTCATGTCACCACGCTACCACTTATACATATTGGATTGGACGTTTTGTTATGCACGCCCATCAGAGGTGCACCTAGGAAATCCAGAATGAGTTATGTGACAATCGGTCAGTTATTGTATCTTACAAACATCATCTATTTATAAGGATCTTTGAGCATGGCTTCTGTGAATGTATCAAAAGACGTAGCCCTAGCCATTGCTGACTAGGGAAGAAGACACGCCATGCTTAATGTGTACCATTGTGTACCGTAGATATCTTAAAAAAGTACAGCCATCATTTTACAGTTGTAAGGAGTACATTATTGAAACTGCCATACGAGTACCTCATATGCATACCCCCTACACATAAACCCTTATGCACACCCCCTACACATAAACCCTTACCCACACCCCCTACACATAAACCTTTAACCACACCCCCTACACACACCACCTATGCATATCCCCTACCCACACCCTCAACAGTCAACACACACCACCTATATATACCCCCTACACACACCCCCTACACATAAACCCTTACCCACACCCCCTACACATACCACCTATATATACCCCCTACACACACCGCCTACACGTAAGGAATCTAAAGGCACTTCTGCAGTCGATTGTAATCTTACTTAAGCTCTTGTAGAGTAAATTTAATACATAGTAATTCTTTCTCTAACTCTTTCACATTCCTCTTGCGGATAGATTCACTGACCTTTGACTGAAGCTGATTGGTTATCCCAGAAACACCCCAACCAGCAAACCAATCAGAACCCTCCTCAGCCTTAATCTGAGCAGCTACAAAAGAAGATGAACTCTATGACCTGTATAGAGGTAAACAAAACTTTTGGATATCGCAGTTTACTTTTACCACTGGAGAAACACACCGGCAATCTATATCTATGTATAAACTGATTCTTTTTAATTTGACTCGGTTTCTGGAGCGTTTGATTGATATAAAATTTGTGATGTACTTTCGATTGAAAAATAGCTTTTACCTAATCCAAGCTCTTTATATTTTTGATAGAGTTCAAAGGTCACCTGATCGTATCGTTCAGGAAGGATGTGAATATGACTTTCTTATTCATTATATGAGACAATAGAAACTCTATCTAACAGAAATATGGAACCAACAAATCTCAAAAACAACAGATAATCCTAAAGGTGTCTTTACACCATGACGATTTGCTGGAGTTGGGCTTCCGCTGAGAGAGTGGGAAGGGTTTCTAGTCTGTTTATGATTTGAAACACATTTTTACAAAGACTTCACATCAACTCGAACTCTGACTATATAAAAAGGTACCATCATTTTTAGTCAATGAAATAAATACAAGATCGATATCTGTTCCAATTGCTTGTATTTTTGGCACTATTAACATAGCGAGACATTAATGGTAATCTCCATGCTGTACTCTGTCAATGATGACTATCAAAAACGGGAAAAACATAGTATGCAGCATTTCACCGTTGTTGCGTCGATGTTCTTCCGAAACGTCTTTACAATGTTGTAAAGACATTTTTACAACCTATTTATAAGGATGCGATTTTTATACCACTATTTAATTATAAATATTTAAATATATAAAGTACTATAATGGTATATAATCCGTCATATATTTAAATATATACTGTATATGTTGTTTCATCTGTTGTTTTATGCAAAACAGACTTTGTCAACGCGGAAGCAACTTCAATAAATCAACCTGGTGTACATGCACCTTAGCCTAACAAATCTTCTACACCAGACAAACTTATACTTTGTAATAGATAGATTTATCAAAACAATGTTGCTCAATTAGCTCATGGCTGACAAGGGGCGCGGTTGTAATTGACAGTGTCCTAATTTCTATGAATGCAATGTGCTAACAGCTATTCTACATACAGGTGCCATCATATTACAAATAATTCTCCCTGGTCTCCACATGCATATTATTAATTTTTTTACTATGCTTCCAATGTGCGGATGATGCGAATTTGGAGTTGTGCGCACATTGAATTATCGTGCGATAAGTGTTTTAATGGACTTTGTATGTTGCATATTAGTGAGGGTCTTTGTTAAAAAAGATAAAAATGTTTATGTCAGAGGTCATAGTCATGCACTCCTGTCTCATATATTAGAAATAGGAATGACTTGAAAATGCAAAATGTTTTAAAATGTTTTTAGTGCATCATTCGCAAGCATGAAATATTTGATAAATACTTGCGAGCGACAAAACTTGCATAATTTGCGGTTTATACCGTTTCCAAATTGCGGATGATGCAAACTTGCAGATTAACCGCGTAATAACAATAACAACAAATAGAGAATGCGAGAATAAGCGTTAGAAATCATATATGATATAGCCATGTATTTATTTTCTCTAGCCATTGTCTAATGATATTGACAGCCATAGTGATTCTCTCACAAATGACTTTAAACATTGTTAGGACAGCCCATAAGAATAAAAGATTCAGAGGCATCTAGGGTAAAACACACTCTAACTCTGTGATTGTTGGTATCAATACACTCACCTTTGACCTCATCTGACTGCTGATCGTCTTGGTTATGACTTTGTTGTGCCGTTGATTTAGGAATGACCTCCTGTTCATCAGGCTCTTTAACATGTTCTGATATTTCTGAAGCTAGTTCACTTGCTGGGGGTGCCCCTACAGACGCCTCGAATGTATCCACTACAGTGTGCATACCTTCGCTAACTTGTCCTGTTCAAGAAGCAGATAACCTTAATAAGCTTCATGTTCGAGTCTTTTAAATGGAACAACACCTTTCTCTTATGCATGAGAAGACTTTTACAGACTTGGACTTACCAGTAAAAGTGTTGATGCTGGATGTAGCTGTGCTGAGTAGTGTTGACCCCCATGACCCCCACGAGCCCCAACCTGATGACTTCTGAAAAGCAAACACTCCCAATATAAACTGAATTAAATAAACCTAAATGAACGCCTACAGACAATACCAAGAGCAAATCACCAGTGAACTGACCAGTAAAGTCCTAATCTTATAAGACTCAAACATGGCTGATTGCATTATTTCCGAGTACATATCCACATACCGTAAAATATCTATTTGAACGCCACCTCTAATAGAACACTACCCCCAATAGAACGCCACTAATGGTTAAAAAATCGAGTGCCACCCTTTAATTGTACAGCACCTCCAATTGAATGGCACTGTGACATTCTTTAATCTTTACGAACCCATAATAGCAAGTGACCAGTATAATAATACTATAGTGACCACTAATAATGACTCGGTTACTTCAATCTACACTGTAGTAAGAACAGTGTCTGTCTCCTGTCCAAAGCCCTGTCAAAAGTGTTCGGAATAAAATTGTTTCACAAGAGAATTGAACTCGGGTACTCCAAGTTACATTCCGGCACACTAACCACTACACCACAAAACTACTCTATCTTATCTGTACTTAAACAAAAGGAAACAAGTATCTAAATGAGTTGAGCCAATAAAAATATGTTAACAACCTGTCCTGAGTATAGTTTCGCTTTGTAAAATTTTTCATTTTTTATCGCAATTTATTGTTAGCAATGACCAGCCATGCGAGATTACAACTATTAAGTTTTACTAATTTTGGATCTATCTATTGATCTATCTATTGGGAATTAAGGGATTGTTATTGAACAATAGTACTACTAAAAGTGATTATTCATATTTTATCAGCTATAATAACGACGTAAACTATGACAATAATGATAAACTATTTAACAAAGAAATGCTCATGGTCTTTAAATAAAATGGCCAAAAAAATGTTTGTTCTCATTCTACAACACATTTGAGGTATTTTTTATGGCATCGACTAATGTAAAATTTTATGATTAACTTTGTATCAAAATATTGTTCTAGACCGTGTAGCTCAAAAGTTATAAAGATTTATATGCACCCCTGTCAAATATTAGGCTTTATCGAATACGTAATTACGTCCCGGTAAAGAAATTAATTTATTTAGTAACAAAATAGTTAATTATACACATAATGATTACTCATGATGATCTCTCATGGTGCATGAGACTGCAGAATGTAGTAGCAACATTTAATTATTTCGTTGTAGCTGTAGTGATTGCCATGTTTTACCTTAATTGCTTTACCACAATCATCAGAACTAAACTCTGATTCGAAGTCACTAAGATCCAAATCTAATCCATCATTATCAGATCTGACCAAAATGTGATTTACAATCTCACCTGAAGACTTCACAGTGTTTTAATAAACAATGAGAATACTCTTCAGGAACATCGTATGACGTAATCGTGGCCATCATTATGGCGTACTGAAGTCCGTTTACAAACTCTAAAGCTTTAGTTTTTTCTTTAAAACTTGAAAGTGACAGCGAAATAATTAATAACTGTATCTGGCTAATATTTTTTACTCAAAGTGATTTTTTGCTTAACTCGGTCAGATGCCTCGACGTTGGCTTATATGAAAAATGGTTTAGCAAATATGCTGAGGCCGACGGCATTAATGTCGCTTCGCCTAAAAAAGAGTGCAAAAAAGAGCGGCGGCATTGGCATTGCCTGTAAAGGGTTATATTTATCTTTCCAAAATTCTGACGAGCTAGTCGAAAAATACAACATTGAACGTAACCTCAAATAAAACATTACTTCACAGGAATGGTTAAAAAATAGGGCATCATGGCGTACAAATAGCGGTTTTATTGCACATCTAGGTAAAGTATGATGCTTACCTGTTCACCCGCTTTGCTCAGCCTGTTCAATACATCCTCTTCCTTGCTGTCCCTAACTACTTGTTTGTCACCAGCATGTTTAGTTTCAGCGGACTTTGAAAGTTTATCAAAGAGCTGAGAGACACTCTTTTCCTTTTTTACAGGTTCCTCCAGAGCTGCTACACTATCAGATTCTGATTGCTCCTCTTCATCAGCAACACCACCAGGTTCTTCTGCTGTGTCTGGTTCTGGCTCAACCGATTCTGCTGGCAATTCAGATTTGACACTACTAGCTAGATCTGCTGATGCTGTGTCTGTAGAAATCTTAACTGGTTCACTTGGACAGCTTACTTTCTCTACATTATCTAGTTCATTGTCACCAGAACCAAGCTCTGGTTCTGGTGATTGATGAGTATTCACCTCCGATGATTTGTCTTCTCTTACTTCATCACTGACAGCTTTACATGTCTTGGATTCACTAGCACCCAATAAGTCCGTTTCAACCACTGAACTGTCTGTAAAGATGTTGTCCTCTCCAGAGCAAACGGGAATGTCATCGGACTCAATCTCAATTGAAGGAGCACTGTGAGTGGTTGAGCTGATCTCTTTTTCTTCCAAGCGGATATTTTCGGTTAACGACTTGTCGAGAGATTGCGACTCGCATGATTGTACCTGAGCTGCTTGTTCAAGAGGCGATTCTTCTTCCTCTTGGTCCTGAGTATTCTCCTTGAACTGACCTTCTGGTTTAGATGATTCCACCTGAGGACAAACAACAAAGCATGTGGGCTTGACTAATGACAAGTAGCTAACTACAATCATAACAAAAATGCACACGACACAGGAGTATTTGTGCACAACTGAAGCATGAATAACCAAACAAATTCAGTAAACCAGTAATGAAGGGTGTTAACCAAAATAATTTAAAAATGTGATCAGATCAAATTCTAGTAGATTCTATCAGAAAGTACAGATATTTTTCATAATTTGAGATTTTTATTGTTGTTTCAGATGATCTGACTGTCAGGATGTTTCTAGATTAAATCGACAAAACTTGATCGCAGTTAAAAAGAAGTGCCCAGACTTCCTCAAAAATGATGTCAATAGCCGAGCCTGTTGTTTGTCCCTCTTGCGATGACATCAGCTATTGGGTTCAGGTTTGAGTGCTACTTGTTTCGATTGACATATTTTATTTACTCATCATGATTGTTAGAATAAAACTTAAAATATAGCCTCACATACATTGCTATAGTTGTGTCAAACTCTAGCATTCAGGTAGTAATAGAAAACGCCTGTACAATATAACTTACAATAATATTTTCAAAATTAATCCATTCCGGTAATCACTATGTAAATAGAAAATTTTGTAAGCGGAAACCCATTTTACCATATAAAAAATACCTTAATCTGTTTCAAGCCCCAAAAACTCGGATATGTTTAATATTTGTATAAATTATAAATAATGGCTAAAACCGGTAACAACAAGTGAGAATTACATTGCTGCATAGTTAATAAAAAATTTCTAGGTAAAAATAATAGAGAAATAACAAATAAAAACTACGGATGGTATGTTTGTTTACCTTTGGCGTTTGACATCTAAACGAAGACCGCGGGAGAGCGGTAGGAGCGCGGCAAGAGGAGTTGGGAGTCGACAAACAGTTCACAGCTAAGAAAGAATGTAATGCCCAAAAATAAACAGACACACTAAAATCAAAACACAAAATTAATTAAAAAATGAACCCACACAGTAAAACTGAAATTCATTCTTGCTTTTCTGTTTATAATTTGCTTGCTCTACTATTTTTCAACTTTACTTTATTTAATTGTTACACGTGTCATCATCTTCCTCGCCTTCTTGAATTCATGTTCGCTTTTAACAATAACTGCTGACTAACGTTTTATGAAGAATCGATTTAACGATGTTTGCTTCTGATGACTTCTAACAATGTTTTTAAAAGGCGGAAGGCGAACAGGACCGTACTGAGAGATGGTCTGATTGGTAAGATCCTTTTCTTTTTAATGAAATCAGGAATTTTATAGAAAATTCCAATGATATATTTTATTTTTTGACTAGCTGTGCCTCCCGGTGTTGCCCGGGTATTAAAAATCAGCTTATAAACAATGAGAAGTGATAGAAATTTGCTTACCACCTGCTGGCAGGCAACTCTCCAGCAAGTGGCAGGCCATTGCCAAGTAGCCTGGCACATTGCCAATGTAAAATTCCACTAACCTAGTTAGTAAGTTTCAAATGCTGATATGCAATGACAATGCGTCAGCATTGTTGCCCAGCTAGGCTATTCTAATAACAGCTATAGCAGGAATGCAGATAGACATACGACATACAGACATGTAACATACTTTGAGAAATATATACATAGATGATGGAATTATGATTGCCTTCTCCTGTCAAGATACGAACGTCCTTTCGTATCTAGAAACATCTTTCATAAGTGAAGGCAATATTTCTCTGAAAAGACCTTTTACAACTTGAAAATTTGTTTGTAGAATCTTTCGTAAGTAGAGATTCTACTGCACATATATTAGGAAATAAGAATGAAAAAGGTCTTGTGCTCAAGACCTGAATGCATTTGCAAAATTTTGCTCGATTTTACAGAGTTAGACGAGTACAATGATTCAATCAAACTTGACATACTTCAATGCTATTACAAACTTTCAGCCATTTAAACAATCTTAGAACAGACCAACGAAACAATTAGCAGCTACTCACTGATGAAAATATCAACATACAAAAAACTTACGGCAGAAGTGATGGGAGGGTCTAATGCTGGTTTTTTACCTTCATCTAAAATAAAAACAGCAACTGCCATGACTCATATGTGACAACGAAAAAGTCCTTTGATTGCATCAGCATTCAGAGATAATACAACTGGTTAGGCTACACAGGATTCCATTTGTTGAATGTTATATATATGCGTATTATTAATGACACATCTCGCTGGAGGCACGCTAGTGTATGTATTGCCAAACAATATAATATATTTAATTAAATACATATATATTTGTATATATTAATCTCAAAGTTTGCTGTCATCTGTCGTCGCTCGATGTTTGTCCAGCTATAGCGATTAAAATCTAGCAATAAAAAATTTGTATTACAGAAGAGTTGATCTCGGAACCTCTCATTCACAAGGGCGCCTACAAACCCATTAGGCTACACACGATGCAAAAGATTCATCAGGCGATATGAGTCATTATCTGGGTTAAACTACACATAGTGACTCTGTGTTGTGTGCAATGTCACTAAAGCTTGCTCTCGCGGTTCCTAATAGTAATTTTAGCAATACGGATACTAGCTTATTCAAATTAGCCATTGGCTACTACATTATCTGCCACTGTTTATAAGCTATTTTTAACACCTGTGCAACACTGGGTATTCGGTTAGTAGTTGTATATTTAAAAAGGAATCACAGCACTTTATTCACTGACGTGGTTGATCACAGATTAATTGGGTCTCCTGAGGAAACCTTTTGACCCTCAAAACAGGTAGAGACCCCCCAACTAAATAAAATTGATATTGATTCCACACTTGTGGCCATCACCTTTATATGCAGTCATAAGGGTGCAGTGAAAAAAATCAATATAGGTACAAAGTTGATGTAAAAGGTGAACTTACACCAAAAAATAATATAAATATAAAGCTCAGACATCAATATTCAGTTTGATGTATTTTTTGTCTCTGCAGACCTACCCACTCCAGAGATATAATAGTTTGAATAAGTTAAATGTTTTTTTTTCTCGATCGTTATAACCGTGATCAAGTTTTGTCGATTTTAACCTTGAAACATCCTGGCAATAAGATCAACTCAAACATCAAAAACAATCACAACTGACAGAAAAATACTGATACGTTTTGATAGTCTACTAAAATTTTGTATAAGTTCATCTGTGCTGATGTGGGAACTAAAATAGATACCACTATCAGCAGTAGAGCTTTTAGCAACGGCAGCAGCCGACTCCCATTCATCTGCACTCTGAAATTCATCTTCCGAGTCAGACATCCTCCAGCTCTAAAAGCATCAAAGTATAATACCATGCGTTTAAATGAAATCAACAGTCTGTGATAATGCGTAACTTGAGCTGAGTGATTTAAAAAATTGCGCCATTTTATAAACAGTAAATGAAAATTTGTAGAACTATGCACAAAAATATTACATGTTTAAATTAGCACGAAATGCAATGACAGAAAACAAATGACAACCATTTTGGTCTAGAAGGGTTTTAAACTATTTTTTGACCACAAGAAAATTACAAGTGACCAAACATCCAAACTCGATAGCATCTTACAAATGAACTTTATAATAACGAGGTTAAAGCAACAGTGATACGATAAACAAGCTAGAAGCTTGTCAGGGATTGATATAACTAGCATATTTGCAATCACAAAACCTTTTTATATAAGCAGTGTTATCAAGTGCCAATTCATGCCATAGCACCAACATCAAATACACTCAGATTTCAGACTTCAGTTACCACTGAAAACTGCATTTTATATCACAAACACTATTGACCATTAACAAAAACAGCAAAATGTTGTAAAAACTCTGTCCATCAAGTAGATTTATTCTCATTAAAAATGAAGTTGAAAAGGCATACAAAGTAGCATGGGACTTAAACTTGACGACTTGTACCGTGAGCAGCTGTGAGAATAATTCAACTGTGCAGCCAGTGTTATAGACTAACTTATGGATGTTATTGAAGTTTTAACTGACTCCCAAAATGCTTTTCGAATTTAACTTGTTTGAGTTAAAAAAACAAGTGAGTAGAACTGCTGTAACAGTTTCTTACTAAATTTATTGGTTTACATAATCCAAGACTCTACTTTTAGGAACATAGTATTGAGAGCCCTGTTGTTGCTTTTCTTCCGCTGTTTGAATGCCACAAATATACACATATAGATATACATTTTAGAACCACTGCAAACAACAGTGTTTATCATTTCATTGCAAAGTTTCCTACAACATTTGCAGCACACAAAGGTGCCATTTGAATAAATTTCCTTTTGTCAGGTTTTCATTTCTACCTTGACTGCTTAATCAGCCTAGAAATAACAGAAACATACATCCGAGAAAAGCTTTGATACCACAAAAACTGCAGACGGAAGACCAGAGCAAACATAAGATAGTTTAAAGTTTGACTTGCAACAAACTTCACATTACAGTTTTGTGGTATCAAAAGTTTTCACCATGTCTTACTCTGTTGTTTTGTAGGTGCAAAATATGTAGAAATGCGAATGCAAGCTCTTAAAAGCTCAAAAACGAACAGTTAATCGCTGCCATCACCAAAACGCCGCACATTGGAATCCCTTTTCAAAACGGCTCAAATGAGACGTAGTTGAACACAATGGCTTCTGTTTACACTTTCATGCAACGTCATTCGTCGAAACGTTTTCACAAATATACTTTACGCATTCAATAAAACCATGTCTATTGTCCTTATGCGTTTATTTCATCATCATTGAAATGCTGTCACTTTCAGCACTGATATCTCAAAACCTACCATACAAACTCGTTTAATTTTTCAACCTTAGCTAGGAGTGCATATCATCCTCTATAAACATGAGGAGCCTGTTGGTCACCTGTGATAGTTGAAAAATACTGCAGAAATTGTTCGCGCTATTTGGCAGGAAGTAGGGGTTACACGAACACATTACAACTAGATGATTTGAACATACTAAAGCGAAACAGTAAAGTAGTGAGCATCTACATTTGATACAGGCTTTCCGGTAGAACCCGAAGTGTTTGTCATAAACCAGTGCTACGAAATGTTTTATATTGAGCCATTTATTGGCCTTTAATTTCACGTGATAACATCACGTGTCAAACAATGAGTTGGTCTAACAAATCTATTTTAACTTAAACCAGCGTTAGCAAAACGCATTATAATTTATGCGACTACAGCCTACAATGATATTAAGGCATTATAAACTTGTAAGGCTGTCTGTAAGGTTTTACAGTGTTAGATAATGTAGTATATCTAAAAATCGCAAAAGATGAAAAGGGCCATGGGGAGCAACTCCTCAGAATATGCCAGACTGGATGGCGGCATTAATTTCTGATGGATGGATAAAAAACCGAGACGACCGTTATATATAAACTAACGACTTCTAAGACCTAGAAAAGACGGCCGATGCCTTTTACAGAGCCTTATAGAAGTTCCGAAGCAAATGACAATCTTTAACCAATTTCTTTGTACTGTTTGCAAAATTAATTTATGGTCGTGATTGGCTGTTGGAATATTGTAGGTATGTGTTTCAATTAGTTACTAGCAGCTACAGTTTCTTTAAGTACTATTTTTCTTTTCTGTTAATACATTTTCTTGAGATAATGGTTTTGTACTCATTATTTTATGTTTTCAGGCCATGTGTTACTGTTTCTCGAAAACACTGTTCCTTACCTATCATATGTAATTTTTCTCAGGCTTTTTGTTGATGTCTAATTGTTTGTTTTTTTTATTTCATCAAAAGATATGAAAACAGAAAAAAAGAAAAAAAAAGAAATAATGATGAGGCCCAAACTGCGCAGTAGCATTGCTAGTCAAGGCGCTGGGCCACAAGTTAACAGCAAGCAGCCAGAAACTATTTAGTCACCGCTCAACAGGTACAGCTTGATGGCACGTCTAAAAGTGGGCTTACTCACTACCCTATGCAGTTCATCAGGCAGAGCGTTCCATTGTGCTGACTGCTGTTATGACATTCTGCGATGACCCGAAGCAGATTCAGAGGGAAGTAGCTTTAGATTTAAGAAAGAGCAGCGAATGGGATATTGATGAATGCTATGTGATTTAAGGCTGTAGAATAATTGATGAGAAATGAAATTTATAGAGTTTATTCACAGTCAAAATTGAAGATTTTGGAAAAAGTGGGCGGGTGTGTTTTAATTTAGGCTTTTTATGTAAAATCCAGAAAACTCGTTTTTGTAGAAGTTGGAGTTTGTTTAAGTATTTACCTGAGGCATTCCCCTAAGCCTCAATACAGTAACTGAATTTAGAATGAATAAATGCGTTGTAAATTAAAACCAAAATTTTGTGAGGTAAATAACTTGAGCATTTATATAAGAGTCCTAACAAAGGTCTAACACTATTAAAAAGTTTTTCTATGTGAACCTTCCATGATAAATTTTTTATCAATGTGAACATCAAGAAATTTTACACTTTCGACTTGGTTTAAAATTTAGTTGCACCATAATGGCTAGTTTTCACTCAATAGTTTTTTATTGTTGTGACCGTGAAAAACTGGCAAAGTCAGCTGTCAGTCAAGCAATGCAATTGGTCAGTTTGACTAATAACTGTCAAGCTCTAGACTGCCCACTTATGCAATATAAATACTGCCACAATTTGATAGACAGGGTAGCTTGTGTATGGCTCTTGAAAGAGACATGATATTATTTTATTACTATAATAAAATACTTTATTCGTCGGAGAAATATTATTTCTGATCATTATCAAATGACTGGCATCAAGCTCAAACAATATTGCCACAATAATTAGATAATTAAATAACTATTGTTTTTTTCAAAAATGTTGAGTTCTCTCATGTTTATTCCAGCAGGTTATATTTTAGGAAGCGTTGAATTCAGCACACTCTGTTGGTTTCAACAGAGCACAAATGAGTTGGTTTCAACTGCCTTTTGCTGGTTCTAGCAGGTTGCATTTTAGGAAGGGTTGAGTTAAGCGCACTCCGTTCAGAGCACAAGTGAGCTGGTCTCAAGAATGTATTATAAATACACCAAAAATGAGAGTTGTTTCTATGCCACTCCAATGAGTTTTCTTTAATAGTACACCTACTTCAATCTATTAACTGATGTCAAACGTCTGCATTAGCAACTCAAAACTGAAGTGATGGTTTGACAGTAAGTTCAAGCGTATCTGTCATTCATTAGTGCTAGTATTTCATATTTACACATTTTATGGCCATTAATTACTTCAAATAGTACGAGCGTTGGCATACATTATTTTTCATTCTCCAATATCTAACAAGTGTTCATTGTTGGCTATCAATTATGTTAAACTGTGTTTACGGCGAGTGTATTAGTATGACAGTTATCCTGTTCAATATAACACTGACATTGAACTTAAAAACATCTGCTTCAGTTTCATTGGAAATCTATAACTTAGGTACGTGTGTAAGGTAATCACCGTCTAACCTTCTAACCAAAAATAAAAAGAATAATGAATGCTGTTTTGTATTAACAGTGTTAACACATTTCTCATGGACACCTCCAAATGTTAAAAATCAATTGGCCTTGCTATATTACCATCATATATCACTATAATGCATTATACAGTGTAGTATGCATTATAGTGAAATGCAAGTATACACATGCAATTAACAAGCATAATAGTAGGCGAACAATAATTAGGCCACAATGTAAACGCATATTTTCGTTTGATTCTTTAGTCTAAAACTTACAGTGTAACAAATATCGTTCTCTGTCACAGCCCCTGAAAAAGCAAGCTTCTAAGATACGAAGTAGATGTGAACAGATGCAAGCTGTTGTTAACGTAGTATAACCTAAAATAATGCTTCAAAAGTTAGGCCACGTCAAGTGCAGTGGTCCAAGATCCTGAAATAAATAGGGTTTGTCTACAAGCCGCCGTAAAAAAGAAACACACGATTACTTTGTGGCGGCGAGTCCATTCAAAAGGCAAACAAATCCGCTTACAAGTCTTGTGACTGCGATGAATCGGATTGCGTCGTGACTGGCTAGGATTCCGTACATGAAACGACGCGGCGAAGAAGGTTTGTTTAGGGCAAATTGTCTCTAATTGGAAGTCTTCGTTGAACACAAAGTCGATTTCAACCAGCGTCCGACTAAGGAACGCTTTAGGATGGCCAGCAATTATCAAGCAGTATGTAAAAGTATTTTATAATTATTTTGACTTGTACTACATTGGGCGTGAATAGTTACAAAATGACCATTAAGGTTAAAACCTCTAAGTATTGTTAATTTGAATAAGTTACCAACTACTTTTGACCTTTTTGTCATTGGCTACAAGATAATAGCTAACTAAAATGTCTGAGACTGACTATTAGTATTATTCATAGATATAGTAAACCCTAGATTGGCGAATAGCTATCATTACAATGGAGTAAAAGTGAGGCCTATAATTGGCTGTTGTTTTCACGACGTTACGTCGTAGTGATGTGCATCACAGCATTAAAGCCTTCAACTGAGCAATAAGTTTAGTAGTGGAAGCACGCTGGGCATGCTAGTTTTTAAGTCATAAACGTAACAATAAGACCAAATTCTTAGTGAAATGTCATCAGAAGAGACCACAACACCCCAGGTATTTCCTCAATTGCCCATAACAGGACAGAACTTCAACTCAAAACAAGAAGTTCTCAACAATATCATAAGCTATCTATGCCGATTAAAGACACCAAGCTGAAAGATGCTAGTGGAAAATAATAGGAAAATCATCATCATTTCGTCATTGGTTTTGAGTCAGCAGCCAAATCTGTACACGGCATTGCTCAATATCTTTTCAGCAACTACCCTTACATCAACTACCTCCTAACCTTTAAGATCAACCAGGATCACATTGAGATTCTGTTTTCCACAATACGATCTAAGGGTGGCTATAACAATAACCCGGATGTGCAGTGCTTTAGATCTGCACTTCGAGCACTGCTCATAAAAACAGATATCACACCGTCCCAATGCTAACTGTATTGATCTGGATGTGAGCAGGGCTGAAAAAACTGGCCAACTCCTGCTACATTCTCTGGCTAGAAAGAAAAAGAAAGAAGAGACAAAAGCTGAGGAAGGTGAAGATGAGAAGTTCGGTGATGAGGAATTTTTTCTAACTCAAATGTGATGAGTGTATCAAGTTCTTGACCGATGTAGAAGTAGTGGGAAGTAGAAATAGTGATGACATAACCCTAATCTCAGTTAAAAACAGAGGAGGATTGGTGACCAGATTGATAGGCCTAATATGTATTGTTGCAGAAAAGTGCCTACATTCACACATGGAGAGCTATGGTATCACACAGAGAGCTTTCAAACAAGCAACATCACAGACAATAACATATATGTCTTATTACATAACCTCAATCAAGGTTTTACATGTACGGTGCCTGCCAACAGTCTACTCAAAACTATAGTAAATCGCTATACTAAAATCAGAATACACTATGCTGCTTCAAAGCAGGAATCTAGTTCAACCAACCTTAGACAAAAACTATCTCGTCTAGTTATTTTCAGTCATGTCTAATGGGTGTCTAATACAGTGGTCCAGCGTAACTGCTTCTAAATCTCGTTTGATTCATCAGTTTGTTATTAGTTTAACTTCTATTTGGTCACTCTTTGGATTATCAATGATATAGAAGCTTCTAAATCATTGGTATTATTCATTACCATGTGTGTAAGATTCTTGCCTTTCTCATCCAAAGTCATTACAGTCATACTTCGACTTACGAGCTTAATGCATTCAGAGACTGAGCTCGTATGTCAATTTACTCGCATGTTGGTGCAATTTATTTATATATAGAACAATTAAATATATATTGATTGGTTTCCATACTCTAAAAATGCAAATAAAACACTCAAAACAATATATTGTAACAGAAAGAACATGTTGGTTATTGTCCTAACTTACCACATGCTTTCAAAAAGCAACATATAAAAAATAATGCAAGGAAATGTGATTAATTAAAATGTAAAATTAAATACGTACAATAACAGCTAACGCTAGCATTTGCCAGAGAGAGATATATAAGTTATCCTTCATTACAACAGTTGACTTTGATAAATTTGGATTTTATCAAAGTCTTAAAAGACAAACTTAGAAGCAAACCTAAAAGCAAACTTTCATTTTTAACTTAACGTAATTAAAATTTCTTCGGCGTCCATAGTTTGAAGTTTCTCGCTAGTTAGCTAATTTTTCCTTTGTTTCGCTTTCACAACTAGCCGGCCGTCTTAAGATGAACCTATCTAAGGTCGTCTGCCTTTGTCGCCCTTTCAACATGTCGCGATTAGGACGAACCCAGCTGTCGTCACAAAGGTTTAATGCACGACCACTAGCCAACTTGTCCGAATGTCTATTTTTATAGTTTTGATAGATAGCAACGGCCTTTTCAAATAGCGTCGTTTCAGTTACGCTGTCACCGGCCAATTGTTTATCTTATATCCAATGCCTGAGCGGTCTCTCCATCAGCGGTGGTGAAGATCGCCGCGTCGTTTAGAAACTATGGTTAGTTCTTTTGCAAACTAAATGCCTTGAATATAATCCTTGTGTTTAATAATTGTGGATGTATTTCTGTAATATTGCTGAGCTGGCTCAATCACGCATAGGGCCTACATATTTTGCATATTTTTCAATAATTTTCCGTTTAATATCAATTGTTATCATTCGCTTTTTCTTTGCATTATCTATCCTTTTACTGGCAAACTTTCGGTCTACGCACGGTACTTTTAATTCACATAATTCTGCACTGAAAATCGCGCACAAAAAACATGGTACAAAGTATAATCTGAGCAGTTGAAAAATACAGAGTGATGCTGTTCTCATAAAACACCTCCGACATACTTGGCAACTGACTCATGTGCTCGTATCTCAAACATGGCTCGTATGTTAGTGCTAAAACTTGCTTAAAAGCTGGCTCGTACCTCAAGTTTCTCGTACGTTAGGGCACTCGTAAGTTGAAGTTTTACTGTATATAAGTTTTACATATTTTCAATAAAATATGCAGTCTCAGATGCACAAACAATGGAAAAATTGAGCAGTTTTTAGTGCTAAGTCAATAAGAGTTAATAGATCAGCTGATTCGCGGTGCACATCACCATGACGTTGCGTCATGCTAATTATAGGCCTCACTTGTTTTGATTATTCGCATATCTAGGGTTTACTATATCTATGGTATTATTAGTCATAATGATTATAGTTGTAATAGTCTAATAGCTATTTGGATTTGTGAAAAAATAAATAATTTATATCTAGCACGCTTTTCAGACTAAATTTTGCTTGACCTGTAACTGACCTTGTCGCTCGTCATACCACCGTATAGGCTATTAGTGATGGATGATATTAATTGGACTCAATGTGTGTTTATGCAGATTTAAAGTGTACTACATTCAAAAATGCTGTTTTAATTATTATGAGTAAGACGAATGAAAACGCAGGCAAAAGTGTTTCGGTAGACTTGAATCTTTCAGCATTGTCCTTCTTGTGCCAGCAAACACAACTGAATCGATACCGAAGCATGCCTTATAGTGATTAGCAGCTATAAACTATATAAACTAATGGTTTTAGAGTAGCCTGGAAAGTGAGTTTCTTGAAATAGTGCAAAACCAGCATTTGTCATAAAAACCTTTTCACAGTTTTTTAGGCCAACTCTATTTTTAAAGGTTGACTTGCAACAAAATTCTATGGCGCCTTACAGTGCCTCGCGTTGCGTGTTCGCAACTCGAGTTGTGAACACGCAACGCGACTTTTCAAAAGTAAGGTGCAATATATTGGTATTACGGTAGGATAACCGTAGATCTAGTTATATTAACAATGGTACATCAATAGGCACCCGTTAGCTAATAGAAATTAAACTATGTATGTACTGTAAAACTAGAACTAAATGGCGAATTATAGTGTGCCGAGTTTGCAACTCGAGTTGTACAACTCGAGTTGCAAACTCGAGTTGTGTAAATATAACTCAAGTTGTACAACTCGAGTTGCCCAACTCGAGCTCATCAAAACCCGAGCCGAGTTCTTTCAACAACAACTCTAGCTCAACAACTCGGGTTGAGATCATCTCATCATTTCATTTTCTCTAGCTATATGGAATTTATTTTGGTGCATCATTAAACGCCGTTGAAATAATTTCTATGTTCATTTTTGGTGTTCATTCAGTTTCTTGTCAGGTTATAGAGAGATAACTCTTTTTTCATTTGAAGAAGAAGTGGCCCAGCTCCCACATAGATTGTTTTTTAGTTTGCTTTTTACATTCTACAAATGTTTTTGTCTCGTTATATTTATAAAAACAAATATGCGCAAATATCGCCAATATATATAATTTAAATGTGTATATATATATTTCAATTATTATTATTAAATTTCCGTAAATGTTCTGTAAATGAGACACCCCAATTACTCACGTTGCTTTCTTTACGAACCCATGTTAGTTTTGCGTAACACAACTCAAACATCAACAGTTCATCAAAAAAGCCGAGTTGTACAACACGGCAACTCGAGTTGTACAACTCGAGTCGCGAACACGCAACGCGAGGCACTGTAAGGCGCCATAAAATTCACATTACAGTTATTTGGTATCAAAAAATTCACCATGTCTTACTCTGTTGTGTTGTAGGTGCCAAACACATGGAAATGTGATTACAAGCTCGTAAACGCTCAAAAACGAAAAGCCGCCATAGATTGGAATCTCTTTATTTATTTGACGTATTCATTACAGTTTGGTTATCGTCTTGTTACGTGATGTTCTCACGGGAGTTGAAAGGCCAATAAAAAGCTCAATATAAAACTTATTGTAGCACTAGTTTATGACAAACACTTCGGGTTTTACCGAAGACCCCGTATCAAATATAGATGCTCGCTACTTTACAGTTTTCTTTTGGCTTGCACTAATCGTCAAGTCTTAATCTGATCTTGTGACCCAATACTTCGAAAATAATTTTTGCAGCACTTTTCGATTATCACAGGTAAGCAACAGGCTTGTCATGATTATCAGATGATGATATGTACTCATTCGAGCTAAGGTTAAAAAGTTTAACGATTTTTTACGGTAAGTTATAAGATATCAGTGCTAAAAGTGACAGCATTACAATGACGATAAAACAGACGCGTAAGAACAATAGACATGGTTTTATTGAATGCATGAAGTATATTTGTGAAAATATTTTGACGAATGAGATTGCATGAAATTGTAAACAAAAACCATCCTGTAACAAGTACGTCCCATTTGAGCCGTTTTGGAAAGCGAATCCAAACTACGGCGGTCTCGTGTGGCTGCGATTAACTGTTCGTTTTTTAGCTTTTAAGAGCTTGTAATCACATTCCCACATATTTTGCACCTACAACAGAGTAAGACATGGTGAATCTTTTCATATCAAATAACTGTAATGTGAATTTTATTGCAAGTCAACCTTTAAACTTTCAGTAGGAATCAAACAAGTAGCTTCTGCAACCGAAGTTTCCGGTATTTTTCAAAAATTTTAGTTTTTCATCAACCTCCTTGTTATATAAGCACTCTCCGCAATCACCAATACATATGATTCTCAATATGCCGCTGTATGTACACGATTGAGGCATCTAAACCTGTTCGGACGCCGGACTCCTATTATAGGTCCACATACTTTGAGACGTGGCTTCCTGAAGCCAATCTTAACCTAATTTAAGATCCGTATTATAGATAAGCTAACATTCCCTTTCTTTTCTTGAGTTATTTAGACTTGTATAATGAAACATCCCATACACCAATAACCACAGGAGGACCAATATAATTCTGAGACACAAGTGCTCATAAGCATCCTTTTTTCCGTTGATTCTCTCGCAACAATTTCTTACCAAAAGTCATTTTAAAGGCGGTATTCTTTACTGCTGTCAATCTCATTTGTGCAAGATCCCTTGGACAAGTGTACAGAGTTTGAGTCCTGGAACTCCTCTAAGAGATTTTCCCCACATGAACTAATAGCTTTGCCGAAGCTTGGCTCCATAGTCATTGTCACTACCATACTCTCACTGAACTGAGAGTGTACCTGAAGTGGCACAGCATCTAGTTTGCTACTGCTACCAGCAGCAAACGACTCCATGGCCTCAACCTCCTCGAACCAGCTGGCCCTCAACTCATGTTTGGATCATGGGTATTACTTACTTCTTCAGTGCCCTCAAACTTAGTGGGTGAGCCTGTGCTCTTGCTGAGTGGGGTCACTTGCCACTGCAATTGGCAATGTTACTGTTGTTGCCAGTTGCAGTAGCAATTAGACCAAGCCGAAACGAAACTGTAAAGTAGCAAGCATCTATATTTGATACTGGTTTTTTTGGTAAAACCCGAAGTGTTGGTCATAAACTAATGCTACGAGACAATTTATATTGAGCCTTTTATTGGCCTTTCAATTCACAAAATAACATCACATGTCAAAACAATAGCCAAAATGTTGGAGAACGTCATCAAAATAAAGAGAATTCAAACTACGGCGTTTTTGTGATGACTGCGGTAAACTGTTAGTTTTGAGCTTTTAAGAGCTTGTAACCACATTTCCACATATTTTGCACCTACAACACTGCAGATTAAACCATAACTTTCACATACAACTTTTATTGTATTTACTAGGTAAATCAGACACGCTGATTCCGAGTTTGTACTCAAAATAAAGATTGGTCCACTAACTTTCAGAGTAATGAAGGCTTTTTTACAGCGTCTTAATATCGGTCTCAAAAACTACACGATTGGCACAACAAGCTCCGCCCATAAATACGTGACGGAACATAGCTTTTTAGGAACGGAAGTTAAGTAGGGATGTTGAGACCGATTTAAAATAATAGAGATGATTGTTTTAAAATCCATTTTCTAAATTCAGCTTTAAAAATAATTTCAGTCTTCTCTGAGAGGTAGATATGCTATTTAACATTGCATATTTAAAAATGAGCCCCAAGAAGCGCGATAACAACGCTAGCTTGTGATAAAACCGCGCTTTTTGAGCTCATTTTTCTCTCAGCGTTCAGCCTATTTAAACATCATGTAACAAGCTACAAGGATTTTAAATAGTTTATATACCTTTCATAAAAGACAGATTATTTTACAGGATGGATTTAGATAATAATGGGTTTTAAGACACCCATCTCTATTATTCTAAATCGGACTAAGCATCTCTAACTTCCATTCCTGAAAAAACTAGGTTTTGTCACATACCCTAGGACACTTATATTTCGCTAGTATTTAGTTTCATGAGTAGCTCACAGAGTAAAATTTCGAAGCAACTTAATTCCGCAGCTCTGATGAGTGCGAAAGTATAGTGATGTGAGAATAAATGCAGTGGAACAAACATAATTATATTCCTCAGGTTCGGTTACCGATAAAAAAAATTTCAATTTGCGACTAGTTTGTAATTGTGAACCGCAGGTAGAATGGTGTGGGCAAGGTCGATAATGCAATTTGATCGCTTGCTGCCATTTGTTTCTTGGACTATCAACAGGCCAGTTTTCACTGGGGCAGCTGGCCGGCTGAGCCGCCCCAACTATTTGGGAATTTTTTACGGTAAGTACAGTCCAACTCGAAAAACTCGCCCTCAGATAAAATGTAACATTTCATCTCAAACACAAGGTCAACTCAAACGGATTTGTTTGGTCAGTTCCAACGCAATGATAAATTCCTTCAGATAACTCGACCTCAACATCCTTTATTCGAAAAGTTATTTGCCCAACGGCCATGGACGCGGTTTTTATCGCTGTAGAATGCCACTTCATTCCAAGCCATAGAGACAAACATCAACTTCTAGTAGTTCTTAGGCATCATTATTATCATCATCAGAGGCAAAATATTTTTGTTAACGACTTTTATAAAGGTTTGCAAAAGATTAGGTTTTATCAATCTCGCGCTTGGCCGTGTCCCATCGAAAGCGTAAAAAGCCTCCGAATGAACTTGAAATAAAATCCGCAAAATTGATCTTTGTTAAAACGCTCAAAAGGAAAAGATGTTTTTTTTCTGAGCGTACTAACTGCGGTCATGTTTTGCCTATTTTAATTTAAAAACGTCTCGTCAGTCACATCACTTAAAACAAAACAAATCTCAAAAAATTACAAGTTATTGAAGAGGTGTCAGTGGTGAATCCAAACCTTTCCAGAGCCATGCTGCTTGTGTAGTACTACGAGTGTCAGTGCATGTGTCTTATTTTCTTTCAACACACGGTGCTCACTGCATTGATTGATGTCTCCAGCAAACGATAACGCTAACTAATGCATGTGCATTGACATCAAATTCCTATCATTATAAATCATTCCTAATGGGAAAATAATCCTAAATAATTGCAAAATAATAACGTAATAAATTTTGACAGTCAAATTATTTTGTCGGTTTATATTTTAACGATGCTATAGTGGTCGTTAAAAACGTTAAAATAAATGTCGTTATAAAATTCAATTATACAGTATCAATGAACAAAGCTATTTAGTTTCGCTTTTTCGCTCGTTTGTTATGATAGTTTAGTTTCGCACATGAAACTTTCGCGAGAGGATGACACCGCGAAAACGCGAAAGTTAGATGCCGCGAATACATAAGTGTCCTAGGGTATTCATGGGCGGAGCTTGTAATGCCGATTGTGTTGTTTTCGAGACGGATACTGAAACACTTTGAAAAAGCCTTGATGACTTTGAAGGTTAGTGGACCAACCTTTATTTTGAGTACAAAATCGGAATCAGCCTGTCTGATTTACCTAGAAAATACGATAAAAGTTGTATGTGACAGTTATGCTTTAAGGCATAGTGAATCTTTTGGTGCCAGATAACTGTAATGTGAATTTTGCTGCAATTCAAGCTATAACAAAGTTCTACTGGCTCCACCCTCCTCTTCACTGCTGCTCCTCACTCTTCCTCACTGCTGGTACAGGAATCTCATACAGTGCTCGTCATCTGGGCCAAGCGCTCTTGGGCCTGTAATCTCTGCCTGTCCTTTTAAGCCTGCCGGGAAAAGAAAGGTCCTTTTCTTCCTGAAGCCTAGCCAGTGTCCTCTCGCACAATGTTCTGGTTTCCTATCGCTTTCAGTTAATGTCTGTCCTTTGGTCAAGCTCCCTTTTGCGACATAAAGTCCAACCTAATGCTTTTCAAAAATGACTGCATCTTATTGGCAACTGGTCGCCTTGCCACTTTACCCTTTGCCGTTTTCCACAGCTAAGCATCTGGTATTGTAATCAGACCATTGGCTCTGCTTTCATGGTAGGAGCTCTGCCTGGAGTTTGTGGTAGCTCTCAGTTTCTCAGTTGTTGGTCCCTTTTTGGGACAAAGCCGCTTTACCTGTCTCACAGCGAGACATCAGGTGCCTCAGTCTCTCACAGTAGCTGCACAACGTCACTATATATTCCTACTCTTGTCGGCTGCTTGGGCCCTCCTTCCGTTTTCCTGATCTCGAAAACTCTCCTTTCCCATCAGATTAACAGTAGACACTCCTAAATGTAAATACAGTGCTGTGTAAAATTATGAGACCTCCGATTTTGAGTTGTTTGCAGAGTTCTATAGAAGCTTCCATCCTCCAAACTCACCCTATTGTCAAAACAAAGTATATATCAATGAGTGCCGAATTTTCTGCTCGATACAATGGTATCTAATATATTTGTGTTGTTTAAACCGTTTAATTAATTAAATCTAATTAACAGATTAGTGGCACCAAAGTCTAACCTGTTTGCTGTATTTTTGTTAATGCTGAAACTTCAGTGAGCCCTAGCGTCAAATATAAAATTTGCCTTTATCCAATTTACTGATAAATTGTGTGCCATCTTATTATCTAACTAACTCCAAATAACTTCACACTTTCACTAAGATGACGGGAGCGTGTGTAATTCCCATCGCTTTTATCTTAACCTTTGCCCATGCTATCACTTTCTCTGCTTTTACTTCTATTGTTGCAATACCTACTAGAACCTTGTCTGCGAGAGCGCTCAAAGCTATTATTGTCACAGTCAATTATAGTAAGACCTTTTCAATTACTTGCAAAACATCTAGTTATCATCTCTTAGAACAACCCTGTAGCCAGTACTGACGACTACCACAGTTAGAGCTCTTCGTCTTTTGTGAAGAGTTCACCTTTAGACATAGTACTCCAATTATATCTATCAGCACTAGAATCTCTAGAAAACCGACTAGAATCTTTATATCGACTCCTATTTTCATATTTTGTGCAGTCATAATCAGAAGTTCCACCACTACCTCTGGAATACCTATCCTTATACCTATCATCATAATAGACCTTAATAAATATTCTATGAATTTTTGCACTTTCACTAGTGTAATGCCTAGTGCCGCACGATAAAGCGATATAATTCGATGTGACGATATATTTCAGTGGATGATTTTATATTGGGTCAGTTTACAAATCGATATGAATATCGAAGCCGATATTTTATCAAAATATCAGCTGATTTTATTTCGCAAAACTGGAGTTGTCCATTCTTTTTGTTGTAAAAAGGTGACAACTCCTGTTTTTTCAAGCGATATCAACCAATATTCTCTTATATCGTTCATGTTAAAGCCTAGCACTATATATAAAAAGAAGACAACTCTGATGTTCGATATTTTTCGATATTCGATATATTTAGACACCAAATAATCAAATGTACATGCAAAGATATCGTGCAGCTATTATTGACTAAAACTTCTTAATTTTTAGATTGCCAGAAAGCAATTGGCTTTACTTCTAAAGCACTTATACTTTTAGTTTTGGACTGGATACGTTCTAGAGTGGCAATAGAATATCTGGCAAGTTTTCTGGCCATAAGAATATTAATCAATGTTTCCCCAACTCAAACAGTTTGTTGCATCAATTGCCTACGCAACACATTTGCTCAAGCCATTAGCTGCTTTACTTAAAACACCGTCTCTCCTAACATTATCATTTTCACCAATATTGTTAAAATTAAATGCCATATTAACACTAACTAGATTGCTGCACAGGCGTTAGCAGCACAGTGCAAATATAAATAACTCCACAGCACAAAACACCACGAGTTATTTGTACAATTCACCAGAGCACCGTAACCCTGCACTAACATATCACTTCACTAATCACGATAGCACTTAAAGTAATCACGATAACACTCACACAGTGACTATTCTGCCGCCTGCACCATGCTATATAAGCGCTTACCATGATCAATAAATTCTGCATTCAAACCCACTCATACATCAGACTTCTATAGGTCCATGTACTTTGATTTGTGACCTCCCGTTGCCAATCTGGCATTCTTAGCCTAAGTCTTGACAACGTAATTGAGCACGTAACAGATACGCACATATGTAAGGCTCCCTTCGTGGTAATGTTCATAATAAATTTTGTTAAGCAAAACACCCCTATCCAGCGTTCATCTTTGTTGTGACTGGATTCAACAAGTCAGCTAATATTGTTACAAGAAACACATTGTACAATACAATATTGTAGACTTTACATAAGTAGTTCCAACACTCTCTACTGCTAATGATATGTTCTGCGCTAAAATCAAATTTAGCTATGAACTTGTGGCAAACACCTTCATGGCTGTTACTTCATGTATATTTTATAGAGATGATTTTATGTGAATACCAAAGTTTTTTGGGTATCCTAGTGAATGTCTGAAGTCGAATAATAAGTATTGTTAGCAGTTCAGTTTATTCGCTTGTTAATCAACATAATTGTCTGAAAAGCCTATTGTTTTATTATTGTCTTTTTTATCTCAATTGCCCCTTGAAAACATAATTTCTATATCTGCCTTTTGCTTAAAAATGGTTGGCAACCTGTAGTTGTCCACTATCTATAACTATCTGTTTGAATGTAAATTAATTACCCTGCATTATACTTTAGTAAATGAACTTTTTTATGTCTACAATTCTTCTCATCTTGTGTTTTACATATTTATGAAATCAGTTCAGGGATATTATTATTTAGGGAGTACATCATCAGTTGTCATATAAATGTTAAGGAATCTATTACTGATCATTGAGTGCCTCGAGTTCATGAAGAAGAACTTTGGTACAAGGCGAATATGATCGAAAAATAAATTTAAAGGCTGTAGTGACATCATTTTTCATTTCAAGATGACAATAGCATATGTACAAAATTTGATTTACTTTCATCATCAGCAACCAAATTATTTATTTTTAGTGGTGTAGTCAAGATGATACCTTTTACCGATTATGTCCGCTGCACCAGTTCGTATAATCACAATATAGTCCTCAGTATCAAGAAATACCAACTGATGTTCTTGCTTGGTTACCAACAATCCTTAGTATCAGCTGTTTATGTCCTACAATCACCTTCTTTTAAAAGCTAAGAATCAGCTGGATTTACTTGTCTGTATTAATTGATTTGGAAAGAGTTAATTTGAAATTGTCATTTGCTAAGTACATAAGTGATTTTGGTACTAATTCATTGCAGTATCATAACAAGTTTCAGACATAAACTCCCTTAGGCAAAAAGCATCTGTTTTTTTAAGTATAATGTATGATTGGTAAAGAAGTATTCAATGTGTTAATTAGAAAGTTAGCTCTTCAGGGTAGCTCATTCAAGAGTATTTTAACATTAAATTGTTCTCAATTTTAATGAAATTTGAAACTTTGTTGATGAGTTTATTGATCAAGTTCTTCATCGTAGGAGAACTTGAAAAATTCAAAATTCATTTAATCCTAGAAGCTAGCAATCTCTGTCATATATTCTCGCTAGAGATACCTTTAGGAAGCTGACCACTACTATGTTTGCTCCATTCCAGTGCACGCTGAGCATTGCTATTTAAATACCTAAAGTTCTGCTTTTTTTCTCGCAGAAAAACCAAGATGACTTCCGTCGAAAGTGGGATCTTGAAAAGTATGAGGAGTTGGCAGCGGCGAGGTTGAAAGAACTCGAGGAGGATGGATCCTCACGCGGTAAAACAGATGAACCTCCAGTGAAGAGATCATTGCTCAAAGCCCGAGACTATACGGTAGGTTTCTTTCTGTACAGATTTTTTTCACACATTCTAATTGGTCCTTTTTTATGACAGCAATTTAAAAATTTAACGTTTTTGCAAATGATTTGTGGGACATTTTTTGGGTTATTGTTCGAAAGCAATGTCGATGACTTTCCATTACCTCAAATTACCTGAATTATTCTTTAAATTTATTGCATCAATCCATGTTTGTTGTTGTATTTGTTTTCAGTGTTACTATTAGTAGTACATCAGATATACTATTCTATTGCCAGTACATGAGAGACTATGCTACTATTACGTACTGAGTTAGTGTACTAGTGTTTAATGATGAGGTTCTACCGTACTGGTAGTGCTAGTAGTACTGGTAGTACATGAAATGATCTACTTCTGCTCATTGTTTGGCTCTGTCAACCTCTTCAACTCCAACCAAATATTACTCAACTGAGATTTTACAAGTACTAACTGGAGGAATTTGTACAGTGAGCTTCAGAACTTGAATGTGTGTGAACGCAAGAACTTTTAGAAAATTGAAATTTCAGCTTTCATAATTTTCGATGTTTTTAATTACCTATATTTAGTTTTGCCATTTTATCCGTGCTGTGTAGCGTGATGTAATGTAGAACATTAAAAATTTAACGAAGCCCCACATCTGTGTAAATATTTTTCGTTATCAATTCGCTATTATGTAAGTTTTACCAAGTTGTACTCAATGAAAATACACATTTGATAAAAACAGTTTTGTACAATGCAAAAGGAGTTGTGATTCCATTAATTTTGATAAGACAACTATAAATTGTTAACTATTTCCAACAATCAGCATTTTGATTGCTAATGGTTTCTATTGTACAGGCTGTAAGGTTTTGCAGCTGCCAATGCAACTCAGCAGTATATAGTCAAAAATTTAAAAAATTGGCTGTCATCACATTTTTAGTGGATGTAAAAGTATGATACTCAGTGTATTTTGTTTTCAGAAAACCTCAAGTTGGTTTACTAAAAACAAGATTGAAATTGGACAATGATAATCTTTACTGACCTTGGAAAATAGCAATAGTAGTTAAAGCCAATATTGAAGGGAGGCAGCGTATGACTTATGCTCCATTATGATGTGTAAAACCTACGGTCATATCGGTAGTAGGGTAACTTACTCTACAAATTCAGTCAAACCTCGACTTGCAATTGTTTCAAGATACAAATGTTATGACATGCAACGTAAAATTTGGACGCATGTATGTTTTAACATACGAATGAAGTTCCAGTCTAAGGTATCTCAAGTTTCTCAAAACACCATAGTTTTATAAATCAGTACATAATCAGCACATATGTTCATTTTACTGTGTAGTCTGTGTTCCAATAATATTATCAGTATATAATACTTTCCTTTGGAGCTGTAAAATTATGGATTTTTAGGAAACTAGGAAAAATGTAGGAATTATTTTACTAAAATTAAAACAGCAAGTAGTCGAAAACATGCCTCAACGTCTTCGCATTAATCTTTTAAAAAATATTTCTAAAGACATCTAGATATTCAGGTTGGTATTATTAGGTTATGAGGTGGAAAGTGGATGTGGCAAAAATGATGTTAGAAATTAGTGAAAATGTAGAGGCTGGCAATCAAAGATAAAATATAAAACATTTTGAATATAAAAACAAAAATATGAACAAGTCATGGTAATTGAAAATTCATAGTCAAAATTAGACTAGCTCTGTATTTATATCACCCCCTTTTTTGTCTCAATTACTTCTTTATTTTCTTCTATATATTTGAGTTTTTTGAGATAGTTTCTACAATAGTCTCATGTAGTTCATCATGTTTTAATATCACCGATATGTAATTGTCTGAAATTTGCACCGATAAGCTTCTGATCTCTGAAGAATAATTAACTCAAACCAGTTATCGGTGATCGGGTTATCATTTTCAATCAGATAGCCTGCGGGTTTATGTTTAAAAGGTTGGTCCTGTTTGAAAGCAAATGTTTTTAGCAACCTGGTAGAAGGCCCGAAGAATGGGTGTGGCGACTTTGGATGAAATCGATCAAAAAATATTGCAACGCATATATACGCAGACTAACGGATAAGCACACAATGATAATGTGAGCTTTATACATGTGAATACCATATACTTGGAAGAATATTTGTTCCCACATACAAAGCAAATGTGAGAACAGATTGAATTTGCTTGTCAAAGCCTGTCTATTAGGTTTTTAATAAATTCGTACAAACCCTTTAAATAGTACAAATTACCCATTAAATAGTACAAATTACCCATTAAATAGTACAAATTACCCATTAAATAGTACAAATTACCCTTTAAATAGTACAAATTACCCATTAAATAGTACAAAGTACCCATTAAATAGTACAAATTGCCCATTAAATGGTACACATTACCCATTAAATAGTACAAATTACCCATTTAATAGTACAAATTACCCATTAAATAGTACAAATTACCCATAGCATAAATATTTTCAGTTAGCCAAGTAGATAGTCGATTAAATAGCTCTACTGGCAGTAGCTGCATTTTTCATTGACCTGTCCTATTGTCCGTGCACAATCCAAAATGATTACGAGTTAACTATGAGAAGATTACTCCGGATTAAAATATAGTGGTGTTCCTATCACTTCTCTCCTGCGTTATACAAGAGGTAGCAGAGATTATGTGGTAAGACAGAATTTTAGTGGTGTTCTGACTGCTTATGAGCTTTTGAGCATCATTTTCAGAGCTGGTCACTTTTTATAAGGGTTTTTGACTGTCTACCAGGAGTTATGCTTTCCTAGTAGACAGAGCGCTTGACTATTATGGTAACTACTGGGCTGCTGACAATCGGTGGTTGTTTGTGGCAGGTTTAGGATGCATATAGGTCACTCTGTACATCATTCTTTTTACTGTACTTTAGGTTGACCTGGAAGGAAAGCTAGGAAAGTCTCAGGTTATAACAAAGACAACACCTGCCTCTAATCAAGGGGGGTAAGTGTTGCTTCTCCGACTGTTTGGTCGTTTTGGTTTCTGGGCTATTTGAGGTTTGAGTTGAAGATTTGCTATTTAAATTTTTGAGTGTTCATGCTATGCCTATTGAAGACTCTATTAACTGAACACTCGAACGTATTTATTTTTTAATGCTAGGTTTGGACAGGCAGTCATGTATGTAAGTTTGACAAACAAAGATGAAAAATAAATGTGTGGTATTAGTGGTTGCCTGCCCTTTTTAATAACAGTTTGACATGAGGGCACAATTCTTAATTTCACATTACTTTAGTATAGTGAATAATTGTTCACGGTTCATTTACTTAACTGCCCTTGGATTTTTCTAAATATAGTTTGCTAAGTTTTTTCAAGAATGATTAATAAGTTTTCCCACATTGTGTTGCTCACCCTGGATTCGCTGTAAGCTGCACTAATAAAATGGCTGTCGGATTAGATGTTCTGTATTTATCACATTATTAAATATATTAGAAATTATACTAAATACAGCCACTACCTCCGATATTTTGTATTATTACTAAGTAGTTTTTCATCACAAGATGCGATGATTAATGGTTGTATACATGTTAATATTGATGTTGAAAATTTTACCATTCAAAATCGCAATCAGTTTCCTCGGTTTGATATATTTTTTCTCTCGGTATATAGCTACAGCTAGCTGCTGATGTACATAAATGATCTTGTTTGAAGGCGAGTCACACAAACTATTTCAGTTACATTATCAGGCATTTTTCTTGCTTTTTGGCTTCATTAGTAGATGCCGTACTGGTTTGCAGAAAGAAATTGTGGTATTTATTGATAATAACCAACAGCTGTAGTAACATGAGTATATGTACTCATATCATTACTGTATTTACATTGTGCGTGTGATATTGGGTGTCAGTTGTTCAAAACCTATACATGGGGACAATTCCTTATAAAGTAAATACAAGTGAGAAGGAAAAACCGACGTTCAGTCACACATCCAAACATGTAGATTGAAAAAAAGCTATTATCAAGTTGTCTGTTTATAGATATAACTCTTTAATTATATTGTTTCTATGCTCTCAACTTGTATTTTAAGAGCTATATTTATGTCAAACTTTTGTGTTGATTAATCATTTCCGAACAAGTATTGTTACAATCTATAGATGATTTATGTTTACTGGTAGAACTACAATATACCGTACTTTTCGGACTATAAACCGCACCCCTATATAAGCCGCATCTGCTTTATTTTCCAAAAAACGATAATAAAACAATACATAAGCCGCACCTTTGTATAGGCCGCAGAACTCAGGACGGCTCTTTTTAACACGTCAGCAACTTTGCTGTTTAAAACGGAACAGTGTCTAACAGCACTGTTTCGTATTAACCAACGCTTTTTAACCTAGTGCCTAATGGAACAGTATCGTTTGGCATTGTTTCGTATTTTCTTGCACCGCTAAAAGCGCACTAACCATAGATTATGGTTAATGCACCCTAGCGGTGAGAAAAAAGCCACAGAAAAGCCACACACTTATATAAGCCGCATGGCTCAAATCGTCAGAAAAAAGTAGCGGCTAATAGTCCGAAAAGTACGGTAATTCCATTTCTTCCTAATCAATGAAATACTTGTTTTTTTTATTTTGTTGTTACGAATATTATGGCGGTTCAATGTGATGTGGGAGATTCTCCGATGTAATACCTATTTGCACAATTATTCTGGAATGTTAGGAGGCAGTTGATGGCACAATTGTCAGAGTGTCTACCATGCTGAAAGTTGCAAGTTTCAATCCTTTACTAAGCAATCGTTTTCTCAACCTCCAACTGTGTTTCACATGGACAGACTCTGCTCTTATTGCAATAAAGACTGTTGGGAGATGTGCAGGCGTTGACTTGGGGTTTAGAGCTCCGGAAATTCTGAAATAGCATGTCGAAGTTTGGTTTTTTTCAAAAGCCAGAATTAAATATGAGAATTTTATTCTTAAATTGTTCCGTCTGTCCTAATTTACTGCAGATCAGTCTGTCTGTCACTGCTACGAGTAGGAATGCTCATGTTGAGTAGTGATTCAGTGCGAGATCGAAAGGAATACTATAATGTTCTAAAGTTTGTAAAACCATGATTTGATCCTTTAGACCAAATTAATAAACTTGGGTGGATTTTACCCTGTTTTGTCCTTTTTTCATTCTAGTTACTACTGCAATGTCTGCGATTGTGTCGTCAAGGACTCCATCAACTATCTTGATCACATTAATGGAAAGAAACGTAAGTTTGCAATTCTGCATGACATATCACCAGTTAAACCCGAGTTCGTTATCTGATGTGTCTTTAGTACTTCATGTTAGGCAATTATCCAATTTTGGTAAGTACGCTGCACTCTACAGCCCGCTTTTCTCTTTTTAGTTTTCGTTTAACGGATTGCAGTTGGTGGCTGGCTCGTCTGGTGATGAGTCATTAAAATTCTCTAGTGTGCAGCAGTTGTTGAGCTGCTTTAGTTTGTAGCAGAACTTTGGTGGTCTGTAACGGTTGGTGGTAGTTAGTCTGTTATATTGGTTAGCTGTTAATACTGTTATGTTGGATAGCGTTATAATCTGTTATAGATAGTAACAGTCTCCTAAGGTAGATATATCATCATTGCTGATTTGTTATTTTAATTAATAATTGGCGGTGTGTGATGATAGGTAGCAGTTGGTGGTCTGTTGTGTCAAGTAATAGTAGTTGGTGGTCTGTTGTGTCAAGTAACTGTTGATGGTCTGTTGTGTCAAGTAGCTGTTGGTGGTCTGTTGTGTCGAGTAATTGTTGGTGGTCTGCTGTGTCAAGTAACTGTTGGTGGTCTGTTGTGTCAAGTAACTGTTAGTGTTCTGTTGTGTCGAGTAACTGTTGGTGGTGTGTTGTGTCAAGTAACTGCTGATGGTCTGTTGTGTCGAGTAACTGTTGGTGGTCTGTTGTGTCAAGTAACTGTTGGTGGTCTGTTGTGTCGGGTATCAAGTAGATGGTTCGTTATATTAGTGGCTTTAGGAGGCACTTGTTCCTAAAGTACTTCAGATGGCTGAGTTGGATGCAGGAGGTGTGTGTCAAGATGCTGGTCTGCAGGAACCTCATCAGCAATAAAAGGGGAATGCTCACCGATTTAATGTCTATGTAAACAGAGTCTGGTTAAGCGTTTCATTCATCAATCCCCATTCGTAGCTCTATTAATAAACATAATATTTGCCTATAATACCTTCACTTCTTCATAATCTCATCAGCTTTTCGATAGTCTTAATAGCCTGTGATTATACTCGCAGCCACTCCTTACTTCTGACACGCTAATTGCTATGCAAACATCCTAGCATTCATTGATGAGTAGAGTGGGTGTGTTTTGGCAGTTTTATTGTGGCGCTCAACTGTGGGTTTTTCATGTCGCCACAATTTGCTGGAACTGTATTTTGGAGTGATCAATAGTAATAGAACGCAAGAAAATTTGTGGATTTTCTTATTTATGCCCTGAGTTGATAGCAACCCTCTTCAATGACTGAGATCGAATGGTATTGAATAGTTTTTTTTGATTGGATAATAACCTTCTTACTCCCTTTGCGATTGGATAGTAACTTACTCAGCTGCACAGCTGTTACAAGCACACGCTGCGATCAACTAAAAACCTTCATCGTATTACCTGCATATTGATAAAGTATACAAATTATTTCAAGTTATTTTTGTTGGTGTAGAGTTATAATATGAAATCATATCGTATCAGTTGATGTAGCATATTTACTAATATAAGTTATATCGTTACGGTGCGTAGATGTATGTCACTTTGTCGTCCAGCAATAAAGCACGGCGCTGTTCATGTGGTGCAAGAACTCAACAAAGAGTCTCTATGCTTTGGAATTACTCTAGTTATGATGGTCATGGCCTTTCTATATTAACTTAGAATTTTAAATTCTATCCTCGGTTGATACTTCTAGTACCCATTTGAAAAAATGGCCTAGATAAACACTTCTCACCACTTGTCTGGCTTTTTAAAACTTCAAAAATCTAATCGGCCCTTAAATTACCCCTTTTTGCTATAGAAACAATCTCTACCTATACATTAATGAGTTCTTAATGAATGAGAATTGTATGACCGGTTAATGAAGACTTGAGCAGAACGAGTCTTAGAACATTTGCACTTGTGACACACCAGAGTAATTCGACATACAGAGTTGTCTGCTCTCCCCAAATAGGAGTTACAACAAAAGATGAGCAAATTCTTTGTTTGTTGTTTTGTGAATAGCAATGGAAATTAGTTGTGATATAGATGTGTCCCCCCCCTTCCCCGGTCACCTAACTGTTAGCTAAATATTCTGAAATGCACTCGAGCTGTGGGCTATCTCTATTTTGTTAGTTGTTAGACATTTGTAGAGCTGAGTATAAATGCTTCAGGGAATTAATAGGCTAGTACATGAGCATTATTGTTAGGATACCATCTATTCTAATTCCAGTCCATAAGAACCATGGATGTTTATTTACCCGCTCTCTTATGCTGCTGGGTGGAATTAGCTTGGCAGCTAGATGACACTGATTGGTCAAGGGCCCGCGCAGTCCGTTATTGGCTCTATTAATGAGTGGTATTTCTCTCCGATGCTCAGACACAAACTGGTGTGGGTGTGCGGTGCAGGTGTGTATACTGCAGGTGTATGTAAGACGGGCGTGTGTAAGACGAGCGTGTGTGATTCAGGTGTGTACCCATCGGCTGTGTATCGTAACTAGGAAAGGCATCCTCAGTTCCTGTGCCCACTAAAATGTCATCACAACAAAGGAAGGTTTTGCGGCCTGGTCATATATATGTGAATATATGTATGTTCACCTCTAATCTGTTAACAGCCGGTTAAATGTGGGGGCTAGGGTTATTTTTTGGAAATGGTATTTGAATATTGCGACAGTGGAATTGTTTTGGTGGGTTTATTGGTGACATTTAGTTTCGTTTTTTAGGGTTTTAAAGGATCAGTCTGATGTCTTTTATTTCCCCTTTCTTGTTATTTAAAAATCTTATTTCTTTTAATTGAAGCCTACAAAAGCATGCAGACATTCCGAAATGTTACGACTGGCGTATGTCCTTCGTAGCTGCCTGCTTCCTTGTTAAAGATTAACTTACACAACATTTTAGTAAATTTTATCAAAAAGTATCAACAAACTTTCATCATTTGCGATTGTTTTTGATATCTGATGTGACCTAATTGCCTGGATGTTTCAATATCAAAACCAATAGAACTGGATCGCGGCTTAAATGAGTTGAAGAAAAATACGTCACTAAAATGACATCACTAGTTAAAAGTTAAAAATATTTTGCAAGTTTACTTTCAAGTTATTATAAATCTTGAGTGCTACTATAAAGTGAGGTCAATCACACTATAGTGTGAAGTATATCTCCCGTTAGTACTATAGAGTGAGATTTACCTCCCGTTAGTACGATAGTGTGAAATATACTTCTGGATTGTTCATTCCTCATAGATAGAACACATCTCAAACATTTTTTTAAGCAATAAACAATTAATTTGTACATATCTTAGAAATGATTTGTAAAATCAATTAGATTTCTAATTATATTTAAACAGAAACAAAAGTAAAGATAAGCATTATCTCATGTTTTTCTATATACAGTGTATTTATTCTAGCGATGCACTCTTCGTCCATCTTCTGTAATATCTCTTTTAGGTCGAGAGAAAACTGTTTTAGTAGTTCCATTTGCTTCCATTTATATTGGCGGGGTCACACTTGTTGATGAATTTGGACGTAATGGTTTTGCCAGTTGGCTATAAAATTTTCCTGCCTCCTTTTCAATTAGGTAACTTGTTACCTAATTGATTTTGGCCACGGTGGTAGACCTCACCATTCATCTGGTCAAGCTACATATGGTGGTAAACCTCACGCTATAGTAGCATCAGATCTTGTATCACCAAATACTTACCCACGCTTGATCTCTCATACACTTGCTCTCTCACTACATACTGACCAGTACTTTGGCCACTTGACCTAATCCTAGAAAAACAACTCAGCAGTCTATTAAGGGCATAAGCCTGTTCTTACTAGTCATAATCTGCCAGGTTATAAGCTGCTGTCTAGTTTATCCAAACCACTCCACCGCTATAAGAGTTAGTTTAGTGATTAGGGTTTATACAAGACAGGGGAGCATCAATATGACGTAAGTTCTAAGCCCACAGGCTCTGTTGTTTTCCTTAGAACGAATTCTTACTGCCCCTCTAGCCTACAATTCCCCAGGGCTATACACTTTTGACTCTGGCCTTCCATCTTCTAGGACCTAAGGCCAAACACTCCCGACTCTAACTTACAACTGCCAGGGCTATACACTACTGACTGCGGCCTACCACACCCCAGGGCTATATACCCTCCGGACTCTAGCCCACTACCCGCATGGTTATACACTCCTGACTTTGTTTTATCCCCCAGGGCTATACCACCTGACTTTGGTTTACCCTTCTATGCTATACACTCTTGACTCTGGTTGCCCATTTCCCAGGGCTATACACTACTAACTAGACCGTTTTATTTCTGGTATAACTGATTTAGGTTCTGTGAATATGTACTAGCATGAACACCCTACTGCGGATATAACTGGTGTAGGTTTATTCAATGCACCCAAAATACGTCTAAACAAAGTTGCCGTAATACCAAAGATATCTTTTCGCATCATCTATTACAAATGAGCAGCATTTCTATCAGTTTCTTTATTTGAAAAATCTAGAATTTCACCGATTCATACATTTTACAAATTTTGAATTTCTCTCTTAGCCTTCCATACTTGAAGACTCTAATCCATTGATTACGCATAACTCAGGTTATTCCTTGATGGCCCTACCATTTCCACCTTCCTCTACATCTGGTCATCGGCGATCATGTTTCATGCGTTGGCAGTATGAAACACTGTTGTCAGCTAACCTGACAAATAAGCATATTTAACCACTTGAAATCAAGTCTCAAGCAACACCTCCTTGAATCACTCCAATAGTTTTAAGATATTTCTTTTATCTGAATAAATTGAGAAACTGCTAACCTAAGCCCAAGGCCATGACTAGCTATGCTACTGCTCATGTGGGTCCTCATTGTGCCTTCTTTTTCTTCTATTTCTCAATGTTAGGTTCTCTTTTCAATGAAATAAAACAAAGGTAAGAACTAATTATTATTCTGCATTTGAGTTCTGTATAAAACTTACTGTCGGCACTTGTTTCTTCATTGATCCTAAACTGAACAGCAAATACCGTAAAACCTCCAATTGAACGCCACGGCGCATATTTTTCTATATTCATAAATAGAGGTGGCGATCAATTAGAGGTTTTATTGTAAGTTGCACCTTAACAGTAGGTTATATAAGTTATTAGAAAGCAGCCAGGGCCTAGTGGTGTAGAGCCCCCCCCCTCCCCCCCCCGACCTGCAAACAACCCCAATTGGTGGTGACAGGAATGACATCCAACTTTAAATTACTCTCCGCAATATGTCATGTCTCCACTCATCACGATTGTCCTGCTATTGAACTCAGACTTGTCCAGCCAAGATTACAGAGCCCTTGTTTGCACAAGCGGACATCATAGTCGTTCTTTGAGGGATTGCTCGCGCTAAAAATCATTTCTCTAACCAGTTGAAAAAGTGGTCTAATATTGAGATATTTCTTAATTTTAATATTCATCTTTCTATAGTTGTAAAACAATAATTTTATAGCTGTTTTACTCGGATATACCTACCACACCACATATATGTTTAAATGTTTGTAGTAAGATTGACTTGTACTAGTGCAGCGCCATTATACCTAGATGCCGTCAGTCATTTAGTTTATATGGAGAAGAGGATTTCATATTAACTATCACTTTGACAGTTATATGAATACATGACAGTTGGTATCGCAAAGTATCGTAGCATAGTTCATCCCTTAGAAACAAAGTGACAGCATGTAATATCATATTATCAGCTTCCGTATGCACAGGGCATATCCCAACCCACCCCGTCTCACCCTTACACTGCTTGCTATTTTGTAGCTCTGTAGTGGTTGGAAAATCCATTTTCTACTTTGAAAACCTTCTATGAACAAAAATTGTTTTGCTCAAAAATTAGCATCATACGGTAGATGGAATTGGTGCAATTGTAACTTGATGAATCTATAGAGATGACCACAGATGAACATATATATCAATAGAGTTAATTTAGGAATACATGTAGGATGATACATTCTTAGAGCTGATGTAAGAATAGCTTTATATATTCATAGATTTAACTTGGTCCTGAGGAATTTTCATAGATTTAACATACCAATACCTTGTCAGTCTGAAGTACATGTTGAGTTCCATAGAGCTATTAGAGGAACGGCATTGTTTTCTCAGAGTTGATCCATTCTAACGTATGTTAACAATTGTGTAACGCATAAACAGAATAAACTTAACCACAGTGTGTTGTTAGATAAATTAAACTCCATGAAAAACTTGATGCGATTTTAGATCAAAGGAACCTTGGCATGTCTATGAAGGTTGAAAGGTCGTCATTAGACCAGGTCAAGGCAAGGTTTGATATGAACAAAAGAAAGCAGGAGGAGAAGAAGAAAGAATATGATTTTGGAGAGCGGATGAAGGAGCTACAAGAAGAGGTATTTCTCTAAAGATTAGACTCAGTTCCTTCCCTCTCTAATCAGACTTAGATTCTTGTGTATACCTAAATATTACACTTGTTCCTGCACTCGGCCCTGTACATATCTCTATCATTTTCCACAAATCTATCTGATCCTGTTTAAACTTCCTGCTTATGCAAACTTTTTCGTGTCTGCAGACTATCTTTTTCATTTTTGTCATTTGTCTTATTAATTCCTGTTTTTTATTAGTACTCACTAGCACTCTGGCGGTTTAATGTGCTGTGAAAGATCATCAGGTGTAGTAACTATACGTACAGATATTCCACAGTGTCAACAGATGCTCGAGTAGTGCAGTTGTTAGAGTGTCAGTCTACCATGCTCAGAGTCGGGAGTTCAAATCCTGGGTGATGTAATGTTTTTCCTAATTTCTTGCCGTGGTTCAAACAGACAGACAGACAAGCCTCTTATTTAGTACCCTTGCCAGTTTCGAGCACTATGAGAGAGTCATGAGTAATCAGTATATGGAGAATTCTCCAGTTTATCGTTACAGCTCAATCGGATGTCACGGGTTCGATTCCCATGCGAAGTGATCTCAGTTTTTTCGCTCTTTCTCTCTCTCTCGGTTTTCTCTCTCTTTAACTTGATAACACCTAATATTTGTCAGGAACGCGTATCAATAATCATGACTTTTGAACCACACGGTCTATAGAAAGTATTTTCATACCAAATTAATTATCATGAAATTTTACATTAGCTGATGCCATAAAAGTATCACAAATATGTTACACAATGACATTAAACTCTCTTCTTTGGTCATTTTCGAAAAGATTGTGAGCATATTTGAGTCAGACAATTTATCAATATTATTACATTTTAGGGCATTATTTTTGCTGATAAAATGTGAATAATAATTCTCAGGAGTACTATTGTTCAATAACAACCACCCAAAGTCCATAGATCTAAAATTGGTTAAAAAATAATCAATTGTGATAAAAAATAAAAAATTTCGCAAATCGAAACTACGCTCAAGATGGATTGCTAACAATTTCTTTATTTGCTCAAAGCATGATGCAATGCATGCAGATAAATGTTTTTTTTTCCGTTTACATACTGATGTTATAAAGTAATTCAGTAGTGTAATAGTTGGCGTGCTGAACTGTATATTGGAGTATCCGAGTTCATTTCCTGCACGAGGCAATTTTATTCCTAACGCTGTTGACGTGACTTCTGACAGGCGGATATCGTTATATTTAGTATGAATGTTCTGCATTGCACAGGTAATAAAAACAGTGTATAAACATTACATTACATATAAACTACACTACCTTTACACCACCTGTAACTGTTTATAAGCTGTTTTTATTACTCGTGGAGTGCTGGGCATTCATCTCGTGAGGCCATCTAGTAATTGTTCCATGTGACACAACGTTGTTATGCATATTTTAACCGGCGTAATGAATATCTTCACTATTATTGATATGTATGCTCAGTTCAAGTCCAATGGGAAAACTCCAATCTCCAGAGCTGGAGGTTCTGAGATCGAATCCTCTGCGTGGCGGATTTTTCATTACTAAAACTTCATTGCTGTAACTGGACAGACAACCGATCAAATTTGTATATATATACTAGTATATATATTTAACTAGTATATATACTAGTTAAATGCCTGGCGGTGCGAGGGTAGTAAAAAAGTCTTTGCATCGAAAATTTATTTTTATCTAACACATAACAACATTTGCCATTCTCACTTTATAACCTCATGAGCAAAGTGTTTTGTGCAGTTTAAATAACTTAAGAAAAAGAATAAAACTACTGTAAAGGTTTTCAAACTTTATCAAACAACTGTAACTTTTAAATTTTATATCATGAAACAAGTATTTTGTTGAAATTAATTAAGAGAAAAAGTAAAACAACTGTAAAGGTGTTTCAATGTAAATGTGAAATAATTAGCAAGTAATGGCTAAATAAAGTATTTTTGCTACGATTCCGATAAAAAATTATTTGGCATACAATTATAGGATTTTAATTCGTTTCAGTGTTGGCATCCCAAGGCGTAAATATTGAATAGAGTGATATAGACACCCAAAGTAATTATCTAATGCAAACACTCCATAGTAAAAATCATCGCATTTTGATATATTTACTGTACATATTAAAATTAGTAACAAAACAATACATTAACGTTAGTAGCTATAGTTACCTACAGTAACTTTAGTTTATTTAGTGGTTATGATCTGCAATTAAATGTAACATTACCATGTACTACACGCAGTATGTAGCTAAGCTTATGTACATATTTTACTAAACTTTGCCACAGGCTAAAAGTTTATTACTCATCTGTTTTCAAATTCATTTTTACTATACCTTACAACGAATGACGCTAAACTGAGCTAGCGAGCATCGTATATCTCTTTCAGGCGTTGTGGGAGGGATTCTGGCGACTAGCACATCGGCATTTTTGTTATTTCATTGCTTCAATATACCGACTGCCAAATTCAATTTTGAGAGAAATTTTTGTTGGTATAGAAGATATGGTGGTAAAAAGTAGAAAAATATTTGTTCTTATCGTCGTAGCCTCACTGGAAAAAAATTTAGTCAAAACAACCATCGTTTTTCATATTGTAAGACGAAAAGTATCTTATATTAGGGGCATCGTAACCCGAGGGCGCACTGTATTAATTAATAGTTTAGCGTGTGCGGTCGCGAAAAGGCACTACAGTATATAATAAGAGCGATGGAGGTGATAAGTATGGATTAGTCTTGTGGTTACGTGCACTTGCTAGTAGACGGACGATTTGAATGTAGCGAGTTCAATTACAGTATGAAGGACAGACCAATGACAGACAGACAAACATTGAGATTTATATAGGTTGTATATCGTATATGGGTAAGAATTTTTATTATGAGAATCGCTAGATTTCGAAAACTCCTATTAAGATTTGACTAAAAATGTACTGTAATGTGTAATTTCCATACAAAGTTCTATATTTTCATAATCTCAACCATTTTTTTTATCATAAACTGTATGATATAAGAAATATTAATTAAAAAATAAAATTGAAATAATTGTTTTGTTGGTTATTAAGGTCACAATGGTCAGAAGTATGATTCAGGTTAATCGTTGTTGTTCTCGGAATAAAGAGAAAATAAAAATTTCAAATTCTTTCGCGCACCAATATTACCGTTATTAACACCTGCAAAACAGTGTCATGCTGGTCATTAACATTGCCGCTATAATAATAGGCTCGCTTGTAAAAATTATTATAATTACCTCACCACTCCATCCAGACAAATTTAGTAAAATAGAAATATATATTTTAAAAATAATAATTGGTCTTGAAACACCAGAGTTGCAAAAAATTTTACATCATGAATGTGATACTCTAATTCAACTATGATTATTGCGTTATCAGCGCTAATTTAAATTGATGATGGTCTCCTACTTCAACAATGGAAAAATACTTTATTCGCAAAATGGAAAATGCTGATAATTGTAACAGAGATATTTGTAAAATGCTCCCTGTTGGTTTCCATAACAATGACTAGCATCACGCCTTTTTAAATATAGTAACACTACTGAGGGTAGGTATGAGCATGGACACCGTCACAGTCGTTACTTTTTAGTGTGCGTATAACTACATCTCCGTTAGCGATTTGTGCTGTAAACAAATACCTAGACCAGTAGTATTTTTTTACATCGATATCTTATATAATATACTGTAAACTATGTGCTTGTCGTATGATTAGGTTAATGATCTTCCGAAATACTCTTGTCACTTGGTATTTTCTTCTAAATAACGATCGTCGATAGATAGTAACTAGTAAGATAGTAAATAATGATAAAGCAAACAAAAAACACTAATTAATTTTGTTTTTAACAATATGATTATAAATATTATATTATTTCTAAATTATAGTGTTTTTATTTTACATGAAATTGAATGGTATTTTTAAATCTAAAAATCTAAAAAGTTCTAATTTAAAAAGATTTTTTATTTTTAACATATAATGTGTTACATTATATTTATTGCTTATTTGATTTTAAATTACAGTTACCATTTTACTATCTAAATAGCTATTATTATGGTAATTATAAATATGAAATAATACTATTAATACTAGATATATTATTAGTTAATATTAATAATACAACACCACATTAAATTTTAAAATATAACTTGGGCTCAGATTACATCTGCTTATAGTAAATATTTACTGTTCATATTCTATAAAATATATGTTATTAGTGTTTCAAATGTTAGTTATTAGCAGTTTAACCAGTCACAAGAAGAGTTGCTAATTTTTAGTTGGTGGAATTGGTAAAATTTAAATTTTGAATAAAATGAATTAAATTAGATAGCTTTATTGGCTGCAGCATCTGTATATTGATACAATTTCATTGGAATTAAATATCTTTTAATTTAATAATGAATATGGTGTTAATTTCTATACATCAACTAACCGCTAATGTTTTACTTAGAACAGTTTAGGAATAAAGTATTGTGATAGCTATGCAGGCCACCCGGTATAATACTCTACTGGTGCTACTAATATATGCCATTTCAAATAGGTCTTTAAGAAAAATGCCACCTAAATTGAAAAAAGGCAAAGTTTCGCAAAAAAAAAAAACAAACAAAGCAAAGGCTGAAAACAGTCAGTTGTGTCGTAATTACTGTTACAATATGACAGAGGAGTAGAGACAAGCTAAGATAGATTATGTATTTAAAACGTCAAAACAATCTAGTATATTTTTGCAAGTCGGTTAACACAGTGTCACGCTAAGCTGTGCTATCAAGTTCATTAGTGCCTTATGACTATCATGTTGTATTTTTGGCGCATGCATTTGCATCCCGATGAGACGTCACAAGTTTGTCAATATATCAAGGTTCAATAGGCTGCGATTTAACAGTTTTTTCAAGCTTTTTTTTGATAATATGTTGTATTATGACAAACTAAAATTTGAGAATGCAAAAACCTTTGAAAATTCACCAAATTTTACGCAAGATTCTCATAATAAAAAATCTTACCCATGTGGTGTATATTATATTAGCATTGAGCAAAGAGTTGTCTTTAAAGTTGTCTTGGTGAATTTAATTGCTCACCTTTTGAGCTTTTGTTTGTTTAGAATCTCTAGGAAGTCGTAGAATTTCCATGATGTTTGTATTCTCTTCATCTTCTGCGGTAGTGAGGGGAAAAGACATTGTTTAAAATGCGAGTGACTCGAAATATCCTTCGTTTGTTTTCATGCCAGTGGCAGATTTGTAGATGACAGTTAAAATACGTGTAGCTCAAAAACTATCAGGTCTTTAAATATAAAATGAATGAAGCTGTTGAAGTTTTGTTAGATATGCAAGAGTTTGTCCAACTAGGCAGTCTTAAATGATTAGCAAAGTTTATTTTAATGCGTTTGAAAGCTTTGAGATGCTGATCAAAGTGGGGAAAGTCTTACAAATGTTAGTAGCCATTGATGACTGCACATCATGAAGTATATTTATGTTGTGATTTGTCTATCTTCTTTTAGGAAGAGAAACAGAAGGCTTACAGAAGAGAAAAGAGGAAAGAGAAAAAGAGACAGCACTCTTCCATCTCAGGGGAAGACGGCGGTATGGACCCTGAAATGGCGGCCTTGATGGGCTTCAGCGGTTTTGGCGGAAGCTCGAAAAACAACTGAATAAGCAGGCCACTACCCAACGCCATAGTATGGTCTGAGTCAAGCTCACGTCAGCGAATAGAATGGCGCTGTCGATCATCTCCAATAAGCAACTATACTGTTTTGTGTTGTCTTGTTGCAACTGAGCAATGTACAGACACGCTCTTATTTGTATATTTTCCTTAGTTACCTATATTCATGTATGAAGCCTTATAAGAGGGGCACCTGCTGACCAGCATCATTTTTTATCGCTGTCATATATTCTGACACTGGTTTCGAATTAAGCTTGTATACGAGTAAACTGTAAACTTGTAAACTGTAAACGAGTAATTGTAGACTTGTATAAACTCGTATATTGCTACAGTTTCAACCTAACACAACAGACTCATTGTGATTTATATATTTCTGAAAACCTTGGCATTCAATTATCTTATCTTATTACAAACTTTGGCATACAAGAATCTTCTCTGTAAAATAAGTTCCTTTCATAATTTTAATTGAAATTATTACTTTTATGTTTTCGCATTGTGTTAACTTTCGAGGCTAGCTCCAACTGAGTGCGATTTGGAAAGTGGTGTTAATCTGTGTACCTCATATAGGTCTGTCTTATCCCTCCATTCCAAATATAGTCACCATACGATGGGGTGATATGTTGCAGTATAAATATTGATATTGCATTATACGATACACTGGAGATAAGAAGGGATGCTGGTGTATTCTGAGCTCATATAATTCGCTGTATCAAGTTTCTATATTTTATAAGCTGTTTGCTTGGCTATTAGGTTAATGCTTCAGAAGAGGAAAGAGATACATGCCGTGTATTCCTTATATTTACTGGAGAAATTTCTTCTGGTAAGGAGTTTGACACACAGCAATTGAAATAAAGCCATCAATGTTGTAAGCCCTGGTAGGAAAGGACAACTCGAGTTGACAAGTTGTTTAGTCAAGCCTCTTCGGTGGTAGTCCATTCGGTTCAGCTAGCTGGAACTGAAGAGTAGAAATGCTGTGAGCCTGTATCCTCACAGCATTAAGATTACACTGGTGAAATACAGAATATTCATTGCATAAAATTTGAGATGTTGGAATAAATAGCTTGTTTATGACCATTATTTCAATAAGGTGGGGGTGGATTTATAGACCCTGAGACCGATGTCATAATTACTTTCAGTAGCTTTATAATTATATCAATAAAATCGCATTTGGTGGAACAAAACTTGGTCAAAGACCTATGAAATAAAGGAATATAAAGTTTACCGATTACAGTTGCTAACATTTACTTAACTTCTCCGCATAAAATTCTGACAGATTTTATTTTACATTTTTCTCTATTTATAACATAATTTTGAAAGGTTTCCCAAGCAGCAGCAATACCACCATGCTATCAGCAGCCTATTACCAAGGAATGCTCACGCTGATTCTTGATTTTCGACATTTCTGTCATCAGCTAGAGTTTTATATTTTGATACACTTTCTTATGTTAGACTTGCAGGAAGCCCGGCGATGCCCAGGATCTTTATTATATTCTATCAGGTAGCCAGCAGGTAGGTGTCTAAGAGGCTGGTTCTGAAGAACTAGATGGAGTTTTAAGGTAAAATATTTTTAGTGAGCTGGCAGTAGGCCAGGAATATTCGTGTGAAGTATGGATGGAATCGGCCTGCAATATGGGGATGCGCAGCACTTACATGAACTGAGAGGCAGACACACAATAAGAAAATGGGATTAATTAGTAAAGATGCTGAATTTTTGGATATTCGAGGTCAGATTCAAAAGTTTGGATGATCTCAACTCCAAATTTAAATATAGTTATATTTGGACAAGTCATGTTCAAAGTCTTTCCTAAAAAGTTGCAATGGATATTCAAATAAATGTCTGCTTGATTGTAATCTGATAGCATTTGTCCTGCATTTTGCATGTGCGTATGTACATGTGTACGTACGTACACATGTATGTACATATGTATGTATGCATGTACATACGGGAGTATGTACATGCATACATACATGTGTATACTTGTATGTACATACATATGTAAGTATGCACATGCGTATGTTGTACATATGTATGTACAAACATATGTACATACATTTGTTTGTACGTATGTATATATGTACGTACATATGTATGCATGTACGAATGTAGATGCGTACATACATATGTATGTACATACGTATGAACATGCATACATACATATGTATGTACATATGCATGTCCATATGTATATTTATGTATTTACATATGTACATATGTATGTACATACATATGTATGTACATATGTACTTACATATGTACATTCGTACATACATTGGTAATCATCAACAAAATGATGTTTTCGCCAGACGTAAAAAATGAAGACAAAGATCAGGAACTATTGAGTAGGTTGAACAAACGTGTTTTGCAAGTTGGTAATCTAATAGTCTGGGAGATGTAAGCGAAGGCACATACGAACGAACAAATGAACGGACATATCAAGGCGGATGTAACATGTTGGTGTCACAAGATAGAAAATGATGTTTGTCATATATATGCAAGGATAATAACAAGTGTAAGTTCTGGACATCGTTTATGCAGCCTTTCGAAATGCCTAACAACTGACAATGAACAAAAAGGTGGGTAATTGTCAATGGCGATCCTACGACTCTATATACATAATTGTATCACTTTTGTCTGCAAAAGGCTGAAACATGGACATCCCTTCTCACAGTCTGCGGCTTTGTCGAAAGTTAGATTAAAAATTCTGCCATTAATAGCCTTGACCTGGTCATTCAACCCTTAGAAGTATTCACAGCTCAAGTAATAATGGAGTGGGAGTTAGGGAATGATCATTTACAGGCTACAGCTGAAGTAATTTTTTTGCGCTAAACAGTAATTTGTTGATGACTTGACCGAGAATCGCGCACTCCTAGTAATTAGTCGATCAATTATAATCAGCATATCATCAAATAGTAGATGTCCACAAGCATCACTCTCGGGCAGCTAACTAGAGGAATCCGCTTAGTACGTTACAGTATAAATAGGATGAGTATAGAAACACCAGCTAGCCACTAGGCACATGCCGCAGGTGCCCTCTATAGCCTCATTGTATGCCTGTTTACACTGCACTTCTTTTATTAGCTTCTTTTATGCTAATCTTGAAACAAGATGCTGACTTGCCGCAAGCGGTGAGAATAACTATGGCAGCTAGTGTACTTTAACTAAAACTTCTTACCTAGAATTCTTAAATTTATTATTTTAAAACAAGAAAAAACTTTAGAATTGTTGTTTTGTACACAAACTTTTGTGTACAAAAGTTTGTGTACAAAATTTGTGTACAAGATTTTGTGTCTTACTGTTGCATCATCACACTAGAATCAAGCAAAATTTTGGTGTATTAATAATCTAAAAAATACAATTTTAGTTTACTGCGCTCTTTAGCATTTAGATATGCTTCCGAAGTATGTGATATATAAAGTATGAGCACATTCTTGGAGCAACATTCCGACACCGTCAATATAAACCTACTGGTGTGATTACAAACAAAAACACAAAAATTTAAATGCTAGCTTAAAAGACAGGACATTTTATGAATAGAGTTTGCAGATTTAAAGCAATTTTATGGGTTGCTACTGTTGCTACTGTTGCTGATTTTGCTACCGTTGCTACCGTTGCTGATGTTGCTACTGTTGCTACTGTTGCTACGGTTGCTACTGTTGCTACTGTTGCTACTGTTGCTACTGTTGCTACTGTTGCTACTGTTGCTACTGTTGCTACTGTTGCTACTGTTGCTGATGTTGCTACTGTTGCTACTGGGTGCAAAATGTTAATTTGTAGACCTCTTGAAAACTATTGAGCAGTTTCTTTCATGTTCTACTGATGTGCGTATTTATTATAAAATGTGTGTCTTTGAACTTGTTTAGCTTTAAAGTTCTCATTGCTGCAAAGCATGCAAAACAAGCAAGCATGTACTTAACAAGCGAGTAGAAGTCAACTCTCTGTATTATTTTAAAAGTACCTTTTGATTGCAAAAACACAAAACATTTGAAACAAAGATTTTTAAGAAACTAGAAAATCTTAGTTTTAGTCTTACCTAAAAGTGTCTTATGTCATAATCTTAAATTATGTTTATTAAATATTTCAAAAGTTTTCTTACAAAGCTGCAGAAGTGGTGTCTAATTATTTTGTCAGGTTTTTGTAAACATCATCTCCCTTTGCACATAAATCATTTAAAAATAGACTTATATAAAATTTTCATAAGTTTTATCAAAAAGTATCAGTGTTTTTTATCATTTGCTATTGTTTTTTTTATGTATGAAGTAATCTGACTGCCAGGATGGTTCAAGATTAAAATCAACAAAACTTGATTGTGGTAAAAATGCTCAGAAGACATCACATCATAAAATGATGTTACAAGCGGCGCTATTACCTGTTTCCCTCGTTATTGGTATGGATGCTGCAATCAAGTTGCAGCGTTACACGTCTGTATTTTGTCGAGCTATTTGCTGATGTGCAACTATAGATGCCATTATCGCACCTCTGCTTGAATCCGAGCACTCCAAGAAAGTATCTTATTCAAACTACATGTATTATATCTCTGGACTGAGTAGGTCTACAAGGACAAAAAAGTACATAAAATGAAAACTTCATGTCTCAACTCTATATTGATATAATTTTCATTTTTATCACTTCAATCGTGTAATTTTGTCTATAAAACCTGATTCTTTTCGTGACATTCTGTAGCGAAGCTAAAGCACAGACCTAACAGTTCACAGCCATGAGCACTACCACTACATCACAGGAGCTCTATACAAAAATGGAAGTTTTGGTTTAAGCTTTGGCCAATAGAAGCTCCCATCTGGGCCGAGTTACAACCTAGTTACTAGTGAAATATTTAGTTGCATTGCGACCGCTAGGTGCTTCCTTACATTAAAGAGATGTAATGGGCTAATGTAAATATTGGTCCAGCACATATAATATTTCTCCAGTATACATAAAGCAACATACATATATGCATTTGATTACATGGCATAGGCTATTCTTTTCCATAATCTTGTGTCTAACACGCCAGCACCCACCAAGCTACTTGCATAAACACCGGGACGATGATCCAGAGCGTTGCACTAAGCTGTAGCTTGGCTTCTCTATTTCTGAAACAACGTTCTTTTATGCGAAAACGTCAACCGAATTTCTTCAAACCAGAGAGGATGTCAAAAGCTGCACACACTACTTAGTTTTGGAGAAAGGTAAGAACTGTAGGTCAATTTTACTTCGACAATGACATCTCATACATGTGTTTACTATATGAGGAAACAAGTGCTGTATTTGGAGTCGTCAGAACGATACCAAAGCTATCATTTAGCATGTGTATTCAATCTTGACCCATTTACACATAATCTATATATATATATATGAATCTCAATGTTTGTTTGTCCATCTGTCTGTCCAGCTATAGCTGGCAAAGTTTTAAGCATGAGAATTTTGCTTCAAACTGGATTTGAACTCACAACCTTTAGTTCTGCAGACATTCATTTAATCAATACACTACACTGCCCAACTTGCTATACCATGGAATAAATTGGGTACATACTTGGAACACATGCCAATCTTTCATGCTTCACATTAATATTCGCTGCAGCTAGCATTATGCAGTAGAGCCGTACCAGAAGAAAAATGTGTGAAGTCATACCAGGAGAAAATTGTATGCCCATAAGCAAAGAAAAATACTTAAACTCAAATAGCCAACAAAACTATTGCAATCAGTATAGATATGTAGTAGGCATTGCAGTTGGTACGATATGAATTAAACAGAAATAAACACAATAAACCGAAATAGCACAGTACACAAAAATAAAGACAGCAAACAGAAATAAACAGACACCTTCATTTAAAAGTTAGAATAGTAAATGTGGTATATGTTGAGTAAAAGTAAATTTTTTGCACAAAACTTTTTATTACTCATGCAATGTCGGGAATTAACCTAATAACTATTAGGGCATTATACTATAATAAGAGCGGTGTTCGTTTGTCCAAAATCAGCTAGTATATATATATATATATATATATATATATATATATATATATATATATACTAGCTGTGCTACCCAGTGTTGCCCGGGTATTAAAAATCAGCTTAGAAGTAATGAGAGTTGTCTGCCACTTGCTATTAGCCTGGCACGTTGCCAATAGAAATTTTTAGTAAGACAACTAATGACAATCACTTAAGCAATCACCCTCCATGGTATGCAAAGACGTTGGGTATGTGATCCCATATAGCGACTTATATCTGCATGTGAACAAGTCAATCTCTGTGGCCCATTGGGTAGGGCATCGGACTGGCAAATGGTAGGGTCTGAGATCAAATCTTCCTCGGTATGGATTCTTCACTCCACGATTTTAATAGCTATAGCCAGAACGCCACGCATACATACGAACATACTTTGAAAAAAATATATATAGATATAGGGAAAATATTCAAATATTTTCCCTATATATAGGGTAGATTTGGTAGAGAAAGAGTCACTAATGCACATGCTGATTCCTGGGAACAATCTCTTGTGGTGCACGGAACTGTCGAATGTACTAGTTTTTTATGATTTTCATAATCTCTTAGAGTTGTTTGACTACTCTGGTGTAAAACATTGCTTTGTAAGCGGGGGCCAATCAGTTGTAGGCGGGGCCAATCAGTTGATGTAAATGATTTATCCGGAAAAATTTTCATATAATCCTGATAATCCCATTTCTTGTAACAATGACTAGCCTTGGTTCCAGAAACTAGTTGATATTTGTTGGTAAAAGTAAAACACGCTATTGCAAAACTAAAATGATAGCCCATGCCAGCTTTATGCAGAAGTGATAGATGCTAGTTGTTAAGAAGTCATATGAGCTATTTATCGCTTGCTTGCAACTGTCATCAATGACACTTGTATTTTGCCACTGCCAGAAGTGATTTTTGCCAACTTTTAGAAGAAATGACACTTGCCAACTGTTGTCAAAAGTGACACTTAATAAATGTAAGTAAAAATGGTACTCGCTAGTCATTGGCAAAAATTACACTCGCTTTACAAGAGCTTTCTGATATATAGATGAATTTTTGAAGCCTAAGTTGCAAGTTTTTGTGAGACATGCAAATTTAAGTTTTCGTTAAACAGTTTGACAAGTTTACTAACTAATCAATTGTAGGCTTGCTGCTGTTCACCAGATATGATGCTGACTTTGGCTAGCTATAAATACCATGTATCTTATTCACAAGATTGTTACATAATAATGATTGAACTGTCCATCAGCGTTATAACAATAACAATAATGATAATGTCAACGGATTCTTCAGTTCTCTTAACCCAGCTGAGCTTACAATCCTTGTTTCAATGGCAACCATTGTAGTAGCGGCAAAGTAATAGCGCACAAGTCTGCTTGGTTGTGATTCTGTGTCTATATGAAGGAAAACACAACGAGAGCTACAGTTTTACCTGCAAATAGACAGCAGCTATTTGCAAAAGATTACCCTATGCAGGGTTTTTAGTTATCAGATTTCACCCAGTATGACTTGACTAAAAAAGGTCAAACATGCAAACTGACAAAAATGCAATCTCGTAAAGATTTGCATAGACCAGCTACTTGACATTTTCTAATGTTCTATAAAATATAAATGTGACCTATATTCTAAAATTTGACCCATATATAACTATGTTGAGGTTTTTTGTTACTATAGACTAGGACAGGGGTCTGCAACCTTTTCCACTAAAAGAGTCATTTGGACCCGTTTTCCGCAAAAAAGAACGCAGTGGGAGCCACAAACCCCCTTTGATATTTTTAATTAAAAAAATACTACATGTAACTTTTTTGTTTAACTTTTAATTCTTTTATACCATGTTTACACCATAAAATGCAAAGGTGTGGCATGTTTAATGATTTGGCTACTGAAAAAACAAAATTACACTTTTGCAAAGAACAATAAAATACCTTTGACAGTTATATTGGCGCATAAATTGTTATATGGTGTACTACCTGCATTAATGTTGTTGTTTGTCAGTAGTGTTGTTGACATAATATCGGAAGGTATCTCATAGATATCTGACCTTCTGTGCGAATCCGGTAGTACGTTTTCTGTACTTTTATGTTAAAGTTAAAGCCGCGTGAAGATCATGTGTTAAGGTACAAATAATAATAGAGCAAATAATGACGCATAACAAACGAAAATGTTTGATTTATTACCATAATTACATTTTTTTAAATTATATTACAAAATCTAGTGATAAAACTTTTATATTTTCATGAATTACTTAGTATATGTTAAAAAAAGAAAAACAATCCAAAGTCAGAGGAAGCCGCAGCGAGGGGATGAAAAAGCCTCATGCGGCTCCGGAGCCGCAGGTTGCTGACCCCTAGACTAGTCTATCTTAATGTCATATTGATATCTGATACTACACTTTACAAGCAGCTGCCAAAAGTTTAAGAATTTTTGAGTTTTTATTACAGTAATGGCACCATTTTACTTTTAAGGTGACCTATTTTTTATGAGTAAATGTATATATACGAGCACCCTACAGGGTCTCATTTAGCTCAAATAAATATAAACTAATACCACTCACTTTTGTGGCCAGGTAAGTCAGCTAAAGAATGACCCTAATAGCCATGTTGGCGGCAGCAGCCATAATGAGAGATATATTGCTGCCTCTATTCAGCAGCAAAAGCTCTTGCTATCAACTCTCACTTTAGCATCGTTGTGTTCCTTTGCTGCTAGCAGATATTTTATACTCTCTTCCACCTCAACTCAACCTCAACTCCCTCTCTCTCCAACATGTCTGCTGCAGATTTTGAAGCTGTAAGTTGAAATTTAAATGCTAGTATTCTTTCGTAATGTTATTTAAATGTGGTTAGTGCCATTTAAACATATGCTTACCAAAGGTTTTTTGTAGATTTTATTAGAAAGTTTAATTATTTTTTTATTATTTGCAGTTGTTTTTTATGTTTGAGGTGATCTGGTTGCCAAGTTGTTTCTAGATTCAAATTGATAAAACTTGATAAAATGATTAAAACACTCTGAAGAAAATACGTGCAAAAGGATGTCACTAGCTGCGATAGTTGATATCAGCTATTGCGTTCAAGTTGAAGCGATGCGCGTCGCTATTCTGTCGGTCTCTTTGCAACTATAAACTTCGTAGTCGCTGTTTCGATTGATCTGGGCATTTTAATCCCTATCAAGTTTTATCGACTTTAATCTTGAAACATTCTGGCAATAAGACTTCAAACATTAAAAATAATCTCAAATGAGAAAAAAATAATGATACTTTCTGGTAGAATCTACAAAAAACTTTAGCAAGTTCATATTTAAAGTTATCATATGAAGCTTAGAATACCATGCAGCAGATTGCTTGGACAATTGAATTACAAGTAGAATATAAAATGACAACCGCTGTCAAGTAAAAGTCTGGTAAACTGATAAAACATTATGTGTAGTCAGCTGTTAAACTTATGGTATTGTAATCCTCGTGTTTGATCATAAAATCACTTGATTCTCTAAAAAAACAACGATTGAAGCTCATGTCAGAATTAGATACGGGTATAGCTTTGTGTCACCAAAAACAACTTCTAAAACAATTGCTTGTTTTTACTGTGTCATCTTCTAGTCTCTGAAATTATTACAAAAACTGTTAGGCGGATAAAATAACTTTGTGTAACTGTGTTGCTAAGCAACACTTTTTCTTTTAAATAGAATTATCCTTATTATTGTTTGTATAGTTAAATATCACCTCAACCTTGCTGTCATTATTATTCTCACTGATATAATTACTATCTACTAACCTGTTTAAATTTTTCTATTGTTATTAACACTGTTAGCATATTTTAATTTGATCTATACTGTTGATACTATAGTGCTGTTTTCCATGTTTCTAATACTATTAAGATTATCTCATAGGTAATATTGTTGTTATTAAAATCGTTTATTTTTGTTATCAACATTAACAAATCTACTGATGATTATTTTTATTAATCTCATTTCTACTCATGTTCTCATTCATCATACTAATAATATTCTCATTGGAATTATTACTAATATTAAAGTTATAGCTAAAATATTTACAAAAATAATTTTATGATAATTATTATAGTGGTTTCTATCTCTACCAGTATTATCTTTATTATAAATTTTAGAATGGTCTTAATTATTATTATTAGACAATTTGAAATAGTACTACACGCGAAATTTGGTTAATTCAATTATGTTAAACATGTTGATATGGTGGTCTGAAATTGTAATGCAGCAAACAATATTATCTGCTGCTGAGCGAAAACCCTCCCGAGTGACTAATAAATTTCACTTTTTGTCATTTTTTGGCTCGGAAAAACTTGACTTGCCATCTGGTTAACATTTATAACACTTTTGCACTTTTTTATTGGCTAATTCAGCTAGTCGTAGCAGAAAACACAACTACCATTTGAAATGGTGTAGATACTTTTGGAGTTTTCTTTCCTTGCTTCTGAATAAGTTTGATAGCTAATGGAGTAACCGATTGTATTTAATTACTGCTTCTGCATGTAAAACGCCAACACGTGACTCTGACATGCAGGCAGTGAGACAAAGATACTGACCTCTCAGTGATGCAGCTTAATTTAGCAAAGTCAGCAGGAGTACATAATAGGTAGACAATGAGTGCAAACATTTAGTGAAGGTCAGCAGATGGCGCTTGGTAGGGTCAGCGAAGAGCTTATGGGTGCTACTTTGGCCATCATTGCAATAGCTGCAGAATGATCTGATCGAAGGCACTAAATCTAAACCCAAACAAATGGCAAGAGAAGGTAGAAAACAGAGCTAGAGCAGACATGTTTGAATTTTAGACAAAATTTACTGACCATTCATTTATTAAATATAATTTTTGATTTACAAATATATTTACCTCTCTGACAAGGCCATTTAGTGCTAAGGGTGCGTTCCTTTCAAGTCTGTCAACAACATATTTAATAGAATCAACAGAATATCCAGGAACTAATACCCTGCCAAACAAATTCCCGACTGACACATGATAAGTGGCTTATTGAGTGACATCCTGGTCGCTGTTGCTATGGAGACATCTGGAACAACTAAATGAACAATGGTGCACTTCCTAAATTGTACCGAATGGAATACCCTCGGCCTAGGGTTTTGTAATATTCAATTCCTAAAAATTTGTCCTCAGTGCTCGACACTCACAGTTATCATTTTCCTGAGGCTGCATCATTTTTCTGTTATTACTGCAAGATAAAGATTTCTCTGAATTGCTTTTATGAACAGTAGAGACACGCAGTGATTGGCTATTTTAGGGCAAGTCTAGAAGTATGTAGGTCAATGTCAAATTGAATGCATGCGTATACAGCCTTGAATTTTTTGCGAGTAATTATTAGTATAAGCATTTCCAACCTTGACTGTTTTATATAAAACCACAAAAATTTTTTTAAATTAACCAAATGATGTCATTAAAACTGAGAATAAGATCGCAACAATAATAAATAAACTAAAAAATATGAACACCTTATCATTATAGCATGCTTTCTAACTTTAGAGCAAAATTGTGGAGGTTATGATCAGCTCATGTGTAACTCATATATTAAAATGAAGCTCAAGACCTCTTTTATCTGATAAACTCCCAAATAATCAGCCCGTCTCAACTAGCTTCACATAACAAAGTCTTCATTTTGTTGTCCAATTCGAACTTTGGGTTTTTTTGGTAAAGCACTGTACATCTGCTTCTTGTTGCGGCCTAGACAAGAAATCCGTGTACGGATTGTAGATTTAAGGACACTGCCTAGCTCTTCTAAGCATTTGCTAAGATCCTAAACGTAATCCCTATATCCTTACCTCCCTCAGCAAAGCATATGAATAGAGAGAGCGCCATTAATTACTCATTACTATTCATTATTATGTTGCCTCCACTTTATTGTATTCCAATCTTCTCCATCTATATTCCTTCAACCGGATATTATCGCTCTTTTGTCCATTCCTTTCTCTTCGTTTTATTTCTTTCTCCCTTTTTGTATTAGTTCTAATATTTGTTCATTATTTGCCCAAACTCATTGCTGTCGGCCATTCATCAACCCATCATTCATTTACCAAAAAGGCTAAAACTCTGCATCTTTTTACTTTGCCTATGTTAAATGTTTATTTTACATCAATTAAAAGTCTCAAGATCTCTCATGGTTTGCGCCCTCATTTTTACATGACAGTTACAAATTTTTAACTTATTTCAACATATGCGATATGAACAAATTGCATAATAGCCAATAAATAACAAATATTTTGGGTTTATCATTGTAACCTGCTTTTACAATTTCTACCTAATATCAGCTGTCTTAGCAAAAATTGATATTTTAAATGTCGAACCATTTGTTTGATTTGAGTGGCTACCTGCTGCTGTTTTAAGTTTCTTGTATGACATAATTTGGTAGTCATTTCTGTTTGAACCGAAATTTTTGCCAATAAAGTAATATACATGTATATATTACCATGACAACTTTTTGGTGCCTACAGACAAGTTTTGTCTCAAAATATGCTTAGTACCACACAACACAAAATTATTTTGGCTACAAAAGGTTTTGACAAAAAACTTAGATACAAAATTTTGTAGTCATCGTTAAATGTAAGCTCATAGAATTCGAATAAATAATCAGATTGATGCAGGAAACTTGAGGAGTTTATAAGATACATCTTTTTAGAGACTATTTACTAAAATATAGAAGCAGTTATAGCTACATGTAGTTAAAGCTCTCATCCGTTGATAAATGAACATGACATCATTGTAGAACTATTTCGCAGTGATTTCTGTAGCATTAGTTAGGTAGAGCTGGATAGATTTGTAAAATGTAGCCGGAGTAGTGTACTCGGGATCAGAAACAATTATTCTTTATCATCATTTATAATGAGAGATGAACAGAGTTTGGAGCATGTCAAACTTAAGGCCTCATTTGGTTTCTTCATAGTAAATGGTTTGTGATGTGATCTTTGTGGCTTTGTAATCTGGTGTATTCTTAAAATCTATGTGTATTAGTTTATGTGTATTAGTATTATAAAGGGCATGATATTAAAATGCATTAATTTGCTGTTGTGTCTTTGATGAAGGAAATGACACATGCAAATCAGTACGTCTTAATGGTAATTGCTTAAAAAATCGTTTGAAATTATCTTAAAGTAAACTAACAAGCCCTTCTTCAAATTTCAAAGAATTTTAACTCCTAAAACTTACTGCTACAGTAATATCATTTTCTGTGAGGCTAAGCATGAGGGAGCATGCAACCCACAGACATGCAACCCACAGACATGCAACCCACAGACATGCAACCCACAGACATGCAACCCACAGACATGCAACCCACAGACATGCAACCCACAGACATGCAACCTACAGACATGCAACCCACAGACATGCAACCCACAGACATGCAACCCCAGACATGCAACCCACAGACATGCAACCCACAGACATGCAACCCACAGACATGCAACCCACAGACATGCAACCCACAGACATGCAACCCACAGACATGCAACCCACAGACATGCAACCCACAGACATGCAACCCACAGACATGCAACCCACAGACATGCAACCCACAGACATGTTGATACAAAATCTACAAAATATTGATTTTGTAAGTTTAAATACAACACGCTGCAGAAAAAATTACTTATTCTAGGAATTCATGGGTTCATAATAGAAGCCAAATAAAAAGCAATAGTCAAACCAAAGTAATTATGAGTCGGTGTTATAAAACCTCCTCCAAAGCTATTAGCATGTCAGTGACCAGTAGATTGACAAGAGCAGGAACTCCTGTCCAAGTTGGTGGTCATCAAACAATCGGTAGGAGAACACAAGAGGGATATGCAAAGATATTTAATTTAAGTGGCAGGATTCAGGCAGGAGGTTGCACTGACTGAGGGAAAAATAATGATGTTTGATGGTGACATGGAGAAGAGAACTGGAGGGACTAAAGAAATAGACAAGCTCAATAGGATAACAATAATATGGAAACCTTCAGGGCAGTTGATAGTCCCGAGTAAAAAAGACAGACAAATGTTACAAATGACTATCAAGGAGTTATACATAGCAAGAGCCACTAATAGTTTTTAATAAATAGCATAGAGCTGTATTTATAACAAAGGTTAATTGTTATGGTTTGATACATTTAGCTTGTTTTTTATCCTAATAATGCATAACCTTTATTGTTTTCTACCAGAAATTTAGTTCTTCGGCCACCATTGCAAACAAAATTGAATGATGGCAGCAACAATGCTGTCTTATAAGCAAAAGAGCTGCTTCACTCTTTTGAAACTATTTTTCCTTTTGCTTTTCCAAGACAAATGACTGGTTGAAATAAGAGTCAGTCCATCAAATTTGGTTGAAAAATTGAACTTGGCATATATTTCACAACTACATAAACTTGAAACGGTTTAAGTAAAAACACAATTTGAGAGCTCACATTTCGGTAATGGCTCCCATTTCGGTAATGGCTCCCATTTCGGTAATGGCTCACAATTTAGGTAAATACAAGCGGCAGGAATGTTGGCTGAAAGCAGCTAGGAGCATTCAATGGCTGCGACAACAATAAACCCATTTAGGCAGTGATAGCAGGTATTTATAAATGGTGGTGTTTGGTAGTTGACACCTTCCATTACTGTTTTAGCTGATACATGAATACAAGCTCCATATCAAGTTGCATCAAGAAAGACTAGAGTAAACAGGTGACGAAAGTAATGCCAAATCGTTAAAAAAGTCATGAGAGAATATTGCTGTTGACATATTTTTTTTTGGGTTTAAATTTAATTATAAACAATACATTTCTGCATTTTCATATAAATCAATACTTGTGTTAACAATCTTCACTCTTTGCTATTACCTCTGCCATCTTGGATTTGTTGGAGGTTCTTATACTAACCGCAAACTACATTATCATATAGTATTATGATAAATGCTTTGAAGTTCTGTATGTTGTAAGTTATCAAAAATATGCTAGTAAACCAGAAGATCGTTAAACTCACATATTATTCAAAAGTTAAATTCATGGGAGCAGCTGTGATTCAGTAGTAGTTCGGTGGATCGAACCACACGAAGGCCTTTAGTAGTGCTAGAAAGGGCCTGCAACAACAACTGCTTCTGTACTTAATCTCATAAACCAACGCTTGCAGCAGTCCTATGCTGGGATGGGACTTCATTTTTTGTAGGAACTCAAAATGGGTAAAGATGCAAGAAACAGATTTTAAACTTAAAATAATGATCAACAACTATGAGTAAAAACTAACTTGTGTACCATGATTATTCTGTATATATATACAGAATATATACATATATATATATATGCAGAATATATACACTGTATATATATACAGAATATATACACTATATATATCTATATATATACACGCATATACATATATATTTATAGTATATATTTATAGTATACATATATCATGTATTATATTGTTGCCTCAATAAATCATAGCATCCCGCTCTTTATAGTCTTTCTAAAAAGATCAAATTATAAAAAGATTGCAGATCGAAACAATCACACTTTTCTTTACCGTTACTAGAAAGAACTGCTATGCCTATTTAGTCCATCAGCATTGCATGAAAGTTAACCAAAACAGCAAATAACAGAGTTTTTATATGGAATGCAGTCAAGAAGTTATTGAGATGTACAACTTTTGTTGGTCATTGCAGTTATACTGAAAAGATAAAAAATTTTTTATGTTCAACTATATGATTATGAAACTGCATCACATACAGTTTTATGTAAAGAAAATCACATCATAAATATTTTCAGGTCATTGTAGTGGCCAAAAATGTAGGCTATGGCATGGTGTTTACTATTATGACTACATGAACTGTTTTTGGTATTTCTTATATGAAAAACAATTGATTTTAAGAAGAAAAAAATTGTCTTGTGAAGATGGTGGCACGCTAAAAATTTGCTGAAAAGTTTGTTAAAAGAGATGATGCTTGCCAGAGAAAGATTTGCTCATGGCAGCTCAAATATTTACAAGTATGCCTGCTGTCATTTTCTGTGGTTACTCAAAAATATTTTATTCCTATATAAGTCACAGTTTTTTAACTAAAACATGAAACTAGTCGGTGTATTTTGAATATTTTGTCATCAATGCCATATATCAATAGCTATTTGATATTTGAGTACATCACCTTATAGTATCACTGATGCATTAAAAGTTTCCATGTTTATATTTTTGTGATTAAGTGAACCTTTTCTTTTGTGTCTTCAAACCACATCTACAAAATTTAAAAAGTGAACAAATTTGAGCTGAAATAATTGTTTTACTAAATCCTTTAGTGTTTGTTTCTCTGAGAGACACACTGTAGATGAGTAAGGTTTAAAGTAAGTCACTCAATGTAAAACCTTTATTTGAACGCCCTTATTTGGCGCTCTATTTTTCAACCCATCGCTTAGAGTGAAACTTTATTAGAGATGACGCTCAAATAAAGGGTGGCGTTATATCTTTCAAACACCTCGTCAGAATATTGAGTAAGTAAATTTAACCCTTTCACGGCAAATCGAATGTCACCTATTGTTGCACTCTCATTTGGGTAGTGGACATTAACCCATTTGGAAGCAATAAATTTATTAAGTAAATTCTAACTTGTGGTAGACTAATTAGACAAAGAACTATGCATGAGGAAGCTGATATATGTCTCTACCAGTTGCTATCTATTGCTTGCAAATAACCTACGATGATCTAATAGCTTGCGTTGCAGTTTGTTGAAGCTTTAGATTTTTGTATTTCATTTTAAATTTGAAGGTATATTTTCATTTTATAACTACATTTATTGAAGTTGCATAAAAGCTCATTAAACTCATTGGTATGTTTGCTAGTTTGCAGCCAAAACTGGCTTTTTATATGCAATAGAATAGAAGTTACGAATGTCGATCGATTGTAAGTTGAGTTCAGGCTGTCGCAATCATGCTATCAAATAATATGCTATGAATCTGAAAATTTGAAGATTTTATTAAAAAATAATCTATCAAATGCTAAAAATATATATCCAAAAGAAAGTGACATAAAAAACCATAATTATAATACATGCAGCAACAAAAATATGGCATTTTAAAACAACCATCAACATTTTTAAAACAAAAGCATTAGCATCGTTTGCTTAGCCAGTTGCATTCTAGTTGTTGCTTTTGTTTAAAACAATTTCATATTTTCTTGGCTGTTCAATATCTTTGACAATGTCTTCTGAGGTAAACCCATTTTCTACACAGCTGAGCTAGTCGATGCTAACGTCCAAACATTTTTTTAGCAGACCAAAAATTTTATGTGATGCAAAATTGAATAGAAACTTCTAGCATCAATTAAGAAAATCTTCGTGCAATCAAATAGTCTCAAAATGTTAGTTTCAAAACATGTAGTAGCACATTTTTAACAGTAAATATGAAAATACTATTCCACATACATCGAGGTATCAAGACCGTGTTAAAAATAGAACTAATTTTTGCCAGATGCAGTTACTAATCATTTTTATGGTGATGCGATCAAAGTTTTTACCAAAAAAATCTTAAAGACTTGGAGTTGGAAAACAGACTTCGATATGAACAGAAACAAAAAATTAAATGATTGTTATTGATGTAATCAAGTTATTATTAGTATGGTTTTGTGGGCACTATTCTACTGATAGCTTGCTATTGTCAGTTTGTTAAGATTAAGAATGTCAAAAAGTATCGATCAAATATAAGTGACGTTCAAAGAGAAATGGCGAGGTTAAAGGGTGCCACTCTATTTTTCAACTCTTCTCAAATAGAGGTGGGATTCAAATAGAGGTTTTACGGTGTTCACATTTTTGTAGTAAGCTTTACTGATGATGGGATGAATGTGATTAAAAACCTTATCATAAACCTATGAATATTTTTCTCATAAAAATCATTCAGCCAAAGTTAAAATCTTCCACCATGCTTTCGGTACGTGTTGGCAATAGGCAAACCGCAAGTATAGCTCCTCCTCCGGATGATGAAGAATTATGGCGTTTTCAATCTATTGCGGTTTTGTCAACTCCTTCGTACCATTCTCGGTTCTACAATCATAATCTAATTACCAGGTATCCTTTTTTTCTAAAAGAAAGCTAAAAAATTAACAATGCTACATTGTCTGAGAAAACAAACTAAGCTGTATCCATCCGCAAAGCTGAACATTTAGGATAAACATTTTTATGTTTTCAGCACCACTAATATAAATTTATTAGCGGATTGCGCCCATGTGATACTTGCGGGAGTCATGGTAGCTGAACCACTTCCTAGCTTTTCTCATAAGTGAACAACAGGTGTAGATATTATATCATATTCAGTGCATTCTGAGTGAATGTAAGTTGCTAGTCTCTCAATTTTTATGCTTTGCCATTATTCTTAGATATTTGCTGTCTAAAATACTCAAATCTTATTTCCAACCCACCTGACCATCTATTACATTCTTACTTTCTCAGAAAAACCATTACACCTTATACCAGACACCACCGCCTTGCCAATTCACATAATAAAACAGTGTTAGTAAAAAGAGATTTGTTTCCAATAGTTATAATATTACTTTATTATTCCTTATTTTTGTCTCGTGGTCTAATTTGATTTGAAAAGCATAGACTGATAAGAAAAAATTAATAGACATCTGTTCTTGCCAACCCTGATTTTTAAATCAAAGGCCAGCCATGTTTTTATATGGTTATATTGTAAGTGGTGTGATATAAATATCACTAATTTCTGTTTATTGTTAATTACCAAAAATATCTTAAAAACCGAGAAGGCTTCAAATACTCTTATTTTTTTAAAACTGAATATTGCTGTTCAAGTTTTGAGGTAATTTATTCAATTTAAGTCGAAGTCGTCTTCTCTACCTGCTGTCTATCCGATCCTATGCCGGCATCATGTAACAGCCTGTTGCATATTTCCTGTCAACGAACCTGGGTCTAGCTGATAATCTTAAGCAGATTTAGGAGGGCTGTGCATATCCCCTACTACAATATAACATCTCCATATAGTTTCTGTTGTCTATTACAAAGCTCCCGAGTTTTATGTCTATCATTTGCTTAATTACTCATTAGGTACCTGGCTCACACGAAGCAGGGCCGGCTTGAAGTTTATCACTAGCATATATGGTTCTTACATCAGCCTGAACAGTCACAATAATCACTAAATCCTAAAACTCAAAACAGTGAAAATTAAAAAACAAGTTTGTACTTTGAAAATAGACGACGAGGTACCCAAGTAAATTAATATTTTGCAAATGAAGGAAAACTGAGTTGTCTACACCACTGGGTGGCGGCAGCTCTGCTTTGTTTAGTTCTATACCTTCAGTGTAGGATGCCTTAATTACTCTTGTACCTTTCTTAGTAATCTCCAACCTTGTTACTAAAAGTTTTCAGAGTTAGGAGCTAACTGTTCAACTTCAGAACATCTAACAGGGAAAACATTGGACCAAGCTGGGTAAGTGAAGCTTATTTCAGAGACTTGAAATAGTTGTAAATAAGATTTGATTTACTTGACTTGACCGATAGAAGTAAATGTTGAGAAATATCTGAACAAGAAAGTAGATTTATATTAGTCAAAACCCACAAACAACACTAAGAACATAAGAATATACCTTTGTCTGATAATTTAGTAACTAGATGCCTTTGCTTGGAGGTTTACAACTCTGTCTGTAACACGCCGATGTCAGCATTTATACCTTTGATATGGTAGCTTTAGAAAAATCGCAAAGTCTACAATGTATGTTGATCATGTGTTGATTGAAACTTTACATTACGCTAGTCTTCTGGTCTAGAACACCTGACCAGTAAATGACAGGTTCAGATTCAATTCCTAAAAAGGCCATTAATGGTGACAAGATTGACATCCAACTACTATTGTTCTCCGCAGCTGGGCATGTCTCCAGTCTACAAAGTTCTCTTGCCACTGGACTTACACATGTTTTGCCAGATCACAGAGCCATTGTTTATACAACAATGTTCTCAAAAAACACACCCAGCCTCTGCTAAGGAGACATTATACTCGATCTTCGAGTGATTCGTCAAGCGCATTCACAATAAACGTCCTAAATTTAGGCTTTGAGAAAAGCTAGACTGTTAATAAAAATATAAATCAAAGGGTAAGAATGTAAAGGACCATTGAGATTGCTTGTGACAGCTAGCAGCCTTTCACAATATGACAAATCTCAAGGTGATTGGATATCACCAACACCAGCGACTTCACTTTATGTTTGAGCCATCTGTCATATAGTTAGTATATGCTTATAGTCTATGACTACGGTATCACATAGGGATATATTTGCCCTTATATGTATATCTAAGCTGGTTCGCTGTATCGTTGTGTGTTTGGAGTTGTTTTCTCAGCAAGTATTTGCCGACTATGTGTACCATAGGTCAATGGCATTGCTGAGGCGACACAGTTATGTCGGGAAACATTGAAGCTCTTATACTTTCCCTAAATTTCGTTGAAGCATCCGCAACAGTTTGTGCATTATGCACCACTTTGGTGATAGTGATCAGCTCTCGCAGATGTTTATTTCTTGAATCTTGCTGCGGGACTACTATTTTATCATTTTGGTAGTTGTAAAGTATAATGAGAACACTATACCAAGGATGACGTTGTGATGTAAATGGGAATGGGTTAGTGATAATGTGGTCAATGTTATCATAAACGATTAACACCGAAATACTGATGAATGGTGTGAACCAGCCATAAGTGTTTTGACTGAATCTGCATGGGCACCACGTAGGCCATATGAAAATTACTTTTTACTAGAATGCTCCTTGAGGGAGCCCTACTAGTGACAAAAAACTGCTGCTCAGCGTTGTTCTTTAGTTTAGAAAATAGTTTTCTCGATGACCACATGCAAATTTTGATCGTGATCGTAAGTAAAAAGGGAGTTTGTGATTGCTGGTAGAACTAGTAAAAATGCTAGTTCTACCTGCTAGCCTGTATCATGTCCGGTTTTTCTATTTGGCTGGCGTAGCCAGTAAGCTGCTGGTCAGTAGGCCCTACGAATTTGTGTGCGCAGTGGTAACACAGGCATAAATTGTCAAATTGCTAATTACTGTTGTTACGCAAAATACTCAAAAAGGGACAAGATTGACTGTGCAAAAACATTTCTTAAGATCATTCATGCCGATCTCCTGCCACCTGCCTTTTACCAATATAGGTGAACCATGAGCAGCTCATTTTAGTGAATATAAAATTAAAGTGTTTTTTCGCTATAAGTTATAAGATAGTAGCTACTTATGTCAGTGGGTTATTTTTAATGTCTGATCGCAACAAAAAACTGATACTTTTGTCACCGCAAATTAGCAGAAATAAAAAGATGTTTCTAAACAATCTATGGAGTGTCAACTCACAATACTTATTATTTATCATAGACCTGTTAACTATACTATATTAACTATACATAGTTAGTATAGTTGATAGGTCTATGGTATTTATGGTAAAATGGTCTTTACGGTTTTTAACTCAAAATAGTAAAGTCGATACTCAGTAATTCTAGACAATCGCCGTATCGGTAAGCTCTATCTATTTTTAAACACTGAACTCGGCTATAATACAAGAATGAGCCCACTTCTTCAACTCTGTAAACATGTGTAGCAAGTCGACAGATCAATCACACTTCAACAGCCGACTCCCATGTGTCGACTCTGAATTTCTAACATAAACTAGTCTCACCGAACCTTAGTGATTAAAAGCTATCGGTTCTACTGAGATGTTATTTCATAAAAAGTTTACCCAATCAAGACTGCAAAATTGAAAGCTAATTTTTTATGTGAATATAAATGTTTGCGCAATGGAAATATACCCGGTTCAAATATACTAGCACTCTGACAGTCCGGGGTTCTGCGAGAGATCGTCAAGTGTGACAACAAAGCTTACACCTGACGATTTCTCAGGTGTGAGCTCGTCAGGTGTGAACGAAGAACAAGTATATATTGCATACTTATTTACTGTACGGAAAAGCTGTATGTTGTGGGTTCGAACTCTGTACCAAGCAAATATTTTTTCAACCTTCTGCCTTAGCAACAGATAGATTATAGTAATATCATATTGTAGCAACATTACTATAATAAAGATTTGTAATGTACCTATTAACTAGCATGTAACGATGCATACAGTTTTAGCGTGCAGTCGGCATATCAGTTTCTAGTGTGCGGTCGACGTGTCGTCCCGACTTGATTCAAGCCTTCAGTCGTGATACGTATGAGTAAGCTCTACATGGAACAGGATCTCACTCATCAACTTCATCCGCGGCAGCTAATTCAACAGGATGAGGTCTAGCGTTGAACTATACAATTTAAAGGTCAACTAATAGTACACCGGTAGCATAACTAACCAAGTGCACTCTGGGTAGTAATGAGTCCAAGCTAACCTCATAGAGTTTGGTCTAAAATCCTTCGTATAAGTCACTAAAAATCTGATGGTGGCAAAGATGACAAGCACGTGCAATGATGGCTGAATGAAATTCATTAGCTACTGGTTATATTAAAATATGCTACGTGACGGTTGAATCAAATTGAAGAATAGTAGGTGAGGATAGAACTTTATAAAAGAATTTATTGAGTATAAACTTTTAAATTTCTATGAAACAGTAACACTATAAAAGCAAGAGGCTGATATACTTTGTTACATGGCCTGCTTGAGGTGAAAATGTTTGGTGCAGACCACTGAGTGCGTGAAGGGAGAAGAAATTTAGCTGTCTATCTAGTTGTCACTCAATTGGTCGTCCATCTAGCAAAATGCTCAATGTGAAAAAAAAGTGATGCATGCTCCTGCTTTGTAGATTATGTCTGAGTAATCCTTGAAAGATCAACTATGGTATCTGCTAAGCTTACTGCAAGCAGAAGCTTTGTGTGTTTTTGAGAGCATTTCTACACAAACATTGGCTCTGATCTTGGGTGGACATGTCTGAGTTCAGGGGCAAGGAAACCTAGACAATTGGAGACATGCCCAGTTGCACAGAGTTAAGATTAGTTAAGAGAGTAAGGTCTGATGTCATTCCTGTTATCAGTTACCTTTATTAGGAATTGCACCCAGACTTGTTGTTTTGCAGATAAAGCGTTCTAGACCACGGCTACAAAGAAGTTTTGTCGATAATAATGCATCATTTTTGTTCCCAAGTAGGATCAAGATACCAAATTTCTGAAAGCCTAGAAAATATTAAAAAATAGCTTTTCGTTATTGTAATAGAATCTCATCTAAGGTGTATCTACTCGCAATGCCTACAACTTACAGCCAAAACAACTCTATCCAAATCACATGTCTCTCTCAAAAATTGATCTCTGATTCATACTTTACAAGATTTACCTAATTGGTGGCATCGCTATGAATGTAGTAGCCGAGGCAACCTTTAGCTTGTCTTACTAAATATAGAAATTGTCTACCTTTCGTATTAAATGAATTTGTATTAGCTTGGGAAAATCAAAGCTCATGAAAGTCCAATGAGAGTTGACCACCTGTGTACCTCATAATAAAATACATATAAAATATGTGAAGCATATAGTATATTATAGTATGTATTAGATTGACCAAATAATCATTACTATAAAAGAGCCTTGGCAATCTGTCTGCTTGACGGTTGGTTGGATGTTGCAGAAAAAAGATTGCATCACACTGAATTTGAACTACCATCGTTCAGCATGGTAGACTGACACCTTTTCAACAGAACAACTCAACCACTTCATTGCATCGCGAATAATTGTACATACAGTTATTACACCTGGCTGTATATCATGACTCACACTAATGGCAGGGTACTAGTGCCTATAAAAAGCTTGAAGAAAAATGCAATGTTATCGAAATAATCAAGATTTTCAAAAGTTAAACATCTTCTTTTCAATGTGTTTTTTGAATTAGCAATTAGCTAGAATATTTGATCTCTTTAACAGCATTGTCTTTTTTGTTTCTTTCACTACACAAGCAAAATCAAAGTTTAATTTCCTAACCTTTATTAAAGATCTGTGCCTAATAGCTAATGAGGTTTCTCTTTGCTATCTCTTAGCCAATGAGGTTCCTTGTTGCTACATCATTGCCCATGAAATTTCTGATTGCTACATCATAGCCAATGAGATTGCTTGTTGCTATTTCTTAGCCAATGAGGTTCTTTAGTGCTACATAATAGTCAATGAAAATACTTGCTGCTATTTTATAGACAATGGTAGTGGATGCTGTTAATTGGCACCCATCGAGATTGTTTGCTGCGATACAATATCAAATGAAATAACTCATTGATGTAGTTATACTATAAAAAAACATCTAGCTTGCTATAAAAATGCTTAGCTAATAAACTCTGTATAAAGAAACAGGGTACTTCTAGCTCTAATATGCCCTCCAATATCATCACCAGTTGTTTCTACAGACATAACTTTATTCAGCATTTTGATGCTTACTCAAAATAGTTTTTTACTTTATTGGCTATTCAGTTATCAGAGAGCACACTTTTCTTATTTGTGAAAGTTGCAAAATTAGTATCCTACAATTGCAATTTATACTAGTACCCAGGCTGCCTGAAACACCATGAATGATCATCAAGCGAGTCAGTATAGCAGAAATTGTTCACGTCGTAAAGTTTCAGTCTGCAAAGACTATACTTGTAAGTTTGAACACCCATTGAAGTAATCTTTTTTTGTAACCTCCAAGCAGTGCTTTGGACAGACAGAAAAACAGACATGGCTCTCACTATAGTAAATATTAGCCAAATTCCCGACGTTGCATGGGTAATAAAAAAAGGTTTTGTACAGAAAATTTATTTTTAATCAACATATACAGCATCACCATTTACCATTCTAACTTTTAAATGAAAGTGGTTGTTTATTTCTGTGTACTGCGGTATTTCTGTTTACTGTGCTTATTTCTGTTTAATTCATACCATACCGACTGCAGTGCTTACCACAAATCTACACTGATTGCAATAGTCTTGTTGGCTATATGAGTTTAGAAATTTTTCATCACGGTCATGCATTTTTTATCTAGTAAGGTTCCAAAGATTTTTCTTCTGGTATGGCTTTATGCATAAAACCTGGTTCCCATATAACGACAACACCGCAGGCTATTGCGGTGAAATGTAAACCCGGTACCATCGAGTACCACAGTAGTTGCCAGCAGTCAATGCAAGAGTTTAGCTCTGTTCAAATTTCGCGAAGAGCCGCAGACAAAATCTTTTTGAAATGCACTGTACAGGTGAAAGTCACTACTATCGAAATGGCATGGTGAGCAAACATTTCTATGCAATTATTAGCGATGCAGCTTTATGTGAACAGAAGCCGCCGAGCGTAGCATCGCAAGCGTTTTGCTGCGCAAGATTACTGCCGGGGTCTCGCAATCGATATGGAAACCAGGCTTAACCCTAGCTGCAGTGTTCAACGTGAAGCCATGAAAGATTGGCATGTGTTCCAAGTATTTTCTATAAATTTATTCCATTATACAACCGCGTTAGACAGTGTAGTGTATTGGATAAATAGATGTCTGCAAAGCCAAAGGATGTGAGATCAGATCCAGTTTGCAGCAGAATTTTTATTCTCGAAACTTTATCGCTATACCTAGACAGACAGAAATACAGACGGGCAAACATTGAGATTCATATATATGTAGATTAATACATCCCACTTAGTCATTGTTTGTGTGCGTACATACATGCATGTGTGCAAATTTGTCTGTTAGTCTGCGCAAACACCGCAGGTTTCTACACTTTTTGGCCAACTTCCTCCAAACTTCAGATGCATATGCTCTGTATCTTCCAATGAGTCACTAAACTATTTGGCTTAAAAACTCAGTCTGGTTCCTGAGAACCAACCTCTGAAACACTCACCTGCGTTTTAATTGATTAAAAAGCACTGAAACCACCTACTGCTAGTGATAAATGTTTTTGTGGGTAGAAATATAAACAAGAGGGATGAAAATAGCTTCGAATGTGAACCTTCTCACACCAATATATGACCAGTGAGTGAGGAGAGAACAAAGATACGCATAGTAGGTGCAGGTAATCATGAAAAGCCTTTCTATTGCTTCCCCTTGTTGAACATCTGTGCCCCAAAATACTGTTTTGTGAAACGACTATAACACATATGCAAACATTTTTTTACCTTTCAAAATTATGAAACTTCAACAAAACTGTCAAAAAAGGTCAAAAAGCTGTATCTGATCTTAGTATCAATAAAAAACCTCTCTGAGAAATATTTTACTACTAACTTCTTTTGAAAATGACGAATCAAATTTGATTTCTATAAGACAATCGTGGCAGCGGTAAGCTGCCATTAGAATTGAAGCGAAAAGGTCAGTTTACACTAAGGCCTGCTGAGGAGGCAGGTTATAGAGAGAGTCAGCGCGTGACACTCTAATTACTTAATGCGATTTCATTCGATTATGCTGCCTCAATTATCACTGTGGTAATCTGAAGCTGGTGTATGACGCTGCCTAAGGAACTCTTTTATCTCTCGCCTGCAACTAATTCTTTTATCTGCATTCAGGTACTTTCTTACAATACGCCGATCTACTTGAAAAGATATTTTCTACTAGGTTTTAATAGGGCTCATTCTATTTCTGATCTATACCTAAGCATTACGTATTTTTGGATTGGGAGTCTCTGTTTCGTATTACGTACATCTGTCTTTAAGCGCCCAGAATTTTCTTAGTCGTCTATCATCTTACTCGTTCCCAGATTTATTGCTAGAAATTCATTAAATTGTTTCATTTACTCGATAAAAAGGCATGAACCTTTTCCAGATGTAAGAATCTGTGTACAGAATTGCTTGAAAGGTAGTAATATTTCGTAGCATATCGGCAGCTTACCAGGTAGTTACCAAAGCTAATAAACGCTAATAGTCTGCACTTGGAACTAAACGCTACTAACATCTGCTTACTTAAAGGGGTCACTAACCGCATATCCTAAAACTCGGTCATTATGTTATAAATTAGATGGATGGCCGGTTAACACTTTGAAGCCAAGCCTAGACATAAGATAATTCTGGATATTGTTTTTTTTGCCTGATCCTACAAGTAAACATAGCTGCATAGTTTCACTTTAGTTTATTTTATTTCGTTTTCTTTTAGGATTCAAAAAATTTGATCACTATGCGCATAATATGTTTTCAACATAATTCCAAATTTTTAAGCTAGCTAAACTATTAATTATTGTGATATCTTTAAAATACTGAGGAAATTTATGGTCGACTGAGAGTCGCCCAAGAGGGCATTCGTTTTTAGTGACACACTAATTGAAATTCTTGGTAATGAAGGCTCAAAAATGGGCACAGCTAGAACATTCCTTTTCTTCAGCAACATGAGCTTTACACTAAAAGTTTATGTTTTTTATTCATAGGAAACATACACCATCTATCAAATTTGGTGTGTAGCAACCATAATGCTTTTTTAGTTACCTCTAAAACATCCATTCATGAAAAAAGTGTTAAAAAAGCAATTATTTTATTTAACTTCGGATTTTTTCAATGAATTCTAGAAGCTTAGAGCTTCAAAACGATACTCCATTCAGATAGAATTGTAGTATCCTATAGCACGTGCTATTCACAGCCGATTACAAACTTTAAAATATGGTCTAGATCTAGGGACCTGTGTGTATATACAAGCTTAGGTATCGAAATGTTAACCGATACCTAATCGTTAGAAACCAGTTTTCAATACATTATCACTTGTGTAGCATGACGTCAGTCGAATGAAACTTGTTTATGAATTTAAAAGGTTCAGTTATTGCTGAAAACTCTCGTGATGTGGATAGTTAGATATGAACTTTATATCCTAGTCAATGCCGTACAAAGCATATCAGACCAGAAATCAAGAAAAATAAAAAAATAAAATTAAGTAAAATATAAAAATAAAATATAAAAATGTGAAAAATAATATGTTTGGTTATAGGAAATTCTCAACTCAATCAGTTAGCCAGACCTAAACAGCTCATATTATCTAAATATTCTTGATTTCTCATCCAACTTTGATCAGCTTCAGGTACTTCTACTCTTAGTTGTTCAAGTTTTGTCAATTATTAAACCTTAATTAAAAGATTTTTCCAGGACAATTATGTACTTTGCACGTGAGAGTTTTTACCGGCCAGTAATCATGGCAGTTGTAAAACCAATCAAGTGAAACTAACTAGGCAAATAACCAATCAGAATGAAGGAATCCAAAATCCAGTTGGTAGGCAGGCACATCAAAGTTTAAAAATTGGGTGTTCAAGTGAATACATGCTTTTGATGATTTTTTTACAGTTTGCCTCCATGCTTCCTGAGTTTAAAAAGGAACTTTCACAAAATTTTATCAGCGTTTTTTTTAGAAGGTATCATAGTTGTCTATGTTTGAAGTGATCTAACTGCCAGAAAGTTTCAACATGAAAATCTCCAAAACTTGATCAGGGCTAAAATGTTCAGAAGAAAATTTGTGTGGAAATGACATCACTGGTCGCGTGACTGGCTGTCTCCCTCATTAATGTTATCGGCTATTGTGTTCAAGTCGCAGAGTTGTACGCCTGTATTCTGTCGGTCTCTCTGCCAAAGTGTAACTAACTAACTATAGATGTCATAATCGTATTTTAAATTACCTCTAAGATCACTTTTAGAAATAACTAAAGCAGTCACATCAAGACAGGTTTCCTGTCTGCCTTCTCCATATTTCTCCCTATGAGCATGCGTTGACACCTTGCGTGCAAGAGTAGGAGCTGTTGAATAGCGGATTGGCCGTGTCTCTCCTTTTGTTAGTTGATGTATCATGATGATAAGAACTCTGTCTCGTACAATTTGGCTGTAATTGCCAAAACAATCATTTCTTACGCGATAATGCAGGCAATAATCTTCGAAAGAAAGTCTCTTTTGACCCTATTGCTGAAGATAAATTAGTTATGTGTATGTTATCACACCACATATTTCACGCCAGTCGTCGCTATGATTTAGGGGAGTTAACACGCGATCAATGTGTTTATAAGCCTAGTACTGTACCAAAATCGTGTGCAGCGGGTTTGAAGGGAGCGGGACAGTGCAGGCATAAAATAGCTCTTTTATATCTACGATCCTCCGCCATCAGTCAGGTGAATACACTAATTATACAATGACATTTGCCTTCCCGTCATACTATAGTTAAACAAGGTCATATCTGGGTTAATAAAATGTCTGAATCACACTGTCTGCATCGTCAATGAGACAACAAAAGTGGGACAAAAATGGCTGCTGCTGTCAATAAGGAAACAAACAGACAAGTTAGGTATAAGCTGACGAAATTATTGATGAAAGACTGAATGTTACTCTTCATTTGTTTGTTGAAAAAATGACCTTATAATGACCTTATAACAATGACTTTATATTGATGACAGCCCAACAATGTTTAGTCATTCTTAATAGTATGGTTCATTGTGACAAATTTATCAATAAATCAATAAATTCAAATACATGCCAAATTGGCAGTTAGTAGTTTCTTGAGAAATGATTTTCTCCCTCATACTGTTGCTTATAGATGAAATTGTGCAAAATCTTAAAATATTTTATCAGAAAGTTTCGATTTTTTATCATTTGAGACTGTTTTTGATGTTGGAAATGGTCTGACTGTCAGAATGTTTCAAAAATGAAACTGACAAAACTTCATCGCGATTAAACGCTCAGAGGAAAAATTCGTGCGAAATGACATCACTAGTCGCTCTAGTTGTTATAGTTGAGATCGGCTTATATCTTTTATCAGCTGATGTATGCCGTGTTCAATCTGCAGCGTTACGTGTCCCTATTCTGTCCATCTCTTTGCAACTATATGCGTGACAATCGTACTTTCGCTTAACCTGAGCATTTTAACCATGATAAGTTTTATCGATTCAATCATGAAACATCCCGCTACTAGACCCCCTCAAACATCCAAAACGATCAATCATAGAAAAACGTTGGTACTTTCTCAAAATATTCACTAAACTTTTGTGTAAGTTTATCTTTAAACCTAAGTTTTACTTTATTTACAAGTTCTATTAACTGTGAAAAATATTTGCAATTTTCCCAGCAAAACATAAATCTGAGTTGCATGGCAGTTTAGGTTTCAAAGCTTATTATGTCAGCACATCCATTCACAAAATTTTCCATTGATAGCAGCCTTTTTCATTTTCTCTAGTTCTATTCATAGTTTCTTGTTAATCTTTGTTAGCTGTTGGCTAATGCGTAAAACTGCTGTTGTTGGCTACAGAAATGTGAGCAGCTCCCATGCCTCTCATATGAGAGTCATTCAGAGCTTTCGTTTTCCACTTTAGCTCGACTAATTACAGAGACGCGCCATAGTAACAGCGAACAAAAATGTTGCTATTTAGAAAAGCAGTCAGAATAAAGAGAGATATTTTGATAAAGATAAATACAAATTTACATTTTCTGTTTAAAATTATTTTAACCAAAACTTCAGTTTTTGTTTTTCATAGCTTGTGGTAAGTATGCGCGTGCAAATGATAATATTGCTATTCACTTGACAGTGCGCTGTAAGAGATTGTCATGCGTGCCAATAAAATACAAATAATTACTATGTGCACAATAAGTCTTAATTCTTTTAAGGTGATGGATTAGTGCAGGTGGTAGCGCTCCTGATAGTTATGCTCAGTGTAATAAGTTTGAATTCAGTAAGAGACAACCTTTTTTCCCAACATCCAATAATGGCTTTGGACAGACAGACAGGCATGCACACGGAGGACACCTCTTTTGCTATATTACATATTAGAAACCTAAGTTTGTAGGCTTTCTTTCAACAGACAAAGATTTGTAGCACTTTTTGAACTCAGATAAGCCAGCACCTGAAGGGTTCACGGTACAGAGAGTTCATGCTCTAGGAAATTACAATAGCCAGTATAGCGATATAACTCAGTAGCCACTTGTATTCAAACATAACTCTATATGCTAACCTCTCGGTGACGTTGCTGCTCTAGCTTACAACTTTGAGAAAAGCAGACGTAACATCCGCCACGCATCACTGGCTGGACAGGCCTTCTGTTATCTTGGCCTAACTAATTACTCACTTCAGAAATCTTTGGCATAATTAATAATTACAAACATAATCTGGAACTGTTTGATCACCAGATTGGAATTCATTAGCTCATAGCTAGTTGTTTGCAAACCAAGACTACCAGATTGAGGATAAATTCCAATATTGGGTTGGCTGATTTGCTATGAAATTTGAGTGCAAGTTGATAAAGAGGCTAGGGGAGTATCGATCTCTTGCTCTTGGCTCCTTGTAAAATCAGCTCTTTTTTGCATCCTGTAGCCAGTTAGTAAGTGTAAATAAATCATTTCAATTTTTTTCAAGAATGAAATGAACAAAGCTTAAAATTTAATTGTTAAAATTATAAATAAAGTTTTTAGGACTACTGTTGAAAACATGCATTAAAATATCTAAAATCATTTGTTGGATGTTTTCTGGTCACCACCAAACAATCGACTCTAAGCTTGGGGCAAACTTTATTTGTTTTGAGACAGCTTAACATATTTTGCAATTGATTGTGTACAATGTCTTTTTAAATTTATGCCTAAGCGATTATGATCATTTATTTATTAATTGTTCTTTCGAAGTTTTTTCTGCCGTAATAACCTTAAAGACTGACTTGTCAGGGTAATTTTATTATACCGTGAGCAACTGATATATCTGGTTCAACTTGAAATTTGACTAGTTTGGTTTTTTAAATTATATTAAAAGCATCTTTAACCCAATTTTTGTTAATGTTTTTCAGAAATCATCTGATCGGGAAATCGGGTTTTAACAATAGCACAAAAATACATTTAACCAAATTGCGATTTAATTCCGTTGTAGACTTCATGGTGAAAAACAGCATTTGTGAGGAGCTGTAATGTGGACTAACCGAAAACCATTCTTTTAGCAATTTGTGTGATCGACATATCATTGAGGTCAGACGCCTAAATATTTTGTTTTGTTAAATCAGCTGTTTGAAGCCACAAATCCAAAGTAGTCACACGGGTGGGCTACCAACCGCAATTGAAATAGCTAACTTAATGCTTGGAAACTCTACTCTCTGGCACACTCCATCAATATACGATTAGTCTTGATGTGGTCTGTTCATTAAGAATAGATGGAAAAGTGTTAAGTTATTGTATGTAAGTTGATCTGTATAGCCTTGCGCCTGACAAAGACAATGATGGGCACTTGGCAATCATCATATTATACTTAGATTATACTCATCGTCGCTTTGTTTCCTCGCTGACTTTGGCTGTCTTCAATTTATGGTGAAGCTCCCTCTTTCTCTCTCTTTGTCTCGCCTGCGCTCTCTTTTATCTGTTAAATACAGAGAGGGTAGGAAAGGCCTAATGAAGTTAAATGACTTTGCGATGAGACGAGCGGACCAATGAGCTCGCAGTGCTTAAGGAAGGCAGGTAGACACATAGTTCATTGAATAGCCAAGACTATGAGGCGATAGGTAGCTACCATGCATTAACACAGACGCTTGTGGCATTGCGTGCGGTACTCGCTTAAATTATAGGGCAGCACGGCTTACTCGAATTTGGATGCTTGGCATTTGCATTGGATGGCGGTGAGTTTTGCTTTCACCTTCTCTTCTAGCTTTTAAACAGCAATATGTATCGATTTAATGAAGCAATCTGCTGACAGATTTGTCAGTATATTGACTCCATGCTAAATATTTATATATTAAATATAGGATATTTGTAGGTCGTCAACAAAAATTTGCTATCGAATACATAAAGTTGCTGAGAACATGACTTGAAACTCAAGTCATGTTCACAGAAAACTAGAATATCAAAAGGAAAGAGCAAAAATCAGTGTTTTTCAACTCTTGTGGCGAAGGCAGCAACACGATAGTATTTTGAAGCAGAGCAATGTGATTTTTGTAATAGGATAAAAAAATTATGATGACGAATTTGAGGTACACCATTAAAGAACAAAGAAGCAATCTTTTGCGTTTCTAGCAGCAAATAACATTAGAAAAACATTTTAGAAAACCAGCTCTAAAACGAAGATTTGCTACAAATAAAAGTACGGTATCTAATTAAGTGTATAATTATGTATTTAGATACACTTATTCTGACCATATACATATACATGTATAGCAGAATGCTATACATGTATATGTATAGCAGAATGCTATACATGTGCTCTCCCGTGTACCTTATTTGTTGCCTTACAGTGACTCAATCGGCAAGTTTTTGGTATAATAAAATGAACTTCCTAGAACCTACATGTATATTAGTTAGTTGTGGCTAAATCTCAAATAGTAGATAAAACCTGCTGACCAATATATTGTAAATAAATAATTGATAACGATTGTCTGAAAAAATAACTTTACTTTGGTGAAATTTTGCTGAGAAGTCAGTATGAAATCTTTAAAAACTCTCTTATGACACATATTTATAACCCAAAATAAAAGCAAGTAAAATATTACTGCTGAGTCTATACAAGATCTATATGAACTATTTACCATAGAAAACCAATAGGCAGCATTCAAATATTGAGAAGTTGTTGTCTATCGACCCTCAGATGGACGGCAGCGCTGCCTGTGAGCTGGCTGTACGCAAGTTATAGTAAACACAAGGAGCTTACTATAAATCATGCTCTTAAAAGAGTGATAGGCAGCGTGTTAATAGCTGACTGGCAGCAGTGTTCTAGAAGGTTTTGGCAGCATTATAATCTAGAGTACTTAATGTTATGCGTGTACAAAAATAGTTTCAACAATATGTCTACATACAGCCTGTTACCACCCCCTCAGTCGTACCAATGAGAGCGTGGATATTATAAGTTGTGTGCAGTCTGGCCGATCTAGAAAGCTCGTATCGACGATTTTGTGTACTTAAAAGAGTCTATATATATAGAATGTAAGAGAGTTACATTTTGTAGTTAGTTTATTAATTAATTAGCTATAATATCTTATCATTTATTCACAAATTTATCCTATTTCTGTTAGCGTTATTATTTTCATCTCAAAAATGTTAACACTATTATTTAGTAAAACTCAATAATAATTTGTCTTTGATAGTGGCTTGCTTTATCAAACAAAGCTTATTGTTTTTATTTGTGTTTTGAACAATCACAAAATCTCAAACACAGTATTTTTAACTTACATTCTAAATAAATTTTAACATTTATCCGTGATATAGGCTCAAAAATTCATAAAAAATGTGAAAGTGAAAAAACAATGGACATAAAAGTATTTAACGTTTACTCGCTGAGTTTTCACTTGGCAGTAGTTTATCATACTTTAATCACCTGTTGCATAAGGTTATATAATGCCTCAGGTGTTTTGTTCTAACTTCTCACACTGAATTTACTTCTAATCCGCTGCATAAAGCAAATTTTGGACACTCGCAATTGTAATTTAATCATACGGTTCCATTGAAACTTAAGTCGAGGAAGAGAGAAGAGAGTTAGCTAAGCGGGTACACACAGTTAATTGTAGGACTGGAGTGTGCCCAATTGTCTTCTTGACATTTCTAACTAATAATTAGATGTGCAACTTTCTATTCTATTTGTTTGTAAGTTTACTTTAGTATTCCGCAAAATTTTGGTACCAATAATATCTGTTTCTATAATAAATTATAGTATTATAAGTGTAGTCGATCATACAATACTACTTTCTTTATTGTTAGAGACTTCATTTGCAATCAACTGTATTGATTCTGCATACAATAGTTTTTGCATTCACCATGTCTTGTCTAAGGACTGCCAGTAAACTCCAGTTGTTGAGAATCGAATCTGGGTTCGCGCAGTCATCATGCAAGCACCCTATCGACTGCGCAATATGCACTATGCATATACAATTGGTTTTTTTCACCTCAGTCAACCCCAATGGGTGATAATGCCTACTCAAGCTCGGGTCTTCTACCAGAGACCTTGAAGTTTGAGCGCTTGTTTCCAGATCTTAACTGTTCCCAACAGGGCGCTTTTTTGCGACACCTTTGAGCTGATCGTTGTTGATATTTGGCAAGCCAGATTTGATAGTGTTATCACATTCAATGAATAGTCTGATGACTACCATAATTACAGCTATTTTTATATTTCAGCAACTTCTTGATATAATATCTATCATAAACATAAAAACATTAAAATAATCTACATACTCTCCGACCTTTATGAGTTGATTATTAGCCATTCAAGAGGTACTTTCTGAAAGTGCAGAAACCAATGTATGTACCTTTTCACTGACTCAGAATTTAACTCACAACTGTAAATAAAACAGTTTTGAAAATTTATGCTTGTATTGCAAAGATGGTTATCTCAAGTATTTAAGATTATTTCAAGGATTAGGAGTTGTCAACTCTTTGTATAATAAGCACTTTAGACCAAAAAGGAATTTTATCGTTCTCAAAAGCAAATACTTAAGAAGGAACAAACTTGTTGCAAGAGAATCAAAGTGGTGCTGTTGATGAATGACAATAAGAGTAATAAGACATGAGTCAGCACATAAACTACATATATGAGTGATGACAGCTTCCTTTTGAGTGTAATATTTACACTAGTGGTCAAAGACTAGCTTTAAGCGTAATAAATTACATCTACATGTAGCTTGTTGCTTGACCTTTCAGCATTCAAAAAGCCATTGATGTCGAATGTAAAACACTCGCCGTCTAAATTTCTTCAGTATGGCCGTCTGATGCAATGCTTCAGATCTACATATTAATACTTCATTATTTTTAATATTCATGTATTCTGGGTTCACCGGGTTTTATCACAGATTATTAACCACTTGGCGAAATTAAACAAAAAACTAAAATTTTGTAAAACTCGCGAAAATTGCATCATTTATTAAAAGCCTAGTTAAACGCTAAATTTGAAAGCAAAATCATCATTTTAATTTAGAAAGTTGTTCGATGCGGTGCTTGTTTCTGACGTCTTATTTTCTTAGCATAACCAGTTATACAATCGTCTACATGCTTTTCAGAGGCTTAAGTGAGTGGAATGTTGTGTCAATTAAACAGTTGTCTAACCGTTCTTGACTAGCAGAGGGATTTAGACTCTCTCAGATGAATAGCATCAGATGAGAGTAGTGACAATATTTAGTCTGCGTTTGAATGCTTTGAGCTCAAAGGTAAGGTATTGCCTTTTGGCTATTAGATACCGCCTCTATGAAGTTATAACTCTGTGGACTGAACCAATTTCTATATCCTAGAGGTAGTATTCCTCTTAAATAATCGTGGATGGATTTTGCATTTCTATAATACTGGAACAAAACATAACTCATTTATAACTTATCATTTGCTTTTATACGACTTGAATGCTTGCATGGAATTTGCAAAGGAGGGATTGATTTGAGTAGAAATTTGTTTGTCTAGCTTCTGCTTTGTGCAAATCGAGGTTAGAATGTTTGTAGATTTGATTAAAAGAAAACTGGCAACAGATATTTGACATAATTTAATAAAGTAAAGCTGAGGCTAGTTAAAACCTTTAACGCAAATGTCAAGGCTAAGATGTATATCTCTTGAATGTTGTAGCAAGGACGCAAATTCTAAATATGAAATCCTTGAAGTTGCTTGAAATAATTTATATTTGCTAAGTGTATGTATTGAGTGTAAAACTGTAAATGTTGCTCAAAATTGAGTTATTACTTACAGTGTATGTTATTCCAAACATTTATCAATATTTAACGTGTGGCTAAAAAAAACTTTTAAAAGGAATTCAAATTTTTTTTATATTAAATGTGATGAAGTTTGGTTAATGATTAGTAATAGTAATAGCTGCCTTATTAACACTGCTAAAAGAAATAGCAGCTTTTTAAAATTAAATTTTTTTCTCATTATTAAAACATGCTGCTGATAAAATTAACAAAAAATTTAAAGATACGTTTTATATGTTATATAATATTAAAATTTAAAAAATTGTAATTAGCCTAGAAACTAAACTCAAAGGATGAATAACTTGTCTTCTCCACGGTTGCAGATCTTTTATGTACACTATTTGGTTGGAATGATAACAACTAGACTTATACGCTGTCCTTGTCTTCAAGGCGAATTCATTTCCAACCTCTCACAAAGTTGGAATTCTCTAAACCAATTATCTTTAACTTATCACTGCTGCCTGAATAATTATGCAGAGGCCTCTCTTAAAGCCAACAGCTAATAATATCTCCATGGATATTAACTTTAACACCTGACATTTCTCTTTCGTAGCAGCGGGACGGCTCAATTATGCAACAGCATATTTCACACGTCTTCGTTCGTATGAATCTAGCATCTTCTGTCGCTCGTAGTCATGAGTCAAACAATGTTTTTACTTTATGTTCAGAGTATGTATCCTTATTCGACAGATTTGTATTACATATAGACAATAGTTACAGATTATTGGATTTGTTTCGTAGATAGATAAACGCCAGCTAAAATTTAAAAAGCTGTTGCTATTTACGCTCCAAGATTTCTGGGTTCTTTTCTGATATGCAGGTAAAATAATTTAAACAGTAAGTTGTGTGCAATTCCAAAACTTTACGTTTATTAGTTGCAATATTGAAAAGTTTTTGTACCAAGGCATCTTCTTTTGTAACTTACACTTTTGTATCTAATTTGACAGGCTGTAGATTTCTAAACACTTTTTTGATATGTAGGCCAAAAAAATTTAAGCAGTGCATTATGCGCAATTAAAAAACTCGACATTCATATAGTACTACATGTATATTGAAAACGTTTTTGTACAAAATTATCTCACCTTGTAACTTACACTTTCTTACTATTATCTTATTTGGTGATTAATAGAATGAATTATGAAAATGGATTAATTTTCTTGAGTAGATGGTCATAGTTTGATAAAGTCTGTCAGTAATTAATACATCGGTAACAGACAAGTTCTTCAACAAAGCGAGCCATAACTATCTTACTGCTTCTGATTTCTCTCTCTAATGTTTACCATGATAAAAAGGTCAGAGAAGTCTGCCCGGATCAAACCTGTTCATCATTTAAACCAAAGTGTGCCATGCACATGACATCGCTGCTGTCTATTAACATACTAATCAATGCACTAGCTCTCTGCACCTCGTCAGGCAGCCATGCCGCTGACCTAGCCAATGAAGCCACTAATGACAAGAACATAAGTCTGCCTTTTTTCATTATCCTTTTTAGATAACACCAAACTGTTTTCTAACTAGCAAATGAGATATCGATAGGCATAAAATACCAAAACTCATCAATCAACATTCTTAATATTTAGCACGCGTTGTGAACAGAAAAAGCAAGATTCCTTTGAGTTGCGTCCATATGTTTCTAAGTTGTTTCTTTGTTGTAGGTGTTTTCAGAGATGCAAGTCAAGCAAGAGACAGCAATCACCGATTCCCTATCTTCTGATCAGCCACTCTGTCAAACCCCGAGAGCTGAGGAGGAAACGAGAAGAACTGGTCCTCATGAAATGCGATGCCCGGCCAGCACTGGCCAAACTCTTTCTCATGATAACTCTTCTCCTTATTCTCTTTGGGCTGAGTATTTCGATAACTTTCCAATAGTTACTGAGTTTGATCTTCGAACAAGCGCAGCCGCTGCTGGCAGCACCGGCAGCAGCATAGCATCCTCTTCCTCTCCTTCAGATAACTGGTCAAGTCCCGGCAGCGGCTCTCCGTTCTCTGACTGCGATCAGGACGACACAACATTTCTTGAAGAACATTCTGTGCCTAATTCCATTATCGATGAGATAGTTCAAACTCTTAAAATGGATGGATACAATTTTGACCACCTGGGTGAAGGCATCATTGAGAATTCTAATTCTTTTAACGTCAAACAGGAAAACCACCAGCAATCACAGCCATGTTTGTCGCAGGCACCTGTCTACACTTGCCTGAACCCAGCCAAAAATGAAATTTACCTCAAACAAGACATTTCCTCGGATGGCCTGCGAAAGTACCATGGTGGCTCAGCGACCCCTCTAACTAACAACAACACAATTGGATTGGTTAACAATATCGAGGTCGCCAACCTCTTCGATGACCCATCGTCAGACACTAAATGGTGCAACTCCAATGGAAGCTTGCCCTCTATGAGTGAGTACATGCAAAAATACATAGACATAGAGAGTTATTTAAGTAATGAATTAGCTACATGTATATCTTTGCATTCAAAGGGAGAAAACTTCAAAGATGAACTTATGCAAAAAAATTATTAGATTTTATCAGAAAGTATCGGTTAGATTTTTATTATTTGCAATTGTTTTGATACTTGAGGTGGTCTGACTGTCAGGGCATTTCAAAATTAAAACTGACAAAAATTGATCGCGATTAAAATTCTCAGAAGATTGCATGCGAAATAATTTCACTAGTTGTTATAGTTGATATTGACTGTTGCGTTCAAGTCGCAACCTTCTGCATCTGCTGGTCTCTGCAACTATAGAAGTCATAATCGCACTTTCCTTTGATCTGATTTAACCAGCGATCAAGTTTTGTCAATTTTAATCTTGAAACATCCATTGCAGTCAGATCACCTCAAACATCAAAAACAATCAAATGATAAAAAAATACCTATACTTTCTGATAAAATCTACATATAATTTGCGCAGGTTCATCTTTAATGTCTAGAGAACCACCTACTATCATAAAACATTTATAGTTTGCTAGTAAGTTGTAGCCCTGCAGGTAGCACTCCAGACCATAATAGATGCCGTGCTGACGCAGTAGTAGTTTATAACAATTTTATCACTCATTTTGTTACTAATCACCTTCTATATATAACCGCACTGACCTCGCTGCCACTGCCAACAGGTATATCCCTGCAGCAGATACAACAGCACTCGACTCATCTACAACAGCCTCTGATTGCCAGCATTTCTGGGCAGCAACCTTTGACAAATCAACCGACATTGCCTCCTCTTCACCAGGCCCTTCAAGATCCTCATCAACTCAGCTATGCAACAAGTCTGCCGGATTCAGCGACTGGCCACCAGCACTTCTCACCTCCTCTCTTCCCTGGAAGCTACCACCCTCTACCTATAGGCAGCAGTGCTGAAAGCAATGACTTACAGGTAGCAGCTTTAAAAATATATATATTCTAAGTTAAACTTTTAGCATAAATATTATAGGATCTATTGAAATTCGAAAAACAAAAAATTTTGTTTTTGAAATAAAATTCAAGCAATAAATCTTTCAGTGCCAAGCATGCCCATCAAGTTTGGTATTTTAAAAATAAGAATTATACTAAGGTGCTGCAGATCCAAAGCTGCAAAACTTACTTTGTATTTTTAGTATAAAATTATAGCCATATTGTTTGTAAAGAAATATAATTCATACAATAGTAAGAGCCATGTAAATCTGTCTGTTTGTCTGAAGCCATGCTGCGAGCGCTAGTAAAAAAGATTCCACCGCACAGGTACTGAACCTGAATGTTCGGCTTTTCAGCCTGGCACACTATCATCTCTATCACCTTGTTGCATTTGTGAATAACTGTGAGCATAGGTATTACACATGATGATCGCTCACAGGGCACAAGAATATCTAGAAACTAGTAACAATAGAAATATAAATGCGAGAGAAGCCGAAACCTTTGAACCTAGATGTATGGTCTAAAAACATTTCTTTTTTCTTCACATGCAGTCATAAGTTACTCTGTCAACAATAAGCTTTGTTCTCACTACCATTCAGCAATACAAGTACGCCTCAAACCAAACCATATCTCTCCAGCCACCACCTTTACTGCAGACCTGTGATAAATCTACGGAGACAAAACCAAGAAGAAGACGATCTACTAACTCCTCTAGTCGCACAGAAAAACCCCATCTTTGTAACGAGGTAGGAAAACTAGTGGTCTTAATAAATTCTCTAGACACAAGATCTCACCGATATAATTTAGTTCATATGTTTTATATAATGATTATGCTGCCGGGTAAGTTGTCAAAAATATGCTGCCCAACTTTGATGTTGGTAACGCTTAGCCATGTGCAATAGATAGCAAGCAGCTGTTCTGAGAAACAATTAGCCGACCGAGCAAAGATGAATGTTTACATAGAAATGTGGACAGGGAGTACGTACAATACAAAGTTGGTAGAGAGAATTAAAGAGTTACAGATCGCAGACATATTTTACGCATGTCTGTATACTTTAATCAACTATAGGTTAGTCATTATTATAGTATCATAATATTATAGTATTATAGTATTCATAGCTTATACTGTGTAACGAAAGACTATTTCATTGCATGAAGACAAAAAATTATGTTTAAAGTTATTTCTTTGTTGCTATAGCGTGTGGCTGGAATGCTGCTTTTGCTAAACGCACACTTCCCATCTCTTACAAATTTAAAAAACAAACTTTTATCTTGTTACTGTGAAACATTATTTATTTTGTATAAAGGGGTGTACAAAAACTGTAAAAAAGAGCTCCCAAACCGTGGAGTTCAAAAAATAAATCTATAACATCTAAAACTACCTTCAGCAGCTTTCAGAGTGATAAGAGCTAATGATAATTTACCCAGCAAGTAACATCAGAAAGGCACTCTCTTTAGGAAAACTATAAAACCCACAGAAACTGGTTTTACTGTTTAACTAGACTGTAAATAAAATTAAAAATGCGTTTTTTATTAATATTGTAAATGACTGGCTTGTGCTCCGAGTTACAAAATCTGCAAAATTGGCAGTTTTTCTTTGGTTTGGCCGTCAAAGGGTCAAAAGATTTTATGGATGAAAATTCATTGAGAGTTTACACTTGTTTTGTGAACTAGTACAACAGCTTACATTGAAGAATGGGGATCCAGCAAGAAAAATTTAAAAACCATAAAATAAACCATAAAAAATAGACTAAGCATCTTTTGTTTTACTCAAAATCTAATCAGTGAACTGACCTTAAAAACACAGAGAATTCTGTTATGCGCATACTTTTTAATATACTTATTCTGTCACAAGCTGGTTCATTTGTAGTGTGGCGCAGCTTTCAAACTGTCAGCGAACCTGAAGCAGCACCAAGTTATACACACAGGAGAGAAACCTTTCAGCTGCGACATCTGCAAAGCCATGTTCACCAGACTAAGCAGTCTCAAGACCCATCACAGGTATAGACCTCAGTCTATTCGGGTACAGATATCTGTCTAGATTAGTATTTATATTTACTATAATAAGGGCTGTGTTCACTCATTCGTCAGTCCAGAGTCAAGCTAAGATTGTATGGAATATAGAGTTACGCACGGATTGAACCAAGATATTTGAATTTCCAGGCAAGTATGTACCTACCTAGGCGCTCATACCTACCATCTGCACCACTCCACCACTTTTCCACATCTAAGAATAACTGTGTACATACTTATTACATATGAAGATTCCTAACAGCAAACGGGGCTGCCAGCGTACTAGTTATAAATCAATTTACAAAGAGATAAATTGCAAAAATGAAGAAATTCATTGTTCTTTCGAAAAATACGATATTTATCTACTCAATGATTAAATGTACAAAACCTTTTTCGTAACAAAAAGCTGCCGTGTTTTTTATAATCGCTTTGCATCCGTTTGCTAACTTTTTGCTATCGAAATCTTTGCTAAGACCTGCTCAGGGTTCAGACAAGATATGGCGGCATAGTGAAAGGCATTGCTATGCATGGATGCCTGGCAATGCTATGAGAAAGTCTTCCTCCGCATTGTGTAGCACTTGCCACATATAATAGATTAATTTTTAATAACAAGTCTTAGGGTTTCTATCTAGATTAGACAGGAGCGTCAGTGACAGCGAGAATAATAGACGAATTGTATGAATTATATAAGAGGGATGAACTCCCATGAATGAGGGGGTCTGTAACGCCTATTATATGATTATATTATTGCGATGCGCTCATACCTACACACATGCCGCGCTTTGTGAATCTATAAAAGTGAAGCAGATTCTCTTCAAAAAACTCTTCAAGCCATTCATGCTATGGTCTACTTGTGTTTACACTAAGGCTTGCTTATACAATAAGACTTGAGGCTATCTCTACCTGGCCAGGGTCGCATAACATGGTAGCGTCCCATTTTAACTAAAACAACATATGCTGCTTCCGAGGAAATATCGCTGGTTATAAAATATTTTTTGAGAGTTATTTTTTAATACATAATATATTATTTACTTATTTATAATTTTTTTAAATTATTACATTTAATTTTAGGATAATCAAAGAAAAATATTCAACCAACTAGCTATTGGCAATTTGAAATTTATGATTTCAAATCACTAATGTCGGTATTTTCAAATTTTTCAGGCTAATTCGCACATAGATCGTCCCATAAAAATATTTAGTTTAATAATTGGACAAAGACTTTTTGGCTTATAAACTTGTTAATATTAATTTAAACAGATTTGGTAATATCTTGCTTTGCATAGCCTATTTATAAACATCCATTGAGCAAGTTCACATCTCCTTGGAATTCCTAAATTTTTACAGACAGCTGTTACAAGCTAGTAAGCAAGGCTTCACATTCTAGAAGGTTCTCAAATGCCTGATAAAAATTATATTATTTTAATAATGGCTAACTTTGAGACTACATTTGCTTGTCTTACTAAGAGTGTTGTATAAACTATCAGCCATTCATACGAATATGTTAAGCTTCATTTATTTTGTGAAAAGAGTGTTTTATGCCCATATTTGATTTAATTAAATAAATTGTAGTTTTTTACAAAGTATACAGCTTGTATTGAATATTGTTTTATGCAAAAATCATTATGTTTTTTTTGTAAATTTGTTTGTCTTATCTATCTAATTTTTAAAAACCTTTCTGCCCAGCAATTACTCTTTGAACTTTTTAGAATTTCACGTTTAACCTGTATTTATTTCTTCAGCTGCCTCTATACATGTGTTTGTAGGTTACACACCGGTGAGAAGCCACACATTTGCCCATATTGCGGAGCAGCGTTTGCTGATCGCTCAGCCATGAAGGCTCACAAACGAATACACACCGGAGAAAGGCCGTACAAATGTGGGGTCTGCCAGACAAGCTTTACACAGCTCTCACATCTGAATGCGCACAAGAGAACACACACCGGCGAGAAGCCTTACGCGTGTGTTATCTGCGGAACGACCTTCAAACAACTTGGCCATCTTAAACGACACGAAAAAAGTCATGTTTGCAGCCGCATCTAGCCTTTTCTGGTTCTCAGGCTATAGCTTGCCTCAAATAGCTACTTGCTTAAAAGGTTATGTACCAAATATTTTCTGTCAAATCCCTTTTATTGTTATGTCAGTTTTAAGATAGTTTTTTCTATGATATCATAAGACGTCTCTATGTTTAGTATCTCTATGAATGCAATTGTATAAGTTATTGAACCTCATGCTATATTTGTTACTCCCTTCCCTTTTCATGGAATTTAGCCTGAAATCTAGATGCGTTATGACTTGCCAGTGGTAATGATATACATTGTCTCTCTTCTTTGCCTGATACCTGAGGCTATTTGCTAAGCTAACCTTGCTTGTACTGATTGCCAATACAGTAATATAGCTTGGGCTACATTCCACAGTATTGCTCTTTTTCTAGATTATCATGTAGACCCCCCTTCCTAGCTAGATTGATTTTAGCCTATCACAATCAGAGGTAGACAACTCTGAAATACTATCATGTTATTAACCCCAAGGACACTAGATGTAGAACAATATATATATATATATATATAATATTTATGCAATTATTTTATGAACTGTAAATATTTATATAAATCACAGAATGAATGCGTGCCCTACTGATATTCAACATATGTTTTAGCAAGGTTTATTATGTTGCTGTTTTTCCCCTTATTCAATTGTTCACATGTTTTGCAACTACCTTGTTACTGGTTTGTTCAATTTGGAAGTTTTTTCTAATGTGCACAGAAGCTTTTTAGAATTATCTAGCATGTTACACATTGCTGTATAAATTATAATTTTTCAGCGTCTAGAACCGCTTGAAAAGAAATCTTGGTGCGTTCCCGACAATATTCTCCATGGCATTGACTTTTGTTTGACCGAATTATTTCTTTAATATTTATGTATGTTTGCGCAATGTCATTGGAGTAAAATATATTTTCTAAAACAATATACGCAAAGGATTAGATTTAATCGAAGAATGGTTATGTAGCAGGTCAAGCATTGGAATTATCTGCTCACATTTACACTGAATGATGGATAATGCTGTAATAACCAATATAAATAATATCTCCAATTAAATGAATTTGGTCATTTCCTCATAGATATGTGTTAACTTTGTTTACACTGGTCAATGCTGTTCAGAGCAAATTAGAATATTAGACCAAAAAAAAACAAACAACAAAAACAGTGAAGTAAATTTTGTGTATTAAAAGAAAAAGCCCTTTTTGCATAACTCTGTTCTATAATGTAAATTGACAAGGTGTTGATGTCTAGTATAATGTGTTGTTTTTTTCTCGAAGAAGTAGGAATGCTAAGGATGGTCAGGCAGTTTGGGGATTTGATTTGAGTATTTTAAACAACAATTATCTAAAGCACATTTGGCTCATCAGCATTCAAGGCATTTAGACACTCGTCATAAATGTACTTGAAGCTCAATTATAACATGGTCTCAATAGGCTGCTCGAAAGATCCTTCTCAAAGGGTTGCTAAATGATGCTTTTCAGAGACTGGCGAACAAGGAGAAACTTTTGCAGTGATTGGCTAGCCAGGAAAACCCCTTGCAGTGATTGGCTAGCCAGAAAAATTCTTTGCAGTGATTGGTTAGCCAGAAGAAATGTTTGCAGTGATTGGCTAGCCAGTATAAACCTTTGCAGTGATTGGCTAGCTAGGAAAAACTTTTACAAAAAAAGGCTAGCGAGAAAAAACCTTTGCAACGATTGGCTAGCCAGGAGAAGTTTTTTTTTTATAAACGTTGTGAAATTTTGCTTTGCAGAACTACAGTATTTTTGTTGAGAGTCAGAATGAATCATTTATTTCATTACTGCAGTTTATTACTGCAAGAATTTTGACCAAATGAGGTAATATAAGTTTTATGAACAATCATAAGATGATTTGAAGGAATATAAAATCATATAAACCAAAGTTATTGATGACATTTGAAAAACTAATAATAAAAGCTTCTTGGTAATTTAGAAATCTAAGCATAATAGGCAGTCTAATATTTTGAATATTCAAGGACTATAGAGAGCAAATAACTCTCAATCTGAGGTAACAATAATGATTCCAAAAAATCAGATAACTCCCATAAAATATGATTAGCCTTACACGACTCAACTGAATTATGATTATTGATGACTCCTATTAAGTTAGTGATCTTAAGGAGGGTACCTATAGAGGTAACACTAGACACTGAAGTTGTTGGCAGGAATATGACTTAGAAATACTTCGACGAATGAACACTTCTCCTACATGCTCATTTACAAACTTACTGAGCATATAGCTAAAGATCCAAGACGAGGGCAGAGTGTAGTTACTTGTGCTTGCGAGTCTATGAGCTTTTATAAACTAAAGCTATAAAGAAACTATATTTTCTGCATTCAAGAATATCCCTACTGCTCAACCATTCTGCCTACTGCCATATTTCAAGTAAAACAATTCAGTAAATTATATACGAAAAGGGTTTACTTACAAACAAGTAACCCTGAAATATCCCACTTAACAAACAGTTATATTTTTATTAGACTGGCAAACATTTAATAGTGAATTTAATAAGTATGATAGACTTCTAAAACGATGACAGACTCTGTGGTGAGAGCAGATGGTAGTTGACACAGAATTATAGGAAGACATCTGATCTGGCGATTTTCAATTCTAAAAGTCAGACTCTTCTATGAGAGTCTCTGGACTTTGCCTGCTTTTGCTAGGCACTCTGCGGGGTGGGTCAACAGCTACCCTGTAAGATGTTAATCTGCTAGTCTCGCCCTCATTGTTCTGCAACAGATGCGCTAAGTAATAGACAAAACATTAAATCTAGGCATTTTATATACATACATGTATATAAACATTGAAGCATTTGCTAAAAATCTCTCCTCACTCTAGTCCCCTTTTGATAGAAAATAAAACATTTACGTAAACAGCATTGCTTGGTTCTACGGATATTTTTATTTTTGATGTTTACTAGTACCCTGGCAGTTTAGTGTGTCATGAGAGATTGTCAGTTGTGTCAATAGAGCACAGATAATAAGTATGCGCACAATAATTCTAAAACAAATGAGGGTGAAAGAATAGCACAGGTGGTAGCGGGTTCGACTCCTATATGATGCACCTTTTTCAAACCTCCAACCGTGGTGAAGATTGTATGCAGACAGTAGTCTGTTGATTGCCACATTAATCATAAAATAGAAACCAATGTTAGTCTACTTATGTTATGAAAACCCATAATTTGCTAGGAAATAAACTGCATTTACTGAGTCGCTTACTTTACTATCTTTATAGTGTCTGACTGGCTATAAAGCCTTAGTTCCCAGAATCCTTTTAGTTTATTTAACATTAGCTTTCCTTTACTTCCTTTCCTGGACTTATGTTTAGTAAATCTATATACATACTTATAAACTCTGATCATCCTGTAATTTTGCTAGAAACCGCAGCGCCAAAAGAATAATATATGCTTTAATGAGAATGCTTGATAAAAGATTACTTTGTTCAGGGTTCAAACTTACGACTTTCAGCTTCGTAGACCAACTCTCCATTACCTGCACTAATCAATCATTATCTGGAATTTGAGATTATTCCTTACTATATTAAGAAAAGTGTTTCGTGATGTTCAAAGTTCTTATGGAAGTGAAAAGTTATAAAAGCAGACTGCCAGAGCTCCATGTTTTATTTAATGTTAAACAGCAGCCCACTTCAAGAAATGCTAGGCTCAATTGGCAATTTTAGAAGTTTTTTTTCCACGTATAAGAGTCACTATCTATCCGATTAGAACCTCAAGTGTGTATGCATTAAGGTCATGTGCCTTTAATGAATGAGTTCATAGGCTATTGTCGTGAAAGCGAAGTAGAAATCCATGTATGCGTTGAAAATCTACCCAACTCTCAGGCTATCAGACTGAAATTGAAAGAAGTTCTAGGCATCGCTGGTTTCACTGCTAATAGCTGTTAGAATTCCTCCACATAATTATGGTAGAATCAGTTTGGTGAGTAATAAACCTACTGATAAAACCTACAGAATAATAAACCTATTGATTTATTATTCTGTAGGTTTTCAACTGATTTGGACACTATAGGCAGGTAATTCCTAACTACCATAAAATCTCGATTTGAATGCCATGATGCTCTATTTTTCACACTTCCCTGTAGCGGTGTTCACTTAAAGGTGGCTTTCAAATAAATGGTGGCACTGTATTTTTCGACTAGTTAATCAGAAATTTGTAAAGATAAATTTAACCCTTTCATGGGCGAAGTGATGCTAGTGTTGCCTGAATTTCATACTCTCCTTCAGGTGGATCGACATTGATGTCATCAACCTCACCATTTTTGCTAAATCGTTTTTCATGTACGTCTAAGTATCAGCCTGAGTTAAGCAATGGACTATTTTGATTATAAAATCTTAGCATTTATATTACTTTTCTTCTGACCACTTGTTATTATGGGTTTGTAAAAATCAAAGAATGTCAAAGTGGCCGGCAAATAAAGATGGCAATCAATTGAAGGGTGACGTTGTATTTTTCAACCCTTCTTCTATTAAGTGGTGTTCTATTTGAGGTGGCGTTCAAATCAAGGTGGCGTTCAAATAGAGGTTTGGCGGTAACTCAAGTATTAGAACTGAAACTGACCTCTGCCAGCCTGTATGCCACTACTTAAGGCTAATCAGGCAATACTACGGTGATTGTCGATGATAACGATGTTCACACTATCACAAACCCATTCCCATTCGCATCAGCAAATATTCCATGACAGGGTGTTCTTATTTTTCTTAATAAATTTTCACAAAGAAATCTCTTTGTTTCCATGTGCCTGAATCAAATATTAGTCTCACAGCAACTATTATATTGAGAAATAAATAAACCACGCCATCAGTGGCCGTAAATTACTACCTTCAATATGGTGCACATTGTACATTGTCGATGCTTGGCAAAGTATTGAGAAATTTTGACAGCTGAAAACTTTTTTGACATGTCCGTTTTGCATCAGTGATGCCATCGATCTATGATTCACATAATTGACGATGAACGTCAAAAAAGAAAATGCCGACATAAAGTGAATCAGCCTTTAGCTACAGGTTTAAACTAAGTAAGTGAAGGAGGTCTCTATAAACTTAGTAAAGGATACTTAGAGATAAGCTTCCCAAAATCTTAATTGATTTTATCAGAAAATATCTATATTTCTCTATCATTTGCGATTGGTTTTTATGTTTGAAATGATCTGGTTGCCAGGTCATTTCTAAATTGAAATTGATTAAACTTGATACAATGATTAAAACACTAAAAAGAAAAATACATGTCAAAATTAGGCCACTAGTTGCTATCATTGCTATAGTTGTTAGCCCTATTCTGTCGGTTTGTTTGCAACTATAAATTTCCCATTTGCACTTTCGGTTGATCTGAGCATTTTACCCGTGTTAAAGTTTTTTCTATTTTAATTTTAAAACACCCTGACAGTCAGATTACCTCAAACATCAAAAACAATTACAAATGTTACAAAAATATGAATACTTCCTAATAAAATCTACTAAAATTTTGTGTAAATACATCTTTAGGCTTTTTAGACACGGAAGACACAACCTACACTGAGAAGGGCTGGTGAAAGACTATCTATCAACACTGAATGATTTACCTCTTCAATTGCTCCTGCAGGACTGAGACCATTGTTCTTGTTGAGTTGGTAGCGTCTGCTCGGGGCGGTTGAATAGTCCCGTTTTGGTGGGGGCGGATCTACAGCTACGCGATATGACTTGAGGCGAGATGTTAAGTCTTCCACATTCTTTAAATAGAGTTCTAGAGTTTTACAGTGACATAATTCAACAATAAAGACAACGAGTAACTGCGCTAAAAAACGTCCAAATTCAATATTTATTAGCTTCAAGTCTATGAAAAAAAAAGATTTTTAAAATCTGCTTACATATATGTAAATTGTCATTTAACAATGTTGTATCTGTTATATAACTTAAGTGCTACATAAATGATTGAAAGAATCTTCTTAAAACTTTAAAATATTTGGTACTATAACTTTTTTGCAGATTTGCTTAACCTCAACTATGACAACCTGGACTATTGTATCATATTACATACCAAACACTTACTGTTAGCCACCTGCTGACAAGTGGCAATCTGAGAATTTATATTCTCTTGCTCTAACAAGTACTCCAACATAATAATATTTAAGCTGTTGGCTTAAGCAAGCTTAGCTCTCTATAGCTTGCTAAGCTATAGAGACACAAGCTATATAGCCTAGCAAAGCTATATAGCTTGCTAAGCTATATAGCTTGTGTCTCTATAGCTTTGCTAAGCCATGATAAATTAGAACACTTGAAGTTGTTTGCCCTTTTTATTTTTTATTTTTTACAATGAAGGAAAAGACAAACAATTAAAAATTTCTTTACAGGAATATATAGTGACCTATTGTTTGTATTATTATTATTATTACTATTTGTAGGTTAAATACATTCAACTACTGCATGAGATCATTTACGGTCGTCCTTGATATAATTAATTACTAGCTAAACGCCTAGGGCTGCAAGTGTAATGAAAAGGCTTTTGCACGAAAGTTTATTTTTAATGGTCTGTGTTTCTTTACACAACAAATTTGAGAAACTTAATCTAGTAAGTTTACTACAACAACAACAACCATTATTATAAAAAATATTGCGTTACAATATCTTAAACAATCTTTATCTTTTAGTGTGCCAACCTAAGCTGCAGCCATTAAGGATTGGCAGGCGCATAAGTAAGGGCACAAGTTGTTTGTCACTACAGCCTTTAGACAGGCTTTAGTATGCCTGTCTGCAGACCTGGAGATTCAGAGCTCAAATCCAGTGCAAACCGGATTTTCATTCCTAAAACTTTATCGCTAAAGCTGGACACACGAATGACAAACGACCCACAGCCAAAATCTGATGGTAAACACCGAGATTTATACATGTAGATTGATCCCAAAAAGAGTTGGATGACATTGACTTGACCTTGACATTGACCTCAATTGACATCAGCTCAGCACAAAGTGTTATGAGTTAGCTCAGGTTTAACAAACCGGTTAAACTTTGTTAAACTGTTAATAAACCTGTTTAATTTTGTTAAAAGTCAAATGTGTCCTAATAATTTAAGTTTAAACTTACACAAAAATGGGTTTTGTTATTTTGATATCACCTGAAGCATTGTTGGTAAATTCATTCAGCATTATATTCAATACCATGCTAGAATTGAGAGCCTATTACGAAAAGATTCTATATTTAGACTGAATTTTGTCTTTTTTGTAACAGAATTTTATAACTTTTATGACCTTGACATTACATTTCAGTGTTCTTTTTAACTTCAAAATCAATTTAAAAAAGTTAAAATATAAAATAGTGAAGATAATTTGCTGATGTGGAAACTCACTTTCTCACTACTGTGATGGCTTTCTGTAACATCCGACTCTTCTTCAGATTCAGGTGGACTACAATTCATTGGGGACTGGTCGACAGCCACCCGATAGGACTTTGAACCAATGGCAGGAGGCAAGGCTAACTATAAGAAACCAATGAGATAAATATAGAGTAGGAAAAAAGAACACACCTGCTTGAGTTGCTCAGGTAACAAGTATATGAATGTAATCAAGCAGGAAGTATGGTTGGTGAGAGTGTGCTCTAGAGTAAATTACATAACAATCCTGCATCCGATTTCATAAAACAAATTGCTTCACAATGCATGTCATTTCTAGAAAAATTGACTTAATTCAAATCTTTGTATGCTGTGAAGCAAAATTACATGACATGTTATGACATTGCATGACAATATGTAGTGTTTCTTGTGTCACCTGACAGCACATGTTATTATATAACACCATACAATAATATGCGACATCCAGGGCATCGCATGGCATCATGTTGTGCTTAAAACTATTTATGGATTTACAGCTTTGGTTTGTCATGCAGTATTAAGCTCTGCATATGGTAGACAAGAAGTTGCATAAAAATAAGTTTTTATGGTAAAGCGTATTCAAATAATTAGCTAGGAAAAAGCAACAAAAAAAAAATTATATTTGGGATCAAAGAATTTTGGCTCGGAAAACATGCATGTGGAAAGTTTAATAATGGCTTAGTTTGTGTTTTAGAGTTGTCTTCCTTAAAATGTTTGCGTTGGATAACTGCTATCAAACAAAAAAGCTCACAACTCTCAAATCAATTTTTTTTATTCTATGCTTGCAGTCTACGAGCGAGTAATCAGAAATACTTATTAAGTTTTTTTTATATAAGCTGCAGGTTTTATGGATAAGTTTTAAACAGCTGACATGCTGCTCATATGGCAACGTTTGTAAGCAGTTATTTTAATAATAGGCATGACTTTAAACTAAGCGAAGATAGATAAAGAGAAAACAACAGTTTTTTACAATATATGACCAGAACGTTGAGAGCAATCCCTTGAAGATCGAGTATGATGATATCTTATTCAAGCAGAGGCTGTGCGTGTTTTTAAGATCCATTGTTGTTGAAACTATGAATTTATGATTGTGGCTGGACACTTCTGAGTCCAGTGGTAAGAGAATCTCGAACAACACCCAGTTGTAGGGAGAAATTTAAGTTTGGATGTCATTCTCATCACCATTAGTGACTTTCTTGGGATTTGAACCCCTACCTGTTGTTTACAAATCATGCGCTCTAGACCACTAGGCCACTGCTGCTCACCGTAAATGCTTACATTTTAACATATTGCTGTAAGTAAACTAGTTAAACGCTTGTTAATAATTAAATATGCAGACTATTTACACGCTCCCCTTTTTTAATTTGATTTTAAAATTTAGACTATTGTTAAAAATGCAACTTGACAAAAGCTACACGAATCTCTTTTAAAATATTAACTCTATTACTTTGGTAATAGAGTTATTAATAGAGTTATATTTGGCTACAGAACGTTTCTAGTCAAATGAAAAATTAATTTTAATAGTCCTTTTATTTAAACTAAACATGATTACTATAGCTACAAAGACTTAAGCATATTGCGCCATAGTTATTTTGAATATAAAACCAACACAAGTTTATTTTAGTAAAAACGACCACAAAGTATGAAAGTATTTGATTTTAAAATAAAAATGAAGTTATGGCAAAACTTGAATTTTATTCTTGAACACATAAATTAATTTATATTACAAAACCCTTTATGTTTTAATTGCAACAAATTCAAAATTTTAATTTCAATTTGTGAAATTAATTTAATTTTATAATTTAAAACTAAGTCAAAATGCTTGAAAAATTTAAAAACATTCTGTTTGATGCTGCTGATTTTTCTAGAAAAAGTTCACTTGCTTTAGCATCTGTTTCAGCTTATAAGTATGGCAAGATCATTATTCCTACTTACAGTTTCTTGTGTATCTACAGGAAAATCTACAGTCACTGATTCAACGTCCTCGCTTTCAACGCTTGACATCTCGTATTCTTTCTTATCATCTACTATATTTGCCTTCGTATCACTACAATTATAATGAGCCATTTAATACAATTCAAATGCCGATGAACTCATAACAAGATAAAGAACCACAATATGTAGACAAATAATTAACTGCATAAATAAAAAGAAATCAAATAATGCACATCTCATTGTGGTGCTGGCTTCAAACTTGGTCTTTTTTAAAACACGTTCACAGGTTAAACCCCTTAAAAAATTGAGTTGTTTATACTTTTGGTGATGAAAATATTCTGTCATTATAACAATATTTTTCCTTGTGAATAGCGGAGAATAGACAAATATGAACTTTATTATCACCCATCAATATTGTAGAAGTGTTCAAAGCAAATTAGACCATAAGACAAGAAATAAAATAAATAGTAAACAAAACAGAAAGCCGAAAGGTACCATTAGGATTCTTTGGGTGTCATCGATTGCTTAAAAACTTAGAGAATAGCCCAGATCCTAGAAGGAACTAGTCAAACTTCCTGTAATAACTTCAGCAAAAGAGAATGTAGCCATGATATGAACTTATTTTGTACCTAATCTATAATGTTGTAATTTATCTATATTTCTCAAAGTTTGTGTGTATTCGTTGTTTTTATTGCCCAGCTATAGCAATTAAAATCTTGGAATTAAAAATTTGCATCATGCTGAAAATTTTTAATCCAATTATCTAACCATTAGACCATGAAAGCTTTTGCGATACATAGCACATACTACATAACATATACACCCTTTCCTGTTTACACACTAAAAATGAGGTATTAATTGAAACACTACCAACTCTTTTAGCTCTATGAAAGTGACGCTTTTTCGCCACCGCCGTACTAGGGCTAATTTATTTTTAGCAAAATGGTATCAACAATGGATTCTCCTGAAATTAAAATTTGGCTATTTGTGTACTGATTATATACAGTGGAACTTCGGTTCTCGAATGCTTCGATTCTCTGCCAACTCGGTTTTCGACCAAAGATTTTGAGAATTGTTCGTCTCGGATCTCGAGCATAAATTCGGTTCTGGACCAAACCGGAGCATGCGCATAGGAATTGGAACAGCTCCAGAAACAGCAAAAAACCATTCGTTAACAAACAGAGAAGCAATTTACGCTTTATAAATTTTCTACAAAAAGGGAGGAACTATCTGGGACACCGTCTCTTCTACCGAAGAAGTTTGCTAGGGAGATAACCCCTCCAGTCGAGTTACCCTAAATTGTTTTGGAGGAAGATTATCCTTCAAAAGTGTGAAGTACACGTGCGATTGCTGTTTATATTTTCTTTTTCCTACGATTTTTGATGTAACTGATTTGCTGCATTTTTTGCTGTTTCATTATCAATTTTTGCAATTTTTGTTATTGTATCTTAACCTTTAATGTTTCTGATGTTTTAAAAGCAAAACATACGAAATGTTTACTTTTGTTTTCTTTTTCTATCATAATAAATAGAAAACGTTTTATTAAAGTGAAATTTTCATTTACTGTATGCAGTATACAGTACAATTTATTGTGTAAAATGTTGAGAAAATACTTTACCGAAATTGTTTTTTACAGACATTTCTTCTGATGAGAAAAATTGTTCCGAATCTCCAACAACTCGATTTTCGAACAACCTTCTGAAATGAATTATGTTTGAGAACCGAGGTTCCACTGTTGTAATTAACAGATATACGTCGCTGAAAGTTACGAAATTTTAAATTTACAGTGATTTGAAAACCTTTTCAGTTGTTTTATTTATTTATATTTTAGTTTTCCTTTTTTATAGTTTAGTTTAGAAAACCTTTTTCTCATGATATGAAGTTTGAAAGTTACAGTTGTTTGACAAAGTTTGAAAACCTTTACAACTGTTTATATTTTCTCGCTTAATTTATTTAAACTACACAAAACACTTCTCTCATAATATGTAGTTTGAAAGTTAGAATGGCAAATGTTGCTATATGTTAAATACAAATTCATTTTCTGTCCAAAGCCTTTTTTTATTACCTGGGAAACACCGGTTTGTACAGCGAGGAGATGTCTAAATAATAAAAAGATAGTCAGCCCAAATACATGCTATAAAGCAAGTAGCATGTTATCGGTGAGCACATACACAGGGGATACACAGACATGCATATCTCATTTGATTATCTATTTCATTTGCCTTAACTTTGTGATAAATTCTACTACACAAGAGAAGTGTGTTCCAATCTTACTAAAAAACCCTGGTTTATGCCCGATATTTTGCCATGAATTTTTTACGTTATTTTTGGTCTAGTTAAATTGTGCTGTGAAATGCTACCATGCTATTATAGTGATTTTTTTCTATAGCTATTGAAGGAAAGGAGCCTTGCTACTACTTGTAGCAGGAGAAGCATAGGGCTAGCATAAAAGTTGGCATGGCTTTCTGTTTTGTGGCTGCAAGGGGTAGGCAAATCTTAGTATTGGTTTTACAAACTCAACTCCAGCCTACCGTAAACACTGACTGAACTCAGGATACCATGTGGAGTTCAAGTAAGTGGTTGAGTTGATTTTCTAAAATATTGAAAACATTGAATGCCTGATATATATATATATATATATATATATATATATATATATATATATATAACTGAGTATTTACATAAAGCTGTGTACTTACATAAAATAGAGTACTTATATGAAGTCAAGTACTTACATAAGGTCGAGTCTTTACATAAAGCTGTTTACCTACATTAACATAAATCTGTGTACTTACATAAAGCTGTGTACTTACATAAGTTCGAGTACTTACATAAAGCTGTGTACTTACATAAGGTCAAGTACTTACATAAAGCTATGTACTTACCTAAGTTCGAGTACTTACATAAAACTATGTACTTACATAAAGCTTTGTACTTACATAAAGCTGTGTACTTACACAGGTATAAATCTTTTCTTAAGCTCCCTTTTTCGATGTCGATGAATGACAGCAAGGAGAACCAAAGAGAATATGAAGATGCTGCCAAAAAGAATCATAAGAGGAAGGGCAGCACTTTCATCTGTCAGTGTAGGAATCCAATGAAACGCTATTGGATCAACGACCTCTACGTCCACTGCAGAATCGGCGTAGTCAAAAGCATAGTCTGTTCCATTTCCTGTTCCATTGACCTCTATTTCCACATACTCATAATAATGTCGAACTTTGACATCTAGCGCTGACATATTAGTATGAAACTCCTTTACTGGGCGTACTTTTGATCTTGCTGCTACTGTCACACTTGAGCTACTTGGTTTTGTAGGTGTTTTAGGGAAAACTTTGGCTTTTGGAAAAGGTGTTGGGGCGGTTGATGATGTGCTGGGTACTGAAGAGGTTGGAGTGGTTGTGGCAGTAGAAGTACGAGTGGTTGAAGTAGTGGTTGGAGTAGTGGTTGGAGTGGTGGTCGGAGTGGTTGTTGGAGTTGGAGTGGTAGATGGAGTAGTAGTTGGAGTTGTGGTTGAGGTGGTGGTTGAAGTGGTGGTTGGAGTGGTGCTAGGGGTGGTAGTAGTTGTTGGAGGATCAAATATAGGAAATCCAACTGAAATACATGAAAACAGGAGATAAATATGATCACGATAAATTTTTAACCTGTTTACAAATTGTAGCAAAATCAATGATTGGTTGCATATTCGCGTTTTTGTTGGTGAACAACTGACTTTAACGGCTAGTTTCTAGATCCTTAGAGCGACTACTTGACAAATGATTATAATGTTCACATGTAGCCAGAATGCACGTGAATTCAGTGAATTCAACTCAAAAGGATCATAACATATTACATCTGTTTCCTGCGCTTAAGACAAATCATAAAAAAATCTAATAATATAAATAATACTAATAAAGATACTGTAAAACCTCAAATTGAATGCCACGGCACAGCATTTTTCAACCCTTCATTTATAATGACATGATAGTAGAGGTGACGTTCAGATACACGATAGTGTTGCATGTCCTGATGAGCTCATCAGAATTTTATGAAGATGAGTTTAACCCTTTACAGGCAAAGCAATGCAAATTTCGCCTATATTTTGCATTCTCCTTTTGGCAGATAGACATTAATGTCGTCAGCCTCAACATTTTTCCTAAACTTTTATTTCTATCTGCTGAATTACCAGATGGAGTTGAACAAGAAACTACTTTGATTAGTTTAGCCTGATACAGTTATTAATAATTTTGATGGCTTTCATTCAACAATTGAAAAGAAATCTGTAAAGCTTCGGTGTTAGAAACCAATTTTGATATGCCGTAACAATGGCTGCTATTATGTTGTACAGTGTTCCTAAAGAGTATCATCATTGTTCATAAAAACACCTTAAAGTCTTCAGGTCAGATGATAAACCACATTATGGACGGCTCTGAAAAAAAATGATTGGATTTAAACCTTACTGACTTTGAATCAGAGTGTAGTTCTGATGATTGCGTCAATCGATCTTTTCAGGTACACTATTACTAAAACCATAACAACCACTACAGCAACAGGAACAAATTAATGGCTATTGATGTAACTTATTCATTATTAGTACCATTTGTGATCATTTTTCTACTAATCACTTTCTATTATGGTTTCGCAAAGATTATAGAATGCCAAATTGACAGACAAATAAAGGTGGCATTAAATTAAGCGGGTGGCACTGTATCTTTGACCCTTCCATAGTGGCATTTTATTATAGGTGGCATTCAAATGAAAGTGGTGTTCAAATAGAGGTCTTACGGTAATTAAATATTTGTTGTGTTAAAGACCTTTGATATCACATGGTGATTTTTCTACAGTCTTTCCTTTAGTTTACCATAAGCTGCACCAAATACCATCACAGGAAAGGTGAACTCGCTCTTTCTGGTAATCTAAAGACTCTTTATATCTTGGAACGACCATTCTTTGCTTTGCCAAGAATGGTTGTTCCAAGATGTAAAAAGTTTTTAGACTGTACAACGTTTTCAGTTCATATGTGGATAACAACAGGTGTTACTTAACTTACATAACACTAAATGGGTTTCCAGTTTAATCAACAGCATCTTGACATGGTATGCACAGGTTTCACCTGGCTACATGTTTGCGGGTAACAGATACGGCGTCAGAGCTAATATGCAACACAACCACTTGCGAAATCTATATATTTGTAAGTCTAAACATGAACTTGTACTAAAATATTATTAGATTTTATTAGAGAGTACTGGTATTTTTCTATTATTTGCAACTGTTTTTGATGTTTGAGGTTATCTGACTGCTAAGATGTTTCAAGGTTAAAGTCAACAAAATTTTATGGCAGCTAAACACTAAAATTAAGCCAAATTGACATATGTCATGAGGCATATATAGTTCTAAAGAGACTGAGAGAATAAAGATGTGTAACGCTGCAACTTGAACACAATAGCCGATATCAACTATAGCAACTAGTGACGTCATTTCAGCATCTATTTGTCTTCTGAGCGATGTAACCCTGATTAAGTTTTGTTGATTTTAATATTGAAACATCCTGACAGTCGGGTCATCTCAAACATCAAAAACAATAGCAAACGATAAAAAAGTATCTATACTCTTCGATAAAATCAATAAATCTTTTGTGTATAGGTTCACCTTCAAAACCAATCATACATACCATAATTGCACTTATCGGTTATCTTCGGTGTCCAGTCTCCCGAGGTGCTGCATGTGTGCATCTTACCAGATGATTTATTTAATCTGTAACCAACTCTACAGGAGACGACTTGTGTTTTAGACCCAGCTGTGTATATGTGACCTTTTCTCAAGCCGTGTGTCACTGGCATGCCGCATGATATGACTACAACACATTGTATGATACATGTACAATGCACTGTGGTCTGGCATGCAAAGCAGATAGTAAACTGGATTGTGATTGCCTCTGAGATTACATGTATTACCAAATAAATGTTTATTAATATTAACTGCTATCTATAAAACTATTTGCAGGAAACCATCACGAAGCCCTTCAATAGACCGATGCTCACATAAAATGAAATGGATGAGCATTTGCCTTCTCCTGTCTCTATTAAAACCTCTGCTTGTATGTATGTAGATTTTTTCATACGAGGTACAGTGAGATGAGGTAAGTTTATTTAGAATGGTGCATTTTGTGCATGTAGATTGACTTTAATAAAATACTATTTAGAAAATTCGGAAAAACATTTTAATAAAACATTATTCAATAGCACTTTGTGTAAGATGATTTATAACAATAGTTAAACAGGTTCAACTACCTGGTTGGTTGAAGCTGTTGAGGATATTAGCATATTGCGAGATCTGCTGAGCTGCCCCATTGTCATCTTTCTCAACCTTTGGGTATCTCGTCAAGGTTCTTGTGAATAAGGATTCGTATGAACCTACCAAAGCTGTAAGAACAGAAATAGACATCTGTATTACACTGATTTGTCACAAGCTTTCATCAATCTATGAACTTCATCCTTGACAAGAATAAGCAAGATAAACATACGGTGATATAATAAATTTATAACACAATAATATATACATATAAGCCTCAGTGTTTGTTTTTTTTTATTTTTATTACACCCTGTGTCCAGTTATAGCATTTCAGATCTAGCAATATAAAATCTCCCGACAATGGATTTGATCTCGGGACCTAAAGATTCAGAGGCAGCAAAATTAACCATTAAACTACACCGAATGAAACAGTTCCATCAAGCAAGTAGTCATTAAATTGGTCAAGATATTCACACTTAAAGTGCTTGCTTGGGATTAATAACCAACACTGTTGACCATTACGAGGAACAATTGTTAACCTGTCCCGAAACACTGGTATTGTTTTAGTATAAAGATTTTAGTAAAGATCTAGCTTTCAAAGTAAGTTAGTCAAATTTGTTAGGTAATACAATATACATGTATATATAGTACTTTATTGGCAATAATTTCGTTTCTCAAATAGGAATGTTTTTCAAATTAGGCCATACAACGATAGTAAAACAGAAACAAAAAAAGAAAATAAAGCAACAGTTAGCTAATAAAATTGAATAAATAGTCTGATAAATAGGGTTTGAAATATCTTTCTCTGTTGTGAAAACGGATATTAGGTGGAAGATTGTTAAAGCAGCCAGCAATGATATTTTCAAAATAATTGTTAAAAAGATTGTATAAAATATGTTCATATCACGATTGTTAGAGATTGTATAAAGATTTTTCATGTCACGTAAGTTGAAGTGAGTTGAGAACCTTTGACTTTCATGTGAAAAATAAAGACACAAACCATGAAAAATCTAGAAACCTTGAACTGAAGTAAAAGAAATATTTAGCATAGGCAGAGTAAGAAGATGCAAAGATTTGAAAAAATTCTTCCTTGTAATAATATATGCAGGAATATGATGTAGATTTGCAATGAGTCAAAATGCTTTTTTTTGCAACAAAATTAAATCTTTTGTGACATATCTTGGAGCTAGATTATAATAAATGTAGTTACCATAAATAATATGGCAAAATATAAACTGATAATCAAATGCAATGGCAGATTTTGAGTTCACGTATGGCCTGCAAAACTGGAGCAGAGTCAATGACTTCGTGACCTTACTAAAAATAATGTCGACATGATTACTCCAAGAGAGTCGATCTGTCAAAACAAATCCTAACAATTTTGTCTCATGTCTATAAGTGATGGATTGACTGTTAAACTCAAGAGTAAAGCTGTTTCGAAGGTTTTCATTAGTATTATAAAAAAGAAAATTTGATTTTTGTAAATTGATTGTCATATGACTTGAAGTACACCTTCTGAATAGGTAATTACTTGAATTACTAATAGTAATAATAGGTAATTATTACATTTGAAGTACATTTGAATAGATAGTTATTTTAGCAGATCTATATTATACTATGCTTTGACTTGTGGATACTATTTATCAAGAAAATGGTAAGCTACCTTACAGTGTAGAGTTCCAATAATGCAAATTGTGTTCAAAGGTATAAAGAGATTGTTAAGTTCAAAATGAAACTTATTTTAACATAGTCTGTGGAGTCATTTGTTTTAAATACTTAGAGAATGGGGCATGAAATCATTCAAATGTATCTTTTAAAAAGACAGCACAACAACTATACATAAAAATTGCTCCTCTTCTGGCTTAACTGTCTAGCTTTAAGATATGTTTACATGAATCACATGTTTAACTTGATGGTAACATATCAAACATTACATGTAACACTTACATGTATAGGCAAATATACCAAGCAGGTAAGTGTGTGTGCAAACTCAGCTAGCAGATGGTGAAACAACTCATTATCACCGTCATCTTATTAATTAATTATAATGTTGATATTGATACCGACATTCTTCAGACCAATACCGTAAAATATAGTTACGGTGTTATTAATAGGTATGAAAGCTGTAAATAAATTACATAATTGAACACAAACAGAGATTTCACAACCGAAATGAATAAAAAAAAGTTTTAAGATATTGAGTCTACTGCTCACTCTGGCAGTTTCTGAAATTAATTTCAGCAAAACTGAAAATCTTTAGAGATAATGAACGATTCTGCAAGTATAACTATTACTGTCTACCTCATAGTTTGGCAGTTAAATTGTACCTACCATCTGCAGACGACTCCAAGCCAGATAGCAATGACTTTCTTTGAACTGAGCTCTGAAATTTTATAAAACACACGCTAAAACAAGTGTATGCCATTTGCAGTATTACCATGCATAACAGAAGTACAAAGTTTTGTTGAAAGGTTCTTATGCTTAAACCCGCTGCGATAAGTATCAATGTAGCTTAAACCTGCTGCGATAAGTATCAATGTAGCTTAAACCTGCTGCGATAAGTATCAATGTAGCTTAAACCTGCTGCGATAAGTACATGTATCAATGTAGCTTTCAAAATGAAGTCACATTTCTACGCAAAATTTTATTTCTTCCAAATGTTTGTTTCCATGGTCACAACTTTTTACGTTGAAACAAATATTTTTTTTACAAATACATTTTATAATCTATCTGATTTGCCTTAAGACTCAAAACAGAAACAACAGAATTTAAAATAGTTATATTATCAAAAGTGCATCGATATAACTATGTTAAAACTAAATGTAAAATCTAAGCTATATTTACAAATTAAATTAATAAGTATTAATTATCAGAAACAGTAGTATTTTATTGTTAATTTATTTAAGAGATATTGGAATAAACATGCGGCCTCTGCATTGTGAACCTTCAAGAATACAGTAACTGACATAAGTACAGTATATAACTTACTCTAACTTACACTACAGAACGTTCTATTTAATCTGTGTTTTTTATTATTTTTACACTCCATTTTTATTTTTATCAATTTTAATTCATTCACTCACAAAATATATATAATAATATAAATCTTTTGAAAATTTGAGCCATTATATGTTGTAAATTACTTTGTATATTGACGCAAATATTTGCTTGAATCTTACGCTGCGTGTTAAAAAATTCATGCATAGACTCCTTAGTCAAGGTGAACCTTAAGTCAAGATTTTGCTGTTGTAATTTATATTAATAAACTTCTGTTTAGCATTTTTAAAGTTGATGAGTTCTACATAACTTAAAAATAAATTTGAGCGAACATCGAAATCGATACAAAAAAGGCGAGTAATTTTTTTATCAATGATTCTGTAACTTTTTAGAAGTTGTGAATAATAAATACATAACAAAAATATTTTTTAGTAAATTTCCACTTTGCATGCATGTACGTGTGCATGGGGGTGGCCATGGGTGAGAGCCTGTGTGTGTCTGTGTAAATACTAAGTTTTTACATTTTTGGCTTGTTTCATTCAAACTTAAAATATGTATGCCTTTGACCAGGCTGCCAATATATTTGATCTCAAAAATTTGTCTGGGTTTTTAAATAGCCACCTCTTAAACATCTAGTTAGAATCTCAAAAATGTGCCTTCACATTCATTGAAGGTGGAAAATAGACCTCACTAAATGCATTCGTAGATTGGTATTGTGCAAGCAGTGTAGCAAATTACGGTATGTTGAAGATCAACACAAGTGTATATTTAAACACATGCTGCGGGCTCCTTGATTGGAGAGGAAAATAATCTCGGTAAAAATAGCAATAATAATGAAACTAATAGTGATTGATGACTAGAAAGTATTACTAAGAGTCACTGTAAGGAGACTGAACTATTCAGCAGGGCACTTGTTAGCTAGGATTCACATCTTGCAGAATATCTTATCAACTTAATACTGGTGAAACTAGGTCGAAGACAAGGAAATGCATCGGCTAGCTAAAACTATATTAATAAAACTTATTAGAGTAACATAACAATATTATTATACATATAATAGCAAAGAACTGTACCAAAATTTCAAATTCTTTTTGGTGGGCTGAGAAGCCTAGTCTTATTTCATCAACCCAGCCTTAGCCCGTGTTCCAAAATAGTGATAATAATATGAGTAATAATACTAGCAACCATTTGGCTACCAGATCGGCCACAGGCTCAGTTACAACCAACCTTAATAAGAATGATAGTAGGTTATTGCACAGCTCACCAAAAGTGAACCTTGCAATGAAAGGTGGCAAGAAAAAGATAAGAGGCAAACAATGTTAACCCGAGTCCTTGCATGTGTTGGTGACGCCGGAACTAAAGCTGCGCTCATTATTTTTACCCACTTAAAATGCAGAATGTTGATATCATTGACAGCTAGTGAAATTAACACTTAACTATAAAAAGTATTTTCAAAGTTGTTCAGCCTGGTTTGTAATTAACCAGCTGAATGTCGGGCATTGCGCTAGTAATAAAATAATTACCTAATTATTTTGAGTAACTTAAGCTAGTAAAGCTAGTAACCTACTATAATAAGAGCTGTGTTCTACATCTGAGGCCAGCTTGTGTTACGTTACTTATGTATAATGATCTCTAACGCAATTATGAGCTTAAAGTGTGCTAGCGATACATTATTCATCTGCCCTATTATTCCTTGCATAGCAAAAAGCTGCCTAGTGTAGTGGGTTAGCTTGACTGTCTGCAGGCCTGTAGGTTCTGAGTTCAAATACAGTGCAAAACAGTTTTGTCATTCATAGAACTTAATCACTATATCTGGACAGACGAATGACAGAGAAATACTGAAATTTATGTACATCTATATATATATTTCTCAAAGTTTGTCCGTATGTGTATTTGTAGGATTGATTGTCTGACTATTATAGAAATTATTAGAATAGGTGTAGCTGGACAACAATGCAGACTCAAAGTCATGGCTTACCATCATTAGAAGCCTAATCTTATTAAGCAGCTTAGTGGAATATTCCATTGGCAATATGCCAGGCTACTAGCTTGAAAGGTACAGTTGTTTGACAAAGTTTTAAAACCTTTACAGTTGTTTTTATTTTTTCTCTTAATTTATTTCAACTACACAAAAAACTTCTCTCATGATATGTAATTTTAAAGTTGGAATGGGAAATGTTGTTATATGTTAAATACAAATCAATTTTCTGTTCAAAGACTTTTTTATTACCCAGGGGTAGCACAGCTAGTAAATTTATAATTATTAACAGTACGCTGGCAGTCCGGTGAAATCTAAAAAATTTGTTTCAATTATCGAGTGAAGCAATATTATTTTCTTAGTATTAGTGTTGCTTTGGATAGATAGACAAACACAGCTCTTATTATTGCAAAAATTAATAGCTTTAAAATTGCTTATTCCTTGTTGTAATATACATCACATCAGAGTAAGGTATAAAAACTGATGGCTTTTATAGATTCTCACCAGCAATGACCGTGGAACTGTTACAATTATATGGAGGCTATGTTGAGTAGCTGTAATGACCAATCCAATGCCATGTACCAAAGCTATGGTGAAATTTGATTGGTTGGTTTCTTCACTTGTCCACATCTGTACTCCTAATAACAGACAAGCTTAATTGGTCACAAATACCTAAAAAAATGAAGCTTTAAACATCCAAGGCTTTTAGTTTGGACCACATTGAGGATAGCGAATTTTTTAAGTGTTATGATGCAATAAGGGCTAGAACAGAAATATCTGATTTTGGCTGTCTCAGAACAGCTGAAAAAGTACAAGAATTAGACCAAGGCGATATCAAGTATCTTTTTAGTTCAGTTTCGTAAGTCTCACTAGCTGGTCTTGAACTTGTCATAGCAAACAGAACTACCTTTGAATTCTTGCCTTGACCAGCTCTTTTCAGTGAACTCTTTCTCAATGCCATCCACTATTACTGTAGTTTTCTTGTGTTTTTTGTTCAGAGAGTTGAGAGTTACTTCTACTGTGCTGCATTTCTCGGATCGCAAGGCTATCCCGGTAAGCAGCGGGCTGTCTGCTCCTTCAACTGCATTGTTCAAACAAGCATCGTTTATCATCGTAGTGTTGCCATGGATGTCTTCATTTTAATACATTTGCTAGGGAAGCTTGTTTATGTTGTTATTTTTAATGAAAAATAAACAAACTGAATTGCAAATAAAATGACTTGAAATACCAATAATTTAGCTATATATTGATCAGCTTTATTTCTTAAGAACCTTATCCACTGATAAATAACTTAACTTATACAATATTATTTTTACATTTTATTTATTTTTTTTAATATTTATTATTTATTTGTATTATCACTTATATATATTATTTTATACATGTATATATAGGCAAAAAACCTCGCATTTTTGAATTTTCATCATCGTCAGACAAACTTAATCTAGCTGATGTAATATCTGAACCAAGGTGAGAAACAAAAGTAGCCGAATAATAGACTATCAGAAATTAAATGGAAGAACAAAGCAATAGTTTATGAGATGTCAGCTTTGATTGATGTTCTAAGCTTAGTAGTATCAGGTCCTCCTTGTATAAATTTTAGCTAAATAATAATTACTTAGAATAAAAACTAGCTTTTGACTTTATTATATCACATGGCAATACCTTTTTATTTATTGTTTTGTAGCACCATATGTAAAATACTTTTCCTATAAAATTGGTAATGGGCTGCCCAATAAAATATATACAGTATATATACACAATATATAAACAATATCTACACAATACAAATACAAACAACACAATACACTATATATATATATATATATATATATATATATATATATATATATAATACACAATAATATACGTTCATTTCTTAGATTACTAAAATAACAAAAATACGAAGACATTTGAACATCGCGATTAATAATCTATAAATAAGCAGTGAGATTGAAAACTGCTCTAAAATTGGACTAGCTGAGTTTTATGAAGAAATAGAACCTTTTGTTAAATGATAAGAGCATTTACTTTAGTTACTTATGTTGATTAAGTTATAGCTGTGGTTCTTAACCCGGGTTCAATTTCAGGGTTTGGTCTCAGGTTTGGCGAGTCACCAAACCTGAGACTAACAAAGTTCTTGGGGTTTGGTGAGACAGTCTCAGGGGTTTGTTGGAGGTCTCCCAAAGGCAATAGAAGAAATCACACTGATTTGCAAAGTCATGTTTTATGTTAAGATATCGTGAGTTTGTGTACTGTATCGGTTTCATTCTTTAAAAGCAGTAATGTTAATGCACAGTTAATTTTGTGCACCAATAAAACATGTCTTGAATGTGAAAAAAAATTTAGATTTTATTTTTTGGTAAAGAATGGTTCGGTGAAAAGCATATGAAACTGGTAGCGCACAGTGCGATCAACCAATTTAAGAGCCACTGAGTTACCGGCCTTGACATTTGACACTGATAGATAAAACATTCATTAAAAATTTAGTGAAAGAGAAATGAAAATCGTTTGCTGAGTTTCGTTAATTCTCCCACTCGTTGTTGGTAGTTGGGAACTAAAACAGCGCTGCTAGAGAAGAGATGTTTTACAGTTACTAGGCTCTGTGTTGGAAGGTCTGGTAGTAGTACAACCAAAAATGGAAAGTTATCTCATTTATAGGTTTCCTAGGCACACATGCGCACATACAAGTTACTGTTTTAGTACTTTCTACAGCAAATATTTTTCTTTAACGTAAATCTCTGATGAAAAGGTTGTTGTGAAATTATATGCATTTATGTAACTTGTAATTAATGTAATCTATCTAAACTTTGCTAGATTTGGCTCACAACTAGCTAGTTAAATTTGCAAAAACAGTAGATATATAAAAAAATTCAAAGCACATCATTATTTGGAACACCGCTGTAGCTTTAAACTTACTATTGGAAAACATTCCTTGTATGTTGATAGTGCCAGCATCTCTGTTTGATTTGAGCAGAATGTGGACACCTGTCTGGGTGTGCCGTTGGGTCTTGCCATTCAGTGTCAATACATTACCCTTGCCATAAATAGCAGCTAAAACAGAATAAAATTAAATGAGTAAATGTAGTTATTTCATTTTAGTATTTGTTCATCATAGTTAAACAGGAGCTACACACAGCTATAGAACTTTCAATAAAATTGTCTTATACTGGCCTATTTATCAGTTCATGTACAATATGAGTTATGTATATGGTCACCGTGTATATTATCTGTAGTTTTTGATCAGGTTTTACAGAGTTCTCATAATAGTTGATTGTTATGGAGCACAAAGAAAGTGTGACTTCTTTTTTAGTTTGAGCAAACCAAAATAGGCCGGTGCGCAATACTTTTTATTTGAATTGGTGTTAATATTGAAAACTTATTATGTAAATAACAATCATCGCTATTTTGTGATCTTACACAACTCCTCCATTATAACAACAACTAATATATGTGGATGAGCACCCATATGAAACACAAAATAGTTTATAACAGGCGATAGACAATTAGTCCCAAGTCTCAAGTCATCAGTCCCAAGACATCAGCCAAATCTTGCCTATTGCCAAGATCTTCCAGATTTTTTTGATGGAGTTAACTTCATTGTTGAACTTGGATCTGCATGTGTTGGGTAGAGAGTTTTTTTGGAATTGTTCCCTGCTGAATTACTTACAGCCATACTTCTTGTCGGTTTCTGTGAAACAGCTCACCATCTAAGTCAATGCAATATGATCTCCCTGATAGCTGTTTTACTACCTTCACTGCCTTCCACTCTTTTTTGTGGTTGTGTAATCCTAGACCCTTACTGGCTAACCCTCAGCTAGCTCCGGCATGTTTTGAGCTGACCGGTTGTACCTCTCCTCACCTTTCTTTTAATTTCAAGCTTACTTTGGCAATTGGCCACCACTTCAGGCAACTCTGCAGATGGTTGTGGCATGACCAAGTGGGTAGACTTGCGTAATATCTGCTTTGATGGACTTGCCCCAAAGTTTCAGTAAGGGTATTCCTGCACTCCAGAATAACCAGGTAAAGAGTTTTTACAGCATCTTGGTTGTCTTTTGGTGGTTTTGACCACTAATTTGGCCTTTTCATTGGACTGGTAATAGTGTGGGCTGCTTGTCGAGTGTGCAAAACCACAGGTGCTTGCAAACTGATGAAACTCAGCTGACACAAAGTATGCCACATTATCGAAGTCTACCAACTTGGGTACTTCTAATCTTGAAAATACATGTATATATTTTATTGCGCATACGACATCTTTAGCTGACTGACTTTGAATTCTAGCAAACTCAAAACAGTCTGATGCGTAGTCAGCAGCCACTACATAATGGTGCCTTTCGTACTCCAACAAGTCAACATCAACCTTGGGCCAAGGTTCAACGGGAATAAATTGGCTCCTGAGCTCCTTTTTTTCTCTGCTTGAGTCCATCAAATAGACATATAGAGCATGTATCACATCTTCTAGTGACTTCTTGGTCCATGCTCAATCAGAAAACAGTGTAGCTGGCTCCCTTGACTGTTGATTTGATTCCCTAAAGCCCAGCTTGAAGGCGGCTTAGCATCTCCGATCTCAGCGTTTAGGGAATCAGGGCTCATAAACTAAAAAAAACTCTGTCTTTCCCAGTAATATCATGTTTGAATAAGTTGTAGACTCTCAGGCTGTTTGGCAACAACTTTGGCCAAACCCACTTAGTATAATTTGATCATTCCTGCAGTTCTGCACCAAGTTGTCTTCTTTCGGATATCATCATAGACATGATCAGACATAAAACAATTGATTCGCTGTTCTGCTACTGCAAAAATATGTTCTCAATCAGTGGGTTTTGTTGGTGCTTCCATTTATGAGTCTACCGGGCCTGGCTACCTAGCTTTCAGACAACTTTTACATCTGAGTATATCTGCAGAGGTAGCAGGACAGATTGGATATGGCGAGAGACCTTGAAAGTAGGTTTCTTGAAGTTTATGATCAGTTATTAATGTAACAAGGCAAATACATGTACTATAGGTCAAGTTGAACTACGCTCAATAGAGGCATAGTTTGGCGCACACTCTCTAGGCGAATGACACCAATAAGTTACAGGAATTATTGAGTAAGTCGAACAGACATGTTTTAAAAGTTAATTAAGAGAATTAATTAATTAGTTAAGATAATCAAATTTTTAAGGTAATCTAATAACATTGTAGAAGAGTCACGACGGTGAATTACAGGTTGTAGTAACAAAAAGTTCATAAGCTGAACAAACACAAGTTAAGCTGAAACTACATGTCCTTCTATACAAGTACATCAACCTTTATGTCTATAATTTGCTGAGTACACAATTATTGAGTAAATTGTTTATTTAACAATCTACATCATTGTGTAACTTTTAATTTAATTTTTTAATTTTTAGCTTTTAAGTGAAAGTTTCTTGGTTTACGCGGCACTCGTTGTAACTAATGGCAAATTATTTTCTTAAACCGACATTAAAAATTATTTATCCATTTCGGTTCTATGTTGTAGATATAGTTTGCTTTGATCTTTGCTAAATAACCCTTATGCTCTTATAAATAGAAAATATAAATTGTAGAAGTGTTCAGGTAATCAGCTGTAAGGATTTAAAAGGCATCGATAACATCCTATATGATTTTATAAAATACAGCTTAAGGTATGAAAAGCAGTGATAATAATCACTTCCTACCAGTTTTAGCTGATTGGTAATGCTTGCAGTCCTTGGTGGGTCTTTGATCCATGTACATGCCACAAGTAAAAGGAGTGGATGACCATAGACAACAGTACTGGTAAGTGATGACATCATAGAGCCAGTGAGAAAGCAAGGGCACATACCCAGGAGCATTGTAGGGTGGAGCACCTTTATAAAATAAAGTACTTTGCTAAAGCATGAATAACTGCATTCTTGTGCTACAAATAGATTCCAAGTTGCCTGCTGCCAACAAATGCTAAAATTACTACAATTGTATTTCCATGTTCCATAAAGTTGCTGTGCTCAATATCACAAGATATCAACAGAATTTACTACTTGGTATACAGAGTCTTACTTGAGAAGTTGCATGAGCAACAATCATTTTTAGTAAGAAACCTTTTTGAAGATAGATGAGTTGAGTTTAGGAAGAGGTTGACACCAGTAAAGTAGAGTTTTTTATCTCCACTGGCGAGAGCTTGGATGACTATTATTGATTCAAATCTATCAACAGTGAACGTTTCTATGATGTCGAATAATATTCTCACAGCGAATGACTGCATAAATTTAATGAAGTGAAATAGCGGGGAATGCATTTGAACTTCACTGTTTCTATGATTAGAAGTGAAAGCAACTCTGAATCCTCTTAATGCATGGAACCTCGGTAATCATGAACCTTTGGAATCCATTATCAATAGATCTCGCACGTCTCAAAGCGATTGCTCAGGGAAAAACTCATCTTACAATTTTGTGCCTTCTTTTCCATTCCACAAAGCACTTGGCTTACACAAATAGAATGAACTAGCTGCATTACCCGTCTACAGGAATAGATTCACGCGCAGCATAAGGTTTATTGAGATTTGTCTTTCATACTGTAAAACAACTCCAAATATGCAGTTACATCTCCCTCTCTCCATCTCTCCCTCTTTCCCCTCTCTCCCTCTCACCCCTCTCTCTCTCTCCCTCCCTCTTTCTCTCCCTCTCTCTCTCCCTTCCCCCCTCTCCTCCTCCTCGCTCTCCTTCTCTCTCTCCTTCTCTCCCTCTTTCCCCTCTCTCCCTCTCTCCGTCTCTCCCCTCTCTCTCCCTCCCTCTTCCCCCTCTCCCTCTCTCTCTCCCCTTCTCTCTCCCTCTCTCCGTCTCTCCCTTCTCTCTCCCTCTCTCTCTCCCCCCCTCTCCTCCTCGCTCTCCCTCTCTCTCTCCTTCTCTCCCTCTTTCCGTCTCTCCCTCTCTCCCCTCTCTCTCTTCCTCCCTCTTCCCCCTCTCTCTCCCTCTTTCTCTTCCTCTCTCTCTCTCCCCCCTCTCCTCCTCGCTCTCTCTCCCCTTCTCTCCCTCCCCCCCTCTCTCTCTCCCCCCTCTCCTCCTTGCTCTTCCTCTCTCTCTCTCTCCCTTTCTCTCCCTCTCTCTCTCTCCCTTAGTTCAACGCAACACATGCGGATAGACAACATTTTTGGTTTTTCTGTCGGGCGTATGAAGAAACAGTTTTCGGCGTGTGGCTACTTTTGAGCAGGCGACGTATAGCTGGTCATGGCTGATAGAGAACAGCGTTTTTCTAGTGGTTGCAAGAAACAAATGTTCACATGACCTTTCCGGTACACGTTGGCAGTAAATATTAATTAGATGTAATTTACTACTCATTAATTTATTTAAAGAGTAGTAAATTTTATTTAATTCACTACTAATATTGACTACTAATTTAATTTTACTACTTACTCATTTAATTAAGTTTGCTTCGTACGATCGAATCTGTTACAATATTGCCACAATCAATACTCATAGAGGATCTATTCTTCAGCCCTGAACCCTTGTATATAGTACATATCAATCAATTTATCTTTGTATAAGCTATCCTGCATTACTTATTTGAAGTCATCCTCTCATGTAAATTTTCTTTTTAACTTTTACACAAATAATCTCAAACTAAATATGAATTGTTCACTACTATCTTGCATTCAGGATTCTTCTACAGTTTCCGTTCTATTGGATAATATGCCTGCAAATAGAGGCTTTTCGATATTTTGTTATCAGCAAAATAAAACATTACTAACTAACTAACGATCGAATCGAAAAAAAAGACCGCCATATAATTTATTTATACTGCTCATATTTGGGAGTTATTGGTGACTCAATATATCGAGAAGACAACTCGTACTATAAGCATGTCAGTATTTATCGTCCATCCCTACGATGAATAGCGGGTTACGTATTATAATAGAGGCGTGTACTAACCGGAGATTCCCGTTAATGCGCCCTAGCGGTGAAAAAAACCAAAGAATAGACACGCCCTTATATAAAAGTAGCGGCTAATAGTCGGAAAAGTACGGTACTCTATAAAGCGGACAGACAGATACACAGATAGATAGACAGATAGATAGACAGACAGACAACGATTGCCGTTTATATAGTAGATTGTTCAATAAAAGTCAATGATTCTGGTCATATTGTAGTTCAGTTAAGTACTTAGAAATCCGACACACAGTACTTACATGTATGTTCACAGTATATACATGTATGTTCACAGTAGTTAAATGTATGTTCACAATGCTCCTTGATTGTATGTCAATAGGAAATTTTTTCCAGAACAGCTCTTAGCAACAATCAGCAGTGTCAAGAAAGAGCAACAATAACTATTAGCGGTTGGCAATAGCCAATAACACTCAGCAACAATCAGCTGGTCTAATAAGTATTCAACAAATAGCACCAGCATTGTTTAATGGTATTTAGCAAATCTAAATGTTTGCATTTCAACCCATCGTTACTGCTATACTTCTAAAGAAAAAATTGAACAATCTAAGTGCAATACCCATGCTGTGGCCCTTGTCAACTGTTGATCCATAGATTGAGTCTCCCGCATAGAGTAGGTTTCCTATGTTATCATAACAGCACTGAGCTCCTGCTCCTGTAGGGTACCTGCAGCATTAAAACACAGGCTCTCCGTTAAGATTCAAACAATACCTCACCTGTACACTTTAATAGCGAGAGTTAAAAATGTAACTTTGCCAATCAATAGAAAGTTGCCGAAGGTCAGTTAATGTACATTTTAAAATTTATTAAATATTCTGTTTTTTAGCAAAGTTAATTTTTTATTTATTTGTTGAGTTTATAACATGAAGTAATGCATGGAGGAGGTTAAAATTTTTTCTCTATAAAATTATAATTAAAGAGTATTTACTGTGAAGTATTGAAATATGTTAATTTTATTGAATAGTAAAAAAGCTCTAGTCTTATGCATATGAAACAAAAACTAAAATTGTGGTCTCATATTAGGACAAACTTGAGGCATTTCACAATGAAAGCCCTAGTGGGAATATTGCTAACCTAGTTATGTATTGCTAGGCACATGCATAGAAAGCTAGGTGGATAGTGTATAGACAGATAAAAGAATAGATAGACAGTTGGATAATTATATAGAAAGTCATATGAATAGATAGATATATAGCTTGGCTGATCAATTGGTTAGATAGAATAATGCATACAGATGTATGAGAACATACAACATAATGGATGAAAAAGGACAGATAATACGTCAAAGGCATTTGTTCCACTAAAAATCAAAGCCGCGTTACTGTCAGAGTTATACACAGTAGTTTGTTCTCTGAGTGCAACTCATTATGACCCCTTATTTTTTTCTCTTATAGGTATTGTGTACTATTCGGTCAATGCTATGTGTAGATTTTTACAGAGTATTCTAAACAATGACATAACTAAATTGGTATTGATTATCAAAGGGAACTTCCCCTTAAACACGAATATGATGAAAGAGGTGAAATCTAATCTTTGTTTGTATGCATAGCACATGTCATTACGCCATGGGCCTTTCCCGTGTTGGAAAAAATCTTTCACACTTGCTAAGGGAAGTTGGAGTTTCCAACATAGCCTTAGTTTTTAATGAAAATTACAATATAGGCATTACTGCGTAGCAAGGCTTCAGCAACAGAATATTTTGGTCTACAATTCTAGAAGCTTCCAGAATGCATTCATTGCTTATATATGACATGAAGTCAGGCATTTTCATTCAGTTTACAGTTGGGACCTGTTACAACAGTTAGCAAGATGTCAGATGCAACAAGGAACTTGAGGCAGTATCACGACGAGAAGGTGAAGCCAGATGCAATGGAGAGTCAAATCAAAAGAGGTATAATGCTTATGAATATGCATTGGGTGAAAGGTACAACACCTGGTCATATATATATTATGGTGAATAATGGTAAACATGTAATTGTAAGTATTTTCGGTAGAGCAATCAATTTACAATCTTATGTATGTCTTACAGATGCAGGTATGAAGTTTATAACAACTTCAAAATATTTAAAAAAAATTTCAAATCACTTTCATAGCCCTCTATTACATGTACCCCATACATTTCATCACCTGCTCATCTTTAGCTCTAAGTAATAATTCATACATTTCATCACCTGCTCATCTCTAGCTGTAAGTAATAATTCATACATTTCATCACCTGCTCATCTCTAGCTGTAAGTAATAATTCATACATTTCATCACCTGCTCATCTCTAGCTGTAAGTAATACTTCATACATTTCATCACCTGCTCATTCTCAGCTCCAAAATGATGATTTTGCAGTCATGCATGTGCTTGCAAAATTAACATAGAAAGTTCTCCTAGGCTAGTTCTATTGAAAAGACTTACACCTTTCTTAAACACATTCAGCTATTCATAGTGTATTTAGCAGAACCAATATATCTGGTTTGATTTATAAAAGCCTCTCTCTAGTCGTACTGTAAAACCTATTCTTTAATCTCTGCTGATATTACCAAAATGCGTAATGTGATGAGCAACTGTCTCATAAAACTACCAGGTGCATCTTTATGCTTTACGACTGGAACCTCTCTAATGAGACCCCTTTAAACTAGAAATTAAATTCTATAGTCTTCAATTTCTAATATATAATATACACAATGCAATCTATAATGTATGATCTTTAATCTGATATCAATAATTTATAATCCACAATTTACAATATATAATGAACAATCTTAAAATATATAATGCATAATCTATTATAATTGGTATATGATCTATAATCTATCACATGCAATCTAGAATCTAGAATTTACCCTGCTCTTGTTGGTCTGTATTTTATACAAACATCAAGCTTTTTTGATTATCAAAACACTAATATAACTGTAGACAACATATTCTGAGTAGGAGGCTGCATGGAGTGCTCAAATAGTTTTAAAGTGAATTTTTATTGTATTCCGAACACTTTGGTATCTTAAACCAAAGAAATGTCTACACAAACAGATATACAAAAGAATTTACATTAGTGTCTTCAAGAATAATAAAAATTAACAATCAATTACTTATACCAGGATTTGGGTTAATGAACTTTCTTTTATAAAATAAGTAAAAAAAGTGTATCATTCTTCTGTAAGGTAGAAGTGTTGTGAAATGCTTTTGAAAACTTTGTAGTTATCTACTCAATTGACAATATGAGAAGATAACAAACATTTAGTTCTGTGTTAAAGAAATTTAGTCAACTATACTGTTTTTAACCATACCAAGAGCTTTAATTCCAAATTTCACTGGCTACCAAACTTTTTTTATGTAATAGCCAAAGGTATTTTTTCAAAAATTCATAATATCTTATGAAATAAAATAATAAACATTTAATGGATATGTATTATTACTATTATTATTATTATTATTGCGTCTGTTATAATAATGATAACTATATAATTTACATTATAATTTCTTTTATTATGGTTTTTAGTTCAATTTTATTGATATTATTAGTTATTACCAGTACGCCGATCAGTTTCATGCACCATGAGAGATCATCATGAGTAATCAGTATGTTCATTATTAGTTTGTGAAGTGGTAAAGTAGTTGGGTGGTGTAGTGGTTAGTGTTCTAGTGTATAAATTAGAGTTTCTGAGTTTAAACCCTTGGGAAAAACTAATGTTTTTTTGACGTTCTTATAGCAGGACTTTGAACAAACGGGCAGTTTGACTCCGTTCTTATTATAGTAAAGATTATTGTTGTTTTTTAATCTATCATTAGTATTATTATCATTGTCGCTATTATTATTTTAGTGAAAGTCATCAATTGTTACTAACAACTTAATTAAAGGTGACTTATTTAATATATATCATTATGCTAAATTATTGGTAACAGGTAGTCGTGTTCTCTATATTGTCACGAGAATGCAAATCTGAATTACTGTAAAGCCTATTAGCTTTAAAGCAAAAGCTATTATAACTAAATTATTTGTATCAACATAAAGCCTGTGATCAATTAGCTAAATTAAAATAAATAATATGTAGCTTTTGGTTTTATATAACTCAAAAATAATTCTTTAGACAAACCGTTGGTACCATAATCGATAGAGACACTCAATTTCCGTATGATATATTCCCACGAGCAAACAAGCGGAGCGAAGTGTGGGAGTTTTTATGATAAATGCATGTGCACACAACTTACGAAAATTATTCATCAACAATGAGACAAACCCGTGGCTAGAAATTTCATCAACAAATTTAAGCATCGGAATGTAAAGTCGTTAAAGTATAATAACGAGACAAAACACATTTAAACCTATTTGAATATGTTACCAAGTCTTTGTAAACCGTCGGTATTATTTTTAAACTTACCCATCTGATCGGATTATACACAAATAGACAGATTAATTTGAACGAAAATTGCCACAAAAAGCTTGAAAAGCTCGGTTTAATAAAAGTTAAGACCGAAAATCGAAACGCCAATAAAGCCGTGCGACAGATAGTAGAACTATTTAGCAGTGCGCATTTCACGAGAAAACCATGCTCATTTCATCAGTCTATGGCATTTGTTACTTGTAATCGAATTTATTCAAAGGTTTCTGTAATAAACGTAGACCATTTGAGGCGTAGACCGATTTACAGGTACGAAATTGTGAAACACAGTTTATCAGCCTGTGTTTTTTGTCCAATCACCGAAGGTTTCATTATTTGAAACGTTAGCCGAAATTCTTTACAACTTATGTACAAGCTAGGGCCGAACTACAATGCCCCTTCATGACGAAAACATTTTTTATTTTGCTACAGTTTTATACGCGTGAATGCTCCTACTGCTTTTTGTTAAAGATCGCTTATCAAAACCATTCTACATTCAACGCAACCAACTTTCAAACTGTGTATAGCTTGCCATTTTACTTCTAATTTTGCATTTCAGAGTTATAATAAACATATTTCTTTGTTGTTGTTGAATTACATACATTACAGTAAATTAGGCCTACAGCTTTATAACACTTTTGTAACAGCTTTTATTTTGCTGCAGTTTGCAGAAATCTTCGAGACGCGTGAACGCTCATAGGTTTTCTATTATTGCTGTATTACTATATTAACAATATTGGTTATTTTAATAATATCAGTGCATTCTACTTATAATATTGGCCAACATTGCATTTCTCCTATTGCAAGGGAGAGACATAAACGTGTAATATTTTCCTTTCATTGTTGTTGTTTGTCATGACCAAACACTTTTTAAATAAATTTTCTAAAAACCTATATAAATACCACAACTTCTCGATATTGCTACCTATGACGTTTTGAAATGTAAACAAAATTGTGTATTGGTTTTCTATTATTACTATATTAACAAAATTGATTATTCTAAAAATATCAGTGCATTTTACTTTTAATATTGGCCAATATTGCATTTCTCCTATTGCAGGGGGAAAATATAAACATCTTTTCTATTCATTATTGCTTATTGTTGTATATAATAACACCCACACCCAGTACATTACAGCTACCATTGCAGTTATCCTATTGCACTGCAGAGCCATTTGATTGCTAATATTGCATTTCTCAACCATCAGTACCCTTTATTTTTTTGCCAATATCTCTGGCCATCTCTTTGGTCGTGGGCTGTATGACAGTGGAATTTCTAGTAAGTAAAACATGAGTTTTTTAAAAACACTTCAAGTCAAGTGGTTTTGTTTAGAGATGGCTACAGGAGTGATTGAGCAAGTGAGAAGTAGCATTCCGAATGCTGGGAATGTTCAGTACACAGGAAGTCAGTATGAAGGAAATGCTACCAGAGGAGCTTCAGATTTTGATGTGATGATAGATGTGGCGCCCAAGGGAAGCAGTTTTCAGTATGAAAAGACCGACGCACCAGGATTTGGTAAGCTGAAATATCAATCAGGAGCTGACGATGGTTATACTGGCAAAGTGGTTACTGGAGATGGCTATCTGTCAGGAAAGAATGTCATTGAAAAGCAGGTGCTTGTATTATACTAATTATCAGTGCAACATTAATGTGCCAGTTTGAAACAAAACCAATGAGAGACTGCTTTTTAAATCAGTTTTAATGAGCTCTTTTACTGAAGGTAGAACACAAAAATAGTACAAAATTTAAAATGGAAAGTTGTTTATGTTTAACTCATTTTAAAGCCAAATTTCGATTTTTCTTGGTGTGTCTTGTGTGTGCTGACAAGCAAGAATGCTGCCAGCCCCACCTCCTATGATGCGATGCATATGCAATAATTCATAGCAATCAAATATAGATATAGGACACTATTATACTTTAGTGAAGGTGAAAAGAGAGCTTTGTCACAAGCTATAATCCTAATATTCAAACAGCCAATAGGAAGTCATACTAATATTTAAACAGCCAATAGGAAGTCATACTAATATTCAAACAGCCAATAGGAAGTCATACTAATATTCAAACAGCCAATAGGAAGTCATACTAATATTCAAACAGCCAATAGGAGGTTGAGTAAGAGTAAACAGAATATCTCAAAATCAAAATAAGCTAAGGAGGATGCAAAACGGCACATAATAGACTGTATATCCTTACTAATCAAGAACTATTTAGGGTTGATAGCAGAGACACTCGCAATTATATCAATAAGTGGATTTGTTTCTGAACAATGTTCTGGCCATCTTAGACAAGCTTTGGCAAAAGCAGAAAATTTTTAAAATGTGTTTGTTTAAAATTGCAATTTATAATAAATGTAACCAGCATTTGTTCTTGACCTGTACTTGTGTACCCAAGCACACACATTAAAATAAACAATACAATAAGAAATTACACATGATTAAAACAGTGTTTTGATTTCTGTAACATTCAATTTTATTTTTAAAACAAAGAGCAGACGTTTCGGCTTTGGTTCTGAACCAGGAAGCCAAAACCAGAATAAATATACTTTTGGTTCTGGTTCTGGACCAGAAGCGTAAAACCAGAATTAGCAGAGAGCAATCTTCTGGTTAAAATAATAATAGTTTATTAACATGATAACATTTTTATATACTTGAGATCACTCTACGCAGCCGCTATAGTATAGCCATTAGGACAATGAAGCTGCATAGAGTAATCTTAAATAGCTTGATTGTGACCTTTATGAGGCTAACAAAGTATAATTGATAACAGCATTGCTATTCATAACTTAAAAGCTGCCTAATACTATTGTACCTAAAATATATGACATGAAATGGAAAGAGTACAAATTCATGACTAGTCAATATGCTCCTCAGTTGTTTTACCTTTATTGACATAATCCTCTTACATCCTGTGATTGTGACCGATTTTCCAAAGAAAATATAACAGTAAAATGTTAACAACTTTACGCTGTTTGATTTCTTCATGCCTGGATGTATGCAAACAACCAATTATAGATTTGCTTGCATAGTCTGTTTTTGTGTAATGCCATGATAAAACTATATGACTAAGCATTCTAAGTTCTCAATACACAATAATACTCCAGGTATGTGTGTATAACACAAATTTATATATTGTGATGTTGTCTCAATTTTAGTGCAGTTAAAAGAGATATTTTAGGTGTTTTCATAAAATTTAAATTCGATTGATAAAGAAACAAGATTTCAACTACTATTACAATTTGCTAACTTTTGGGCTATTGTAATTATAAAATTGATAGACAGCTGTGTGCAATATACCTAAATCTTTAGCATTTCTTATTACTCTTTATTATTACTGTTATATGACAACATCTATGACTAGGTTTGTAATGAGTGCTGCTTATGAGATAAAAAATTAGGCCATCTTTAACATGTAGTAGTTATTTAGTAGCTGTGTAGTATTTATGTAGTAATTATGTGGTAATCATGCAGTATGTGGCAGTTATGCGATAATTATGTGGTGACAGTGTAATGCCCAAGCATTACCTTAGTTAGATAGTCAAACAAGAAGTTGTCTATATAAATGTAATGACAAGACTTAACATTTTTTTTCACCTGTTTTGCTGCTTGTGCAAAATAGTAAAACATTTATAGATTGTTTCATGAGAGAATAACTCTCGATTAAAATAAAGTGGTTTGCCCGCAGTAATTTTTGTAGAAGGGTTAAACGTTGTGACGGTCAATATAAAGTTGCTTTAATAGTGTTTGCCTTTGTGTTTGATATTGGTAGGTACAGCCGGCGGTAGATAAATTGATTGGTGTTCAAAACCACGGAGGACACCTGAATGTCAACGGAAGAGAGATTGATGTAAAGCGATCAGTACACGGACCAGCCATTACTCTAGATCTAAAGTCAGGCAAGCACGAGACTCAAGTAGATATTGTACCGACTGTTGGACCAGAACATGTCACGGGAGGGAAAGAAGGAGTCAGCTTCGTGGCTAAACCTTCCAGCAACGCAGTTAGTACTTCCTTTGTACTTGGTTAAAGAAACAATTACTGCACACTTGTTTGCATTCTGAGAAAACATTACCTCTACTTTCTTAGCACAGTATTTTTCCATATGCTGCATGGGTCTTTCTGCTGAGATAGCTTGCTAAACCTGTACATTTCTAAGCCAAATAGAGTAAACAGCCATCAAATACTAATCATTTCACGACTGCTGGCTCGTCACCTGATACTCTGGCCCAAATATCTAGCGACCTGGCCTCTTGACAAATGACCACCAGTTGCTATAGCTAGACTATCTAGTAATCTTGCTTAAAGGCAGGTAGTCACCAGAAGCTACATATAACTAGACTATTTGCTTAGGTTGTTAGATCACCACCAGATGCTGTGGCCACACTATCTAGCAGCCTTGTCACTTTTACACTTCTATTATATAGAATTCTGTTTATTGGAATGTATTCGTCAACTAAAACCATCAGAAGTTGACATTCCTGCTTTTTGCTGCATTTTGATTCAGTGTCATTGATGAGAGCAAAATGACCATTTACATGCGTTGCTTTGTTTTAGACTGGAAGTAGGAGGGAAACAGAGTGGAGACAATCTACTGCCGTACAGGAGAAGGAGACATTTAAAGGGGTTCACCACGGTAACCAGGTACACAGTGAAGTTCTCAAAGATGCGAAAACAGCGCGAGCTGAAAACCCTGCACTACGTGAGTTGAGGATTGTGTTCGCGCTTTTATCACAAACAGTGATTTTGAGCTTGTGAGATATGGAAGACACCGACTCACCAAATGTAAATTTCATTTTTTGAACTTTTATTGTCGATTCAATTCTAGTCCTAGTTCTTAATCAGTTTCATAGAAGACAATCTAGAAGTTACTTTTCGTGAAAGAAATATAACAAAGTTTGAAAATTGAAAATTAGCTGCAAAGAAATATTTTATTAGTCGATCAACCTATAAATAGCTGATCAACTTATAAATAGCTGATTAACCTATAAACAGCTTATCAACCTCTTAATAGCTGATCAACCTATAAATAACTAATCAACCTATAAATAGCTGATCAACCTATAAATAGCTGATCAACCTATAAATAGCTGATCTACTATATAAACAGCAATCGTTGTCTGTCTGTCTATCCGCCTTATAGAGCGGTCTTTCCTTTTATCGTCGAGCGAATTTCGGTCGTATGAAGCGAACTGAACTAACATGAGTAGTGACTGTAAATAAGTTAAAAGAGCGGTCTTTCTTTTTCCATTCGGCCGTACGATGCCAACTGAATTAATATTAGTAGTAAATATCGTAATTTCGGACTATTAGCCGCTACTTTTGTCTGACGATTTGAGCCACGCGGCTTATATAAAGGTGGGCGATTCTGTTGTTTTTCTTTCACCGCTAGGGCACACTAACCGAAATCTTCGGTTAGCACGCTTTTAAACAGCAAAGTTGCTGCCGTGTTAAAAAGTACCGTCCTGAGTTCTGCGGCCTATACAAAGGTGTCTATACAGCTATACAAATGTACTACTCATTAAATAAAATAGATTAATAAGTAGTGATTTACATGCAATTAATATTTACTGCCATCGTGTACCGAGAAGGTCACATAAACGTTGGAAAAAAACGCAGTTCTCACCTACTAAATTTCCACATCAAAAAGGTAAGTGTTTCTTATAAAATGTTATATTGTCTATGAATTGCCACATCTCCACTACTTAATAAAGTTGGATTTGCCGCTGTTCGTGATAGTGGGACATGTTCATTTCCTTCAGCAGCTGAGTTACTAATTTTTTTCCAGCTACGAGTAGGCCTACTGTAACTTACTATTACAGAACTTGCACGTGTACTCCGAGGGTTGCGATAGGCGATTGTGAAAAGAAAGAGAGCAGCTGCTATCAACTTACTGTCACCCTGCTTCAGCCATGACCAGCTATACGTCGCCTGCTCAAAAGTAGGCACAAGCCGAAAACTGTTTCTTCATACGCCCGACAGAAAAACCAAAAATGTTGTCTATCTGCAAGTGTTGCGTTGAACTAACATTGTGTTATTGTTTTATGTTCTTCATGTTCTGCTATACCACATGCAGCATTTTCTAACATATTTTTCAGTATATATATCTTTTCATGCATTTGTTTTCCTTATTGTATCTCATACAAAGGCTATCATGTTGGCGTTTTGTTTTATTATTGTAAGGTGCTAATGCTGTATCTGCCTTGACATCATACTGTCTGTGCTGTTATACATATAAATTTTATTGACACAACCTCATTACTGTTTGTATATACCATGTCAAAACACAGGCTAATAATAGATGAAAAACTGGTGAGCTATGATTAGTGTTTTAAGAATGTAGAAGTCTCCATTCAGTAAATGCTGGCGATAACAAAATATTTTGTATAATTTTTTAAAAGATGCAAAACTTTTCCATACTGCCAGTTTGAAGAACTTCAGTTTGCCTAGCAATGTCAATTTCATTATCAGTTCTCTGTACACAAATAGGGCAACTCCGATTTGAGTGGTTTGAGACTGATGCATTGTAGACTAGCTGTAAAACTTATGACAGATTTACATTGTTCTCCCCTACATTATTGACCTATATGACTGCATATGTGTATGCATAGTGTGATCAGGGCAAAAAATTCAGTAAACTGCATATTTGGAGTCGTTTTACAGTATGAAAGACAACTCTCAATAAACCTCTTGCTGTACATGAATCTGTTCCCGTGGACGGGTAATGCAGCTAGCAGTTTGGGGCCGTGGCGTCACTCGGGGATGCGCGGGAGACCTTTATCGCCCCGAGTGCAGCGAGAGTATCCAGGCGCGGCTTTCCGGATGAGTTGGCGAGTGCGAGGCGATTGATTGCGAAGCGATTGAGTGCTAGGCGATTGATTGCGAGGCGATTGATTGCGAGTGAGAGGCGATTGATTGCGAGTGCGAGGCGATTGATTGCGAGTGCGAGGCGATTGATTGCGAGGCGATCGATTGCGAGGCGATTAATTGCAAAGCGATTGAGTGCGAAGCGATTGAGTGCGAAGCGATTGATTGCAAAGCGATTGAGTGTGAGGCTATTGATTGCGAGGCGATTTATTGCGAGGCGATTTACTGCGAGGTGAGTGCAAGGCAGTTGATTGCAGGGCGGGTGCGGGCCGATTGATTGCGAGGCGATTGATAGCGAGACAAGTGCAAGAGCGCGATGGTCAACTGCGAGGCGGGTAAAGACTGGTCAGCCAAGGCGGGTAGACGCACCATAGTTGGGTATGACGGGCCAGGCCATAGACGGGTATGAACGGACGCATTAATCTAGACACATGAATCTAGAATATTTACTAGATGTTACACGCATCTAGCTGTAAAACACATTGCAGATTTCCATTGTTTTCCCAACATTATTGACATAATATGTGTATGCATATTCAGGGCAACAATTTCGGTAGACTGCATATTTGGAGTTGTTTTACAGTATGAAAGACAACTCTCAATAAACCTTATGTTGCACGTGAATCTGTTTCTGTAGGCGGTAATGCAGCTAGTCAACCTATAAACAGCTGATCAACCTATAAATAGCTGATCAACCTATAAATAGCTGATCAACCAATAAATAACTGATCAACCTATAAATAGCTGATTAACCTATAAATAGCTGATCAACCTCTAAATAGCCAATCAATCTATAATTATCTGGTGATGCATTTCTTTCTAAGCGACTATAAGTTAGTCTTTGAAATTTAACCACACTGTGATTGGATCAAATAAAATAAGAGTGATAATAAGAATAAGAGGTATTGAATTAAAAACTGGAATATAAACAAAAACCTTCATTAAAGATTAAACAGTTCCTTTATTTATTGATGTAAACTCTTGTTCATATCTAGTCAACTTCTTATGGCTTCTTTTAGTAATAAAACATTACTATTTTCTTTAAGTTATTAGCTAACTTTTGATTGCTCCAACTTCTGATACCGACAAGTTGCTACTTTGATTCTTATCTAGATAATTGACTGAGTAAAAAATGAGGTTTTCTTCTAATAACTCATCATCACTAGGCTTTGTTCTGCTTTTAGCTCAACTTCTCACTAGCTTTTCATTGATCTTTCAAACTGTAAGGCATGACCACTTGCAAATGTGCTTGTTTTGTCATGTCCTATATGGCTTCCTTGTCTATCTAATATTATTAATTCTTGAAAGTTTAAATTTGAAAACCAACTGCAAAGTAAAAATGCTTTTTGAGAAAAATTCAATGTAGGTGAATAAAGGTTTGATTCCTGAACTGTGCGAACTTTTAGTAAGTGCTTGATTGAGTAGTTTGTTACTGAATTCAAACCAGAAAATCTACAACTTTTCCAACTACTTTTCAAATTTACATTAAGCAGTAAGGCTACCAGTACTCGTATACTATTATTAAAACACACATTTATGTAATAAACTAATATGAAAGGAAAACAAGTTGTTTGCTAAAAAAAGACTACTCTAAGATCTAAGGCTGCAGACATATATTAAAGATAAAGAATTGGCAATAAAAATATAATAATATAAAAAGGAACTAACAACCATCAATCTATCGATATACATGTACTTATAAAACTCAGGTCCTATTGTACTCTTTCTTGAAACTGGTTTCCTAGAGAAATATTATAAGTGATAGCTGAAGCATCTCAAAAATATTGCTGTGGGCAGGATTCAAACTCATGACAATCAGTTTAAGATGGCAACATCCTACCAACTGAGCCAATTCAACAAAAGTGCAGACTTTTAGAATAAGTTTCACTATAATAAAACATATACCGTAATGTTAGAATCATCTCACGTGAGAGAACAGTCATGAGAGCAGACTTTCTACGGCTTATTTAATTTGACAAAGTAAGTCTATTTGAAGCAATGCTAGGCTCAATTCACAATCTTAGAAGTTTTGATTTCTATATAAATGTGCCACAACCTATCTGATTAAGAACTCAAGAATGCGCTTAGGCATACATTAATGACAACAGCCAACAATGAACGTGTTCCTTGTGTCTCATTACTACTCTATTATAACAACTTGGTCGGGTCAGACGCAGTTATAGCTCGTTTGAATACTACGTAACCCATTGAATGAGCAGTGGTCATTTTGGTAGGATTATATATAAAGTCATGATTTCAAATGGTATCTCTATGATTCCCTAAAGAAGCAAGTTTAATTAAAAAGAAGCATAGAGTTATCTCTAATAAGCACATTTACAATGTCGGGAAAAAGTTAGTTTGATCAGTAACATCAAAGGCAAGATAACTCCACCTAAACATGTCTATGTCTCTTTTTGATGCTGTCGTCTACATGCATGCTTCAGCCAGCTGACCTATTTTTTACTCTATTATTAGAAAGCATGCCTGACCCATTTCTTTCTGTATTATTAGAAAGCATGCCTGACCTATTTCCTTACTCTATTATTAGAAAGCATGCCTGACCTATTTCCTTACTCTATATTATTAGAAAGCATGCCATCATACGTCGCAAAAACAGCACAGATGAGTCTCATTGCAAAGGATGAACAGAGAGTGAGTCAAGGCAGTCAACCAAAATCATGGAGTCCCGCTGAATCTGCTGATAGATTGCAAGATTTAGGAAAGGTAATATGTGAGATAACTTGGCGGTATTTATGTAAAACAGGAGACTAAACTTAGTAACGAAATTGCTATGAGAATCACCAGTAAGGTGCTAGAAGGGTATAAATGCTTGCGTAAATACAAAAGGTGCTTTTGCATTCCTTTCTCGTAAGAGGTACTCACCCGTTTACATGTGGGTCGTTCTGATTTAAATTACCTGGTCTTAGCAAGTTCAAAAAAAATTCAGTAATTTTCATTCTGATTGAGGCACATGATGGTACACCTTAACAGATTCAGGCAGGGTCTGTTGGCAACAACATAAGTCCATATTTGGTGTTGGATCACTAATTTCAACTGTTCAACATCTTTACAAATTCTTTAATCTCTGGAGCGCTTGCCTTATAACAAATACATTGAAGTTATTTTAATAAGGTTGGTTGTCGGTAGATTAATTGCTGTGACGATCTCATGTTGCTAAAAACGGCATGGAGAAGATAACTCCAAGTTTATAGATTTATGGTGTTTATGAAAAGAAATGAACAACAGGTGTTTTACAGTTTACCATTCATGATTTGAGTTTATTTGGTAGGAGTTGTACCAGGGACTAGACAGAGGGGACATGAGAAATCCTCATAATCCAGCAATGAATGTGCTGAGTAAGACAACTGCTGCCGATAGACAGGAATGGAAACAACAGATAGGGGCTGATGGGAAAGGTCTGGTGAATCTAGCAACAACTGAACCAAAGAAGTAACATTGACTTAAGCCAAACCAGCTATCACAGAGAGTGTGGGCTGAATTGATTAAAAGTTTTGATTTTTAAACTGGTAATTTGGCATGGTAGACTGAAATATTCCCAGATATCTGTGATTAGTATGAGTAGCTTAAAACACATAGTTGTCATTCCTCACAATTGGCTAGTTTTTAATGTAGCTGATACGTATTTACAGCGATAGATGGTATGACAGTATTACCGTCATCACTCTGAACTTGAGTACTGCCTTTTTGTATTGTATAGTTACTGTCTTCTAGTAGATTAAATGTAGGTGGCATTTTGAGTCATTATTTTTTAGATAAAAACATTTGTCGTGATAGTCGTTCACATGCAGGCCGAGCTGACCAGCTGTCTGTTTCTATTCATTGGCTAGTTGGTAATAAAGTGTAGTAGAAAGGATAAACACATGAGCACTACATACACAACAGTAGCCAATCAGCAAAGATCAGCAAAATACAGCTAATAGGATTGGCTCTAGGTTAGCGTTAACACTTACGATGGCCATATTGAGCGTACACAGTGTTCAGCCCTCTTGTGGTAGTAACAGTTGGCAACATCCACTTTGTTGTACATGTTACAGCCAGGGTCGGGTACAAACCTTCCGATATCACCTATGGCTTGATCTTTGGAACAAGGGCAGTCCTACACAAAACCAAACAAATAATACACAAACTAGTAAAGTTAATAAGCAAGGTACCTCTATTGGTTAGCTATTGTAAGTTCTTCTGAAGCTGAGAATTGGGTGCACAAACAGTTAGGCACATGTGAGAGCTTCAAAATAAGTACATGTAGGTTATAACCATGTGTTAGGATGTGCCACTACTGAACATGGAAGGTTAGGGGTAAATATGTTTGGAGTCAATAACTTGCAGTAAAGATTAGATACAAAAACAGGCATTTAATGTGCTACCATCTAACACTGCTTCCTTCAAAGCTGGTTCACACTACATTGTCATAGGTCAACGTTAATCCAACAATACTTCTAGTGAACACTTCTGTAAAAACAGTGTCACGTAATCACACACCCATTTGCATTTACATCAGCTGGCAGGCTGCGGAATAGCATTTTCATTGCACAATGCGTTGTAAAAGTGGTGAAATACTAGTCCTGCAGCCACTGTCATGAAATAAAACCCTGATCAAGCAACATGCGACAGCTGTCATGAATGCTCAGTGAACCAATGAGAAAGTGTGACAGCCACAATCTTTGCTAGCGTATTAGTGTTGCCTCAATAATGCCATCAATTTATGTTACCTACACATGATCAACAAATAATGGTCAAGAGAACAATGCCGACATGCAGTCATATAGTGAAAACCTGTATTAAAAAAGAGGCTGTGCGATGATGCAATAACCTCTATGACAAACTGTCTTGCAAAAATGTTCCTTGGTCTGCAGTTCAATACTAACCGATTATCTCGGCCGTAATATTTTGCTAGGCGTTACATTATGCACACTTAGAAAACAAGGCATGCACATGAAGATATAAAAATGCTTTCCTGGAAAAGAAGTTATGCTCATGTAGTCACATGAAAGATTATCATAAACTTCAGGTGTAGCCTTGGGAACACAGAATACACTAAAAAAGTGAAATTGTGTAACAAAGTGTTTCCGCTCTGTTGAGTTTTGCTGTGAGTATTTGCTAAAACATTCTACATTTCCACAATAAACAAGTGGAGATTACGTACCTCTAGTTCACTCAGCCAACCAAGTCCTTCTCTGCTGTCCTCCACAAACCAGTTATAGCACATTTGGGCTGGCCAGGTCTTTCCCATGACACGATCAAGCTTCTGGTTGACAAACCAGCCCAAAGCAAGAGGTCTAGACCACAGGCGTCTAAATAATGGAATTATACATTGTAGGATATATCAAAACCCTAACGTTGCATAACATGTAAGCAACAGTTAATAAAATAAAACCCTAAAAAGTGGGGTAAGTGAGCGGACAAACAAAGACGGAATTTCCGCTCAGACTTGTGATATCATAGTCAGGAATACTAGCCAATTTGTTGAATGGGCAAAATAAGTTGGACAGGTGGATGTTATCATTTATGCAAAGAATATTATAGTGTTTCATATTGTTCACTTTTCATATTGTTATAGTGATGTCATAGCTCTTCTCAAGTTGGTACCAGTAAACAGAAATTAACTGCAACAAAGAATCCTTCACCTTATACTGACAGGACTGAAATGCATTTTCATTCATCTAATTCTTATAACCAGAGTTCCAACATGTTTAAAAAGTTAAATTAAAGAGCTAATTAAAACCTATTACCATCCTTCAATGTAATGTTGATATTGAAAATGAGGCTAAATAAATTTGTAAGGGAAGTCACACTATGGAATACAATAAATACATTTTATATGACAGCAGTGCTATATAAAACAAATATATGTATGTGTATATATGTATATATATATATATATATATATATATATATATATATATATATATATATATATATATATGTATATATACATATATATATGTATATATATATATATACATATATATATATAAAATATATGCAGATTTAACAAATTTACAGAGCAACAGTGCCACACTGCCTCCTCTCCAGCTGAAGATTTCCAGGCTATGTAGAAGCAGTACCCAAACATGTTTAAAATTTTGTTGTAAACTGACCCAGGAGAGTTTTTGTCAGGAGAATTTGCAAGCTCTAGGACTAAAGCTCCAACAGCCTTTTCTTTACATCTATCTTGGCAATTTAGTGTTGAGGGGTCCAGCTTATAATGCCCGGAGTTGCCTACTCCTTCCTCCACAGTAATCTCTTCTTGCCACCCATAGCTCTGCAATAGATCATGTAACACGAATTGATTTAATCTAAAAATTTAGAAATTGCTGACCCTAGCCTTATTTTCAGGTACTCATTAAAATTTAAATAAAGATGAACACGCGTTGCCCACATCACATAGATATGAAGCTAAGCGTGTTCTTTGGTGTATTCATACTTCAAAGGTTTATTGATTAGAGCAAGGCAAATACTGCAACTCAGTGAAAGTATATATCAAGTTATCCTGTGGAAGATATCTAAAATCTGGTCAAAATAATTCATGAATAAACACATTTTATTTACAAGCGACGCGGCCCTCAAACAATTGCTTAACTTTCATGTTTTTTCTACCACCAAGAAGGTCTATAACCTAATGAATACTGCCAATAGCAGCTAGTTAAATGTTGAAAAGGTGAACTCATTTGAAAGCATTACGAACTTTATATTTTTGTAGAAACCCAGCTTACCCAGAAACCCAAAAACAACAGCTTCCTTGTAAAATGAAGTAGACTATGTACATTTTATTCATTTATTCAACTTATTTAAATAATTATTTATACAAGACTAACAACTTTCTAGAAAATCTAGTCAAAAATGTACCTAAACATAAATTTACACATTTTTTTGTAGATTTTATCTGAAAGTATCGGTATTTTTCAATCATTTCCAATTGTTTTTTATGTCTGACGAGATCTTATTGTCAGGATGTTTTTAGATTAAATCGATAAAACTTGATCGCGATTAAAATGTCCAGAAGAAAAATTTGTGTGAAATGATTTCATTAAATTTTATCATTGTGATAATTAAGTTACAGCATTATGCATCTTTATTCTGTCAGTCCTTGCAGTTATAGACATCTTAATCACCCTTTCGATTGGTCTGAGCACTTTAATTGTGCTCATGCTGTATCCCTTCTAATTTTGAACATACCGACAATCAGATCACCAAAAGCAATTGCGAATGATATCAAAATATGATACTTTCTGAATAACTATATAATATAATATAATAACTATACAAAAAAAATGTATAAGTTAATTTTTAATGGTAAACACAAAAAAGCTGTTAAAGCTGCTACTTCAAATGGCTTGGAATTCGATACTTCTACAAAAAGACTGCTCAACAACATGACATTAGCAGATTGTTAATACTGTTAACACTGTTAAGATGTTGTTAACATATTGTTTTACTTAAACATGGCCCAACAGAGCCTTTAAGATATAAATATCTTACAGGAGATATCTTCAGATTTTCAGTAGAGAGCTACATGTGCAGCACACATTTGAGAAATAGTCATTGATAGTTTTAATAAATACTTATTTCAGCAATGACATGTAAAGATTGTAATTATGGGAAAAGTTAAAATAAAAATGCTTTTTGTTATTAATCCATAGTTTGTTAAGAGTTTAGAAGATGAATTATGGCAATGTGCACATCAAAGAAAATCTAAAATTGTTCTACATATATAAATATTGTTAAATATCAAAAAATATTTGCCTTTCTGGTTTGACCGAAGTATAACATAGCATTATCTGCACACTATGACAAAAAATTAAAAAAAACAAGTTGATAACCATCAAAAAGTTGTCAAATTAAACACTGTCTTTGAAAATACTTATTTATGCAGCTGCATGAGAATAAGTTGGTAGACCTTTGGACTGTTAGTAGCATCGTAATATTTAATTGGCCAGCAGTAATTATCAATCACAAAAAAAAGAAAAAATGGGCGCTAAATAAGTTGGTTACATTTCCTGAGAGTGCCTTTAGAAACAAATTTTTTTAAAATTTTGCTTCTCCTATAAATATATTTTCTTATGATCTGAGATAATAAAGAAAAGGAATTCAGGTGGTAAATGACACAGAGGTGGTTCCGTAATTACAATCACCTTTTTATGACAATTGAAATACTTTTCATTTTTGTTAAAAACAGTCTCTGCGCGCTTACTGATTTGAACTCTTGGTAAGTAAAGAGCTTTACACTAAGGGTTCCTCTGTGGTGAGATAACTCCTTCGGCTCCCATCTCATCTCCAGGTTGTCACTTGGTTTTATAGCATTCCAGTTATCGAGATTGACCAAGTCAACCTTGTATGGTTGAAAGACCGCTGTAGCAGAGACATAAATATGTCATTGAAAGGTAGATATATCTAGAGAGATGAGCCAGTAGATACGGTTGATAAGCCTGTCCATAGTCGGTGCATATTTATTTGTCTGAAGCCACGTTGAGAGAGTTAGAAAAAAAGAATACACTCCACAGGATTCAAACACAGACATTCAAGTTTCAAGCCAAGCACCCTACCATCTGCACTACTTCATCGCCTTGCCACATCTAAGAATATTGGTACATATAGTTATTACACACGCTAATCTCTGGGACTGCTTGCCTACTAGTTCATTCGTCTGTGGAAGGCCACAGCTGGATAAAGGAAAAAAACTGCAGCAATTAAGATTCAAACTCGTTACCATCTGCTCCGCTCAACTACATCGCTGAATGTTGGAATAATTGGGCAGATAGTAATTACGCATGACGATCTGTCACAACGTGCTGGACGGCTTGATGATACTTGATACCTTAAAGATTTAAGATAACAATGAGAAATGTTCAAATACTTTTTTTAATTTTTACATTCTTCTTTTATTTCTGAAAGATAAGAATGCAAGAAGGGGTAGAAAAACTAACAAGAATAAACTAAACATATTTTAGATGTATTCATGAATAAATGCGAGTAGAGAAATAATCAAGTCAATAATTTCATAAATGAATTGATACATAATAAAGTGAATTTTTATGTTTGAGTACATGAATAAATGTGCATTAAGAACAAATTAAACGCGCATCAGTAAGGAGATAAACTATTCTATCATAAGTACAAGGGGTGCAAGTCAGGATAATAACATGAAATGTGAATACTGTAGACAATTATATTCTAAATAGTTATTATTATTGTTACTAGTATGCTGGCAGTATGTGTGTCATGAAAGACCTTCATGCGTAATAACTATGTGTACAATTATTCTGCAATGCAGCAAGATGGTTGAGCTAAGATCTTGAGGCGAGTGCTCAAACTCTAAGGTCTCTGGTAGGAGACCCGAGTTAACGCAGAAATTACCAACCATACGGGTTAACTGGGGTGAGGAAACAACTTTGTATACAGTTATAAATATATAACTATATATAATTACATATATAATTATATATATATAAATATATATATATATAAATATGTAATTGCATATATATACAATTATATATAAACATATATATAAATATATATATATATATACATATATATACATATACATATAGATACATATATATATATGCACGTATATATGTCGTTGGTGCTGAGAGGGTTAAAATATTCTAAAAATACTCATTAAAATGTGTCTTCTGTATTATTTAAATACTAAATATAAAAAATAGAGTAACTCAGTTGCTAATGGATTTTAAATGGCAATAAAGTAAAGGTTTTTCATGTATTCTACCTAAACTATTAGCGATATATACACATTCAACCCTGCTTTATGGAACTGACACTTTTATGCAAGTTAAGTGGTCTAGCACATTTAAACATTACTTGTTCTTTAGTTTAAATGTTTACTATGGTAGTCATACTGTCAGAGAGGGTAACTTTCACAATGAGGATACAACAATGTATGATTTATTGTCTAAAATCTTTGATCGATGATAGGCCTTACATGTCAGGTAAAATGTCTCTTTGGTGTAAACCTCAACTCCATCAATCAAAAGCGTGAACTTGATCTCTTTGTTAGCATAAAACACAGGAGCATAGCAGAGAGCTTTGGAGGGGCGCAGAAACATCCCCTTCACCACCTGCAACCAGTGATATTAGGATATGAGTAAAAGCAGAACATAAGCCACCCTAGCTTTTAAACTGCAAAATGCTTGATCGGCAAGTCTAGATACAAGTAGTTGCTAGTTAATACTACACTTTTTTTTAAACATTGAGTAGCAGCTTGTCTCTCTCTCTTTCTCTCTTTTCCTCTCTCTCCTAACTCTCTCTTTCCCTCTCTCTCCTCACTCTCTCTCCTCACTCTCTCTCCTCACTCTCTCTCTCTCTCCCTCTCTCCCTCTCTCCCTCTCTCCCTCTCTCCCTCTCTCCCTCTCTCCCTCTCTCCCTCCCTCCCTCCCTTGCAGTTAGTTAAAGCAGCCAAGACCGTCTGTAGTTTAGACTTGCGTCTTTTATAAGATTTCTGATCAGCTCGATTAAAATCAGTGGGTTTACCATGAGTTTGTACTGATCAGCCTTCATTTTATTCCATAGAGCCAGCCGCATGCGAATGTTTTTGTTATTTCGAGTCTTCCATGAATTAGGTTTTCTCTCTCTTTCTCTCTATTTCTTTTTTATATTATTCTCTTCCTATCTCTTTCCTTTTTTCTACTCCCTCTCTTCCTCGCCCTCTCCCTACCCTTTCTCTTTCTCTCTTTTTCTTTTGATAGAAGATTTTTTCTTATTTCTTTCTCATTTTCCTTCTCTCTCTCCTTCCTCCAACCCTCCCCTCCCCTTCTCTTTTTCTATCTTTGTCTGTCGACAGAAGATGTATCCAGTGGGCAAGAACAGGCTGAGACAGGCTAGTATTTCCATTCTATTGCAGAGGCTGACCGATAGATTGGTTTGTTTATTCCCACCCTTTAGATGCTGCCTAAGCATATCCCTAGTATAGGGCAGTGCTTTTACACATGTTGTTTGTGGTTGTGTATGTATCCCCATTTGTATGGATGTTGACGGTTTAATCGCCATCAACCCGACCCAGAAATGGGTTTTATCGGATTACATATGCTACCGGTAGCAGGTTCATATAGCCAGACTGAACCTGGGTTACAGCCACACAGATAGATTTCTTTGTTAGCAAGAGATCAGCTCAATGAGATGGCCAATCACCTTCCCTCATCGCCTCACAACTCTGTTTCCACTTTACGCAAACTGGGTAGTCCAGTGCACTATTGTACTTGTGACTCAGGCGCCAGTGTAAAAGAGTAAACCATCATCCATTATGATACAAGACATATTTATTATTTATACCTAAAAAAATTTTCTAAACATAAGATTATTCTCACTTTTTGACTCCATCCCATCTACTGATGCCAAATGGTTGCTAGGGCAAAAGGCTATAGCTAAGGCTTACTGTCACAAGATGACTTTAATAAAGTTGTATAATATGATAGTATTACTAGCTTTTATAGACAGATATCATTATAATATTACTGAATGAGTTAGGAACCAGAGCCAAGATATCAATAATGCGTGATACATATGAGAAGGTTAGTGCTTTCATACATGCGTATGATAGTGAAGTTCTCTAAACCATGTCCATGGGTAAGCACACACTCTCTGGTCCCCTGTTTGCATTTACTTGGGATCTACTAACCTTTAAATCTATCTCGATATAAATCTATTTATATAAAACAAAGTATTTATCGGGTCTGTCTGGGTCTATGACAGTAAAGCACACTTCGATCTTTTTGTATAAGCAAACCCACAAAGGTAAAGAGACTGCACGTGTTTCAAGAACATTTTAACTAAAATATGAAATTTTGCACATATTTATGTGCACAAATCTTGCACATACAAATTTTTGCAATTTTGGCCAGACATGTCTGAGTCCAGCGGCAAGGAAACTTCAACGACTGGTGGCACTCTCAGTTGCAGAGAGAAATTTAAGGTTGAGTGTCATTTTTGTCACCACTAATGGCTCTTTTAGCAGTTGAACCTCAAACTGTTGTTGGCAAATAAAGTGTTTTACACCTCTAGGCCATGGCGGCTCTCTTTAAGTACCTATCCTAGTAAAGAGTTGTGAACACGCTTCAAACAAAAAAGTTAGGACTGAAAATGAGCTAAGTCTGTAGCCATATTTATTATGAAAATGCTCATGGCACCATCACTTACTTGAGAGAGCTACAGAGCTATATACGAAGGTCATTGTTTACGCAGAATGGGATACAATTTTACATATTTAAAACTAAAGATAATATCACAAAGGAAATCCTCGCCAAATAGCTCTAACCATAGGAGGGCTGTTAGAATGAATAAGGGAATCTCTACCTTTCGGGAGTTACACCCTCCTTTCGGGAGTTACACCCTCACGCTGGTTTTGTGGGAGGAAATGACTGAGTTAAGAACCTGAACCATTTTCAGTCGTATTTTAATTATTCTAAAATATCTTACAGATCTTATTTATAAGTTAAGAAATTTTATTTCATTATAGATTCTGTATTTTGATCTGATCAACCATTTGGCCAAGCGATTAGAAGGAGATGTACCTATCAGCATGCTCAATATGACGAATAAATCAGCAATTCATATTTCAACTACATGTACACTGTGTGACGGTATAACAATATAAAAAACCAAACGCAACCAAACGGTTTCAGTGTAGTGATGCTTGGCTGATAACCCATGCTCAACCCTTCAGCCATAATAAAATGCTAATAGTTTGGGTTGGAATGCTCTCCACAGAAAAATGTCTTTTAATGGCTATTACCTGGTTGTCTGCCAATGCATTCACCTGGCTTTGGGTTATCTTTTAGCAACTTATAGATGTAGCAGCAGCCATGTTGGATATGAAAATCAAAACGCTTGATTGGATACTTTTTGCTCTTTGAATTTTTACTTTAATATTTCACTAGCCAGCTATTCACATTATTTTAGCCTTAGGGTATGCAATCATACACAGATAAAAATATAAAACAAATAGACTGATAGTTTCCGACACTAAAGGTGCGCTTACAGCAGGATGACTTATCAAAATTGCCTCCACATTAACACAGTATGTTGGTGTTTTATAAAAGGAAAAGCGGTTGTAAAACAACTTTGTCTCTGTTGCTGACACAAGATCAGCGAAATGCTGCATACTATGTTTGTCCATTTTTATTGCAGTCATTTACGGAGCACAACATTGATTTCTCCTATTATATCTCCTAATAGCGCCAAAAATACAATGGCGATATATTCCACTTTTTCAAAAGATCAAATAAAATAACATTAATAGCTTTAGGTGGGCTTGCACCAAAATGAGTTAAAATAATACTAGTTACTAACTACTAATTACTCACCAGTATTACGCTACGTTTACATGGCATGTGTATGTAGTACCAATGAGTAGCTTTGCTTTTTTTTACGTTGATAAGCAGTCAAAATGGAATGGATATCAATGTTCTATTTCATTGGCTAAAAAATAGAGCTATTCTGGGTAATCAGAGTTTGAGATGGTTTGGTGTAAAATTTTTGTAAAAACGTATTTCAATTTGTAAACTGGCTAGTAGCCATTTCATTTCAACTCAAACTCTCTCAGAGGAAACACAACTCCAACCAAAATCTTGGTCTAAAACACACCTTCGGAAGCTTCATTATGAATTTCTTTTACATCTTGCTACAAACTACAGCCATGCTGGTCAAAATCATTTTGATCATAAATGGATTTGTAGCTCTTTGATTGGCCAGAATTTATGTCTTTAAAGTATTTATATTAGCCATGAATTGAAAAACTTGGTGAAAATATGAACCCAGTTTTTGCAATGCTTTAGTACCTGCGTTCCAAACTTGCATTGAATTGTTTTAGACCGAGAGAAACAGGCATTTGATATCTCTACAGGGTTTCCTCCTGTCATAGGTCCACTTGATGGAGACAGCAGCAGAGGCATCGAGGCTACATAAAAAGAATGTAATGTATCTCCTGATGTTGATAACAACCTTGAGCTAAAACATTAAATTTGAAAATATTTTACTATTTAATTAAGTTTACAGTATTTTTATATTAGTATAAATTTTCTTTTTCCATAGTCTTACAATAATTTTAAATTACCAAACTTCATTAAACTTTGAAAAATGATTTAAAAACATTAAAATACAAGCTTGAGTTAAATTTTAACTTTGTGGATTTTGTGATGACTTTAGATGTATGATTTTTGTCCATTTAACCTCAAATCTTAAGTTGTATTTTTGAAAATATTAACCAGCAAATTTTTAATTATAACGAGCAGTGAGAGTTTAACTAATAGGAAACAAGAAGTCTGCTGTGTTGCCTCCTAAGATTTTATTGAAAATCAGAGATAGTGTCATAGTGAACATTCTTTTAAGCAAAAATGTTGCAATCCTAATGTTTTCCTCAATGCTTGACAGGAGAAAAGCACCATCTGGCCAATCACAGCTAAAGATTCACACATTTTTTTGGTTAAAAGTCAAGATAATTTATTAGCCGCTGCTATTTGACACATTTGTTGATTGAACATTAAGCAAAAATCAACTTTAAAAGTCAATGCCAAAACCAGAGTGCCAACATGTCTGATTAGAATGCTTTCTGCTGATCAGTTTGTGAGTATTACCTGGTCGTCTGCTAACACATCCATGAGGCCTGGGGCTGTCCGCTGACAACTCATATATATACTGCCCCTCTGATTCACTCGCTTGTTCTATGTCGATGTCTAAGATGTTACTACCATATGCCAGGTTGGTAAATCCTTCTCCATTCCCAGCATTTATCCCAGCCTACAATATACTCTGGCTAGTCACCTTTCATGCTAGAGCTCCCTACTGTAGGGGTAGCACGGACGGGTGCCAGTGATAGCGGCCTGTAGAACATGTGCTTGCAGCTGAGATAAAGCTACCGTAATTTTGGTTGCCATCTGCTCTATTGAAAATTACAATAAAATACAATATGATATAATTTGATACAATATGATATGATACTATACAATGCAACGTGTTAAAACACAATACGGTGCAATACCAGCAGTACAACTTGATATAATACAATACACAACACTTAAATAAAACAAGTCACGGCACACATGATATGAGATGATGTGACACAATACAAATTAAGGGCTGGATAACTGTTATAGTTAGTGCTATGGGAAGTTTTGCTTGAAGGAGACATGGCAATGCGATATAGAATGATGCAGTCTGGTACAATGCAATATAATGCTATATATTGCTATAAAATGCTATACTACACACTGCAATGCAATAGGACGCTATACAATGTGGGAAAATGCAATACAATGTTATGTAATGCTATACTATACGATGCAATACGGTAAAAGGCTTTACAATATTATACTACATGATGCAATGCAATACAACACTATACAATGCGATACAATGCGATAAAACATGATACAACGCAATACAACGTGATACAACGCGATACAACGCGATACAACGCGATACAACGCGATACAACGCGATACAACACGATTCAACGTGATACAAAACAATACAATGTGATACTATGCGACACCAACTGAGAGTCTGACTGTATAACAATCGCATGTACATGTATATCTAACCTTGGGAGAAATATTGCCTGAATGTGATTACCACTTTACACAGAAAAAATGGTTGCATGTAGTTCCTGATATGCGTCAGAGTTAGTAAGGAGTTTAGCACTCAACATAATGTCTCCGTATGTAGGATATGATTTGCATCAATTGCAAAATCTTTGATGCAATTTAGAAGAGCAAGTCATGTCAACTATAAAACAATTAACGGATTAAAGTTACCGGTTAACGCAATCAACCAGCTTATGGAGTTACTGCTGTGCGGTAACCACCCATAACTGTGCTATACCACCCATAACTGCCAAACTTCCATTGTAAATTTTTAGTAGCTATAGTTAAACCTATACGTAAGTACATTTAAAACAATAAGATATCTGCTACCAGTCAAACTCACTGAAGAACTCCTAACCCCATCTCTTTTAGTTTTATTTCCTTTTCCTCATTTTTGAATGATGTAGATTACAGTCAAGTGGTTATGATACAACTTTATGATGTAATTATTTACCCAAGGGAGCATAATGCCTGGTTCCCATATACGTAGCAAAGCACCGGCGGTAATATCGCGCAGCAAAACACTTGCGGTGCTCGGCGGTGCTCGGCGCAGTTTAATGTTCACATATAAGCCACATCGTTAATAATATCGTAAACATAATTGCGTAATCAAATAAAATGTTCGCTTGCCATGCCGTTCTTATAATGGTGACCTTTACCCGTACAGTGCATTTCGGGAAGGTTTTGCCTGCGGCCGCTTGCGAAATTTGAACACGCGCAATCTCTTGCGTTGACCGCCGACATCCACTGGCGGTGCACTGCGATCCGCGGCGTGTAGGTTCCCATTTTACCGCAATAGCCTGCGGTGCTGTCGCCGGTGCTTTGCGGCGTATATGGGAACCAGGCTTAAAAGTTTCACAATTACCACTTAGATTTTATGCAGCTGATAGGTCAAACATTGTTAGAAAGTTATAAGATATCCAATTAATGATAACGCTGTTCTTACACATTAACTAATTAATTAGCCGCAAAGCTAAGCCAGTTGAAGATAGAGAAGAAAAAATTTTAGACACACAGAATAAACGTTTTTTTTAAATTTGCTACTAGAACTACCAGCTTCCAATACTATCATCGGAGGATACATTTGGAGTAACGAATTATAGACAGTTACAATGCAAAGATGGATGGGTGCAACAAAAAGGTTTTGTAGCTTGTCAATATTCTGTGACATAATTTGATAAAATCTGAGAGTTTTTTAAAAACTTTTAAAGCAATCAACTTATGCACAAATCAGCTGACAGATTGGTGCGGTAAAAGGATTAAACGTATTAAACAATTCCAGAACCAGAAGGAGGCTTGAAGTTGCTCTCTCTCTCTCGCATGCTCGTCACCAATGATAACATACTGTCTAAATATTATTTTGCCTAGCTTGCTGAAACAACAGTTTTGAGTGGTTGAATCGACTACCAGCATGTAAAAGTGTGTTACGGATTTGCTAGAGCCTGTACCTACTGATCTCCATTTCATAAACCAAGCTAGGGGAAGTCCCTCCACTCACACGATTATTCTTCATTCCATTAGCTCATTAATCACCGGTTGTCATGGCAACTAGGCAATTGTCATAGATAATCGGGCTTAGTAAATGGATTTGCAATAATATCACTGCTCTGCCTAATAAATATTTTTATTGCTAAAATTGTTTACAGCTCTCCATTCTAGGTGAGGCTAACTTTGGTAGAATTAGTACTGACTAACCGCATACATCATGAGTAAATGATTTGAAAGTTATGAATACAGCTTCGTGTTTGCCTAGAAACTGTAAAGCACCAGGAGTGGTGCATTATAAATGAGGTATTAAAAATGAACTAACAGAATTTTTTAGCAGATTTTATCAGAAAGTATCGGTATTTTTCTATCATTTACAATTGTTTTTGATGTGTGAGGTGATCTGATTGCCTGGATGTTTTTAGAGTGAAATTGATAAAACCTGATCACAATTAAAACTCAGAAGAGAAATCCATGTAAAATGACATGATTACATTGGTATAGTTGATATTGGTTATTGGGTTTAAATTGAAGCGTTATAACTGTTGTTAATTGGGTTTTAATTGAAGCGTGTTTGTAACTGCAAAGAGATGGCAGAATACATTCTCGTATATGGGTATGTATTCTGTCATCTCTTTGCAGTTATAAACATCGTATTTGCCCTTTCGTTTGATCTGAGTGTTTTATTGGCGATCAAGTTCATCGATTTAAATATTAAAACATCCTGGCAAGCACACAGCCTCATATATCAGAAACAATCGCAAAGGATAGAAAAAATAGCGATACTTTCTGATAAGATCTACTAAAAAATTTTGTGTGTAAGTTCATTTTTAAACTTACCTGCGCATGCGGTGAGTCGGCGCCAATTCCAGTATTGGCTCTGCCTCCACTGGCCAGTCCTCCATCCCATACAATAGTTTTGTAGTTAAAAACAGCATAGGTAGACTCACCGTCAGTAGATATAATCACTTGAAATGTGTTTCTCTAAAACAAAACCGTATGTGAAGGAATTATGCCCTAGCATTGTTTCCTCAGGCATTCATAGCAAGTGAATAGAAATTGTAACTAACTGGGTAGGGAATGTGATCTGGGTTGCCACTAAAGAAAGATATCTTGTTCCACGAGACAGCGAGAGCATTCTTGGATGAGTATCTGGCAGTGGCAGCTTTTGACACGCTTTCGTGAATAGCCGAGTCTACCTGAGATAGAAAACGCTCTCTTGGTGCTGTTGAGTAGGTAACAGACGCCTCCTTGTCTCTGTCAAATATCATTACATAGAAATAAATGATAAACTTAAATGCTTCCAGATTTGTTCAATAGCCAAATTGAGGATTAGAGCTGATTATGGTTGATTTATCAAAAAGTACTGGCATTTTTTTATCATTTGATGTTTGAAGTGAGCTGACTGACTAAATGTTTCAAGATTAAAATCAACAAAACTCGAACGCGATTACAGTGCTCAGATCAAGCAAAAGTGCACTTATAATGACTACTGTTGCAAAGAGACTGACAAAATTGAACTCAGCATATATCAGCTGATAAGCGATATAAGCGACAGCGGATACAAGCCGATATCGACTATAACAACGGTAACAACTAGTGACGCCATTTTTCAAGTGTTTGTCTTTGGAGTATTTTAGTAATGATCATGTTTTGATAATTTTAATTTTAAAACATCCTGACACTCGGATTACCTCAAGCATCAAAAACAATCGCCACTGATGAAAAAATAACGATAATTTCTGATAAGATTTTCTAACATTCCGGCCAAGTTTATCTTTACAGCACAAATACACTTTGACACGTTGTTAACTACAACTCAGGGAATTTATAGCCAGATTCTAAGGCTACTAGTAGCAAATAACGTCAGTGGTGATCAATTTTTAAATTATCTGACATATTGAAAATCACAGCATCGTTGAACTGCTGTCACAATTTACACTTTTATTACTCACAAACAAAATGTCATGATTAGGATTTTTCCTTAGAACAACATCAACAAGTTTTTGCAGCTATTACTGTAACACTTTTATGTGAAATTACGGAAAGTATAGATCAAAAGCAAAAGGAAAATTTAAAATGAAATGTAACAGAAAAACTAACAAACAGAGATTAATCTCACAGCCAAATTGTGGTAAACATGTAACATTGAAAAAACACATTGAAAAAGCAGAATACACAACTTCATCAAACAAAGGAGATGACTTCAGCGAATCTTTCTATGAAAATGATACCAACTCATTAAAGACATTCACAGCATTTTAGACACAGTGAATTTCTATAACCAACTTATGTGGCTATATGTGTGTGTCTACATGTCTTACTCATTGAGAGGTAGTAAGAAACTATGTTCCATTTTCAACTGTCATATTCTTGAAAAACTCACGCAATAAAAAAGATTAAAATTGCAAACAAATTTTGACATAAACCAAATTAACAAATTAACTCTGAGAATGAAAGCTAGGCTGAATATTGACACCATATAACTATGCGTTATAGCCTCAGGTCTCCGCACATAAGTTATCTAAGAAGAAAGGAAGATAGACATACTATTTGTTTAAGATAAGCTAGGGAAGCAAGCTGATGATAAACGTGCTAATATTCACGTGTGTGGGAAGTCTCTACTCATGAGACCTAGAAAGAGAAAGTGGTGCGAGCTTACTCTTATTATTATAGTGAAAGGGACTGGCGCTTGTATGTACCTATGTATATTGAATACGGAACTGCTTGACTCATTCTATTCAACTGCACACTTACACAAGATCATATATTGATGATATTAAATAAAATAGTTTCCATATACTGGAGTACAATTATAATAATCTGATCTCCATCTCTAACTGCCTCTAGTACTAAACCATCTTCTAAAATTAGGGCTTCCTTATATTATGATAAACCCAGCAGAGGTAGGCTGATATCGGCAGATGGGGGTCGATATGGATGACTCAGCTGATGTGGCAGATTCGGCAGACATTAGCAATCCCGAAATATAAGTCATAGCAACTACTGAACATTAATTAACAAACAAGAAACCCAATTGAAACACTAAATGATTTGATTAACTAAAATCCTGTACAGCAATTAAAAAGATTTGCCAAACAAAAATTAGTAATAGATACTTAAAGCATATAAAATATAGCCGGGCACTATAATACTTTATAAAATATAGCCGGGCACTATAATACTTTATAAAATATAGCCGGGCACTATAATACTTTATAAAATATAGCCGGGCACTATAATACTTTATAAAATATAGCCGGGCACTATAATACTTTATAAAATATAGCCGGGCACTATAATACTTTATAAAATATAGCCGGGCACTATAATACTTTATAAAATATAGCCGGGCACTATAATACTTTATAAAATATAGCCGGGCACTATAATACTTTATAAAATATAGCCGGGCACTATAATACTTTATAAAATATAGCCGGGCACTATAATACTTTATAAAATATAACCGGGCACTATAATACTTTATAAAATATAGCCGGGCACTATAATACTTTATATAATATACCCGGGCACTATAATACTTTATATAATATAGCCGGGCACTATAATACTTTATATAATATACCCGGGCACTATAATACTTTATATAATATAGCCGGGCACTATAATACTTTATAAGTTTTTATTGCCAACAACTTGGTTCCATTTTTATTTTTCCATGATGATTAAAAGATTAATTTTCTGGTAGCGAAATGACATTATATAAATATCACTTCTATGTTTTTACTACAAACAGGTATCTAAAGCATACCAATTTGCAGAGCATTACAACTACCAGCAAGATAATTTCATGTCTTTTGTATGGTTTGCCTTGAAACATTTTCTTTTTGATAGGTTCAGACAGGATCTCTTATTGATGCTGTTTGACTATGTCTTGTAAAATGGATTTTTCGATTAGTTAAACATGGAAAGCTAATATAGGTACGCAATAAACCCTTTTATATGCTACTGTGTAGAGTAATAGGTGAAGTGGTATCAAGTGAACCTTCACACTGCGATTAGACTTACTGGCTGTCAATTCTTGTAAGAAGTTTCATAATGACTTGCATGACCTTGTTAGACTATGTTGCTAGAGTATCATGAGGCATACAGTATCATATATAATATACATTAAAGCTAAGTGGAGCAATCAGGGTTACAACATCTTGGCATATGTGACTAAGTTTGACACACGAGAGAACATTTAACCTGCTGGTAAATGATGCCAGGAGACAATGTAAGTGAACCTCAAGTGATTGGCTATGTGCTAGAAAAAAAACATTGTCATAAACTCAAAAAACTGATTTGTATATGTCATGATTATTAAATGAAAAAAGTCTCAAAAGTGCCAGGCATTTATAGAGAGAGTAGCCTTTTGTTGTTACAAATTAAAGTTGTTCAGATGAAGTTTTCATAATTTGTAGTTTGACTAGATCATCACTAGACCATTTCATGTAAGAAATATAATCAATGGTGAGTTTGAAGGAACAGGTGGCAAGCCTCGGCTCTCTTCACCTGTGATCATAAAATATCCTCGCTTAAGCTCTTAAGCTAAAACAAGTTTTTTGTCTCAATTGTAGTGGTTGCTAAGAATTTCAATAGTGATTTAGCATCGCAAAGCTGTTACTTACCATAATTGGTGCTATGTATTTGGCAGCAGAGCAGCAACTGGATATAATCTTAAAACTGCCAGTATAAAAACTGGTAAGTAATCAGCTATCCCAGCTTTATTTGTAGGTGGTATGCATTATATTAGTGCAACCCTACAGAACCCTACAGATATTAAATAAACCCACTAGTTAGTCAAACTAGTCCTTGGGCAGTCCATGACTTGTGAGAGATCTTCAAGGATAACTACTATACATACAATTACAATTAGGTGCAGAAGGTGACTGATTGGTGCAGATAATACAGAGTTACTTCACCATGCTGGAAGTAATGAGTTCAAAACATGTGTGATGCAAACTTTTTTCCAACCTATGTTATGGCTTCAGATGGACAGGCGGACACGGCTCTTATTATAGTAATGACCAGCACCTTTGCAGCTCTGCATGCCTTGAGAGATCATCGTGTGTAATAACTATGTGTACAATTATTCTTAGATGTGAAAAGGTGGTTGAGTGAGACAGATGTTAGTGCACTTGGCTGAGTACCTGAGTTCCTATTCGCTTTTTGAACACTCTTTGTGTGGCTTAAGAGTAAAGATTAGAGGGATTATTTTTCATCTAATTTTACAGATATCGATGACAGCAGCACACTTTAAACAAGGTTATGACTTGGAGTCTGATAATAAGTTGACTCACTGTGTTTTTAGCAAGGTAACTATTCAATATAATACTTTTATCAGAAGTCATCAGAGATAGTTGGATTAGTTGTACCGCAGTGCTGAGATAGCAGCCTCTTATCTCTGACGCATACAATAAGAATCCTAAATATTACAGTCTGGACTCATCATCATTTACATTGTGAGTCATTTGAGATGATTATATTCTGATGAGTGTTTATTATTTATCTCTTACAAATGAAAATAAGTCTACAATAAAAATAGTAACTTTTAGAATAGACAAAGAATCTTAACTAATTTAGACTTAATTTATACTATATAACTGGATATTGATTGAAGGTCAAGTACGAATCATAAAACCTTGTGTCAGAATATCTACTTACAGGTATTCATCTGGGCGATACTGCATCCTTGCTTTGAATGCAACTATTGACAGAGGATCCTTTGAAGCATCGGCTAAAGGAAATCTAGCCTTAGGGAACTTTTTTAGTTCTTTGTCAATAGTTATATAACCATTAGTTGAAATCTGTAAATATAGGGCAAAAAGATAAATATATATGTAAGTGCTAAAGAACTGAAAATTGATATTAGCTCAATATGACACCGTCTCGTGTTTTTCAGCTTCTTTAATACCATCTTTGGCAACAAGTTTTATCTTCAAGATATTCTCAAAAGCAGTAACAACCTTTTTTTAATTTAATTCAGAGCTAAAGCACATGAGATTTGCTTTAAAAAAAGGAAACATGTCAATTTAGCAAGCTAACTATAATTAGAAAGAGCACAAGTAAGTGAATGGGAAAAAGATAGAGTAAGAAATAAGAGAATGAGACAATCACAGAATGAGAGAGTGAGAGAGTGAGAGAGTGAGAGAGTGAGAGAGTGAGAGAGTGTGAGAGAGAGAGAGAGAGTGAGAGAGAGAGAGTGAGAGAGTAAGAGAGTGAGAGAGTGAGAGAGTGAGGGAGTGAGAGAGTGAGAGAGTGAGAGAGTGAGAGAGTGAGAGAGAGAGAGTGAGAGAGAGAGAGAGAGAGTGAGAGAGTGAGAGAGTGAGAGAGTGAGAGAGTGAGAGAGTGAGAGAGTGAGGGAGTGAGGGAGTGAGAGAGTGAGAGAGTGAGAAAGTGAGAGAGTGAGAAAGTGAGAGAGTGAGAGAGTGAGAGAGTGAGACAGAAAGAGAGTGAGACAGAAAGAGAGTGAGACAGAAAGAGAGTGAGACAGAAGGAGAGAAAAAAAGAAAGTGAGAACGTGAGAAGAGGTGAAAGAGAGTGAGTGAGAGAAAGTGAGTGAGAGAGAGTGAGAGAAAGAGTGTGAGATTGTAGGAGAGTGAGAGAGAGAGTGAGAGAGAGAGTGAGATAGAGAGTGAGGGTGTGTGAGAGAGTGAAAGAGAGGGCGTGAAGAGAATGAAAAAGAGAGAAAATATTTATGAGAGAGAGAGGTAAAGAGAAGATGAAAGAAAGCGAAAGAGAGGGGGAGAGATAAAGAAAGAGAGTAAGAAAGAAAGAGAGAGAGTGAGTGTGAGAGAATAAGAGCAAGAGATAGAGAAAGAGAGGGTGTGAAAAAGAGGGATAGAGAAAGAAAGAGAGGGTGCGAGAGAGAGTGTGTGTGCGTGCGTGCGCGTGTGTGTGTGTGGGAGAGAGAGAAAGAGAGAAAGAGAGAGAAAGAGAGAGAGAGAGAGAGAGTGAGAGAGAGAGGGAGAGTGTAGAGAGAGTGAGAAAAGAGAGAATCTCTCACTCATATTAAACTAGAACATGGTAATGCTTAAAACTGGAGTTCTACAACATGAACCAGTAAAAACGCCGCTAACGATATGATATTGCCAAATACTTTACATTATAAATATACTTTTATAGATTGTAAGATTTTAGGGTAAGTATTTTACAAGTTGAAACCTGCAGCTGTTTCTTTTTAGAGTGATATATGGCTAGAAAAAAGCCATTAATTTATGGAGGCATGTTACTGGTTTATCATAATTTTCTCGTTGGTAGTGTTTGCTTTATGTAAAACAAATAGGTATCTGGTCATCCAGTGTGCAAACTAACCTATTATTTTATATTTCATAATACCTGCTGCCAACTTTGTTGCCGTGGCAACTGATAAAATTTAAAAATCTTTTGCCTTCAAGTGTGTTCTTCGATGAAACTATTAACCAAGGTTCTCACCCATATTCTTGTTCCTTTTGGAATAGTTTTCTTATAAATAATCAAATCAAATGGCAAAGCTAAGGAAACTCCAGAATCTAAAGTCTTTGGTAGCTCTTGACCGTTTCCAATTTGGAACCAGCTGTTGCCTACAAATGGATAATAATTTCTGTAGCCTCCAGTTGCAGCAAACCAAAACTAGTACATTATTGGCAAAAGGTGCATTTCATGAAGCTATGAGAACACGATCTGTTCATTTGACTACAAATGACAAGTTGCTAATGAAAATTGTTTAATACGAGGTGAAGATATTTATTCCCTGATAGTAATTCAAGAATAGTAAATTTTTACAAGGTTTACAAGAAAGATAGACTTTTTAATCAAAGACTTATTTAGTTCTCCCTATTACCAGGAGAAACAATAATCTTCTTCAACATGTTGTTGGTTGATAAATCATCTCAAAAATGATTTTGTATAGAATTTTAGTAGATTTTATCAAAAGGTATCAGTATTTTTTTTACCTTTTGCAATCATTTTTGATGTTTAAAGTGATCTGACTGACAAGCAAAATGTTTCAATATTGAAATTAAAAAAACTTGATTTTGGCTAAAATGCTCAGATCAAGCAAAAGTGCGATTATGGCATTTATAGTTGCAAAGAGACAGACTAGAGACGTGCAACACTTCAATTTGAATGAGTTAACGGATATTAGCTATCACAACGATAACTAATAGTGACGTAACTTTGTACATATTTATTTTTGAGCAACCAAGTTTTTTTAATGTAAATTATGAAACATCATGGTGGTCAGATCACCTCAAACATCAAAAACACCCGCAATTAATAGAAAAGTAGCCATACTTTTTGATAAAAACTAGGGCCTACTAAAACTCAGTGTAAGTTTATCTCACATTGGGAATGGATTAAAGTACTTAGTAGTTGGTGAGAGTTGCCTAAGCAGCTTGTCTTTTGGATGAAAACTGTTGTGTCATGTTAGGAGGCCATTATTTTTGAGTTTCATCAAAAATGACTTTCATTACAAAATTTCTCCATAGCTTCAATACAACGAAGTTAATCTTTTCTAGCACGATTCAAATTTTGTGGGCAGTCAGGCATACAAATACCTCACGAAATTTGGATTAGTACCAAATGTTCCATGATGTAAGCAAAAAGGTATTTGTCCCATTCACAATTTGAGATGATTCACTAAAGCACGGTAGCTTGAAAAACTGTTATATCTACTAGTGATAGGGCACTAGAAAATTCTTTGACTAATAAATCTCTTTCCGCAAACTTGGTTAAAATTTGCTATTTTTGAGTTACTATCAGGTAAAAAAAATTTTCCCCATTTAGTAAATACTTTTACTATTGGGAACTTTAACTATATCCTGTTGCTTAAACATTGATTAACTCTCTAGTGTAAAAGTTATTGATGTTCACATTGATTGCTTTAGATTTATTGGCTGAAGCATAAACAGTCTGAGAGTTTAAATAATCAAACTCTCAGAATAATCAACATAGTGTAAGCTCGGTGTTTTTCAATAAAATACATACATGTGTTTTATATAGAAAAATAGATATATGAGAATATCTGTAATAGTAGTTATATTTGTAAATTTGCAATAAAGACAATCATAGTAATTATAACACTATAACTGTTGTGAAAAGTACTACTGCGTTACAATACTATTATTGTGAAAAATATTGCATTACTAATGCTTATTTTGACTGAAGGAAACTGAGAACAAAATAAGTGAGGCTTATGAAGGTGTTAAGGAATAGATCAGTATGATTTGGTAGCCTAGTCACCTCTCTATCGAATAAAGCTGGATCTTATGGCACTCGTAGCTTGTTAAAAAGACTGTTATTGTTATCTAAATTTGTGAGTCAGAAGAACTGACCAATGACATAATTATTGATGAGATGTGGTCAATAAGACGAATCAATGTCTAGTTTTCAACTAGATTTGGTCTAAGCGGTGAACTAGGCGTAAAAGAATGATTATAATGGGGGGTCATTCGAAAATACTAAAAACACTAGTGATGTAACATACATTAGACATCAAGGCCATGAGACGACCCAAGCTGAATATGTAAAGTGTGACATTTATGTACTCGCTTAACATAGTTCCCTAGCAATGGTTTTTGAAAAAAGCCAACAAGTATTTAGTCAGTTTTGCACACAGAGCTCTGTAGACTTTCAGTAATTGTGATAATTGTGCACACAACAACACAAAAAATTACATCTGCGTTTAGGTTGACTATAAATGTGAAGCGACATGTATTTTGAGATAAAAATAGTAGGTTTCTAATACTTGAAGTGACTAGTCATGATAGAATCACAAGTTAACATAACTACCTGCATACGCATACGAGAGAAACGAAAATGTGAAGAGAACCGCCCAAACCCACTTCATGCTGAGTTTCTTGAAGCTGTCAACTATACACACTGCTGGCCTATATAGACCTGCCGACACCAAAAGACGCTCCCTTCGAATAAATTCAATAGATATAAGGTATTCGTATAGAAGTATTTATTTAGCTGATAACATTGTTGCCTTTTGAGCTTAAAGGATTTATGATTTCAGCTACTGGTTGTGTTTACCTTTTTCTTTAAGAGCATATGTTGCCTCCCGGGTTATTCAACTTAGAGCAGAGGCTATATATAGCTTAGGCTAGCCACAAAGATGAGTTTAAGGCCTTATCTACTCATCCCTACAGGCAGACTTGCCTAATCCTTCTCCATGAAGTGGTAAGACTTTTAAAAAGACAAAGTGGGCACAAAGTTACTTTCTTTTCTACTCAGGCTACAGCAACAATATCTTACTTCTAGTCAGTGCAACTCCTAAATACCGTATATATTAATGTATACACTGATCTCATGTATAATTCAATAAGTATTTCAAAACAAAAATTTGCATTATTATAGATACTAGTACGCTGAGAGTCTCACTTACTGTGAGAGATCGTCATGTGTGAAAACTATGTTCAAAATTATTCCGAACTGTGGCTAGATGGCTGCGAGGTTTAGGGGGGGGGGGGGGGGGAGTGCACTTGTCTCGTTCACAATGAGAGATAGTCATGCGCGATAATTATGTTCAAAATTATTCCAAACTGTGACTAGGTAACAGCGGGATTTTGTGGTAGCGCACCTGCTTTTTGCGAAACAATTTTTAACAAACAGTAATGGATTTTAGTGCTCAAAAATTCATGACTTATAGTTTGAAAAATACAGTAGTCAAAGATGCAAATGAGTAGCGTTAAATTAGGCTATTTCTTGTCCCTTCAGCATATCCTCACTACCCCTACTAATTGCCTTCTATGTTGACCTAAATGACAATATTAGCCTTTTTGTTTTAGCTGAGGTCTCTAGTTAGATTACTAAAGAGCTCAGTTTTTAAACCTAGGATATTGCTGTCAAGCAACTATTCGTTCCCTAATCACATAGATATGAATAAGCTTTTGGAATATAATTAAAGGTTTAATCAGATGCATTAAAAGGAATAGTAAATGTATAATAAAAAACTACTGATTCAATTAAACGCTCAAAACAACCAAATCTTATTTCTGTTTTTGGACAGTTATCAGATCAAAAGGTAATGAAATTGTACAAAATAACTATTTTTAGAAATCATCACAAATGACAAGATGAATCAAACTTTCAAAAGGTACCTACTTTTTTGTTGGTATTAGATTGAAATCATTTAGGATTTGCTTCTCTTGCCAGCCATCTCTCCAATAGTGCAGTTAAGAGATGAGACGTAATTTAAGAGCTGTGTCAATGATAGTTAAGGAAAACTCAATAGTATATTGAGGACATTATTAGTTCGTCATGTTTACATATAGTTTATAGAAGGGCGATTAAAACTATTGTCCCGGTTATTGACCCTTAAAGTATTTGAATGTCTCTTGAGCATGTTGTATAATATAAGTGTATAGCAAGAGGAAACTTAACTTTATAGCATAATCACTGAATGAATGTTTTGGCAACCGTAAAAAAACTTAGTTTAAAAGTTTTAAAGATTGGTTTTAAAATAATACAACTGTTGAGGCAGAGCTATTTTGATAAAACTAATGCCTATTTTTACCTGTAAAGCAGTCAAAAATTGTATGCCCATTATGGTTTCAGAAAGTCTAGTAAAAGGATTCCATAAAAAAGCTTTTGCAGTAATTAACCTAGCTTGAGGGAGGCTATTAATTTTTTGACAAGTGAATAGCCTTGGGCACATTAATTTTGCTTGCAAATTTATGTGTATAAGTACGGGTGCGCACAGATAGTCACATCAACCGTTTGCATCTCTACTGTGTTGGTGCGATGGAAATTTCAGCATGAGAAGAGACACATGTCGTGTTACTATTGGCTAATTATAAACTATTTCAAAGTTTATAGTTGGTCAGCAACAATTAAAACCCCAGCTTTGTTGTTAGTACAAAATATTATTTACAACAATAATAATACTGCAGGAAAAATATCAAGATCGATTCATCAAAACTTCATATTTCATCAAAACTGATGACATTTTCACCTAAAATTTAATCAGACTTCATACAAAGCATAGGTGAGTAAACAATGGAGTAGCAATGAGAGTATGTTCAATTTTGGTCTTTGTTCCAGAATAGATACATATGGTAGTTAAAAAAATATTTCGGTTACGGAAACGTCGAGAACAAATTGAGTACATTTTAGTAATGTGTATCTGTGTAGGTCTGGTTGGCTCGCATAGTTTCAATGCATTCATGACATATCATAACATATCATAACATATCATAACATATCATAACATATCATATCATAATATATCGTAACATATCATAACATAGCATATTATAACATATTATAACATATTATAACATATCATAACATAACATATTATAACATATTATAACATATCATAACATATTATAACATATTATAACATATTATAGCATATCATAACATATCATAACATGTTATAACATATTATAACATATCATAACATATTATAACATATCATAACATATTATAACATATCATAACATATTATAACATATTATAACATATCATAACATATTACAACATATTATAACATATTATAACATATCATAACATATTATAACATATCATAACATATTATAACATATTATAACATATAAACAGGAATAGCTTGACTCTGCATTTTGGGAAAGCCCAAAGTTAGTTTGGACCAAATATGTCTTTAATAGATTACAACTGAGATATAAAGTGAACCTGAATGTACTGCAACATAGATTAGTAGATATGCTTGTTTGTGTTCACATTATCAGTAAGGGGATATCTTTCCATCGTCTGAATCCTCCGTTTCTGAAGGAAGGTCAACAGAAAGTTGACCTTCTTGCGCACTTGGTTCACAAGAAAGTTTTTTGGTTGAATTATTTAGATCTGCTGTCATTCCTAAATAATCTGGCCCTTCATATCCGTCTACCTCTGGTGATTTACAGACTTCTTCTGATAGCTTCTCAGAAAGTTCTTGAGCAATATCAGTTGTTTTCTTACCAGTGTAGATTACCATGCCACTCTCGGTTATTAGTGTTATGGGGCTATTTTCCTCTATTTCATTATCACTAGTGCTTTGTCTTACTGTTGGGAAGAGATCGCTGTAAGGTCGGGGAAGGCTGTCCGTAGTCGCGTGCTCATATTGGCCATAGCGAGAGGTTATTCTACTTTCAGGGATATATGCATATGAGTTGTAATCATCATAATCCTCATCCTCCACTTGCTCTCCAGAAACAGGAGCCCGCATGCCTGAGTTTAACCCATATAGACGTGGCGCTGGCACAGGCCTGACAGGCTGGACTGTGGTAGGTGGGGGAGCTGCAGGCGCCTCAGGAGGCTGTATTCTCATTTTTGATTTCCATCTGCGATAAAGTATTAATCCGCAGATCACAGCTATCGCGACTATAATTCCAGCAGAAACTGAAAGGCCAATTATGAGACGTCTCTCTGCAAATAAACATTAAGCAATGGTTTCATTTAAAACGCATCTAGGGAAAATGTAAATATATAATGAAAAATGGCAAGTGTTAGTTGATACAACGCCTAAGACATCATCGAGCAAGTCTAAAAGTGTTAAAAGTCTGGTCACATGTTTAGCTGGCTCTAATACGCAGTCACAAAAATCAAAGTGGAGTAGGTAATCTTTTTGAATTTCCGGCTTCAACTATTGCGGCTACACTATATCGCGAGCTTTTTGTACCCATCATTTAGATATGTATATCAATACACTGTCAGTTTCAAATTATACACTGTGACAATCAATAGTTATCTCATTTCTAGCGTATCAAAAAACATGTGACTTCCTTCTGACAACGAGCCCAGTTAATCACAAGCATGAATATTCAAACAGTAGAAGTTCATATTAAGAGTAAGTGCTTTCTCTGGCTCAAAATACTACGGCTGTAAATAAAAGAAACTGAAAAGCTGTCCATAAAAAGTTAGTTAATCTACCTATAACTTATTTAACTCTCACAATATGGCAAAACAAATCATTAATGTGGAGCAAACAGTTTATTTATATGAACGTTTTCTAGTATAGAGTTAGTTGATACCAGCAATTGAAATAGAATATTTTCCAGCACTAGCTTGAGACCGCTTGTTAACTATTAGTGAAATTATAGGCCATGCCTCCTACTTCATCCAAAAGTTATCGCCTATAAGGGCTATCCATCATTTTGCTATCTTGACACTGATTGGCTCAAGAATATTTAGCTCTGGCTCTACCTCTTTTATGTTCACTAGAGTCATGTTTCCCTATTTAGTGTTAGCTAGTCTTCTACAGATTCCAGTATTTTGTATACCATATACTATACAAGTATGCTACATGTACAAAGACATGTACTTACATGCTACATGTAGAAGGACATGTACTTACATGCTACATCTAGAAGGACATGTACTTACATGCTACATCTAGAAGGACATGTACTTACATGCTACATGTAGAAGGGCATGTACTTACATGCTACATGTAGAAGGACATGTACTTACATGCTACATCTAGAAGGACATGTACTTACATGCTACATAGTGAAGGACATGTACTTACATGCTACATGTAGAAGGACATGTACTTACATGAATGGTATATTGTTCTAGAAAGTGTTGAAGTCAGTATGTGTATTTGCAGTGTCATTATTTATACTTGAAAAATTGACTTCTGTTTTGCAGAAATTTTCATTTAGAAGGTGGGTCAGAAACATAACTCTTGCAAGGTAGAAGGGATTACTGTATTTAGCTAAACTACGAAAGCATGGAACAGTTTTAATATTTACATACATGACCTAAATACATGACCTAGTTAATCACGCTCAGACATAGACTGAGAGGTCAGCTGCTATGGACTGACAGCTGATGATTATTGAACTTACTTTGACTGCCATCGACCTTGATTTCGTCTGGTAAATGTACTGCAAAAGAGATAATTCTGACTGTTAAGGACTCGATCAAAAGTATGTCTGTAAGCACTTGACAACATTCTATGAATACTGCTAAAAATTGTGGTCAATATCATCGTATAGTTAATTTTCAAGAAGGGAAATTGATTTTGATGTATCGGGACACTTGAGAAGACAATAAGCAAAATTGAAAACACTCTCATGCTAACTTTGGGCAAAGGAGAGGAAAGAAGAAGACAAAAAGTTGAGCTGTTTAAGAATTATCCTACTAGCGCCAAAACTAGAAGCACAGGTTGGTACTATTAGACTAAGCTAGAATAGCTAATGAAACCCACCTTACATCTGCAACCAAAATAAATGCGATCTGACCTACTTACACTCTATGTAACGTATTCCTCCACCAGACCACCCACTCTCTCCAATGTACAGTGTGTTGTTAATCCTTGTAACAGATGTCGGTGTGTCAAGCTGACACGAGCCCAACTCGCTATCGACATGACCTTTTACACCAGTGCAGACTTTCGTGATGACTTGACTTTCCTGATCGATGTATGCCAAGACATGGCTGTTACTCATTGTTTCTAGGAAAGCTGTCTCGCCTGGCAGCGCGACTATCCCAGCTGAGTATTCTGTATATCGAACTGATGGTACATTTGAATTCCAACTGAATTCATCAACAATCAAGCCAACCTGTGAATCACGCAAACTAAACATATAGTAACTTGGTTCTGTGCTTATGACCAACTCTGAGTAGAAATGAATTACGTGCCGCAGCTGCCAATTAGTACTAGAATATAAAATAACAACTCGTTCGCTGTCGGTGTAGATAGCTGCTATCGAATACGGTTTTTCATAAGTAACGTAAATCTTGTTTTCTTCAGGTACATAAGTTAAGGCACGAGGCCGATAAAAGAAGCTTGTTCTAAGTGAGCTAGTAACAGAGCTGGACATAGTCTCGTTGGTACAGTCATGAGACCAATCCCGAATGGCTACCTCATTTCTTTCATTCCTGCTTGGGTGAAAAGTGCGTAAGCAGTTATTGTCTTTGTCAGAGATAATCCATTTGTTCTGGTTTAATTGAACCAAATCTGATGGAGTGGAGAAACGGATGTTTCCACCATAACCTCCTCTATAACCACTTTCGTCCGCTATTCCCGCAATAAGCTTCAAATCCTGTTGGTCTGTGATATCCAATTGAACTATGGCATTAGAAAGTATCGCAATGATAATACCGGGGCGAGCTACGTCTTCTTGTATGTTTGTAAAGGTGCTTTCGTTTCTAAATCCAAGTTTGAATAACGTTTTCATTGTGCCAAAGCTATTAGGTGACACTCTGAAAAATAGGTAAATGTGTACTGATTAATATCATAAAGTAAATATTTTGAGAAATGTCACTTTTGGAGTCAAATCTATTTTATCACATAGCTGAAACATTTCTTATATGGCAATACTAAGTAGTGAAACTAATCTTAGAATAGGTCGCCGTCTTTAACCTCTTCATTGATCCTTATTAAAAGCCTGATTCAAAATTTTATTCTACTTTGTCACCCAAAAGAAAGATAGCTTTCCATATCTCACGCTGTTGTATTAGACCGCACAGCTTCACCGCTGCTATATGTTGGTTGTTAACCAAGTTATTTCTGTAAATGAGGCTTTGATTGCAAATATTTGATACAGTTAATGACCAGAATTTGTAGCAATTACACAAAAACTAACAAAAAGCATTAAGGATGGACTTACAGAAAGTTTTAGTAAATTTTATGAGAAGGTGGTTTTCCATCGCTTATAATTGTTTTTAATGTTAGAGGTAATCTGCCTGCCAGGATGTTTCTAGTTTAAAATCAACAAAACTTGATCATGGTTAAAATGCTCAGAAACAATATGAGCAAAGTGACGTCACTAGTTGATATCATTGCTACAGTGTTGATATCAACCAGTGTGTTCAAATTGCAGAGTTAGGCGTTTCTATTCTGTCAGCCTCTTTGCAACTAAAGGCGTCATAATCATACTTTCGCTTGAATCTGAGCTTTTTAACTGTGATCAAGCCTTGTCGATTTTAATCTTGAAACATTCTGGTAATCAGATACCTCAAACATTAAAATAGATTAGTAGATTAAAAAAAACATTAGTAAATAGATCATTCATTATCAGATCATTCTGGTAAATATCATAAGCGACTGTAAACAATAGAAAAATACTGATATTTTCTGATAAAATCTACTAAAATCTTGTGCAAGTGTATCTTTGAAAGCATATATACTCACGAGTTACAGTTCTTACCTGCTCAAACTTGTCAGTAATAATCCAATAACCAAAAACTTTCTTGATGATGCTGGCTCCATTCCTTCATGTCACAGAACGACAGAAAGTAGTTATTGACGGTATAACTGATCAGCTATTACTATTTCAAATAGAACTCTAGAGTAAACACAGCCAGTGGTGGATAAAATATTTATAGCATTACTTCTATCTATTTGTACTATTTGCTGTTTGAAGATTTGTTTGATGTAATTTTTTTTAAAAACATTTTTACAAAAATATAGAAGTATGGCGCAAATTTTTTATGTTTTTAGCAACAATTTTTTTATCTTTTTAATTACAAGCCCTTTTTTATACACTCCTGTTAATGGGTGGAGTGATTAGAGCAAAAGTATGACATTAATCCCAACTGCAGGAATGCGAATAAACGCTCATTATATATTATAAATGTGTCACCAGTTATCTTCTCCTTGATATATAGTGAAACTGAGAATCAGGATGATCAGCATGATCAGGAAGCAATACCGAACCTGGCCAATATCTTTTATCTGGAGGCAAAAAAGATCCTATGAAGCTAAAATAATATTTGTGTTACTATCAGTCATGAATCAGGCCATCAACATAGACAAACCTTTGTACATACAGTACATCCGTAGGTATATTACATTCGTGTTATTTTGTAACATCTTTTTGAATCAATAGAATGCATTCAGCAGTGTTAGGAGCTACAATGGCATGGCTATATAGAAACCTGTCAATTATCTTTTAATGAGCTATAACTCTTTTCATTACGCTTCCAATATTTCATTTATGCTTGAGCTGGTAAGTGAGAGTTTTGACTGATCATCAAGTGACTAAAGTTAGCATCTTGTTTCACTTTATTTCTTATGAATGTGGGTAGTCGCACATCCCTCCATTTTAGCCAGTAAAATTTTAAAATTTAGTTGCCAGTTGCTTGCATGGTCTTGAAAGAGAAAAAGTGTTAAAAAAAGTTAAGCAAACTATTGGAAGAGGCAGAATTCTTTTCCCTTATAAGCTAACTGCATGTTTAGTGACCTGTTATTATTGTGCTAAGGTAATGCGCACTAGCCAGGATATCTGTGCATACATGCCGCACCATCTAGGATATCTATACATACATGTCGCACCATCTAGGATATCTATATAGACATGCCGCATTATCTAGGATATCTAAACAGACATGCCGCACCATCTAAGAAATCTATACAGACATGCCACATCGCCTAGGATATATATACAGAAATGCCGCACCATCTAGGATATATATACAGACATGCCGCACCATCTATGATATATATACAGACATGCCGCACCGTCTAGGATATATATACAGACATGCCGCACCATCTAGGATATATATACAGACATGCCGCACCATCTAGGATATATATACAGACATGCCGCACCGTCTAGGATATCTATACAGACATGCCACACTATCTAGGATATATATACAGACATGCCGCACCATCTAGGATATATATACAGACATGCCGCACCATCTAGGATATCTATACAGACATGCCACATTGTCTAGGATATCTATACAGACATGCCACATCGTCTAGGATATATATACAGACATGCCGCACCGTCTAGGATATATATACAGACATGCCGCACCATCTAGGATATATATACAGACATGCCCGTATAATGCTGACTGAATATGAGGCAGCAGTAGGTGACAAACTAGTACTTACTCAACCACTATGTATGGTACACACTGAAATCCTTCTCAGGTGTGGAACCAGGAAACATACAAAATCACACAGATGAGGTAATGCACTGGTGATATGATATAGGCATTTGGTGAGTCATTTTTTGATGAGTTAAAACATGCCCTGCTTTAGTTAGACCTACTAACAAGCCTCTAATGTTATATTCTAATGTTTGTGCTGAAAAATCTGTGTGAATGTGAATTTTATATGATATATATTAATGCTATTTTTTCTGATAAATGTGTATGAATGTAATTTTTATAATGTTGTATGTTAATGTTGTTTTTTCTGAGAAATCTCTATGAGTGCGAGCAAGTATATCATTTTTAAAAGCTCTACGACATGAAGCTAAGTCAACATAAAAAGGCAGCTTATTATAAGCCGACTTTGTTATTAACTATAAAAATTCATATTTTTAGCTTATTTTCTATTCTGCCTTGTTTATGACTCCTATTTGCTTTACTACCTTCACTAAAAGTACTAAATCAAATGTATCAGCTAAGACAACATGCAATACATAGAATTAGCTCGTACAATGCATCAAGCCACTAAGCCAATAAAAACAAGTTATCTAGTTATAAAGTATAGTAAGTTATAAGGTACAGTAAGTTATAAAGTAGTTCTAATCAAAAGGTCATAGTCAAAAGGTCATGTCCGTTCGTTCAACCGTTTGAAATTTATATTGACATCATTCGTATTTTCTTTTGTCTCTGTTTTAAGTGGCTGTCCAAAAAGGCTCATATTAACCCCATAGTACTGGTAGCCATGTTTTGCCAAAGCACATGACATATATCTCACATAAGATACATTGACAGCTAGACATGCAGAAAGAAAAAAACACCCTTTGCAATGCAAAATATTTTAACTTGTCTCTCTTTAGCCCAAGAGTCTCCAAACTATGGCCCGCGAGCCATGAGCGGTCTCTATGGCTTCTCAATCTGGTCGGCATGACCAGATTAAGAATTAACAAATAGTGTTGCTTAGCGTTGTAAAAAATTAGTTGCGCATGTCAACATGTTTGTTGGTAGTTTAATAATTAATTATGTAGCCAGAACATAGCATCACCCTAGTGTCATATGTTTTGATTTGATTCTAGTAGATAGTCCTCTAGCTGCGTTGTCTGGCTGTGTTTATCTGATAGCTGTGAAATTGTTCATACAGCTCAGTCTTTCCCGTTACCAAAGTAATGGAACGGAATGCAACCAAAGTAAATCACCAAAGCTGTTCCAATAACCAGCCAATTACCAGATGCACAATAATCTTTTCCAATTTAATACATGTTGTAATTTGCTTATTTTTTGTTGCAAATTTTAATTGTCAGCAGTCTTACTAAATAATCTTTTTTTTAAATATAGTTTAAATCAGCTAAGGGCCGCTCTGCAACAGTACTACAACTTACTCAAGGATAGTGTTTGTTTAAACCAGCTTGAGATTCAACTCGTCAGATGAGAAGTAGATTTCTATCAAAGCTTGTAGGATCTGATCTACAGTCAGACATTGCAGCAGTTTTTGTGTCAAGAAAGCATTTTCATTATTCACATTGATAGTTCTTTTCGGGTATTTACACACTAAACTATGATTTTTTTCTCTAAACTAAAGGATTGTTCTCAATAAACACTATTTAATGACTATCAATATAGAATAAAGCTATTATTAAAGCTATTCAATGCCATTATCATTCAAACCTAGAATATGACCGCAGTCTCCAAACTGCTGTTTAAACTTTTGTGTAGCCCCTGGTTTAGTATAAAGAGTAATCAAAAGCTTAACGGTTGACTTGCAATAAAATTCACATTACAGTTATTTGATATGAACAGATTCACCATTTTTTACTCTGCTGTGTTGTAGGTGCAAAATATGTGGCAGGGTGATTACAAGCTCTTAAAAGCTAAAAAACAAGCAGTTAATCGCAGCCACACGAGACAGTCGTAGTTTGGGTTCTCTTTCCAAAACGGCTCAAATGTGATGTAGTTTTGGTAGATGGTTTCTGTTTACACCTTCATGCGACCTTATTCGTCAAAATATTTTCACAAATATACTTCACGCATTCAATAAAACCATGTTTATTGTTCTTACGCATCTATTTTATCGTCATTGTAATGCTGTCACTTTTGGCAGTGATATCTTATAACGTACCGTAAAAATTCATTTAATTATTTAACCTTACCTCGAAGCAGTACATATTATTGTCTGATAATCATGACGAGCCTGTTGGTCACCTGTGATAATTGAAAAGTGCTACAAAAATTATTTGCGAAGTATTGGGTCACATGATCAGATTACGACTTGACGATTTGATCAAGCCGAAACAAAACTGTAAAGTAGTGAGCATCTATATTTTATACGGGGTCTTCGGTAAAACCCGAAGTGTTTTTCATAAACTAGTGCTATGATAAGTTTTATCTTGAGCTTTTTATTGGCCTTTCCATTCACGTGAGAACATCACGTGACAAGACAATAGCCAAACTGTAATGACTGCATCAGATAAATAAACAGTTTCCAATTTACGGTGGCTTTTCGTTTATGAGCTTTTAAGAGCTTGTAATCACATTTCCACATATTTGGCACCTACTACACAACAGAGTAAGACATGGTGAATATTTTGATACCAAATAACTGTAATTTGCATTTTGTTGCAAGTCAACCTTTAAAGTTATTTTCTGATTGTTGTTTCTGGTTACATGTGAATGACATGGTTCTTTTCCAGTTGCTGAACTGTGAGCAAATAAAAAACATTATTTATCACAAACTGAAAATATTAGTTAATGTCAAGTGTTTGGTTATCACAGACAGAAATAATAAAATATTTATAGAGGTTTTTATCCTTTGATCTCTAGTTCCATATTTTCCAGATACATCACTACGTGTTCATTTACCTACTGCCAATAAATCTGACTAGACAGCCATATTCTACCATCATGTCCCTTGATCAATATGTATGCTAATGTATTTCCTCTGTGTGAAGAGTACATGATTGGAATTCAAAAGCCACACGAGTGCCCTATCATATATGCCGTAAGTGTGGAAAGTTGAGAGGCACCAAGAACTGAGTTTGGTTGCTGTCCCACGTCCTGTCACAAGTATTGTTATGTTATTGATTCAATGAATGCATAAGTATCTGTTGAGATTGTGTTTATATATGTTTATTTTGTGACTAACAAATAGTTTTAGTGGTAACATAAGATCATATTCTGCCGAGGATCTCAAAATTATCTTTCAAGTGTGGTTGGTACAGAGAATAAGATGAAATAACTATCAAGAGCTGATAAGGAGTTGTGTGTACTCGTTATTATAGCGCAGCCTTTGACTGCCATGCCTAGTCGTGCCTACTTTGTTAAAAAACCTGAAATGGATTGCAAATTTGCTAGTTTCACTTTAGCAAAAATCCACTTTTTTCCATCTAGTTTTTTATTACTGTGGAATTGCAAAAGTGCTCATATAACGCTAAGTTTGAACGTTGAAAAATTTGGCAGTGTTGTTCTGCTTTAGGAGTACTAAATAGGGCAGAACATAACCTACTTTTTATTAGGATGAATGCGGGCACTTTTCAGGAACTTTAAGTATGAACTAAGCTAAATGTTAATCCTCTGAAATTGGATGTTGATTTGACGTTTTATTATAACTATAGTTATAGGAGGAAATTAATAAAAATAACATTCCTGTTAAAAATGTTGATGATAATAACAAAGATAACAGTGGTTTTTACTGGTATTAGCTAAGAATAGACTCTTGCGCACCGAGATACAACAGAAATAGACTGATGGTCAAATTTGCACTGAACTGTATTATCTCAACGCTTATAGTATAAACGATACAAGTGACGATAATATTAATTATGAAATGTACCTGAGAGGATAAGGAAAAAGGTAAAACTAAATAAAAAGCTTGAGCAACCAACTCCAGGCTATAAAAAGTTGGCACAAAACCGCAATATTTCAACAAAATATCTGTTAGCTTGTGATGAAGCCAACATGAGACTTTGAGAGAAATTAGTATGAGGAAGCTTTTGCTGAAGGTTATCTTTCAGGCAATTTATCTGTTGGCCAACTATTAAGAATTTCTACAATATCCAGAGATAGTCATGTGCACGCGCTTAAAAGATTAAATTGTTGTTATTCTCAGCAAGGTGTGTGACTCGCTAGCAAATTTTCATCTCTGAATTTTTTAACTCTAAATATGTACTTTTACGGTTGTAATGTACATAATAAACATATTAGTTCATGCCAGCTCTCTAAGATCACTAGATACAAGTAAGTTGGCTGAAGTGACTAAATCTACTGTTTTCTCTCTCCTCTCTCTCTCCCTCTTTCCCTCTCTCTCTCTCTCTCTCTCTCCCTCTCTCTCTCCCTCTCTCTCTCCCTCTCTCCCTCTCTCTCTCTCCCTCCCTCCCTATCCCTCTCTCCCTCTCTCCCTCCCTCCCTTTCCCTTTCTCTCTCTCCCTCTCTCTCTCTGCCTCTCTCTCTCTCTCTCCCTCTCTCCCTCTCTCCCTCTCTCCTTCTCTCTCTCCCTCTCTCCTTCTCTCCCTCTCTTCCTCTTTCCCTCTCTCCTTCCCTCCCTCCCCCTCTCTTTACCTCTCTATATCTATTGTTCCGCGAACTATAGAACTGCATGCAAGCATTTAGGCAATACTCAAGTATCATCTTACCAAGGTCGCTCTCACAGCAGTCAGAAAATTTTTACCAGCCAAGTTAGCATTTCATACTGCTGCATTGGTTGGCTAGATTACTAGTCTGTCAAAAACCACATTTTGGTGCTACCACATAGCACCAACTAAAACAGACTTACCATGAACTATTAACAGATGTTTGTTTTATTTCTATATGAATGCCTGGTTCCACTTTCTCAATGTTTGCTAGCAGATAGGGTGGAGATCATTTAATTGCCAAAATTCTAACCCATATAACAGGTATTACCCAGATTCATGGTTTACCAGGGGCAGACAAGTCCTGGCCTGTCCCTAAAATCTACTGTGAAAGAAGTGAATATGGCTAGTGAAAATAGTCAGTGGTAAAAATGATTTAGGGAAACATCTGAGGCTCAGCTCAATGAAGCTCTTTCCTTTGGTTTCTGAGGCTTATTAAAAAGCCCGAGATCTTAACCACATTTTGTGCTGCTGACAAACAGCGCTGTAATGCTTGGCTGCATCAGATTTAAACTCTGAAAATAAACAATTTACCCTCTCAATTTTTTCATTTGATTTGATTTTTAGGTATTTCTGCACTTTTTTTATCCACAAAAGGCTGGGGCCTTTTCGAACAATTTTATACCTATCAAGAATGAATAATGGCAAATTAATTTATTGTTTTTTACCTTATGTACATGTTGTGTGAAGAGGCAAAGTGATACTATTTGAACAGTAATACACATAGAGTTTTAAACACTATGAAGACTGTTAATCTATCCATTACCAGGACAACCACAAAAGGTAATTAAAGCTATTAAAGTCAAAAAAGCAAGGTAATAAACTCAAAATTTTCTGTGAAATATAAGTCAAAATTTTCAAACTTTCCAATTCTCCCCAAAACTTCCAAAATAGCTTGTAAGTATTCACATATTTCGTTTCAACTTCTCAATACAATGTGAAGGTTGCATGAACGTTTAGAAATATCATAAAACGTATGATGAAATTCCTGGTCATGATTATCGCTAGACATTTTTATGGAAAGCCATCAATTTGAGGTTTTTTGTCATCCAAGTGGTGGAGTGTGTCATTATTGGATGGATTAGCTTCGTAAAGATTATCAGTGTTTTAGTACATACACCAATAATCCGCCATAGAAAAACTGTTTTTATACTGACGCATGAGAGAATCTCTTTCCATGTTTAGACAGGCTGCACCATATTAGACAATTCAGAATGCAAAAAAGTGTAATTTTTCAAAGATTCATGATTGTATAATCACACTCTTTTGCAGCAAGAAAGATCGCCATTAAGCAGTTAGGTTTGTGCGTTCTTGTTTTTAAGAAAAAGGTAAAAAATGACAGCTTCTGGAGCATTTCTATTAGGGTTAACCGCAACCTAATACACATCACTGATCTGGTATGAGAGCATTGTAAAATCAGATTCTCAACTGAAGTTGCCTTATCATTAATTGAGCACTCTGGAATGCTAACCCATTAATGTAATATATACAAATGAAAATTTATTTTTGTTTTTCACTTTTGGGGTATATATTCATTTTATGCTCAACTTGAAAAACAGGAATAAAGATTTTGAAAAAGTGGCATTAAAACTTTGTGGCTTGATCTGTTTTAGCAGTCTTTTTTGCAAGCTTATTGTAAAGAATAAAGAATCTTAGAAATACGAATCTTGTTTGTTGCGCAAAAATATGGTACCCCCCTCCTCCTGCACAATGAATAATTGGGGCAGTCATCCCCTCATCAACTTTCATTCATAAAACTAAAGTCACATGTTCATTAGTGCAGACGCAAAACTTGACTTTGAATTTCTGTATCCATTGATTCTAGAGTAATACAAGGCTATTTAATAATCACATATAAATATTTCAGCTTTCACAGTCGCCATACTGAGGTCTAAAGTTAGCAGAAGAAACAAATTATCCTGACACTGTTTGAGGTTTGTATAAAGAATGTTTTGAAAGAACAAAAAACCTTAACAATAAACCTAAGAATAATCATATGCTATTAGTGATGTATATCACTCGACTCTATAAACCTAAGAGTAATCATATGCTATTAGTGATGTATATCACTCGACTCTATAAAACTAAGAGTAATCATATGCTATTAGTGATGTATATCACTCGACTCTATAAAGCTTGCTATAGACAAAACAATTGTATTATCGTTTCAAGAAGAAACTGTAAAAATAAATTTAACTTCCATTTTTCTCCTGAAAATTTCTAAAAGAATACTAGTAGTCGGTAAAAAATACAAATACCTATAACAGTATAAAAGTAGGCCATTTCTGTAAACAAATAAAATACATCGTTGTGGCTAATTGCAGTCATTGTTGAAGGCATCAACACAAAAGTGTTGCACAACTTCATATTATTCATAGCAGTTTTGACCAAGTCAATTTTTCAAATTGTGGTCAATAAAAAATATTGTGATATATTTCACATTTCCAGAATCGACTGCATGAGTAATTCGGCATTATAAAAGTACTTTACAAAAGCCTTATTGAACATAAACAGGTGACGTGGAGGTTTACTTCAATACAACATATACTCAATGTGCCCGTGTACCTGTTTAACCTAACTGTATAATTCAAACATCAAGCAAAAGTTGTGAAACAGTCTCAGAGAAGCGTTTGCCCTCTAATGCAAAGTCACTTGAGTTATTTACTTCTACAGATGTTTGGAGCAAAAATTGACCATTTCTAGAAAGTTGAGTTGGTAGTTGAAATATATAAACATATTCTAAAAATAGTATAATATATATATAACAAAATAATATAAAATATGTTGAAACACCTAGATTGGTAAAGTAGTTTTTGACTTGAGTCTAAAAGCTACCTTTTTATAAGCTGTTTGTTGGTGAAGCAGACTGTTCATCCAAATTTGGCGTAAATTGGTGCACAGTGAAGATGTTGTTCAGGTTTGTCGCAAGATTTAAACTGTCAAATTTGTAATCATTCTCAGGGCGAGGCGGGTCAGTAATTTTATAATAATTTGTATATCTGGGCTCGTCATTGTCTGCTTCGGGCATCTGTCGCTCTGCCAGCTCTTGCGCAGTGAGTTGTTGATGTCGTCTTCTTCTCAAATACCATGCAATGTGTGAACCAACCAGTGCTGCTGACAGCAAAAGAATAATGACTTCAAATACCGATAATAGAACCTCATACTTTTTGTCTAAAGTTATATGCCTAGCAGGAGAGCCTACAATATATCAAAAATCATGACATTCTAAGTACTTGAACAGGTACACAGTGTTCTTAGAGCCCAAAAACAATAATTCTTCACTATAATATGAGCTATAATATAATAATATTATACTATATTATTATTATATTAATATAATTAATATAATAATATAATGTTTATCCGTCTGTCCCAAGTCCTGCTAAGAGCGTTAGGAAAAAGATTGCCAAGCACAGGAATTGAACCATGAGATTAGGATTCAAAGGCAAGCGCACTACTCAATCACCTTGCTGCATCATGGAATAGTTATGCACATAGTTGTTACACATGATAGGCATGACGCATGGGACTGCCAGTGTAATGGTCCATATATCTCTCCGAAGACACGCTAAAAGCGTTAAGAAAAAAGATTCCACCCAATGAGGATCAAACACAGGTATTCAGATTAAACCGCACTACCACTGCACTACTTGACCACCTTTCAACATTTAAGAATAATTGTGCACATAATTATTACACATCACAATCTTTTACAGTGCACGGGACTGCCAGTGCACTAGTTATTTTTAAATTTAGCCGAAAGGTTTTTGCTTATATATTGAACCTTTGACGAAAATAAATTTTTGGCGCTCAAATTTGGAAGATTTTCGTTCATGCCTAACATTTGGCATCAACTCCGCTTATTTGTTGATCAAAGGTACATGGCTGCAGGTAAAGGTACACGGCTGCAGGTATTGATGATACTTGAACCTGTGGTGTCTACATACTCTTTTGGTAAGCTGCTGTAAAATTGATAGGTATTGTCATCAGGCCTCCTCCATGTACACCCACGTAGAGGGTTATATTTATCAAAGCTATACAACTTGGACAATTCAGCTCACACTTTGTTAGAATTTTACCGCTATGGCCTTGCTCTCCAGTGCATAGAAAGTCAATAGATTCATTCTCTACATCAATGAAGGCTAGCTGATTATAATCCTTGAGTGTTTCTACATAGTTTTTCCCGTTTGAAAGCACGAATGAGCTAGGATATTGTTGAGATGTGTCGGAATGCATTTGAGAGACTCTCCAATTATTGGTAATAACTTCCTCCATTTTATTCGATATCTGATGATAGCGCATAATCGATTTGCTTGAGTCTGTACTGATTATTAGATGAGAACCAAACGGAACGATTTGATTCAAAGCGATTTCATTATTTGTATAGAGGACGATAACTTCATCGTTGTCTAGATGGACAGCCGTGAGAGAAAACTTTATCTGATATGTAAAATACAGAATATTAGACTGTTCATCATAAGCTAGACCCAGTGGTCTGTGAAGTTTACTTTATGAGATCTTCTTTTGCAATCCGCTGCAAAAGGCGGTGTTGCCGCAGTCGGCGGACCAGTCACTGATGGCGCTATGCGGGTTGTGTTCGGCGAGTGAGTTTTTTAAATAGTTGAAGTCTCTAAGACAATGATTGCTGCTGTCAGCTATTTTCCAACTTGTCCTACTGATTTGAGCCAAACTCAATGGGTTATTAAACCTAATTTTGTCAGCAAATCCTTTACTATAGCTGGCGTTGGTCAACGGGCCTGCAATAACCTTTCTCATCTGTGGCTCATCAACTCTAAACTCTATCAAGGCGTGTGATAGGAATGACAAAAGAAATCCTGGTCTTTTTTTGTCCTCCTGTATAAATGTGAACGTGTAATCACCGTCTGCAGGTCCTACTAAGCTTTCCATTTTCCCAAGTCGACAATACGATATCCTAAAATAGCATGTACGAGTGCAATAGTGTAGCTCGTAGAACTACACTGGGATGACAAACACAACAGCATTCCCAAAATGCATAGAAATAACTATTTTTTAAAGCTTCTCATTTGGTCCAATTTTAATATAGTTACTTTTGAGTTAAAGTAACTATTGATCGAAATGTTTTTGAAATTTAAAGGTAAAAAATCATTGAATAATAACTGTTTGAACTGCATACCTTGCAAGCAAAGCTATCCACAATCCTACCACCCGCAAAGCCATTTTTTAGCTTTTTTACCCTTTGTGTAGTATGTGAACAGCCATCTTTAAATTTGCTCAGATATTGAATGACTGTTTGGAAAACTTGCTTGTTTCCTCAAGCTTACAGCAAAAAGGGAGTGTGAGCATCCTGTCTGACATTTTTATAATGGAACAGCTGTGTAGTTATGTTCTTTCCGATTTTAAGCTATGGATTAAGAAAACAAAAAAGTATTCTATGAAAATTTAAAACAAACCACTCTCTATCACTTGTTGTACCAGAATATTTATTGCGAATAACCATCAAAAGCAATAAATTTGCTATCCGCTCCTAGGGTATTTTTGATGTCATCAATTTGGAAAATTTATGTTAGATGCATGTGACTATAAAACCTTTTAATCTTATTTATTGGCAATGCTTATGAGCTCTAACTAACTGAGTGAAAACAATTTAAACGATCGCGTTTAAAGGGAACGAAACCTGCCGTAACCACATTATCTCGATTTGTGAATATTTTACTTCAATAAAAACTGGTATCTTGACCTTTGAAACTGGGTCATATAAAACTCCCTAAATTATGCCATCAAAAGTTAGGCAAAGTAGTTATTAGAAATGAGAATTTTAGAGACTTTTTATGAGGGTGTGTAGATTTGTCCTTTCCTGACACAATGATTCAGCCCTAAGAAAATGTTTTCAAATGGCATAAGCTATTTGTGATAACTGCAGAGAAAACATTTTTGAGCATCTCCATCAAGATAAACTCAAAGACTTCAGAATAAGGAGCTATTGAAATAAGAATAAATTGAAATCAGCTTGCAAGGTGCATCGACAGCATCGATGTGCATCGGCAGCATCAGTGTGCATCAACAGCAATCTGCTCTAAAACTAATGAATGCAATGACACCTAGCTGCAATGTACTAATACTTGGAATAGGAATGGTGCAGCGCTTGACAATATATTTTATGTGGTTGCTCTATGATGACATCACTCTGGATCACTGACATCAATGCTCAAATGGCTGGTAAATTACATAAAATAGAGCTTATAATGTAGGTCATGTGATTTCCAATTCACTATGTTTTGGATTTGGAGTTGTGCCCACATTGAGCTATTGTGCAATAAGTGTTTCAATGGAAGCTTGCATGGTTTAAGGTAGGCTTTTTTTTTAAATTATTATTTCCAAGCCAGAGGTTGTAGTGGTACATTTGGAACTGCTCAAATCAAAATAGTAGCTGAAATGTGAAAACGCTTTAAAATAGAATAGCTTGCTAACATTTCTAGCGCATCATTCACAAGTGCCATTTCAATTTTTAACAAGTATGAAATATTGAATAAAAATTTGTGAATAAGAAAAACTTTCTTACTTGCAGATTTTTGCTGTTTCTATCTTCCGGATGATGACAAAAGTGTGTATTAACCATATTTTGGAAACATAGGGATTGCCAATTGCCTTGACTACCATTTCTTTGACTACCATTACTAGCATGGCTGGTCATTACGTGTAATGTAACAATCATTAATCTGGCTTCAAAAATGGCTATTGTTTTAGTAACGATTCAGACTACTAGCTAACTAAGTAGGTTACTTAAGTTCATTGAATGAATTAATTTTATTACTCATGCAATGCCGGGTATTCACCTAGTTATGTTGATAAACTGAGTGCTCGCCATGTGTATATCATTAGAGCTCTTGAGAGCAAGCTCTACATCGGGAATGGGCAAAGTTTTTTCTCAAAGAGCCAAATTTCAAAGTTGCAAGATTTTTGGGAGCCGCACAATATGTGTATTACAGTATAACATTTCGTACTGATAACACAAGTTTGGTAGTTGTATTGTAATTAAATTTATTTATTAGAATACTTTTACAATAGCATTGAATAATGTTAAAGCAAGTGTGAAGAGCTTTGCGTAACTTAAAGTTTAGTGAGATACATGGAATTGTTTATGGCTGATCATTATCTCTTGGTAATCTGGCTCTCTACTGCAGCAAACTACTCTTGTTGCTGATACAAGTGATCTTGAGTCAAAGTGGATCTTAACTTGCTCTTGATATTATTTATGTATGAAAATGCGGATTCGCATATATATGTGGCAGCAAGCACAGGGTGCAACCATCTTCCTATTTGAGCAAGCTGTGGATGGATATTCAGCCTTTGTTGAGGCTTTCTAGTAGAAGCTTTTCTCAATTTCATCTATATCTGTACCTTTGAGGTGACACAACTCCAGTTGCAGAGATGAGCAACTTCAATGGCAACTGAGTAACCCGCTCTTCATTAGGCTTTGCCTTCTGAGGTGCTTTTATGAGTTGTATGATATGTTTCAAAGTATGAAACTGACTAAATCGATTGTTAAATTCTCGTTGCAACGTTCCTATGAAGTCAGTGTCATTAGCTGTACAAGAAGCCATTTTTTCATTCTCATCTAGAAATGCTTTTAGAGTAGGAAAGTGAAGCATATCACCTTGCACATTCACAAGAAACAACTCCAACTTATTGGAGAAGGCTTAAACAGCTGGTAGCGGATCAATGATAGTCTTGTTCTTCCCTTGAAGCTTGAGGTTCAGATCATTCAAATGACCACAGATGTCAACAAGAAAGGCAAGGTCACTCATATCTTAAAAAGAGCTCATCATCTCTTGAAACTGTCTTGCATTCAAGCTTGTGCATGTATTTAGAAATGAGGTTAGCTCCTGACGAATACTCCACAACCTCGACAGAGTATTTCCCTTACTTAGCCATCTAATGTTATTGTATGTTAGTAAACCTTCACAAGTGGCATGGCTTTCTTTGAAAAACTTCTTTAAGTTTCTGTGTCTGAGAGCTGATGGACTTCTGAGGAAGTTGATTATCTTCATAGCCTTACATATTAGATGTTGAAAGTGATCATTTAGTTTTCCGCATAAAAAAGTTTGGTGGATGATGCAATGGAATGCTAGCATTGATGGCATATCTTCCTTCAGTCTAGCTATGAGCTCTTGATCTCTCCCAACTATGGCTGGTGTGCCATCTGTTGTTACAGATATCATTTGTGGAGAGGTACTGCATCTTCATCTTGTCAAGTCTTTTAACGAGAATATCATAGGTAGCCTGACCGGTGGTTTCTCCTTCTAAACCAACCAAAGTAAGAAGCTCCTCCTTCATTTCTTCATCATCAAAGAATCTGCAACTCAGGGTATAGGACTAAAGCATAATACTTTGCTTTATAAAGAAAAATGCTGATGCTTTATAAAGAAGCATGTAGTATAAATATGTGGGTTAGTCATTTTAAAGCAAATATCATAAAATAAGTGCACTCTTTTCTACTTGGAGCTATGTTCTCTCTTTACTGTCTCTTAAATTCCACTTGTATGACTTTAGCTTGCAACTGCATGGTAAAAATAACACTACCAGTTGTTAGTGTACACACAGTAGCCTACATACCTTACAAAGCCTGCTAATTGAGCTACATCCATTATGTCGGTAGATTCGTCAATAATGATTGAAAAGTAATCTGGATGGTCCATAAGTAGCCTGGGCATGGCTCTCGTGGGGGATTGGGAGAGAGAGCCTGGGACACATAGCAACAGGCGGGGAAGACAACTCTAAAAGTCGACTTCTGACGTCGCTAATATCACAATCGTTATTTCCGAAAGAGTATCGTGTGACGGTCTTTTTTATGATCTTCGCGAGTATTATGTATTATTTTTAATCTGAATTGGCAGTAAACAAACGCTGGTTGGTAAGTATGAATTGTTGGTTGCATAATAAATCAATCACGGGAGTTATATTATTTCATGTTTAATTAATTAGGTTTTGATTTAATTATAATCAAAAATTAAATCAATTGAATAAAATATTTTCACAATAACAATACAAACGAATATAGCAATAGAACAACAAAAATGAATCGCACGCTGCTAGTAAAGAAAAGTTTATCTAGTAAAAAGTAATCTCAGTATTATTTTACTCGCGAGTATTGTGAGTACTCGCGACAGTTATTATGAACAACTCGGACCTACCACTGCAAAATGGTGCCATCTGAAAGCAAATACTCTTTCCGAAGCCAGTAAGAAGAACTATAAATTAGTCAAAACTTACGATAATATGATGTAAAGCTTGAGACTGTTTTGGTCTCAGCGTGACTACGCCTAGCTTTGATAGATGATTTTTTAATCGCTCAATTTTTTATCAGTAAATGAAATGAAACCGCAAACGTGTAAACGCAATAGAATAGTAACCTATGGTTCTTATCGTTTTGTTATCAAACGGGGTATTGCATAACTACCCAGTCTATCAAAAACATAGGGCCTTTCACTAGATCAAGTCACGTTACCGTGACGATAGGCTTTTAAACGCGCCACATCTAATACATCATGAGATCGGAATCTATTGACACGCTTTTATTAGTATCAGTCTGAGCGTCATATGTAACATATGTCGCTCGTTTTGCCGAAGTTATCTTACCTTTTTTTCGCTATGTGTCCCAGGCTCTCTCTCCCAATACCCCACGAGAGCCATGCCCAGGCTAGTCCATAAGGGTTAGCAAAGTCATACTGAGATAATCATTAATGCTTTCAATTCTACCAATAGCTGTTTTCCTAGAAAGTGGTATTGCCTTGACTTTACCAATCACTTATTGCTTATCTGGAATAAGCGTTTCCATAGCCTCAACCATGCATTATTTTACAATCTCAGCATGATTATAGGGAAGCGTTGCTTTTGCTAGAATCTTTGACACTCGTAGAGAAGCTTCTGTAGCACATATATATATATATATATATATATATATATATATATATATATATATATATATATATATATATATATATATATATATTATATATAAAATATGTATAAGTGAAACTTCACTCTATAAGTTAAACATTTTATTACTAATAGTTTCATGTGGTACAATAAGTATCACACTCTTCAGATAAAATGTCTAAAATGAATTTCATACACCAGTAATATGATGTTATACAGAGTTAGATAAGCTGATAATTGGATGAGTGTACAGAAGCCAAAAGCCAATTAGTTAAGTGATACAATTACGTAGCAAGAACTTAGATGAATGTCTGCATGATGATAATAGCTCGTTACGTTACGTTTATTAAGAGTGCCTAGTGATGGTCTGTAAATAATAAAAAATTTCTCCCATAAGCATAAGTTACACTTGTTGGAGATAGTATTGTATGCTTTAGCATGTCGTAGAGTCTTCCATGATATTGAGTAGTTGGTATTATTGTCCTTTAGTGACCATATATATTTACTTAATTCAGTAAAGTTTCTCTTAGATGGGTGGTTGAAAGAAGCTTTATGGTTAGTGAATCGCGTCTTGAAAGTGTTCTCTGTTAGTCCAATGTATGTTTGGTCTGGTGAATCGGTGTTGGTTTTTACAGTAGCCTGGTTAATTAACGAGCGAAGTAACGAACTGTGCAGCATCCACTTTGTCTATATATTATATATATATAATATATATGAAATATATATACTTAAGGACCTCAATAAGCTTAGAAAGCTACATGATCCTGCAGGCCTATTTGAGAGGCATATAAGCTTTTTAAAGCCTATCTAGATTCCTTAGCCCAACAACTTGTAACAAAGTCAGGTGCCCAAGAGACGCCTGCCTATACAACAAGATGAACGCATACCTGAGCTACTTTGTGAGGCTTCCATTGTAACTCTGGAAATGGTTCTTTTTGTTGAAGATGCCATTGCTACCCCCACAGCATTAATTGATGTAATTGCAAATGACATGTTCAACTAAAACACAGCATATTATATAAAGCCAGCATTATGAAGTCATGATGAAATGACTTCTTGATGAAAATTTCTGGACATTTCTAATTTTGTCCTCATTAGGTCAGCAACGGACCTTATTACATCGAAGAAGCTACATGTGCATGATGTTATGATTTATGACCCATGATGCATGTGTAGGCTATATATAATGCTATAATAGTGCATTTTTAGATAAGCCTAATATGTCACAATGCATGTAGTTTTGTACAGGATATTATAAGGATAACTCTATATACGTCAGGAGAATTTGAATTTTCACAGATTTGAAAAGCCACAACAAATATTGCAAAAAGCCACATGCGGCTCTAGAGCCGCACTTTACCTAGCCCTGCTCTGCATTATGTTCCACTCAATTAGCAGATTGAAGGTAACTTTGGGTTACTCTCTTGGATTACGAGCTATAGATGAAGAGCAAGTAGATTAAATAAAATGCTGAATGCTATATATTACAGATTAATAAAAACTTTCAAATTAAACTACCTCAGTTTCCTTTCAAATTTTATGATTATTAACCCATAAAGTTGCTATAAGTTAACCCCAAGCTGCTAAATATTCTGTGGCAAAGTTTACATGAATATATAATAGATTAAATATCAATATATGTTTGATATTAAGTCCTCTAGCTTTTTGGTAATTGTCTACACTTACGTAGTAGAATATTTAAGACTATTATTGTCTGTTTAATAGTCTATCCTTATGCGCTTGCTACGCCGGCCAATGTTGAGGGATGTTAGACAAAGGGTAATGTCCTGAGAACTTCTGTAGCTGTACAGATTCATCATTCTCTCTTATGCCTTCTTGTACAATTGTACAATTTTTGTATAATTTTTGTACATAATCACCATTCACCAACACAGTCAGCTGTTTACAAGTAAGAGCTTTTCAAACAAAGATCAACCTTCTTACTTGCAAGTAACCTGGAAGTCTCATGGGCCGTAAGAGATCATCAGTTGTAACAACTGTATGCACAGTTATTCTGCAATGGCATGGGGTGTTTGATTGCTGTAGATGTGAGATGCGCATTAGAGAGTGGGGGCTTATGTGTTGAAAGTTGTGAGTTCGAATCCTGGATGGTGCAGTATTTTTTCCCAACTTCCAATCATGTTATCGGACAGACAGAAGAATGGGCACGGCTTTTATAGTAAATATTTCGTAAAAAGTATGAGCTGAGTACATCTGTCTTACATCAGCTCAAAATGTTGACAGATCTGGTCAATTGCTATAAAGAGCTGATGGTTGGTGGAACCGTTGAAAGAGAAACTAGTTAGTTATCATTAGGCAGATGTTCAGTTAGAGCTATTGCTAGTAAACTATGATTTTTAGTTCTGTTAGAGAGCAAATTTCTATAAGTAGCAATGGCTCGTCTTATCTGCATTGCATCATGAAAAACAATTCTTGCTTATCCTAACAAGAACAATGATTCAAGCAAATGAGTACAAGTTATCTTCTCTTACTTTTACTGAAAGATAAATAAACAAAGATTAATCTTGCTAATCAAGTATTCTAGCTAACAAGTTTTTATAGGAAATATGGAGTTGTCTCTTCTCCCGCTTTCAATTTGTATGTAACTATTAGTACGAATGACAGTGAGTAGCCTATTTCCATTACTGTATATAAAAAAGTAATTGGAACTAAGCAAAATCTTGAATTGTTTTAGTTTTATATTGAATGATAGCAAACAATTTGGGTAGTGATTAAGAATGATGCATAGTATTAATGATCTTTTTTAACCTGCTGGTGCAGTAGATTCTAATGCTATACCAGGCAAAATGCTCTAGAAATGAAATTCTAACCACTAATATGTTTTACTATTCAGATAAACAGCTTATATTAAAGTTGTCAGCTTGTCTCAATACCTAATTTTATTGCAACTGACCATTTATACTAGAATTGGTCGTTTCTTTCAGCTCTTCCATGTCTTACAATTGTCCATTTGCTTTGGTTCCAAACTCCTGTTTAAAACATTATTCCAATGGAAAGCATGTCTAATAGAAAAAATTCTATCTGAAAACAAAGTTTACTCATTATGAAGATTGAATCGCGGTCATTAACCATCTGATAGTCAGTGAGAAAATTTAGCATAACTGTTCAGCTCTACACTAAATCCTCCTAAAAAAAAATTTTTTTTTTATAGTGACCCCGTTTGAGCAGTTTTCTAATTAATGGGAGTTTCTGTAAATGCCCTCCAAACGGTGAAAAGTGTAACAGTGCACCAATTTAACAGTGTAACACTGTAACGCCATAACGGCATTACGCCGTAACGGCGTACTAGCGGAACAGTGTAACGGTGTAACAGTGTGACGGTGTAACGGTGTAACGGTGTACCATTGTAACGGTGTAAGTGTGTAACTGTGTAATGGTGTAACAGTGTAACAGTGTAACGCTGTAACGGCGTAACGTCGTAACAGTGCAACAATGTGCTGGGATCTGTGCCGCATGAGGAGATGGTAGGTTGTCATTTCATGCCTAGTGCTAAAGAGATTAAAATCGGACAGTACAAGCCTCACAAGTTACTTTTTAAAAATGTATTGACAAGAAATAGAAAGCTACAATGTATGATTACTAATCGAATTAGAGTGCACACACTTTTCTACACTTTGTGGCTAAATACTTTGAGATTCAGAGCTAGCTTTTAAAGCGATTTTGGATTCACCAAACCTACTTTGCTAAGGATTCCCATACCTACTCTTCTAGGAATTCCCATGCCTAACCTGGGAATTCTCAACTTTCACCAATTTGAGACTCTGAGAAAAAAAATCATGGTACTGACTGTGGGTACGCAGTAACTTTTAAATTTTATGCTTACCAATAGACTCGGAGTTATCTCCTACCATTGGCTTTTAGTAATAAATGATCAACAGTAATTACTTCAAAGAGGGACCAGCTATAAAAGTCCACAAACAATTAATACTTATTAAGGTCTCAGGCAACTTCATCAGCTATGAGTTACAGACAGTGTTTGAAGTGTAAGGGTTGTTATGGGGGTACTCTATGGTGAGAGGTAGGCAGGACGACTCTTGGGCCAGCGGCCAGCCCAAATCGCGTAGCGGTGCGAGGAGAGTCCGAGAGGGGCGCTGGAGCGCCCTCTCGGTAGAGGGGGTGTGGGGGAACTCCCCCGCGAAAACTTTTTTTAAGATAGTCTGTCTTATACCTAATTTCCACAGCTTTTCAGTGAGAGAACAAATATTTTGCAATGGTATAATTAGTAATATTTTATTACACAGTAAATTCATCTTGAGTGCTTAACTTTGCAGATATATTCGTTAAAATGGAAATCAAATGAGTTTAGAAGAAACAATCAGTGCAACAAAAAATAAAAAGGGGAATTTCAAGTTTTCTCAAGAAAATCAACTGCTCAAGAAAAATGAGAATGGTTTAATTTTTAAGCAAGCACATACAGCCTCATCTTTTAACATAGACACAAAAGGAAACCTAGCAAACAGAGATCATCTTAAATCCCAACAATATCACAGTATAACAAATCTATATATGTGTGAGGCATGCAACTGGGATTGGAGCTCAATGCAAACACCAAACATGCAAATCTTTATATAGAGAATTCAAAACACCTTTTGATGGAGATATTTAGAAGTTTATGTTAAAACTTTCCCAAAAGGTCATAGTGCCATTTGATGATCAGTGTTTGATCATGTGACATGACCTTTGACCTGACTTTAGAGCAGAGGCAGTGTGTGTCAAAGTTGAGCACTACAGACTTGTGCCCTGATAGGTTCAACGTGACGTGACGTTGGCACAAAAATCTGAAATACTTTAGCATCAATGAGGTATATTTCTAGCTAATTCACCAATGTCCGGTAGTAATTTATTCTTCTATGAACGCAGCTGAAACCTATAATACATGTGTGTAATCACGATAGTATTTTTAAATGACAGCAACAATGTGTAACTGTATTGGATAATACAAAATTATTTCTCTCTCTATTTTTGCAGTCGGTCGTTTTAACAATGACTGCCTTATGGCTTAGGCTTTATCACAGACTTTTATGACGTTCTGTTTTCTCGCCTTTCCTTGCCGTCTGTCTGTGTCTAGTTTCCTCAACTTCATGTTGCGCTTCGCTCATCTTCATATCTCCACCTTGGTCTGCCCTGATTCCTATTTCCTTCTTCGTGAGTTGTGAATATAGTAGATGTCTTGAAAATCACTCATGACCAATCAACTCATGACCAAATTCTATCAAAATGTCTGTCATAGATGGGAGGGCAGCTTAGGACTTCAGTGTTCTTGACCTTATCTAGGTATATATAGTTATTATATATAAAAACAGCAATAGTGAGAAAAACATCAACGAGAATGGTAGTCTGTCTAAGCACTAATCATCAAAACAATATCTCTTGGCAAACATGATTGATAATAAAATCAGCTCTTGTAGTCATAACTTTAATGATTAGTGCAAAATATAAACTAATTGCTGCGTAGCCCTACAGTCAACCCTCGCTTCTTTGAACTTCACTTCCCCTGACTTTCAATTGTCTGGACAGCATCTGCCGTGTCTGTTTGAAGAATGACAACTTTGACTGATAGATGGCTTTCGCGACAGACGCTGCAAGCAACGCATGCGCCTGAGTAAGTGTTGGACCGTAATATTCGTTTGTTATTATTACTGTTATTAATATTATACTGTACTCTATTGCAGGTATAATCATATTTTACTCTCATGCATACTGTATATGTGTATTGTATCATATTGTAGTCTAGGAGTATGAGTGTGAGACAATATAGGCTGCCTAATGTACAGTACAGGACTCAATTGTCAATGTATGGACATGGCCCAGCCTGTATTAGTATGAGCAAACCAGGGTCGACTGTACATGTACTCTATATCTGTATGGACATGGCCCAGCCTGTATTAGTATGAGCAAACAAGGGTTGACTGTACATGTACTCTATATCTGTATGAACATGGCCCAGCCTGTATTAGTCTGAGCAAACAAGGGTTGACTGTACATGTACTCTATATCTGTATGGACATGGTCCAGCCTGTATTAGTCTGAGCAAACAAGGGTCGACTGTACATGTACTCTATATCTGTATGAACATGGCCCAGCCTGTATTAGTCTGGGCAAACAAGGGTCGACTGTATATGTACTCTATATCTGATAGAAAGTTGCCAAGAATAAATGAAAAAATCAAAAAGATTTTAATTTAATTTTTATCTAGTGATATTATCACAAATGGCAAACAACATTTTTTGGAAGGTAGACATTTCAAAATAAGTTTAACATATTTTGTAATACTTTAATTAGATGGTAGTGAAGCATGTTTTACCATCTCTCGAGCAATCCTAAAATCTTCTAGAACAGTGGTTCTTAACCAGAATCGATCAAACTCTCGGAGTTCTGTGAGTCAGCCTCATAGGTTCGGCGGTGGTGAAGACACGTAAGTTGTCACTCAAAGGTAACAGCAGAAGGCACAGTGATTTGCAAAAGACATTTATTGTCTTTATGACGAAATTGCTGAGTAAGCAAGTGTTTGGCAAACTTCCTCAACCCGTGAGGGACTTGCTCGAGGAGAGTGACAGTCATGGTCTTATGGTTAATGGAACGCGTATGCCCTTTTACGGGTTGTAGTATAGCCATGACTTTATAAAAATCAGTTGACTTCAGTGGCAGGCCCTGTCTTTATAAAAATATACGTAATTTATTGTGAGCTTATGCATTGTATTGGTTTTCTTCTTTGAGCGCAAAAGATGTTAATGCACAGTCCCTTTTGTGCACCAGTAAAACATATACCTATGTCTTGAATATGAAAATAATTATATTTTATTTTTGAATAAAAAGGTTTTTGGTGAAAGCGCATATGAAACTGGTGAGTTCAATACAGCCAACAAGGTTAAAAACGACTGCGCTAGAAGTTTTTACAGCCTGAGTTATAGAACCCAAGTCACAATCTTCTTTATTATACCCAATTTTCTCCCAAAATATTCCTGCGTTTATAAAAGCTTTGCTTGCTTCTTTGATTTGCTGAAAGGTTCCAATTTCCAAATAAGATGAATAATAATAAATGCAAATACAAAATACATCATCTGCCGACCGCTCGACCGCTCTCCGCAGTTAAGCAGAAATACTCTGTAGAATTGATTATCTTGTGAGGCTTCAATCTGTTTACTCAAAATCTAAAGTGACATTGAGCTAGTCAACATTGATAGTTAACCACTTCTATAGTCTGTAGGAACAACTGGGTCAGTGAACTTGACAAGTTGAATGCTACCCTAGCAGGTGCTTGTTTAGCAGAAGAGGCAGCTTAAGAAAGTTACACGGCATCATAAAATGTGAAAAAGACTTTAAAGAGCCACTCACACACTTTGATAATGGCGAACACAAAACAGAACATGCCTGCTATACAAAGAGTTACGCAGGAGAATAACATTCATTTCCAATGTAAAGAACTGCATGATTCAAAGAGAAATTTGAATCGTTGGCAGGCTCTTTCAATCCTTTGATGTCAGAGACTGAAAATGTTAATAATAAATTTATCACTTCAATTTAGAGTGCAAGCCTCCAGATTAGATATGTTTACTAGAAACAATAAATATATAACAGTTGTCAACTAGGGAGTAATCACTCCCTAGTGTTTATCACTATTTAGCAACTACTGCAGAGTCAGCCAATCAGGTTGTCTTAAGTTACTAACACATTAAAGGTTAATTGACAGCATTTAAAAATGGTATTTACTAGTACACTGACAGTCTAGTACATTTTGATAGATTTTCCGATGTAATAACTATACATACAATTATTCAGCAATGCTAGTGAATGGTCGATCGTTGCAGTCGTTAGAGTGTTGAATGTTGCGAGTTTGAATCCTGCTCGAGGTAATCTTTTTTAAACTCCAATCTTAGTTTTGAACAAACAGAGAGACAGACAGACGGACAGACAATGGTCTTATCCTGGTATTATACCCTTATAAAACACTTATATTTCGATGGTATTTAGTTTCGTGAGTAGCATACAGAGTAAAATTTCACTGCAACTTAATTTCGCAGCTCTGATGAGTGCAAAAATATAGTGATGTGAAAATAAATGCAGTGGAACAAACATAATTAGATTTTTCAAGTCCAGTTCACTGGTAAGAAAAATTTTTTCAATTTGGGACTAGTTTGTAATTGTGAACCGCAGGTAGAATTGTATGGGCGAGATCGATATTGCAATTTGATAGCTTGCTGCCATGTGTTTCTTGGAGTATCAATGAACAAAGCTATTTAATTTCGCGTTTTCGCTCGTTCGTTATGATAGTTTAGTTTTGCTCATGAAACTTTCGCGAGAGGATGACTCCCCGAAAACGCGAAAGTCAGATGAGCAAATAGATAAGTGTCCTAGGGTAGTAAAGATTTATAACAATATAATCAGGATATTTCATGCTTCGTTAATGATTTGGTTGTTAGTAGAACAACAAACCAGTTGTTGAGGGAAAAACACTGGCGATGCAAGCGGCAAGCTGTGGCATAGGAAAGTAATTTTTTTAGCGAAACGCGGACATACAATAGGTATACTACATGATATGTTTGTCAATTTTTCAAAAGATAAATGACAAGCAAATGGAAAAAAGCATAAACCTTCATCCGTTGGCTCCTTCCGCTACAACTGAATGTACATGATGCAAAAACCTATCTAATTGTACTGCAGATTGACTAGCTATATAGAGGGACTAATTACATAGACTCTATATATAGAGTGACTAGCTATATAGAAGGTTTAGCTATATATAAAGACTAGCTATATAGAAGGACTAGCTATATAGAAGGACTAGCTATACATATTACATTAAAATTGTGCTGGAATTTTTATTCATATCAAACTAGCTACTGTAAGTTGACAGCTCCGGTAAGTAGGCTATGAATCATGTTCCCTTGTTGCAAAATTCTCTAAGCTCAACTATACTTGGTAGTAGTAGCAAGTTGAAAGATTTGGAGTTAGCTCCCTCTGAGGGGTAGCAATAAGCTGAATCGTTCTACAGTGAGTTTTCCAATTCCTTGGAAATTAGCTTGACATCGCCATAGAGTTAAACCCAGAATTTTACCTGCTACCTACATAGTCAACTCACGCGGAAGACAAAATTTTCTTAAGCTACTTGCTCAACAAGTTTTAATTATTGTTTATTATTGTCTAGCAGTAAGTCTGCTATTTCTCGAGATTTCTTGTACAATTAGTGCAAATTGCTACACTGCCTTCACATGTGTAATCCTTGAACACTCTTTCAAAGCAATTCAACGCATTCGTTGAGGACAATTGTCCTTAATGCATATGAAGATGATTTATTGAGTCTTTAATCAGATAGATTGTGACACATTTATACAAAAATGAAAGTTCTAAGATTGTAAATTGAACCTGTCATTGCTTGAAGTAGACCTACTTTTACACATTTAATAAGCCACAGTGAGTCTGTTCTTATAATTCTTTTCCCACAAGAGATTTTTAATGTCACAAAAACACAGAACATGAATAACATCAATAACACACTTTTACTATGCTGAAGGTCATTGCGCAAAATCTAACGGCGGTTGAATTGGCGCAGTTGCTAGGGTATTGGAATCTTAAGCTGAATATCACAAGTTGAGGCCCTTACATGATAATCTTTTATGAATACTTTAGTTACAGCCTGTCTTATTTCTTCAGTACGTTGGTATCAAGAATAATTACAAGACGATCAAAGTTCTATAAGTATGAAGCTGGCATTTTTAGCAAGTTCCGTAAAATCAAACTCATTTTAAACAATGAATTTTTTGAGTTCTCAGCTATGCAGAAATACACCTTGGTTGTAAGTCGAATTAATCATATTGAAATATGCCAAGAATTTTGGAGACGAAATGTTATTTGAACTCAAAAAACAGGTAAATACAACTTTTAAATTTTCATTTTGGCATGCCTCAATGTTTTTGCCCAAATTTGGTTAATAATGATAACAGCATTAAAAACCTTTAGAATACTTTGGAGGGTTTCCAGTGTTAAATAATTAATATGCAAGTTTGTTATAAAAGTGCTCAGCTCCTTCTGGTCTGCGCTGTAAACAACGCTGAATAACTCTAAAAATACAGACAATGATATACATTCAATGAGTGAATTGCAGTAATTAGTGCCAAGTGTTTGCGGTGTGATTTAACACTCATCCAAAACAAAAAGCATTTTCCCAGCAAAGCTTGAAATGAGACAAAAACGAGCTATGTGAACGTAAACATGTGGTTTTGAAACTTAAAATTAATGTGGTAAAAAATTGCCTTCACAACTTTATCTCTTCAAAGTTAAATTTCTTGTTAGATCACATGACTTAGGAACATTCCTGCGCACAGGAAACTTCTTTGCTAATACCATAAGCATGTTTGAGCAATATTTCTCAGTTGCAAAACTGTGTTACATTTAGCATTTCATTTATAAATTCCAGAATAAACTAACCGATGAACTAGTTACTGAACTAGAGAGAATGTAAAGTAGGTTACCGCATAGCAGATGGCTGAAAATGAAAAAAACCAGTGCTAGTTGCAAAAGCGTTATAATGGCTTCGCTACAAAAATGATGCACATATAAACTTTTACCTTTGTAGGTACGGTTCACGAGAGCCAATTTCAAGTACCTGTACTTGTGCTTGGCTTCCCGTACTCCTTCATTTTTTATTATTCACTATGTATATAAAGGTGTCAGGGTGTCGTAGTGGTAACGCCTTTGACCAGCGACCATGGGGCTGGTGGTTGAGTCCTGCTTAACGCTGAACTGACAAAAAGCTCTCAGCAAGCTTTCAACCCTACATTGCTGGGTCTTTCAGACCTAGACCAAAACTTGGAGACCTGTGTACCACACTGACCACCTAGACACACTAAAGTTCCACCTCTGTCCTTCGCACACTGAGCAAGTAAAATGGCTACCTGGCTCAGTCAGACTGGACGTTTTGCATTGGTATCCCTTCAGGTTAATCTGACAGTTCTGGAAGTGGTAAATACTGAGAACCGGGTCACCTCCTCTCTACCATACTGCTTGACCCAAGCATGCATCGCTAAGATACAAGCCATTGTCGATTTTAGACAGACACCCTTATTATTATATAAAGTTGGGAACAATCGAATGACAAAACATTTTCCTTCGACACAGTGAATATATAGGCGTTTACTAATCATAGGCTTTTGTATACCTGTAATACCTATAGGCGTGTTCTAATCATAGGTTTTTGTATACTTGTATTTCCAGTTTCACACCCATGAATATATGTTAGTCACGGTAATTTTCGCCCAGAATATGACACCTCAGGTGATGTTTGCGAAAAGAGAGATCTGATGTGAACATGTCACGGATGTCATAAAGCCCGGATGTCATAGAGCCCGATGTGAAATTAAGGAGTGGCCCAGCATTTTATACATAGGCCGTGTAGAGAGTATTTTGACCATATATTCCGCTTGTCAATCACTTTGGTCTTATCAGCTTGTTTACCATCTGTATTGTTTCATCTATTCTCCCATGCTTATTATCCAGTGTGATTCCATCTGTACTGGTGGATACATATGCCTAGTTGCATTATTTAACTATTCAAAAATCTTTGTTTGCTACTCTGTGAGGAGTCCAGTTAACTAACTTGAAAATATAATAACGATCTCAATTCCTGATTGATGTTTCTGGTTTGTGATAGGAATTCAATGAGTGGTAAATACCATGTTTACCATGGCCTTCTTCATAGTTAATATAGATGAATACAGGGAACAATGGAAACTTTGGGCTGCTTTAATGCTCTCAGAGTAGGTGAAAGTGAGCGATCTTGCACCTTTTGTTATTGCCGTAGCCAAAAGTTGAAAGTTTTAGACGTTTTATTTCTGAAGTATTTTCTTCAAGCATATAAAAACAAGCCTCTACAACGTTTTTAGCTCTTCCAGTCAGTTGTTTCGACAATGACTGTCTTATGGTTCAGGTTTTATCACTGACTTCCATGTAGCTCTGTTTTCCACCTTCTCCTACCATCTTACCAAGTTTTATCAACTTCATGTTATGCTCCACTACATCTTGTTTAAATAAATATAAAATATTTTAAATACTCATATACCAGTTCGAGGTCGCTACTTTCAGTTTTGTAATTTTTTGGTCTGTGCGGAAACATCTGTTATGTTGAATGAAAAATTTAAATGTTTGTATTAGCTTGAATAAAGCATTTGAAGCTTAGTAAAACAAGTTTACCAACAAAAATAAAAGTTGATTGAAAGTTAACTGTGTTGTAGTTTGGCATAAGTTAATAAGGGCATAATGTAGAGTATAATGATAGACGAAGGGCGAGGGAAGGCATGGGCATACACACATACTAGAGTTAGGTTCCTAGGCACTAGGGCCATACAAAAATTAGCTGCAGTAACAAGGCACTCACCAGTAAATTACTAGGGTCAGTTTAGTTTCATACCTAATATCAGGTTTATTTTGAAGAAGATTCTACAAAAGTCCTTGACACTAAAAAAAGCCCTGGTAACCAAGCCTTTCCAAACTCTTGAGGTTTTGAGCTAACCTACAGTGTATTCAACTTGCGTAATAATAATTTTTATTATAATTAGAGCCATGTTCATCTGTCTTTCCAAAGTCTCGGTTGGATGTAGGAAAAAACTCCATCATTGGTGATTTGAACCTGCGACATTTGGTGTGGTATAGCAAAATTCAAACCCTCGTGCCAATCGACCACTTCCAGCGCTTCAGAATAATTTTGTGCAGAGTTATTCTCTATGCTTTATCGGCACGCTTGATGGTCTCTCACAACACAATGTTTTCTTACTGGTTAATAATGAAGGTGAGGAGAAACGATAGAAGCATTGGGCTGCTCAAATGTCTGCAAACATTATGAATTGTTAAAAGTATATATCTCTACAATATATATAATATATGTATATAATATAATATATAATGGTTTATCGGCAATAGTTTCATTCCAAACCGACAGAATTTTCAAACTATGAAATAGAGGAATAAATAAATCTGTCTCTTTTCTTCTTCTTCGTTTTAATCTCAATTAAGATTTGTCAATTTTAATTTTGAAACATCCTGGCAGTCAGATCATCTCAAACATAAAAAACAATCGCAAACAATAGAAAAATACAGATAACCTACCTAAGTTTGAGATCTACTAAAAGTTTGTTTAAGTTCCTGTTTGAGGATTAGATGTTTAAGCTGCACCAGGATAAGATGCCAGACTAAAAGTAGAGTATGACTAGTGGCTGCACCAGCCAGATATTGAACTTATTGAACTGCGTGTTATTTAGCATTAATATCCATCAATTAGCGGGCAAACGCCTACACGATGACAAACCTACTTACATAAACCCAAACCATTATGACATGCTCAAGGGACAAGGCAGGCCGTCTATGAGTTACTTTATGCTAATTGATATTGGAAGCTCTATTCGAGTGACAGTCTATGTGTATGTGTGTATTTTCAGCTATGTTAGAATGCGATTACGAAAAAGAGCAAGTTTGCTTCTAGATATCTGATATATGACATGTTATATATACTATAGGCCTACATATATATACATACTGTACATATATAATGTACATATATATACATACTGTAGGCCTACATATATACTGTACATATATATACTGTACATATATATACTGTACATATATATACTGTACATATATATACTGTACATATATATACTGTACATATATATATATATATATATATATATATATATATATATATATATATATATATATATATATATATATATGTATGTACAGTATATATACCATATAATATAGCAAATATATATATATATAGGCTATATTAAAAATGAAAAGGTGTCAGAGTGCAGGAAGGCAAAGAAGCCAGAGGTGTTTAGATTGAAAAAAAAGTACATTTCTGGTAGAGATAATAATTCAAACATATATCTTAGGAAACAAACTGTTGCTCATTGGGAGAGAGCTACCTCCATCTTTCCATCTTCTACAATATGTTTGTTATCTACCTACGCTGGTTTTTATAATCCATTACCACAAAACTCTTAAAAGTGTTCTTACATATTGCATTTTTTGCTCATTTTTAATTTGCAATCTGTATTCATTTTTTTGGTAAAGAGAGAAAAAAATGATACATAAAACTACATATTTTCTTAACGACTTAGGCTGAAATCTGGCAAAACAACTAGTACACCTGCCATCAATGGTGAAGTACGCAACTGGCTGAGGCATTTGTCATGAGAATTGATAGCCATTCTCCTCAATCATGTTAACGAAACTGCAGTAACCCGGGCCCTCCTCATTCGCAGCCTCAGTGCATCGTGGCTTCGTTAATAGCTGTTTCTTATTATACCTGATTCATGAGAGGAACGGAAGTCAACAGAAATAACTTCAACAAATACAAAAGAAAGCTCTTGACCTCTGAGCCCTTTAAATTTAAATTTAGTTTCTTGAAACAAACATTGCTGGACTTTTTTGCTATTCATGAGGATCGCTCTGGCAACAAGCCAGTGTTCCTTGCTATTGAAATACTGAAGAAACAAGCCAGTTTAGATTGTTGTTGTCAGGTAGGAGAACACAGGGAGCCAAATGCTATAACTCTTGGCTCCAGCTTTTTGTACTCAAACAGGCTCACAAAACATAATCTAAAAAGTATATAAATATTGAAATTGAAAAAATATATAAACTATGCTTGATGTTATGGATGAGCAAGATTAAGGGTTGATGCTGCTTCATAATTGTTCACTTTCTGCTGTCAGCGGAGGAAAGTGTCACCCATTAAGCTACACACATTAATGTCAGTAAGCTAGGAATCACTGTAGTGTTTTGGCACCATATATCTGATATAAACAACCAAGGTAGGTCAACTTACTTCTGTCCTAGCTGCACAGTTTTTCTAGCAATCAGTCAGCCCGCGGTAAAACATAGATTGATTCTTAGAAAGTCTCGGTTGTCATTAGATAGATCCACATAGTCTAAGTGACGAGCAAGAGGGATACTTCAGGAAGTCATATAAAGATGACCTCGCACAAAACTTTAGCAGATTTTATCAGAAAGCATGGGTATGTTTCTATCATTTGTGATGTTTTTTGATGTTTGAGGTGATCTGACTGCCAGGATGTTTCAAGATTAAAATGGGCAAAACTTGATCGTTGTTAAAACGCTCAGAAGAAACATATATGCCAAAACGACGTCACGAGTAGCGAGGCTGTTTGTCTCTCTCCTTACTGGTATTGGCTATTGTATTCAAGTTGCAGCGTTACGTATCTCTATTCTGTCGGTCTCTTTGTCGAAGTGCAAATATAGATGTCATAATCGCACCTTCGCTTGAATCTGAGTGTTCCAAGTAAGGATCTCATTCAATTCATCTCATTCATTCCTAATCGCGATTTCGCTTGAATCTGAGCTTTTCAAGAAAAGAGCTCATTCAAACAATTATACCTCTGGACTGAGTAGGTCAACAAAGACAATGTTACATCAAACTGAAGCTTGATGTCTAGTCTTAGCTTTATATTGATACTATTTCCATTTACATCCCTTCGATGATGCAAGTTCAAAACTGTCAAACTTTGACTTAACAGCTAATGAGATAAAACAGTTTGATTTAGAGTCTAAACTATCACACAATTGTTTGAGCTCTGTTGAGAGGTTTGCATCATGTGGTTGGTTGATGCAGCGTCATATGTTCGCATCATGTGGTCTATTGATGCTGCCTCACTTGTTTGGTCTTGTGACTGATCAACAGAGCAAACTGATATGAACCCAAGATTACATGACTTTTTGGTAGAATCTAGTATACAAATTATTTGATCTGCATTGTTGTTTTGGTAGTAGTAATTTTCAGATCCGATGCAATTGTTAGCACAACCAGTAAACTTTCCAGAGGTCTGATGGTAGCCCCCTGTTCACAGGTCAAACGTTCAAGACCGCAATACCAAGGCAGCTCCCTTATTGGGTTGGGAATACTAGAGAAGTTACAAAACAAGTTCCACCCTTTAACCAAAGAAAACATTATTCGACTAGTGAAGACCACCACTCCTAATTACTTTCAGCCATTTACGTAACAGCAATCTGGGTAAGGTGCTGATAATATATATCTAAATAACCTTGCAATTTAAGACAGAATTCAATGGCACAATTAATGATACTTCTCACCAATGCTAATGATATCATTTTCTCCCTCCCACATCTAATACTGAAATTATTCTGAACCTATCTACGGCCTAACCTACATTAGGCTATAAATTACTTGCAAATTTAGATACCAGGGCATGTCGGTTACATGGGAAGCAATATGAGTGACATATTGACATATGAGTGTTCCAACATACATAATTTTGAGATACAAGGAAAATTGTGAACAAACTTTTGCTATGAAATATGAGACAAATTTGATATACGAGCATGCGAGATAGTTCCTGGCGCGGCCGCTAGGTTACCGAGTAGGTATGCAAAGGGTCACATATGAGAGCAGAACTGCTCAATCTGTCTCGTCAGACCAGAGAGGATTTAGGAAGGCTGGCTTAAAGTGAAAGCAAGAAAAACTAGAGTTGGGTTTAGTATAATGTAAGATTTAAACTTATTGTTAAGTGTGTGTATGGTGAGCTAAGTTCATTTAAATTAAACTTAATGTTTATGTAATGTTACATAGCGTCACAAAGGTTTACTGTATTAAATGTGTTGCCGTTGAGTTTCTCAGAATGGCAGTAGCCACTACCTACCGTTTGTCTCAGGTAAGAGCACTCTGTACAGTGATGTGCATATAATGCCATATTTTATGGCAGATCATAACCACGATGTAGGTATTTGTAACTTTTTGAGTAAAGCAGTGAATTACAACAGCTACAAACATGTTTTGTCCATTGTAATATCCTGTTTTAGCGGTTTTTAAAAGATGGTAACCATTTAATTTGCATCTAGTTATTTTATATATGAAATACTGATGTGAGATACAAATGACTTTACATACGAGCTCGGTTTCAGAAATCATCTAGTTCATATTTTAAGGTATTGCTGTACGAGGAAGGAAATTTTCTAATGTTAGCCGACCTTTATATAATGGTGGAGTGTAGGAAAAAGTGAGCTGTTTTTTCCGGTTCAGCATACAAAGGAAGAATAGTAAATAGTACCGTGGAAGGTATTATAAGACATCTGTGTGGGCAGTAACAGTGCATAGTTTTGTATACCCATTTCTTTCAATTGATTATTGCGAGCGATTTGCATTGTTACTGATCAGCGACCTCAACAGCTGTGCGCATGCTGACATGTGAAATCATGCTGCCATGCCAACAGTATCAACAAATGCATTAAGTAACACGCATTTATCACGAGCCTAACCATTGCGAGATTAATCATGTCATATGATTCATGCAGCAAGGGCATTTTGCTTTCGCTTGCCGCCAATTATGTCTGTGACAGTGCGATGTGGCAAAGGAAGGAATTCTGTGCATGCTGGAAATGACATGAGATTGCTGTGTGGTGCATAAATTATATTTTATCTAGGCCGCAGCAATGGCTGCAAATTCAGTTGACGGTTGAAAGGGTAGTAGTCGTGTAAAAACAGGCCCATTAAAAATTTGAATCTGTTTGAATCAAATTTCAATTTTGAATTGAATTTCAAATCAACAAATTTGAAGTTGTTACGTAATTAAAGAGATATATTTTAACAACAAATAAAACTCACCAAAAACTTTACAAAATAAATAAATGCTGAAAAATGTTGCTTGGAAGCAAGTATGACTAGCTGACTTCTTCATCGCTCTCTGTCAGCGTTGGCATCTGAGTTACGCAGTGACTGAGAGTAGGTGAGCTAGCGAGAGTGGCTGTCAGCGCTTCCAGCCATGAGTCTACTTCTCCTTCATGCGATATAACAATTAGCATAGATTGTCCATCAATATCTTTAGTCGGTGTCACCCTTATGCAATCTTTCCCAACACGCTCAACGTGAGTGTTCTTTAGATTGATACATCTCTGTTTGTTATTGGTGACTGACTTTGAGCTAAGAACCATGTAGTGGTCTAGGATTGTCTTGTAGACTTTCGCTCTGGCAGCTATTTTCTTTTGGCTGTTTATTTGTATAAAAAGAAGGCCCGATTTCTGCATGTGGTGGTCGGAGCATGGTCTTTTATCATTAACAGTGTTGTTGTTGTCCTCTGGATATTGCCGTAGCGTGGGTAGCCTTGGATGTTGATTTGCAGGAATGCACTCACACACTACTTGAGATTTTTCTGTGTCCCTCATGCTCCGTGGCTGCAATAAAAATCGGTTCCAATTGTTTGCAAAATCAAAACAACACACACATTAGTCATGCTAACCGACCATTTCCCCTATAAGGAAAATATGTTGCCCTAATTGGACACTCAGACTTGTGGGAACAATGAATCGAAGCTACTAGTGGTATTAAGCATGAGTCATAAGCACCACTCTGAGGATGTCATTTGTAGTTGCAACGATTGACACCAGCAAATAATAGGCACCATTAGCCTGTTCGACAAGTCCAGCAGGTATAGTATGCCAAGCCAGTATCAACAGTCAAAAACATGAGGTTAGAATTTCATATGATGACAGGATATATCAAGTACTTGCTACTGAAGTTCACCGCTATTGAGATAGGAAATATTCGTAGGTTGCGAAGAGAAAGGAACTGGAGTTCAACAAGGTTAGCTCTACTAGATTTATGTAACTTACTTCAGTGAACAAAGAAATACCTATATTAAAGCTGAGAACCACCCAATGACAAAACATTTTCCTTTGACACAGTGAATAGGTATAGGCGTGTGCTAGTCATTCTTTTGTATATATGGATTTCCAGTTTCACACCTATGAATATACGTTAGTCACAATGACTACCGCCCGAAATGTAACACCTCAAGCGATGTTAGCGAAAAGTGCTTAAGAGAGCCTGATGTGCAAATAGGGTGCGGCTCAGCATTTAAAAAGTTGTCACTTTTGTTTCGAACAGCTACTCCGCTTGTCAATGACATTTGTCATCAGCTTGTTTACAATCTGTATAATTTCATCTATTTGGTTTCCTTTCCAGAATGACAAAAACTCATGAAGGCCACCTGCCTTTAACAATGGCCAACTGCCATCCCTCATGTTGTTTATCAGTTATGCAAACATAAATGTGAAACTTGACAAGCTGAACGAAGATTGATTAACCTTATCAGAAGGACAATGGCTAACTCTTCCATAACAGTAGCCAAACAAGACAGTTGTATCGAAGCTGAGATGAGGCCACTTGTAATTTGAAGTTGCCTAGTAATCTTGTCAACATTTTATAGGGACAACGAGTACACAGTAAAGAAGCTAGGGTGTTGAACCCCTTCAACCCACAAAGAGATCTCACATTTCAGATGAGGTCTTGTGGCTGGGGCCTGTGCCAATCAGTAGAGGGTTAATAGCCTTAGATAGTTGATAAACAAGATGCTCTGTGCTCAGAGGCCTCATGCCTTGCCATACTCGGTTACAAAGGCTAGATATGTAACTAGTATGTTTTAGTACAATTTAGATCATTTAAAGAGGAATTTACTAAAAGTTTCAGTAGATAATATCAGAAATCATATCAAAAATCATATGAGAAATCATATCAGAAATCATATCAAATATTTCTTTCAATGCGAATTTTTTGATATTTGAGGTTATTGGACTGTCAGGATGTTTCAAGATTAAAATCGACAAACTTGATTGGGGTTAAAACACTCAAGATTCAAGCGAAAGTGCGATTATGACGTCTATAGTCGCACTTTGACAAAGAGACCGAGAGAATAGAGACGCATAACGCCGCAACTTGAACACAATCCTTGATGAGAGACAGGTAGCTGCGCACGGAACACAATCCATGATGAGAGACAGGTAACTGCGCAAGTACAGACGTCTATTAGCTGCACACGGAACACAATCCATGATGAGAGACAGGTAGCTGCGCACGGAACATAATCCATGATGAGAGACAGGTAGCTGCGCAAGTACAGACGTCTATTGAGCGTAGTAAACGTGATCAAGTTTTATAGAGTTCAATCTTGAAACTTCTTGGCAGCCAGATTAAAAACATCAAAAACACTCGTCAATGATAGAAAAAATACCTACACTTTCTGATAAAATCTACTAAAATTTTGTGTAAGTTTATCTTTAAAACCTGTCAAAGGTGAAACAGGTTTTCGTAATGTATTGCATACAAGCAAATCCTTCTCATTGCTAAATCTCTACAGGAAGCTATTTCTAGTTCCTCATTTCACAACCAGAGGATAGTAAACAAGAAAGGTGACACATAGATATCTAACTTCAACCCAGAATGCTATGGGACAGACAGTAGAGACTGTCTGTCAGATCAAGGTACCAGCATAAGAACGTTTAGAAATGGTCAGACACTTATCCTCATGGGATGAGCTCAACAGAAGTGAAAATAGAAGCGCAGCGAGACGCTAGCAACAGTGGTTCAATATTTTCGCTCATTTGTCATGTTCAAAACAAAGTGGCTTGTCGTTATGTTTCATTGATATGAGAAATTTGTAAAGAACTTTGCTCTAATTTGACCACACCTCATGTGAGGAATTGGTCTCATGAGTCCAATAACCTTAAAAATAACAATAGGCCTATCTGAATGGAACAGACACATAAAATAGAAACAGTTGTATGATGCTACCACGATGAACAACCTGCAATTCACTGACCACTAAATAGATTACGTTTGACCAAATCCTTCAGTTTTTGTGAGATCGGTCTATGAGTGCGAGTTTATGAATTGTAGTGGTCCGCCATCTTTGTAAACGACTTTTACTGTTGAAAACACGAAGCTTCTGCAATTAATTTTCGCAAACGACGCTGTTGTTCGAGATTTTGTTCAGGTTGAACACGTTTTCCAGAAAACCCAGATATAAACTCAAAATTACACAAAAAATACCATTCAATAACGTAAAGTGAACGACCGTGTCGATTGTTTGTCTACAAATATGGCGCCATTTCCGCGAATGAGTGCATGTGCAGATGAGTTGATGACTTCAGAAAAACGAAGGATTATCCCAGCACATCTTTAACTACTTTCATCCAGACAGTTACCTCTAATATTTGTGACAGATCTTAAGAATGATTGTCAAAGGCCAAAGTCAGCACTGGGAGTATGACACTATATTACAGCCAAACAGTCTAAACAACATGCGGGTCATTGCACCAAGATGTTGTGTTGTTCTATGCCCGTTTAATCACTTATCGATATAAATGACAAAATTCAATGTTTTTAGATTTCTTCATCCGAACTAATCAATCATGTGACTTACTATCTGATAGCAGCAACTTTTACTATTGAAACTTGGTAGATAACCAGTTTATTAGCTTTTCAATGGGTCATGTGATCAAAGTTGGCCCCACAATGCTTGTCCACTCAGACCCAGCAATATACATACTGTTGATCTAATGACAAAAACAGCAAGTTGACTGAAACCGACCTGCAATTACCAAGAAAACCAACACTCCTATTCAGCTGTAATCAGCTTTGACTATCATCAAAACTTCAAACCTATACCGACCCGCTGAGCATCATTGCTTGCAATGCCAGTATTCCATCCAAATAAGCAGATTCCATTTAATCTTCTGTACGACCTTTAGCCTTTATTTAACCTGCCACCTTTGATCACAAGCGCGTTGCGTTTATCTCATGTATAGCTTAGCAAACTGTCTTTAGCTGGTGATAACGCCGTCGTCGTGTTATGACATGTTGCCATGATGTTGTGACACGTTTTTGTATCATATCTTAATAGCTAGTAGCCGTACTCTGGCATCTCTAGCCAAAGCAATATCGACTACCTTCATTATCGTGTAAATAAATTATCTAACAAATTATCAGAACAAAAGACGATATCCAACATCATGGCATACGATATCTCATGTGATTTTGCGAGCCTGACCTATGACACTCTTTTGAAAAGAGTCATTTAGTAAATTACAATGATTTTTGATTTTAGTAACTGATGCATTACCTAGAAACAAATGCAAAACCTACGCTCAGAGTTTTAGCGAGACATGCACAATCTACAGCCAGGTCAGAAGTCTTAGTAACCGAAACACTGTGGTCATAAGGATATAAGTTATAGTGAAAAGATTTATATTATGCTAAAAATACATACCTGCATTTCTCAGAAACTACAGTCCTTGAAATAGCTTGATCAACTGAATAACGAAACAGCGTGATCTTTCACGGCACAAAGCGAAGGATATGCTACGAGTAATTGACTAATGCCTATGTTCTTATGGCTCTTGATGGAGAATTGACCGGTTTTTGTTTTATAAGCTACAGCTTTCTTGTAGACTTGATTCCTATCATTATTATTCGAAGTTGAGGCTTGGACACGTCTCGTAGATCACTAAGAGCTCAGCAAGCACTTAAACCATCAAACAAATTATCCAATTGGAAGTCAGTGCGGTGCTTATCGCGTGACAACGACAGAAAGCAGTCAACTGAAAGAAAACAATTTACCGGTTAAACTGATTTAGCTGAATTGGCTTTTTAAAAATCTTTAGTGAAATATTTTACTAAAAATGTTTAATGCAGCAAAATTTTAAAACATTATTTTTGCAATGAGAGTTACTACAACACTATGTTTCAAAATCTTAGTCTTCTAGTAGAATTATTGATTTTAAGTAAATTGCATCGTCTTTGCCTGAGTGTTTGTCCAGTACGTAATGGCTCTATTCATCTGACAGGGCGTAATCACTATTTGTGCTAAGATATAGTGATTAGAGTGGATGGCTGCCTCAGGTTCTAGATGAATCACAGATTAAAGATATTCTAAGGCCTTGATGAGAGTCAAATAATCACAGAGATCGGCTGCTAGCTATTGAGTAAATAGTTCCAGATTTTAACACTGTTGACAACTACCAAAAACAGAACCTCGAAGCTTGCTTTGGGGAAAATCAAAAATAAAAATTGATACTATCATGCATTAGTTATACAAACATTCGAAACAACAACAACAACAACAACAACAACTGCCACCGAAGCAAATGGCTATCATCAATTACTCTTACTTGTCATTTCTGGTTAGAATGGCAAACTAATAAAAAAATTAATGTTTCGCGATGCTATGACACATACTGAAGAGTTCAAAGCATTCTGGGCATAAATCAGATGGTCAACTCTTGGCAAAAAACCAAACTGTTACAATTAATCTAAGTTCTTTCTTTCAACTGCTGCTTTCGAGCTCTGGCTTTGCTCAAATTTGAATCGTCATTACACCCCAGAGGTGATCCAAGTTCCGGATGTAATTTCACCTGAGAATGCAGTTATTAACATACAAATATTGCGATTTACAAACATTTGCTGTTGAGATTAAACTTCCGCCAGCCAAGCTAACGCACTACGCGTTGGCCAAACATTTCTTGACTCAATAAATTTCACGTCATGACATTTCAATGGAATATTGCCCAATGCTCAATAAGACCATTATAGGGTCACCCGATGTGGTACGGAAGGTATGTAAACACTCGCCTATTTGAATTCATGCCTTGCTTTGTCTGCATTCATGGAGACAAATGGACATTCATGAAGCAAATACGCAGGCTTTTCTCCTACTATACACTTATCAGTGTAAAAACAAGGAAAACATTGAAATGCCTTTGAGAAAGCATTTTTCATAAATTAGCGCAACTCTTGTATCTGTGAGCTACGGTGCATTTCAGAAATGTGATGCACAATCAGCAATGGAGATATGAGAATCCATCTATGGGTTTATGGTGAAATTTCACATGCCAGTTATTAGATGCATATGAGGAACCCTTTCTTAAATCAATTTTCAAGTATTTTACCATTTTATTTTTCAGGTTATTTTTCTGCTTCTGTAGGTTTGCACATACTACATACCGCTGGCAATGTTAGTCGTAATAAGAATACCTTTCACAACACTTTGTTATTTGGAGGCCTCAGGAAAAGGAGGGAGAGGAGTAGAACAAAATGGTCGACAGGAAATGTAAGGGAGTTCATGAGCTGGCAGCATGCCATTGATCATGTCACAAGTATTCCGTCAAAATAGGCTACTTTGGTGGCTCATACCACCGAAAGAGGAAAATAGTGTGCCAACATTTTTTAGACACTAAGGCATTGTTTTTGACTCCCGGAGTGCTAAATTTTATTTTGGTTAGAACAATCTTCTTAAAAAAGTACAAAAAAAGTTTTTACATTACGATTGGAAACAAGCTACTGCATATTAACCCTATATATCTTAAGCATTAGAATATAATTTACGCAGCTCACTTAAAAACAAGATCACGTCATGAGAGATTTCCTTATTAGATCTGCAGTTGGCGTGCCTCGGGCATTAAAGTAGCAATCGTATACTTTACTAACACAAAGCTCCTGTCACCCTCATCATGCAATAGCTCTGCCTACGTCAACTAAATGAGATTACGTAGTCATCCAATTTTAATTGCCTGGCGAAGATTTTTGACATATTAGATAGCCACAGTATTATGTGTTTATTTGGTCCTGTCATGTAGCAGAAGACAAGCTTATACCTCCTTTTCAATGATATGATACAATTCGGCAATGATAAGGGTATACCCTTGGCCGAGTATAGTTCAACAAAAAGGACATCCTCAATTCAGTAGTCATTTGATTGGTTTGACGGAAACATCCTGCTGTGGCAGCTTCAAATCTTTCTTTCAAGATGAATTTGCACAACATTTTAGTAGATTGTATCAAGAAGTATTGGTAATTTTCTATCATTTGTGATTGTTTCTGATGTTGGAGGAGATTTGAGGCCCAGCTTGTTTCAAGATTAAAATCGATAAAACTTGATGCCGTTATAATCAAGATAACCAGTTAGATCAAGTGAAGTTGTGATTATGATGTATATAGTTGCAAAGAGACTGACAGCATAGAGACGCGCAACGCTTCAACTCGAACGAACGCAATAGCTGAAATCAACTATCTCAATTTCAACAGTTAGTTATATCATTTTGCACGTAGTTTTCTTCTGAGCATTTTAACAGCAATCGATTATTGTCGATTTTAATCTTGAAACATCCTGGCAGTCGGATCACCTCAAACATAAAAAACATTCACAAATGATAAAAAAATACCGATACTTTCAGATAAAATCTACCAAAATTTTATGTGAGTTCATCTTTCACACTTATAACAGGTTGGTATTGTTTACTCACCTGATCATACGCCTGAGTAAAGTCGATCGTGTAGTTTTCTTATTTTTTTGGCTCTTCCAGTTTATGTGAGATTTCGAAATTTTGATCGCTTTGCTCGCAATAGGCTTTCAGTATCATGTGGAAGTTTCAATTCAATTCAATGAGATAATTAGATGTTGAGATTTCGCCGAAATACCGAAGGTACTTCTAATCGACTGAGAAATGAAAAATGGCTGCTGACAGAACTTTAGTGCATTGATTGGAATCTTTGGTAATGAAGGATTAAAAACAGCCAAAACTGGAAAGCTTCTTCTCTCCAGCAACAATAACTGTGCACTAAAGCTGTTTTTTTCTATTCATACCAAGTATACCCACTCTATCGAACGCGGTGTACAGCGATCGCTAGATTTCTTCATTTTCCTTTAAAACATCACTTTTTTGAAAGAGTGACAAAACAATAGCTTACTGTATTTGATTTCCATTTTTTTTAGTTCTGCAAAATTTGACATCCTGAATAGTATTCAGTTTAATATGATTTGTGCTATTCACAGTTGATTGAAAGTATGTTACTGCGGTCTCAGATCAGAGGACCTGCTTGTACATACAAGACAAGGTATCAAAGTGTTAAAAAGAGCAAGCAGATTAAAGTGGTCATGCTATTTCACTTACAATGAGCTTCCATTAAGGAAATTCAATCCTGCGTCACTTAACAAAACAAGTGGTCATAGACAAATATTGGTCAATGTCCGGTCAAATATTAACCAACTATTGAAAATGCAACGGTTTAAATTTCATGAACCCAATTTAGAACGAGGTCTATTCTACAAAAGAAAACTGACGTCAGAAAAAAATCATGTTGATGTTTACTGTGATCTTGATATGTAACAAACGCTTCCCATGTTACCCGATTATATGCAAAATAAGTATTATTGAAAGGATGGTACAATGAGATGAAATGTAACACCTCTCAGGGTATCATTATTCAGGATAGCCACATGTAGTTTAGGCACTTTCTGTCACAACCAGTGGATCTCCAAAAAATTTAGTCGCAACTCGTTTTCCTCTGTTCAGACGATTCAGATGAGTAGGAAGCAGTTACTAACTTAAAAAACTAAATCATAAGTTGCCAAAAAGTGCAAATCTAATGCATTGCGGTATCAGCAATTTTCTTAACAATAGGCTAATTTTCAAACTAAAAGATTCATAATTTTTGGAGCAGTTTCGTCAATACTTCAGAGTTGAAACATAAATGCTGCAGGAAGTTGCTTGAACTTTAAGGTTGGCCGATTTGATACACGAATAAACTAAATTAAGTATGGTTATTTTATATTTGTTTATTTATTATTAATTGACAATCTTTCTATGTAAATAAACTTAAAATAAATAATGAAAAAATATTCAGAAAAAATTATGTTGTAATATATAATAGCATTCTTTGTAGCATTTCTCTTGAAAAACCTTGTTGAACATTTTTTTCAAAATGAAACTTTAAAAAATTTGAGAGTTCATAAACTATCTTTAACTGGCTATTTTTAACAACATAAACAAATGTTGACCTCGACTTATAATTCCTATGCAAAAACTTTTTTGTCACATGGATTAAAATTTAGACTATTTTCTCAACACACAAAGTCAACTACGAGACCTGACCTTGATAATTTCTCAACAGATACAGTTGATAAGTAAAAGTGAAAAATATAAGAGAAATCTAAAGCAACATGTAAAATAATAGATAATAAATAAACTCATACAATTTAAACTGTATATAGTATGAATGAAAGCTACATTGCATATTTTTATTACACACTTTATGCTGAACTAATGTATTGCAAGCCTTCTCTTCCCCTCACGTATCTTTAGAGTCACGTAACAAAGAAAAACTTCTTTTTGCTAATTGATACGTTAATAACCAGTTTTTATGCTTTTTTGCTTTTTAGATTTAGGCTTCCACATTTGTTGTTTTTTTACATATTTGTATGAGATGTATTTGTTTCAATATGTTGTTATTATTTGAAATATTATCGTTGTTTTTGATCCCTGAAATGAATCAAACTAAATAAGATGTTTTCTTATAAGATGTTTCTGACATATGCTGTTTATTGACACATAGTAAATCTCAAACTGAATCAAGTTCATAAGAACAAACAAGTATGGCGGCTAAACAAGAGCTGCCATTTCGAGTTGGTTAATACTCATAGGAATGACTGTATTACATAATTATTGCAGTAGCACTAATACTTGATTATATCCAAGTAGAGCTGTTTATCTTTTCACTCTTAGCTGGACTGTGTCAAGGTGTCTGCGCTTATAAATAATGAGAAAGTAACACTCATGAAGCACATTTCTTGTATTGTTTATTGAGGTGATATCGACATCAGAGAACATGGAATACAAGATTATCAGATGGGTGCATGTATATTTACTGCAGCGGAGATGCATTGATCAACCGTTGATTGACGTACCTGTGGACAATAAGTACAGCGTGTTGACAGGATATCGGACATAAGAGTGCCTTGAGGAAACTCGGTGATATATTGAGTTGTTACGGCCTGTTACTTTGGATTAGGTTCAGCTCTGTAACCATCATAGTTGTTGGATTTATGACAGGAGGTTGCGACAAAATGACTTGGATGATGTTGGAAAAATAAAAATTGATAGGTACTTTGGTGCTTTATACAAGTAGGTTTTAGAGAATTCTGACCCGAAAAATAGCAAAATATACATAAAAGAATTATAATAGCTAAAGAACTGAAAAATTGTGAGAATAAAACACCTTTTTTTACTGCTTGCCAAGAAACTCTCGTCCTAGCAAATATATTTTGATATATTAACAATACTTTTGAGTTTACGAACTGTTATTCAGAGAACAATTACGTAGATTTTTACGATAATAATTTTCTAGGACTGCAATATTATCATTTTGGAAGCTGATACTAGATTTTGGGTAATGTTCAATCTCTATATCATGTCCTAGATTTTTTATGCCAAATGCCTGTTGTTGGCAGACAAGGAGACTGATTACTAAATAGGCCATTCTAGCAACTGAGCAGTGAAATGTCTCATGGTGCGTTTACACTGACCGATTTTGTCGGGCACAGACAAATTTGATGAGTCGGTGTCGGTAGGTGTGAACAGAAAGATCGGTGTCGGCACCGATCTGAAAGTCGGTGTCGGTGAAACCCAGCAGTGCCCGGTTGCACCGACAAATCGGACGCTCATCAGCCAATCAGAAGCTAGGAGCCTCTGATTAAATGAGCCTACGCTTTAATGACAGTGCTAAGTTTATGAAATGAAAGGGCTAGGTTTAATGAGAGGCTAGGAGACTGTCATTAAACTTTCCCTAGCGCTCTTTCTGATAGTGAACTTTTATTTAAATTAATTAAAAGTGAATAGCCAGTTGTACGAATACTACTATTAATATGATAACATAAATGACGACGATTGATAGCATAACGAGTAACAAGGCTATAATAAAAAGGACAACACATATAATAAAATATTTACAGACATATAAAATATATACAAACATATAATTACATATAATATAGACTGTCAGAGCTGCCGCAGCCGATCCTGCCATCAATAACATCTCATCGTCATCGGAAGACTCCATTCGGCATTCAGTAGTTGCTTATAGCGGTAGTAGTAGGAGCAGTAGTAGTAGTGTAGTACTAGTATATAATTTTCCACATCAAGCGCGTTGACTTTTATGTGTACTCGTCTCTGCGTGGTCGGGTGAAGGTCAGAAGGGCGAAGCGCTGTGATTGGCTGTTGGTACCGACAAAAATAGTTCGATCGTTGCAATGTAAAGGGGGAGTCGGTGTCAGCACCCATACGTGAAATGTCTGAGGTACCTGTCTGAGTCGGGGTATTGGCACCTAATCGGAGTCGGTGTTGGCCAGTGTAAACGCACCATTACTGCTTCAACCATCTATTGTAAGTTTACATGACGGCGCTTAGTCCGATGAAATAGAAACATTAATTCTCATATCAAATAGATGTAAAACAGACATCTAAGGAACATGTTACCAATGCTATTAGGTAACTACTAAAACTCAATTTTGGAAAATAACACAAAAAAGTACTAATTCGCAACAGATTTTATGGAAAGTTTATGCCAACAGCGAACCGGTATGGTAGTTAATAAAAGTCACCAGTGTCAACAGTAGTTAGTAAAAGGCAACTGACACTACATAATTTCAAAATGAGAAGGAGTGTACTAAATAAAATACCATTTCAGCGTCCAGAGTGATTATAGTATATCGGGTAAAAAATTCATTTTATACAAACCTACATAATAGTTGGTTTAGTAACAATTCATAAACCAAAGAAGTTTTTTAACATATCATAGACTTTTTTAGTCTGTGAGTTTCTGGGCACATGGTAGAGATAAGTGTTTCATTTTCACACCTGTTTAGTTCTCTTGCTGTTTAAATTATTCTGTGAAAATGTTGCCTTTTTGAGTCATAATTTTTTATCTCCCCTTGTATGCTATACTCACTTGTATGCTATACCCACTTGTATGCTATACCCACTTGTATGCTATACCCACTTGTATGCTATACCCACTTGTATGCTATACCCACTTGTATATATGTAGCACAAAAACCTATAAACTTTTCTCCTTACAATATCATCGAAGTCATCTTGTCGCAACCTCCAGTCATAAACCTTTCAACTGTGGCGGTTACAGAGCTAAACTTAATCCAAAGTAACAGGCCGTAACAACTTAATATACCACCGAGTTTCCTAAAGGTGGTCTTATATCTGATATCCTGTCAACATGCTGTACTTATTGTCCACAGGTACGCCAATCAACGGTTGATCAATGCATCTCTGCTGCAGTAACAATGCATGCACCCATCAAATAATCTTGTATTACACGTCCTCTGATGTCGATATCACCTCAATAAACAATACAAGAAATGTGCTTCATGAGTGTTACTTTCTCATTATTTATAAGTGCAGAAACCTGGAAACAGTCCAGCTAAAAGGAAAAAGATGAACAGCTCTACTTGGATATAATCAAGTTTTAACAGTGTAAAGGCCCATACACAGTATCATTCAAATCGACGATTAGCTGCGCAATTGATCGCAACGATGGGCTGCTATGACGTCATTTTGCATTGAGCGGCCAACTTAATCGTTGCTAGCGATGATGTGATGGACTTTCAACATGTTGAACTCTAACACCGATGATCGCAACTGTTAGCATCTTGATTGGCTGTTTGTTGACCGCATCGGATCCAATTTCAACAGTTGGGAAGATTGGTGTCAATTCAGGTAAGATTTAAAAAAGATAAGTTTTTGTGAGTTTCTAGCCCGCAGTTCCTAACTCATTTGCGGAATGTTATACAAATGTTGCACAAATGGTATAAAAGTTACAAAACTATTTTCTTCTGTCCATGGTACTACTGATTACATATTTTCGCCAACACAGCTGCACATTTTTCAAACTGACTAGAACTCGTGGGCTATGATCTCACAAATAGTTATCTTTTTTAAATCTTACCGTCAATATATATTCCCAGGCATGGGCGAAGAACTACGCTCTGATGAATTGCATAATCAGATAATTAAAAGATAACAAAAAGACCCGCCATATCACCAATTTCTAATTGATTGCTGGTTAGCGATCATCTACATGTCCTACAGCTAATCGCTCATAGTGTGTACACCTTATCGTCGGTGATGACGTAAAAATAGCTAATCGCTTTCAGTCCATCCCACAGCTGAACGTTGATTTGAGCGATAGTGTGTACAGGCCTTTACTGCAATAAGTAATACAGTCATTCCAATGAATATTAGCCTACTTTTAAACAGTAGCTACTGTCTAGTACAGTCATACTTTTACATACAACTTGATTCATTTTGGTGTTCGGTTCGTTTATCTGATCAGTTGTATGTTTTCCTCTTATGTTGAAACTGTTGTATGATAAAACAAGTACTCTTATAAGAAAATGTTTTATTTTGTCCGAACGCTTTCAAAACTTAATGCCATGATACCGGTAAATACATCAAGAAAGCATGCAAGGTTAAAGCAGGTAAAAATATCTACTCATATAGTGTGTTACAGACTTGGTAATGTTCATAGACCACTATTAATACGCCATCATGTCAAACATGTGTCAATCAACTGGATGACACCTGTATTGACATGCTATTATAAAGTTTTACTTACTTCCTAGTAATAACTATACAAACGTTTTTAGAAACGGAGTTTAAAATAAATTACATACTTGAAGTTCTACTGTGCTGTCTAAACTCAAGTCTTTGACAGCAATCTGAGTCTCAATCACTTCTGATAGAAACAAAGCTTCCGTAGCCTCCAGAAAACGTTTGATTTACTGTAGGAATAACTCTCAACTGTAGCATCAACTTCAGTTACTAAAGTCAGCTGCTGCCATATTTTCCAGCGCCATCTTACTTCTGACCATCAGCTTTACGAAATTGCACCGATAATGTTCTAGGAGACATCCATATAGACAAACAACTAATTTAATTAATAAGCAAATCATATAATTTTAAAATTTTAGAGTTTAAAGCATTGTCTACATACTATAAAAATCTGCAACATTAACAAAAGTTGCAACCTCATGTTCGCTCTAAATTTTCAGCCATTTAACAAGAACTTTTAACACTTCTTTGCAATTTGTACCATAAAATACACTCTTAGTTATAATAAGATTGATGTCTGGTTTGAAGACAGGGTTAGGGGTTACGATGAAAAATTTGTTTTGTAAAGGAGTCGATCCCCTGACATTCAGCTTAATAGACTGACAGCTTAGAACCATCCCTAGACAGCTGCCTTTCAGGTACGGTGATCCCTCGCTTATCACAGGAGTTCCATTTAAAAAATAACTCGTGATAAGTGAAATCCGTGAAGTAGTCAGCTTTATTTTTTTATTGTTTTACAATGCGATACTGTAGGCAACTATAAAATGACACCAAAAATCAAAACCTGTTTAACGGCCCAAAATTTGTTTAAAAAAACCTAACTTAATACTGGTAATTAGTACTGCTGCTGTCATAGTTCTATTATTTTCCTCCATTATGAAACAAACCAAAGATTCATTTATTCCATAATGGGGCTTTACAGCCGCATAGCTTTTACCTTCCTTTAGCATGTCCAGAAGTATAACTTTTTCTGTAAAAGTTAGCATCTTCCTCGGCCTCTTTGGCACGTCCAGAGGCCCTTTTTTCGGTGCAAAACATTTCTTTGACATTGTGGGGTTTTTATGGAGAAAATTTGCATACGTTAATTAAACAGAATGTACAGAAACGAAAACTGTTGACAAGTGAAAGAACAATACAGCACAGCAACATTGTTTTACTTCTAGACAACATTAAAGTCCCCGAGTCAATCAAGATTTAGAGCACAATGCACTGTAAAGAAATCTGTAAAGCTGCGAAAAATGAAGCGCGATATAGCGATGGATCATTGTTCTCAGAATCTAGAAATTGTGCAAAAATGTATTTCCTGTGCTTTATAATAGAAAAGTTAACAGAAATAATAAAGATTAAGTTTGACAAAAAGACCATTTATTGATAATTTCTCATGTCACACGTGACACTATTTCACGGCACACCAGACTAACAGAATACTAAAATCTCACAATATATGTTAAGCAGATAATAGCTAGGATGTACGCGTTTATGATATAATTAAACAGACTTTAGTCTTATATACTTATCAAACATGTCAAAGTTTTATGCTACTTGCATGGATATTTTTTAAAAGAATAAACCCAACATCGCAGGAAGTTTAAAAAGCAGGCTTTTTGATTTGTAGGCGAAACTCTAACTGTCATTATATTACTCAGGTAGAGACAGGCTCAACATAGTTCAAGAGATCATATAAGCCCAAACCACTTTGAAGTGCAAAGCATGTTAAGCATGCTGGTTATCCTAAAAGTAAATAATAAGACAAAACAGCTGACTTACCGTACCTGAGTGAGTTCTGTCTAAATAGCTTGGTTCGTTGGATTGAAATGATATTGCGTCTAACTTATACCTTATATGGTTCTTTCAACAGTGAGCAGCGCTAGATGAGTGTGAAGCCAATGTATTGAACCGCTTGCCTTCTGTTACATAATCATTTGTTTCCTTAAGTAGCTATAAGCTAAAGCTTTTAACTATTCTCTTGTTAGCTGGCAGCCAAATAGTGCTGACCTCGTAATGGTTTTGTAATTTAATTTCTCTCTGTCAATACTGAGAAATAGCATTGCTACCTCAAGCCAAACTCTTACTAGCCATTTTTTCCTACACGTAGAGACCACCATAGAAAGTTTACCAAGTTGACATTGAAACTGGAGCCTCAAGTTCTGATCATAATATATGTAGATGTTTGCTTCTAAAGACTGTCTCATGCTACTAACTGGTCATGCTAGGTTATCCTAGCTGCCCAAATAATAACATTGAACTGTATTTGATTCCTTGCAAGATGGACCGACCAAAATACAAACTCATGACTTTGGAAATAGTTTATTGAACTTACATTAACAATATATACCATTTTAATTTATTTCAATGAAAAAACTTTATTCTCCCCTAAATTTGCTTACTCTTTTTTCAACAAACCATTTACTTCTGTCATTGGGTACATGATTGATTACTTCTCGTAACATCATAAGTTACATAACACCGTAAGTTACTGTGCAATATAAAATGTAAGTTACTTCTTGTAAGTTACATACTATAAATACCAGCCTATCTGATGATGCTATTTCTCTACATTAAATTATTTGCCTTTGAATATGTTCTATATCAAACACTATCTACCTAAAACGGTTAAACATTTCTTTAAACAATACTTCAAAGATATTTATATTTCAGGGTATTTTGTCTGTGAATGTGTTCACTTTGAGACCTAGATTTGTAAAACATTTCTATTGAATGAGATTTTTTGCGATAACTTCTTTTTATGTAACAATAGTTAAAGGTTGACTTGCAACAAAATTCACATTACTGTTATTTGGTATCAAAAGAGTTAACATGTCTTAATCTGTTGTGTTGTAGGTGCCAAATATGTGGAAATGTGACTACAAACTCCTAAAAGCTCAAAAACGAAAAGCCGCCGTAGATTGGAATCTGTTTATTTATCTGACGTATTCATTACAGTTCAGTTATTGTCTTGTCACATGATGTTCTCATGTGAATTGAAAAGCCACTAAAAAGCTCAATATAAAACTCCTCGTAGCACTAGTTTATGACAAACACTTCAGGTTTTACCAAAGACCCCGTATCAAATATAGATGCTCACTACTTTACAGTTTTGTTGCGGCTTGATCAAATCGTCAAGTCGTAATCTGATCATGTGACCCAATACTTCGCAAATAATTTTTGCAGCACTTTTCGATTATCACAGGTGACCAACAGGCTCGTCTTGATTATCAGACAATGATATGTACTCCTTCGAGGTAAGGTTAAAAAATTAAATGATTTTTTACGGTAAGTTATAAGATATCACTGCTAAAAGTGACAGCATTACAATGACAATAAAATAGACGCGTAAGAACAATAGACATTGTTTTATTGAATGCGTGAAGTATAGTTGTGAAAATATTTCAACGAATAAGCTTGCATGAAAGTGTAAAGAGAAACCATCTACCACAACTACGTCACATTTGAGCCGTTTTGGAAAAAGAATCCAAAATACGGCGGCCTTTGTGGCTGCGATTAACTGTTCATTTTTTAGCTTTTAAGAGCTTGTGATCACATTCCCACATATTTTGCACCTACAATACAACAGAGTAAGACATGGTGAATCTTTTGATACCAAATAGCTGTAATGTGAATTTTGTTGCAAGTCAACCTTTAAGATAACAATTGGTGTATAATTTTTTCAATTATGACTATACAAGGTGTGTTACCCTACGAAAACAGCTTACACCTGTTTCAATCTCAAAGTCATTGTTGGACAGAAGTTTGTTCAACCCATAACTTATGAAATGACATACAATGACAGCTACTATAATTCATTAACATAAGGCTTACTAAGTCATGTATAAGAGCTAAGGTGGAGTTGTTTTATCCTTCATTTGTCAAGCCCCTATGTCCAATGATTAGTTGAATTTGGATGTATTAAATTATCTTTCATTTACCAGCCATCTATAAGTAAAATTCTGATAAAATGGTTAGCTTCACAATAGAGCATTTTTAAATAGCCCAATGAAAGTCTCCAACTAAAAAACAGCTCTATAGCAGATATGCAACACTTAAATAAAACAGAGTGCAGTAACAAAACTGAATCTTAAAAGGGGTGGATTTAAAATTAAACGGCTGTAGCCCTTATGCTGCACATCTTGCAACCAAAGCTCAAAAATTTGGAAAGTAAAACCTTGCTGATCCCCAAACTTATCTATTCGGGCTCTTGTTCTCCATGTAGTTAACCTATTTATTATTTACAGCTATTCTCTGCGCTGCCGTTAAAACTCTAATCTTTGCTACCGTGTCCTGCTAAAAGATACTGATTTGTAATCTCAACAATCGGACTACTTTGGGTGCGAAAGTAGCTGAGTTTAGGGCTATGTACACCAGCTGATGATATGGCAAATTGTGACAAAATCTTGATTGGTCAATACATATCGAAAAACTTTTATTTTCAGCCAAGTGAACTTCAGTTTGAACTTTTTCAACTTGCAAATGACTGTTCGGTTGTGACAAGCAATCAGTTCTGATTGAAATCAGTTCCATTTCCTCATGCAAAACAAGCTAGCTTGTGCTAACAACCAATAAGAATGAGCACATTGGCAGGCATGTCAATCAACGGCGTAAACCGGTTGGTGTGCTGATTTGCCATGTGAATGAGCAGCTAGAAAAATCAAACCAAAGCTAATAGCAGATTATGAGCTATAATACACACGGCTTAGGATCTCTATTTGATATTCTGCTGAATGGTATCAGGGCAAGTACACGAGTGAGAAGGGTCCACTGGACACATTCTCAACGTAGATCTTTCTAATTGAACAATGACGAATGGATAAATGCGTGATTAGGACAAGCGTATGATTAGGCCAAGTACCTAACAACCAAATGCACGATGGACATCGGACATCCTCCCAAATGAACAGTAACCAAGGAACGCACATGTAAAGCATTTGCCTGACTATAAGAATAACTGGACTACAAAGAAATTTATTGTAAATTAAACTACTTGCGTATTTACCTGCCTACATACACCACTAATCTCTTACTTCAATGATAAGATCTACTAACTTTTGAAAAAAACTTTCAAGCGCCTATGAAATTTATTAAAAGTCAGTGGTAGATTGAATTTTGCTCTAACAGTCACATACATATGTTAAAAACAAGGAATTGCCATATGGAATCACGCTTTATAAGTGTGAACACTGCGTACACATCAAGTGCAAAGCTAAAATTACTTTGTATGGTGATCATATAACAAACCAAATGCACAGACAGACTAGCACTCCAAATATTATTTAGCGAAATCTTCTATCTTTATGCGATGAGGTGAAGGTACAAGGAATATTACATTTTTTAGTTTAATTTTTCCTTCTAGGTCTGTTACCTTTTTTATGCATAACTTTCTTGTTATAAACAAATAAATAAATAAGGCTCGCTTTAATCATAAATAAAAAGATCAAATTGTTTTTATTTCTGTATAATTATACTCTGTTAACGTTTACAAGGACAAAAAAATGAAAGAAGTGCATATCAAGTCCTTAACACTTTCACTGCCGTAGACGCATAAATGTGTTTTCGTGGGACCACTGCTGTAGAAGCATTATTGCGACTTTCCCAACAATTGCGTAGTTACCAAATTTTATTATTCGTTGACAACATAACCCACGATCTTTAAAACTCTTATGAACTTTACAGTGTTGTCCGAAGTTTTGTCTATAAAATTAGCCTAAGCTAACGAAGCAACTTTAAACTTTTGTTTGAGAATTTCTAATTTCAAAACGAACATGTTTTTTGTGTGAGTTCATTAATTACCACGCGCATGTCAGAAAACAGGTAATTAGTTATGTTGATGACATAGTCAATTCAGATTCACATTTTTGTAATTATACAGATAATTAAATCAGCAACACTGTCTCTGATAGTGATGAAAGTAATAATTTTGTAAGAGTAAGGAACATCATGGAAGATCATTTTAGCTTCGCATCGATCGTAGCTTCACATAGCTTTACCATCACACAAATTATAGATCCATTGAATTTTTGCATAGCAATATTGGTTAAAATGTTGGCAAATTAAAATATGTAACAAAAATGTTCTGGATAGAGATTGATATTGGAAAAAAATACTGTTTACATATCACGAAACAATATCGACAATTTTCGGTAAAATGGCTGGCACTTGGCAGATACCCGAACTTATACATGGTTGGCATCGAAAGGGTTAAAACAGTACATCAAGTAACTGGGCAACCATCCTAATCGCGCACATGTCCAGCAGGCACTGTTTACTCATGCACATGTCCGTCCCAAGAAGCCCGACTGGATATTTGGACAGTAAGGTTTCCAATGTACAAATCATTTTTTAGGCAGTATTGGAGCTGACACTTAAAACTGGCCAAAATTGGTGTGAATTTAATTTGACATACATCTTATTAAACTGTAGGTTGTAAGGGCACAGCTTCTTTGTATGAGGAAAAACGTTTTCCTCTAGTAGAATATCTTCATCAGTGTGAAAATAAGCTTTATAGCTTGTAGCGTTTCACTACATTATCAGACCATGAAAGGTCGGTCAAGCTTCATCATCTAAACCAGCGCATCCCTATTAATTTTCATCTTCGAACCATCTTTTTTGTCCTTTTCATGATGATGGTTTCTTTTCCTTTTCAACATAGAAAGGACTGATGAATCGCCCTTTTCAAGGTTCATCGACTAATGAACCATAAAAGCGACAGTTCATCAGTCGTAGATGAACAATCGTTTTCATCTACGGCTGATGCAGACAGCCTCGCCACCTCCTTGTAATGAATGAAACAAAAAAGCTCCAAGCATATTGTACACAGATATTTGTAATTTATAAAAAACAATATGTTATTGAAAAATCAATCTAAGAAGAGTCTAACCTTTTCACACAGCAACATATAAAATCAACTCACTTTATGATAATTGACATTTTATGCCTCTTTTTGCTATGATCTGACTAAAGGTGCGTGCACCCAGAATCAGGGAGCCCTGATCTAAACCCAGTAACGATACTACAGAAATAAGAAAGAAATCGAAGTATTTCAAATAAATTTTGACAATTTATTACATATTTTGTATAAAATAGAAGAAAAATAGAGCTCTACCTAATGGATAAGTTAAACCTAGGCTAAATCTAGCAAGACATCAAGTGAACAGAAGCATATTACCGATGGTGTGCTACAAAGGGTGAGGTAGGTGCTACTTTACATATCGGCGGCATAGAACTAGAAAACATGCGATTCGTAGAGTATACGAAAATAAAAGATTTACTCTCTACAGCCTAAACATCAAGCAAAATCTAGTTTAGTCCAGGTGGCTGACTGAAACCCTCAGTCATAGAATAGTTAATAGACATAACAGAATCTATGGGTAATATAAATGCTGGGTAGAACACAGAGATGATTATCAGCTAACAATACTGATGATAGGATTGGCAATGCCGAGTATTCCATATGAGCCAAAATCAATCAGACAGAGAACATTGAAAGGGATAAGCAGAAATTCACAGCCAAATATTCACAGAACACTCCGGAAAATCACCGGAATAAAGGTAAGGGCTAAAAAATGCACAATAGCTGCTGGCTAAATTTGATTGATTTAACGATTGGTTAGTAAAGTTAGCCAATCACAGCATACTGCATCAAACGATCACAAATTACGGTACAAACGCATCATCATAAATAAAATTGTGCCGATGAAATTGAAAATGTCATGTAAAGTTGTCTACTCTTGCATTTTCTACTTCGAAAGCATTTTTAATTAGATGCTGTTGACAGTGTGCATTTTGACACCTCGCCGAAGCTAACATCTATGACTTGTCACAAACCAGAAACTACCAACATTGTTGCTCATTTCGGCATCAAATTGTCAGCTCTTAAAGTCCTACCAACTCATGAGATTGTATGCTGTCAGCATAGTGATTATGGTCCGCCATGCTAGTGAGGAGTTAGTCTAGCATACAAACTTAAAGCTAATCATGACTCAGAAATTACTCCATAGGACTTTCTTCGTTCGCATTGACTAGAATGTATAGAATGTGCAGCCGTAGACACTCCGCATGTGTCATACGTACGGTGCGTCAGATGTAGGGCGTGTCAGATGTAGGGCGTGTCAGATGTATGGGGTGTCAGATGTATGGGGTGTCAGATGTAGGGTGCGTCAGATGTAGGGTGCGTCAGATGTACGGCGCGTCAGATGTAGGGCGTGTCAGATGTATGGGGTGTCAGATGTATGGGGTGTAAGATGTAAGACGCGTCAAATGTAGGGCGCGTCAAATGTAGGGCGCGTCAGATGTAGGGCGTGTCAGATGTAAGGCGTGTCAGATGTGGGGCGTATCAGATGTAGGGCGTGACAGATGTAGGGCATGTCAGATGTAGGGCGTGTAAGATATATAGCGCGTCAGATGTAGGGTGCGTCCGATGTAGGGTGCGTCAGATGTAGGACCTGTCAGATGTATGGCGTGTCAGATGTAAGGCGTGTCAGATGTAAGGCGTGTCAGATGTAAGGCGCGTCAGATGTATTGTGCGTCAGATGTATGACGTGTCAGATGTACGGCGTGTCAGATGTAGGGCGTGTCAGATGTAGGGCGTGTAAGATGTAGGGCGTGTCATATGTAGGCGTGTCAGATGTAGGGCGCGTCAGATGTAGGGCGTGTCAGATGTAGGGCACAAGTGATTAAGACTTTGAAACGCAGGAGAGGCAGCATGTGGAATGAGTTTGAATGCGTGAGAGGCTATGATTCTATAGATTATGTTCTAAGGAATTGGAAGCACAGGCATAATAAATAATGGGTGAAGCTAAGCAAGCCCTTACAAAAGATAATCATACAACTTTGCAAGTTGATAGCAATTAGAACTCTGTCCCCAAGTCATTACTCTCCGCACGTTTTGAAAGGATATTAAGAATTTGTTGGAACTTTGATTTACGTTGAGAGCGCTGAGCCAGAGCCCCGCTGTGCCCAAACAATAGCCTTAGATGTAGCTCGACCTTGAACAAGTCTCTGAGATCGGGGCGAAGTGTAAAGTACCTGAGCACTGCTAGTCCCTTGCGACTGTAGTCCGAGGTCTGACTGGCCATCAACCTACAAAAATCAGAGCTTCAGTCTAGAGCAAAACAAACAGGAAATACTTCAACTAAATATCCAATGCAACACTGGAGTTGTGTATTCATGTAGGAATTACGTGTTCATTTAAAGAATTTAAGGCGCCATGACTTGTGAGTCATGCAGCTAGCATTTTTTTGTCTAAATTTTTTTCCAGCTATTTTAATAAATCCCACTTTGTACTTGTGTGTCTGTCTGTTAGTCCACATGAATGCTACGCGTTTCTACATTTTATGGCCAATTCCATCCAAATTTCACACGCATATGCTCCATGCCACTAAAACATTCGGTTTCAATACTTAGCCTGATTCGTGAGAACCAGCCTCTTAAACATCCGCCTGCAGACTATCTGATCGACAATAAAAGAAACCCAGGGCATCGCCGGGCATACCGCCAGTTTTCATGAGCATTGCGTAGGACTGATGGTAGCGTTCTCTGCAAAGGTAACGGCTGCATGGCGATTGATTAAGCTGGTCCATATGAAAAGTGTCAGCAGTTGCTGCTACTAGCATCTGCGCATAAACTAGAAGCGCACTTCTTGTACGTCATTCATTGGCTCCTAAGCAAGGGTAGAATCATACATGATTTGCTAGCTGGTGATACTCATATTCAAAAAAGTGATATAAACTATCGCAGTCAAAGATATACATATTTAAAGTTCTTAGAAGTTAATGAAGAGGGTTGCAGCTGGTCAGCCATCGTTACTTTGGACTACTCGGACTCTACTCAGCTACTCTGAACCAGATTTGTCCAGGTCCAGCTACAGTTACTTAATACCAAAGAGACTACAATGTATAGTATAATTATACAGCTAACTTGAAATTGTGTTTCGCATAATTGTTCCAAAATACCTGGCGAGGTCAAGGTGAGCTAATGATATGACAGGATCATCAATCTCCTCATTATTGTTGCCATCAAGCAGCTCACAGATGGGAGTTATGTAAGGAATGCTGACGTTGTCAAGGGCCAGACTACTAGCTGATTCCGTCAACTCCTACCAAATTACAAAATCATATTGACTTCAATGAACAAAACAAACACGAGTATTAACTACAAGTACAGTAAGTCGTCCCCTTACGACCTATGCGACATACATCCAACCGGTTTTACGACCAATGTGGGAAGGCCAGGCAGCTAAAGGCGAGGCGTAGCGCAAGCCGAAACTGGTTTTTTATGTGCAATCGACGAGGGGTTATGAGCATCGATCAATCGTAAGCTGATTCAGATTACCGCAATGACGCTATCAAATAATATGCTACAAAACTGCAAATGTATAAGTTATATAATAATAATCTTATCAAATGCTACAAATATACCTTCAAGAACAAATGACATAAACAAACCATATTTATATTACATTCAGGAACAAAAATTAACTTTTTAAAACAAAAATTAACATTTTTAAAATGATATTAACACTGTTTGCTCGACCAGTTACGTTCTGACTGTTGCTCTTGTTTGGAACCATTTCATATTCTTCTGGCTGTTCAATACCCTCCACAGTGTCTTCCGACCGCAACTCCTCGCGTCTCACCCTAACTCCTTGCATTTATTGCGCAAATAAAGAGAAATCATGTGTAATCAAAACAGTTCAAAATTTAAGCCTCAAATACGTAGTAACACAGATTCCATCGTAAACGCAAAAACTCTTTTCACATACATCGAAGTATCAAGACTGTGTTAAAAAAGAAACTACTACTAGCCTGATAGGCCTACAGTTATTAATTATTTATATGGTTTTGCATTCAAAGTTTTAAGTAACACTATATAAAATCGATTTGCGTCTAAATCATCTTACGACTGGCCGGAACCAAAGGCGACCGTAAGTCGATGATGACCTGTATGACCTTACGACTCCCATACTCACTATGTTTCCATGACACGCACGATGCGCAAATTTGAGCCAATCCATAAGTTAACCGCATCATGGAAACAGCATAAATCCGCAAGCTAGGTGAGTTTTGAGTGCAAAACTTTCTTGAATCTATTATGCTTGTGAATAATGGAAACAGCACTTGCGAATGATACGAATTAAAATACTGCGCCAGCTATTCAATTTTAAACATTGTCAATGATACGTTTTCTTGATCGAGTTTCACGTATTTGCGTTGCTAACACGTGTGTCGCTAATTATCAACTTATAGCGTACAATTCCTTAACTTTTTTCGACAAGGCGCCGGAGTTGATTCGCATCATGTGAATATCCATAAAAAACACTTCATTCGCACAGTGAAGCAACCTGCGCACAACTCCAAATTCGAATGATGCGCTTCATGTTTGTCATGGAAACATATAGTGACTATCATCCCCTTGAAATGAATGATTTTATTCAGCCTACCGGTATAGTAATGGTTGATAGCTTATTTGTGAATTGAATCTAAAGCCTCTTCTGATTCGACAATTTGTAACTCCATCCACAATACATGTAAAGGACAGCCTTTTATATTGGACTAACCCTTATATTTAACTTAGTTAATTTATGCCTTAACGAAGCTAACAATGCTGAGTCAATGCGTGTGAGTGGTGCAGTGAAACTATTTGGCTGGGGTGCGTTTTCGTTGTTGCGATGTGTCCGGTCACGGGGCGGTATCGGCCGATAGTTTTAGTGCCGTTTTCTCAGTTAGTCATGCAGAACGGCTTAGGATTACCTACGCTTTTCATCTAGTGCAGATCAGTTGGTCACACCGGTCTCTGTAGTTTGGTTGAGTTAAAATACTGTGTATTGGACAACTATACCACTCTATTCTTAAGTACAAGGTATTTACCATTTAATATTTATCCAATTTTTGATTTTGTCGTTTTTCTTTTAACCAACTTGAATTATTTGTGTATTAATATTTCTTAAACTCTGTTTTCTTTATTAGTTAGAAACCACTACGGCGAGACAACTCATACATGATTATAAACTAACATAAACCTAGCCGTACCAGAACATTAAAGGGCAAAAGGTAATTACTAATCATTTTTTTATAAACGTATTTCTTATCACATTCTTGCTGATTTTACGTATTTTACTCTTAACATTACGACTTTTATTTTAGCTTTCACGGTGCATACCGAGAACTGGCACGCATAATAAAATAACCTATTCAACCTCAAAGAATTGTGTCTAGTCCTATTGCACCTGTAGACGCACACCCTTAGACATAACCTGGTAAAGCTACAATACAAAACAATCCACATTAGTCAAGAATTTAACCGAGCTCAACATTTTGGTTGGTAACATTTTACACCAATTTTTACATACGAGTTCCATCAGTTTCCTGAAAGTTTGTGTGGACCAGACACATGATTCCTGAAGGGAGACTAGAGACATGTATAAGGTCAACCTTGTTATAATAGTGTACTATCTACTTGCTGAACATTCCAATCAAATGATTTTAAAAGTATTGAATTATACAAGCTTTCACACCATGACTACTCGCTAGAGTTGTGTTTCCTCTGAGAGAGCTGGAATGACTACTAGCCTGTTTACATTTTAAATCTGTTTTTACAAAGACTTTCCACCAAACCAACTCAAACTCCGACTACAAAATAGGTTAACTCTTTTAGCCAATGAAATAGAACATTAATATCCATTCCATTTGCTTGTACTTTCTGCACTACTAACATTGCGGCATATGTGGGTCAACTCCATATTGTACTTCATCAATTACAGCCATCGAATATGGACAAATATGATATGCAGTCTATCACCGGTCTTACATCAGCGACTGGGACCTAGACATTTTTTCACCTGTTTTTCACTTTATACCAAATAGACTTTGTTGGCATGGAAGCAAATGAAATAAATTGTCCCGGTGTAAATGCATCTTTAGTTTGATAGAATTGTCTGTCCTTGTTCTTATAATAATTACAAAGAGAAGACATTTCCAAATTTCATAGATGCCTATAAATATAGAGATTTGGCTCTATACTCACAGCCAGTTCATCAAAATACTACCCGCTTTTGCTAAGAACTTATTCATTGAGTAACCAAAAAGCTGGTAGTAAATTTGCCTATCAACCCCTGAAGTAAGCTAATGATATTTTACAAGGTGGATGATGCAGTGTATTTAGTAAGACCTAGTAAGTGATTTCAACTAGCTGATACTACACTCAGGGCAGTATCCACCTGTTTGAAAATGGTACTGCGAGGAGAGTCCAAGAGGGGTACCGAGCGCCCTCTTGGTGAGGGAGGGAAGGGGGGTCCGATGGTTCTCCCCCGGGAAAATCTTTAGTGTAACTAGTCAAAATGGTGCAAATGTAGCACACTTGACATTATAATCCAGTTTTCTAAATATAAAACTGTTTGAGATTGTCTTTAACAACGCTTATTAAAAATATGTGAATGAGAACTGCTAAATGGGTTGGCCATACCTAGCATGAGGTAGAATTATCACCGGATACAACGCTGAATGGTGTAGGAGACGAGTAGTCTCCTTTGAAATAATTTCATTAAATAATATTGTAAAGTTAAAAAGTAAAATTAATAGAGCACCATGTTAAAAATAATGCACTTATACTATAGTCTATAATACTGAGCAAGTAGTAGTAGATTTAAGTTTGAGCTATGCATGTCACATGCATAGCTCAAACTTAAATTTATTTCTATGAACAAAATATTTTGTACATAAGCATTCATTTACATATCTACTAGTACAAAAAATACAACCATGTACAATTGTCTCTGTATGAAATCCTAGGAAACATTCTTTTCGGTAGAGTCCAACGCTATAACGTTGCCGTGCGAGCTACCATAACGATCGTTTTTCTCTGTATATTCCAAGTATAAGTCTAAAAATTTTACATCACTTCCATCATCTGAATTATTGTTATTCTAAAATCACTTACAATCGGAGATCAAATAATATTTTATTTTACCGTTTTGAAAGTTGAGCCGATGTTGACTGGTATTTCCAGCTTTTATTCGTTTCCAAGGAGGCGCCATTTCTTTAGCACAAAGCAACGCCTATCAGATAATCGTTTCATATCTTAATTTATCGACTAATATCTTGTTGATGATATTTAAAACTTACTAGCATTCATATCCTTTGTTTAACGTTACGAGACAGTAGCTTTATAAACGTCTACCGAAAGCGACATAAATGCCGTTTCCCCACGCAACTGATAAACAACATTATGGTCATTTACCCAGCCAAATTGTTAAAATCAAGCAAAAGTGACGTGAATTCCGGGATTTTGAGCCTCAAAAAATGGTACTGCCATGGCAGTAGCTGCAGTATAGGAGGATACGGCCCTGACTACACTACCTTGTACGATGTAAGCAACTTGGTCTTCCATTGGTTGAGAAGAACAGGCTCACAGCGTTCTAGAATATTCCAAGTCATTTTCAACCGGTCGACCTGAAAGGAAAGACAAAAACCGCATTAGTTCTCTCTGCACTGCTGCTATCTAGAGTGGCCATATGTATATATAAGGTAGGATATCACAGATAAAAACAACCACATTAAACTATAACTGACTCGAACAGCTTTCATGGTTTTTTTAGGCAAATCAGACATGCCGATTCCGATTTTGTACTGAAAATAAGCCGGTCCACTAACTTTCAAGTCATGAAGGTTTTTTTACAGCGTTTCAAAAACATCTCGAAAACAACACAACTAACACAACAAGCTCCACCCATAAATACATGACGTCTGCTAGCTTTTTAGGAACGGCAGTTGGGGATTTTAGTCCGATTTATAATGACAGAGATGTGTGTCTTAAAACCCATTATTATCTAAATTCAGTCTTCAAAATAACCTAAATCTTTTTTGAAAGGTAGATAAGCTATTTAACATCGCTCGTAGCTTGTTACTGGATGTTTAATAGGCTGAACGCCAAGAAAAAGGAGCTCAAAATATCGTGATTTCATCACAAACTAGCGTTGTTATCACGCATTTTTAAGCTCAATTTTCTCGGCGTTCAATTTTTGTCTATTTTAATCTTCAAATATCTTGACAATGAGATCGCCCAAAAACAACAAACAAACATAGTATCAACCGATAGATAAAAATCAATACTTTCTGTTAAAATCAACTAAAATTTGACGCAATCACATTTTTAAAGCTGAACTTACACACAAAATTTTAGTACATTTATCAGAAAGTCTCTGTGAGTATTGTCTGAAAGTATTTGGGATCGCTTTTGATTTTTGAGATAATCAGAGTGCCACAATGTTTTAAGATTAAAATCGACAAAACTTTATCCCAGTTAAACCGCTCAGATTCAAGAAAGTGCCCTTTATGTCTATAATTGCAAAGAGACAGACAGACTAGAGACGTGTAATGCTGTGCTGATCCTTGAACACAATAGCCGATATCAAATATTGCAACGATAAAAACTAGCGACATCGTTTTGCACATATTTTCCTTCTGAGCATTTCAACGGCGATCAAATTTGTGGAATTTAATCTTGAATTATAGTCTACTTTATTAATCTATTTTATAGATAAACTTTGCCTATATGTGTAGACTATTAGTTGAAAGAATCTTGCAGATAGAAAAATGTCGATGCTTATGACTGAATCTAGTGAAACTGCGTAAGCTTATCGTTGAGAAGCATAATACAACATTGATTGCAATCATGCTAAAAACAGAAACTACTAAAGAGATACATATGCAAAACATATCTTCTATTAAATATAAAATATAGATAATAAGTATCATATTGCTGAAAAGAAATGCAAATAGGGAATTAACAGTCTTCTTTTAACAGCCTTTGATAGCATATTGTTTAAATAGAAAAAATTTTTTTTTAATAACAATATAATACATTGTCATAAAGCTAATGTAGGTTGTCTTTACAAACAACACATAATATTATTTATTATATCTTAGTATATACAATATAGTAGGCCTATTATAGTAGTGTATAAATAGTATTTACAACATAAAATAATGTCGAGAACACAACAAATTATGTTTGTAATAATTAAAGTTGATTGAATTTGCGTTTTTACATGAACTTTTATAAATCTGTATCGTGCATGTATCTGTACATGTATCTGTACATGTATCGTGCATGTATCTGTACATGTATATAGACTGTATCGTGCATGTATCTGTACATGTATATAGACTGTATCGTGCATGTATCTGTACATGTATATAGACTGTATCGTGCATGTATCTGTACATGTATATAGACTGTATCGTGCATGTATCTGTACATGTATATAGACTGTATCGTGCATGTATCTGTACATGTATATAGACTGTATCATGCATGTATCTGTACATGTATATAGACTGTATCGTGCATGTATCTGTACCATGTATATAGACTGATAAATTTTCATAGGAAAGTCTATCATATATTCCTTCAACCCAAACTCTTATAAATTTCTGTTATACTGTTAGCAGAACTGAAAGTCTGATAACAGAGCTGCAATGTGAAACGGCTTTAATAAGCATCGGCAATTACATATTTGGCTTCCATAACAGTGGTGTTAACATGTAACAGGATGTTGGTACAAGCATATCTAAGAGTGAAGCTGTCTTTAGTTGATATCCTAAGGACTAGTATTTTTCCATCTAATATCGTGATCTTAATTATAATTACGTATAATTAAAATATAATATTTATTTATTTAGTCAATTCTGGTATTACCTAGCGACTTCCGAAGTTGAAAAGTTGAAGTTAAGAGCAGCGCTGGAACTGCTTCCAATATCTTTTGCTCAGATTTGCAAAAACCTTTTACAGCAAAACAAGTTGATGGAAAACCATAATGAGTAACTTTAAGACATTCTCCTTCCCCAACTGAGTTTGCGCGAGTTGAAAGCGAAACCCCAAACTATCCCAACATGCACAGAGATTTAACACAAAGGTAAAGCACATTAGCGAAATATTTCTAAATTGGCATTTTTTGTCAATCGTAGAATGCAGAATATTCGCTGACAATATTCCCAGAGATTAAAGCGAGTAAAGAACCTAAAATAATACTTGTTGAGTTTTTTAAACTTCCTAATAATGAGCTATGCCAGATAAAGTATTAAGCAACCGGAACATTCTCCAATGTTTTTTTTTTAATTCCAGAAGTTCCCTTTTCAAATATTTGCATTTTTGCATTCTGGATTACGGAATGTTCTAGGTCAGAATGCTACTCTGGCACATCTGTATGTATATAGTGCGACTCGATTCATAAATTACTCCATACAATGAGCTTCAAATTAATATTAAATAAACAGAATGCATAGAAACAACATCACTGTTAACAATATGTCAAGCACCACAGAGATAAGATTCCTGACTTCTATCAGGATATAGGACCAACCGGGAAGGCAAGCAGGCCGTGCATGATAGCTGCAAAGCTAAACATGTTGCCATGTGACCTGAGAAGTTCTCGGGCTATTAATATCCAATGCTTGACCATCTGTGAACGCTCCATCAAATCGTCAGTGCAAGCGAGGATAGTAACGGACACGATGAAGGACATACAGCAGTGCCTGTAACAATTCAATTTGCTTCAAGGTGCGACAGCAAAAGTCTAGCAACCTGTCAAGGCGACTATAGGAAGAGCTTGTTTAATACATCTGCTTATGGGAACAGCATTTGAAGCCTATAGTGTATGCGCGTTTTAACAGTAGCAACACTTTTTCATATTCAAAAAATCTATAAAACCTTGTATATTATTGAACATCGCCAACTGTAATTATTTTTTAAAATAATACTACTCAGCCTATGCATTAAAGTTTCCTTCTGTCGTGTACTGTAAACAACTTGGGTCTATAGTTTCTTTTCCTAATACAGTGAAAACTCGACCTACCACCTCTTTTTTGACATACGACATGAAATTTTAGCAAAATTTGTTTTATATATGCTAAGTAAGTTTTAGCGAACAACAAGCAAGATTTTTTATAACGCAAGTATTGTAAACAAACACCTAGAGAATGGTGAAAACTCTAAACAAAAATAGTAAAAATATATAAATTAATTCAAACTATATATATCATTTCCCTCATTCACTATAACTCTGAATCTATACATCACCCAACCAGAACTTCAGTTCACCTACTTGTAAAGTAGAAAACCAACAAAAACCTTATTTTTTATGGTAGGTTCACTCGTTTATCTATCGATATATGTAAATCAAACTGTTTGTTGGTTTGTTGGTTTATTTGTATGTCCATTTACAGCGATAAAATATGCATGGTTGCAGCGCTTGCTAGCATTAGGAACAAAAACCTGCTTCACACTGGAAATGAACACTGAAACACCAGATCTGCGGACAAGCGCGCTAATCACTACGCTGCCATCTTGCCATAAACTATACTATACCTAGGTGAATGCCCGGCGCTGGTAATAGAAGTCTTTGCACAGAAAAATTATTTTTATTTAACGTATAACAACAGTTACAGTTCTAATTTTCAAACTTCATACCATGAGAAAAGGGTTTTGTGCAGTTTAATTAAGAGAGAAAATAAAAACGACTGTAAAGGTTTGGTCAAATGTCGACAAGATAGGAATAATAACCAAACAAATTCAACTGTGTCATGTAGGACTCCAGTCCTTTCAGTAACTATTGACATCTAATAACCCCTTAATAGAGGTACCGTGACCAATATTACCTCTCGATAGCGGCCTCTCGAAAGTGTTGACCTTGAGGTAAAGTCATTGCTTCTATTCCACTAAAGATACCAGCACCAAGGCTATGTGTTTTTATGACCTTGAGAAGGTGAAGGTCGAGATAGGTGATGTGCTGGGAGATGAGCTGGTGATTGACCTAAAATGCATGAAGAACAGTGCAGAGATTGACAAGTATAAGTACTTTTGACATAAACAGAAAGGGTCTGACAGGTGCGTGACACAGAGAAGCAGCACCCAGATAAATGCGATTTTATTACCACTATTACATGGGCTACTCAGAAATGTGCCAAAGAACAAATTACCGCCAGACTCGGAATTCGTGAAACTTTATACGGGAATACCCCGTGATGGGCAGGGACTGTCCAATACAATCTTTACATTGATAAGAGCAGCCTCCACAGGTGGAGATTGGGAAACCAATTGCATCATACGAAATTCAAAGTCGTGACATTCAACCTAGTAGCCCAACCTTCCAGCACCTGCGCCCATCGACTGCTCTCCGACATTCCAGAATAATTGTGCACATAGCTATTCTTTGTGCTTTATCGGCACACCTGATGATCTTTCACAGCACACTAGACTGCTAAGGTGTTAGTAATAAAACTATCCACAAAGCGAAAGCACTAGAGAGACTTTTGCCTGCATTAAAAGTCAAGCAGCCCGGTTATTATCAGTTTGTTACACGTTGTGCAATGGTGCAAGTTCTCACACAATTAACATTTTAAACATTTCATCCCGAGTTTGAGAATGAAGTTTATGTTAAGTACTGCTCGAGTCTCAATTACTACTCACTAAAACCAGGCCCGTATTCCTGGGGCGGCTGGCCGGCTGAGCCGCCCCAACTTTTTAGAAAAACAGTTAAACTCGGATAACTCGCCCTCAAATAAAATGTAAAAATTAATTTTATCTCGAACAATTGGTTAATTCGAACGGATTTGTTTTATTTGGTCCGTTCCCACGCAATGATTAATTGCTTTAGATAACTCGACCTCAACATCATTTACTCAAACAGTTATTTGCCCAATGGCTGCCAAGACGGCTGTTATCACTTTAGAACATCACTTTATTCCAAGCCATAGAGATAAACATCAACTTTTAGTAGTTCTTAGGCGTCATTATTATCATCATCGGCTCAATATTCTTGTTAACGATTTTTATAAAGGTTTGCAAAAGGTCAAGTTTTACCAAACATCTGCTTGGCAATGGCCCATCGAAAGCGTAGAAACTTTCGGATGGACTTAAAGTGAAATCGGCAAAATTGATCTTTGTTAAAACGCTCAAAAGAAAAAGATGTTATTTTTCTGAGCGTTGTAACTGCGGTCAAGTGTAGCCTATTTTAATCTGAAAACGTCCTGGCAGTCCCATCACCTAAAACAAACAAATCTCAAATAATAGAATATTTACACTTTCTGATAAAAATTTTTAAAACTACATGATAGGCCCAGTTGAGGCCCTACATGAAAGAAACCTGTTGGGGGACTTACATCGCCCCCCTCCAAACCCCCAGATGTGTATAACTAGTCGCCTAACATTTGCCGCCCCAACTTGCAACCAGGGAATACAGGCCTGACTAAAATGAAACTACTAGTTATAACATCATACTAGTAGGTTGCACGGAGCTCAGTACTCCTCTGGGCTACACACAAACTCTCAGTACTCCTCTGGGCTACACACAAACTCTCAGTACTCCTCTGGGCTACACACAAACTCTCAGTACTCCTCTGGGCTACACACAAACTCTCAGTACTCCTCTGGGCTACACACAAACTCTCAGTACTCCTCTGGGCTACACACAAACTCTCAGTACTCCTCTGGGCTACACACAAACTCTCAGTACTCCTCTGGGCTACACACAAACATATGTGCTAAACTCTCAGTACTCCTCTGGGTTACACACAAACATATGTACTCAACTCTTGAATTGAGCTAGATTTTCATACCTGGCTCAACTTGACAGTAACAATTACGTCGAGCCTGAATTAAGTTTCAACTGAAGGATCTTGAACTTACAGTTGGATGACAGAATCTTTGCTAAGTTATTTAATGTTATTCCTGTTATGTTATGGTACAACTGGTACATGTAACTAACAAATCATATTTTTGTAATTATGAAATTATAAATTTTCTGTATTTTTTTTATGCTTTGCCCATAATAGACAATTTGTGTTGTAACACGCAGTCTTAGATTGGAATCTACAAAAGTAAACGTACGGCACTATACCAAGTACAGATGAATTTTAGAGCTGATAGAGATGGCAGTTTAACATACGATCAACTCCCGACCAATCTAACAGATTCAGATGAGGTCAGAGTTGACTACCTGATTACAGCTAGAATACAAAGCTTAAAAGATTTTTTGAAAATTGGTATATTTCTACCAAAAAACTTATTTTGAAAGTTTTGAAAAAGTTATACAAAAAGCCTATTTTTTAGAGCCAATGTCAATTGTGATCTCAAACAAAGAGAGTTCTTTATGAAGCAGTGATCAGTATAGACACCCATAGATATACCTTCAAAAATTTGCTACATTAGGATATAATAACCCTACATGTAAAATAAATTATATTTTACCTGCAATAAAACTTCCTTCATCCTGTACATGCAGTCTGGGTCAAGAGCTTTATTCTGATTGGTCAATAGCTCAGATTTAAAATTTCCTGCGTCGATGTAATTATGAGGAATAATTGGAATCACAAACTGGTGAATTTCTCTGACTGCGGGTGCAGGAACGTCGTAGTCCTCTCCACCGCCACCCCCTACAATCGTTAAATAATAGTAAAAAATGTCTTCACTAACCATCAGTGGAAAATTTTTTTATAAGCATCGAATCTTAAAGGATCTTTGAAAAAAAAAAAATTCTCTCTGACACTAGTGACTTAAACAAAGGCAGTGAATATACTGAAGCGCTGCTATATGATATAATCATATATGCGAGTATAATCGCTTTTAAACCTTTTATGCTGAAATTTAGAATGAAAAAGGGAGCATTATAATTGGGTAATTACGGTATATTAATGTATCTTATAATAAAGAAGTCACTAAATGCATTGTAACTTTTATTTCAGAGAGCCATCTTCCAGCTTTGTCATTTTAATCTATAATTAATTTATTTTTGAAGATCAGAATTCCTCATTTAAAATGATTCACAACAAACAAGAGCTCTCCCAACAATGTATTGTACTGTATAGCAATAATACTAAAACAACTTCACTGATTTTCTATCACAGAACACACATGCACCACACAAACTAGAACTGTCCTTCATGGCGTCTGTATAAATATACCAAAACAGAGTCGTCCGCTCATGACAGAAAAACTATTTTTTTTTCAGGATTTGTTTGAGATTTGTAACATACTGCAGAGTTGCAGGTAACATTGTATTTGTTCAGTAAGGATGTTTTAGATTGTTTTAAACAACAAAACATTTGAAATCTCATAACCCGACATAGCCAACGCATTATGGCTAGAGATGTGCGCATACATGCAACAAATAACTCCTCTCGATAATCTCATTTATCCAACTACAGTTATTATTGTGGTTAATAAAATATTATAATAAATATACCAAATAAAGTAAACTCAAAGTGCTACCGTTATCAATTAATATACATACATATTAATAATTAACATTAATATTACAAATAAATTTATTTATTATTAAGTTCTGCGGTGATTCCACTCTATAGCTGATACAGTCTATGTAAATTAACGAAACAAGTAATCCACTCGGCAACTGCAGTTTATTCAGCTAATCTACAGTTAATCCATCATACAATTAATCTATAGTACATTTAGTTTTAACTGCAGCTAATCCACACTATAGTTAATCAATTCTACGGTGAATTAACACTACCGTTACACTAATCTATAGTTAATGCTAATAAGATGATGCAGAAAGTTAAAATATTTCATTAAGTGAAAAGTCAAAATGCAAATGTAAAATCCTATTGAAAAATAACTTGTGCCTCTACCTCTGTCACTCTGTGCTGCCGTATTAGAACTTTCCAGATCTGACTGAGGCTTTGATTGACCAACAGAAAGTTTGCTCTCCGAGTTTGATGGATCACCTGTTGAAAATGTTCGAAAAGTTAAAAATTTCTGGCGATAACATACAAGACATGTCATTTAACATATTAATACATGTATAGGATAATATCTCCCATGAGTGAGGAAGACAGTTAACATAACCGAGTCTGTTCACTCTTTCTCGGTTGTTAAAAAACTACCAACTTTACCGTAAACCACCAGAAATGTAGCACTAACTGGTTGGAGCTGGGAGCTTACCTTGACAGCCGGTCAGAATAGCAGTCTAAACAGTAGTGAGTCTATTTATTTTTTGCAAGTCCAAGAAAGTACAAATAACGTGTGTCTGTATTCCGAGTGCACCAGCTGTTCACCAAGAGCTGCAGTAGCATACCCACTAGTCACGAGTAGGCGGATCTGATATCCAAATACTGAACACATTACGAGTTTTCCAAAACACTGAACTAGTCAGTTGCAATACGCATATGAAAAATTATATTTGTGCTAGCTTACCGCAAATCTAGCATTTTTCTTAGACATTTGCAATATTTACAGTGGCATGCGAAATAAACTAAACTCTGTTGGAAAATTAAAATTCTCATTTACAACATTGTTACTTATTGTGAATTTAGTCAATAACAATAAATTATATATTAAATTAATCCTCATTTTGTCCTGATTTAAATTAGTTAAACCAAAAAGCTGTAAAATAATGTTATTCAACGTTTATGTAAGCTAAAATCTGAATATTTAATTTTTAAATGTTTGAAGATAACAATCTGTACAGGTATGTTTGAAGATAACAATCTGTACAGGTATGTTTGAAGATAACAATCTGTACAGGTATGTTTGAAGATAACAATCTGTACAGGTATGTTTGAAGATAACAATCTGTACAGGTATGTTTGAAGATAACAATCTGTACAGGTATGTTTGAAGATAACAATCTGTACAGGTATGTTTGAAGATAACAATCTGTACAAGTATGTTTGAAGATAAAAATCTGTACAGGTATGTTTGAATATAACAATCTGTACAGGTATGCTTGAATATAACAATCTGTACAGGTATGTTTGAATATAACAATCTGTACAGGTATGTTTGAAGATAACAATCTGTACAGGTATGTTTGAATATAACAATCTGTACAGGTATGTTTGAAGATAACAATCTGTACAGGTATGTTTGAAGATAACAATCTGTACAGGTATGTTTGAAGATAACAATCTGTACAGATATGTTTGAAGATAACAATCTGTACAGGTATGTTTGAAGATAACAATCTGTACAGGTATGTTTGAAGATAACAATCTGTACAGGTATGTTTGAAGATAAAAATCTGTGCAGATATGTTTGATGATAACAATCTGTACAGGTATGTTTGAAAACAACAACCTGTACAGGTATGTTTGAAGACAACAATCTGTACAGGTATGCTTGAAGATAACAATCTGTACAGGTATGATAACACCACATACAACTTTATTTGCTTATTTCAAGTCATGTACATGTATACGACTTGAAATAATAAAATTATTCTGTATGCATTTGCTCAAACATCCACATACATATGAATTAAATTGTCCTGCTTCATATATTAAAGTCCTTTTATGATCAAATATTCCAGTAAAAATGCCTTTTAATTTATTTGGAAAACCCAAAATCCACCGATAAGCCTTTAATAATAAACTCTGCAGGTAACTCTGCAGGTAATTACACAGCAATGAAGCAAACAAGCTACTGCAGTATGCACAATTTTTAAGAGCGATGCAGATGTGTCAAATTTTTTAATTAGGAAACAACCAATAAGAAGAGGGTTTTCCTGTTCCCATACCTTAAACACAGGTGAAAAAAGTGTAAAACAGGCAATGGATAGCAGGGATATGGATGCATGAGATATGGATACTTGTAGGAGCCAGTAACAAGCACCGAGAAATGACTGGATGAAGTGATACAAGCAAGTAGTACCACTCAAACCACTAGCATATACCTGGCATTCGTTTCACTTCATCATAGTCGGAGTAATCCGCTCCGTCATCATATAAAGCTTGGTTTCTTATTGCGACTACACGGTGAGCGGATGTATTGTTACGGGTGACTTTTAACTCCCCTGACCTGTGTGGGAGCTGACCCGAGGCTAGCCGGTTGAGCTCTCCTTCTGAACCTAAAACATCATTGATCAAAAATACTTGACAGCCCATGCCCCGGTCACTACCTCAGGTACTTCACAGACAGTGTAGTATGTCTCTCATACATACAATAAGAGAGTATACTAACAGAGGCGTGCACAAAGAGTTGAACTTGTTACCCTCAGATATTTTCTACAGGGGCATTTCTATAGCAATAATATTGGGTTAATAGCTTCAACAAGAATTTAATATAACGATAACCTAGTCTATGGTACATCACAACTGAAGATATGTATTCGTGTGTTGTACTACACACATAGTCTATGTGTATGGACTACACACATGGTCTATGTGTATGGACTACACACATGGTCTATGGTATATCACACCTGTATAAATGTATGAGAGTGTATGAGAGTGTTGTGTTACACTTACGAGCCCGGTTGTTCAAACTTGAAGCTGGAACAGTTAAAGACACAGTGGAAGGCTTGTGATTAGACTTCCCGGTTTCATTACTAGCAGTAGACCGGGGTTTATTAGTATTAAGCTGCGGAACGCTGCCAACCCTCCCTAATGTTCGATCTGCAATCAAACAATCACACTAAATTGTATACAGAACGAATTTCTAGGACAGACATTTCTAGACCAGCCAGTACAAATTTTTAAGGTGTGTAGGAAAAATGTGAGAACAATTGTTATATTTGCAACTTGTACACCAATGATAATGCTAATAGTTCCATAGTTTAATAAGAAATTGTCTCCACCATGTCATCTGTGCGTAACTATGAGGCTAAGATACAATAAATAATGATGTACAGAAGAAGGCAGTTAAAATGGCAATAGACAAAGGACTTCTGAAAATGTAGGTCCTAGAAAACAAAGTTGTAACACGTCTCCATCAAAGTCCAGTTAAAAGAAGAACTACAATTACAGCACAGGTCACAGTGGGAAGGACACCCTCTGTAATCATCAGCGATGTTAGACTTATAATTGAACATAGCCAGCGACAATCGTTACATAGAAACAGATAAAAAATTTCCCGACAATAGTGCTATATGTTATTCTAGCTTGTCTGTTTCACAATGTTTCAGGATTTTGTAAAATGTGATGATATTCAAAAATACTGCGTACACGCTGGCAGCAAAAGGTAACCTACAGTGATGTGCGGAATCAGCTGGACCTTTGTTGGAAAATTAATATTCTCATTTATAACATTGTTACTCGACATGAATTTAGTCAATAGCCATAAATTGTATATTAAATTAACCCTCATTCTGTCCTGATTTTAAATAGTTAAACCAAACAGATGTAAAATGATCTTTTACAATGATTATGTACCGTACTTTTCAGACTATAAACTGCACCTCTATATAGGCCACACCTGCTTTATTTTCCAAAAAACGATAATAAAACAATACATAGGCCGCATCTTTTATAGGCCGTAGAACGCAAGACGGTGTTTTTTAACGCGGCAGCAACTTTGTTGTTTAAAACAGAACAGTGCCTAACGGCACAGTTTCATATTAACTGACGCTTTTTAACCTAGTGTCTAACGGAACAGTACGTTAGGCATTGTTTCGTATTTTCTTTCACCACTAGAGGTGCACTAACCGGAGATTCTGGTAAATGCGCACTAGCGATGAAAGAAAAAGCCACAGAATAGCCGCACCTTTATATAAGCCGCATGGCTCAAATCATCAGAAAAAAGTAATGGCTAATAGTCTGAAAAGTACGGTAGTGTAAATTCAGAACATTTCATATTTAATGGTTGAAGAAATAACAATCTGTACAGATATGATCACACAAGATACTTTTGTACTTGCTTATTTCAAGTCATATAAATGTATAAGATTTAAAAGACAATCGAGATTTAGACTAGGTATTCTGATGAAGGACAGAAGACAACGATTTTGATTTTGCTGGCGCATCTGATGCCAATAGATCAATCAAAGATGCCATACCTTGTGTCTTTCGGGTGACGGACAGTGGAGAAACTGAGAAGCCTGGGCTTGATGAAGTAGTTTGATATATGTTTCCATCTACAGAAAGACGCTGTGATACACAAAAGACACGAATCCGAATTGTTTTAGCCCGAATCGAGGCAAGCTACTCATAACGACATGCAACACTCTAGTAATGTTAATCATATGAACAGCATGGGCGTAATATACATCCTTTTGACATCGACCACAACAAAACTTCATTGGCACGCTTTGGATCACAGTTCTTAGAGAGACAAGGTTTTAGCGACATCTCGGCACCATGAATCATCCAATAGCAGTAGAATCGTGTGACCCTAGTGATCAAAGTTACCTGTGAGTATCTGCACACACTGAGCTCAGCAGCCATCCACCAAATAAGCATGAACATAAACACAAATTTGAGACACAATGGTTAGCTGCACGCTCTGATTCTAAGAATGGGTTTAATTAACTCCATCACTCAAATATCATCCATGTCCATGGCATACTGCTCCCTGACATCACCATTCGGAGCTGAATGGCTTTGAAATAATTCCACAAATCTTTGTCAAGTAAAAAATTGTGAATTGTGGACTGTGAACTTAAAAACCAAAAACTCAAAATATGGACATTGTTCAAATACAAATAAAAAACTATCAGCCTTAAATCTAAAAATGTGTGTCAAATCGAAGTGAACAAGGTACCACATCAAATCAAAAATTTCTAATCTAACTTAATGGAAAAAACTTGCTTTTTGCTATGACAACAAAACAACATTAAATAAATATATTATTGAATACATAAAAATACATTAAACAGTGATGCTACCATTAAAATTTGGTCGTCTGTATTTGATATGCAGTTAGCCTCCATATATAAATACTCAGTTCTACCAAACACTTACATCCACATTAAGTACGTACATATTTTTATGAACATCTAGCAGCAGCTTTCAACACAGGAAGAACCTAGAAAAGCAAATTCAAAGAATCTAGTCACGGTATCTTTCAAAGATCTCTGAGCGGTACTTTAAAAACTTTTATACAAGGAAAGAGACTTGTAAGCGAGTACTATTAAACAAGAGAAGACAATTAGCAAATTTACTGACCTAAAGAAGGGGAATTGGAAGGAGTCTGCAGGGAGGGTTCTGTAAGTGATACCCGTCTAACCACAGGAGTCTTTATCTTGGCACCGGATGCTGCCGTTATTTCTAGACTGAAACAGCATTTTTGTGGTCAGAGAGAACAACACAAACAAAGCTTCTGCTGCATCAACGGTAAATCCTTCTTTGGCTGATACAGAGAGACTAGCAGAAGTCAGCGAATAGAACTAATGCAAATATCGGCTCTAGGTTTCCTTCATAAGCCATGCTCTGTTATGCTTTCAAGAATCGCCCTGCATAGCATTTCTTGATACACAGAAACACGGACTGCAAAAACTCGACAATGTGAAAGAAGTTCAGATTCTAAACATGCTTATTATTTTTATTACTAGTACCCTGGTATTATTAGCAGTCCGTGCCGTGAGAGATCATCAGCTGTGTCTATAGAGTGCAGATAATAAGTATGTGCACAATAAATCTAATGATTTGTGCAGGTGGTAGTATGCCAGGAGGCAAAGCTACATGTCACGAGTTCAAATCCCGTACAATGCAACCTTTTTTCACAACCCCTGAGCATGGCTTCAGACAGACAGACATACAAGGCTCTTATTGTAATAAATATTAATCATTATTTGAATATTAATTAAATATTTGAAAAAGCGGTTTAGTTAAAGGATCTAAACTGAATGGAACTGACAACCTTTAGAGATATCCACTGTCACAAGTGATATCTGGCTAGAATAAGGACTACACGTGATCAATTTTACTGTGACCAGTCATATTAGTTTGTGTAATAATAAACCAGTTAGCTATGAGTAATTCAAAAATAAATAAACACAAAAAACTGAAGACTTCTGAACTCTTACTAATAACTGGTACCCTGGAGGTGCGCCATGTGATGTTGTCACGTGTAATAAGTATTTGTACAATAATTCCGTAATGCAGGAAGGTAGTTGAATGGAGCAGATTGTAACGCGTCTGGCTGTTAAGCCGAATGTACGAGTTCAAATCCCGTGGGATGTGATATTTTTTCCAACATCCAACCATGACTTCAGACAAACAGACCCAACTCTTATTATAGTAAGGAATGACAAGAACATAAATTGGTGAAGCATTTAACAATAAGCAGTGAGAAGCAGCCAGAAAAGCTTATTGACCATACTTGACACGAGGTGAACAATTTATAGGCTAGTAGCCCACTACGGTGTCAGTACAAGAACCCACTAAAATTTATGGCCTCCAACTACATGGAAACCTCGTCATCAGATTTTATTTATTTCAACTGCCCTACAAATTTTTCATCCTGATTCAAACTGTACCTCAACTTATATTTAGCTAGAAATTCCACTGTCATACAGCCCATGACCAAAGTGATATTGGGAAAAAAGAAAGGGTACTGATGGTTGAGAAATGCAATATTAGCAGTCAAATGGCACTGCAGTGCAATAGGATAACTGCAATGGTAGCTGTAATATACTGGGTGTGGGTGTTATTATATACAACAGCAATAATGAAAGGAAAAGATTATATGTTTATATCTCTCCCCCTGCAATAGGAGAAATGCAATATTGGCCAATATTAGAAGTAAAATGCACTGATATTATTAGAATAACCATTATTATTAATATAGTAATAATATAAAACCAATGCACAATTTTGTTTACATTTCAAAACGTCATAGCTAACAATATCAAGAAGTGATATTTATATAGATTTTTAGAAAATATATTTAAAAAAATGTTTGGTCATGACAAACAGCAATAATGAAAAGGAAAAGATTATATGTTTATATCTCTCCCCCTGTGATAGGAGAAATGCAATATTAGAAGTCAAATGCACTGATATTATTAGAATAACCAATATTATTAATATGGCAATACAGTAATAATAGAAAACCAATGCACAATTTTGTTTACATTTAAAAATGTCATTGCTAACAATATCAAGAAGTATCAAGAAGAATATCCAAACTTATAATTAAATATCGTAATAATCTCATAATCGTTAGAAAAAAATATCATCGTCATTTCCTTTACTTACACTGCGTTGGACATCAGTTAGAATACCAAAGTACTCAAATGTGTCTAAAATGTCAGTTACTTTGAAATCGGCAAAAATGAAACGATTTCTGTACTCCCACATTAATTACAGAAACCTTTGGCAATTCGACAATGCTATAGACTGGTGGAATGTGCACGTTATTTTTTGGTGAAATGCGCACGACTTAATCGTTCTATTCTCTGTTGCTCGGCATTTCAATTTCCGGTCTTAAATTTGATAAAAATGAGGCTTAGCAAGTTTTAATAACGATTTTCGTCCAAATAAATCTGTCTATTTGTGTATAATCCGATCAGATGGGTAAGTTTTAATGTAATGTCGACGGTTTACAAAGACTTGATAACACATTTAAATAGGCTTATATGTGTTTTGTATCGTTATTATACTTTAACGACTCTACAAAACGATGGTTAAATTTGTTGATGAAATTTTGAGACAAGGGTTCGTCTCATGGTTGATGAACAATTTTCGAGAGTTGTGTGCCCATGTGCATTTATCATAAATCTCCCAACCAATCGCTTTGCTCGTGTTTGGTCGTGGGATAAAACTAGTGGCAAATTTTATTTAATTCGATTTTCTTAGCCTTAAAAGTTATTGCTGCAGTTTTTTCTAGTTACAGTAAACACCCCTATAACTTATATCTCCTATAACGTAAATTACAGCTAATGTAAACAAATCATGTAAAGTTTTTACTTCCTACTACATAAAAAATTCAATGCAGAGTAAAGAGCCAAGTCAGACGAGTTCTCAAATTTGATTTGAACGTTAATATATCTATTATATATACAGCTTTATACTATTATATACATGACTTTTGCAACAATATAGTTTGTCGTGATAAATCGTCAGATGTGCTGACAAAACAGAGAATAGGGTAGCTGCGCATCGTTAATAAATACAAAGGTGATCGATCAGTGCAGGTCGTTGGTCCATCAATCCGAATGTCACGAGTTGGAACATCGTTGAAAATTCTCTTTTATTCTAACCTTGACCCTTGGATACAGATAGACCATGAACAGGTAGAACCACTTTTTTGTAAAATATTTTGTTTTGCGTCGTTGTTGACACATATAATACTTGTCATTAGTTTTTCTTTGCAGAGTACACTTTGTCGTTTAGAAAAATAAGCAAATCGTAAATGAACGTAGAAGATGTGCGCTTCCATCAAGTTATTGTAGAATTTCCATCTATAAAACCAGTGAAATTGATCATAAAAAAGAGAAAAGTTGTCGATGCAAACCAATAATGTTGCAGTTACGGTATGGCCGACAAATTAAAAAAATTAAGTCAAGTTATTCCTTTTTGTATGCTCAAAGGGGTGAGTTTAGAAAGATCTTGAAACGGGTTAGACAAGTTACATGTACTTTACTGTTCTAATAATGTAAAATCCCTATAGTGTAAACGTTACTGGAACAGATTATTTACGTTATAGGAGCGTCTACTGTATTACTATTCACAGTGGATCACTAAGATTACTATAAACACTGTCTCTGCTTCCTAAACTCTCTCGCCACCGTAAGCCAATGTATCGGCTCATCAATAGGGTTTCACTTTTCTTTTCATTACATGGCCCACACATTAAATAGACCAATCAAATTTTATTCTCCAATGAAACAACCTTGTTGCCAATCCCGTGCAACCAATTGAAAATCTTTTGGCTCAACAATTCCATTTCTATTTGTTTGTCGAAACGGGAAAACCAGATCGTTATCGTCATGGCAATAAGAAACACACCGCAATCGTTCGAGGCAAAGAAAGCGTCCAAAATTTTGCGAGAGTGCGATTCACTAAACCATTTAATACTTATCTTGTAGAGAATTTTGTTCGGAATAAGATGCGTTTTACAGTAAAAAGATATGTGTTTTGATTCTCGAGATATTACTTAAATACTAGCGGCATAGCGATTTTTCGAAAATCCGTTTGAATTAATTTTGGCAGAATAATCATTCCGTCAAAATTTAAAGCGGTAGTGAAAGAGTTGAGGCTGAGATGTCATGATTGCGCTCGTAACCGATCTACCGTGACCGATGAGGGATGCCTGTACATCATTACTACACGTATATCATTCAACCACGGTATGCAGATTGAGGAATCATTGTATCGTGATATGCTAACATCCCAAACTTCACATAGCATCTCAGGTGTAATTAAATGTTTGGAGAACAACGATCAATCAGACTCTGTACTACGGAAAGTTATCTCCCCTTTCCTTAATACTGGATCAAACAGACAATAAGTCAGTGCTCAACTTCTTGATTCCTGACTAGTGTAAAAGCATTGTCATTCCTGACTAGTGTAAAAGCATTGTCATTCCTGACTAGTGTAAAAGCATTGTCATTCCTGACTAGTGTAAAAGCATTGTCATTCCTGACTAGTGTAAAAGCATTGTCATTCCTGACTAGTGTAAAAGCATTGTCATTCCTGACTAGTGTAAAAGCATTGTCATTCCTGACTAGTGTAAAAGCATTGTCATTCCTGACTAGTGTAAAAGCATTGTCATTCCTGACTAGTGTAAAAGCATTGTCATTCCTGACTAGTGTAAAAGCATTGTCATTCCTGACTAGTGTAAAAGCATTGTCGACAAGATTATATTTGCAAGCTCTCCATTGAATCATTATTTCAACTGGCTAAAAACACTTTTCGACTAGCTGGCAAAAAGGCTGTGAATATTCAATGGTTCACACTTACCCTCCTGATAGGTGAGAATTGATAAGCGCAGGAATGGAGGCAAATCTCGCCGCTTCAAATCCAAACTCGGTCTCCGTAGGTCGGCTGCTGGTTGATACAGGAAACTGGTTGATGACAAAATGAAGAGATTGTCCATCATGGTTGCTCGTCAGGACATAGCAGCCTGTTGACATATCAAACACTTAATAACTCTGCATTGAATAGACTATTTATGCATACAGGTTATGGTTGTTGATCTTAGAATTCTCCAAATCGTTCACCAATGTAATTGTAACAAGTAAACATCAAATATAACAAATGGTCAACTTGTAAAATTTCAGGTTACGGTAGTGTCTAAGAACAACATGAAAAAGAAGTTTATTTTAAATTTCAAAGGTGTGTAATGTTACAACAGAAAAAGTCAAGTATTTTTCAAGTTAGTATAAGTAATTCTGGTACGAGTAAAACTCATTGCGAGTAATCCATCCACTACTAATAGCAGGTCCCCTACTAATAACGGGTCCACTACCAATAGCAGGTTCACTACTAATAGCAGGCCCACTATCAATAGCAGGTCCACTACTAATAGCAGGTCCACTACTAATAACGGATCCACTACTAATAGCAGGTTCACTATCAATAGCAGGTCCACTACTAATAGCAGGTCCACTACTAATAACAGGTCCACTACTAATAACAGGTCCACTACTAATAACAGGTCCACTACTAATAGCAGGCCCACTATCAATAGCAGGTCCACTACTAATAGCAGGTCCACTACGAATAACAGGTTCACTACTAATAACAGGTCCACTATTAATAGCAGGTCCACTACAAATAGTAGGTCCACTACTAATAGTAGGTCTACTACTGATAGCAGGTTCACTACTAATAGCAGGTTCACTACTAATAACAGGTCCACTACGAATAACAGGTTCACTACTAATAACAGGTCCACTATTAATAGCAGGTTCACTACAAATAGTAGGTCCACTACTAATAGTAGGTCCACTACTGATAGCAGGTTCACTACTAATAGCAGGTTCACTACTAATAGCAGGTCCACTACTAATAGCAGGTCCATTGCTAATAGCAGCAATCATGATAACAAATGGATAAATCAAGCAGATGCCAGTTGCCCCCAGTAAAACACGTTATCAGGTAACTTGGTAAGTACTGACCAGGCTGAGAGATAGACTCCCTCACCAAAAAGTCACCGGGTTGCTGAACAAGCTTCTCCGCAGTCTCCCTCGATATCTTGCCGTGGAACCAGCCTACATTTTTAAGAGTCAAGCTCACAGTACTTTCCCCATTGGACAAGCGCTTGCCACTGCCTAGAAAGTATGAAACAGCACAAACTCAAAGCAGTAGAGATTCGATGTTTCTGTTGTGCGAATGATGTGAATTTGGAATTGTTTGCACTTTGAATTACCGTGTCATATGCGCTTCAATAGACTCTCGGTATGTTTTAAATAAAAGCAATTGCTTTATCAAAAAATATGAAGAATTTTACGCCATTGGTCAAAGGTCAGAGATGGCGCATTCTTGTCTTGCTTAGCAGCATGCTTTCAATATCGCATCGACTGAAATGTGAAAGCTGTTAAAATGGAGTAGCTTGCATGGAATTTTCTTGCATACCATTTGCTAGCGCTGTTTGCATCTTCCTCAAGCATGAAACATTTAGTAAACTTTGTGAAACAAAACTCGCTCAACTTGCGGCTTTTGCAGGTTCCATCTTGCGGATGACACAAACTTGTGGACTAATCGCACCATAGAAACACAGTGAGTTTGGACAAGGAGATGTGCTACACCTAGCTTTTGGAAACTCAATAATATACTTTACAAAGAAAGATACATCCAGTTATGACTATACTGCAAGAAACTATATGTGGCGACCTTCACTTGTTTAGTAAGAAAACCACATTTGGCGCAATGCTCCCTAAATGAAGACATCTCATAGGTATATTAATCCATTTGACTGTCTTACGTTTGCTATTGAAGCAAGCATTTAGTAAACCCATTCTTTACAGAAGTTCAATTGTGAAAACCGTCTCCAAAAGTCGAATCTCGAAAGGCATCGCATCAAAACTAACTATTGGGCTTTGTACTTGGTTGAATAAGGTTTCAACTAAAAACTAGGTGATTTTAATGGAGTGATTCAGAACTGCAGCTGGCTTTGCTGGTCACATTTCTCTGCTAACACATCAACAGGGAATGAAATAAAAATATGAACAGTCCCTTTCATACCGTTATCAGCTACTATGAATTCATTTTTTTGAAATGTTGTTCTGAACATGACAGCTTGCTTGAGATACGCATTCCAGCTATTAACCAATCAAATAAAACTGCATTTCCCAAGAGAGCATAACTCCAACTAGAACTGTTGCATTGTCATAGGTAAAGGTCTGTTAATCTGTAGTCAGATGAGAAACAGTATACTTGAATAATTGTTAGAGTGAAAGTACAAATTTTCTGTTGCAAATATTTCAATTCAAACAACTCAAATGAGTTTTGGGAGTTCTCCAATTTATGTGTGAGTTTCAGCACGGCTGTCTTTCCAATGTGAATAGTGGTGCCATGTGTAACACAGCTGCCAGTAAATAGATAAAAATCCAGACTCCTTAGTAAAGTATCGAGTTTAGTTAATCGAGCAGCTTACAGTATGGAGTACATTCATGCTAAATACTGGTCAATACAACCAAAAAGTGCCAATGGTAGTAAATAATTCAGAGATTCACTTTAACGATTTCCTGCAACCAATCCAAAACAGTCATAGATAGACATGGCTATAAATAGGTATGACACTCAACAAACCAGATAGAGTATCTAGCTGTAGCGGGTACTTAGTACATGTACTAGGCACGAGTTACACAAATTTTTCACAGACTTTTCAAGCGAGCGGCGTAGATATTCAAAACTCGGTGTGACTTCCAACCTAAACAGCCATGTCTATACATGTTGGTGAATTTAGAACAGAAACTTCATATTAACTCGTCATCAGTGATTAGATTAACAATAGACAGAAAAAATACAAAAAATTTTAGTACGTGCATATATTACTTGAAACCCTATAAATAAGCTCCACAGTAGAGATTTCTTAAATGTATGTCGTAGCTGAAAAAACAGATTCTAAACGTTGATAAGTTTAATGTCTGCAAGTTACTATAAGTGGTAAGTACTTTCTGATACTTACACAATGACTCTAAATATATCAGCAGGTTCATTAGGAGCTACTTTACGTGAAGTAGTACAGAGGTGGGTAAACTGTGACAGCCGTACAAGTTATTACATTGTCATAAAAAGAGATGAGTTTTGATGAAGAACTCAGTTATTTAGAAACCTTTCACATTTACACTCGAGTCAATTTACAAAGTTAAGAGAAACCGTAGGTAAAATTGGTGCTACCTAATTCTCTGACTAGCTCTAGGAGTTTGAACAAACAGAGCTACTGCAAACAGCTAGCTCAATGGTGGAGACTGGTGGAGACCAGTCTTGCTCTGTGGACTGGTGCTAGGTCTACCAACTAGTGTTAGACATGTCTAGATGATCAATGTCTGTTAAGATTTACTGTGCACAGAGTCGACAAACGATACCGAGTGGATACCACCGACTATGTGCACGATAAACCGATGACGTCATCGATGCACACGGACACATCGAGAAAGATTGCGGAGCATCCACAACAGCGTGTGAAATGTGCACCCCCTCGACAATGGTCATTGGCTGTCGCTGATTGCTTGATCATATGTAATTTCTGTCATGACAGTTGTTGCGGGACTAGAATTTGATCGTTTCCACGACCACATTGTATAATGACACGCTATGCTGTGGAATATTGGTTGATGTAAACGCGGAAGGGTTTGTGATAGTGAAACTTTTGTATCGCGGACGATCATGTATTGTGATCAAGTATCAAGTATTGTGCCACTGATGCCAATATAAGACGATATAATGTAAACCAGCACCTAGTTGAGACTTTTACAAGCTTGAATTGTACAATATAAACAGTGACAGCCCCGGTGTGCATTTTATAAAATATTTATACCCAGTCTGTGACTGCATCTCTTCAAACAACTATACCTTGGCTTCATGAATAGCGAGTAACTCAATCCAAATTTGTTCAACAAAATTACAAATAGCGAGTCTATAAACAGTATGCTTGGGTAAAAGATGTTTCAACAAAATTTATGAATAAAACGACTTCCGGATTCGGTCAGTGATTAGTAACGAATGACCAAGCATCACAAGCTAAATGTATTTTGTAGAATTGCTCAGATTTTGGCAATACTTAACTGACTGTCGAATGAAGTTTAAGTTCACACAAAAAGTAATGATAAAAAGCATACAGAGAGATGTAACATAAGAAAGTATGATATAAATTCAATGTACAAATTCACAATAGCCGCATACGAGCTGAATTTTATCAAAATAGAGCGCAGTAAACCTGTTTCTTCTAGAAAAAAAAAACACATCATCACTTACTTTGAACTGAGGTTGCAGAGGTCTTTCTTTTAGAAGCCAATACATTTAGTGAAGAGACTATTTTGTTACGATGTTCAGGAATTCTTACACCAAGCTCCAAAACACCGTTGTCGGTAATGCCGAACAGCTCCTAGAAAAATAAACATTGGCCTAAGGGACTAAGATAAAATATGAGGAAGCGCAATGTTGTGGTCCCAGCCAGCCGTCGTTGTACTCGCGCTGATTCTCGACTCAGATCAAATGACTAGACTTCTGGCAAAGAAGATGATTTGGTCAGAAGCGGAGCCTAATGACACCGACCATCAATAAGGAGTCTGATGCATAAGACAAGCCGAGCACCTGTGCGTCTTGCTTATACATGTACAGTTATATTCTATTATGTATGCAAATATACATATATTTATCTTGACCATAATAATCAACATATATATTTATGTTGACCAAGATTTGGTGTGCAGCATAGTAACATTGTCTTTTCAGCTTCCTTTACGATATTTACCTGTTCAGAGGCTATAAATGGTGAATTCTAAGCCTTCGGTGAATTCTAAGCCTAAATTCTAAGTGATTACTCTGCACTTCGGTTTGTTCAACTATTGCTATAAATATTGGAATAAAGAATTCGTATCGCAGAAGATTTTATCTTGGAACCTCCGTTCGCCAGGCAATTATCTTACCAATTAAGCTACACGTGATTGATGGATTCATTGGACGACATATGTCGGTACGTGGGTAAAAATACATTACCGCTCTTTGTTACGGCACAACATGATTATTTGCTTGCTCTCACGGCTCCTATTGGTAAGAGCCGTAAACAATGAGCTTACTTAAATTAGCGATGGGCATTGTGCAAGGATAATGGCAAGTGGCAGGCCACCACATACCAATGTTTTATAATGTGTTTTGTAATACCAATGCAATGCCGAACATTCCACTAGTATATATATATACCAATAAAAAATATATATGTATTAAAAATAAGCTTATAAACTGTGAAAGGCAATGTACTTGCCTAGCACATCGCCACTGGCTAATTTGAGTAAGAATACTAATAAGAGCCGTGAGCGCCATAATAGAGAGCAGTAGCGTATTTTCATCCAGACAGCGACATATAGCATCCAAATAATCCATCAATCTTCTGTAACTTAATTGGTAAAGTATTTGCCAGGAAGGTAAAGGACGCTCCGAGATCAAATCTTCTGTAATATGGATTCTACATTCTTAGATTTTAATAGCTATAGCTGAACAAACCAAACTACACACAGACACAAACTTTGAGAGATATAGTGAAACTCGGATAACTCGCCCTCGGATAGCTCGAACACATGGTTAACTCAAACGGATTTGTTTGGTCCGTTCCCACTCAATGATAAACTGCTTTAATTCTGATAATTCGACCTTAACTTCGTTAACTCGAACAGTTTTTTGCCCAACGGCTACCGAGACGGTTGATATCGCTTTAGAATATCACTTTATTCCTAGCCATAGAAATAAACATCAACTTTTAGTAGTTCTTAGGCATCATTATTACCACTATCGGTAAAATATTTTCGCTAACGACTTTTCTAAAGGTTTGCAAAAAATCAACTTTTACTAAACATCCGCTTGGGGATAGCCTTCCGAAAGCAAGGAGAAGCGATGTAACCTTCAGATAAACTTGAATAAAAATCGACAAAATTGGTTTTTGCTAAAACGCTCAAAAGAAAAAGATGTCCTTTTTTACTGAGCGTTTCAACCGCGATCAAGTTTTGCCTATTTTAATCTGAAAACGTCTGGCAGTCACATCACCTAAAACAAACAAACAAATCTCAAGTAATAAGAAAATATTTATACTTTCTGATAAAAATTGTTAAAACATTACATGAGAGGCCCCTTAATTTGCAATGACCAATCAATGCTTTTGATTTATGTATAGTTTGTATATGTACTGATGAATACCTGCACTTGTGACAGTGTTCTCATAACTTGAACACTCTGATAACTCGAACACTTTCTCTCGGTCCTGTGAAGGTCGAGTTAGCCGAGTTTCACTGTATATATATATATATATATATATATATATATATATATATATATATATATATATATATATATATATATATAGCAAAGCATCAAAGCATATGCAGCCTCCATGGCCATTTCAGATAAGTTGCTAGCTGAATTTCAATCGGGTGCTCTTACAACGGACCTACGCCCTGATGATGAGGAAATTGACTGGCACACGAAACCTCTTCATGGTGCTTACCACCAACAAATATCTAAGGTTGGCGATCTTCACCAGACATATATGTGGCTGAACAAAGGAAACCTAACGGCCAATACAGAGTCGCTAATTATGGCAGCCCAGGAGCAAGTGCTCCCAACAAGGCAACTCCAAACGAAAATCTATCACACTAGAGACGATCCTAGATGCAGACTGTGCAAAGATGCACCTGAGACCATCCAACACATCATCAGTGGATGCAGGCAGCTAGCAGGGAACGCATACACTGAGCAACATAATCATGTCGCAGGTATTGTGTATAGAAGTCTATGTGATGAGTATGGCCTTAATAAACCACAACACTGGTGGGGAGCTCCTGGTAAGGTGAATGAAAATGACCGCGCTAAGATCCTCTGGGACTTCTACATCCAAACTGACAAGCATGTCCTAGCAAACCAACCAGATATAGTGGTGGTAGACAAGGAGAACAAGAGGGCTACTATAATAGATATAGCAGTACCCAATGACTACAATATAGCCAGCAAAGAAAAAGAAAAGGTAGAGAAATATCTCCCTCTTGGAGAAGAAATTGAAAAATGCTGGAATGTAAGAACAACTGTAATCCCAGTAGTCATTGGGGCACTGGGCGCAATAACACCGGCGCATAAAATGTGGCTTGCCCAAATACCAACAACAATCAACTCGGGTGAGTTGCAGAAAAGTGCGCTATTGGGAACAGCTAAGATCTTGAGGCGAGTGCTCAAACTCCCAGGTCTCTGGTAGGAGACCCGAGTTAGAGCAGAATTTACCACCCATACGGGGTATCCGGGGTGAGGAAACAATTTTTTCTATATATATAGATATACTAGCTGTGACTCCCGGCGTTGCCCGGGTATTAAAAATCAGCTTATAAACTATGAGAAGTGATGAGATGTGCTTACCACTTGCTGGCAGGCAACTCTCCAGCAAGTGGCAGGCCATTGCCAAGTGGCCTGGCACATTGCCAATGGAAAATTATATTAACCTAGTTAGTAAGCTTCAAATGTAGGTAGGCAATGACATTGCGTCAGCATTGTTGCCCAGCTAGGCTATTCTGATAATGGCTATAGCTGGAATGCACAGAGACACACGACATACTTTGAGAAATATAAAGATATATATACATGTATATATATATATATATATATATATATATGTATATATATATATATATACATGCACGCCAATGATGGGCTGACACTAACTTGTATACACAACAATCCTAACTATTCGTTAATTGAGCAATGTTAAAACCGTAATGAACTTTTAACAATCAGATTCCAAGTGTTTGCTCCATCTGACAAATTTAACTTTTGTCACAACTTTTCGTCATAATTCAATAATTAACACAAAAAATGATAACAAACAAACTAGTAAGGTATTTTGAAAACCGCATAAAATATGAGAAAATATATATAATTTATGCTGGAACTAAAACATTTATAAGCAAAACCTGTCTTCAACAGATAAATAATATCTACAATGGCAACACACCAAATCGTGTTTACGGAAATATACAGTATGTCATGCTTAACGTTTTATCCGCCTGATAATAGAATTTCGAAAGCCACATGTTTTTCCACAGTTGCTGTAAAAAGCCATATGCATGCATACATTATATAACGTTGGGCGTGCACTAAAATACATAAACACTTGCACAGCTACTAAAATAGAGCTTAATCACCTCAACACCCTTGAACTTGGCAAACGAATGGACATATTCCGAAAGATTTAGAGTCTGTAACCAAGCGCTGATAGGAATATGGATGTCTTTACCAGCAGCCATGCGAACAGCTTCTATAGCACCTCTTCACTACTCCATGTTTTGCATGACGAACCCTAACGACTACAATAAAACATGTATATATGTCATGCACTTGCCCTTTTACGTCTTGGGATACAACGAAAATGTCTCAAGAAGTGCAGGCAAGAGCTCATACGTTTCCTGAAAATTAAAAATATGCTAGGAAATCACTGGGTGATAACAGAATGTAGTTTTAAAATTTACACCAAAGCAAAAAACGCAATACCTTTAAAAAGGTTAAAGCTCATAGCTCACAAACTCAAATGAGAGCATCCCTGCGCAGTACACAAAGCATGTAAAATAAATGTGGAATTAAACGAGCAACACTAGCAGTAACAAATCGGTGTTAGCCCATAAAAGGAAAAAAATCTATGACCTGACAAATTTACAAACAACATAGCTTTCAATTATGCAGAAGGTCCTGACATATATTTCGTCGGCAGTAAAAGTATATCAAAATGTAAAAACACGCGACTTAAAATATAACGGGTTTATAAAATTAAAAAATGCGCATGGATTGCGAAGGTGTCCTTTTGCAAAGCTGGTAGTATTACCTCTGATGAGGTACAACACTCGCTGTCTCCGTTGGTGTAGTAAAAGTGCCTTTAAGGTTTAAGGTGTGTCATAATAAAACTCCCGGAGTTACGCAATAGCGCTGATCACGTTTAGCTGTCAGCTAGGCAGCCTCTCGTTTTACGTACTGGTAGATATGCGTATGTCGACAAGTAGCTGCTTTTGCGAGCATATGTGTACAGTTTTTTGCATGATCAATCAAATGATCTTTTCTTTATGTTAGCTTTTAAGTTTAAAAAACTTTGTTATTAACCAAACAGTTTGATTTCGTGTTCACGTTCGGTACCGCTTAAGGGGTTGGGTAAGCTGAACAAGACACAAATAGCTTGAAGAGAATTATACTTACTACCTTTAGCTGTTTGACCTCATAAATGTACTCAAAGTTAAATTAGCAATTAATAATTCATGTTGCATGCAACAATAGTAATTCCCTTGAGAAGAATAATTATTACCAAATTGCGCAGCTGAGGCGTTAGCAGTTGTAATCCAGCCTCGAGTTTTCTAGCCCGATGATTCGTTTTGTCATAAAGCTGCTCAGTTTTGAACTCGTTGAAACATAATTCCGTATGAATAGGTAATGCACAGCGCCTTGAACAGTTCATTCATAAACCCGGTGAATGGCTTAGCCTTCAGACAGTGGCTGGTCACGACCATGAAGTTATCTCTACGTAAAATAATAACCCGCTGCCATATTGCTGTTGTCATTAAAGTGCAGGGGCCATCTTGTTTTTGGGCGTTAGACAAATTACTCAATACAAATATATATGCAATATAACATACCCAGCTTTAATTTACTCAGCTATAACTTACCCAGCTATAATATTTTAGCTATAAACTACCCAGATATTTACTCACCCAACTATTTACCTACCAAGCTATTAACCTACCCAGCTGTAAACCTAACTAGCCGCAAACCTAACATGCAAACGGGCAAGTTGTATATTTGGTCATCTACATGCACACTTCTAGACAAATATACCCTACCAAACAATTTTCCAAATTTATAATATATACATATATTTTATCATATATCATATATTTTATCATATATATATATATATATATATATATATATATATATATATATATATATATATATATATATATATATTAGTGTCTTGTTATCATTGTTGTCAACATGTTTATGTACAACTTTGTTGTTTACTTGTTACAGATTTCTCTTTAATACCATCTTCATGTTTTAGTATTTTATTTATGTCAAAGGCTACTTTTATTTAATAAAATTAGATCTGAAATAGTTTAGTTGTCAAGCTTGTTTTCACTGCTGTCCTTGGTAAGTAAGTTTTTTTACTTGCTCTCGCTCTATAGCATGAACTTTGATGCATGTTCTGATTTATTACAGGAGCTGCTTTTTGCCATAAGACACACTACGCATGTTAGTCATACCTTGAAACAAAAACTGCACCCACTTCACGAATTGCTCGGCTCATCCATGCTCAACAAAGTTTTATCATACATTTGTTCACAATTGATTCAACACTAATATATCTTTTGTAGATTGATCAGGCATTTGACTGTCTCAATTCAAAGAGTTTTTATGGAAAGTGGACCAAGGAACCCCTCACATCATCTAATCTAGAGTCTAAAAAGTAGTTCTACGATAGATTCAAGAATTACTTGCTGGGTCTGAAAACAATTGAAGGGCAGCCACTCTACACATCAAGAAGGAAGACCTTTGTTGTTGGTTTCATTTGTACATTCAAAGCAGTGCTAATGTTGGTGGAGGAAATGTTTTCTGAAGGTTATTTTCCTACCTTTAGGATCAGTCAAGATTTTATTGAAATCCTACTCGGCAAGTTTAGAAGACTAGGTGGTCATAATTCCAATCCTTCAGCTTAAAACTTCAATACTGCACTGCACAAGCTGTTGTGCAATCAATCTATCAAAGCCTCAATGGCAGCCAATGCTATTGATTGCGGGTCTAAATTTGGGGTTTTTCCCTTGAATGGAGCGAACAGTCTGCTCCCCTACCAAACCAAGATTGCCAGCTTTCTGAAGATCTAGTTGACCGACTCAACATTTCTGTTTCCCAGTTAAACACTCACAGGGAAAAACTTCTTGTAAACATAGGGGCTATATTGTAAAATCACTAAGTGGTAGAGTCATATGTGATATCCGTGCTTCTGCTCTAACCTATCTCAAACTACCCACGTATCGAGATGACAGATTTTTTGCCATCAATGACAGCCATTATCGCCTCATCAAGACAAAATATAGGGGGTCTTATCATTCTTTCACAGCCAGTAACAACCATTCTGCAGCGGTGTGAGCAGGTCATTCTCACATTCTTGAACCCTATGCTTCTGACTCAAAAGTATGTAGCCACCAAGCTGGAAGCATTGGTGTTCAAAAGCCGGATGGAGGATCAACCAGCCATTCTTTTCACACACCAATGTTAGTTGATTGAGATGGAGTTGGAACATAGGTTTCAGCTTGTGAGAATGATTGCCAGAAAATATCTTGACATCAGGATAAAGCATTTCATCACCAAACACAACAGGCTGATTGTAGAGGGAAGGAAGGGAAAAGAATGATCAGTTCTCTCACGCCTGATAATTTATAAACACCAGTAATATATATATATATGTATATATATATACATATATATATATATACATATATATATATATACTAGCTGTACCACCCAGCGTTGCCCGTGTAATAGAAGAGTATTTGGACAGAAAATTGATTTGTATTTAATATATTACAACATTTGCCATTCTAACTTTCAAACTACATATCATGAGGAAAATAAAAACAACTGTAAATGTTTTAAAACTTTGTCAAACAACTGTACCTTTCAAACTAGTAGCCTGGCATATTGCTAATGAAAAATTCCACTAAGCTAGTTAATAGGGTTAGGCTTCCAATGACGGTAAGCCATGACTTTGAGTCTGCATTGTTGTCCAGCTCAGGTGTTCTAATAATAGCTATAGCCGGAAAACCTACAGACGAATCCACAGACGGACTTTGTAAAATATATATGTATAGATATACATGTATATATGTATTGGGATGCAGTATAAACGGTTTTGAATCGCAAAATGTTCTAATACGTGTTATCTTTTTTAAACGATACCGAGTGAGAAAAGTAAGAGCTACGCTAATATTGTAAAGTCCTGACTCTGGTAGCTGAGTCAGCTTTACCACACTAACAGGTAGATGTAACCCAAACTCCTGATACACCTTATTTGAGGCCTGTCTGACACGTCCAAAGAGCCAGGTCAGTCAAGTGTCTAGCAGTCAAGCTACCAAGTCAAGAAACCAAGTCAGCCTGCCCTCTGGTGTTCTATATTTAACTGGTCTAGGTCTACTAGTTGCTCGCCCTAGTGCCTGATCTCTTATGCCATTGCATATCTGATCCGGCCTATTTGAAGCGTAGGCCAATCCCTAGCCTTATAGATCAGCCCCAGCAGTTCCGCATGGTGCTTGATGAAGCCTGCTTTCTGCAATTAATAAGCCACCCAGGCAGGTGTCAATACGATCAGTTCTGTTAAAGAATAATTTTTCCGTTTATTGTTTTAGTCTCTAATACATGAGTACAGTCACATAAAAGTTTACCAAGATAGCCAGTGCAACTCATGCACTGGCTTATATAGCAATGTTAGCTCCGCCTACTATTCTATATATGCCCATAGAAGAATACACTATTGATAAGCACGTGGCATAAGTAAGCAATCCATCGTTTTTTGACGCCATCACCCTGTTTGCACATGTGCTCGTCCACGAAAAAGCCGCCATGTTGTAAAAAACAATCGTCATTCTCTTGACTAATAGTATTTTTTGGTGTTGTTTTGATACTAAAATAAAAAACTTGTAAACAAAAGCATTGTTTGCAATAATTAATTGCAGAAGCTTCGCGTTTTTAACGAAAAAAGTTGTCCATAAATATGGCAGACAACGATAGAATGACGTCACGAAAAAACGAAGGATAGACAATATACAATGATTACATAATGACATGTTGACAAGCCCGAGAAAGTAGCCCTATTAGCCTATTATTCTATGCAAATTCTATACATGAGTCTATACTATTGATAAAACAAATAAACGGCAATCAATGAATACACAAATAAATCAGTCCCTCACACTCCCTACCCCAATTGTTTAGTCTAGGGGTGAAACAATTAAGTTTATATATATAGTCAGTGTCACTCATAGTCTCTAGCACGGGCTCTCAGGCGTTGAGCCTCTTGTTGACATTCCTTGGCTAGTCTGTTATACCTTTGGTGACGGTCTTCCTCCAGCTCAGCCCTACGGGTATACTCCCTATGCTTGCGTAGCGTGTAATCATCGTCTTTGTCATTTGTCACTCTTCTGGATTCAGAATCAACATAGATAGGAGTACACGTATCTATGTCGGGGGTCAAGATAGATGCCTGCAGTGTCTTCAGCACTGACGTGAACATCTAACACCGAATTGCCAGGCCCCACTACTTCCAGCTGAGTAGCAGTGTCCTTTGGAGTCTCTGTAGAGATCAGGCCCAACCAGAAATGCCGAAAATTCTGTTTTTCCTAATATGGAGTCCAGTTCAGTCAAGAACAGTTGCAACTCATTATTTTTGGTAGTTTGCTCACCTAATTGCTCTTTGTTCATGATGATATGGTTGATGCAGGTCTTTATTGGTAAGATTAGTTGATTCTTTGTCAATATATCATAAACTGACTTGCCAGGAATAGCACCAAATTTAAATGGCTGCCAATTTCCTGTTGTATATCGGCATTGACTTTCTGTGACCTCGCTGCCAGGGTTTATCTGCAGAAATGGTCTGCTAATTGAATTTTCTTCAATTTCTTGAATTTTAACAACTTCTTCAGCTCTTCTTTGCTCTTGTGAGGGATCTTGGTCTCTTTCAGTTAACCCTAGTTGTTTTCCCACTTCATTGTTAGCGGTGACTAGTGCTTCTTCTAATTCTGCAATCAACTTCTTTATCACTTGTTATTGTTGTATTACTCCTTGAATGGTGTTCAAATCTTCATTCTCAAACAATTTCTTCAACTCTCCAGCCGTAATTTTGCTGACTGATATCTCTCTGCCATCTCAGGATCAACTTTTGTTGCCTTATTTCCTTGTTGTATGGTTAGGGGCTCTGCCTCTGGTTTGACCTGATGGCATACAGCCTGTCCATATCTTACAGGTGGTATCGCTTTTCTGCTTGATCTTCTGTCCTGCCTCTTTCTAATAGGTTCTTTTGCACCTGTTGGTTATGGAATTATCTGTATCTCTCCCCCAGCCTGAGCTGGTCTAGAGCTATCAGGTCGTGATAAATCTACAAGTCCAGCGACTCCTGGTATCTGTGCATCTCCTGTTGGTGAACCAGCGGCCTCTCCTCCAGCCAAAGTTGGCCTAGCGACATTAGCTGGAAGTTTATGGCATAACTCCAGATCAGGTCCATCAGGCCTAGTAATTGTACCGCCCTGCTGGTCCGCAACATCTTTAGTTTCTTCTGTAGAGTTGTTGTCTAATAGAGTTGGTCTCTCTGTGTCAGAAGGTGCATCCAGGAGTTGTCTCCTTAACATGCCGTGTTTGATTCTTAGGTAGACGAATTTGTTCTTCCTTGTTGAATTTGTGGTGAAGGAGGAAACTGTGTCATGGTAAACTCCATGGTTGGTAACCATTATACCAACTTATTCCTGACCTTTCCTCTTTTTGCAGTAACACGTTTCATGTTGGGTTTCCTGGTAAGTTCTTTGGTTGAAGAATCCCTTCCATCAGTTTCTGGGCATGCAAATCATGGCGTTAGACGATCTTCATTTTGTACTGACACCTGGACCTGTCTTTCTACTTGATATGTGTTATTAGAATTGCGCCTGGTGACTGTATATGGTCCTACATACTTGGGTTGTAGTTTTGGGTTCTCTCTAAGCCTACGTCTCTTGTTAACCAACAACACCAAGTTTCCTACCTAAAACAAAGGTGGTTCTTCTTCATCCTCAAGCCTGACTTTGATTTGCCGCTCCCGGAGAATTTCATAAGTCTCCCCCAGCCTTCCTGCTAGTTTCAGCACATAGGGTTGCACAGCCTAACCATCCATCTGCACAGGTTCTGAAAGTTGATCTGGTAGTCTGAGCTCTCTACCCATCATTATATAGTTAGCCCTCTCTCCTGTGGCTGAGTGGGGGGTGCCTCAGTAAGCCCTCATTATCTTTAGTAATAGCAGGTCCCACTCTGTAGGTCCTCTGCGCAAGAGCAGAGCTCTCAAGGAATCTCCAAGACTCCTGTTAATTTTTCCTACAATACTATTTCCTTGGGGTGGAATGGAGTTGTCTGAGTCTGGTCTATGTTCCACAGGCTACATAGCTCACTCATGAGCTTAGACTAAACTGAGCACCCTGATCGGAGTGTAGTTCTTCTGGCAGGCCAAAATAACAAAAGATCCTTTCATCTAAAGCTGTCGCCACTACTGGGACAGTTGCATCTGGCATCTGCATAATAGCCAAGACATCCGCAATCTGGAAAGATGATCACTAATCACCAATATCCACTTGTTTTTCCTTTGTCTCTGGCATTGGTTCAACTAGGTCAACTGCAAGTTTTGGCCAAGGTTGTCCAGCGTACAGTCTGTGCTTACTTTTTGCTGCATGGTTTCTTCCTGCTTTTGCAGCCTGGCAGATTTTACATGTTTTGATGAGCCTTCTTACAGCAGTATTTAACCCTGGCCAGTACCAGTTCAACAAAAGTCTACTCACCGTCTTATGCACTCCAGCATGAGCAGTCTATGGGTTTCCCAGATCACTCTGTTTCTGTCAGCTTTGGGGCAAACGGTACATCATCTGGGATGTCCATTCGTCGACAGCCTGACTTCCAGCACGCTGTTAACAGATAACCTCATGGCCCCCCCGTATCCTGCGCAAGATCCTGAGTTCATTGCTCTCCATGGTCAGTTCTTCTTCAGACAGTTCTTGGTCCTTTTGTATTGCCCAATACATTCGAGAAACTGCCTGTGTACCTTTTACTTGACACTGCACTAATTGTCGGAAATTCCGATCTCCTGATAACTTGATGGCTACCACTGTGTCGGATTCTTCCTCCAACAAAGTTTGTTTGCTGAAACCTCCATCTCTCTCTTCTATTCTTGTGCACTGTCGGCAGTCATCTGAGTAGGCCAGACTACTCAGTTCATCAGCGTTCCCATGCTTAGCTTCTGGTCGGTGTTCCAGCTGATATGTAAATTCTGACAAGATTTCCAGCCATCTAGCCACTTGAGCTGATGGCTCCCTTTTTTTACACAACCACCTCAAAGAAGCATGGTCTGTGCGAAGTATGAATTGTTGCCCGTAAAAATAAGGACGAAAATGTTTGACTACCTTCGCTACAGCCAGGAGTTCCCTGCGTGTTGCGCAATAATTCTGTTCAGCTAGGCCAAGCGTCTTGCTATAGTATGTCACCACTGTGTTCCTACCTTTCTGGTTATGAGACAGGACAGCTCCCACACCCACATTACTAGCATCTGTATTAAGAATGTACTGACTTTTGTGATCTGGGTATCCTAACACGGGTGCAGAGATCAGACCTTGCCTGAGTGTCTCAAAAGCTTGTTGTTCAGTCTTTTCTCACTTCCAACGTTTCTTTTACCAGTCAAGAGAGTGAGTGATTTAGCGTCTGTGGCGTAGTCTTTCAAGTATTGTCTGTAATATCCTGTAGTCCCCAAGAAAGCTTGCAGTTCTTTGACATTTTCAGGAACTTGCCATTCTGCAACTGCTTTCACTTTGTCTGGATCTGTAGACACTCCCTCTGGGCTTACTACGTGACCAAGGTATTTCACCTTCTCCTGGAAGAGCTCACGCTTGTGGGGTTTTAGCTTCAATCTAGCAGCCGTTAACCTCTGGAAAACTTCTTCTAAACGGGTCAGATCAGTCTCAAAGTCAAGAGCTATTATTATGGTATTGCCTAGATACAGCAGGAGAACCTTCTAATAAAATTCTTGTAACACTGATTCTATCAGCCTCTGGAAAGTGGGAGGAGCAGAAGCCAAACCAAAAGGCAGCACTTTCCACTTCCATAGTTCGCTTCTTGTAGCAAAAGAAGATTTTTCCTGTGCCTCCTAATCTAATGGTACCTGCCAGTACCCACTAGTCAAATCCAGACTGCTAAAGAACCGACTTCCGCCAAAGCGTCTAGACTTTCGTCAATTATTGGAATTGGACAGGCATCTTGCTGGGTTTTAGCATTCAACTGCCTATAGTCAATGCAGATCCTCCAGCCGCCGTTTTCCTTAATTACCATAACTACTGGCAAACTCCACGCTCCGTTGGCAGGCTCAATAAGACCTTTTTCTAGCAGTTCCTGTATTTGTCTGTCTGCCTCTGCTTCTTTGAAGGGTCCCATTCAGTGAGGAGGTTGTCTGATAGGCCTAGCTCCCTCTATCAACAGTATACTATGCGTAACCAGATCTGTCTGTCCCGCGTCACCAACGTATTTTCTAAATACATTCTGGTATTTGGTCAACAGGCCTGCCAAACTCTGTATTTCCTAGTTATTTGTGCAACCTCAAACGGTTTGATCATATAACTTGACCAGATGTTCCGGATCTGCTTCTCCAGTTTGCATGGCAGCACATCCAACTCCTGGCTCCTCTGCGCAGTTGCGTTCTCGGATTATACGCTACTGGTATATCCTAGTCATAGCCTTCTATCATACCTACAGGGGCATAATTTTTAGCAGAGATCTTCTCAGCTACTTTCACTTCTGACAATGGCGGAATAGTAATCTTTTTTCAAGCATGTACTTTAGACTTTATTTTGTCTGTGCAGGTGAGTTTCCTGTCCTCTAGGAAAATGACTATTTGACCAAATTCAATGCGGCAGCTGTGAGATATCAGAAAAGGCATTCCCAAAATGGCATCCTAGTTGATTTGGCTCAAAATAAAACTCTCTTCTATAGGTACATCTCTGATCCTTCCTGACAGCCTGAGCAGCCCATAAAATTGGAGTTTGCTACCATCCGCCACAAGTCCGTATCGGTCATGCTCCTCTAATTGCATTCTCACCCTCATTGGCATTCTTTCAAACACTTTTTTAAACAATAGGTTAGTGTTACAGACAGTGTCTATGAGAAATAGTAAGTCCTGCCTCTTCACTTTTCCCGGAAGAAAATAACTCAACCTATGAGGTTTCTCTAAAGCTTTAATCCTAAGTAATTCTTCACCATCTGTGGCAGAATTATGCATATCTCCAAGCCCTCTGTTCTCTGGAGGTCTCCCGGAGGCAGCTTGCTCCAGCTATGCCTGTCCGGTCAGGTATCTTTGAGATTCACCGTTTGTAACCTCCCATGATGATTTGAGGCTTGGTCGTCGAAACTTGTAGAGACTATTCCATACCTCCAGCTGTTTCCTAGACTGTTCCGGAGTGTTTGGTACTCCTTCCTGAGACCTAGAACCAGGTTTCTTCCATTTCCAGCCATCTTCTAGATGATCGGCCAAATCAGGCACTTTTTCATAGCGCTGATTTCCAAAAGGGTTGTTTCCTCTTGCTTCCTGATATTGGTAGACTTCGACGTCCTCGTGGTTTTCTACCTGAGTATTAGCCTGATTTTCACTAGGCCTGCCTAACCTAGGTCTGTCCTGTGGTACACCAGTTCGGCCAATCCTGCCGTGGCTTCCAAGAATGTTGCTCTCCATTCGTGCCTGTCTTTTCCTTGGACGTCCACGAGGCCTTCCCGGTTGTGGGCTCCCCTCTTGATGGTCCTTCAGGTTTTCCAAAAGATTAATCATTATTGAGTTTTTTCTGTACTGGCCTATTGTATCAGACAACAAGACGCATGTCCTGATACGCTGTTTTTCTGGCAAGAATTGACTTGGCTTGGAACCTCTACCAATTCTGGCACAGATCTCCTGAGAGGTTCAGCTTTGTTCAGGCCTTCCTCCCCTCTTGATCTTTAAAATTCTGATCTCTGGAGATGCTCAGCTATTGCTAAATCTTCTTTCAAACTTGATCCGGGCTGTCCAGATCTCTTAAGAGCCTCAGTTTTTGCTGAGTTGACTCTCATTTCTGATCTGTCCTGCTCAAATTTCTTGAAAGGATCAGCACTTGCAGAGCCTTCTCTCCCTGACCTAAGTTGCTTAGATCTCGTGAGATGTTCAACCAGTGCTGAATTCTTGCCCAGTCTTGATCTGTGCTGCTCGGGTTTCTCGAGAGCTTCAGCTAACGCTGAATCTACTCTCTGTTTAGACCCGCGCTGCCCAGTTCTTTCGCGATGATCTGCTCCGGTTAAGCCTACTCTCCATCATGATTTAATTTGCCCAGGGGCCTGACCCCAGTCAAACCTTCTCCCAGACCACTGCCAGTTTCCATTCTTTCTTGTCTACATCTATTCCTTTTCCTTCCATCAACTGTTGGTCCCCTAGCTTCTCCAGATATTTCCTCCGGATTCCAGGCATCTCTGAAGAACTCTTGTTGTCTGGCCTGGTTTTGGATCTGCTGGAAGTATTGTCTTTAAGCCTGTTTGGCCACCTGTGGCGAGTCCTGAGGGACCATCTCATTTTTCTCCCCCTTCTCATCTAGATTCTGTAGGCTTTAGTAAGGATTGTAGACAGAAGTCATTTCTACTGGAGTCATCTGGACAGAAGCAACCGATCTAGAAGGATGTTGCCAGCCTTCTGGGCCAACATCCAACTTCCTCTGGCCTGCTCTTCTAGGTCTTCCATTATTTAGTAGTCCTGGTGCCCTATTGCAGCCGGTAGGTGAACCTACTGCTGCAGGTGATAGGTGTTTCCCTGGTTCTGTATTCGGGGTGAGTTACTGATTGTCTGTCTTCTTGGACAATTTCTCTTCCAATTGCCTGCCTGGTTGCATTCCCAGCATCTAGCCACAATAATTTCTTTGACTTCATTACTTAGAAGAGGACGTGGCTTAATAACTTAGATCTTTAGGTTAGCCACTTATTTTGCTAAGTCTTTCATAGTTTTTCACAGCATCTCTTTAGTGTTTGGTGTAGTCTTGGCCACTACACGGCCTGCTTTCTGAAAGACTGCTTTTCTTCAGCCTAATCCAGTTCATCAGGCTGAACTGCTCTTATGCCAGATCTAAGCAGGTGAGCCTGATTAGGAGCCATATTGGGTCATATCTATAGATACTCGTTTCGAGCATTCACAGCAGCTTCTAGCATTGGGGTTGGCACCGCTAGCAGGTGCCTTTGTAAGTAGGCGTTTCCAAAAGACCCACAGTAGGTGTCCACAGCCATCTCTTCTTTCATGTGGTCTGATAATTCTACAAACGCAATGTTGGTGAGTTTTTCTATTTGAGTAGCGTGCTCAAACAGAATAGTATGCTGTTCCTTCCGTAGGCTTTGTAGTTTAGTTCTAGCTTCTTTAATCGTCATGCCAAACCTAGCTCGGAGATTACCAAATACAGCCTGTAAGGTCTGCCCATGCCCACATTCCTTACCCTGATCTCGCAGTTTTTCTCGGATGTGTATCAATCCTGATCCTGCTCCCCAGTCATTGGTAATGGCTACATCGTTAAATTGTCTAATGAAAGCCTCTACAACACTGCTCCCGTTATATTCTGGAGCCTTGAAAGTCTCTCTAGATACAGATGGTTCCTATTTTCTCTGTATCTCCTGGTTCACAAATATTCTCTCCAGAACGCTCGTCAGTTGCTGTAGACCCCCTAGTCCCTCCATTTGGAAAGCTCTAGGTTGTTCTGCACTACGAGCACGTCTGACCATACTTGCGTCTCTTCAGTCGCTGTTAGTTATAATGTTGTGGGTTTAGATCAATCCTAGTGCTGCCACCAGTGTAAAGGCCGTACTCTGGTAGCTGAGTCAGTTTTACTACACTAACAGGTAGATACAGCCCAGACTCCTGATACACTTTATCTGAGGCCTGCCTGACACGTCCAAACAGTCAGGCCAGTCTAAGACAAGTGTCTAGCAGTCAGGCTACTCAGAAACCAAGTCAGCCTGCCCTTTGCTGTTCTATATTTAACTAGTCTAGGTCTACTAGTTGCTCACTCCAGGGATCACTGCATCTCTGATGAAGTTTAGTTGAAGCGCAGTCAATCCCTAGCCTTATAGATCTGACCTGGCAGTTCCATCCGGTGCCTGATTGAAGCCTGCCTTCTGCAACTAAAAAGCAACCCAGGCAGGCGTCAATACGATCAGTTTTGTTAAAGTTTAATTATTACGTTTGTTGTGTTAGTCTCTAATACATGCGTACAGTAATATAAAAGTACACCAAGAGAGCCAGTGCAACTCATGAACCTGCTTATATAGCAATGTTAGTTTTGCTTACTATTCTATATATGCCCATAAAGAAATACACTATTGAGAGAAGCACGTGGCATAAGCAATAGACAATATACAATGATTACATAACGACACGTTGACAAGCCTGGAGAGGGGGAGGGGGGAGAAGGGCAAGTTGTCCTATTATTCTATACAATTTTTATACTTGAGTCTGTACTATTGATAAAACATATAAATGGTAATTATTGAATTATAAATCAGTCCTTCGCAATATCATTGTCAATAATAATAATGATTCATCTGCCTAAGTCCCAGATTGTTTGGTGTGGTCTGCTTATGATAATCATTCCCTTATTATGCCCTGCCTGAATGGCGGAGAAAATGGTCTGGCCAGGCCTTTGGGTTTCCCCAAGTTCCTGTCTCATATAAGTTTATGAACACTCGGGCTGAATGGCAGAGAATGGTCTGACCAAGCTTTAGGTTTCACCTAGTTCCTGTCACAAAAAAGTTCAGTAACACCATGACTGAGTGGTTTGTCTTTTTTTGATTTGATTTTTTTGATTTGATTTGATTTTTATTGCGTAATAATAACATGACAATATGAGTAAAAAAATACACAGAGTAGCAATAGGACATGCCAGATAGCCAGAGGCTAGAGTCAAGGCAGCCCCAGCAAGCAGTAGGAAAAGAAACAGAATCAGCGATAAGCGCACACTCCGGAGCACCAGAGTCAGGAAGGACAGTCCCAGGACGCCCACAGGCGCTCTACCAACTTCGCCTTCAGCTGACCCGGAGCAGAGCCCGCACAATCACTCAAAAATTTATTATATAATTTCATTGCACTAAAAAATATCGATCTCTGTCCCTTAGAAGACAAACACTTTTTCAACTTTAATTGATTTTTACTTTTTAAACGGGTATCTTGACAATGATCTATCATAAAATCTTGCAACTCTTCCATGGGGAAAGAATTTGTTAAAAACATTAGCAGGCGATACTGGAATAAAATTTCAATTGGCATTATTTTTAAAATTTTAAAATTTTTGGAAACTGTTTGATTTGGTTTAAAATTGAGTATTATTCTGATTGCCTTTTTTTGCATGATTAAAAGTTTGTTTAAATCAGTTTTGTTGCCGTGGCCCCAAAACTCGATTCCATAAATTAAAAGAGAATAGAAAAAACTGTAGTACAAATTGATCATGGTTGATTTGTCTAGGTAGGGGCGAATGAAACGAAATATTAGTAATATGTAATTAAGTTTTTTGATGAGACTTTGGATGTGTTTTTTAAAAGTCAAGTTGTTGTCTAACGTGATACCTAAAAATTGAGTCGAATCTTTGATTTGTAGTTGAGAATTGTTTAAAGAAAGGCTTAGATTATAATTTTGAGTGTTTTTAGACGGATTTTTGAAAACTACTTGAAATGTTTTACTGTTGTTTAAAATGAGTCTGTTTGATAGGCACCATTCATTAATAATATTTAATTCCTCTTGGAGTTTAGAATTATCTGTTGAAAATATATTGGTGTCATCTGCGAATAAAATACAATCCAAAGCAGGTGCAGCATTTACTAAGTCATTTATAAAAATTAAAAATAAGAGGGGTCCTAAAATTGATCCTTGTGGGACACCAATCGTAATTGCCCTCATTTGCGAACAATCAGTATCTGTTTTGGTAAATTGAAATCTATTTTGGAGATAACTTTGAATAAGAGAGGAAGACTTTACACTAAAATTGTAGTAAAAAAGTTTGTCAATTAAAATTTTGTGATTAATCGTATCGAATGCCTTTGAAAAATCCAAAAATACGCCCTGAGTTATATTACTTTGATCTAAATTAGTATATAAAAATTCCATTAGACTGTTTATTGCTGTAGTGGTGCTTTTACCTTTTCTAAAACCAAATTGTTTAGGCGACAAGATGTTATTGGTTTCTAAAAAATCCCGTATTTGCAAAGACAAACATTTCTCTAAAATTTTTGATAAAGCAGGAAGAATGGAAATGGGCCGGTAATTAGATGGATCTGTTCTATTTCCTTTTTTAAATAATGGAGTCACGCGAGCTATTTTTAAACAATTTGGGAAATTAGATTGTTGTATAACAAGATTTATAAGATGTGTTAAAACTGGAATTAGGACTAGTTTATTTTCTTTTATTGCACGGAGAGAAATCCTATCATAGCCGGTTGCTTTAGGAAGACTGAAAGAATCAATTATTTGCAGTGTTTGGTGGGGGTCAATTATCTGGAAGCTAAAATCAATATCATTTACACAGTTGTCCATAAATTTTGGAGAGCACAGAGGTAGATATCTCTTTCCTGTGGGTGAGACAGAAAGTTAATGGTGTATGTAACAAGGTTGAGTAGTTATGCTGACACCAAGCAAGGATGTCCACTAACTAGTAGACATCCTTGCTTCGGCTAGCCTATGTATTTGATTGATATGTATTGAAATCTAATATTACATGCAAGGAATGTTTGTGAACTGTGGTGTCAATGAAACACTCTATCACCATACAATGTCAATAGTTTCAGTTGATGGCAGTCGATTAGCTTCCCATCACACCAATGCAATACAACCCCAGTATGGCTATCTATTTTATCTATGAGTAACTGATTGCATTTACTCACTTACTTAACACTATCTGTTCAATGCTTTGCAAGTCACGTAAGTATTGAATTGCTTTAAATAATAAGCATATATTAGAGTAATAAACTATAATCATCATTTCTTTAATATGAGCAATAGTTACTATCTTAACTGTGAAAATTCATGATCATTCTCATGGCTGATGTTATTGTTCTGTCAATCACTACAATTGACTAGCACAAAAAAGGGGCATGGCCTAAACGCTCTTTGTTGTCACCTGAAACCTCGTGTTTTGGAAGGTGCTGTTATCACTCTAGGGGAAGATATAACTCTATGGCTGTAACAACCTGAGAAAAATAAAAATGCAGCTGAGCAAGCTTTTTAGTGTCGTTTAAGCAATGCTACACTACTGGAAGCTTAAATATTTTCAAGACTTCCAAACAAACTCAAGTGGCCCTGAAAGTTATGTTGTAAATTGAGGTATTGAATCAGAAATACGACTTATACACAAGCATTATCACTTATTTTCTAGCTTTTTTACATAATAAAATGATTGTCAAGATTTTCTGATTTTTTTTCATGTATAGCACTAACATTTTGTTGCATGTGAAGTTTTTGGTGACACATTTGCTCTGTTCAAAAAGTGAGAGTCAGTCGTGAGAAGCTATGAGCCTCATCTTAAGAATAACTATATAGGTACTTTAATAGCTTCTAAACACATGGAAAGTGTTAATATGCCATGTGAACTGTCCACTTATCATCCTATGTTACAGAAACTAGTGAGAAATTTTGTAAATGTTAGACTTCATATTTTATGTAAAAAAAACATACCTCCACCTCACAGTCAGTGCTGCTAGGTAGCAAAAGCATGGCCATGCAAACACTAGCTAAGAATATTCATTAAGTGTTGTTGAAACTCGATGCTTTTTGTATTTTTACTGCACTCATGCTTGTTAGCTAGTATGATATGCATATATGTTATTTACATGTGTAGGTCAACTATTGCACACAAAATACTATGCTGGTTTAGCTTGCTATAGTGCTAGTACAGCTTAGTTCCTTTGACTTGTTCATTTAAAATTAATTATTTTTATTGTAACATAACTATAAAAAATTTTCTATGTATAATATGGCTTTTTAGTATTCAGTTTTTATTACGGAAAGTTGTTCAATGTTTATGTTGTACTACATACTTCTTGCACTTTCAGTTACAATCATTTTCCGTACTAAGTTTGTGGTTGTCTGTTAATTTGCATAAAACCAGCCTGTTTATAATTTTTATAACTTCTAAAAACAAAAAATGGCAATTGATGGTATTATAAATATAATTATCGTTGTGAATACATTGAAGTGTTTGTTTGGAGGCCTAAAGATGGGAAATTGTGTGTCAACACAATTTAGCTAAGACATTTTAGCACATATAATAAGGGTTATTTACTTGGAAGTAGCAGAAAACTTGTAAATATATGGAGTTGTCGCCTTTATAACTGCAGTGTGAGTTAGAACAAAACCTGAGCTTTCTTGTGGTATACTTGATAGTGCTCCAAAGCTACCAAACTAGTTTTATTGGCTGATAAACAAAAGTAGGCAAGACCAGTCCATTATAATTCTATATAGAAGTAAGCATGGCAGATGTTTGCTAGGAACCTTTATAGCGTTTGTATAGGCTCCGTTAGTGGCGTAACTTGGCTTAAGCGATGCTGGTCTTTTTCAGTGAGACGAATATGTTACAGCTAGCATAATTAAGAGTTGTCATTTCGGTTTGAATTGGCATTTATTATTTCCTGCCCGCAAAAATCATCGGACGAGACTAATAATGAAGCTGAAGTGGATGTTGGTCAGCAGGCTGAAGGAGGTTGTCTGATCCCCGACCCTATGCTAGTAGGGAATGAAACTCTAGACTTTCTACTGGTTTTTGAAGAAATACCACTTCCTCTGGGTCCTGACTAGTGGAAATGGCCGGGGAGATACAACTGACTTGCTGGTGCATTGTGACCCTTGTGTAATCTAGGAAATTGCCAGCCTAGGTGCTTATTGAGGATGATGCATGCTGGTGCACTGTGAATGCAGACGCGATGCAAATGATTTCTACCTAGTTTATGCTTGTAGAAAGGTCCAGCAAAGGTTGTAGTATGTCTTGTGTTGTACACAAGAAAGAACATAACTATATATGCAAAGATATTTGTATCCTAGAGAGGGCTTAACAAGTTCAAAAAGGTAAAAAGGTTGGCAAGTTATATAAGAGTTACAATGAAAACAGGTCCCACCTTCAACACATGATTATATAATGGCTGTTTCTATTATATCCTTTTGATGGTTATGCATACAAAAAGGAATAATTGAGTATATGGGTAGTTTATTGTTGGTAATAGTCCACATCAAAACCCAACCAACTACTGTATTTTATACCCTGTAGTTAATTACGACTGATCAGCTAATTAAGCACTACGCAACAGCTACAGCAGGTAAAATGCTACCGTATAGCAGAAATATTATCAGTTTCATTAACAGTGTATTGAATTTGGTTTGGTGATAGTGTTGCGGCAACCAGAGCCGTAGAAATCAACTTCCTGGTCACCGGACCGAGCCTTCTTGCCTTCTATATTCATTTTTGGCACTAGTTTCAAAGAGTTGTACAGAGTAGACCACATGAAGCAATTAATTAGCAGATTGTCAATAAAAAGTACATATCAATATATATATTTTATATATATATATCCGTGTGTAAAATATATATAAAATTATAAATGTATATATAATATATATATATTTTTTATGTATGTATACCTGTGGGTGATATATGATAACTCCAAATTGAACAACCAACAAAAATGAACCACTTGTTGTTTACTGACTTGCTGGCTAAAGAAACAGATTGAGACATGTTCTGAAATGTACCCAACAAAAGCAAATGGGTCTAAAGAGAAAAATAACAAACTGGTCAAATTATGCAAAGCTAAAATGACTTTCATATTAATCCTTCGTAAGTTGAAGTAAAATTTATATCAAATACATTTCATAACTTGACAATGTTGTATGGAGAGACTTTTGGATGTACAGGTTCCACTGTATTCAGACAGCCGCGTGATTTCAAGTTACTGTTTTAAATCAGAGCGAACATTTTCATCTGTCATTAGTGCTGTTTTTCTGAATCAATAACTACTGAATATAAAATAAAAAACTAGTTTTATTGTAAATTCTTAAAATGCTTGTCTTAAGAAACAATAAGGTACAGCTTAATCATTATAGCTATATTTGTATAAAATTTTCTATATATATTTTATATTTGTATAAAATGGATACTAATTATTGGTCTAAATTGTGACAATTCATGAATGGACACTGTTCAGCGGCATAGCCACTTGGCTGTCCTTTTGGTGTAAGTTTGTCAAAGTTATTTGTGTTGCTTCTGTCTGGTTGCTGCCAACTTTCGTGCTTGGTGTAATTCGCTCCTTCAATTTCCTTAAGCAGCTCCATCCAATCAGATTGCCAATAACAATAAATAATCCCTGAAGTTCAATGTATACTTGCACTGCTGACCACACAGGGTCAAATGCAATTGCCAATGGTAATAAAATCCAGCTCAACCCTAATAGCAAAGATATTTTTAAGCACGAAATTACTTTTTTAATGAAACGATTTTTATCCTTACTCGATCCAATATTTCCACTTTTTGTGACCTTGACCATAATGATAATTCCAGCTATAATATTAAATAACATTAATGTATATGCTGGACCTAAGAATAACGCATAAAGAACAATAATTTCTCCTATGAAACATAAAAATTCGGAGTCCAACACTCCATCTTCAAAAGCCTCAATATCGGTTCTAGAGAGAATGTAGGTTATCATCACGCAAATGAGCGGGAAGCCAAAAGAATAAAGAGTGTAGAACAACATTTGCCATTTTGATTCGCGATGCACCGAGAGTGTATGTAGCGTTTTGAGAATACTTATGGTCAAAGAGTTACTCCAAGTAAGGGAAGCTAAGAAAAAGAACTGCATAAGATATCCTACGAGACTGCAGCCAACCATGTCCTCAGGAGAAGGAGTAACTATAAAAGCGAAAGAAATCGAAGCTCCAAAGATTGAGACGAGAAGGCCAACCATCATTTTATCAGCGATGGTAAATCTATTCCTTTTAGTTACTGCTAAGAAGATGAGGTAGAGTATGATAGATGTCAGGGATAGGCCTATGAAGGCGTACTCAAAATTAGCAAACTTGCCTCTTTGTGATTTTCTAGTTCTCGTAACATTAACAATGTCCTTTACCTACAACATACATATGTATATTTAGAGTTTACCTGCAACATATGTGCAGAAGCATGAGTTTAGCGATTCCCTGCAATACAGGCTTATATTCATTTTACAAATGTACATGTACATGTAGCCTATATACATATATTCCAAATTTATCCGCTATCTATGTACATATATCTGAAAATTATACGAAATTTTGATAATTTGCAAAAAAATACAAACCACATTTTTCACAATTTTTTTTGCCTTGCAGCATTTAAAGAATCTTACACAAAAACATAAATTGGAATAGCTTTGTTTGAACCTAGAAATATTATACTTGCAATATTTTACTTTGAAAAGTTTAAAATAGCTTTTTGGTTTCTGTCACCCAGAGAAACTTGCTAAAGTCGAAAATAAATTTTGTAGCAGATTGTTCTGTTAGATATTGCTATATAAAAGTGGCTATTTGATTACGGTTATTGTACAGTCCCATACTACAGGTTCACAGTAATTTAATAATGCGAGCGATATTTTCTCAGGAGAGATAATCACAAATATTTAAAGTGGCTTGTCATAAATGTTGCAAACCAAGTTAACGTTGCAACACAATGATGCATAAAAAGTTGGACAACGATAGAAATACTTCTAACTTATGATTGGTAAAAAGATGTTCGCTGTAGTCAGATAATCTATTGTGTTATAAATATTGCACATTACTGAGACATGCGACATTTTAAGCTTTTTTTAAAATCACTTCAAAGTTTCTCATAAAACTTTGAAGTTTTGTTAAATTGTTTTGTTAAATCACATTGAAATGCAATTATACGAGACATAAAACTTTATAAAACATGATTCAATATTTGCAAATACAGTGCACTCTTAGGATACAATTTTAATCCGTTCCAGAGTTGGCATAGCTTGGTGAAAAAATTGTATGGAAGGGCAAAAAACCCATAGTGATTACATAATGCAAACATTCCCTGGCAAAAAATCATAACAATTTTATACATGTACTGTACATAAAATTATTAAAATTTAGTAACAAAATAGTATTTTAACTTTTGTAATTATTGTTAGTTACAGTAACTTTAGTATATTTAGTGTATTTATTGGTTATGATCTGCAATAAAATGTAACATTGCAATGTGTTATGTTCAGGGCATATCGTAGATAATTCTTACCTCTACTCCTATATTGGTTTTAAAGGGAAAATATTATCGTTTTACACATGAGATTTGCTGAAATGAGAGAAATCGGTCATTGTATCTCATTCAGGCGTTGTAAAAATGTTTACAGCAAAAAGCATTTCGGTGTCTTTGTTATTTTGATGTACGTAATAAGCATACCTACTGCCAAATAGGAACTCAGCCAAAAGTTTTGTTTAATCCAAATGGTGAAACAAGATTCGTATGATGAGATGAAAAAATCATCACGTTCCATTTCGTAAGGGGACATAATCGTATAACAGAATAATTGTATCCTGAGGGTGCACTGTAGCTCTACCTGTTAAAGCAAATAAAGCCAAGCAGCACCAAAGAGGTGGAATACAGCTATTTTATGGCAATAGGTTTGCCAGTACTTACAAGGATTTTACCAGGTGCTAGTATGATATCATTATATCGGCTGCCACTGTTGTTCCCAATCACAGTTTTATCAGGACAAAATAAATACGTTTCATTGGTTGCTCTAACCCATGTTTCTGCAGTCTTCACCACACGAGCACGGTTCTTACGAGCGTTATCATCAGCAAGAAATCCTTGAACAACCTGAGGAGGTGCGGTTGAAGTAGAGGTTGTCCAAACAGTCAATGTGATATAACGAAATGGTGGAACTGGATTAAATCCGCCTTTTGCAGACCGTCCATTATATGGCCTGAGAGTTGTAGTTGTAATAAAGCATGCAATAGTCACTCCTGGGCATAAAAACTCAAAACTAGGACTTATTGCGGAAGTTGGAAGTTCTTTTTCACGACTACAGTCGCTATCAAATGGCACTAGAACGCAGGTATCATCATGTGGCAGGGACAGACTTCCCCAATCTGCGTTTATTTCGCTATCGAAATTCTGGCACTGCTCACTATTATCTGCTTTGCACTTTCCACAACAGATTCCAGAGTTAAATGAAAATCGAACTGAAGTTTTTGAAGCCCATCGTTGTCCAGCCTCTTGTAAATTAGCAATTGATAGAAATGCACGAGATGGCGATGTGGCATTTGGCAAGATTATCGCTGAGTCATCATAAGTTCCAAGATGGCAGATATAGCAGTAGAAGTTTCTGTAGGTAGTCAAGTCTGAATATACAAATGAAGCTGGTTTCGTTTTGCAGTCTTCATCGATTTTCCAACCTTTGAATATTTTGGGACAGGAGGAGACAAATTCCACGTTGAGAATACATGGATAGTAAAAAATGTTGTACTCAGGTGGCGGAGTATACTCCTGGAATTCACAGAGGCCTCTGAAATAAGAATAGCTATATATCAACGACAATCAAAAGTTATCGGTAAACCCAACATCTGCAGATCACTTAAAGGAAAAATGTATTCTATTAAAAAAAAGATGCTCTCTTTAACAAAACTATACCTATTTATTAAATTGAATTTATTTTTAGATAGAAATTGAACTATTGTAATATCTTCTTAAATTTTTCATTTAAAAATAGGAAGCAATATTTTTAGCTGATTGACAGCAATTGCTGATATGATATGTAATAACACGATTTTATATTCGATTCTTAACATAACGTTTTTCATGTTGTGAAAATCTCCAACACGGAATGTGGTAAATAAAAAATTTTCTTGAGCAAAACATCAGTAGCAAAATTTTCAAATGTAAACATTAATATAATATAATGATATAACAATCATAGTAAAAAAATCAAGAATCCTGTAGTCGTTATGACAATATTTGGAAATAGTGGTAACATATTTTTATGCAACGCAAATTACAATGATTTACAGCATTTGTGAAGGGTCTCTGTTAATGACCTGTTATTCAATGTGTTCATTAGAGCACATAAAAATTGATTTTCTTTAGTAAAAATAATTCTACCTGATTTTCCATTTATTTTTTTATTTCTTTATAGGTATACAACTGAACCTTTTTCATTTTTATGAAAACTGAAGCACTATCATTGGCTAACTAATGCCAAAAATACATGTTTTGCCATGGTATCTTTGTTATTTACTCATTTTTAAGTAACACAGACAGCCAAGTTAAGCATCTTTTTAAAAGAATGTTTGATAGAATGCTATATACATCTATCAAAATTGTAACAAAATGTTCCATTTATTTAATTTGACAGTTTAAGCTTTTCTCCAAATAGTTGAACTAATTTCAGCAATAAAATAATCAGTTTAAAGTGGTTTATACTTACCTAATTTCTCCTGATTCTTCAGGGCAGTTCATCAAAGCATCCCAAAACACAACATCTGATGCATTGTTGCATTGAGCACAATAAACATTCTTGTACCTGCAGGCATTACATCACTATTATTGACAGTATACATTCCTGTACATGCAGGCATTACACCTCTATTATTGACAGTATACATTCCTGTACATGCAGGCATTACACCTGTATTGTTAACAAGAAACATTCTTGTACCTGAGGATGTGACACCGCCAGCTTTTGTGACACTTATGCATTAAAAGAATTTTGCGGCAGCTATCATTCAGAATCCCACTGTAGAATGGAAAGTTAAAATTTTAACCCACCATCTGACAGCTTCTAGTTGTGATTTATTCAAACTAACTTCCACAGTCTGCACCGTTATATATGCATCATTGGCAATAACTTCATTTGCAGCTTATTGATTGAACTTGGCTAAGATATACCTAATAACTATACGCTTTTTTGTTTTTTAGGCGATTCCAGCCTTTCTATTCCAGACATGTTGAAATTTTTGCTCTATCTGCAAACTGAGCTATTATGAGTGTAACAACTAATTTCACTAATAGACTTAAATCTGGGTAAGAACTTTTATTATGAAAATCTTGTGTAAAATTTAGTGAATTTTTCCAACTTTCTCAAATTATAGTGTATCAATATAACATCCTAGCCATCTAAAACATTAAAAAATGTTTAAATCGGCCATGAAATATTGGAAATGTTGTGATGTCTTGCAAATGCAAATGTATGTGACAAAAGGACAACATGATAGTTATAAAACACTAAGAAACTTGATAGCACAGCATGGTGTGACACCCTGTTCACTGGCTTTCAGTAATATAATACACTGTTTTGGTGTTTTTGTATACTTCGTATCACATCTCTCTTATCTGGTCTCTTCTCCTCATTCATATTGTAATAGTAATTATGACCTGCTGTTTTCAGCTTTTTATTCCTGCTCTTTGTGTAGCGCTCAGTAACTTTTCCCTTCTTTTAATTTAGGTGGCAGGTTTTTCAAAAGCCTATTTGAAATGGTATTATGTTAACTGCACCAGTAGTGTATTATACCAGGTAGCCTGCGTATGTATTATAATACTTTACTCCTAATTCAATCTAAGTAAAACGTTATGGTTTAGATGATGCTTAGAAACTAACAACATACCTTTTTTAAATTGAAAAAGGTTTCATTCAAAAGAAATTGCTTCAACAAACATGCTGCAACCGATAGATCTATCAATATTTTTTAATGATATTTAAAGTATAATTTCTTATCGATTCCACTCACTAAAATTAGTAACTCTTGCGACTTGTTAAGTTTTTGATAACTAATATTTGAAACACAAATAGTAAATATTTAAAAAAGACAAAACTCAAAGCACAACAGAAGGCTGCCTTAACAGTGGCTGCTCCAAGAAACACTGGCGGAGGAATGGCAGTACATTACGAGCTGCCTAAAAATGGCAACATCAAAGTAATTTTTAAAGCAGCTTGTTACTTGGAGGTAGCCAAGTTACAGGTCTTAGGCCAGGGACCATAGTAACCATCTACTAAACCAGTCAAATGAAGTATTGTATGTCCAACTAGCACGGTTGGTCCAACAACTGACGTAAAATGGGGAAAAGTTATAAGAATAGAGCGCAAGCGCTCACAGACCCCTCTTTGCTGTTGGTGCGGTAGCCAAGGACCTCTCTGCTAGGACTGTCCCAGCACCAAAAAGCCGGCTCTGGGAAACAACAGAGGGCTACTGCAGTTGTGATAGCTGTTTACTGCACCAAAGCTTTCACTCTCTAAAATATACGTAGACAAGGTTGTCAGGAACGCAAGGGAGATCAATGGTTGGTTTCAACCTGTGAAGACTAGGTGAAATAAGTTTCTTGACAGTTACATGACATCCTTGTGGAGACACAAAACTACTATCACCCAAAACTGACTTTGACCTTACAGAGGGTAAGGTCGGGGCCAGCCAGTCTATGACTGCACAGAAGTGGGAGGAATGTAGCCAGAAATGTAAGGAAGCCTGATGCCTAGGAGACCACCAAATCTCCTCTGACTAAGAGTCCGATTGGTCACAATTTGGCTCCGATTTGGCGGAACAATTGGAAGCCTGTCTTAAAAGCGGTAGTGCTGACCCATACTCTGTCTCAGAAAACCACTCAATAGATAAAAAAGTCTGTCTTGGACCTTGAGTGGCCCTACAAAAACTTTGCTTTACTGCAAAGCAAAGAAACCAGGGACTCCTTGCGGAATCCGAGGAAAACCCAACAATGGCAAAGGGGTAACCCCACTGAATAAACCCCACTCCAGTAATTATTTTTTGCGGTAAGGTTGGAAAGCCGAGCTGTTTAGTTGTACTACAAATTTGTTAACCAAACAAGTGTTTGATCAGTTGCCAGAAATTTTGCTAGATCGGCTCGAGAAAAACTACAATAATGGGCTGTTGGCGTAACAGGACAAGGCTGGTGTTTTATGAAATCATCAGATTTTCTATCTAACTGAGAGATGCAAAAACTGAATAAGTCTTTCTGGCCAGCCAAATGAGTGAAGACGCTATTTTGAGCTTGCCATTTTTAGGAGCTAACCAGTGCTTTTTAGAATTCAAACAACCCATTGTTCGAGTAGATGGCATGCTACTGATTTGTATGGGCCAGTAAAAGTGATTACTGCAAAGCGAGGTGTAGGTGCTAAAAGACATAGTGGTACCGGCCCTAACAGAGATCCTGACAGCTCCCAGTAAAAACCATTGCCGCACCACCACTAAAAACTACTGTCTCATGAGACTGATAAATTGATTCCTTGGTGAACCTATTGTGGCGAGTAGCCCGAACCAGCCAGGGCCAAAGGGTCAAGTGTCTTAACCCAAAAGAGGCAAAGACCTAACAGATTTATGAGGAAAGCATCTGGCCATGGGAGCCCAACCAAATAACTATTGATAGAGTGCTGGTTAACTTGAAGGACCTGTTTCCTGTGAACAGACCAACCTAATTGCCCGGAACCAGGCCAAGAACCGAGGTTAGCTGCACTACAGACCCGCTACATCACCATGTTTGGTATTGGTAGTTGGGATGTAGGAAGGACCTCTGAGGTCGAGCGCTCTATAATTGACTACTCAAGGAAGGGACGTGGCCTATTCGGCAGCCCTCTACTGACTAAAACCGGCAAAAGAACCCAACCCAAAGCAGATAGGCAAATACAAGATTTGCTCCAGAAAGGTCTCATTGAGATCAGAGAGAGAGCATAGAGTTTTGCGTAAGGCTAGCGAAGGAGAAACAGGAAAGATAGAATAGCTCTATTAACTATCGCCATCTAAACGCTGTTCTTGAACAGGACTCGTACTCCTTCCTTGGAATTAACGACAGCCTAATTGCCTTGTCTGGCAGTCAACACTTCATCATGCTTGACTTAGTCAGCAGGTAGTGGCAGGTGCCCCTAGATGCTGATGCTTAAGATAAATCAGTTTTCTTTCTACCCAACCTTGCCTGGGAAAGTGTTGTTCTTAGGGCTGACTTTGACACGGAGGTCAAAGAGCTCCAAGGAGTCCTGAAAGCTTTTAAATACTACTGACAGTGCATTCCAGAATTCGCAACAGTAGCCTACTCTATGCACAAGCTGATGTCCAAGGGCAAAATGTAGAGGTAAACAGACAAGGAACAGACAACCTTTGACTGCTTAAAGATTAAAGAGCAGCATCGTGCTTGCACCAGTCTCAGGGTATCCTGACCACAGCAGCGGTATGCCAGAGATACCGATGCAAGGTAGGAGTTGTGCCCACTCAAATGCAGGAAGGTAGAGAGAGGGCCATTGCCTCCTACAGCAATACTCTGACATCACCGGAATGCAACTACTGCGTCACATGGCAAGAGTTGTTGGCCGTGATCAAGGCTGTACAGTCTTTGCTTGTACAGTCAGGAGTTCCTCTTATGGACCACTTGCGCCTTCCTGAGCTGGCTGTGTAAGAGGAAGGAATCCTCCAAGCAAGTGACTCAGTAGCTAAAAAGCTGGCGGTGCTCAATACACATTGGAACACCGCCAGAGTGTGTCAAAAACACATAAACACAAACGGTCTGAGTTGGAAAAACCTGCAAATAATGCCACCAGTGTGAAAGCATTGAACAAAGAATGGAGGCTCATTCTAGAAATATTTGGCCAAGTCTCTTTTGACTGGTTGCCTAAATGAGACTTTCGCTACAAGTGGGGCGAGATTAAACCTGGGCTACGTCGCATATGCAAAAACACCGATCGGTAGCTCGGATGAGACTCCCGCCTTAAAAGTGGCTGGATTGAATCTGAGTACCGATGGCGGTTCCTTAGGACTGTCCTGTCCAACAACCAACGCAGTGACGCAAGGGTGTTCCAGCACTTATACAGCACAAATGACCCTAGATACGCTAGCCAAAGAGGCAAGGTAGCCAAGTTACAGATCACAGGCCAGGAGCCCATAGTCACTATGCACCAAACCAGTCAGATGAAGTACTATATGCTCGGGCGGTCCCCCATAAACATTCCAGATGGTGAACCATTTTTCCTCTAACTCTACAATAAACCACCATGTGGCAGACACATGCCTTAGCTCACCTTAGAGTAGAAAGGACCGCAAGTCACCTCCAGATTACTTGATGCTAGCTGGCATGACAGTTACAGTCAAAAGGCTAATAGAAAACTGCAAAGTGTGACAGGCTGCCAAACATGGTGGAACCAGGACAGTTCACAACAAGCAAAAGTGATATGCAAGGCAGACCCTGATAAAAGGTAGGCGTTGATTTGGTCAAACTGCTTCCCACCACTTTGAGAGGCAACAAGTGAGTACTGGTACTCACATTTCACTTATCTCTGAAGGTGGTAATGTTACCTGGTGGCATGACACCCTGGCTCTGCCAGATGCCACAGTGCCAGTAGTGGCAAACACGCTCAATAAGAGAGTGTTCTGCTATTTGGGATTACCAGAGAATATTGACTCGGATCAGAAGGGATGTTCGAAAGCCAGCTAATGGCAGAACTGTGTCAACCCTAGAGCATGGAAGAAACACACCTCACCCCATATCACCAATAGACAAATGTGATAGTAAAGCAAAACAAATCTGAACTGAGAAGCTCACTGCAAGTGTGACTGCTTGCCCAGGAACAGGACGATTAGAACACAATGCTTCTATAGCTGATGAGGACATGCCAAGGTACCCCAATTTTGCAACTGGAGAAATAAACAAGCTGGAGAATTACTCACATTGACCGAGTTCTTCCCAATCAGCGAGCATGCAGTAAGAGTCCCGAAAAGACTCAAAACTGTGCACGAGGTTTTCCGAGAAAGCCAGATGAAAAGTGTAACAAAAAGACAGGGTGGAGCCACCTCTGTTGACGCCAAGCCACTGGGTCTGGATCACCAACAAACGCAGGCAAAGGAAGACAATCTCAAACTACAAGCCAAGTTTGTAGGACCATACCAGATCTCTAAAACCAGGGTCAACTATTTATTAGAGAGCAAGGAACAGTCTTCCATATAAAGAGAGGCTTGGATGAAACCCTACTACATTTGCCTAGAAAATGTGAAAAAGGTCCCAGCCACCCTGGAGCCTAAAAGAGGTGTAAAATTGAAGGTGTCAGATGGGGTCAACAAGGAAAGAGCTTCCTAGAACTTCCATCGACGTAGATAATCTCCTAGCCATTATTACCATCACTGGATCTGGACATGCCAGCCGAAAAAAATGCAAAAAAAGGCGACCAGAGGGTGACTTTTCAGGTGAGCCATTAGGATTGGCGGATCAAAATGGAGACTGGGCATATCACGCGTTTGAGGAAGAACCACGGCAGAGTGATACACCAAAGAAGTGCCAACACGTCCAAAATGAAATCTATCACTTACAGCACAGAGTCTGTCAGCACCAGGCCTTGTCATAGTTGGCTCTCTCATAATGAAAATTAGAGACATCGATTTTTAATGGGGGAGGAGTAAGGGATAGGCAGAGATCAACTTACGCTGAGACAGGCCAAACTGACTTGGCCCAGCTCTGACTGACCCGACTCGGCACAAACCTACAAGGAAAGGCAAAGCCTGCCACCTATAAAAGGGCGCAGTCGGGAATCTAAAAAACCAGCGTCAGTTTGCACTTTTTTGTGAACGCTTGTCTTGTACAATTTTTAAGTAGACACAAATCAATTATCCTAAACTTGATACATGCGATGTTGTTCCTCTCTGAGTTTAGGTGGGGAGCTAGTAAAGGTTGTACGGTATATTCCTTCACAGTATTTACAATTTTTTTTGTTGAAGACACAGACCCGAATAATTTTAAGTTGGTGCAGCTGGCATGATAATCACAGTTGGACAAAAACTTGGTGTTCACGACGCATATTTTTTGCATAGCTGGTGTTTCAAGACTAATTATTATTGCATAAAAATGTTTAGAAATGTCAAACTTCCTATTTTCCCGATATTTCCTATATTGCTACTGCAGCAAAAATCAATGGCAAGCATAATGCTGTATTGCAGGTGTTAATAACTGTAAAACGAGTGTTTGTAGAATAAAGTGCTTGTGGGTTATATTTAAGCTAGAACAAAAGTTGTTTCACTTAACTTTCCCTGGGCTTCCATGCTTTGAATGGATTCAAAGATGGGCACTACCAATTAATTTGCAACTTAACTTTCCATGATTTTGAAGTTGCAATTTATTGATTTTTCCCAGACTAGCGATGTACTACTCAAAACAGAAATGGTTAAAGTAGACTCGCTTGTCAGTTACGATTGTTTTTCAGTTCAGATTTTAGACAATTTTTTCACTAACTCAGCCAAGATTTCTGTTGAGTATTTTCTTTTTGGTTTTTTTTATAGCTGCTCTGAGTTTACTACAAACAGCAACGGAATTTACTACATGCTATATAGTTATTACTTCAGAGGTTGCATGAACGATAGTCTTTTTATGATGATGAATTCTATAATGAATTGAATACAAAACAGTCTCTCTTTGCAAACAAGATAGAAATGTGATATTGACAAAATAGTTAATGTATGTAGGTAAAACACACAAAAATATATTACACGATTTTGTAACCACAAACCATAAGTAAAAAAAAGTAATTACCTCATCATTTTCGTGGGAACAATCTGTCACTGGCAATAGTACTTAAAATATATCAATGTGGTAGTGTGATGAAATGCGCTGATTTGTTTTCCCTTCACTGGGGAGAGTGTTACTGGGTATTATTGATTCGAATCTAGCCGTAGTAAGCATTTCTATGACGGCGAATAGTAGTCTCACCGCAATTGCCTTCACAAAGATTTTTCGAGCAAAATGGCGTCAAATTTGTTCGGATTTAACCACTTTGGGAATTTGGAATAGAAGAAACTCCAATATTATTTGAATCATGGAAACCCAGTAATTGCGAACATTTTGGAATCTGTTTTTTATCTTTATGCAGAAAACCACAACGATAAAAATTGAATAATACACTTGGATGCATTGCCATCAACACCTCAACAACCAATAAAACATTATTTTTAATTCTATTTTTGTGTTGATACTAATTATATTGTATATAATAAAATGTGGATATTATAGAAAAAAAAACTTTTTTTGTAAAACTACGTGTTAAAATGTAGTTTCAGTCAAATTTATAATAGGATGTACCCAACTGAATATAGTGTTAGCCCTACTCTTTGCTTATTCAATGTCTTAATTACTGACTCAGTTACTAGATCCATGCTGGCGTGACAACTAACCATAGAACTATTAACTATACATTAATTGATATATTAAACCATAACTGTCACATAAAACTTTTATGGTATTTACTAGGTATCAGACATGATCAGACATGCTGATTCCAATTTTTGTACTCAAAGATTGGAATCTTTGAGTACAAAAATTGTAAAAAGTACAAAGATTTGAATCTAGCCACAGTGAGCATTTCTATGATGGCGAATGGTAGTCTCACTGCGAATGCTTTCACAAAAATTTTATGAGCCAAAATGGCATCGAATTCATTTGAATTTTGTTGTTTCTAGATTTTGGAATGGAAAAACTCTGATTTTATTTGAAGCATAGAAGCCCAGTAATTGAGAACATTTTAGAATTTGTATTTTATCTTTATGCAAAGATTAACAATGGTAAAAACTGAATAATACACTCGGACGCATTTCCATCACCACTTGAACGCCTAATAAAACATTCTTTTTAATTTTATTTTTGTGATAACATTTATTATATTGTACAGTTTATGATAGAATGAAATGTAAAAATAATGAAAAAAGCTTTTTTGTAAAATGATGTGCTAAAATATATTTTCAGTCAAATTTTAACAGGTGGCTCCGAAATATGGCCGTTCTCTTAACAAAAAACTTTACCCAACTAAAACTATTAGCCCTACTGTTCTCTTGTTTAACACCTTAATTACTAACTCATTTACTAGCCCCAAACTGGTCTAATAATAGGTCTATGGTAGTGGCGTGACTACTACCATAGACCTTCACAACAAGTTCAACAACGAGTTACCAAACACAAGTTCAACAACGAGTTACCAAACACAAGTTCAACAAAGAGTTACCAAACACAAGTTCAACAATGAGTTACCAAACACAAGTTCAACAACGAGTTACCATCAATTTGTAAAATTGGATTTAGTTCTGCTCAACTGTTTCATATTACAGGTGATAATCGAGTAACACAAAGGCACTTTCAGGTTTTATGAATTAATAATAAGCAGTATTTAATCTGCATACTTTTCTGAAGAGATTGTAGTAACAACTACTTACGTTAGTCCATTAGATGGGTCTGACACGAGCCAACCTGTCAAGTCCCATTCTTGGTTTGATCCACTTGTACAGAGAGTATTAAATGCTGATAAACTATCTGGACATGAATTTATCACAACTTGACCACTGTAGTCTAGATTGAAGATGTTATAACAACTCCATTGCGATTGGGAAAAAGGAGCAATTGAAAGGCCACCGGAGAGTAGTGAAGCGTCAAAGCAGCAATCGCCAAAGTAATGGCACCTTTGGTCACAACTGTCAATAGATAGAGCAGCTACGGTAGAGTTAAATAATATGTTTGTTTATAAAAGATTCCTGCAAATGAAGACAGTTGGCATAAAATTTTACGATTCCAAAATTCACTGCTACTGTGAAATGCAGGGCCACATTTACACATATTTTAGAAAACGCTATTGTGCCAAAAAGACTACTGCCATGTTCTACTACAGTCAAACCTTTACAAACAAAGCGCCAAAAAGACTACTGCCATGTTCTACTACAGTCAAACCTTTACAAACAAAGCGCCAAAAAGACTACTGCCATGTTCTACTACAGTCAAACCTTTACAAACAAAGCTTAGTTATTCAAGGTTGGCTCCCGCAAGTATGAGTAAATGTTCGCTCATATTTGTGGAAGCTAATAAATATGTGAGCAAATATGAGTCTTTGTTCATATGGTGGGATTGTTTGTTTTGCCATATGTCAGAGCAAATACTTCTATAAAAAAATTATTAAACTTTGTATGAAACAACAAGTAATTAGATATTCATTATAGAAAATGTATGTACAAAATCGATTAGTTTTGGACAAAAATATAGGCTGATTAATGCATAGGTTTGGAGTTAAAAGAGACCGTAGAGATACACCCACCTTAAATCAGACCAGGAAAACTTTAAACTACATTTACATTTCCATTATTTTATATTATTTTGGCAACTTACTGTTATTTTTACCAACGCCTTAATTTCACTTCACAGCTGTAAAATCTAGGGAAAGTCTTGAAAGTTGTTTATTGAAAATTAATTTGGGCATAAAGTCAAATATTTCCTGATATTTATTGCTGCACCTAGCAAATTATATTTATATCTCCAAATGGAAACTATATTTATGCCACATATTGAAAAATATATTTACATCGCAGATAGGAAAATTCATGGTAAAGTTTGGAATATAAAATTTCTGTTTGTAGGCATTGTGGTGCTATATCTTTTTTTTTTCAAACTGAATTCTTACATTTAACCAACAAAGTACTCATGATACAACTATGGGACAGAAATAAAAGTGGTTACCAACACAACACAACTTCTCTTTACACTTTCTCTCAAGCAAAAAATAAAAACTATGAGCGATGAGATGATCAATTTATAATTTTGACTTACTTGCAGTTCTTGATTGGCTCATCACTTTCACATGTGCTCAAAATTTTAGCCAACAAAGAGTCAGCCCAGAGGAAACTTCTGTTAAGGGTAATACCAGTATCGTAAATGTAGCTGTCTATGCTGGTACAATTGTTGTACAGATCTTGTACCCTGCCTGAGCCACAACCTGGCAGGGTGCATTCTCCCTCCTCTGGATACGCAATAAACTCTCCACAAACTCTGCTGAGATTGCTCTTACACAAGATACTTCCTAGGTTCCAGAAAGGCTCTTCTTCACCTGCACATGGCACACAACCAGATGATCTCTCAATCTTACATTCTTTGATTGGGCCAGATGTTATATTTTCAAAATGTTGAGCGCAAACATGTATTCCATATGTACATGTACAAGGGTACATGTACATGTTTCTATGGGCAATTGTACATATATATATATGTGTTTGTACATATATATATATATATATATATATATATATATATATATATATATACATATACATGTACATAGAAATAATGTACATATACAGACAAATATATACACATATACATGCACATATATGTATACATATATACATACACGAGTGGAATACTCGGCGTTGCACAGGTTTTTAAAATCAGTTTATAAACAAAGAAAGATAATGTTGTTGCCTGCCACTTGCTATTATGCTGGCTCATTACTAATGATTAATTGGACTAAGCTTTCTAGTAAGAGCTAACTACCCGCTCTCATGATTGAGAATGCATAAAATTGTGCTACCGTTCTCCATAATGTTGCGTCATCATGTTGCGTCGCAATGGAGAGTGGTAGCGTATTTGCACTCATATAATACATACATGTATATCGCCTAATTAATCTATCGAGCCCATATAGCTGCATTATTAAGGGATTGAAGTGGCCAACGGGAAGGTTTGAGATCTAATCTTTTGTGATACGGATTCTTAACTCTGAGATTTTAATAGCTATAGCTGGACAAATACCCATACAAACTTTGAGAAATATATATGTTGTTGTATACACGTATACAAATATATCTATGTATATACACATATACAGAAAATAAATATACATATATTCAGTAAATACATATGTACAGTCAATACATATGTACAATAAATACATATAAACAGTAAATAACTAGCTATATTCGTGAATACATAAATGCAGTAGATACATGTATACAGTATATACATATATCCAGTAAATACATATATATATATATAACTTACATATATATGTATACATACAGTCAAACATGGATAACTCGAACTTCATGGGCCCGAGTGAAAGTGTTCGAGTTATCAGAGCATTCAAGTTATTAGAGCAGCGTCACAAGTTCATGTATTTATTTATTTATTAGTAGATACATGTACATATACAAACTATAATATAAATCAAACGCATAAATGGCTTGTTTCAAATTAAATGCTTCTAATGTAAAGTTTAAAACTTTTTTCATCAAAAACAATAGAGATTTTTCTATCACTTGAGTTTGGTTTGTTGTTTGAGGTGATGTTATTGCCAGGACATTTTTTAGATTAAAATTGTCAACACTAGATTGTTGCTGAAATGCTCAGAAAAAAAAACATCTTTTCCTTTTTAGCGTTTTAACCAAGATCAATTTCACCGATTTTTCTCTGAGTTTATCTGAAGGTTACCTCGCTTCTCCTTGCTTTCGGAAGGCTACCCCTAAGCGGATGTTTGGTAAAAATCAAATTTCACCATAACTTTAGAAAAGTCGTTGACAAAATCTTTTTGCCGATGGTGGTAATAACGACGCCTATGAATTACGAAAAGTTGAGGTTTACCTCTATGGCTTGGAATAAAGGGATTTTCTAAAGCGGTAACATCCGTCTCGGTAGCCGTTGGTTCAAAAAACTGTTCGAGTTAACAGAGTTGCGGTCGAGTTATCTAAAGCAATTTATCATTACGTGGGAACGGACCAAAGAAGCCGCTAGAGTTAACCATGTGTTTGAGCTATCCGAGGGCGAGTTATCCATGTTTGACTGTATATATATTTAATGTGTATATAGGTTTACTGTATACATAAATATTCACTTTATTCCAGTATCTGTAACTCCATCTATATAATCATACAGATCCCAAAGTTTGTCGTCTGTCGTTTGGTCTGTCCAGCTATAGCAATTAGTATCTAACAATGACAAATCCGTATCGCAGAAGATTTGATCTTGAGACCTCCCTTTCACGACTTAACCTAACCAATTAGGCTACATGAGAGGCAACTGAATCATTGGGCAATATGAGCCTTTATCCGAGTTGAAATATGCATAGCACTCTGTGTTAAACAACATCACTACAGTTTGCCCTCGCGGCTCTTATTAGTATTTTTAGCAATACGGATACTACCTTACTCAAATTAGCCATTGGCAATGTGCCAGGCTAATGGCAAGTGGCATGCAACTACTGCATTACCCGCCACTGTTTATAAGCTGTTTTTGATACCTATGCAATGCCAACTATTCGGCTAGTATGCATATACCTGTTCAAAGGAATGACTATAATTATACGACCAAAAGTTTGCAAAGCCATCTTTGAAATAATATCACTACTATTTCCAAGTTGGCTTTTATGACAACACAAACAAAAAGTGCTCAACTAGACAAACAGTCTCACGTTGGTCTGAAGGTAGGGGATAATACTGTAAAATATCATCATTGGCTACTCCTGTAAGATTTCTTTCAAAGGTAAGTGGAATACGGAAGTTGGAATCATCAAACTCCGTTTCATTTAGAGGGATATGTACTATAGGTTGAGCATTCATCAGCAGATAACCTGTCAAAAAAAGGCCTCAGTGTAAAAAACCCTAATCAATGCTAGCGACCATTTTTCACATTTTAACAAAAGCAAACATAGGAAAAACAAATTTTAAAACTCTATACATTTTTCCATCAGCGTCCACTAGCTCAAGAGTCTCCAAACTACCACAGGCAGGCAAGGGCTGGTCTCACAAGTCACCCTATCTGGCCTGCGGAGACATTAAAAATACTATTTCTTACAACTGCAAAGACATGGTTACGCAAGTCAATACAGGTTGGTAATTGATGGCTCTAGCTAATTCATTAGTCAATCATTGTTTGGCCATTAATCCTGTATTCTGATCATAAAGTCATCCTACTGCTAAATGTAGTCTTTAAGACTTATAATGTTTGATGTAGATTCTAGTTGATGACCCTCTAACTACGTTGTCTGGCTGTTTTATTTCTGGTGGTCACGCAATTGTTTGATTTGTCCAGCTTTGGTCAGTTAATAAATGCAAGACCACTTATTCTATTTTAATGAAGTTGTAATGTGCTTATTTTCTTCTGGCGATTTTTAGTGGTAAGCAACCTTACCATTTGTAGAAGAACTTTTAAATGCATTTTATATCAGTTTATGGTTGCTATGCAGCAGCAACACTACATGCTATAATATAATGCTATATGCCCAAATAAGTGCATACGGCATTCTTAACAGTGTTGGCGCCTTGTGAAACATATTTTCTTAAATTTTGTGTTTGTATTTTCGTTGTAGGTTTAATGCATGTATAGCTTTTGAATCACATGTGATTTTCTTGAGTGCTTTACACTAGCACAGAGAAGTACAAAACAACTAAAAAACAAATTTCAGCAGTTTAAAAAAAAATCAAGTTTAAAATATTCTTCATCAAATCTGGAGAGAAAACGTTGTGTGTTGTTTGCAATGGGAAAACAGTTGCATTGATAAAAGATTATAGTCATCATATTCATTATCAAAATAAACAGCAAAGTAACTATGCACAGTTAGAAGGAAAACTCTGTGTTGAGAAAATTATGTTAAAGCTGTCTATTGATTCTCAAAGATCAAGGTTTACAGAATTATTTTAATGATAATAAATCTGTATCAAAGGCCAGTTAAAAGTTGATTATATTCTCGTTAAACATGCCAAGTAGAAAGATGCTGAAGCGGTAAAATATTCTTCACAGGTTTGTTCTCTAACTGGCAATTGAACTGATATTTTACTTTATCCTACCTTCAGAATCAAAGACCTCTCTTTCCAATACTGTTGGATTTCGGTTTTCCCAGCACTTTTTGCAGAAGACATTCTTATATGATCCATATCGACAAGGGTACCGATCAAACAATGTTTGATTTAGACAGACTTCATTGGTAGGTCCTCTAACGCACAACTCCTTGAGGTCTCCTTCAGGATAGTCAACAGGACAGTGAGCCACATAATTTCCACAGCCTTCATGGTGAATTCCCAAACTAGTTGGCAGAGCTCTTTTCCAGCAGAACCTATATTTAATGATGGTGAAAGAACCACATCTCATATATTTTGCACAAATAGGATACACTTTTGCTTTGTGCCAAACAAATAAATCAAGGCTGGTTTAATATGACCAGCTTTCAGATCTTACAATGCCTTTGTGTAGCCACATAGATGTGACAGCAAAAGAATCAGATCTAGTTTTGTGAAAATGCAACTAGGAAAAAGCTTTGTGTTTTAGTGCATTTAAAACTCAGTCGTCGTATGTAATGGTGCAAACACACTAGACGATTTTATCGCGAGTCTCCTGAGGAGCGCGGAGATATTGCTGGTGTGTGCCTAAACACACTTGAGCGATTTACCATCGAACAATAAATCGGGCGTGCTCATGAACTGGCAATAAAATTCGGTGTCATTAGTTTCTGCGGAGTTGTTAATAAATTTAGGTCAATATAGAATTTTAGGCAATGACGTAAACAGCTTCCACTTTTGTTATTAGGCCTCATTCACTTTTACGGATTGTACACTGCAAGAAGACATAAAAAACGATTTTTGTATTTTAACAATAATATTTTACAATTTCTATATCTATACAGTGTAAATTATTTTCTAGCAGTTGTTTATTTTTAACATAACAATTATACATCATTCTCAAAATGGTCAACCTGCGCTACGATTGACTCCCAAATGTTGGTTTTCAAAGGGTTTCTTTGTAAATTTTGTGTGTTGTGTCGTGCAGGACTGAGTGTGTTCTTATTAAATCTATGAACAATTCAGTGTTAACTTTGATGATGTTTGAATCGTAATAAAATAGCAAAATGTTGCTGTTGTATGTTGGTGACCATCGATACAAAAAATTGCCAGACATAGAATTGCATTTTGAAAAAACCAACCAATCGAAACGCATCTCGCACGATTAAGTTGTGATTAGAAAGTCTAGCGTTATCGCTCTGCATGAGCTCGCTGAGCAAGTTCTAGCTCAGATTAGCGGCACGCAGCACGATATTGAACTAAATATTGCCTAGTGTGTTCGCAACTTTAGGCTTATAACGTAAAGACAAAGAGTGGACCATGTATTTTTGAAAAATACTTGGCAGTCAGAAAAAAGTTTTTTAAACGCTCTGTTACTGTTTGATTACAATTTCTACTGATATTTACAGAAAAATATAATAGAGTTTAATAATTTTAGTTTCAAAATTTTTTTGTATTTCTAAGGTATACGGTATAAGGTAATTTGGTATTTCGAATAAGCTATTGCAAACCCATTTGCAAAGAACACTACCATTACAATCCTATCTTCGTGCACATTGCAATAAGCATCATTCACTAACACTTTAACTGTCGCATCAGAATGTTATGATCTCTATTAATATAGTTCTTTAACAAGCTTTAAAGAAATGTAACAAAGCAACAAGCTCATGTCTTATATACTCAATAGTAAAACACAAATAATTGAATGTGAAACTAACCCATCTTCTAGAAGGTTCTCGAGTCTTTCTGGAGTTACAAAGTAGTCCAAATTTTGTTCTATCATCTCTATGGTTGAGTTGGTACAGTAAACTTCTATAGTCCAAAACTCTAGGGCCAGTTGTGGGTCAAATATCCCAGAAAGATCATTATCAGTAATAAGCGTAAGTGCTCCATTGCACATAGCGCAATACACATTTTTATATGTTATTCCTGTGTAGGCTCCAGACACTGGCCAGCTAAGTATGCTCAAATCTGCAAATAAAATTAAGTATAAACAGGCGCTGTGTACTTTACCAATAACTGTCAGTTATCTCTAGCCCTAGCATCAATAGACTACCATCAAGCTGACCAAAGGTTCTTAATTTAGCAGAAGCATCAGCTAGAAGTTGAGAAATGATGCAAATGTCTATTAATGTTAACTAGTATTTGAACCCAAAGCTTTCTACATGATTATTAATTTAAAGATAATATAAAATCAAAAACAAAGACAGCTTGACTAGATAAACATTATCTGAGTTTTCAGGAAATGGACGGGAAACTGTTTGTACCGCCCAGCCTTGGTCAGTTACTAAATGTATAATCATTTTTTCTATTTTAATATGTGTACTAATTTGCTTCTTTTTCCTTGTGATTTTTAGACCTAAAAATTTGTTATTTGAACAAGATCTTTTTAAATAAACTTTATAATAACCAACTTTGTAAATACCTTGTAATTTAACTACTGTCTACCGAACTACTAAACTTTCTAAATGCCTCTAAATTAAGTTTTGAATAAAACTGTTATTACTAATTTTTATTGAGACAGGCTAATTATAGCTAATCAAAAAAGTATCTTTCTATATGGTGGAACGGCAACTGCAATAGAACTACTTTCCTCCAGCACTGTATATTTCAGTGTTAACCAGAGAAACTATTAAAGATGGAGTGATTAAATAAAGCTTGGTTACTTACTGGTCGAACTCAGCTCACCCTACTTTTGCACAATAACAAAAACTTTCACAGACATCAAAACAAATTTGTATCCCATAGCCGATCCTTGCAGAGCTTGATCTGAGGCTAATATAAACTCGACATGCTTGAAAAAATAGAAAACTGAATTATACACTCTCAAACTATAGAAAACTGACCTTTACACTCTCAAAATTTGGATTATAGTAACACATAGTAATAAAAAAATGTTGTTGATTTTTAGGAAATGCCATTTACCATACTAGCAGCGTTGTTTTCCTAATACTGACGAAATAAACAAAAAATTTCTTTCAATTCTAGCCCTGATCTTTAAGAGTCCTCACAGAACAACTCACAGAACAACTTACAGAATGCCCAATGACGTGGAGAACAGTTAAGAATATTTTCTTATGTTTAGAGCATTTTCTTTTAGAGTACCTGCATACATGGTGAGGTGAAAGATGAATATCATCATGATCAGACTGTTTACAGATGCAGTTTAGGGCCTTACTAGTTGTAGTTTAGTTTTTCTAAGCTGTTATGGAAACTGATAGTTAACAGCCTTTTTAGGCTAAGGTAAGTCTAAAAGTTTCATTCTAGATGTACATCTCTCAATAATTAAACCGCTTGGCTTAAGCTAGAATTGATGATAGGCTTATCTTGACATCTGAACATTACAAGTTCTCAACGATGATGAGTTACTTCACTTCTATATGCTAACCTTAGTAGGTGCTTGAGCTGACATTCTCATACTCTGCCTATTTCTGTAGTCCCTCATACAGCCATAATGAAACTTCTAATCAAATAATTTCCTTTCATAAGCTGTTTCGTAAGTAGGAAATTTTATACGTAGAAACCCATTTTACCATTTAAGTGTCCTAATCCATTCAAGTCCTGTGCAATCCTAACCATGATGTTGGCATAAATTATAAATATATGAAATGGTTAAAGCTGTAACGATTGCATGATAAAAATACATGTATGTTATTTCCTAATAAATAGGAAATGTACACATGGAAGAAAGAATAGAAATAATAAACAAAAACTATGAACAGTATTTTTGTTTACCTTTGGGAAATGAAAATATAGGGGTCAGAGGAGAAGAGGGGTCAGACAAGAACAGGGGTCAGAAGAGCTGGGTGTTGCATGGTGGTTTTGGTTTGGTTTTGGTCAGAATAAATGTTATAAGGATGCAAGTCGAAAGATTTATTTACATGTACATTAGTGTAAACTAAAATAACAATGTGTTATTAGAATAAGAGCACAGAACTTGAAGTGCTGACAATTAAAATTGTCCCACTCTGTATGCAATACATGACAATTCCAAATTATATGATAAACAACAAACACTTGTCATTTACCGTTTTTTAATATCAAAGAAAATGGAAAGGGAAGCACATTGTACCCATGAGAGGTGAACCAACCAAGATGCCAAAGAAAAACCAGGCTAAATTATAAAAAACCTTTCACATCTAGAAACATTTTTGTAAGTCTAAGCAAAGTTCTCATCAAAATAAGCTTCATAACTTGGAAAGTTTATGATGAGACTTTTGTAAGTAGAGGTTCCACAGTGCTGAAAGTTCGGAATGGGATAATTTAATCTAAACCTGCTCTTTTTCGCAACTTAAATATTTCTGTATTAACCTGTTATTTTTTTGACAGGTTATGTTTCAGGCTGCTAAATTATCTCCTCTTGAATTCACCAAAGACTAAAAAAGCAATATTGTTAATTGTTGCTAAAGCCGTGAGTTTACTATAGTATATGTATAACTTTCAATGACTTTTATTTAGTTGTTTTCACTACATACCTGCTCCTAGATCAGCACTTTTGTGTTCGCAAAGGCTTGCTAGCTTTTCATTCGTTCCTGATGGGCAGCTTTTAACAACATATCCTGTAAACACAATCAATGATGTCAATTTAATCACCAAAAACAACCAAACTCCATGTTAGTAGGTGAAAAATGATCTGATCTTTCACCCAGTGTCTAACCAATGGAACATCATGCAATGGAAGCGCAGAGACTGTTAGATTCTTTTAGCTTATAGAATTTATACTTGATTTGATTTATGACTACTGCCACTAATCCTAGTATTAGTTTAAGTTTAATGTGCTATTATTATCTTTATCTGCCTGCCGCTTACTCATTGTGAATAATGACAAACAGTTACAATTTGGTTTATTGCTTTTATTGATGCTGCTTGCATTCAATTCTGGTCAGGCTAGCGTACACTGGAACTGTGTGTAATGTAAATGAATGATAAAATTTTTTGGAACAGACAAGCATTGCTGGTGGGTTGGCAATCCTTTCCGCGAGCTCAGAACTCCCATGTCAAAAGGTGTTATGCAAAAAGAGCAATATGTAATTGTACAACAACACAGTACAAAAACGCTTACTTCATACACTCATTGCTACATTAAGGCTTTAAAATAATTTACAGAGAGAATTTCTTTTAAACTATGTGACTTTTACCAAAAAATAACTTTTCAAATATGTTTTGAAACTTTCAGTCCAACGAACAGCACATCTGATTATATAATTTGAGTTCCTGGTTTGGACTACAAAGCCGATCAGGCTAAAATCTAGCTTTCATACCTTTCTCATCTCTCTACATTTACTTGTTAAAAATAAATGACTAAATTTTAGATGCAATAGCGATTCGATTAGGGAAATAATTTTCACGTAATGTTGTTGCAATAATAGCAGTAACCATAGCAACTGTACCATTTACAACCGTTCACAGCGATTTCAACATCAATGATAGACGCCACTGGTATCTATTAGTACTGCTCGTTGGCTTTCCTACATTAGTAACAACAAATTCACAGGCTAGTAAAATTTGCCAACTCATTTGAAATCACTCAATTTGTCATAGCTGCATGATCACTCATATAGTTTTGAGCTCTAAAGGTAGAATAAAAACTATTATCTCACAGCTGCAACCACTAAGACTTACAAAGCTGGAGGAGTAATTGAAAAGAATGGCTCATCTAATTTCTGCATGGTCACAATAGTTAAAATAGGCAACCTAAAAATATATACAGTCATGTTGTTTTCATAGAATATGAGTCCTATTATTAATTGGTGAGATTATCTTGAAGATGAGAGCAACTCCAAATGATGCATTATGAGGATAGAGTGTACATAAATCCTGCTGATTAGTGACAGAAAAGGTATTAAAGCATTCAACTACCTCAACAACAATGCTAGTAGTTAGTAGGTGATGCTGATATTCTAGAGTAACATAATATTCTCCTAGATATTCTAGGAGAATATTCTAACTCTTAGATATTCTAGGAGTAACAGAGTTTTAGTGGACTATAGCACCAGCTTAGGGTTCAATTGCCAGAAAAAGCCAATCAGTGCTAGAGGAAAAACATCCAGCGGGAAATCGCCTCCCCACATGGGCATGATGTCTTCAGTTGTCAAAGTTTCTTTGCCACTGGACTCAAGCATGTCTAGTCAAGATCATGAAACTTTTGCGTGTACAACAACGCTCTTGAAACAAGCTCAGCCTCTGCTTACAATGAATAAAGCAGACAATCTTTCAGATATTGCCAATATAAAAGGACAAGTTTAATTTTAATTTCAAACTTGTTTCATATTTCGTTTCTGAATTGGACATTATTGAAGCATCTAGATGTATTTTATACCATTTAAAGTGATAAAGTCTAAAATACTCTAAATAAATCAATTTTTGCAGAAATTTTCTGTGACTGGCCAACTAATGAGTATGCAAGTTTTTTAACACTTCCTTTTCTGTTGACATATCAATATGTCACTGTACGTAGTTCATGCCCGTTTATAAACCTTTTTGTCACTAACCAATTTATATAAATAACTGTGTTGTTTTTCTTTTCCTCTTAGCCTCAAAACCTTGGTATTGTGAGTGCCACTCAGAAATACTGTATAACAAGTTTTTGTTAGAAAGCTGTGGCTAAAGTTTGGCAAGCTTGGACTGCTCTTTTAGCAACATATCTATTACAGAGTTTTCGATTATCTTAACTTATTCTGTTGAAAGCCTAAGACTTCAATTGATCTATTTTTAAACGAAAATATGTGGTTCATAAAAGTACATACATGTAAGTGTGCATGCCTTGCACCGCATGTGCTGAGCTAATATACCTTCATAATTATTTCTATATCTCTGGACTATCTACATAAACTAAACAAAAAGTTTGAAAGTTTAGGAAAAGCTAAACTGTTTAAAATAAAACAGTATGGTACATAAGAATGAAAACTCGCTAGGGAGAAATCTCAATAAACAACCGCTTGATACTGCTCATAAAATTTTAAGTACAACAGGTAAATTAAACTTGGAATAATTTAGGAGTTATTAATTTGTTATAACAGATAAGTGTGAGCGATAAACCATGCAATCTACTCTGCTATTTGAAATAGTTGTTTTTATTTGAATAAATCTGTTTTTGCAGGTCATAACTATTTAAAAAACTTCAAATGACCCAATGGTATGTACTTTGTTCAGGGAATCACAAAATATGTTGAACTTATCCTACTACTAAATGAAAGTCATCTTTTCTGGTATTATAAAGAAATTGAACATTACCTTGAGTATTCCCAATATTCTGGCATTCATAAGTTTCTGGTTCAAGCACTTCTCGCACCCTCACACTGTCGCTACAACACTCTCCATAGAACCTGCACTCATGTTCCCAGTAGTTTGAATGGCAGTTTAAATTATGAGGGGTCCGGTCGTATGTTATGGTTTCAGAGCCATGAATAGTCTGAACTGTTATCTGGAATATCTCTTCCGTACAGCTCACCTGAACCGTACAGAGTAGCAAAGATACTTGTAGCAGAAGCAGCACAGCCATGTTGTGTAGAGAGCTACATGATTGTCAAATCTGCAAGTAAATTAATATCTAATTAAAACTAATGCGTGTATACATACTGTATAATCATTTTTTTACCCCTGTCAATCCATATGTGCACTAGTGTCTGCTCAATCTTGGGTTTTCTACCAAATAGTTGGAAATTTGTACACTTATCTCAAGAACTTAGCATTCCCTTCAAAAGTATTTTTTCAACTGACTCAAGTTGATTGGTGACAGTGTTTGAACGAACCACATTTGATGTGTAGGTGTTATTGCAGTTTTAGTTGTAGGTGTAGCTGCAGTAGGAGTTATTGTAGGTGTTAATGACCCCGTGAAATATAATTAGTTTTATATGCAAAGTATTTTTCAATTTCTTCTCTGAGTAGGAGGTATTGCTTCGTTTTCTTCTTTTCGTTTCTAACTGTGTTGTATTTATTGAGTTTAGCTATATCAGTTATTGTATACCTTTTGCTCTCTTGTTAATCAACATGATATGCAAATAGACCATTTTAGGGTCTGTGTGACTGTATGATACATTTCAAAGCTAATTGCATTCTGATCAGCTGCATCTACCATTTTATACCTCTCAAAGTACTTTCATATAGTTCCAATTTTTGGTCTGTAACACATTTTATTTTCAACCTTTGTTACTTGATGCAGACTATATGCTAGAAACCACAAATACCATTAATGCTTTCAACTAGCCTCACTCATAAAATATTCATGTACTAATTTCTCTTCACAATTTCCTGGTAAGGACCGGGGATATTGATCCAAAACATGAGAGATTCTCAGTTGAAGCACCAAATAAATAGCTGGTAATTTAAGCTGGCATATTAGAGCAGACAATCCATTAGATCACAGACTCCTACTCAATCATGAACTACTAGCCTCACCAATCTCGGCTTATCAACAAACTACCAAGTACAAGTCTAAACAAAACTTATATCTTGAATATGCAACCAAAGTACATTTAACATAGTTTTTAGTGCCATATTTTGAACAACACATTTTAAACAATATCAACTTCATTAAGTTGATCTAACATAATTACTAATGTAGAACGTTAACTCTACAATCAGTCTTCCAGTCGTAACAGGCATTAAATAGACATGCAAACTGAATACTACCTGTATATTTTCTTGAATTATTGCTGTGCTTAATCCAATCAGATTTTTACGCTTCTAGATGCTGTAGAGGTATCGGTAAGATCTTGTCCTCACAACTGAAAACTACTAAAACACAACCAAATATAAGCCAAGATAAAATAATTATATTGGAGTTTTAGGTAGTACAAGGTTGATGCTCTGTCTAACCTGATTCCATGAATCAGCTCAAGTGCTAGATTAGGTAGTAAATGCTTTTAGCCTGAATCCTCCAGCCAGAAAACCATTCAAGTATGACTGATGGCAGTTGAAGGCTTGATGGATGCGTAGTAGACCATTAATCAACTTATATATTAAATGTATGTTGCCTTACCTTCTCCTCTCATAAATTAATTAAATAGACAATTAACATGTCAAATAAAATAATTAAACATGTATGTATATTACGTATGTGTATTTATTAACGACATACATGTTTTACTATTAAAACAAATGAAGAGAAAACTAACCATAGTTTCGAGTACAATTATGACCAGCCAAAAACTACTAGAAACCAAGGATATTTGCCTAAAATATAGACCGGAGACTATTGAATATAGGTTATAGGTGGTAAATTAAACATTTAGGTAATACATGCAGGTTAAAGACAGTAGGCTATAGTTTAAAAATTACAGATCATATAGAGGACATTGCAGATTGTCGACCCTACAGTGCATTTAATAATATTCACCTCGAACTCAAGTCTATTGGGTGGGTTGTGACTTTACTTAAAATGCTGCAATGATTTTTAAAAATGTTTACGCTTCATTGATGCTTTTTCCTATTCAATAATTATTTAATGTGATGTTTTTAAAACTTTTTCATGACTCCTAATCATGAAGACAAACGAGAGACAATAGTAAACTAGCCAAACAGCTAGTCAATAGCTAAGCTAAATACTAAATGAAAGAGAGTAAACATTTTATGTAAGAGGCAATTGGTATGAATCAAAAACTGATTCTGTGATCAGCACATTTTTAGAATAATGGTAAGCTTTTTAATAGTTCAGTTGTAAACAACGTGACATTGTGAAGGCAAAGTTTTAGTGCAAAGTTACTTGTAAGCTAGAAGCAGCAGTAGTAAAATGCATACTTGGTGGGCATAAAATTACACGTTTTCTATCACCTCATGTAAATTCATGGTTGATTAATTTGCAAGTACTATGCTGAGTCAATTTCACATGAAGAAAGACTGTTGTCAGGGGAACGTTTTTGATAGGACTTGCCCATAAATTTAATGATAAGATTACAGCTGCTGTGGTGTAGCCCTTAAAGTATAATGTATTTTATATTATCTAGTCATCAGTTTTACTTGTTCAGATTTAGCATTTTAGATATCCAAGATGAACAAAGAACAAATGAACAACATTTCACCACTTTGCTTGAAAATATTAGCCTATACTCTGACAGTTCTGTCAAAAACCAGACTTTATGATAGCTCTGATAGGTGGATTCCATTGATACAACTTTCTGCAACAGCGTTATTTTACCAAACTGGTACAACTCCAAATTTTTAAAGAGAGAAAATGGTTGTTGGCTGTCAGCATAACTCCTTGAAACAACTAATCAAAGAACTATAATAAAAATATCATTCTTTTGTGAGTGTGAGTTTTCTTTATGTGTCATATTAAACACAAAAAGCTGATAGTTGTGTAATTTTGGTCCCAATACATAGCCACTATTCTGCACTCTAGAAAATTTCCTGTCAAGTCCAAAAATACTAACAGCACGTCCGCTACTAATAGCAGGTCCACTACTAATAGCAGGTCGCCTGCTAATAGCAGGTCTACTACTAATAGCAGGTCCACTACTAATAGCAGGTCCACTACAAATAGCAGGTCCACTACTAATAGCATGTCCCCTACTAATAGCAGGTACATTACTAATAGCAGGTACATTACTAATAGCAGGTTCACTGCTAATAGCAGGTTTACTACTAATATCAGGCCTACTACTAAAAGCATTTCTAATACTAATAGCAGGTCCACTACTAATAGCCCTTCCACTTTTAACAACAAGTCCACTACTAATAACAGGTCCACTAGTAATAGTAGCTCTACTACTAATAGCAGGTCTACTACTAATAGTAGGTCTACTACTAATATCAGGTTCATTAATAATAGCAGGTCCACTAGTAATGGCAGGTCCACTACTAATAACATGTCCTCTATTAATAGCAGGTACATTACTAACAGCAGGTACATTACTAATAGCAGGTCCACTACTAATAGCCCTTCCACTTTTAACAACAGGTCCACTACTAATAACAGGTCTACTAGTAATAGTAGCTCTACTACTAATAGCAGGTCTACTACTAATAGTAGGTCTACTACTAATATCAGGTTCATTAATAATAGCAGGTCCACTAGTAATAGCAGCAACTATGACTTAATAGATGCATAAACCAAGCAGATGCCAGTTACCCACTGTGAAGCGTGTTATCAGTTAACTTTGTAAGTAATGAACAGGCTGAGAGATAGACTCCCTCACTAAAGGTTCACCAAGTTGCTGAATGAGCTTTTCTGCAGTCTCTCTCAATATATTGCCGTGGAACCAGCCTACGTTATTAAAAGGAAAGCTCACAGTACTTTCAACATTGAACCAGTGCCTGCCACTGCCTAAAAAGTACGAAACAGCACAAACTCAATCAGATGTAGAGATTCGCTGTGTTCTCTACTGTGCGGATGAAGTAGAAATGGAATTATTTGCACTTAAAATTTCTGTGTGATATGCCCTTCAATAGACTTTCTGCACGTTTCAAATAAACGTAAATGCTTTATTAAAAAATATAGAGAATTCTACGCCAAAGGTCACAGGTCAGAGGTCACAGCCGCGCATTCTTGTTTCGCTTAGCAGCATGCTTTCAAAATCGCAACAACGGAAATGTGAAAGCTGCTTAAAATGGAGTAGCTAGCATGGAACTTTCTTGCATACCATTCGCTAGCGCTGTTTGCATATTCCTCAAGCATGAAACATTCAATAAACTTTGTGAAAAAAAACTCACTCAACTTGCAGCTTTTCCAGGTTTCATCATGCGGATGACACAAACTTGTGGACTAATCGCACCATAGAATTGCGTTTAGCCATTACTGTAGTGTTATTATATAGTGTTTGCAAGTGAGTTTTTAACGTAAGCTTGTAAGACAATAAGATTAAATAATAACTGGTAAAAGGACCCGAATTATCAAAGTGTAATTGTCTGCACCTAAACAAGGGCAAATTCCATTTCAACATACCCCCCAAAGTTAAGCAATAGCGCTAATCATGTTTAGCTGACAGCACAACAGCCACTTGTTTTGCGTACTGATGGATATCTATGCGCAGGTTGACAAGAAGTAGTTGCTTTTTTGAGCTATGTACGCTTTTGCGTATGACCAATCAAAAGATTTTATCTCTATGTTAGCTGTCGAGTTTCTGAAGCTTTGTCATTAACCAGAAAGTTTTATAAACTTTGATTTCTAGGCTCCCGTTGAGTACAGCTTAAAGGGTTGGGTAGGCTAAATAAGACATGAATAGCTTGAAAAAAATTATATCTTCTACCTTTAGCTGTTTGACCTCATGAATGTGCTCAACGGTAAATTAACAAGTATCGACCAATTCGTGTTGCATGCAACAATAGTAAATTCCTTCAAAAGAATAATTATTACAAAATAGCGCAGCAAAGCCATTGGCAGTTGTCATATAGCCTGAAGTTTTTTAGCCCGATGACTCATTTCGTCATAAAGCTACTTGGTTTTTAGCTCACTGAAACATAATTTGGATGTATAATGTATAACGCCTTGAATGTTTCATTGATAAACCCCATTGATTAGCTTAGTGCTCAAACAGTGGTTCATCGTGACAACCTTTGAAAAATAAAAGCAGCTGTGCAGCTTTTCTAGGGGAATGAATTTGTTACTGTTAGCATGATTAAGAATGGTCTTTTTGGTTTAAATTAAGCATTCAGTACTTCCTGCATGGAAAAGGCGGCAGACAAGACTATTAATGAAGCTGAAGTAGACTTTGGTTAGCAGGTTAGGAGAGGTTGTCAGATCCCTGACTCTGTGTTAGCAACGACTGCAACTCTAAAATTGCTGCTGCTTTTAAAGGAAAAATACCATTTCCTCGAGGTACTGACAAGTGGAAATGACCAGGGAGATACAACTGTCCTGCTGGTGCACTGTGACTCCGGTGCGATTTAGGAAATAGCCGGCCTAGTGGCTTATTAGCGATGATGTTTGCTAATGCACTGTGTTACTGGTGCAATTTAAGATATTGTCATCCTAGTCACTTATTGGCAATGATATTTGCTGGTGCCATGTGAATGCAAACAATTTTTACTTAGTTTATGCCGATAGAAAGATCTAGTGAAGGTTGCAGGATGTTTTGTATTATGCGCAAGAAAGAACATTACTATACATTTAGATGAATTTATATTCTAGATGAGGCCTTAACAAGTTCAAGAGTGTACGAAGCTTGAGCGTAAAGAAATAGAAAAGTGGGTGGAGCCTAATTAAAGAATAATCATATAAAAGAAGATGCTATTGTTTGGCGGAGTAGTATTGTGCACATGCTCTCTGCATGTATGTTCATGGTTTATGGCTTCTCGTTTATGTATATTTATATAAATTGTTGGTGACTAACACTCGATGTGTTTATTGCTCGGCTGTCGTGTGGAGAGTAGGGGGAACCGGTAGTTTCCTTTATAATAGCCTTTATATACAGCTAAAATTTCACATCCGTGTTCTTTTAAAAATTTATAAGGCTGATACTTCTGAATCCGAGATAGGAGTAAGTACATATATGTATATGATGCGGCAAACTTTTTTTGTTTTTCGTTTTAAGAAAAGACAACTCTCAAAAATTCATTCTTTTGTAAAGAACAATTCATGCGTGGATGGATATCTGATGGGCCGTCTTAACAGAGATTTTTATTTCTGAGCATAAAATTTAGAGCTGAAATGATAACATTCATAGAAATTTAGTAAACATTAATCAAAATACAGGTATTAGAAAACAGTCATGACGCGCCTTCATCAGAGACCAGCCAAAATATGAACTGGAGTTACAGCACAGGTCACAGTAATAAAGACACCTGCTGCAACCCTCAGGGGTGTTAGACTTGAAATGGAGGATAGCCAGCGAGAATTGTTAAATAGAAACAGATAAAGGGCAAAGGAATAAAAAGAAAACATATGACGACAAAGTTTTAGTGACGCCATAACTTTCATACGGCTGAAATTCCACAAAACTTACATAGATAAGTGTTTGAAGTAGTTTGTTCTAAAATAAATGCAATTATTATATTACTTGCAAGTTCTAAGCACACTATTCTTTCTGCTATGAAAATGTGGCCAGCTGTTTTCAGTCCAGATTGGTTTTATTATCTTTGCCTTAATAAAGAAGTCAGCCTTCCAACTATATATCATAGCTATACACATGATACTTGTGTAAATGCTAAATATATTTAGGGATACAGTGTGTTATCTTTTCTAAACTTTATCTGCAAGTGGTTCTCTAACATCCTTTGATCCTTAGATGCTGATCTGTGCCCATAGCCATTACACCATGCATGCCATTCATCACTCACTTTATACAACCAGATGTACCATCTCTTTTCATAAAGTTGGAACTTTTTACTATGGTAAGAGCTGCGTTCGTCTGTTTGAAGAAGTAGGTAGGGATTGGTAAAAAGAGATCACATCATGTAGGCTTTCAACTTGCTATGGATTACATCTCAAGAACCATAAATACATTCTTTCTCATTTGTCTGAAAAGCCAAACATCATATGTTGTTTGTAAGCTGTATCAGCCAATCAAGTCAAGTAGTTTGTATTATTTTGAAAATAATTAGCGTTCCTATAAAAATGCTATTATCTGCATGATATTTAAATCAGAGTTGTCTTCACTCTAAGAAGATTTGTTTCTATGTTCATTTTTGGCACTAGTTTTAAAGAATTGTACAGAGGAGGCCTGGTGAAGCAATTAATTAGCTAGTTGTCAATAAAAAAAATATATAAACATATACATTTATATATTTTATATATATTATACATATATATTCGTGTGTAATATATGATAACTCCAAATTCTACAACGAAAAAAAACGAAACACTTGTTACTGACGAGCTGGCTAAAGAAACTGAGTGAGACATGTTCTAAAATGTACCCACAGAAAAGGAATGGGTATAAAAAGGAAAATAACAAACCGGTCAAATTACGCAAGGTTGCAAAGCCTTTCATATTAACCTTTCGTATTTAGAAATAACATTCGTAATTTGAAGCAAAGGTTTTATCAAAATACATTTTATAACTTGAAAGTTTTGTATCTAAATTCTTTTGTAAGTACAGGTTCCACTGTATTCAGATAGCTGGGTAATTTTGTTTTAAACCAGAGCAACCATTTTCATCCGCCATTACGACTTTTTTTCTGAATTAATACGTCTTGTATATAAAGTAAAAAACTATTTTTATTGTAAATTCTCAAAATGCTTGTCTTTAAAAGCCACAAAGTACAGCTTAATCACTATAGCTACTAAAAGCATTTGTATAAAATGGATGCTAAATATTGGAATAAATTGTGACAGTTCACGAATAGACATTGGTCAGCGGCATAGCCACTTGACTGTCCTTTTGGTGTAAGTTTGTCAAAGTTACTTGTGTTGCTTCTGTCTGGTTGCTGCTAACTTTCATGCGGGGTGTAATTCGCTCCTTCAACTTTCTTAAGCAGCTCCATCCAATCAGATTGCCAATAACAATAAATACTCCCTGAAGTTCAATGTATACTTGCACTGCTGACCACACAGGGTCAAATACAATTGCCAATGGTAATAAAATCCAGCCCAACCCTAATAGCAAAGATATTTTAAAGCACGAAATTACTTTTTTAAAGAAACGATTTTTATCCTTACTCGATCCAATATTTCCACTTTTTGTGACCTTGACCATAATGATAATTCCAGCTATAATATTAAATAACATTAATGTATATGCTGGACCTAAAAATAACGCATAAAGAACAATAATTTCTCCTATGAAACATAAAAATTCCGAGTCCAACACTCCATCTTCAAAAGCCTCAATATCGGTTCTAGAGAGAATGTAGGTTATAATCACGCAAAGGAGCGGGAAGCCGAAAGAATAAAGAGTGTAGAACAACATTTGCCATTTTGATTCGCGGTGCACTGAGAGTGTATGTAGCGTTTTGAGAATACTTATGGTAAAAGAGTTACTCCAAGTAAGGGAAGCCAAGAAAAAGAACTGCATAAGATATCCTACGAGGCTGCAGCCAACCACGTCCTCAGGAGAAGGAGTGACTATAAAAGCGAAAGAAATCGAAGCTCCAAAGATTGAGACGAGAAGGCCAACCATCATTTTATCAGCGATGGTAAATCTATTCCTTTTAGTTACTGCTAAGAAGATGAGGTAAAGTATGATAGATGTCAGGGATAGGCCTATGAAAGCGTACTCATAATCAGCAAACTCTCCTCTTTGTGATTTTCTAGTCCTGGTAACATTTATAATGTCCTTTACCTGCAACATACATAAGTATATTTAGAGTTTACCTGCAACATACATGTACATGTAGAAGCATGAGTTTACCAATTCTCTTCAATACATGTTCATATGTATACTACAAATGTACATGCAGCCTACATACGTATATTCCAAATTTATCCACAATCTATGTACATATATCTGAAAAGTATAAAGATTTGTGAAAATTTGCAACAAAAATGAAACATACAAACCACACTTTGGCAGCCTTTTTTGTTTAGCAGCATTTTAAGAATTTTACACAGACACATAAAATAGAATAGCTTTGTTTGAAGTAAATGAACTAAAAACATCATAGTTGCAATACTTTTTTCCGGGAACTCAAATTATTTTTTTTGGTTTTGACATCTCGCAAACTTTCAAAAATGGAAATAAAATTTTGTACCAGATTGCTTTGTAAAATGTTTCTATATATAAATAGCTATTTGATTACAGTTATTGTGGCGTCCCATACTATAAGTTCACAATAAATTAACATTATGTGTGATATTGTCTGAGGTGAGACAATCACAAATATTCACAAGGGATTGTCACAAATGTTGCAAATTAAGTTATGATATAGACCACGGGCGCATAAAATGTTAGACAATAATAGAAATACTTCTGAATTACATGTATGATTGTTAAAACCATGTACATACGCTTTAGTCAGATAAATTTTTGTACATTACTGACACACTCATATATTATATTAATATACAGACATATAGTGCATTAATGAGTTATTCAACATTTTGAGCTTTTCTTAACATCACTTCAAAGTTTTTCATAAAGCTTTGAAGTTTCGTTAAACTGTTTTGGTAAATCACATTGTCTAAATGCAAGTATACGAAACATAAGACTTTAAAAAACAAGAATAAAGATTTGCAAATAGCTCTACCAATTAAAGCGAATAGAGTTGCACAGCATCAAATAGACAAAACACAGCCATTTTACAGCAGTAGGTTTGCAAGTACTTACAAAGATTTCACCAGGGGCTAGTATGATACCCTTATATCCGCTGCCACTGTTGTTTCCAATCACCGTTTCATTAGGACAAAAGAAATATGATTCATTGTGCACTCTAACCCATAATTCTGCGGTCTTTACCACCACAGCATGATTACGAGCGTTATCATCTCCGAGAAATCCTTGGGCGAGCTTAGGTGGTACGGTTGATGCAGAAGTTGTCGGAAAAATAGCTGGAAAAGAATTAGCATCTGGTAATATTTGTCCTTTTTCTGAAGTTGGTGGAAAACTGGGTTCTGTACTTTCTGGTATTAGATCATATAACCAGAAAGTAGTAGTTGTTGAAAAACATGCAATAGTCACTCCTGGGCATAAAGACTCAAAGCTAGGATTTATTGCTGAAGTTGAAAGTTCTTTTTTATGACTACACTCGCTTTCAAATGGCACTGAAACGCACGTATCATTAAGTGACAGGGACAGACTCCCCCAATCTGCGCTTATTTCGCTATCAAAATTCTGGCACTGCTCATTATCATCAGTTTTGCACTTTCCACAACAGATTCCAGAGTCAAATGAAAATCGCACAGAAGTTTTTGAAGCCCACTCTTGTCCAGCCTCTTGTAATTTAGTAGTTGATAGAGACGCACGAGATGGCGATGTGACATTTGGCAAGATTATTACTGAGTCATCATAAGTTCCAAGATGGCAGATATAGCAGTAGAAGTTTTTGTAGGTAGTCAAATCTGAATATACAAATGAGGCTGGTTTAGTTTTGCAGTCTTGATCTATCTTCCAACCTTCGAAAATTTTGGGACAGGAGGAGACAAATTCCACATCGAGAATACATGGATAGTAAAAGATGCTGTACTGAGGTGGCGGAATATACTTCTTGAATTCGCAGAGGCCTCTGAAATGAAAACAGCTATGTAGATGTATGTATATATATACATGTCCATATATATACATGTCCATATATATACATGTCCATATATATATATATATATATATATATATATATATATATATATATATATATATATATATATATATATATATATATATATTTATATATATATATTTATATATATTTACATATATCTATATATATATATATTTATATATATACATATATTTATATATATATGTATATATATATGTATATATACATATATATATATATAATATAGTTTATTGAGAAAAAAGATGCTCTCTATATATAACTATACCTGTTTATTAAAAGGAATTTACTCTTCGATAAAAATTGAACAATTGTAGTATTTTCTTAACTTTCTTATTTCACCAATGAGAAACAATATTTTCAGCTGATAGACAGTAAATGCTGAGATGAAATGTAATAACATGATTTTATATTACATTCTTAACATAAATTGTATCATGTTCAACAAATCTCCAACATGGAATGTGGTAAATGGAAAGTTTTTTGAGAAAATTATTAGAAACAAATATTTCAAACGTAAACACTAACATAATATGATAATATAATAATAATACAAATAAAAATCAGAAATCCTGCAATCGTAACAACAGTATTTGGAGACGGAGGTAACATAATTTTATGCAAAGCAGTTCACAACTATTTACACTAATTTAAAGGGTCTTTGTTATTACCTGTCATTCAATTTGTTCATTAGAGCACATCAAAATTGATTTCCACTAGTGAAATCATTTTTAAATGATTTGTCATGCATTTTTTTATTTCATCGCAACTGAAATTTTTGATTTTTATGAAAACTGAAGCACTATCATTGGCTAACTAATGTCAAAAATACATGTTTTGCTAAGGTATCTTCGCTATTTACTCATTTTTAAGTAACACAGACAGCTAAGTTAAACATCGAACTTTAAAAAAGAATGTTCGACATAATTATATTTACCTTATTTGACAGTTTAAGCTTTTTCCAAATAGTTAAACTAATTTAAGCAATAAAATGATCAGTTTAAAGTAGTTTATACTTACCTAATCTCTCCTGATTCTTCAGGGCAGTTCATCAAAGCATCCCAAAACACAAAATCTGATGCATTGTGGCATTGAGCACAGTAAACATTCTTGTACCTACAGGTATTACATCACTATTATTGACAGTATACATTCCTGTACCTGCAGGTGTTACACCTCTGGTATTGACAACAAACATTCTTATACCTGCAGGTATTATACCGCTATTATTGACATTAAAAATTTTTGTACCTGCAGGTATTACACCTATTATTGACAGTATACATTTCTGTACCTGCAGGTATCAAAAATCTTGCATAAAATTTAGAAATTCTTTCGGTTTTTCAAACATTCTCAAATTATAGTGTGTTGATATAAAATCTTAGCTATCTAAAATTATAAAAAATTCTAAATCAGCTAGTTGGTCCATGAAATATTGGAAATGTTGTGATGTTTCACTAATGCAAATGCATGCGACAAAAGGACAACATGATAGTCATGAAACACTAATGAACTTTGTAGCACAGCATGGTGTGACACGATGTTTACTGATTTGCAGGAATATAATACACTGTTTTAATGTTTTGTATACTTCAACTCTCTTGTCTCTTGTCTCTCTTGCCTCATTCATATTGTAATAATGATTATGACACCACTGTCTGTTGTTTTCAGCTCTTTCTTTCTGCTCTCTTCATAACGCTCAGTAGCTTTTACCTTCTTTTAATTTAGGTGGCATATTTCTCAAAAGCTTATTCAAAAATGCTTACGTTCATTGCACCAGTATAATATTATACCAGGTAGTCTGAATAGGTATTATGGTACTTTATTGCTAATCCAATCTAAGTAAAACATTAGTTTATGCATAAAAACTAACAACATATCTTTTATTAAATTAAAAGAGATGATAATTTAATAAAATTGCATCAATAAACCAATTCTGCAGTCTACAAACTCATCCACATTTATTGAATGATATTGAAAACTTATTTTCATATAAATTCCACTAACTAAAATTAGTTAAACTTGTGATTTGTCAAACTCTTGATAACTAACATTTGAAACACTATAATAGACACAAATAAATATTTCATCGAATATAAATGATCAATATTAACTAATAGCCATTGTACTTCAAGCCTAGGAGTTGATATTTTAATGTAGGATTGTACTATATTACTTAATCATATTATAGCTACTATTTATATTGTTATAACATATTTATAAATAATATCAAGATTATTCTTTAGATAACAAATGTAAACGGTAAATTCAAACTAAGTAAGCAATGAGTATAACATAATACACATAGTAAGAAGGAATATTATTTTAGCTATTTAGCCTATATTTTAGGTGAGTTGTTGGATCAACTGTACTAGTTGGACGATGGCCTTGATCTCTCATTTTTAAGGCAGCTCATAGCATACAACCATCCCTCCAGCAGTGTCTGCTGGGGCTGCCACTTTTACGGCAGCCCTCTGTTGTGCTTGGAGCTTTCAGTATTTCGAAATCCGGAATACAGACCTTACTTCTGTCTATGACTCTGAGTTTGATGCCTGACCCATACACCGTCTTTTGAGACGATGTGTGGGTCAGGCCTGCCGCTTCTAAGACAGGCTTTTAATTGTTCCCTCGGGTAGGAGCCGACTTGTTGTCATTTGAAGTCTTGGTGGGGGAGGGTTTGGTGGTCTCTCCCTTATGTTTTTGACTACACTCCTCCAACCCTTGTGCAAAGTCATAAACTAGCTTGCCTTGACCTTACCCCCCGTATGGCTCTGTCATAGGCGGGAGTAAGGTGTATGACTATGTATATGACAGCATCATAGACGGGGGTAAAGTCGAGGCCAGCCAGTCTATGACTCCGCACAAGGGTTGGAGGAGTTTAGGCAAAAATATAAAGGAGAGGCCCTCAAATCCTTTTGAACCAAGACTCTGAATGAGGACAAGTTGGCTCCTACTGTCGGGGGAACACTTAGAAGCCTGTCTTAGAAGTGGTAGGCCTGACCCCTTGTCCGTCTCAGAAGACCCACTCAATAGATCAACAGGTCTGTCTTGAACCTTGAGTGACCCAACAGACAAATTTTGCTCTGCCGCAAAGCAGAAGGACCAGGGACACCTTGCAGAGTTCCGATGAAGACCCGGCATGGCACAGCCTCTGAGTAGACCCCAGTCTACCATTTATTTCCTTGCCAGATGAATGGAAGGCTAGCCTGTCCAGAAGTACTACAAAGTTGTTGAGCAAACAAGTATTTGACCAGTTGCCAGGAATTGGGTGAGATCGGCTCGAGAAAAGCCACAGCGGAGGGCTTTTGGTGTACAGAAAAAGAATGCCATTCTATAAAATCATCAGACTTTCAATCTAGCTGAGATATGCCAAAACTGAATGAATTTTTGTGGTCAGTCAACTGAGGGAAAACGCTGTTTGGGCACGCCATTTTTGGTAGCTAACCAGTGCTCCCTGAAATTCAAGCAACCCATTGTTTGAGCGAATTGCAAGCCACTGAAATGTATGTGCTGGTAAAGATGATTGCTGCAGAGCAAGGTGCAGGTGCTAAGAGACATAGTGGTACCAGAACAGACAGAGATGGTTATCCATTGCCAAATCACCACTAAAACAACTGTCACGTGAGAGTGATGAAGAGATTCCAAATCAGAAAAACCAGCCCAAACCAGCCTGGGCTAAAGGGCCAGGTGTCTAAACTCAACTGGTCAACCGTTGACTTTTAGGTTTGGGCTGTCATTGGCATCTACACTGGGCTAAAGATATATAAGATTTCTAAAGAGAACCTCTTGCTGTGGGAGTCCAACCAGATTCCAATGAATACAGTGCCGGCCAACCTAAAGGATCCACTCAAAGCAACCCAACCTCACTGCCCCAAACCAAGCCAGGCACCGAAGTTCGCTGCGCTACAGACCTGTTATGCTACCATGGTTAGTATGGGTTATAGAGATGTAAGAAAGACCTTTTAAGCTGAGCATTCTATTTCACTCAAGCAAGGGACGTGGCCCAATCAGCAGCCCTCCACCGACTGAGACCGACAAAAGAAACCGAAGTAGAGAGGCCGATATGAGACTTTCTCCAGAAAGGTCTCATTGAGGCCGCAGACATGGCATGGAGTTTTGCATAGTGCTGGTAAAAAAGGACAGAAAGTGGACTTTCTGTATTAAATATTGGCATCTAAATGCTGTTACCGAACAGAATGCGTACCCTATTCTTTGAATTACTGACAACCTGGACACCTTGTCTAGCAGTCAATAATTCAGTATGCTTGACTTGGTCAGCAGGTATTGGAAGGTACTCCTAAACAATGATACCTAAAAGAAATCAGCTTTTTTTTACCCAGTTTTACCTGTAAAAATGAAAAGTGTTGCCCTTCGGCCTGACCTTAGCACTGGCCACATTACAGAATTTCATAGAGAGTGTCCTATGTAGCTTCGAAGAAATCTTCCAGAGACTTCGGAAGGCTGAATTGAAACTGAAGCTTTCAAAGTGTGAGCTGCTCCAGCCTCACGTATTCTATCTGGAACACATAGTCAGCGACGAAGGAGTACCCACCAATCTCGCAAAAGTGGAAGCGGTCTGAGAATGGCTGACTTCCTTAAGAATCAAGGAGCACTAGGATTTTTGAGAACTGTTGGATACTACTGGTAGTGCATTCTAGAATTTAAAACAGTAGTTTACCCTAGTGGATAAACAAGGAACAGACAGCCTTTGACTGCCTAAAGAGCAGCATCACCTTCATACCAGTTTTGGTCTATTTTGACCATGGCAGCGGTATATCTGGAATGCAAGGAAGCAATGCATGCAGGAAAGTAGAGAAGGAACAAAATGCAGGTAGGTAGAGAGAGGGTTATTGCCTTCTACAACAATACTCTGAAATTACTGGAATGCAGCTACTGCATCACGCGGCAAAATTCTTTGGATGTCATCAAGGCTGTGAAGAACTTAAGGTCTTCCTTGTAATGTCAAGAGCTCCTCTTATAAACCAATCACACATCCTTGCGCTGGCTGTGTAAGAAGGACCCTTCAATTCAAGTGCCTCGATGTCTAACAATGCTGGCAAAGCTCCGTTACTCAATGGATTGCAAAAGAGACAAAAAACATGGAAAGGCGAGCGGTCTGAGTAGGCAAATCTGCAAAGACTGCTTCCAATGCAAAAGCATTGAACCGAGAGATGAAGGCTCATCCCGAAAGGATTTGGCTACGGCGGAATGAAAACAGTCAATTACGCAGATACCAACGGATTGCCTAAAAGAGACTATTGCCTCAAGCAAGGTCAGATTAAACCTGGGCAATGTCCCACATTTGGGAAAGTCAGTCGGTAGCCCGTATGAGACTCCCACCTTTAAAAATGGCTGAATTAATCTTGAGCACTGATGGCAGTTTTGTGGGAATATCCTGTCCAACAACTAACCCAGTGAAACAAGGGTGACCTAGCACTAATTGCAGCACAAATGATTGCTAGAGATATCAGGCAAAGAGGCAAAGCGGCCAAGTTACTTGCCACAGGTCAGAGGCCCATAGCCACCATGTACCAAGCCAATCAGATGGAGTACTGGATGCTCGGGTGTTCCCCATAACCATTCAAGATAGGAGACCAGTTTCTAGCTAACTCTACAAGAAACTACCATGTGGCTGGCACACTCCCTAACCCACTCTAGGGTGGGAAGGACCGCAACCAGCCTCCAGATTACTTGCTAATAGCTAGATATGACAGCTACGGTCAAAAAGCTAGTAAAAGCTGCAAAGTGTGACAGACTGCCAAACATGGTGGAACCAGGACAGTTAGCAAAAAGCAAAGGCTATATGCAAAGCGGACCCTAGCAAAAGTTAGCCGTTAATTTGGTCAGATTGTGCTCTACCACCTTGAGAGGCAACAAGTGGGTACTGATACCCACAGATAATTTCACCTCATGGCGGAACGCCTTGGCCCTGACAGACACCACACCGCAAGTAGTGACAAATGCGCTCAATGAGAGGGTGTTCTAGTAATGTACCTAGGATTACCAGAAAAGATCTACCAAAACCAAGGGGATGTTTGGATGCCAGCTGATTGCTGAACTGTGCCAACTTTGGAACGTGAGAAAAACACGCACCACTTCTGACCACCCATAGATAAATGTGATGGTGAAGCAATACAACTGAAAACTGGGAGACTCACTGCAATTGCGACTGCTTGTCCAGAGACAGAGTGAGTGGAACAAAGTGCTTGCCTAGCTGATGAAAGCATAGCGAGGTACCCTCACTCTTTAACCAAGAAAAAGTATCCAATCTGCTGAAGCTGCAATGAGATCCGAGGTTGTCGGACCAGCTAAAAATTACCCCCCATTGACCGAGTTTTTTCCAGCTAGCCATCATACGGTATGTGTTCAGAAAAGACTCAAAACCGTGCACGAGGTCTTCCGACAAAGCCAAATGAATGTCTAACAAAAATACATGGCGGAGCTACCTCTGTATCCACCAGGCTACTGGGTCTAGCTCACAAACAAATGCAGACAAAGGCAGACAAGCTTAGCTACAAGCAAACATTGTACAACAGTAGTATATAGAGAGCAGATCTACACACAAAAGTGACGGATCCAGTGGGGGGATAGAAAAAGGGGGTTGTGAATTAAATTGGCTAGGGGTGTAGATTGAATCGTGTGGAGTTGAATGAGATGTTGGGGTTTGGGGGGAAATTGTGGTGTAGAGTAGGGGGTTGAATTCGAGGGGTTACGGATCCGCTCCTGGCGTAATCGGCGGATTATCTGTGGATGAGTCATCCGATTAGCGGTGATGAGTCATCCGATTAAACGCGGATTATCGCGGGATTAGTCGGGGGAATCGTCGCGGATTAGTCGGGCGAATCGTCGCCGATTACCGGTGGAATAGTGGGGGTGAATATCTGGGACATCGAGGGCTGGATGGTTTTCCGGAGTGGATCTCGCGGATTATCGAGGAGAGCGAGAGATTACCTACCGGATGAGTGAGGGGGTTAATATCTGGGACACCGAGGGGTTGATTTTCCGGAGATTGTTATATATTTGGTTGAATGAGAGATAAGTTTTTATTATAAAATATAAACTATAAATGTTACAAAAAATTCAAAATCATTCTGTCATTCGTTTTAAAAAGGAAAGTTTTGGAATACATCTTTCATCAATTTCTGTGTCACATCGAAGAACTAAAATAAGAGTTGATTTTCCCAAAGAATTGAGAAACTGAACAGGAAGTAACAAATCTAATCCTTCATTATTTCCAATATTATCATATATGAAGGTATCTTTAGGTGTAGTAGAATTTGAAATAGGTTGAAGATTACAGATAAAGTCAATATCTTGAAAATTCGATCCTGGAGGACATTGCAACATTGAAAGAGTAGAGTTATATCCACATAATTCTCCTCTGTAGAATAATTTGAAATCAATTAGAATATCGATTGTGGAATTTTGAACTGAATATTCACATTCAGAATATGTTAGAACTTGCTCCGATGAAGCTGACACTATAGGATTAAGGTATAGGTTTTTTCCATCTGTTTCATCTTCATTTAGTAGTTCTTTACACGCAAATCTGTGATTGCCTGGTAATGGATAACCACAATGAAAGTAGTCCAATGGAAATATTCTTCCGCATGTTTCATTATTCTTGTGATATAAAGTAGTTTCTTCGAATGGAAGTAGTAATGAAACTTCAAATTCATTGAGTGTTCTGCTTAAGCAGTTATTCGCATCGGTAACATATTGAATTCTTTGATTTCCATTTATTATTCCCGTAAAGCGTAAAATGAGAAATATTATAATGTGCAAATTCATTATAGTCATAGTGTCTTTTTAAAATACTACTCTCTTGACTGAAGTAGGCAAAGAAAATGCATAAAAAAGTATGTCAATATAATATATATAGTTCATTCTTCAAAATTATCTTGAAATACTATACAAAAAAAGTTATTCAATTCTATTTGATGAGTCAATCCTTCTTGGATATAAAGTGATTAAATATAAAGAATTATGCAAAGTCTAACTGTGATGATTATCAATTCTTCCCATTGATATGTAGGAGTTCACTGAAGTAACGATTTGTAGCATGTTGATCATTGGCTTCTCCTCTCAAATATGGATAAAGTCTTGTTTCGGTTAATATTATGTTTGAAGGTGTGTTCCAATCAAGTGAGGATAATAATGATAGTTGGACTTTGTCACTCCTTGGTCCGATTTGAGCAGATTCCAAACACGTTCCAATATCGAGTTCGGCAAAAGTCTCATGAAGTTCTTGTCGAGTCAATCCTTCATTTCCATATCGTATTTGCATTATTCTAATACAATATTGACATCCTCGAGCTCCCTCGAAGCATCCACACCGACTTTCTAAATATGTTACGAAACGTTTATAGATATAGAATCCGATAACATAGTAAAAAGTTTCTTCAGTAACTCTTCTGATGAATTTTTTTGTGTTTTTCTTTACAACCACTCTTGATAATTGTCCATCCTTAAGATGAGCTGGAATAAACTCCTCTAGAAATATAACCGACATTGTTTCTGTTTTCTTCGTTTTTTTTTTTTTGGTTCCTTCACCAACAGAGCTAAATTGAAGAATGGTGGAGAAATCTAGAAGAGTAGACTTAATATCATTCCGAATCTTTTTTTTTTTTTATTTTCATCCAACAGATTTTTCATCTATAATTACATCATCAATTTCATGCTCGATTTCCTCTTCCACTCTTTCTCCGATTAATGGAAATTGTGCTATATGAATGAGTCTTCTGAAGAGCAGTTGTTTCGTTTCATCACGTTGAGTAGGATGAGTCATGTAGTGCCGAATTCTATTCCAAAACACGGTTTCAAAAATCGTTTCTTCCATCGTTTTAAAATCGGTCACGATAAATCTGTTAATCCATTCTAAATCAACCTCTTTTCCAATTTTACCTTCTCGAATGGTAGCTTCAAGATCAACCCATTCAAAGGTCATCTTCAAATCTGAGGGTGTTATCGATATTTCTTTTACACATAATGTTGATTCCAAACATTCCCTGCATTCCAACGCACTGCAGACACAGTTGGACTTTAATCTTTTCAATGACACAACTTTTCTAAAAGCAGCTGTTCCTAGAATGTAGTATAAACATTCCTCGGTAAGATGTGTACGAATTTGTTCATTTTTGTCAAGATGAACCAAGATGTTATCTGGGATTATTTCTGCAACCTCGAATGGAACAAAATCTTTAATCAGAATGTTTTGAGCCATGTTACTATGAGAAAGTCTACATTCGAAATGATTTTACATTGGATAGTATATTGAATTTATATGAGCTTAGTTATATATTATTGATATTGTATATACGAAAAGAAGAGCCAATGAAGAAAATAAAATTTTATAGTAATAATACATCGAGGAGCAAAACTCTACTATCATATATACTTAACAACAAATTCACTTCTAAAAATTATGCTAAAATATATTCTGTGCTCACTCCATCGTTACATACTCTTCTTTTTGAATAAAAATATGTTAATCCAGTTCTAAGTTGAGTGTATGAGAACACTCTATTGTCTTTTTTTACAAAACCTTTGTTTACCCCTTCCTTAGGAGATCTTGAATGTAATACTTTTAAAAAAGTGTCTTTTGTAAAACTATTCGTAGTTTTACTTAATCCTTTACTGCTATGCTTTGTAGAATGAGTTTCATCATTCCAGCAAAAGTAAGTCTTAGAATTTAAGGCTACTATTCCATGACCTGAAAATTCTACTTTGAATAAACCAGGAGTCCTTATATCATATTGATATACTTCTTTGCAACAATTTTGTAATTCCCACAACTTTGTAGGAACAGATTTACAGAGTTGGAAATCATCCGCGTGTCGATCGCAATACATCCTAGGAAACCATTTTCCATATTCTTTGTAGTATATATCAGCGATCTCTTTTCTAACGATATTATCCATAGGTGCTGAAAGAGCCATGTAGGCACTATCTGTATCCATCGCCACATACTGGAAGTCCTTTCTGTCGAAGTATCTAAAATAAAAAATTTCAATCCTTAATTCTTGTTATCTTAGTATTATAATACTCCCATTTCAAAAATTATCATTCAAATGTTTACCATTATACATATTTTTTCTAAAAGATACAAATGAGATTACTTACCTATCCATGAAGTCATAGTAGAACTCCAACATCCGAAGTTTAGCCAGTTGTAATATGGAGAATCCGATATGTACAGGTATATCCATTTTCATCTGAATAAATATATATACAGTCCTATTAGATTCCTTTACATATATTAGCTCAAGTAAATTTTTCATTATGATTCAATTATATCAATAAGATAATAAATATATACTACTAACCGAAGGCTTGTGTTGAGTCAACTCATAGAAGCTATCAACGATTTCCTCCAAAGATTCAAATCTGTGTGATCGTATTCTCAAGGATGCTTCATAATCTCCTTGAATATACTTGACATTTCGATGTTTTAATTTCTCAGTGATTGTTTTCCCGTACGATGAATTTCCAATGAGTTTATTGGTTGTGGCTATCAACTCTTGGTCAGGATCTTTGTCACCAGCTCTTCTAGCATTTGAGACAGATTCTCCAAATGACTGGAAAACTCTTCTAGGGGTGTATTCTATGACTTGATATATTTTGGTTATAATCAATCCATGATTAAGATACCATTTTGCTAAAGTGGTGAGTAGTAAAATTTTTTCTCCAAACATACTCCCCACCAAAGTTCGTTGTTCTTGAGGTAGCATTCCTTCCTTTTCAGCAAATTCTTTCATACTTTCACTAAGATGATTTCTATTCAAAGATGTATTCTTGAAAATGGGGCTCATTTCTGAAAACTTTTCGTATAAGTTTTCAGGAACAGATATATCGCATTCAATGAATCCATATATCTCCCCTTTTATAATCTGCTGAATAATCTCATCCTCGGTGGCAAAGGAATTGGAAGGATAAAACTCTTCGTTGAAGATACTAATAAAGTTCTTAATCTCGGTGTTATCCTCAATCATCTTGTTCCATTCACACTCCCAGATTCTTACTAAACGATATCCAAGTTCTTTAACATATTCTTCCTTCTTTATCGTTTCCTCCAGAACTTCACTCATGGGTCGATTCTTATATGGATGTATACTTATTCCTTTGGTCTTGTTACAGTTATGTCCATGCCAGAAACATCCATGAAATTGAAACACTGTATTCGATTCTTCACAATATCCATCAACAGGAAGATTATGTTGTCCAATTCTAAATTCTTTATCGTTGTTTTCATGTAAGATTTGAATATTGTCCTTCCAAGTCAAAAATTGTAACCATCCATGAGCAGCCATGCTATTTTTTTGAGAATGAGTGTATGCAAATCCATTTTCGAATCGTCTTATTCTAGGGTTTCCAGTAGGCATTTCTTGCATCATACTCCACAAATATAATGCATTTGCATCAACTCCTAGAATAAGTTCACAAAGTTTGGATTCCTTTCCAAACTTTCTTTCTCGAATCAGTGTTTTCTTCGACTCATGAAGTCTGTGAAAAACAATGCTAGGTCCACCTACGATATTGTCCTTGATAGTAAAGTAAATATCTTTATCACTTTCCTTGATCAGACAGACAGGTTGACAAGCTTTGAAATGATGTGATGAGATTGTCTGATGATGAGAACTCATAGGATGAGGAGGCGAATCTGAAAGTTTCAACATCCATTTTACTGCCAATCCAGGAAGTGAAATGGCATCTTTCAACATATCGATTCCCATGGTTCTGTAAACTTCTTTTTGTTTTTCTACAGCTTCAACAAATGGTACTACATCGAGATTGTTGTACCATACTAGAAAATCTTTTAACGTTTTCATCTTCTCTTGTTTCCAAATGTTTAAACAGATTTCATAATCAGCATCCGAAATATGTTCATCTCTCAAAGAACTGTAAAAGCATTCTTTAGCTGGTAGAAACGGTTGTTTCAACTTCTCAAGATCATCCATATATTCATAAGGATAGAATCCTTTTTGTTGAGAGCATTTGAAAGCTTTGAGATACTTTGCATAGGAAAATCCTGGAGCAATGAAGTTGGAAATATCCAAGAATTTGAATCTTCTTGATTGAATACAGCTCATCTTGTTTGTTCTTTTCACTACAAAATCAAAATCTTCGTCTTCTGTGTCTTGAAGACATCGAAGTAGAGGTCCTTTCATCACATTCAGGTCGTAGTTTTGTGAATTAAATCCTAGAATCGGAATACATGAGATGAATTTGTCGAAACGATTAAATAAATGACAAAATTCCTCTCTTGAATGGTATACTCGAGGATTGGAAAATTTGCAGGATTTAAATCTTTCTTCAACTTTTCCTTGCTTTTCAGCTTTTGCCTTCATCAACTGTCTAATGTAGTAAAGTTTTTTTTCAAGGATATCCCGGGCTTCATCAGCAATTTGGGAAATATACTGAACAAAAGAAGATATACAAGAATCAGTATCTCCCTCACTTACAAAACACTTTGGATCCTTAAATCCGGGTACATTTGAACAAACTGATATACTCATCAATTCGTGTCTCGATGTGAATGTAACCGAATTGGAATTTGGTGGAAGGTCGGATTTTGGAAGATAACACTCGATATCATAGGTGATTAAAAAGGGATAATAAGTATCTTCCTCAGCCACGGATATTCCTATCTCTCGTTTCAGTTGTTCGAAAATTGTAGGTGTTGCCTTAAACTTTCCTCCTTCGAAGATGAAGTTTGTTACTACTTCTTGACTACATTTATGTCTATTGAAATTTCCTCTTTTTGTAAAGCTCACTTCACAGGAAGGACAACTAAACCCTTTAGTATAAGCATTAACATCCTTGATGAAACTGAAATGAGAGTTCTGCAAATCGAGGAAGAGTTCCTTTCCCTCTTTTTGGGACGATGTCCAGATGACTGTTGAGGTTTCATCAGCATTCAGAGAAAATACGGTTATACGGAGGTCAAAACATTTCTCAAGAGAAATTAAGTCTCCTAACTCAATTCCAGGAAAATTATTCATCAGAACTTTGTAGGATGAGGAAGAAGAAATGTGATTCGAGTACTTTTGAAATAGCACCTTCACAAGTTGCTGTTTTGGTCTTTGTCTGGTGCAACTACATCGGTTTGAACACTTACACATTACCTTCAATGCTAAACATCTGAAGAAACAGAGATTGTCTGTGTAAGGAGTGCAGCTACCAGGAATGTTATGCATAGTGATTACATGTCGATTGTTAAGAATGTGAGTCGGAAGATCTGAAGCCAATCCTATTTGCCCCATTCCAATCAATTTATAGAAATAGAATGAAATATTGGTAATTACATTCAATTTCCAAGCTGTATTCGGGCGTTCTCGAATCGCTATAGCAGCAAGATCTTGTCTTGTCAATTCTTCAAAGAAATTCTGTAGTTCCTGTCTTGTTGTAATCAGTTTTGCTTTTTTGAAAATTGTAGCATTATTCGATGAAGCATGAAAATATCTTAATTCTCCTGAAGTTTTATGTTCAAGAATGCATCCCACACTACAATTTAACTTAGCTCTTGTTTGTAACCCATTCCAAGTTGTCAACATCTCGTTCCATATTCTTTCCGAATGGTTTGGAGTTGGAAGTTCTGCTTGAGGAATATTTCCATTCCATAAATTTACGTTTAACGTTTCAACAACTCTTCCTCGTCGTCTTTTTGTTTTCATAGCATTCCAATATCTTCTTATTAACTCATCCCATTCCTCATCATCATTAACAGGAATGATATCCTGATTATCTTGTTCTCTTTCATTTTCGATAGGAACGATGGGCTCGACTCTATCATTAATACCAACTAAATTGTCATCATCAGCGTCCACTTCATTTTCATTTCTTTCGATTTGATTTGTAGGTTGATCAGATAAATAACTATTTTCTTCGACTTCATTTGTATTTTCTTCTTCTGATACATCTGATTCATCGGTTTCATCATCAGCAAGATTACGAGTAATAGGAGTTACTGTTATCTTAGATCGAGTAGGATCTCCTCTTCCAATTTGAGTTGAAGCAGAACGAAATGAAGAATGATGAGAATCATTCTTTACTTTTTTAAAAATGAAAGGGTGATCGGAAACTTGTATAATAATTGAGCTATCATCATCATCATATTTGCGATATTGTTCCGAAGAATCATTAGTTGATGATGTAAACGATTCTGAACTTTCATTCGATTGGAGATGAATGTGCTTGACATGTCTTTTGAGGATTGATTTTTTGTTAAATGAAGTCGAACATTCTAAGCAGATATATTTATTAGCTGAAACGGATGATGCACTTCTTTCCCTACTTCTGCTTCTTTCTCTATTATCAATTGAAGTGGAAGGAGTAGAATTTTCCGAAGAAATTAAATTATGCTCTCGTGAAAGCTTGAACATCTTTGAGGAAGAATTCCAACTGTCAAGATTTAAAAAACTCATTTTACTATTCTCTCTACATTTATTCATTCATTAAAAATTTTTTCCACCAATTATTGTAAATCAACTTACCTCATCAGATTTGCTCCACTCTCCTTCTGAATGGGGAGTTGCCAGATACATTTCCTCGATGTAATCAAATTTCGGAGATATATAATCCAGTGAAACAGAGATAATCCAAAGTTCTGAGAGAAGATTATACATAGATATCCAAATTGTAGAATTAATCCAAACTTTTGTGAGAAATATAATCCAGTTAGTTCGGAGAAATATAATCCAGTGAAACAGAGATAATCCAAAATTCTGAGAGAAGATTATACGTAGATATCCAAATTGTAGAATTAATCCAAACTTTTGTGAGAAATATAATCCAGTTAGTTCGGAGAAATATAATCCAGTGAAACAGAGATAATCCAAAATTCTGAGAGAAGATTATACGTAGATATCCAAATTGTAGAATTAATCCAAACTTTTGTGAGATATATAATCCAGTTAGGTATAGAAATAGTTCGAAAAAAACTCTCGATAATGGTGAGTCCATCAAACTTGGCTGTATTTATACTAGTCAAGTTCAAGGAGGTGGAACCTGCACAAAAGCTATAAATCACTTCTAATCCAACTTGTCTCACTCAACTTTCGCGAAATTGGATTTCGCGAAAGTGAATTTCGCGAAATTGGATTTCGCGAAATTACACATTATATATATTATATAGTCAACTTTCGCGAAATTGAATTTCGCGAAAGTGAATTTCGCGAAATTCCATTTCGCGAAATTACACATTATATATATTATATAGTCAACTTTCGCGAAATTGAATTTCGCGAAAGTGAATTTCACGAAATTCCATTTCGCGAAATTACACATTATATATATTATATAATCAACTTTCGCGAAATTGAATTTCGCGAAAGTGAATTTCACGAAATTCCATTTCGCGAAATTACACATTATATATATTATATAGTCAACTTTCGCGAAATTGAATTTCGCGAAATTGAATTTCGCGAAATTACATATTATATATATTATATAGTCAACTTTCGCGAAATTGAATTTCGCGAAAGTGAATTTCGCGAAATTGGATTTCGCGAAATTACACATTATATATATTATATAGTCAACTTTCGCGAAATTGAATATCGCGATTTTCAATTTCGCGAAAAGTCTTCTGATATTATGGATGATGCAACTAAATTTATCAAAACTCATTAATCATTTGATGAGGAGAATTGTATATAACCAGCAGAATTTTACTAAAACGATATCAGTTGTTCATTCAAACTCGGAGAATTAACACACTACACAACTATGGAGGATAATACTCAATCTGGAGTGATCAAACCTGGATCGAATAGTTCAGTGAAGATGTCGAAAAAGAAAATGTCACCTGTAACTCTTTCTAACACGACTCCTCCTACGAAGAAGAAGAAATCCAACCAAATCGAAACGAATTTGGAGCAAAGGGTAAAAGATGTGGCAGACAAGTTAAGAACATTAAGTAAGGCTACTTTAATGGAAGCAAAATCACTGCAGAGAATGTCAGATCTTTCAATAGGATTGATTATGGAGGTGACAAAAACGGAAGAAGCTCATTCGATCCATGGAGCGTGCTGTATCATTCACTTCAACTATGTGGAAAATGGGATTAGTAAATCTACTGCTGTATTTGCTCCACAACGATTTCTGGATGGATCGCTGTCTTATCCAAGTATTATGGTATATCTTGGATTAAAACCTAAGAGTAATGGACAGGGAAGTTACCATGACTTAAGAAGAGTAACAGAAGGAACCTCAACTCCCTCGGACATGAAACGTACTCTAGCCAATCTGAGATCGAAGAGACTTGAAAAACTTATACAACATTTCGAGATTCATCATCTCAAGGAGTTCAAAGCACCATCTATTTTCCACTATCACAATGTTGGAGCAAGTGAATACAAAGATGGTGAAGGCAATGTGGATGTGGTACCAACTGTAGCATTTTCAACCAAAGTTGATGGAGAGGAAGTTCAAGGAACTTTAACGACGCCTTCGAGATGTGCCCTTTCGTTGAAAGAAAATTATCCGGGTATCATTATATACAAGGGGCTAGTAACATCTCACAATACTCGCGAATACTACGATGTAGTAGTCATGGGACATGAAGAAGCAAGCAGATTTTACGAGAGTTCGGTACAATGCAAAAAGGATCCTGCTATCTCACTTATTTCCGATGACGATGAGTGATTGATGAACAACTCGATACAAACTTCGTTTTAAAGAATGTACATGAACATTTTCTTATATATATTCAATGTTTCATTTATACTATATTATCTTTATTCTGACTTATCTACTTGTACACTTCGTTTTAAAGAATGTACATGAACATTTTCTTATATATATTCAGTGTTTCATTTATACTATATTATCTTTATTGTGACTTATCTACTTGTACATTTCATATATTTCAAGTTAAACATAAACTATTTTATTTTTATTGAAACGAAATGATGATGGAAATAATGAATAATACATATAAATATATCTTTTAAAGTGAATAATTTTGTAATAAAACTGATCTTTCATTCAACATATATAAAAAAAAAAACGAAAATAAAAATCCTTAAAATTCTTAACCATTCAAGAGCTTCAACATTACAAAAACATCAAATCTTCAAAAAAAATAACTTTGTACATAAACACTTTCTCATATATATTCAATGTTCTCAAATATATAACATTCTCCACTTTGCACATAAACACTTTCTCATATATATTCCATGTTTCAAATATATAACAATCTCCGGAAAATCAACCCCTCGGTGTCCCAGATATTAACCCCCTCACTCATCCGGTAGGTAATCTCTCGCTCTCCTCGATAATCCGCAAGATCCACTCCGGAAAACCATCCAGCCCTCGATGTCCCAGATATTCACCCCCACTATTCCACCGATAATCGGCGACGATTCGCCCGACTAATCCGCGACGATTCCCCCGACTAATCCCGCGATAATCCGCGTTTAATCGGATGACTCATCCCCCGCTAATCGGATGACTCATCCACAGATAATCCGCCAATTACGCCAGGAGCGGATCCGTAACCCCTCGAATTCAACCCCTTACTCTACACCACAATTTCCCCCCAAACCCCAACATCTCATTCAACTCCACACGATTCAATCTACACCCCTAGCCAATTTAATTCACAACCCCCTTTTTCTATCCCCCCGCTGGATCCGTCACTTTTGTGTGTAGATCTGCTCTCTATATACTACTTACAACCGTACCAAATCTTTAAAACCCGGGTCAACCATATGTCTTCGGTAGAGAGGCAGGAACAGTCTTCTATACAAAGAAAGGCTTGGCTAAAACCCTACTATGCTTGCCTGAAAAAAAGGCAGACCCCGGCAGCCCTGCAGCCTAAAGGAGGTCTTAACATGAGTGATTCTAATCAGCCAACCAAATAAGAGCTCATTAGAACTTTTACTGACACAGATAATCTCCCAGCCATTAGTACCACCACCACATCTAAACAAGCCAGCCGAGAAAAAATGCGAAAGAAAATTGACCAGTGCCTGATATTTCCATAAAAGCTGATAAATTAGGAGAGAACTCAGCTTGAGACACCTATGGCTGAACCGGCCCCCGGCGCAATCCTATGATAGCCTGAACCACTAGAAAGCCAGATCGAAATAAAGATTTGACATGTCACAGTGTTGAGGAAGAATTACGACGGAGTGATACACCAAAGAAATGTCAGCTACATGTAGTTCAAGATTAGATCTTTCATTTACAGAATGGAGGACAGCCGTCAGTTGGCTCTCTTGGGTTGAGAATAAGATATTTCGGTGCCAGTTGGAAGGAGAATGTGATGGGCAGAGACCTACACTTACTGAGACAGACCAAACTGACTTGGCCCAGCTCTGACTGGCTCGGCACAAGTCCGCCAAGAGAGGCGAAGTCTGCCATGTATAAAACCCAGTCTAGAAACCCAGATTCTAGAAACCCAGATTCAGTTTGCACTTTCTTGTGAATGCTTGTCTTGTACAATTTTTGAGTCGATGTAAATAAATTATTTTAAACTTGAAACATGAAGTGTTGTTTTTTTCTGAGTCTGGGTGCGGAGCTAGTTTAGGTGGTACGATATATTCCTTCACAGTTAATATTTTTTGTTAAAGACGCAGTCCTGAATAATTTTAAATTAATGCTGCTGGCATGATAATTACAGTTGAATTAAGACTTTTTAAATTAAATTAATTAAAACTGTTAGAATTTTAAAATTTCCTATTTTACCGATTTTCCTATCCTATATTAGTACTGCGATAAAATTCAATGGCAAGCTTGACACTGTATCGCAGGTGTTAATAAGTGTTGAACTAGTGTTTGGAGAATGAAGCGCTTGGGAATTATATTTAAGCTGTAACGAGAGTTGTTTCATTTGATTTTTACTGATTTTTTTGCTTAGAATGAATTCAAAGTTGGGCACTGCCAATTAATTCCCACCTTTCCAAAAAGTTGAAGTTGCACTTTATCGATTTTTCCGAGACTAGAGATGTACTACTCAAAACCGCAATTGTTATAGTAGACTTGAATTTGGGTCACGATCGCTTTTCAATTCAGGTTTCATACACTTGTCGCACTAACTCAGCCACAATCTCTGCATGTTGAATATTTTCTTGTTTTATGGCTGCCTTCTATATTACAAAAAACCGACATAATTTACTACTTGCTATACAGTTATTATTTCAGAAGTCGCATAAACGATAGTCTCTTTTATCTTGCTGAATCATATAATAAACTGGACGCAAAGCAGTCTGTTTTTGCAAACAAGTTGGAAATGTGATATTGTCAAAATAGTTAATGTATGTAGTTAAAACACACAAAAATATATTACACGCTTTTGTAACCACAAACCATAAGTAAAAAAAAAGTAATTACCTCATCATTTTCGTAAGAACAATCTGTCACTGGCAATAGTACTTAAAATAGATCAATGTGGTAGTGTGATGAAATGCGTTGAATTGTTTTCCCTTCACTGGGGAGAGTGTTACTGGGTATTATTGATTCAAATCTAGCCGCAGTAAGCGCTTCTGTGACGGGAATAGTAGTCTCACTGCAAATACTTTCACAAAGATTTTGCGAACAAAATGGCGTCAAATTTGATCGAATTGAACCCTTTTGGTAATTTAGAATAGAAGAAACCCCAATTTAATTTTAATCATAAAAACCTATTAATTGCAAACATTTTGAAATTAGTCTTTTTTTATGCAGAAAACAACAATGATAAAAACTGAATAATACACTCGAATGCATTGCCATCACCATTTCAACGACCAATAAAACATTCATTTTAATTTTATTTTTGCGTTGATATCGATTATATTGTACAGTTTATGATAGAATGAAATGTAGATATTATGGAAAATTCTTTTTGGGTAAATATACATGTTAAAATGTAGTTTCAGTAAAATTTTAATAGGATGTACCCAACTGAATATAGTGTTAGCCCTACTCTTTGCTTATTCAATGTCTTAATTACTGACTCAGTTACTAGCTCCATACTGGCGTGACTACTAACCATATAACTATTAACTATACATTAATTGATATATTAAACCATAACTGTCACATAAAACTTTTATTGCATTTACTAGGTAAATCAGACACGCTGATTCAAATTTTGTACTCAAAATAAAGATTGGTCTGTTAACTTTCAGAGTAATGAAGGTTTTTTTACAACATTTTAATATTGGTCTCGAAAACAACACGATCGGCACAACAAGCTCCGATCATAAATATGTGACGTAACGTAACTTTTTAGGAATGAAAGTTAAGGATGTTTATTCCGATGTAGAATGATAGAGATGGGTGTCTTAAAACCTATTATTATCTAAATTCACCCTTCATAGTAATCTCAGTATTTTCTGAAAGGTAGATAAGCTATTTAACATTGCATATTTAAAAATGAGCTAAAAAGCGTGATAACAACGCTAGCTTGTGATAAAATCGCGCTTTTTCGAGCTCATTTTTTCTTGGTGTTCATCCTATTAAACATCCTGGAACAAGTTGCAAGCAATTTTAAATAGATTACCTACCTTTCATAAAAGACGGAGATTATATTACAGGCTGAATTTAGATAATAATGTGTTTTAAGACACCCATCTCTATTATTCTAAATCGGACTAAACATCCCTATCTTCCATTCCTAAAAATCCAGGCTACATCACATATTTATAGGCGGAGCTTGTTATGCCGATTGTGGTGTTTTCAAGACGGATATTGAAATGCTTTAAAAAAGCCTTCATGACTTTGAAAGTTAGTTGACCAATCCTTATTTTGAGTACAAAATCGGAATCAGTGTGTCTGATTTACCTGGAAAACACGATTAACGTTGTATGGGAAAGTTATGGTTTAATATATTAAGTAGTATAGCTAGTAGGTCTATGCTACTAGCAGCTACTAGCGTGACGGCTAGAGGAACTAGTAGCTCATCTATTAACAGGATGACTGCTAGTATAACTACTGGTACAGTTACTAATACAACAACTAGTCTAACTCTTGAGACAATATGTATATGTACAAGTCTGAATATATATAAACTACTTCCTCAGCTACTAACCTAACTATCAGTTGCACTACTAGCCAATCCACTAGTTTTATTAATAGTCAAGCTACAAAGTCTACAAGTATGCATCTTGCTAGTTTGATGTTTATATCTGTCTGTTGAAAATACATAAAGCGCAGAGCAACTTTTACTATTAGCATTTCAATTACCTTTATAATATACAAAACTCTGTTCACTACATTGCAAGATTTTGTATCTCAACACATCTGTTTACTGACAATTGCTTGAAATCCAATGTAAAACATACACAAGTTGAACAATGAACCAATATTTCTAAATTGTGAACCAGTCCTGTTCAATTGTCTCATATTAAAGGTGGTAATCAAGTAACACAGAGCACTTTCAGGTTTTATGAGTTAATAATCAGCAGTAATTAATCTGCATACTTTCTTGAAAAGTTTGTAGTAACAACTACTTACGTTAGTCCATTAGATGGGTCTGACACGAGCCAACCTGTCAAGTCCCATTCTTGGTTTGATCCACTTGTACAAAGAGTATTAAATTGTGATAAACTATCTGGACATGAATCTATCACGACTTGACCATTGTAGTCTAGATTGAAGATGTTATAACAACTCCATTCCGATTGGGAAAAAGGAGCAATTGAAAGGCCACCAGGGAGTAGTGGAGCGTCAAAGCAGCAATCGCCAAAGTAATGGCACCTTTGGTCACAACTGTCAATAAATAGAGCAGCTACAGTGGAGTTAAATGATATATTTGTTTATAGAAGATACCTGCAAATGAACACTGTACGGTTAGTAGGTACAGTTTTGCTCTGTTTATGTACAATATTATCAAAGCTGATCCATAATGTGTATTCCAAATCTCAGCTTCTTTGACACCAAACTTATAAACTAAATGTAAGATTACATTTGTGATACTACTGTATGGCTCTATAAAATCATTTGTAGACTAGCAAGCATCAAAGGTAACTTTAGGATATGCTTAAAGTTGCCGCAAAAAAAGGCGAGACTGATGAGGGTTAACGTCAGCAAATTTAAAATGCAATTAAATAAATTTCAGATTGTAACATAAGTTGGTAGGCAAATTTATATTTCAAAAATTCACTGCTACTGGGAAACACAGGGCCACATGTATACGAATTTTAAAATACACTATTGTATACCCCGTGCTCTACTACAGTCAAACCTTTACATACAAAGTTAAGTTATTAAAGGTCAGCTCTTGTAAATATGAGTAAGTATTTGTTGCTCATATTTACGGGAAGAGATACAAATATAAGCAAATATGGGTATTTGCTCATATTTATGGGAGTTTTTGCTACGCCATATTTCAGAACAAAAACTTCCATAAAAATTCTATTAAAATTTGTATGAAACAAAGTACAACACAAAACAACTAAAGGTATATACTTCAGGTAATTAAATATTCACTATAAAAAACTATGTACAAAATTGATTAGTTTTGAACAACAATATAGGCAACAAAATGCAAACATTTGGAGTTGAAAGGGATAGAAATACGCTTACCCTATAATAAACCCAAAAAGCTTTAAACTAAAATTATATTTTCATTGTTTTTATTATTTTGTCAATTAACTTTTATTTTTACTAGCCCCTCAGTTTCACTTAAAAGCTGTAACGTTTTGGAGAAAACTTGAAAAGTTGTGTATTGAAAATTAATTTGGGCATAGTCAAATATTCTCTGATATTTTATATCACACTCTTCAAGTTATATTTGTATCTCATATTAGAAAATATATTTATATTCCGTATCGGAAACTATATTTATATTGCGTAATGGGAAATCTAATTATACCTCATATTGAAAACTGTATTAACGTTGCATATTGGAATCTATCATAGGTAAATTCTGGGATACAAAATGACTGTTTGTAAGGAATGTGATGCTATATCTTTTTTTGAAACCACATTTTTACACATAACTAACAAACTATTCATGATGCAACTATGGGACGGAAACAAAAGTGGTTACTAACACACAACACAACTTCTCTTTACACTTTCTCTCAAGCAAAAAATAAAAACTATCAGGACTACGATAAGTTGCCAGATTAAAATGGGCGATGAGATGATCAATTTATAATTTTAACTTACTTGCAGTTCTTGATTGGCTCATCACTTTCACATGTGCTCAAAACTTTAGCTAACAAAGAGTCAGCCCAGAGGAAACTTCTGTTAAGGGTAATACCAGTATCGTAAATGTAGCTGTCTATGCTGGTACAATTGTTGTACAGATCTTGTACCCTGCCTGTGCCACAACCTGGCAGGGTGCATTCTCCCTCCTCTGGATACGCAATAAACTCTCCACAAACTCTGCTGAGATTGCTCTTACACAAGATACTTCCTAGGTTCCAGAAAGGCTCTTCTTCACCTGCACATGAAACACAACCAGATGATCTCTCACTCTTACATTCTTTGATTGGGCCAGATTTTGTATTTTCAAAATGTTGAGGGCACACATGTATTCCATATGTACATGTACAAGCGTACATATAGATGTCCCTATCGGTGTATGTACTTATATATGGACATATGCACATACACTTTATATATGTATATGTACATATATGTACATGTACATATAAACAATGTACCTATACATATAAATATGTACACATATACATAGACAATTATATTCTATACATACAAGTACATTTGTCAAAGTATGTCCGTATGTCGTATATCTGTCTGTCATTCTGGCTATAACTATTATTAGAGTAGCTGTAGCTGGACAACATTGCAGACGAAAAGTCATGGCTTACTACCATTATAAGCCTAGCTCATTAAGCAGCTTACTAGAATTTTCCATTGGCAATGTGCCTGGCTAACAGCTTGAAAGTGACGGTTGTTTGACAAAGTTTTAAAACCTTTACAGATGTTTTTACTTTTCTTTTAATTTATTTCAACTACACAAAACACTTTCTCATGATATGCAGTTTGAAAGTTAGAATGGGAAATGTTGTTATAGGTTAGATACGAATCAATTTTCTATCCAAAGACTTTTCTTTTTCTCAGGCAACGCCTGGTAGCACACCTAGTTTATACATATATACATATACTAACAGAATGCTCGGCGTTGCACAGGTAGTTAAAATCAGCTTATAAACAATGAGAGGTAATGTAGTTGCCTGCGACTTGCTATTATCCTGGCATATTATTAATGACCACTTTGAGTAAGCTTACTGATAAGATCTAACTACCCGCTCTCAAGATTAAGAATGCATAAAATTATGCTACCGCTCTCCATAATGTTGCGGTATCACATCGCGCTGTAACGGAGAGCGGTAGCATATTTGCACCCATATAATGACATAAATGTATATCACTTAATGAATTCATTTAGCTCATAAAGCTTCATTATTAAGGGATTTGAGTGGCGAACGGGAAGGTCCGAGATTAAATCTTCTGTGATACGGATTCTTAATTCTGAAATTTTAATAGCTATAGCTAGAAAAACACCCATACCAACTTTGAGTAATTTATATATATATATATATATATATATATATATATATATATATATATATATATACTACCTGTGCTACCTGGTGTTGCCTGGTAATAAAAAAGTCTTCGGACAGAAAAATGATTTGTATTTAACATATAACAACATTTGCCATTCTAAATTTTAAACTGCATATCATGGGAGAAGTGTTATGTGTAGTTGAAATAAACTAAGAGAAAATAAAAACAACTGTGAAAGCTTTCAAACTTTGTCAAACCACTGTAACTTTCAAACTTCATACCATAAAGAAAAGGTTTTGAGCTGGACAACTAAATTGAAAATAAATAAAACAACTCTAAATTTAAAATTTCATATCTTTAAGACGTGTTTTGTTGAAATAGATTCAAAGGGAGATAAAAAATGTTAAGGCGTTTAAATGTAAATGTGAAATCATTAGCGACTAATGGCAAAATATAGTCTATTTTGCTACGATTACAATCCAAAATTATTTGATATGGAAATATATGATTTCAGTTTGTTTCAGCGTTGACATGCAAAAATAGACATTTAGGCTAGTATCGTAGGCTATAGGTACTAATTATCATCGTTAAAAATAGTATCAAAATACTATTTTAACCATAGTAACTATAGTTACTATAGTTACCTACAATGATTTCAGTAAATTTAGTGGTTATGGTCTGCATGCCCAAGATAATACAGCATTACAATGTACTACATGGAGAGTTTTTACTTTCGAGAAAAATGTATAACATAAACGCTAAATTTAACTTGAATAAGTTTATTTTACTAAAGACATACTTGAACAAAGTTTTAGTATGTATTTTAGTGAACCTTAAACTTTTAAAATTAGTTTTATCATTGCGAGATGTCTTTATTTTAACAGATACCGGATATACTGTATAACAGACACAGATAACTCGCCATGGCAAGTGTAGCAACGTATATATTTTATTAACGTGTATAATCAGTTTATATTTATCCAAATTTTAAGTTCGAAATTAATTATCGTGTGGCCAAACAAATTAGCTCAAACAAAAAAGACCAATAAGCATGGCGTTGCATATACTTAGGTCCCAAAATATTTCTGAACAGAAGCATCATAACTCGTCGACGTTGAAGGCAAAAATAATTAGAACGTGCATTGTGTATCCATTATATTAAAACTTTTTTGACTATTATGGCGTTCTAGCTCAGTGGTAGAGCATCCGTATTAGACTGCTGTCATAAAGTTGTCGTGATTTCAAATCCGTTGCGGTGTGTGATTTTAATATCACCATTTTAAGACCTATAGTCGGAATGCGTACCAACATATGCACATACGACATACTTTGAGAAATATATATATATATATTTGAAAAATTATTGCGAAAAAAGTAAACTTTTAGTATTTGCGTTACAAATTTGTTTCGTGCGAAGCACTCCTCAGACGCAATTGTACTAAAAGTAGTACAATTGCGTCTGTGGAGTAATGCGTCTGTAGTACAGACGCAATTTTAGTACAATTGCGTCTGAGGAGTGCTTCGTACGAAACAAATTTGTAACGCAATTACTAAAAGTTTACTTTTTTCGCAATAACTTTTCAAATATTTCATACTCCACTAATAATCTTTTAGGTTTTTAGTGTAGAGTTCTCTTTTTATATGCTTTTGCACTTGCTTTTAGTTAATATATATATATATATATATATATATATATATATATATATATATATAGAAGTAAACACATATATATCTATGTATATACATGTATATAGTAAATACATATAAACATTAAATACATATAAACAGCAAGTATATATAAAAAGAAAATAAATTTTTATTTTAGCGAATACATAAATATGTAGAGAAATATAAATATACATACATATATGCAGTAGATACATATACAGTATATACAATATATACAATCAATACATATATGTACAACTTACATATATATGTATACATATGTATTTATTTATTGTGTATATGTGTTTACTGTATACATATATTCACTTTATAACTGTATCTGAAACTCCATCTATACATAAATCTCAAAGTTTTTTTTTGTTTTTTGTTTGTTCTATCCAGTTATAGATAGATATATCGCAGAAGATTTGATTTGGAAATTTCCGGTTCACCAGGTGAAAACCTATACAATTAAGCTACGCAAGAGGCAGTAGTTTCATTAGGCAGTAAGAGCCTTTATCCAAGTTAAAATATGCATAGCACTCTGTGTTACACAACATCGCTAAAGCTTGATCCCATGGCTCTTATTAGTATGTTTAGCAATATGGATAGTAGCTTATTCAATTTAGTCATTGGCAATGTGCCAGGCTAATGGCAAATGTCATGCGACTATTGCATTACCCGCCACTGTTTATAAGCTGTTTTTGATACCCATGCAATGCCAGCCATTCGGCTAGTATACACATACCTGTTCAAAAAATGACTATAATTATACAATCAAAAGCTTTGCGAAGCCATCTTTAAAATACTATTACTACTATTTCCAAGATGGCTTTTATGGTAACACAAACAAAAAGTGCTCAACTAGACAAACATTCTCACTTTGGTCTGAAAGTAAGGGATAATACTGCAAAATTTCATCGTTGGCTACTCCTGTGAGATTTCTTTCAAAAGCAGGTGGAATACGGAAATTGGAATCATCAAACTCCGTTTCATTTAGAGGGATATGTACTATAGGTCGAGCATTCATCAGCAGATAACCTGTCAAAAAAAGGTCTCCGTGTAAAAAACACTGATCAATGCTAGCAACTATCTTTCACATTTTAACAAAAGCAAACACTATAAACAAAATTTAAAACTCTTTAAGTTTTTCCATCAGCATCCACTAGCTCAAGAATCTCCAAACTACCACGGGCAGGCAAGGGCTGGTCTCGCAGGCCACCCTATCTTGCCTGCAAAGACATTAAAAATACTATTTCTTACAACTGCAAAGACATGGTTACGCAAGTCAATACAGGATGGTAATTGATGGCTTTAACTAGTTCATTAGTCAATCATTGTTTGGCCATTGATCCTGTATTCTGATCATAAAGTCATCCTACTGCTAAATGTAGTCTTTAAGACTTATAATGTTTGGTGTAGGTTCTAGTTTATGAATCTCTAGTGTCGTCTGGCTGTGTTGTTTCTGGTAGTCACGCAACCGTTTGTGCCCAGCTTTAGTCAGTTAACAAATGCACAATCGTTTTTTCTATTTCAATGAATGTTGCAAGTTGCTTATATTTTTCTGTCGATTTTTATTTGTAAGCAACCTTACCATTTAAAGAAAAACTTTTTAAATGCATTTTGTATGAGTTTAGGGTTGCTATACAGCAGCAGTACTACATGATATAATATATTTCTGCAGAACATATTATCTTGCAATTTGTTGAAATTGTATAAGCTGCAGGCAATGTAAATAATGAAGCATAGAGGTAATATTCTTATGCATTAATTGATTGTGTTTTTACTCTTTTGTATATCATCATGAATATTACAGCATCCACCAATTGCTAATACAAGTATCTTATTAACAGTGTCTGACTTTGTTAATGAAATTTTGTTGCAGTTCTAATATTTTGTGTATATAATAATACAAAAATCAGATAAGTTGAAAAACACTCAACAAAATTACTCAGAAGTTAACAAGAACTTGTACTGTTGCTTCTGTTTTGAACTGGATGGTATGCAAAGCACTATCAGGTAAGGTAATCAAGTAAACCTCCAAAAAGAATGAACTTGCCCGTCATTTTTTCAACAGTGAGAAAGATGAATTTTATGCCCAAATAAGTGTATACGGCATTCTTAACAGTTTTGGTGCCCTGTGAAACATCTTTTCTTAAAATTTGTGTTTGTATTTTCGTTGTAGGTTTAATTCATGTATAGGTTTTGAATCACATTTGATTTTCTTGAGTGCTTTACTCAGAAAAGTACAAAACAACTAGAAAACAAATGTCAGCAGTTTCAAAAAGTATTAGGTTTAAAATACTTCTTCATCAAATCTGAAGAGAAAACATTGTGTGTTGTTCGCAATGAAAAAACAGTTGCATTAATAAAAGATTACAGTCTTCATATTCATTATCAAAATAAACAGCAAAGTAACTATGCACAGTTAGAAGGAAAACTCTGTGTTGAGAAAATTATGTTAAAGCTGTCTATTGATTCTCAAAGATCAAGGTTTACAGAATTATTTTAATGAGAATAGATCTGTAACAACGGCCAGTTAAAAGTTGCTTATATTCTCGTTAAACATGTAAAGTAGAGAGAGGCTGAAGTGGTAAAATATTCTTCACAGGTTTGTTCTCTAAATGGCAATCAAACCGATATTTTACTTTATCCTACCTTCAGAATCAAAGACTTCTATTTCCAATACTGCTGGATTTTGGTTTTCCCAGCACTTTTTGCAGAAGACATTCTTATATGATCCATATCGACAAGGGTACCGGTCAAACAATGTTTGATTTAGACAGACTTCATTGGTAGGTCCTCTAACGCACAACTCCTTGAGGTCTCCTTCAGGATAGTCAACAGGACAGTGAGCCACATAATTTCCACAGCCTTCATGGTGAATTCCCAAACTAGTTGGAAGAGCTCTTTTCCAGCAGAACCTATATTTAATGATAATTCTGTCAGTGTGCATTTCCTTCATTGTGTAGTAAGATGTAAAAAACTCTTGTCTGATATATTTTGTACAACTAGGATACACGTTTGCTTTGTGCCAATCAAAAAAATCAAGGCTGGTTTAATATGGCCAGCTTTCAGATCTTACAATGCCTTTGTGTAGCCACATAAATGTGACAGGGAAAGAAGCAGATCCGTATGTACAGTTGTATGTAAGGCTTATAGGACATAGACAAGGAATAGACCATCTATTTTTTAGAAATACTTTGCAGTAAGAAGATATTTTTTAAACATTCTGTAACTGGGTGATTATAATTACTAGTGATATTTACATGTACATAGAGATAAAATAAAGCCTAAATGTTGACTTGCAACAAAATTTACATTACAGTTATTTGGGATCAAAAGATTCACTATGTTTTACTCTGCTATTTGTACAAAATATGGGAAATATGATTAAAAGCTCTTAAAAGCTCAAAAACGAACAGTTAATCATCGCCATCATGAAACCACCGTAGACTGGAATCAATTTATTTCTCTTACGTAGTCAGACGATTTGATTATTGTTTTGACATATGATGTTCTCCCGTGAATTGAAAAGCTAATAAAAGGCTCAATATGAAACTTCTCGTAGCACTAGTTAATGACAAACACTTTGGGTTTTACCGAAGAGCCCTTACCAAATATAGATGCTCGCTAGTTTACAGTTTTTTTGTAGCTTCGTCTAATCATTTAGTCGTAATCTGTTTCTGTGACCTATACTTCCTGCCAAACAGCGCGTATGATTTCTGCAGCATGTTTCGACTATCACAAGTCACCAACAGTCTCGTCATTTTTATCAGTTGATGATATGCACTCCTTCGAGTTGAGGTTAAAAAATTAAACAAATTTTTACAGTTGATTTTGAGATATCCGTGCTCAAAATAACAGCATTAAAATGATGATGAAACAGGCGCGTGCAGACAATTATAGACATGGTTTTATTGAATGCATGAAGTATATTTGTGAAAATATTTCAACGAATGCGGTTGCATGAAAGTGTAAACAGAAGCCAGATCTGGTTCAGCTACATCCCATTTGGGCCGTTTAGGAAAAGGATTCTAATCTATGGCTGTTTCGTCATGGTGGTGATTAACTGTTCGTTTTTAAGTTTTCAAGAGCTCTTTATCACATTTCCACATAATTTGCACCTACAACACAACAGAGTAAGACATAGTGAATATTTTGATACCAAATAACTGTAATGTGAGATTTGTTGCAAGTCAACCTTTAACACTTCGTTTGAAAACTTTTTGTTAAAAGGTAATTCGGTATCTCTAATAAGCTATTGCAAGCTCATTTGATAATGACAATCCTATCTTTGGCACTTTGCAATAAGCATCATTTACTAACATTTTAACTGTCGCCTCAGAATGTTATGACCTCTATTAATATAGTTCTTTAAAAGGCTTCAAAGAAATGTAATAGAGCAACAAGCTCATGTCTTATACACTTGATAATAAAACACAAAAAATTAAATGTAAAGCTAACCCATCCTTTAGAAGGTTCTCGAGTCTTTCTGGAGTTACAAAGTAGTCCAAATTTTGTTCTATCATCTCTATGGTTGAGTTGGTACAGTAAATTTCTATAGTCCAAAACTCTAAGGCCAGTTGTGGGTCAAATATCCCAGAAAGATCATTATCTGTGATTAGCGTAAGTGCTCCATTGCACATAGCACAATACACATTTTTATATGTTATTCCTGTGTAGGCTCCTGACACTGGCCAGTTGAGTATGCTCAAATCTGCAAATAAAAATAAGTATAAACAAGCAGTGCTTACTTTACCAATAACCAATAACTGTCATTGTTCTGTAGCACTAGCATCAATAGACTACCATCAAGCTGACCAAAACCTCTAAATTTAGCAGAAGCATCTGCTAGAAGTTGAGAAATGATGCAAATGTCTATTAATGTTAACTAGTGTTTGAACCCAAAGCTTTCTACATGATTATTAATTTAAAGATGGCTACTATGATACCAAAAAATAACTTAAATAGATAAACATTCTCACATTGACTAAAAAGTAGGGAATAATTTTGAAAAATACTGTCATTAGATATTCCTTTTCACCAAGCATACTTTTGTACGATGCTGATTTCTGTTTATTGCTTTTTATGTGACAAGGTATAGATAACAATGCTTAACAACATTGCTATTGTTATAATTCTCAGTAAAAAAATATCTGCTCAACATTGAATAAATATAATTAGTGTAGCGCTTTTTAGTGTGCACCAAAATCTATAAATTTTCTCACAAATAGTAATAACCAAATAAATTCTTTCATGAAAGGCATTTCCGAGTTTGTCAAGAAATGGTTGAGAAACTGTTTGTACTGCCCAGCCTTGGTCAGTTACCAAATGTATGATCATTATTTTCTATTTTAATATGTGTACTAACTTGCTTACTTTTTGTGTGATTTTTAGACCTAAACAGTTTGTTATTTGAACAAGAAGAGTTTTTTAAATAAATTTTATATTAGCTAATTTTGTAAATATTTTGTACTTTAACTACCATCTACCAAACTATTAAGTTTAGTAGTTTACAAATATATGGATGACGACTTTCTAAATGCCCCTAAATTAGGTTTTGAATAAAACTAAAATTACTAATTTTTATTGAGACAGGCTAGTTGTTGCTAATCCAAAAAGTCATATGAAAATATGACAGACGTCATATGTATCTGTGATATGGGTTTCTAGCTCAGTGGTAGAGTGTTTGGATTAAAAACCTGTCAATGCATTGTTGTGAGTTCAAATCCATCAGATTGCAGATTTTTAGTATCAAGATTTTAGTATCTATAGCCGGAATACAAACGGATGACAGATGACATACTTTGAGAAATATATATATAAGTATGGAACTAAACCACCAGCATGGGTAATAGTTTCTTTTAGAATTTGTGGCATTATCTGTTCATTTACATAGTTAGGTGCTTGCAAGTAACAGAAAGGAGATAGCATTTAAGGCCTGGTTGTACCTGTGGTTACACATGCGGTTTAGGGCCTTACTAGTTGTAGTTAAGTTCTTGTAAGGTGTTATGAAAACTGAGAAATAACTTTTTTACGAATGATTAAGTCTACAGGTATTATCCTAGATGTACTTCTATTAATAACCTGTTTTGCTTAAGCCAGACTTGATGATAGGCTTATCTTGACAATCTGAACACTATTCGCAAGTTCTCAACGGTGATGCGTTAATTCACATCTATTTGCTAACCTTAGTAGGTGCTTGAGCTGACATTCTAATACGCTGCCTTATTCTGTAGTCCCTCATACAGTCATAATCAAACTGCTAATCAAACTATTTTGCCCCACTAGCTGTTTCGTAGGCAGGAAATTTCATATGTATGAACCCGTTTCACCATTTAAGTGTCCTAATCTGTTCAAGTCTCATGAAAACTTGGCTGTGATGCTGGCATAAATTGTAAATATATAAAATGGTTAAAGCTGTAACTAATACATAATAAAAATAAATGTATGTTATTTCATGATAACTAGAAAAAGTACACATCAAAGAAAGAGTAGAAATAAGAAACAAAAACTATGAGCGATATCTTTGTCTACTTTTGGGAAGTGAGAGAACAAGGGTCAGAGAAGAACATGGGTTAGAGGATAACAGGGTTAACAAGAACTGGGGTTAGAGGAGAACGGGGGTCAGAGAAGAACAGGGGTTAGAGGAGAACGGGTGTCGCAAGAGCTGGAGTTAGAAGAGAATGGGGGTCAGAGAAGAACAGGGGTTAGAGGAGAGCGGGGGTCAAAAGAGCTGGGGTTAGAGGAAAATGGGGTCAGAGAAAAACAGGGGTTAGAGGAGAACGGGGGTCACAAGAGCTGAGGTTAGAGGAGAACGGGGGTCACAAGAGCTGGGTGTTGCACAGTGGTTCTGGTTTTGTGCTGGTCAGAATATAAGTTATAAAATGCAAGTAGAAAGGTTTATTTACATTGGGGTAAACTGAAAATCTGTCCGCCATTACAATAAGAGTACAGAATTAGAATTGCCAAAAGCAAAAGCTGTCCAACTCCATATGCAAATAAGTTAGGACAATTCCAAATTATATGATATACAAAATCCACTTTTCGTTTACTGTCTTCTAATAGCAAATGCTGAGTGAAATGTGTTAAATACCCTAGATGCCAAACAAAAACCAGGTTAAATTATAGAAAACCTTTCACATCTAAAAACATTTTTGTAAGTCTAAGCAAAGTTCTCATCAAAATACGCATCATTACTGGGAAAGTTTATGATGCGACTTTAGTAACTGGAGGTTCCACAGTGCTAAAGTTTGTGATGTGATGACTCCATCTGAACTGGCTCTTTTTCGCAACTTGAATATTTCCGTATTGCCTTGTTTTTTTGACAGGTTATGCTCCAGGCTGCTAAATTATCTCCTCTTGAATTCACCAAAGATCAAAAAGCAATATTGTTAATTGTTGCTAAAGCTGTGAGTTTACTAGCATATGTATAACTTTCAATGACTTTTATTTAGTTATTGTTTTCACTACATACCTGCTCCTAGATCAGCACTTTTGTGTTTGCAAAGGCTTGCTAGCTTTTCATCTGTTCCTGATGGGCAGCTTTTAACAACATATCCTGAAAACACAATCAGTGATGTCAATTTAATCACTTACCAAAAACAACCAAAATCCATGTTTGTAGGTGAAAAATGATCTGATCTTTCACCCAGTGTCTAACCAATGGAACATCCTGCAATGGAAGCGTAGAGACTGTTAGATTTTTTTAGCTTATAGACTTTATACTTGACTTGATTTATGACTACTGCCACTAATCCTAGTATTACTTTAGGTTTATGGGATATTACCTTTATCTGCTCTGCCGCTTACTCATCGTGAATAATGACAAACAGCTACAATTTGGTTCATTGCGTATATTGATGCTGCTTGCATTCAATTCTGGTCAGGCTAGCGTACACTAGAACTGTGTATGTTGTTTACACGGCTGCAAAAATCTTTTAGAATAGACAAGCACTGTATGGCTGGTGAAGAAGTAACCCTTTTTGCGAGCTCAGAGCTCTTTTGTGAGAAGGTGTTATGTGAGAGGAGCAATATGTAATTATACAATGACACAGTACATAAACGTTTACTTCTTGCACTATTTGCTAAGTTGAGATATTGAAGTAATTTACAGCTGTAAAAAAGTGTTAAAACTATGTAACTTTACCAAAAAATAGCTTTTCAAATATGTTTTGTAACTTGTTGTCTGACGAACAGCACAAATGATTATATAGTTGGAGTTCCTGATTGGTGCAATAGAGCCGATCAGACTGAACTCTGGCTTTCATACCTCTGTCACCTCACTAAATTTACTTGGTAAAAGTGAATGACCACATTTCAAATAAATCAGCAACAGGATTAGCAAAACGATTTTCATGGGATATTGTCACAATAATACCAGTAACCATGGCAATCATACCATTTACAATCGTTCTCAGCGATTTAAACATCAATGATAGACTCTCCTGATATCAGCTACTGTTGCTCATTGGCTTTCCTACATTAGTAACAAAGAATTCACAGGCTAGTAAAATTTGCCAACTCATTTGAAACCCCTCCATTTGTTATACCCACATACACGGTCACTCATATAGCTTTGAACTCTAAAAATGGAAGCAAAAACTAATCTCTCACAGCCGCAACCACTAAGATTTATACAAATGAAGGAGTAGTTGAAAAGAATTACTACTATGTTTTTGGATGGTCAAGTTAGTTAAAGTCGACAATCTAGATCAAGTTATACAGCCATGTCGTTTTCATAGAATATGAGTGGTATTATTAATTAGTGAGATTATCGGGAAGGTGAAGGTGACTCCGAATGATTCATTATGATGATGGAGCTTATACAAATCCTGCTGATTAGTGACAGATAAAGGATATTAAAAACATTCATCAACCTCAACAGGAATGCTAGTAGTTAGTAAGGGATGTTGATAATGTAGATTCTTAACATATACTGAGAATCTGAACACATTGAAATTTAGAGTGAAATGTAGGAGTAACTGTGTTATAGTGGACTATTTAGTACGAGATTGAGCTTCAATTGTCAGAAAAACAATCAGTGACAGAGGAAAAACATCCAGCCTAAAATTGCTTCCCTCAAATGGGAATTTTTTTCAGTTGTCAAAGCTTCTTTGCCACTGGACTCAAGCATGTCTAGTCAAGATCATGAAACTATTGCTTGTACAACAACGCTCTTGAAACAAGCTCAGCCTCTGATTACAATGAATAAAGCAGACAATCTTTCAGAGATTGCCAATATAAAAAAAGACATGTTTAATTTTGATTTCAAACTTGTTTCATATGTCATCTTTGAATTGGACATCATTGAAGCATCTAGAAGTATTTTACACCATTTAAAGTGATAAAGTCTAAAATATTCTTAATAAATCAATTTTTTGCAGACATTTTCTGTGACTGGGCAACTAATGAGTATGCAAGTTTTTTAGCACTTCCTCTTCTGTTGACATATAAATAAGCAATGCAACTGTACTTAGCTCATGCCGGTTTATAAACCTTTTTGTCACCAGCCATTTTCAATAGATAACTGTGTGGTGTTTTTCTAGTTAGCCTGAAACCTATGGTATCTTTATAGTGCCATTCATATATACTTCATTGCAGTTTTTTAAGAAAGCTTTGGCTAAAGTTCGGCAAGCTTGGGTTGATCTTTTAACAATGTATTTATTACAGAGTTTTTGTTTATCTAAATCTAGTCTTTTAAAAGCCTAAAACTTTAATTGGTATATTATTAAATAAAAACATGCCGTTCATAAAAGTACAAAAACATGCGTGTCACACACCACATGTTATGAGCTAATATATTTTCATATTTTTATATCCCCGCACTGTCTAGATAGACTAAACAAAAAGTTTGAAAGTTTGGCAAAAACTAAAAGGTTAAAAATAAAAAAGTATAGTCTATAATAATGAAACCTCACTATAGAGAATTCTCAATAAACATCTGTTTGATGCTGCTCATAAATTTTTAAAAAGTAAGTTTATGAAATCTGGATTTTAGAATAATTTATCATGTTCTAATTTGGTATAACGGATAAAGTGTCAATGATTAACCAGAATTCAATGCTGAATAATATTACTAAATACTTTTGGTAAACTAAATTTCAAAATTTATGCAATCAACTCTGCTATTAGAAATAGTTGTTTTTATTTGAATAAATCTGTTTTTGCGGGTCATCAATAACAATGGAATTCATCACAGAAAAACTAAAGCTGTCCTTCAACTATCCTTAACAACTATTTTAAAAACTTTAAATGGCCTAACGGTATACACCTTGTGCAGCAAATCACAAAATATGTTGAATTTATCCTACTGCTAAATGGAAGTTGTTTTTTCTGGTATTATAATGAAATTGAACATTACCTTGAGTATTCCCAATATTCTGGCATTCGTAAGTTTTTGGTTCAAGCACTTCTCGCACCCTCACACTGTCGCTACAACACTCTCCATAGAACCTGCACTCATGCTCCCAGTAGTTTGAATGGCAGTTCAAATAGAGAGGATTACGGTCATATGTTATGGTTTCAGAGCCATGAATAGTCTGAACTGTTAGCTGAAATATCTCTTCTGTACAGCTCACTTGAACCGTACGGAGTAGCAAAGATATTTGTAACAGAAGTAGCTCACCCATGTTTTGTAGAGAGCTAAATGATCGTCAATTCTGCAAATGAATTAACATATAATTAAAACTAATGGGTGTATACACGCTGTATAATCATTTTTTACACCTGTCAATCCATATGCGCCGCAATGTTTACTCAATTTTGGGCTTTCTACCAGAGAATTAGAAATTTGTACACTCCTCTCAAGACTAGCAATTTCCTTAAGATCATTTTTTTCTACTGACTCAAGTTGATTGGTGACAGTGTTTGAACAAACCATATTTGATGTTTAGGTGTTATTGCTCTCTATGGTTTAATGGCAACCGGAAATATAATTGGTTTTATATGCAAGGACTTTTCAGTTTCCTCTCTGATTGCGAGATATTGTTCCGCTTTCTTCTTTTCATTTCTGTTTGTGTTGTATTTATTGGGTATTGCTATATTTACTATAGTATACTTTTTGCTACCTTGTTGATCAACATGATATGCAAATACACCATTTTAGGGTCTGTGTAAATTGGTATGATGTATTTCAAAGCTAATTACATTCTGATCAGCTGCATCTACCATTTTATACCTTTCAAAGTACTTTCATATAGTTCCAATTTTTGGTCTGTAACACATTTTATTTTCAACCTTTGTTACCTAATGCAGACTTTATGCTAAAAGCTAGAAATAAAATTATTGCTCTCAACTAGCCTCACTTGAAATACATTAATGCACTAATTTTTTTCACAGTTTCCTGCTAAAGACCAGTGTGACCCAAAACATGAGAGATTTTCAGTTGAAGCATCAAATGTTAGCAGGTAATTTAAGCTGGCATATTAGAGCAGACAATCCATTAGATCACAGACTCCTACTCAATCACGAGCTACTAGCCTCACTTGCCAATCTTAGCTCATTAAAACACTACCAAGTACAAGTCTAAACCAAACTTGTATATTGAATATGCAACCAAAGTACATTCAACACAGTTTCTAGTACTATAATTTGAACAACAAATCTTAAACAGTATTACCTTCATCGAATTAACCTAAAATATTTACAGCTGGAGAACGTAACTCCACAATTGATTTTTCAGTCGTAACGGGTATTAAGTAGATATGTAAACTGAATACTACCTGTATATTCTCTTGAAATATCGCTGTGCTTAATATAATCAGATTTTTAGATTTTTAGATGCCGTATAGGTATCAGTAAGATCTTGTCCTCACAACTGAAAACTACTAAAAGACAACCAGATATAAGCAAAGATAAAATAGTTATATTGGAATTTTAGGTAGTCAGAGGTTGATACTCTGTCTAACCTGATTCCATAAATCAGTTTAAGTGCTAGATTAGATAGTGAATGCTTTTAGTCTGAATCCGCCAGCCAGAAAACCATTCAAGTATGACTGATGGCAGTTGAAGGCTTGATGGATGCGTATTAGACCATTAATCAACTTATATATTAAAAGTATGTTGCCTCACCTTTTCCTCTCATAAATTAATTGAATAGCCAATTAACATGTCAAATAAAATAATTATAAAGGTATGTATATTATGTAGGTGTATTTAATAATGACTACTCGTTTCACTATTAAAATAAATGAAGGGAAAACTAACCATAGTTTCAAGTACTATTATGATCAGTCAAAAACTACTAATAACCAAGCACATTTGTTTAAAATATAAACCAGAGATTAGTGAACAAAGGTTACAGGTGGTGGATTAAGCGGAAAGGTAACGCATGCAGGTTAAATACAGTATAGGCTATTATAGTATAAAAATGACCAATCATATATAGAGTAGATTGCAGATTGTAGCCCTTACACTGTATCTAATATTATTCACCTCGATCTCAATTCTATTGGATGAGTTGTGACTTTACTTAAAATCCTGCAGTGTCTTCAAAAAATATTTTTGTTTCATTGATGCTTTTTTTTATTCAATTACTATTTAAGCAGATGTTTTCAAATCTTTTTCATGACTCCTAATCTTAAGGACAGACCAAAGACAAGAGTAAATTAGCCAAACAGCTAAACAATAGTGAACCTGAATACTAATGAAAGTACTAAGGAGTGTGAACAATTTATGTACAACGCAGTAGACATTTGTCAGAAAAACTGTTTTGTGTTTTTATTGAGAACCGAACCCAAAGCTGCAAAGTTAAAAAAAATGGAAGCAATAGTAATGAAATGCATACTTGGTGGGCATAAAGTTAAAAGTTTAATGTCACACCATGCTACTTCATGATTGGGTGATTTGCGGGTAGCATGCTGGGTCACTTTCACACGAACAAAGACTATTGTCATGCCCACTTTGTTGACAGTACTTGAGCATAAGTTTCATGATAAGATAACTGCTGCTTTGATAGAGCCCTAAAGTATAACATATATTTTACATTATTTAGTTACTAGTTTTACTCATTCAAATTTAGTATTTTAGATATCCAAGATGAACAAAGGTCATGAGCATTTCGCCACTTTGCTTAAAAATATCAGCCTATACTCTGACAGTTCTGTCAAAAACAAGGCTGTATGATAGCTTTGAGAGGTGAAATCCATCAATAAAGCTTTCTGCAAAAATATGATCTTACCAAATTGGTACAACTCCAAAGTTTTAAAGAGAGAAAGTTGTTGTCTGTCAGCATAAATCATTGAAACAACTAATCAAAGAACTATAATAAAGTCATTAATTTTTGTGAGTGTGAATTTTCTTTATGTGTCACATTAAACAGAAAAAGCTGGTTGCTGTATACTTTTGGCTATGATACACAGGTACCACCCTCCAGCCTAAAAAAATTAATGTCAAGTCCTGAACTAATAGTCAGAATCATGCAGATCCACTACTAATAGCACGTTCATTACTAATAGTAGGTCAACGACTTATAGCAGGTCCACTACTAATAGCAAGTCCACTGCTAATAGCAGCAGCCATGACTTAACAAATGGATAGATCAAGCAGAAGCGAGTCTCCCCTTGTGAAGCATGTTATCAGTTAACTTGGTAAGTAATGAACAGACTGAGAGATAGACGCCCTCACTAAAAAGTCACCAGATTGCTGAATAAGCTTCTCCGTAGTCTCACTCGATATATTGCCGTGGAACCAGCCTACATTATTAAGAGTCAAGCTCACAGTACTTTCACCATTGGACAAGCGCTTGCCACTACCTACAAAGTACAAAACAGCTCAAACTAAATCAGCAGTAGAGATTCGCCATGTTTATATGGTCCGGAGGATGTAGATTTGGAATTATTTGCACTTTGATCTACCGTGTGAAATGCGCTTCAATAGACTCTCTACATGTTTTAAATAAACACAAATGGTTCATCAAAAAAGATAAAGAATTCTACGTCAAAGGTCACAGGTCAAAAGTCACAGCTGTGCATTCTTGTCTCGCTTAGCAGCATGCTTTCAATATCGCATCGACTGTTATGTGGAAAATGTTTAAAACGGAGTAGCTTGCATGGAATTTTCTTGCGCATCATTTGCTAGCGCTGCATGCATCTTCCTCAAGCACAAAACATTCAGCAAACTTTGCGAAAAAAAGTGTCTCAACTTGCGGCTTTTGCAAGATCCATCATGCGGATGATGCAAACTCTCGGATAAATCACACCATTGAATTGCATTGAGCCATGTGTATGATCTAAGTAGTTGGGATATTCTGCTCCCTCAGGTCATGAGAGCATTCCGTGCAACTCATCCGACAAGCGCGGAAAAGACTGCAAATCTTATGATGCTCGGCCAAGAATGCAGATTACCAGACCAACTGCTTTATGGTACCCATTCTCAACAGCTATCAACAAGGACTGAATATGGTTTAAAACTAAAAACTTGCCTTGAGTCGCTTCACAGTCTTTTATGGCTGCACCAGCAGCTGCCCATGAAATCTGCGGATTGTCAGGAAAAGTGTAGTTTCAAGCCTGGTGAACTTATTTTGATACAAAGTAAATGTAGGAAAATGGGGTTGAATCCTAAACTCCAATCAAAATTTGAAGCGCCCTCCTCAGTCCAGGAAGTATTTTGGAATTAGTCATGCAGTGTGAATCGACGTGGAACAGTTTATGCCTCTCGCTTCAAACTGTTTAGTCCGTGTTCTGCTTTAGCAGGTCGGCCTACCCTACCTTCACAAGAAGCTGCAGTAGATAGAACGAGTCCACAAGATCTAAGTGTTCCTGTCTGTTCTGGTACGGGTGCTTGGTCTGATGATGGTAGTTCGTCTACTGGCCACTCGTCAGACTGAAGTCAAGCACCAAGCACTTCTCCAGTACCCAGTGGTACAATGGGGCGGTTTTGCAAAAGGCCTGCAAAGCTTCATGACTACCTATGTCTTATTTTCAACTATAAGATGAATATTTACCTTATCCTTAACACTATTCAATGTAAAGGGGTTTGAGAAACATCGTCAGTTTAAGACTTACTCTTGTACCCCAATGGCTATCATACATTGTAGATTGTCTCGCAAACTATCACTATGATATGCATCACAATATAGCTTAGGGTGTGAGTAAAGTTTATTTTGTTTGTGTATTGCATGTTGCATGTTTTTTATGCTTGATAAATTTAGTTATGTCAGTTTATAAATTGAGCATGGATGTAGCTAAAAAGATCGAGTGTCTGCTGAAAAAATCAGACAATCAAGCTGTTGCTGACACAAGCATGGCAACCGGTAGTAACTCTTCCTCCAGCATGGCTAATCTCAGTATATCAGCACACGATGTAGCAACTACAGTGCCACGTGAACCTCAAAAAGAGGAGAGACTGACAATTAAACAATACATCATAAAATCTACACACTTCAAGATTCATGCTGCTAAAGGGAACAATACTTGTCTTCTGTGCCAATATGATGACAAGCCAGAAGATCTGCAGGGCCACGTCAGTGCCCACTTCATACGGCATTTCTGCCTATGCGGATATTCTGACCGTTGGAAGGTTACTATAAAGCAGCATATTCGGAAGGAGGTGACTAAGGAAGATGATCTGCATATGGGCTGCCAGCCTTGTTATGCTGTAGACATCATGTCATTTTCAAAATTCAAGTTTGAATTGAACCCGCCCAGTGTAACATTCGAGGAAGACCAGCTGCTTTCGGCTAAGCCAAAAGATGTTAGGGAACTAAAGAAACGTAAAGGCCCTATGGCTACGGACAGTCTTTTGACGCTTACTACCTCCAGTGACAGGGACATTGATTTTCATTTGAAGTGTGCTTGTCTGGAAGTTGAGAATGCACAGCTTTAAGAGACATTGCTCAAATTTCATCAACATCTGTCTGACCTGGAGCGGTTTGAGGGTAGTGTTTCTACGGCTAAAGCCGTAATCGAGTCTCATTTAGACTAGCATCCGGGATCCTTTGTCTTTCGATGCTTCATCTTGTCCTGCTATGCAACAACTAAGAACGGAGAATGTTATGCATTTCTGGATTTAGCGAGTCAGTGAGATTTGATTTTGTGGCTTGCTGGCCATAAACCCACAATTACTGGTTAGTTGCCCCGTCTCTGCTGTAGTCTGCTTTTGCACTAAGGTTAGCTTTTTTGAGAAAGTCTCGCAAAAGCTAGGACTGATTTGTTGTGATTAGGATTGAGGGATATCTTTGATAAACTGAGAGTCTAGAGAAAGCTTTTCTTGTGGACAGGATGTGCATTTATGTACTCTTTTACTGTATACTGTGACTCGGTAACTTATTTGTATTAACAACTTTTCTTAAATTGTTTGGGAATAACGATAACCATGGTAAGCTGACCTTTATACCCATATGGTGTTTAATAATAATTAAATTTGTGTTGATCCTAATTGTTGTGTTATTATTTGGTTATTGCTACTGAATCTTTAATGCAGGCTTGTAAGAAAATAAGATTAAATGATCACTGTGTGAATCGTCTGCCCCTAACCAGGGCGAATTCCATTTCAATATACAGCCCAAAGTTGAGCAATATCGCTGATCATGTGGAGCTGACAGCTCAACAGTCACCTTTTTTGCGTACTGATGGATATTCATGCGTATGTCGACAAGAAGTAGCTGCATTTTTAGCTATGCACACTTTTTTGTATGACAGATTAAAAGATTTTATCTCTATGTTAGCGGTCGAGTTTCCGAAACTTTGTCATTAACCAAACAGTTTTATAAAATTTGATTTCTAAGCTCCCGTTGAGTACAGCTTAAGGGGTTGGGTAGGCCAAACAAGACAGGGATAGCCTGAAAAGAATTATACCTACATTATTTTTACTATTGATTATTACAAATTATTACAAATTATTGTACTACCTTTAGCTTTCTAACCTCATGAATGTACTCAACAGTAAATTAACAAGTCTCAACCAATTTTCGTATCACGCAACGATAGTAAATCCCTTGAAAAGAATAATTATTGCAAAAATAGTGCAGCAAAGGCATTAGCAGTTGTAATATAGCCTGGAGTTTTCTAGCCCGATAACTCATTTTGCCATAAAACTACTCGGTTTTTAACTCTCTGAAACATAATTTGGATGTATAATGCATAACGGCTTGAATGGTTCATTGATAGACCCCAATGAATACTTAAGCGCTCAAACTGTGGTTCGTCAGGACAACCTTTGAAAAATAAAAGCAGCAGTGCAGCTTTTCTAGCTGAATGAAGTTGTTACAGTTAGCATAATTAATAGTTGTCTTTTTGGTTTGAATTACACATTCGGTACATCCTGCACTAAAAAAGCGGCAAGCAAAACTAGTAATGAAGCTGAAGGGAATTTTGGTTAGCAGGTTAAAAAAAGGTTGTCTGATGTACTGACCCTCTGTTAGCAGGGATTGAAACTCTAAACTTGCTACTGCTTTTCAATTCCTCTGGGTCCTGACATGTGGAAATGGCCAAAAAGATACAACTGTCCGCTGGTGCACTGTTACCCTGGTGCAATTTAGGAAGTTGCCAGCCTAGTTGCTTATTGGTGATGATGTTTGTTGATACACTGTGTTGCTGGTGCAATTTAAGAGATTGTTAACCTAGTCACTTATTATTGAAGATGGTGCTTGCTGGTGCCCTGTGAATACTGATGCAATGAAAACAATTTATACCTAGTTTATGCCGATAGAGAGATCCAGTGAAGGTTGTAGTATGTCTTGTATTGTACACAAGAAAGAACATAACTATACATGCAGATGTATTTATATCCTAGAAAAGGCCTTAAAAAGTTCAAAAGTGTAAGAGGCCCGAGCGTAAAGAATTAGAAAAGTGGGTGGAGCCTAATAAAAGAAGAATCATATAAAAGAAGATGCTTTCGTTTGAGCAGTCATATCGAGCACATGCTCTTGGCGTATATGCTTATGGCTTGACATCTATGTATATTTATATATATTATACTTTTACATATGTTGGTGGCTAACACTCTCTGTGTTTATTGCTCGGCTGTTGTGTGGAGAGTAGGGAGAACCGGCAGTTTCCTTTACAATAGCTCTTATATACAGCTAAAACTTCACATCCGTGTTCTTTTGAAATTTGTATAGCTGATGCTTCTAAATATGATATAGAAGTATGTACATGTATGTATATGATACAGCAAACTTTTATTGTTTGCCGTTTTAGAAAAGAAAACTTTCAAAAACCCATTCTTCTGTAAAGAACAATTCGTGCCTGGATATCTGATGGGCCACCTTAACGGGGCTTTTTATTTCTGAGCATAATAATGAGTGAGAGCTGAAACGGCAACATTCATACAAATTTAGGTAACATTCATAAAAATTTAGGTCATAGAAGACAGTCGTGACACGTATTTATCAGAGCCCAGCCAAACGAAGAACTAAAATTACAGCACAGGTCAAAGTGATAAATACACTTGCTGCAGCCCTCCGGGATGTTAGGCTTGGATTGGAACATAGTCAGTAAGAATTGTTAAATAGAAACAGAAAAAAGGCAAAGGAATAAAGGCAAAACATATGACGACAAAGTTTTAGTGACGCCATAACTTTCATATGGATGAAATTCCACAAAACTTACATAGATAAGTGTTTGAAGTAGTTTGTTCTAAAATAAAAGCAATTATTTTATTACTTACAAGTTCTAAGCACACTATTCTTTCTGCTATGAAAATGTGGCCAGCTGTTTTGAGTTCAAAATTACTTCATTGTCTCTGCCTTAATAAAGAAGTCAGCTTCCCGACATTATATCATACCTACACACATGACACTTGTGAAAATGCTTAATACATTTAGAGATACAGTGTGTTGTTTTGTCTAAACTTCATCTGCAAGTGGTTCTCTAACATTCTTTGATTATTACATGCTGATCTGTGCCTAAATCCATTACACCGAGCATACCACTCATCAATCACTTTATACAATCAGATGAACCAGCTAAAGTTGGAACTCTTTACTATAATAAAACTGCATCCCTCTGTTTGAAGGAACAAGTAGAGATTAGTAAAAAAAATCCCATTGTGTGGATTTTGAACTTGTTATTGATAACATCTCAAAGCCCATAAATACAATGCACGTTTTTTCTCATTCACCTCAAAAGCCAAACCTCATATGTTATTTGTGAGCTGAATCAGCCAACCAAATCAATTAATGTGTATTCTTTTGAAAATAACTAGTGTTCCTATGAAAATGCTTTATCTACATGATATTTAAATCAGAGTTGTCTGCACTGTAAGAACATTTGTTTCTATATTCATTTTTGGCACTAGTTTTAAAGACTTGTACAGAGTAGACTTGGTGAAGCAATTCATTAGCTAGTTGTCAATAAAAAATATATATAAATATATATTATATATATATATATATATCTGTGTGTGATATATGATAACTCCAAATTGAACAACCAACAAAAACGAACCACTTGTTGTTTACTGACTTGCTGGCTAAAGAAACGGGTTGAGACATATTCTGAAATGTACCCAACAAAAGCAAATGGGTCTAAAGAGAAAAGTAACAGACTGGTCAAATTACGCAAAGCTATGCAAGGCTGAAAGATCTTTCATATTAATCTTTCGTAAGTTGAAGGAAAATTTATATCAAAATACATTTCATAACTTGAGAATGTTGTATGGAGAGTCTTTTGGAAGTACAGGTTCCAGTGTATTCAGACAGCCGCGTGATTTCAAGTTACTGTTTTAAATCAGAGCGAACATTTTCATCTGTCATTAGTGCTGTTTTTCTGAATCAATAACTCTTGAATATGAAATAAAAAAACTATTTTTATTGTAAATTCTCAAAATGCTTGTCTTAAGAAACAATAAGGAACAGCTTAATCATTATAGCTATTAAAATATTTGTATAAAATGGATACTAATTATTGGAATAAATTGTGACAATTCACGAATAGACATTGGTCAGCGGCATAGCCACTTGACTGTCCTTTTGGTGTAAGTGTGTCAAAGTTACTTGTGTTGCTTCTGTCTGATTGCTGCTAACTTTCATACTCGGTGTAATTCGCTCCTTCAATTTCCTTAAGCAGCTCCATCCAATCAGATTGCCAATAACAATAAATACTCCCTGAAGTTCAACATATACTTGCACTGCTGACCACACAGGGTCAAATGCAATTGCCAAAGGTAATAAAATCCAGCCCAACCCTAATAGCAAAGATATTTTCAAGCATGAAACTGCTTTTCTAATAAAACGATTTTTATCCTTACTAGATCCAATATTTCCACTTTTTGTGACTTTGGCCATAATGATAATTCCAGCTATAATATTAAATAACATTAATGCATATGCTGGACCTAAGAATAACGCATAAAGAACAATAATTTCTCCTATGAAACATAAAAATTCGGAGTCCAACACTCCATCTTCAAAAGCCTCAATATCTGTTCTAGAGAGAATGTAGGTTATAATCACGCAAAGGAGCGGGAAGCCGAAAGAATAAAGAGTGTAGAACAACATTTGCCATTTTGATTCGCGGTGCACTGAGAGTGTATGTAGCGTTTTGAGAATACTTATGGTCAAAGAGTTACTCCAAGTAAGGGAAGCCAAGAAAAAGAACTGCGTAAGATATCCTACGAGGCTGCAGCCAATCACGTCATCAGGAGAAGGAGTGACTATAAAAGCGAAAGAAATCGAAGCTCCAAAGATTGAGACGAGAAGGCCAACCATCATTTTATCAGCGATGGTAAATCTATTCCTTTTAGTTACTGCTAAGAAGATGAGGTAGAGTATGATAGATGTCAGGGATAGGCCTATGAAAGCGTACTCATAATCAGCAAACTCGCCTCTTTGTGATTTTCTAGTCCTCGTAACATTAACAATGTCCTTTACCTGCAACATACAAATGTATGTTTAGAGTCTACCTGCAACATACGTGCAGAAGCATAGGTTTACCAATGCTTTGCAATTCACCTTTATATTCATATTAGAAATTTACATGTGGCATATGTAAATATATTACACATTTATCCGCAATCTATTGTGCATTACTGAGACATACAACATTTTAAGCTTTTCTTAACATTGCTTCAAAGTTTTTCATAAAACTTTAAAGTTTTGTTAAATTGTTTTGGTAAATCACATTGTTGAAATGCAATTATACAAGACATAAAACGATATTTAAGAGTTGCAAATACAGTGCACCCTCAGGATACAATTTTAATCTATCCCACGGTTGGCATCGTTTGGTGCAAAACTTGTACGAAGGGGTATAAAAACCATAACAATTATATAATGCAAGCATACATTGGTAAAAATCTTCAACACTTTCATACAATTACTGTACATATTAAAAATTAGTAACAAAATAATATTTTAACTTTAGTAGCTATACCGTTGCTTGCAGTAACTTTAGTATATTTAGTGCAGTTATTGGTTATCATCTGCATTAAAATATAAAGTTGCATTGTGCTGTGTGCAGTGAGTACCATAAAGAGTTCTTACCTTCAAGACAGGCATGCATTTAATATAAACTTTGAATTCACTTTAAGTGAGTTTAGCTTACTACACACACTCTTAAAGCTAAGTCTTACTATATATTTTTAACTATTCTACTTAATTTCAATATTTTATTACTAAAATTTAAATGCATATCAGTTTTCAACTTGGTTTTCAATAGAACTTTAGCCGGTTTCATTAAAACTTTTTTCAAACTAATCCGGCAAAAAACCCGAAAGATGCTGCTTTCGTAACGAAGTGAATTTTGGTAGCAGGTTAAGAGAAGTTGTCTGATCGCTGACCTTTGGTTTGAAGGGATGGCGATTCCAACTTTGATATTGGTTTTAAAAGGGAAATATTTCCATTTTACGCATGAGAACTTCTGAAGTAAGAGAAATTGTTCATCGTGTCTCTTTCAGGCATTGTAAAAATGTTTTCAACAAACAGCGTTTCAGTGTCCTTGTTATTTTGACGTACACAATAAGCACACCTACTGCCAAATTTCAACTCTGGCAAAAAATTTGTTGAATTACATGTAGTATAGTAAAATAAGATTTGCATGGTGAGAAGAAAAAATCATCATGGTACACTTTGTAAGGTTAAAAACTCGTATAACAGTGTAAATGTATCCTGATGGTGCACTGTAGCCCTACTTGTTAAAGTAGATAGAGTTGCTAGGCATCAAATAGGTGGAATACAGCTATTTTATAGTAATAGGTTTGCCAGAACTTACAAAGATTTTGCCAGGGGCTAGTATGATATCATTATATCGGCTGCCACTGTTGTTCCCAATAACGGTTTTATCAGGACAAAATAAATACGTTTCATTGGTTGCTCTAACCCATGTTTCTGCAGTCTTCACCACACCAGCAGGGTTCTTACGAGCGTTATCATCAGCGAGAAATCCTCGGACAACCTGAGGAGGTGCGATTGAAGTAGAGATTGTCTGAAAGCTAAATGAGGTATAATGAATTCGTGGAGCCGGGGTAGGATTAATTCCAGCAATTCCAAAGGACCCGAATGTTGTAGTTGTTAAAAAGCACGCAATAGTTACTCCTGGGCATAAAAACTCAAAACTAGGATTTATTGCTGAAGTTGAAAGTTCTTTTTCATGACTACACTCGCTATCAAATGGCACTGAAATGCACGTATCATTAAGTGACAGGGACAGACTCCCCCAATCTGCGCTTATTTCGCTATCAAAATTCTGGCACTGCTCATTATCATCAGTTTTGCACTTTCCACAACAGATTCCAGAGTCAAATGAGAATCGCACAGAAGTTTTTGAAGCCCACTCTTGTCCAGCCTCTTGTAATTTAGTAATTGATAGAGACGCACGAGATGGCAATGTGGCATTTGGCAAGATTATCGCTGAGTCATCATAGGTTCCAAGATGGCAGATATAGCAGTAGAAGTTTCTGTAGGTAGTCGAGTCTGAATATACAAATGAGGCTGGTTTAGTTTTGCAGTCTTGATTTATCTTCCAACCTTCGAATATTTTGGGACAGGAGGAGACAAATTCCACATTGAGAATACATGGATAGTAAAAGATGTTATACTGAGGTGGTGGAATATACTTCTGGAACTCGCAGAGGCCTCTGAAATGAGAATAGCAATTTTTTATATATATATATATATACATGTGTATATATATATATATATATATATATATATATATATATATATATATATATATATATATATATATATATATATATATATATATATACATGTGTATATATATATTTATATATATATACACATATTTATATATATATATATTTATATATATATATATATATATACATGTATATATATATATAGATCAAGAGCAATCAAAACTTATTGACAAAACCAAAATTTGTAGATCACTTGGAGCAAAAATATAGTCTATTGAGAAAAAGGATGCTCTTTTTATGAAACTATACCTATTTATTAAAAGGAATTTATTTTTAGATAAAAATAGGTCAGTTGTAGTATCTTCTTAACTTTTTCATTTCAACAATGATAAACAATATTTTCAGCTGGTAGACATTACAGTAAATGATGAGCTAAAATGTAATAACACAATTTTATGTTACATTCTTGCTGTAATTTTTATTCTGTTGTGAAAATCTCCAAATTGGAATGTAGTAAATAGAAATTTTCTTTGAGCAAAAAATCAAAAAGAAAATTTTCAAACGTAAACGCTAACATAATACGATAATATATTAATAACACCAAAAAAAATCAGAAATCTTTCTTAAAACATAATTTGGAAACAGAGGTAATCTAATTTTACGCAAAGCAATCCACAACTATGTACAGCATTTGTGAAGGATCTCTTAATTAACTGTTATTGGATGTGTTCATTAGAGCACATCAAAATTGATTTCAATTAGGAAAATCAATTCTTAATGATTTGTCATTTATTTTCTGTCATTTCATTACAACTGAACTTTTTCATTTTCATGAAAACTGAAGCACTATCATTGGCTAACTAATGCCAAAAAGAAATGTTTTGCTTATGTATCTTTGCTATTTACTCATTTTTAAGTAACACAGACAGCTAAGTTAAACACCGAACTTTCAAAAAGAATGCTCGTTATAACTATATTTACCTTATTTGACAGTTTAAGCTTTTTTCAAATAGTTGAACTAATTTCAGTATTAAAATAATCAGTTTAAAGTGGTTTATACTTACCTAATCTCTCCTGATTCTTCAGGGCAGTTCATCAAAGCATCCCAAAACACAACATCTGATGCATTGTTGCATTGAGCACAGTAAACATTCTTGTACCTACAGGTATTACATCACTATTATTGACAGTATACATTCCTGTACTTGCAGGTGTTGCACTTCTTTTATTGACAGCAAACATTCTTATACCCACAGGTATTATACCGGTATTATTGACATTGAACATTCTTGTACCTGCAGGTATTATACCGTTATTATTGACTTTACACATTCTTGTACCTGCAGGTGTTACACCTCTGTTATTGACAGCAAAAATTATGTACATGTAACAGCAGGTATAACACCACCATTGCTGACACTGAACATGTTTGTACCTGCAGTTGTTACACTGCCAGCTTTTGTGATACTGCTGTGCATTAAAAGAATGTTTCACCAGTTATCATTTAAAATTCAACTGAAGAACAGAAAGTTTGAATTTTACTCCACCATCTGACAGCTTCCAGTTGTGATTTATTCAAATTATCTTCCACAGTTTGCACAGTTATATATGTAAATTATTACAGTTTATAGATTGAACTTGGCTGAGATATACCTAATAACTATATGTTTTTTTGTATTTTACGCAAATCTATCCTTTCCATTCTAAACTAGTAAAAATTTTACTCAATCTGCAAACCGAGCTATAACGAGAGTAACGATTAATTTTACTAATAGCTTTATAGCTGGATAAAATTTTTTATTTCGAAAATCTTGCCTAAAATTTGGATAGTTTGTCAAGTCTTTCCAACTTTCTCAAATTATAGTGTGTCAATATAACATCCTAGCTATTATCAAAAATTATAAAAAAGTTTTTAGATCCGGCTATTGGTCCATAAAATATTCACAATTTTATGACGTCTCATCGGGATGCAAATGCATGTGACAAAAATACAACATGATAGTCATAAGGCACTAATGAACTTGGCAGCACAGCATGATGTGACACTATGCTTACTGATTTGCATGAACATAATACACTGTTTTGGTGCTTTTGTATACTTTTCTTAATCTTTCTTATCTTGTTTCTACTCCCCAGTCATGTTGTAATAGTAATATATGACACTACTGACTGTTGTTTTCAGTTTTTCTTCCTGCTATTTGCAAAGCGCTGAGTAACCTTTCCCTTCTTTTAATTTAGGTGGCACATTTTTCGAAACCCTTTTTGAAATGGCATATGTTAACTGTACCGGTAACGTATTATACCAGGTAGTCTGCACAGGTATTATACCAGGTAGTCTGCACAGGTATTATACCAGGTAGTCTGCACAGGTATTATAGTACTTTATTCCTAATCCAATCTAAGTAAAACAATTATGGTTTAGTTGATGCACAGAAACTAACAACATATCCTTTATTAAACTAAAAAAGGTTTAAATCTAATAAAATTGCATCAATAAACAGATGCAGCAGTCTATAAATAAATCTACATTTATTGAAAGATATTTAAAATTTACTTACTGATTCCACTAACTAAAATTAGTAACACTTGTGACTTGTTAAATTTTTGATAACTAACATTTGAAACACTAATAATAAATATTTTACCAAATATGAACGATAAATATTTACTAATAACTTTTGTAATTTAAGCCTAGGAGTTGATATTTTAATGTAGGATTGTACTATATTAGTTAATAATATTATAGATACTATTTATATTGTTTCATCATATTTATAAATAGTATTAAAATTATCATTTAGATAACAAATGTAAATGGCAAGTTAAAATTGAATAAGCAATGGATATAACATAATAGATAATTATGTATTACTATACTATAGTAATAATGAATGTGAGATATTTGTTAGATGTAGATTTTATCTATTCAGCCCACATTTTAGGTGAGTTGTTGGGCAAGCCGTGCTAGTTGGATGATGGCCTTAATTCTTCTATTTTTAATGCAGCTCATAGCGTCCTGCCATCCCCTTGGCAGTGTCTGCTCGGGCTGCCACTTTTAAGGCAGCCTTCTGCTGTGCTTTGAGCTTTTTGTATTCAGAAATCAGGAAAACGAAGCTTACCTTCGTTTGTGACTCTTAGTTTGATGCCTGACCCAGAAACCGTTTTTTGAGACGGTGTATGGGCCAGGCCTTCCGCTTCAAAGAAAAGCTTCCAATTGTTTCCCCAAGTAGGAGCCGACTTTTCATCATTTGTAGTCTTGGTCGGGGAAAATTTGGTGTTCTCTCCTTTATGTTTTTGCCTATATTTTTCCAACTCTTGTGCACAGTCGTAAACTGGCTGGCCTCGACTTTACCCTTGTTTATGCCACTGTCATAGACAGAGTCATATACCTTACCTCCGTCTATGGCTTTGTCATACACGGAGGTAAGGTCTATGACTCTGTCTATGAAAGCGTCATAGATAGGGGTAAGGTCGAGGCCAGCCAGTCTATAACTCTGCACAAGGGTTAGAGGAATGTAGGCAAAAACATAAAGAAGAGACCCCCAAATCCTTTCCAACCAATACTCCAAAGTCGGCTACTTCTTGGAAGAACAATTGGAAGCCTGTTTTAGAAGTGGCAGGCCTGACTCCTATACCATCTCAGGAAACCCGCTCAATAGATCAACAGGTCTGTCTTGGACCTCGAGCTACTCCACAGACAAACTTGGCTCTGCTGAAAAGCGGAGGAACCAGGGACCCCTTGCAGAGCTCCGAAAAAGCCCGGCCATGACACACGCTGTGGGTTAACCCCAGTTCACCAGTTAGTTTTTTGCTGGAAAATTGGAAGGCCGAGCTGTCCAGTTTCACTACAAATGATCACTATTTGACCAGTTGCCAGGAATTGTGTGAGATCGGCTCAAAAAAAGCGACAGCGCTAGGCTTCTGGCATACAGGACAAGGCTGCTGTTTTATGGAATCATCAGACATTTCATCTAGCTGAGAGATGAAAAAACTGAATAAATCTTTGTGGTCAACAACTGAGCTGAAATGCTATTTTAGTCATACCATTTTTAGTAGCTAACCAGTGCTCTCTAGAATTCAAGCAACCCATTGTTCGAGTGGATGGCAAGCCACTGATTTGTATGGCTAGTACAAGAGATTGCTGCAGAGCAAGTTGCAGGTGCTAAAAGGCATAGTGGTACCAGCACCAACATATATGGTTATCCATTGCCACATCACTACTAGGAACTACTGTCCCATGAGACTGATGAAGGGATTCCTTGGTGAACCACCTGTGGTAAGTAGTCTGAACCAACTTTGGCCAAAGGGCCAGGTGATTTACCTCGACAGGTCAACCGTTGACTCTTAGGTATGGGGTTGTCATTGGCATGTACGCCGGGGTAAAGATCTAACAGATTTATAAGGAGAACCTCTTGCCATGGAACCCAACCAGCATCCAACAGGTAGAGTGCCACCCAACCTAAAAGGTCTATTTTAAGCAGCTCAACCTAACTGTCTGGAACCAGGCAAGGCACTGGAGTTGGCTGCACTACAGATTTGCTATGCTATTATGTTTAGTATGGGGAATGAGAATGTAAGAAGCACCTCTGAGGTGGAACATTCTTTTCTACCCAAGCAAGGGATGTAGCCCAATCAGCAGCCCTTCACTGACTGAGACCGATACTGAGACTGATACAAGCCCTGCTCCAGAAAGGTCTCATTGAGCCCACAAAAGTAGAGGCAGTATGGAAAAGGCTGACTCCCTGAAAAATTAAAGAGCTCTAGGGATTCTGGGAACTTTCAGATACTACTAGTAGTGCATTCAGAACTTTGCAACAGTAGCTTACCTTGGTGGACAGACAAGGAACAGACAGCCTTCGACTGCCTAAAGAGCAGCATCACCTTCACACTAACCTCGGGCTATCCTGACCATAGCAGGGGTATATCCGAGATACCTATGCCGGCGGGCGCAGTGTAAGAGTTGTGCTCTGCCAAATGCAGGAAGGTAGAGAAAGGGTTATTGCCTTTTACCACAATACTCTGAAATCGCTGAAATCCAACTACTGCGTCACACGGCAAAATATTTTGGCTGTGATCAAGGCTGTAAAGCACTTAAGGCCTTCTTTGTACATTCAGTAAGTTCTCTTATAGACCAGTCACACACTCCTGTGTTGGTTGCGTAGGAAGAACCCTTCAATTCAAGTAGCTCGATGGCTGAAAATACTGACAAAGCTCCGATACAAATTAGAACAAAAAATGACAAAAACATGGAAATCCAAATGGTCTGACTAGGCAAACCTGCAAAGACTACTGCAAATGTGAAAGCATTGAACAGAGAGAGGGGGGCTCATCCCAGAAGGATTTGGCTAAGGAAGAATTCAAACAGTCAATTTCGTAGATACTAGCTGATTGCCCAAAAGGGACGCCCGCCTCAAGTGAGGTCAGATTGAACTTGGGCAATGTTGCACATTTGAGAACGCCTGACGGTAGCCCATATGAGACTCCTATCTTAAAGGTGGCTGGATTGAACCTGAGCACTGAGGGCGGTTTCGTGAAAATGCCCTGTCCAACAACTAACCCAGTGACGCAGGGGTGACTCAACACTCATCACAGCACAAATGATTGCTAGAAACGTCAGCCAAAGAGGTGAGGTGGCCAAGTTACTGGCCCCAGTCACGGGCCTATAACAACTATGTACCAAGCCAGTCAGATAAAGTACTGGATGCTTGAGTGTTCCCTATAACCAGTCAGGATAAAACACTATTTTCCTTCTAACTCTACAAAAAACTACTATGTGACTGACACATGCCCTAGCATACTTTAGAGCAGGAAAGACAGCAACCCTCCTCCAGATTACTTGCTAATAGCTAGATATGACAACTACAGTCAAAAAGCTAGTAGAAAGCTGCAAAGTGTGACAGGCCGCCAAACATGGTGGAACCAGGACAGCCAAAGAAAAGCAAAGGCCATATGCAATGCAGACCTTGGCAAATGGTAGTCGTTGATTTGGTCAGATTGCTCTCTACTAACTTGAGAAGCAACAAGTGAATATCTATACTCACAGATAATTTCATGCGGTGGCAGATGCCTTAGGCCCGTCAGATGCCACACCGCAAGTAGTGACAAACGCGCTCAATGAGAGAGTGTTCTGCTATCTGGGATTACCATAGAAAATCTACCCAGACAGGGGAATGTTCGGACGCCAGCTGATGACTGAACCATGCCAACTCTGGAACGTGGGTAAAACACGCACCATTCCGTACCACTCATAGACAACTGTGATGGTGGAGTGGAACAACCACAAACTGGGAGACTCACAGCAAGTGTGACTGCTTGCTAAAAAACAGAACAAATAGAACACAGTGCTTCCTCAGCTGGTGAGGTCACACTGAGGTACCCTCTCTTTACAACCAAAAAATAGCCAATCTGCTAAAGCTGAGACGAGATCTGAGGTTGCCGAGCTCGATGGAAAATTACCCCTATCGACCGAGTTTTTTCTGACCAGCCAGCACACAGTAAGAGTCAAGCGAAGACTTAAAACTGGGCATGAGGTCCTCTGACAAAGCCAAATAGGAGTCTAACAAAAAAAAACTAGGCAAAGCCTCTTCTGTATGCACCTACCCACTGGGTCTAGCTCACAAACAATGCAGGCAAAGGGACACAACCCTAAGCTACAAACAAAATTTTTAGGACCATACCAAATCTTTAAAACCTGGGTAAACCACATGTTTTTGGTTGAAGCAAGAACAGTCTTCCATACAGAGAGGCTTGGCTAAAGTCCTACTACGCTTGCCCGGAAAAGGGAAGGCAGACCCCGGCAACCCTAGAGCTTAACAGGATCTTAACATAAAATGGTCTGATCAGGCCCACAATGAAAGAGCTCATTAGAACTTCCACCGACACAAATTATCTCCCAGCCATGAGTATCCCCACTAGATCTGAAAAAAAAACCAGCCGAGAAAAATGCAAAAGAAAATGAAAAGAGAGTGACTTCTCCTTAAAGCTGATAGAATAGAAAAAAACTCAGCTCGAAACGCCTTTGGCTAAACCAATCCGGTACAATCCTATGCTAGCCTGAGCCACTAGAAAACCAGATCTAAATGAAGCCTGAACATGTCACTCTGTCGATGAAGAATTACGGTGTAGTGATACACCAAAGAACTGCCCGCTAGTCTAAGACGAAATCTATTACTTACAGCACGGAAGTCAACACTAAGCCTGGTCATAGTTGGCTCTCTTGTGATGAGAATTAGAGATGTCGGTGCCAATGGGAAGGGGGATTTTAAATTAGTGCTTTTGACTTTATTTGTGCTTATTTGACTTTCAATGGGTTTTCATGCTTTGAATAAATTTAGAGTTGGGCACTGCCAATTAATTCACATCTTTCCAAAAAGTTGGAGTTGCACTTTATCGATTTTTCCCAGACTAGCGATGTACTACCCAAAACCGAAATTGTTATAGTAGACTTGATTTTAGGTCACGATCACTTTTCAATTTAGGTTTCATACACTTGTTGCACTAACTCAGCCACAATTTCTGTTGAGCATTTTCTATTTTTGTGGCTGCTCTGAATATATTACCAAACAGCAACATAACTTACTACTTGCTATACAGTTATTATTTCAGAGGTCGCATGAACGATAGTCTCTTTTATGATGGTGAATTCTATAATGAATTGAATACAAAACAGTCTCTCTTTGCAAACAAAATGGAAGTGTGATATTGACAACATGGCTAATGTATGTAGTTAAAAAAAACAAAAATATATTACAGGAGGTGGTAACTACAAACCATAAGTAAAAAAAAGTAATTACCTCATCATTGTCATGAGAACAATTTGTCACAGGCAATAGTACTTAAAATATATCAATGTGGTAGTGTGATGGAATGCGCTGAATTTTTTCCCTTTGCGGAGAGAGCTTCACTGAGTATTATCGACTCAAATCTAGCCAAAGTGAGCATTTCTATGACGTTGAATATTAGTCTCACGGCAAATGCCTCCGCAAAAATTTGGTAAGCAAAATGACGTTAACTTTGTTCGAGTACGACAGCTAGCGGGACTAGTAGCTCAACCGTTAGCAGGAAGACTACTAATATAACCACTGGTACAATTACTAATTTAACTTTTAGTCTAACTCTTGAGACACTATGTATATGTACTAGCCTAAATATATATAAATTACTTCCTCAGCTACTAACCTAACTATCAGTTGCACTGCTAGCCAATCCACTAGTTTTATTACTAGCCAAGCTACATAGCCTACAAGTATGCATCTTGTTAGGTTGATGTTTATATCTGTCAGCTAGAAATGCATGAAGCGCAAAGCAACTTTTACTAATAGCATTTCAATCAGCTTTATAATATACAAAACTCTGTTCACTATATTGCAAGATTTTGTATCTCAACATGTTTGCTCACTGGCAATCGCTTGAAATTCAAAGTAAAGCATACACAAGTTGAACAATGTATCAAAATTCCTAAATTGTGACCTAGCTCTGGTCAATTGTTTCATATTAAAGGTGATAATCATGTAACACAAAGCACTTTCAGGATTTATGAGTTAATAATAAGCAGTAATTAATCTGCATACTTTCCTGAAGAGTTTGTGGCAACAACTACTTACGTTAGTCCATTAGAGAGGTCTGACACAAGCCAACCTGTCAAGTCCCATTCTTGGTTTGATCCACTTGTACAGAGAGTATTAAATGGTGATAAACTATCTGGACATGAATCTATCACAACTTGACCATTGTAGTCTAGATTGAAGATGTTATAACAACTCCATTGCGATTGGGAAAAAGGAGCAATTGAAAGGCCACCAGGGAGTAATGGAGCGTCAAAGCAGCAATCGCCAAAGTAATGGCACCTTTGGTCACAACTGTCAATAGATAAAGCAGCTACGGTCAAGTTAAATGATATATTTGTTTATAGAAGATATCTGCAAATGAAAACTGTAGACTGAAGACTTAGTCTGCAGAGTTTCTCTCTGTTTATGTACTGTATTATCAAAGCTGACCCATTACATATATTCCAAATCACAGTTGCTTTGGCATCAAACTTATAAACTAAGAATACATTAGTGATACTACTTTACTGCTATAGAAGACTATTTGTAGACCCGTAAGCATCAAAGATAACTTTAGGACACCGCCTAAAGTTGTCACAAAAAAGCGTTATATTTGAGGGTTAATTTCATCCAGTTGAAAATACAACTAGGCAAATTAAAGATTGTAACATAAATTGGTATGCAATTTTATAGTTCCCAAATTCACCGCTGCAGGGACATGTAACACAAAATGTACACATATTTTCGAATACATTGTGCCAACAAGACTACGCTGTATTATATTATAATCAAACCTTTACATACAAAGCTTAGTTACTTCATGTTAGTTTTTGTCAATATGAGTAAAGATTTGCTCATTTTTACAAGAGAAAGTACTTCTATAAATATGAGAAAATACTCATCTTTATGGGAGTATTTCAGGAATATATTTAATCTCAAAATAGTGAATATATTTTGATATATTTATATCTCAAATTAGAAACCATACTCATATTGTGTATTGGAAACTACCTTTATATCTCATAATGGAAACTATATTTATATTGTGTATTAAAAATATATTTAATGAAGATTACATTTATATCTTGTAATGGAAACTGTACTTATATTTCATATTGGAAATTATATTGACATTGCAGATAGAAAAGTTCATAAGTAAAATGTAAAAATATGAAATGTCTCTTTTTGACGTTATGTCTCTTTTTTTTCAAAACACAATCTTACATTTAACTAACAAAGAAGTACTTTCGATACAACTATGGGACGGAAGCAAAAAGTGATTACCAACACAACACAACTTCTCTTTACACTTTCTTTCAAGTAATGAATAAAAACTATCAGAGCAAGATTGCAAGATTAAGATGAATGATAAGATGAGTGATTTATAAATTTGACTTACTTGCAGTTCTTGATTGGCTCATCACTTTCACATGTGCTCAAAATTTTAGCCAACAAAGAGTCAGCCCAGAGGAAACTTCTGTTAAGGGTAATATCAGTATCGTAAATGTAGCGGTCTATGCTGGTACAATTGTTGTACAGATCTTGTACTCTGCCTGTGCCACAACCTGGCAGGGCGCATTCTCCCTCCTTTGGATACGCAATAAACTCTCCACAAACTCTGCTGAGATTGCTCTTACACAAGATACTTCCTAGGTTCCAGAAAGGCTCTTCTTCACCTGCACATGAAACGCAACCAGATGATCTCTCAATCTTACATTTTTTGGTTAAGCCACATTGAGTATTTTCAAAATGCTGAGGAATTTCATTGAGCACCAATTCATTCAGATGTAAGTACCGTTGTTGTTTGAAACCGAAGTTAAATGCTGGGAAATAGATTGTTTCATATGAAATGCGGATTGACAATATTTGACTTGGCAGGCCACCATGCCTGCACCTGAGCTAATTGTCTGCCTTTCAGCATATCAATTGTTGTGCACATTCTTACTCTTTGTGCTATATCAGAAAACCTGACAGCGCCTTAGGACACTCGAGACCGCCAGGGTAAATGTCTACTGTAGTTAAAATCATGTCTGTCTGTCTGTCCATTGATCTGTCAGAAGCCAGGGTTAAAGGTTGGGATAAAACTGATTTTGACTGTACTGGAACTTTTATTATTTAGTTTGATCAACCGACACTCTTAAACCTGTGCCTACAGACCACTTTTCAACATGTCTGGAATAACTATGTAGGTACTTAGTCTCAAACCTTTATCGGCAGACCTGATGATTTCTCACACCTCACTACAGTGCCAGGATACTAACTGAAAACAATTTCCTAAAGTACTTGAGCACACTATAGATGAAAGGTTTTATAAATGTGTGTAGATATAAATATACTAGCTGGAGACCCGGCATTGCATGGGTAATAAAAATGTTTCATACATAAATTTACTTTTAATCAACACATTTCCCTTCAACATTTACCAATTCGACTTTAAAGGCAGGTGTTTGTCTATATCTGTTTACTGTGTGTATGTCCGTGTAATTTGTACCGCGCCGGCTGCAGTGCCTACTACGGATCTATACTAGTTGCAATAGTTTTGTTGGGTATATGAGTTTAAGAATTTTTCTGCACTTATGGCACACACTTTTCTTCTGCTATGGCTTTAAAGATTTTCTTCTGGTTTGGCTTTACGAATAGCGCTAGCTATGGTGTTTAGGGTAAAGGTATGAAAGATTGACATGCATTCAAAGTATGGCCAAATCGATTCTATCGTACAGCTAATTGGACAGTGTAGTGCAATAGATAAATGGATGTCTCTAGAACGGGAGGCTGTGAGTTCAAATCTAGCTCGCAGTAAAGATCTCATTCTTAAAACTATTGCTATAGCTTGACAAACGGAAGTACAGACAGTTTGACAAATGGACAGATGAAAACATTGAGATTTATCTATATAGATATAAAAATATCATATATACACATAAATATATATACATGTATATATACATGTATATATACATGTATATATATTTATGCGTATATATGATATTTTTATATCTATATAGATAAATCTCAATGTTATGTGTGTACGTGTGTATTTGCATATGTACATATGCTTGTATGTGCATATGTAAATATATATATTATATCTATATATATGTGCATATGTACATATATATATATATATATATATATATATATATATATATGTATATATATATACGACTACACTGGTACCTCTCAATATTAATACAAATGAAAATATGCGATATCGTACTGTCTTTGTCTGACCAAACGAAAAAAAAATGTTGAGGCTCTTTCTACGGAGATAATACAATTGTTCGCGTGAAAAGAATTGGCATTGACCACGGATATAGCAATTGAACCTCACAAAAAAACCTAAAATAGAAGTTCAAGAAAACACCAAAAAACACTATGTTTCATAGAGGTAATAGAATTCATCGAGTTTCAAATAATACAACATTTACCGTGTGCCTACGCTATACGGTATATGATAGTGCTCTTGATAAATACGCCTTATATAGCTCAGTGGTAAAGCGCATGTAATCAAAACTTGGGTTGCAATCTCTATGAGTTCAAATCCATTATATTGCTGAATTTTTAATTCCAAGATTTTAATGGCTATAGCTAGACATATACACAGAAACACACACCAATGCTGAGAAACATATATATAAATTTATGGTACATATGTTTTTACTGTATATATGTATTTACTGTATATCTGTATCTGTAACTCCATCTATATACACAGATCTCAAAGTTTGTCATTGTCTGCCGTTCGGTCTATCCAGCTATAGCAATTAGTATCTAGCAATGACAAATCCGTATCGCAAAAGATTTGATCTTGAAACTTTCCTGTTCACCAGGTAATAACCTAACCGATTAAGCTACGCGAAAGGTAGTGAATCTACTGGACGATGTGAGTTTTTATCCAGGTTAAAATATGCACACAACTCTGCTTTACACAACATCACTAGAGCTTGTTCTGATAGCTCTTATCAGTGAGTTTAACAATACGGATACTGTCATACTCAAATTAGCTATTGGCAATGTGCCAGGCTAATGGCAATGGCAGACAACTACATTACCTGCTACTGTTTATAAGCTTTTTTTATGCCTGACATAAAAAACTGAATGCCTGGCATTGCACACTCTGCACACTCGTGCAATGCCAAGCATTCGGTTAGTATACAAATAGATGTTGAAAAGTCTGACTATAATTATATGACCAAAAGCTTTGCAAAGCCTTCTTTAAAGTACTATTACTACTACTACTTTAAAGATGGCTTTTGCGACAAGACAAACAAGAAGTGCTCAACTGAACAAACATTCTCACGTTGGTCTGAAGGTAGAGGATAATACTGCAAAATATCATCATTGGTTACTCCGGTGAGATTTCTTTCAAAAGTAAGTGGAATACGAAAGTTGGAATCATCAAACTCCGTTTCATTTTGAGGGATATGTACTATTGGTTGAACATTCATCAGCAGGAGACCTGTTAAAACAAAAAGACCTCAGTGTTAAAACCTTCATCCATGTCAGCAACCATCTTCCACATTTTAACAAAAGCAAACACAGGAAAAACAAAATTTAAGACTTTGTATACTTTTTTCATGTTGTTCATTGTTTGCTTGAGCTGGTTCGTCAGTTGATCATTGTTTGGTCATTAATGGTGTATCCTGATCATAATTATAGTCACCCGACTGTCTACATTAGTTTTTGAGACTCAATTTTTGGGATAGATTCTAGTTGATGACTCTCTAGCTGCATTGTCTGGCTGTCTTGTTTCTGGTGGTCACGCAATTGTTTGATTTGTCCAGCTTTGGTCAGTTAATAAATGCAAGATCGCTTTTTTATTTTAATGAAGTTGTAATTTGCTTACTTTTTTGGCGATTTTTAGTGGTAAGCAACCTTACCATTTAAAGAAGAACTTTTTAATACATTTTATATCAGTTTACGGTTTCTATGCAGCAGCAGTACTACATGCTATAATATACTTCTGCAGAACATATATTATCATGCAATTTATTGAAATTTTATAAGCTTCAGACAATTAGCATTAATTGTTTGTATTACTACTCTTTCGATTATCATTATCAATATTACAGTATCCACCAATTGCTCATAGTAGTATCTTATTAACAGTGTCCAACTTTTTTAATGAAATTTTGTTGCAGTTTTGAGAGTTGGTTGATGTAATACAAAAAATCAGATCAGCTGAAAAACGCTCAAAAAATGACCCACAAGTTAACAAAAACCGGTACTGCTGCTAAATAGAATTCATGTTGTACAACAGGTAAACTTCTAAAAGTGTGTTGTAGTTTTTTCCAACCAAGTACTGCTAAATTGCAAGGTTTTTGTTGACTTCTGTTACGACTGGATGGAAATTAAATACATCTTTAAAGAGAGTAAACTTGCCCACCATTTTTTGCAACATTAGAAAAGGTAAGTTTTATGCCCATATCCATATCTGTATATATATTTCTCAAAGTATGTCTGTCGTATGTGTGTAGGTTTTCCGGCTATAGCTATTATTAGAACAGCTGAGCTGGACAACAATACAGACTCAAAGTCAGGGCTTACCGTCATTGGAAGCCTAACCTTATTAACTAGCTTAGTGGAATTTTACATTTGCAATATGCCAGGCTACTAGCTTGAAAGGTACAGTTGTTTGAGAAAGTTTTAAAACCTTTACAGTTGTTTTTATTTTTCTCTTAATTTATTTCAACTACACGACACACTTCTTTCATAATATAAAGTTTGAAAGTTAGAATGGCAAATGTTGTTATATGTTAAATACAAATCAATTTTCTGTCCAAAGACTTTTCTATTACACGGGCAACGTCGAGTGGCTCTGCTAGTAAGTGTATAAGGTATTATTGAAAGTTTTTGTGCACTTTGAATCTATTTCTTGAAAGTTTTGTTTGTATTTTCATTGTAGGTCAAATGTGTGTATAGCTTTTGATTCACAGTTGATTTTCTAGAGCACTTTATACTGGCACAGGAAAGTACAAAAAGCTGAATAACAAGTGTTGGCAGGTTTAAAAAGAATTAAGTTTAAAATACTTCTTCATCAAATCTGGAGAGAAAACATTGCGTGTTGTTTGCAGCAAAACAAACAGTGGCATTACTAAAAGACTACAGTCTTCATATCCATTATCAAAGTGAACACCAAAGTAACTGTGACAGCTAGAATGAAAACTATGTTATGAGAAAACTATGTTAAAGCTGTCTATTGATTTTAAAAATCAATATTCACAGTCTTTAAAATTAGAATGAAACTGAAACAAGGACCATTTAAAAATTGCTTATATTTTTGCTAACATGCCTAGAAATATACAGATGCTGAAGTGGTAAAAGACTGTTCAAGGGTTTGGCCTCTAATAGACAATTAGAATGATGTTTTACTTTATCGCGCCTACCTTCAGAATCAAAGACCTCTCTTTCTAATACTGTGGGACTTTGGTTTTTCCAGCACTTTTTGCAGAAGACATTCTTATATGATCCATATCGACAAGGGTACCGGTCAAACAATGTTTGATTTAGACAGACTTCATTGGTAGGTCCTCTAACGCACAACTCCTTGAGGTCTCCTTCAGGATAGTCAACAGGACAGTGAGCCACATAATTTCCACAGCCTTCATGGTGAATTCCCAAACTAGTTGGAAGAGCTCTTTTCCAGCAGAGCCTATATTTAATGATAGTGAAAGAACCACATCTCCTATATTTTGCAAACCAGGATACACTTTTTCTTTGTGCCAATCAAATAAATCAAGGCTCATTTAACATGACAGGGCTTTCAGATCTTACAATGCCTTTGTGTAGCCACATAAATGTGACTGCAAAAGAAGCAGATCCAGTTTTGTGAAAACGCAATTGAAAAAAAGCTTTATATTTCAGTGCATATAAACTCAGTAGCCGTACGTTATGGTGCAAACATACAACATGGTTTTCTTGTGAACATCATGAGGCGCATGGAGATATTGCTGGCATGTGCCTAAAAACACTTGAGCGGTTCACTAGCAAACGGTAACGTGGGCATGCTCAAAAAACTGCCAATACAATTCTATATCACTAGTTTCTTTGGAGTTGTTAATAAACTAAAGTCAATATGGCGCCTTTTAGGCAACGACGTAAACATTTTTCGATTTGGTTGTTAGGCCTATCTCACTTTCACTAATTGTACACTTCAAGAAGACATAAAAAGTAAATTTTGTATTTTAACAAAAATTTTTTACAATTTTTATATATAGTTTATTTTATAGTAGTCGTTTATTTTTAATATAATAATCATTTATCATTCTCAAGATGGTCAACCTGAGCTATGATTAACTCCTAAATGTTGGTTTTCAACTGGGTCTCTTTATAATTTGTGTCTGTTGTGTTATACAGGATTGAGTGTGCTCTTATTAACTAGTCTTATTAACTACTTTAGTAACAAAGTGGCAAAATGTTGTTGCTGGGCGTTGGTAAACATCGATACGAAAAACTTTCAGTCATATACTGTATTGCACTATGGGAACAACTAACCAATCGAAATACATCTTGCGCAATAAAGCTGTGTGAAAGAGTGTTTAGCAATTTCGTTCTGCATTAGCTCGCTGAGCGAGTTCTAGCGCAGATTAGTGCCATGCAGCGCTATATCACACTAAATCTCGCCTAGTGTGTTTGTACCTTTAAGCTTATAACGTACAGACAAAGAGTGGACCATGTATTTTTAAAAATACTTGGCAGCCAGAAGAAGTTTTTTAAACGTTCTGTTACTGTTTAATTATAATTACTAGTGATATTTAAGTAAGGGTATACGATGTATTAATACTTTGTTTCAAAATTCTTTGTTGAAAGGTAATTTGGTATCTCTAATAAGCTATTGCAAGCCCATTTGCAAAAAACACTACCATTTCAATCCTATATTCGTGCACTTTGCAATGAGCATAATTCACTCACACTTTAACTGTCGCATCACAATGATTTGACCTCTATTAATATAGTTCTGTAAATAAGCTTCAAACAAATGTAAGGGAGTAACAAGGTCATGTCTTATACACTAGCTAGCAAAACATAAAGAATTGAATTTGAAACTAACCCATCTTCTAAAAGGTTCTCGAGTGTTTCTGGAGTTAGAAAGTAGTCCAAATTTTGTTCTATCATCTCTATGGTTGAGTTGGTACAGTAAACTTCTATAGTCCAAAACTCTAGGGCCAGTTGTGGGTCAAATATCCCAGAAAGATCATTATCAGTGATAAGCGTAAGTGCTCCATTGCACATGGCGCAATACACATTTTTATATGTTATTCCTGTGTAGGCTCCTGACACTGGCCAGCTAAGGATGCTCAAATCTGCAAATAAAAATAAGTATAAACAGGCAGTGCTTACTTTACCAATAATTGTCACTTATCTGTAGCACTAGCATCAATAGACTACCATCAAGCTGACTATAAGTTCTAAATTTAGCAGAAGCACCTGCTAGAAGTTGAGAAATGATGCAAATGTCTATTAATGTTAACTAGTATTTGAACCCAAAGCTTTCTACATGATTATTAATTTAAAGATGATATAAAATCAAAAGCAAAAAACCTACCTAGATAAACATTATCATGTTGGTCAGAAAGTACTGGGTAATATAGAAAAATATCCCCATTGTGTATTTCTGTTCACCAAACATATTTTTGTACTATTCTGGTATCTGTTTATTGCTTTTCAAGTGGCAAGGTATAGATTACAATATTAAACAACATCGCTAATGTTATAGTTCTCAGCTGAAAACAGATCTGCTCATCATCGAATAAATATAACTAGTGCAATGCCTTTTAATGTGCACCAAAATTTGTACGCTTCTGTCCCAAGTAGTAATAAAAAAATAAAGTCTTTCATAAACGTCGTTTTCAAGTTTTTCAAGAAATGTTTGAGAAACTGTTTGTACTGCCCAGCCTTGGTTAGTTACCAAATGTATGATCATTTTTTTCTATTTTAATATGTGCACTAATTCGCTTACTTTTTCTTTGTGATTTTTTGACCTAAAACATTTGTTATTTGAACAAGATCTTTTTAAAAAAATTTTATATTAGCTAATTTTGTAAATATCTTGTACTTTAACTACCGTCTACCAAACTATTAAATTTAGTAGTTTACAAATATATGGAGGACGACTTTCCAAATGCCACTAAATTAGGTTTTGAATAAAACTGTGATTACTAATTTTTATTGTGACAGGCTAGTTATTGCTAATCCAAAATTATTCTGCTATATAGTAAAACAATAACTGAAATAAAACTACTTTTCTTCAGTAGAATATATTTCAGTGTTAACCAGAGAAACTATTAAACATGGAGTGATGAAATAAAGCTTGGTTGCTTAATGGTCGAACCCAGCTCACGCAGCTTTTGCCTAATAACCAAAACTTTCACAGACATCAAAACAAATTTGTATCCCATAGCCAACCCTTGCAGAGCTTGATCTGAAGCTAATGTAAGCTCGACATGCTTGAACAAATAGAAAACTGATTTTTACACTCTCAAAATTTGGATTCTAGTAACACACAGTGATAAAAATGTTGTTGATTTTTAAGAAATTCCATTTGCCAAACTACTAGCGTTGTTTTCCTAATATGAACAAAATAAACAAATGAGCAAGTTGAAAAGCATTTCTGTCAATTCTAGTCCTGATCTTTAAGAATTCTCACAGAAAAACTTACAGAATGCCAATGATGTGGAGACTAATTTAAAAATTTTTCTTAGTTTTTCGAAATCTAAAACTGTTGCAATTATGATTTTCTAAAAAAAAATTAAACTTTGGTCATTTACAGATTCAGAACAGCTAGCTTACGTGGTCAAATATTTTGAAAAAATAAGTTAGCTTGCAGCCCTCATGTCTGTTTTTTATACTCCATTTATGTACAGGCCAGTCTCAAATACACCAGAACCACATGTATGTGTTTATTAAGAGCAACAATAAAGATTTGTCTAGCGTGGATCATGCAGAAATTTTCCTTTTTATAAATTCTCAACCTTATTTTTTAAGAATCTTGTTCCTGTAAGCAAAAATAACACAACATTTACAAACTCCCTAGTATTGTAAAGAGTGTTTGTAAATGAACAAACAGTAGCTTCTAGTGAGCCAACGTTGCTTCCTGTCTTCTATTCCGACTTAGTGAATAAATATGCAGCTAAACCACCTTGTATGGTCATAGTTTCTTTTAGAATCTGTGGCATTATCTTGTCACTTGAATAGTTAGTGGCTTGTAGGTAAGACAGGAGACTTATTTCATAGCATTCAAGGCCTGCTTGTGCCTTTCTCACTTTGAACATAATCTGCTGTAGTTGGAACTTCACAGTCAAGTAGAGCTGGTTACTGAATAAACCTTGAACGGCCTCATTCACTGCTTCATTATAGAAGTTAAAATGTTTTTCAACATCCTTGTCTGAGCTGGTGAGAAAATCTTGCCTTAATCAAGGGGTTGACATATGAAGAGCTGACAGCCTTCTTTCTTTAAAACCCCTTGCATACATGGCAGGGTGAAAGATAAATGTCATCATGATCAGACGGTTCACACATGCGATTTAGGTTCTTACTAGTTGTAGTTAACTTCCTCTAAGGTGTTATGAAAACTGAGAGTTGGCAGCCTTTTTAGGCTAAGGTAAGTCTACAGGTCTCATCTTAGATGTAAATGCACCTATATGTCTTATCTTACAGTAGATGTACCTTTATTAATAACCTGTTTTGCTCAAGCCAGAATTTATGATAGGCTTATCTTGATAGACATCTTGACCGCTAGCTGTTTCGTAGGCAGGAAATATGTAGTATAGTAGGCAGAAAATAGTAGGCAGAAAATGTCCCCATGAAAGAAAGAATTAAAATAATAAATAAAAAACTATGAATGGAATTTTTGTTTACTTTTGGGAAATAAAAATATAGGGGTCAGAGGAAAAGAGGGGTCAGACAAGAACATGGGTCAAGAGAGCTGGGTGTTGCATGGTGGTTTTGGTTTAGTTTTGGTCAGAATAAATGTTATAAGGATGCAATTCGAAAGATTGATTTACATGTACATTGGGGTAGTCTGAAATAACGATGTGTTATTAGAATAAGAGCACAGAACTTGAAGTGCTAAAAATGAAATTGTCCTACTCTGTATGCGACACATGACAATTCCAAATTAAATGGTAAACAATAGACACTTTTTATTTACTGTTTTTGAAATCAAAGGAAGCTGAAAGTAGCGCTGCACATTTTCCCATGAGAGATGAACCGACCAATATGCCAAAGAAAGAACCAGGCTAAATTGTAGAAAACCTTTCATTACTAGAAAGTTTTTTTTTAAGTCAAAGCAAAGTTCCCATCAAAATACGCTTCATAACTTGGAAAGTTTATGATGAGTCCTTTGTAAGTAGAGGTTCCACAGTGCTAAAGTTTGTGATGTGATGACTCCATCTGAACTGGCTCTTTTTCACAGCTTGAATATTTCCGTATTAACTTGTTATTTATTTGACAGGTTATGCTTCAGGCTGCTAAATTCTCTCCTTCTGAATTCAGCAAATACCAAAAAAGCAATACTGTTATTTGCTCCTAAAGCTGTGAGTTTACTAGCATGTGTATGAGTTTCAATGACTCTCATTTAGTTATTAATTCCACTGCATACCTGCTCCTAAATCAGCACCTTGGTGTTCGCAAAGGCTGGCTAACTTTTCATCCGTTCCTGATGGGCAGCTTTTAACAACGTATCCTGTAACACAATCAATGATGTCAATTTAAATCATTTACCAAAAACCACCAAAATCCATGTTGGTAGGTGGAAAATGATCTGATCTTTTACCCAGTGTTTAACCAATGAAACATCATACAATGGAAGCGCAGAGACTGTTAAATTATTTTAGCTTATAGAATTTATACTTGACTTGATTTATGACTACTGCCACTAATCCTAGTATTATTTTAGGTTTAATGTGCTATTATTATCTTTATCTGCTATGCCGCTTACTCATTGTGAATAATGACAAACAGTTACAATTTGGTTTATTGCGTTTATTGATGACGCTTGCATTCAATTCTGGTCAGACTAGCGTACACTAGAACTGTGTGTAATGTAAATAGAAATTTAATTTTCTGGAACATACAAGCACTGCTGGCAGATGGGCAACCCTTTCCGCGAGCTCAGAACTCCGTTGTCAGAAGGTGTTATGGAGAGGAGCAATATGTACTTGTACAACAATACAGTACACAAATGCTTACTTCACACACTCTTCACTACATTGAAGTATCAAAGTAATTTACAGCTGTGAAAAAAGCATTAAAACCATGTGACTTTTACAAAAAATAACTTTTTAAATATGTTTTGAAACTTCAGGTCTAATGAACAGCCCATCTGATTACCGTAATTTTCAGACTACTAGCCGCTACTTTTTTCTGACGATTTGAGCCATGCGGCTTATATAAGGGTGCGGCTATTCTGTGGCTTTTTCTTTCACTGCTAGGGCGCATTAACCATAATCTCCGGTTAGTGCGCCTCTAACGGTGAAAGAAAATACAAAACAATGCCTAACAGTACTGTTCCGTTAGACACTAGGCTAAAAAGCGCCGGTTAATACGAAACAGTGCCGTTAGGCACTGTTCCGTTTTAAACAGTAAAAATGTCGCTGCGTTCAAAAATCACCACCCTGAGTTCTGCGGCCTATACAAAAGTGTCGCCTATGTATTGTTTTATTATCTTTTTTTGGAAAATAAAGCAAATGTGGCTTATATAGGGGTTCGATTGATAGTCCGAAAAGTACTGTATATAATTTGAGTTCCTGGTTCAGGCAATAAAGCCGATCAGGCTAAACTCTAGCTTTCATACCTTTGTCATCTCACTACACTTACTTGGTAAAAGTAAATGACCACATTTCAGATGAAATAGCAATTCGATCAGGAAACGATTTTCATGGAACAATGTAGCTTTAATAGCAGTAACCATAACAACTGTACTATTTACAACCGTTCCGAGCGATTTCACAGCGATTTCAACATCAACTGGTATCTATTGTTACTGCTTGTTGGCTTTCCTACATTGGTAACAAGGATTCACAGACTAGTAAACTTTGCCAACTCATTTGAAATCACTCCAATTGTCAAAGCCACATGATTACTCATACACGTAGTTTTTAGCTCTGAAAATAGAAGCAAAAACTAATCTCCCACAGCTGCAACAAATAAGTTTTACAAACTGGAGAAGTAATTGAAAAGAGTTACTGCTCTATTTTTGGATGGTCAAATTAATTAAAGTCGACAATACAGATAAAGTTATACAGCCATGTTGTTTTCATAGAAAGTGAGAGTGACTCAGCATTACTCGCTATGATGATAAGGCTTATACAAATCTTGCTGATAAAAGAGATTAAAGCATTCATCAACCTCAACAGCAATTATGCTAGTAGTTAGAAGGCGATGTTGATATTTTAGATTTATAACATTGACTGATAATCTGAAAACATTAAGATTTATAGTAAAATGTAGGAGTAACTATGTCATAAGGGACTATATAGCACCAGTTTGGGGTCCAATTGCCAGAAAAACACCAATCAGTGTTAGAGGAAAAGCATCCGGTCTGACATTACTTCTCAAAAGTCGGCATGTTTCCAGTTGTCAGAGCTTCTTTGACCCTAGACTCAGGCAAGTCTAGTAAAAGTCACAAAGCTAGTGCTTGTACAACAATGCTCATAAAACATGCACAACCTCTGCTTACAATGAGTAAAGCAGGCAAATTTTCAGGAATTGCCAATATAGAAGGACATGTTTAATTTTGATTTCAAACTTGTTTCATATGTCATTTCTGAATTGGACATTTTCGAAGCATCTAGAAGTATTTTGCACCATTTAAAGTGATAAAGTCTAAAATATTCTAAATAAATCAATTTTTTGCAGACATTTTCTGTAACTGGCCAACTAATGAGTATGCAAGTCTTTTAACACTTCCTCTTCTGTTGACATATAAATATGCAATGTCACTGTACTTAGCTCATGCCCGGTTAAAAACCTTTTTTGTCACCAGCCATTTTTATTAGATAACTGTGTGGTGTTTTTCTCCTTAGCCTAAAACCTGTGGTATCTTTGGTGCCATTCAGAAACACTTCAATGCAGTTTTTTTTAGAAAGCTCTGGCTAAAGTTCAGCAAGCTTGGATTGCTCTTTTAGCAATATCCTTATTACAGGGTTTTTGATTATCTAAATCTAGTCTGTTGAAAGCCTAAAACTTTAATTGATCTATTATTAAACAGAAACGTGGCGTCCATAAAAGTACATAAGCGTGTGTGTCACACACCACATGTTATGAGCAAAGATATTTTTATATTTCTGTATCTTTGCAGTGTCTAGATAAACAAAACAATATATAGTTTGAAAGTTTGGAAAAATAAACCGTTTAAAATAAAGAGGTATGGTACATCATAATGAAACCTCGCTAGGAAGAATTTTTACTAAACAACTGCTTGATGCTGCTCATAAATTTTTAAATGCAACAGTTTGATGAAATCTAGAAATTAGAATAATTTGAGGGTTTTTAATTTTTTATAACAGATAAATGTAAAAAGTAAACCATGCAATCTACTCTGCTATTAGAACCAGTCAGTTTTACTTGCTAAAAAGTAGAATAATGAACCTTGTGTTGTTAATATGTGTTATTGTTTTCCGGCTCTATAACTTTCCTTTGCCAGTGTATTGTCTATTTTAATGGATTAGACTAAAGCTGTTCTTCAACTGTTCTTAACAACTATTTTAAAAACTTCAAATGACCTAAGGGTGTGTACTTTGTGCAGGGAATCACAAAATATGTTGAATTTATCCTACTGCTAAATAAAAGTTGTTTTTTTAGTCTGGGAGCAGATTAACTCAATTGCGAGTTGTTATTACCTTACTCAACTTTTGAGCTCTGATGTATGCAAGGAATTCCTCTACATTCATACAATATATGTTTGCACATTGCACTCTGTAACGTCATTTTTTATATACTTTCATGCTTAAATTAAATCTCACCAAAGGGCGGAGGCGCCATAAACAAGTCTATCGCTGTTGCCACTGTGACAAGGAGATTCCCAGAGTGCGATTGGGTAATTGCAACAAATTGTCATAACCGCCAGTTTGCTTAGTAATGGTGGCCTAACCTGGCAGCATGTGCTGACTGCACTGCGTGCCTGATCTACTAACTTCAAGTGATTTAGCAGTTCTATCACCTCAACAAATAAAAACAGTAAATGAATGTGTTGACCATTATAAGGTCAACCATTTGGAACTATTTACAACTATTGCTAGGTAAGTGGAATTAATTATTTTTCTGATCAAACTGAAGAGCTCATTCCACATTGCCATTAATTCATTGTCATTGAATAGCAAGAACGATGTCCATATCAATATGATGATTCAATCACTATTGACTGACAATACATTTCAAGTCACTAACAGATGTCATCACAGACCAGATTTTACATTTAATGTGGTTAAGTTTTGTTGGAATTCAAATTTGGTTTGTTTGAATTTGATGATTATGATGATCTATCTATCAATCAAGACCAACCAACATGATTTGAACCTATGAGTAATAAGGTCTCAGATTCCTGTCAAAACTCATATGAGCCTTGTGCCAAATGATCAAAGATAAGCTCTAGTCAAATATTAAATCCATTATGTATCATATGTAGTGGTGACGCTAAGCCAAAGAGGGTTACTTAGAAGGAAAACCCATCTATGATAAACTGTATAAAGCAAAGACTATCAAAACTGGTGAAAAAAGTTGTCTTCATTTGCATCAAGTAGTAAAAGTTTTGATGCTTTTAGTGCTCAAAATGCAGCCAAATTTAAGAAGTTTTTGCTCCTCTCCTGACCCTTTCTGCCGGAACATGTGTCAAGAATAGATCATAAGCACACCAATGACTTCTATCACCACTAAATAATCCCAGCTTAGCACAGTCGGCAATGCAACATGCTAATATGTCAAAAGACATATTTCATGTTCGCAGGCACCATATACATTATAATGTGGATAGTTTTTAAATGTGTACGTTTGGAAAGGGACCATTTATTATTAAAGCCAATTGATGATGAAGCATCAACTGAGTAAAAGTGCATTTTTCCACTAAAGTTATCTCAGATGTAAAACAATGATAATTATTTAATAAAACAAAATCAAATACTTTAACCAAGTTCATTTGTTACAAAACATATTATTAAGTGTTCTTTGAACAGCTCTCGCCCCTGAACACTTTCCCTGAATTGGTTTTAGTTCTTTTAACCTGCAAGCGCAATGGCAAAAAGGTCCTACAACTCCGAAAAGGTAACACAACTCCTAATAAGCTTTCAAGTGCTGCCGACAGCTGTAGAATGGTTGTACAAGGTGCAAAGTTTAATCATATCACTACTAGGACTAAAACTACTAGTTTAATTAAAAAAATGCATTAGTTGAGAAATGGAATAGAAATTATTTTTATGACAGGTAGTGTTATTTTGCTCTCTGACTATCTCTGGTGTTATAAAGAAATTGAACATTACCTTGAGTATTCCCAAAATTCTGGCATTCATAAGTTTCTGGTTCAAGCACTTCTCGCACCCTCACACTGTTGCTACAACACTCTCCATAGAACCTGCACTCATGTTCCCAGTAGTTTGAATAGCAGTTCAAATAGAGAGGATTACGGTCATACGTTATGGTTTCAGAGCCATAAATAGTCTGAACTGTTATCTGAAATATCTCTTCTATACAGCTCACTTGAACCGTACGGAGTAGCAAAGATATTTGTAACAGAAGTAGCTCACCCATGTTTTGTAGAGAGCTAAATGATCGTCAATTCTGCAAATAAATTAACATATAATTAAAACTAACATGTGTATACATACTGTATAATCATTTTTTACACCTGTCAATCCATATGCGCAGCTGTGTCTACTCAATTTTGGGTTTTCCACCAGAGAATTGGAAATTTGTACAATCATCTCAAGACTCTAGCAATTTCCTTAAGAGCATTTTTTCATCTGACTCAAGTTGATTGTTGCGAGTGTTTGATCAAACTAAAGTTGATGTGGGGGTGTTATTGCTCGCGAAGCGTTAATGATGCCTGAAAGTAAAGTTGGTATTATATGCAAGCATTTTTCAGTTTCCTCTCTGAGTGGGAGGTATTGCTCTGTTTTCTTTTTTTCATTTCTAACTGTGTTGTATTTATTGAGTTCGGCTATATCTATTATTGTATACCTTTTGCTCCCTTGTTTATGAACATGATATGCAAATAGACCATGTTAGGGTCTGTGTGACTGTATGATGCATTTCAAATCTAATTGCATTCTGACCAGCTGCATCTATAATTTTATACCTCTCAAAGTACTTACACATGGTTCAAATCTTTGGTCTGTAACACATTTTATCTTCAACTTTCGTTACTTGATGCAGAATTTATGCTAGAAACCAGAAATACCATTATCACTCTCAACTAGCCTCACTCGAAAAACGTTTATGCACCAAGTTCATTTTACAGTTTCCTGTTAAAGACCGTAGCGACCCACAACATAAAATATTCTCACTTGAAGCACCAAATAATAGCTGATAAACTAAGCTGACATGTTAGAGCAGACAATCCCTTAGATCACAGACTCCTACTCAATCATGAACTACTAGCCTCACCAATCTTGGCTCATCAAAACACTACCAAGTACAAGTCTAAACAAAAATTATATACTAAATATGCAACAAAAGTACATTTAACACAGTTTCTTAGTGCTATATTTTGAACATCACATCCTAAACAATATCAACCTCATCAAGTTAATCTAAAATAATTACAAATGTAGAACGTTAACTTTATAATCAGTCTTCCAGTCATAACAGGCATTAAATAGACATGCAAACTAAATACTACCTGTATATTTTCTTGAAATACTGCTGCGCTTAATCCAATCAGATTTGTACGCTTCTAGATGCCGTATAGGTATCGGTAAGATCTTGTACTCACAACTGAAAACTACCAAAACGCAACCAGATATAAGCCAAAATAAAATAATTATATTGGAGTTTTAGGTAGTATGAGGTTGATACTCTGTCTAACCTGATTCCATGAACTAGTTCAAGTGATAGATTAGATAGTAAATGCTTTTAGCCTGAATCCTCCAGCCAGAAAATCATTCAAGTATGACTGATGGCAGTTGGAGGCTTGATGGATTAGTAGTAGTTCATTAATCAAGTTATTTATTAAAAGTATGTTGCCTTATGTTCTCCTCTCATAAATTAATTGAATAGCCAATTAACATGTCAAATAAATAATTAAAAAGGTATGTATATTTTGTATGTGTATTTATTAATGACATACTAGCTTTACTACTAAAATGAATGAAAAGAAAAACCCCCATAGTTTTAAGTAAAATTATGACCAGTCAAAAACTACTAAAACCAAACACATTTGCTTAAAATATAGACCAGAGATTAAAATATAGACCAAGAACTACTGAATATAAGTTATAGGTGCTACATTAACCATGTAGGGAACACATGTAGATTAAAGACAGCAGTTTATAGTATAAACATTACAGATCATATAAGCTAGAATGAAGATTGTAGACCCTACCGTGCATTTAATATTATTCACCTTGACCTCGAGTCTATTGGGTGAGTTGTGACTTTACTTAAAATGTTGCAATGCTTTCAACATATATTTTTGTTTCATTAATGATTTTTCTTATTTAGTAGTTATTTAATAAGATCCTTTCAAAACTCCTTTATGACTCTTCATCATAAAGACAGACCAGAGAAAAAAGCAAGTTAGCTAAACAGCTCACCAATAGCGAGTTGAATACTAAATGAGAGAGAGAGAGTAAACATTTTATGTAGGACGCAGTAGAGTCAAGAAACTGATTTTATAATCAGCACCCCTTTAGAATACTGGTAAGTTTTTGTGAGGATTCAGTTGCGAACAACAAGTGAAGCAAAGTTTTAGTGCAAACGTAAAGAAGCTAGAAGCAACAATAATAAAGCTTGGTGCTCCATAGGCATAAAGTTACGCGTTTACTGTCACATCACGTTACTTCATAGTTGATTGACTTGCAGATAACATACTGAGTCACTTTCAAATAAAGAAATACCGTTGTCATGGCAACTTTGTTGATGGTATTTCCTCATGAGTTTCATAGAAAGATTACAGCTGCTTAGGTTTAACCCTGAAAGTATAACTTGTGTTTTATATTATTTAGTCATGAGTGTTACCCAATCATACTGGGTATTTTAGGTGTCCAAAATGATCAAGGGTCAATAGCATTTCATCACTTTTCCTGAAAATATTGGCATATACTCTGACAGTTCTGTCAAAAACAGTACTGTATGATAGCTCTGGTAGGTTGGAATCCATCAATACAATTTTCAGCAACAATGCGCTCTCACCAAATTGATACAACTCCAAATTTTTAAATGAATCAAATTGATGCTGTTGGCTGTCGGTATAACTCTTTATACTGTATACATTGGTTCCACTCTGCAGTCTAAAAAATTAATGTTGAGCCCTGAACATTTAAAAATAGTTTAAAGGTCTTTTAAAAACTGAAAGATAAAAAGGTCAAACAGACTCAGCTTGTCAAAACAACATGTCAACATAAGTCTGCATATGTGCTGACATGTGCAGACATGTTAGCACATGTCAGCACATTTCAGCCCATGTTAGTGCTTGTCAACCAGCACAATGATGGTGTGAAAAAAACACTTAATTATTTTTTTCAAGTAAATGGGAAGTTTTGATAAATCAACTATGATATGTAAAAAGTACACAGTAGTATATCATTTTAATAATTCTCCAACACTACTCAAAATCTATTCTGACATTTTGCTGCTAACTAAAAATTGTATAGCTTAAGTTGTGTCAGACACTATATATCAGTAGCCTCGTTTACCATTTACTAGACAGCTGAATTAAAGCAGCCGTTTTGATGCTTACCAACCAGCCAATCGTTGGTAATGTTTTTATGCAATCTACCCTAGCTGTACCATCCAATCTAGCTGTACAATTTCCTACACATTGGTTAGTCTATCTTTAATTATTTCTTTGGTGGAGAGCATTCTTTGGTTGAAGTTGGGTTTCCTTTACACTCATTCGTGCAAAGATAAGAAAACTCTCATTTCATATTTTTGAGTCTTTGAAGAATTAAAATAATGAGTATTTTTGAACTGAAAGCAATTCTACCCAAATATTTGCATAAAATGTAAAAATAAAACATTAAAATATAAACTCGCTTTAGCTGGACTGAGTTTAGCCAGCAAATGTGACCAGGTTTTTTTTTTTCACTCAGAGTTTTAATGAAAAGTTGGTTGGAACTTTCTGAACGGCTGGTCTTTGTTTAGCGTAAAAGGTTCCTACAAAAAAAATAAAAACGTTCATAAATAAAATATGCCCCAACAAAACTTGCTGATTGCATTGCTTCACATCCTCTGCACCCCAAAAATGCTCAAATTGTTCAAGTTCAAAAACCTTTAATTAAGAATAGCGTAAGGCAATTATAGACCTCAAGTGTAACCTTCAGATCGCAAACTTATCATGATTATCCTTGAGATCACAGCTGCTGGTGATAACTTATAAATCTTTTTAGCTAATTTCCACTTGCGTAGACCTAAAAATTTGTTTGCAAAAATAAAGCTAGCCCCAGATGACAAAAAAGTAATGAGCACTAAAGATGACCCAAGAGCATCCCTAGAAACTCTATAAAGAATGAGTTTAGGTATCATTGTTTTTTAGTTACTGCTTTGACCTAGTTTGATTATGTTTAAAAACAAGGGCTATAACTGATGTAACGTCTAATGTCGTTTGCACATGTATACTAACAAAAACCAAAATTTTTTAAGATACTTGTCATTTTCAGAATTGAAATTGCTAATTTAAAAAGTAAAAGAAAAAGTTTGAAAAACCAAGTTTTAAAGTATTTTTAAGATGCGAGAATTTCAGTGTTACAAAAAGTATACTTGGAAATATAAATAAGATTACCATTGAGACTCTGAATATTTATTTTGAGGGGCTAAAATAGTCTACTTGAGGTTTTAGTTGTCAAACAAAGTTTGTTGAAAGCTGCTAAAACTTCTGATTTTAAATAGCTTTGCTAATGAATCTGATTCAGATTGTTAGCTCCTATGAATCTAATAATATTGCTCCGATTCTACAAAAGAAGGATTTTGAATTACTGACAAATTTTATTGTCAAGTAAAATGTCTACAAGGCGTTTGAATTGGTCTCATCAAGAACTGGTATAAACCCTATTCAATTTTTTAGCTTTTCTTTATCTATACACTAACTGAATGCCCAGTGCTGTCCGGGTTGCATATGTTATAGTAAAATCAGTTTTCTGGATTTTGAACCAAAAATTGTTTTTATTTAACATATTCAACATTTACTATGCCAACTTTAAAATTTGATATCATAGGAGAATTTGCATGAATTTTGTTAGCTATAATTGGACATACCGGCACATGTACAGACACACAGACAGATGACGTAAAACTTAATAATTTATAGATATACTAGCTGTGCTACCCGGCGTGGCCCGGGTACTAAAGGTCTCAGGGCAGAAAATTGATTTGTTTTTTAATATATAACAAAATTTGCCATTCTAACTTTCAAACTTCTTATGATAAGAGAAGTCTTTTGTGAAATAGAAATAAATCAGGAGGGAGAATAAAAACGATTATTAAAAAGGTTTTTAAACTTTGTCAAACAACTGTAACTTTCAAACTTAATATCAAGAAAAAAACTTTTTCGCAAAACAACAAAACACCTAAATTAAAAATAAATAATACGACTGTAAAGATTTTCAAACTACTGTAAATTTAAAATTTCCTAACCTTCAGCAACGTATATGTATCTTTTAATAAAGTACAGTGGAGCCTTAGTTCTCGTTCATAATCCAATCCAGAAGGTTGTTTAAAAACCGAATTGTTCGAGATCCACAACAATTTTTCTCATTGGAATAAATTTACGTAAATTTTAATCTATTCCTAGGCAAGAAAACAACTTTAGCTAAATAGTTTTTCAACATTTTACACCATACACTGTACTGTTTATTGCATATATAAATAAAAACGGGTAGATATAAATGGTGTTTTCTTTTAATAAAATGTTTTCTATTCATGCTGATAGAAAAAGAAAACAAAAGTGAAAACTTTGTATGTTTGGCTCTTAAAACATCAAAAACATTAAAAGTCAAAATAAAATACTAAAAAATTTAAAAATTGATAATCAAACAGCAAAAACTGCAACAGATCAGTTACATCCAAAAGTGTAGAAAAAAACATAAACAAAAATGGCAAGTTTACTTCACATCTTCAAAAGAGAATCCTCCTCCAAAACAATTTAGTGTAACTCGACTGAAGGGATTATTTCTCTAGCAAACTTTTTTGATAGAGCAGACGTCGTCCCAGATAGTTCTTATCTTTTTGTAAAGAATATATGAAGCATAAAACGTTTCTGCGTTTGTTAACAGATGTTTCCATGCTGTTTGTAGAACTGTTTTAATCCCAATGCGCATGCTCCGGTTTGGTCGAGAACCGAATTCATGTTCGAGTTTCGGGACGAACAAATCTAAAATCAAAACCATTGTTTGAAAATGTATCTGTTTACTATGGCATTCTAGCTCAGTGGGAGAGCGTCTGGATAAGCCGTTGTCGATACGTACGTCGTGAGTTCAAATCCAATGCGCGGTACACGGAATTTTAATATCAATATTTTAAGATCTATTCATTCGAAGTCATTAATTCAGCTCATATTGTTTAAATGCAAATAATGGGCATTCTGCTATTTACACTGGATATTGTTAGCTCCTATGTGTGTCCTATTTCAGCAGACTACTGAGTGTATAACAAGGACAGTTGTTGTTTCTCTGGGAATCATCAAAATGTATTTTGATATTTATGTTAGACTGAGATGAATGAAACTTGGTTCTGGCCTTACAAGCTCATTTTGAAATGCACAGAAAACATAAGTTTTGTAATGATCTCCAGTTGAATATGTGCATGCAATCTTACCAGTTAAGACTCGTTTTATATTAGGTATCTATGTGATGACATACTTTAAATATAATTTTTAGGCCCCTTTTAATGGTTTGAAGTTTTGCAAAGAATGGCGCTAAATTATTTTATGGAAGTTTTTTTAGGCACCTGTTGATGGGCGTTTTGATTTTGCTCTGTGGCCATAGTTGGGCTATGCTTACATCATACCAGGCCTGCACTAAAGTGTACTGAAATATATATGTGATCTTTACATGAGCTTCGTTTTTTGAAGTGATAATGATTGAGGTAAGACTATAAAAACCCCAGATGTTTTGCAATGTGTGACTAGATTTAATGCAAGCAATTGTGCTATTCGCAAAACAGCAGTCGTGCGCAAATGCTTCATGAAACACAATCCGAATACTCTCATACAGCACAGGGTAGATATCCAGCCATCATAAATAACTCTCAAGGTACTTATGATTTACTAAGTGATGAAAAGTAATTCACATGTCCATAACAGTAATTATTTGAGGTAAACTTCTTTTAACATTTTTGATAAAACATACTAACACATAATTGTGAATTTTAACACTCAGCTGGTGGCAATCAAAATGTAAGGTCAGAAAACTTGGTTTTAATATTAGAGCTATATATAGTTTTGAACAATAACAAGCCCTGTTATTCATATTATTTTATTATATTTAGCCTTTGCTTATGAAGAACTTGTATTTCTGGTGTAAGTGCAGGGCCATCTTCTTCAAAAGGAACCAGAAGGAGATCGATTCGTTTTGGCATCAGTATGTTGAACTTAGTGTTATGAAGGGATACTACTGTGTTCATTTGAATTCTTTGTCTAAAAAAATGCACAAATAATACTATTAAACTTGTTTTAACATGTTTTAATATGTTCTACATACACATAACAAATTATCTTTTTATCTTCTGTAAGTATGATCTTAAGCCATTGCATGCTTTTATGACATCAATCTGACATATAGGCTAAGATTAAATCTATAACTGAGCACAGCCTAGTCTTGGTTTCAATTGTCTCAGGCATCAGACAAATGATAGATTAACTCGAAAACTGCCAAATTATTTTGCTTCAGATGCAGAAAAAACTGGAGCTTGAACTCATGGAGATGCTCTCTCTTTTCATTTTCTCCTCCCATTTAATTTCTTAGACCAAATAATTTACAAATAAATCAGTATTTAACTTCAATTCGCTCTTTGTGTATTGAAAAACCATAAATATTTTATAATGGTGATACGAATCCAATAAATAGTCTACCCCTATAATAGAAAAAAATTAAGATACACAGTGTAAAAAAACAATTAACTTAAATATGTTCAATAGAAAAACTTTAGAACATAGTAGTTGACTTAAAGCCGGATGAAAATTTTTTAACATACCGCTAAGAGGAATGGGGCATAATGTCTCATGTGTGTTTACACAATATGTTTACCTGCAGCTTGGATGTATGAAGCCAAACACTTGACTGCCTGGTAGATGGTGGTAGTGAACCGCGTTCTCTACAAAAACAGTTGGCTGATCTAGGCTGAATGCAAAAACCGTACTCAAAATATCCATCAAGCAGTAAAGATAAGACAGTTATGAATGTGCAGCGGAGTGGGAGTGCATAGGGGAACTTTTATCAGTTTCTTGAGTAGAATTTGAGTGTGGGTACTAAAATGGTTTCGATAACTCAAGACCCGTTTGATTATAACGGAGTTGTACCCGACTATAGTAAATCATTCACATCGCCAGGAATAGTTAGACTGAGCAATAGTATTAGAGCTTACGTTTATTGTTTATTGGGCGGGCAGGTACAGGCTAGACAAACCGGTTCTGCTCTGGAATCAAAAAAGAATTTTTATCATTAGTCAAAAATCTCATTTACAAAAAGCAGTTGCTGCAAGGTTCAATAAAAACTTTGAAGACACATTGAGTAAAACAAAAGGAAAATATTATAACTTTATCGCAAAAAACCTATACAGGATACCTTTTGATATGAATTTAAATGCGCTTAGCAACGGCGTAGCGAGTTTTAATGATAAATTAAAAATTGCCAAATATTTTAATGAGATTGGTAAAAAACCTGATCCTCCGGTTCCAAAACCCCAAGTTGTGGCTTCAGAACCCCAAGTTGTAGCTCCAGAACCCCAAGTTGTAGCTCCAGAACCCCAAGTTGTAGCTCCAGAACCCCAAGTTGTAGCTCAAGAACTCCAAGTTGTAGCTCTAGAACCCCAAGTTGTAGCTCCAGAACCTCAAGTTTTAGCTCCAGAACCCCAAATTGTAGCTCAAGAACCTTAATTTGTAGCTCCAGAACCCCAATTTGTAGCTCCAGAACCCCAAGTTGTAGCTCCAGAACCCCAAGTTGTAGCTCAAGAACCCTAATTTGTAGCTCCAGAACCCCAATTTAGTAGCTCCAGAACCCCAAGTTGTAGCTCCAGAACCCCAAGTTGTAGCTCAAGAACCCCAAGTTGTAGCTTCACCACATGTCTATAAAAATTAAAAGTTATTACTTACTGGGGGAATTGTTGCGGCTGGTATCGCCTACTCGATGTTAGCATCGCTTTATAATTAAAAATTACAAAACTACATTTTACATGTATTTACAGCTCTTAAAATTTTTTTCCGTTTTTATGAAATACACAAAGTTTCTCTAGGTAATGCAATTTTTCTAGCTTCCCTAATTAGGTGATGTATTGCGTCTCTATTTTTTATAATCTCTGTGGATTTTTTATCACTTATAACACCATCGTTTATAGCGCTAGAAACCCTAGAAAACACTGAATTATATGTAGCACTTGTTCCTTGATAGATGGCCGAGTGTTTGGCTGATTTTTTTCTAAGTTTTTTTTTGGGACTTCCATAGATGCTGTTCCAGCCGCACATATAGCCCTACAATACCTAGAGGTATAGCGGGCAATATCCCTATACCTGTACTGGCTAAAACGACATCAGCCGTTGAACTACCTCCATATATCATGCTAGATACAGTGGTGATTCCTTTCCACGCGTTGACAGTTTTGGTATATTTTTTGTATAAAGACCTTCTCTCACTCATTATAGTTTTTAATTCTCTTTGAAACACGATTATTTTGTCTATTCTAAAGACGAGCGAAGCCGGAGGAGTCGGTCCTGCGAGACTAGGATATAGTTTATTTATTGCTTCTGCCAATTATTTATATGTTCATATATTATACGTTTGCATTCACTCGCAACTCGCTCGCAAAGGTCATCTAGAGTTTCTTCTTTATGCATGACCGGATGCATTGTTACTAGCGCAAGTATCGTCATTTATTATATTCTGCAATGTTCATGAGCCCAACTGTTTATCGAGTCTGTATAATATATTTTATCATCAAACGCTGACACAGTCTTTTTCGTTATAGTTTTGGTAGCAATAGAATGTAGTTTTTGTTGCATTAATGTTATACGACAGGAGCTACCAGGTCTTTTGGAAAGCAGGCAAACTTTATATTTGTTAAAATTCCAATTTTTGGTGATGTAATTTTTTACTCTTTTATGCTTTTTTATGTCTGGATCCTCATACTTTACACAATACAATTTAGATCTTGAGGCTACAAACTCTGAAATTGGTTTACCACCTCCCTCAAATTTTGGCAGATCTATCACCTTTTTATTTTTCAAACTATATTGAGGGTAATCGCTGGGATAATTACTCATATCGTATTCAGTCAAGTCTAGTTCCTGATGAAAGTCTTTAGTTTGTACAAATATTACAAAACTATCGGTATCAATATACAACAGACTTGCTTTTGGATATCGCTTTCGAATATTGTCATAAAATAATTGTACATTAGAGTTGTTGAAATGTCTAAGATTGCCTGACCAACGTATACTGGCTTGTTTAATACTACAACATATTTGTTGAGTAGTACAGATGATAGATTATTATTAAACTCTTTGGTGCGCCTGAACCGAGGGTTTTTAATCCACTTTGTTTTGTTTCATATCAGTCTCCAACTTTAGCTCTATTCTGTTTTAAATATTTTCCATAAATTTGCCAAATATCGAATTATTCATACATTTGAAATAATCCTGTTCAAAATCTGACTTGGCTTTTTTTAAAGTCTGTATTAAGTTGAATATACGGCTCCAGTCATGACAATTCTTTAAGCTTTAGTATTTTATGTATCTTTTTGTTATTTTCAAGTCAATGTAAAAATAAGTTCTGAGAGCCTTAAGGTGTACCACATAATTATTTTTATTTGCTTGATTAGGTATAAGCTAATTTTACCCAAGTGATGTTTATATCGTTCAGCTAGTGACAACATATAATTGGAATATTCTGTGGAGATGATCGTTTCGGGAGCTGCTAGAAAGTTTATTAAGAATTTTGGTGGTCAGTACTAGAAAATATGCCAATAGGTTGAGTTATTATCTACCGACTTATTTTAGTTTCGTTGAGTTCTATGACATGTCACCAACTCTAAAACTAATAGGCAATGAACCAATTTTGTCAGTATAAATTTGAAGACTGGTTCGATGCACGCTTATCTGCAAAAAAACATAAACACATGATTGAATTACAGGATGTTTTAAAATTTGGTTTGTTAAAAATATTAGTTCATAGCCAGGAAACTTGAGTTGCTTGATATAAAATAAAAAAGTTAAACAAATATAAAATATTGCAATATAACATATTTTAATTATTGTGAGACAATATAATGTAATGTGACATATTGTAGTAAAAAATATAGGATTTAATATTATCGGATATCATAATATGACAATACATAATGTTAGACAACCTAATAGATTAGGATATAATATAATAAAATAATATGTAATATATCATAAATGTGATATAATATCATGTGATATAATAATGTTGCGACAAAGCGCTGTGACCAGGGCTGTAGCAATAGGCCTTCTGGTCACCATGGTTGTAGTACTGAACCTTCAGGGCACTGACAAAGGCGTGGCCACTGTTAGGGCACTCGAGCTACAGAAAGGAGATCAAGAGACTGAAAAGAAGCTGAGATGACAATAAAAGAAAAACCATGCGTAGGAAAAAAATGAGCAGAGCATGAAATTGAAGTAAAAATAGAAAAGAAAAAAAATTCAATTATTTTGCAATATGCCGAGATTGATTCACTTTGAGATTCGATCACTTTGCAAAGCAGTCTGGGCGCCTTCTCCGCATCCTTTGAATGTGGCTTATTGCCTGTCAAGCATGTAGACTTATATACTTATTATTTAGTATATATATATATATATATATATATATATATATATATATATATATATATATATATATATATATATATATATATATATATATACACATATATATATAGGCCTATATATAAATATATATATATATAGATATAAATATATATATATATATATATAAATATATATATAATTGCACAATGATTATAAAAATTAATCACGATTAATAACTGGTCTGAACCAGTTAATCTTTGATTAATCGTAGAATTAATCTAGCAAAACCTGCATGTTCAAACAAATAATACAGCTACATATAAATTAATTGTATTTGGGACAGTTCTTAGCAGGAGCACATGTTATGTACAATGTACATAAGTTACAATGTAATACTTATTATGAGTATGAAAACAGTCTATCAAAGTCTATAATTAAGTCAATCAAAAGTTGAGGCAGCACGGTTTATTCACATTATCCGAATAAAGAGATGCCCTCTTCCTACATCCAACATTGCCAGCTCTAGAGAATAGCCACTTGCCGGAGACAGTAGTAGTAGCTATTGTCTGCGACAGTTGGTGATGATTTCTTCACGGTAGGATAAGAATTAGTTAAATTATATCTTAATGATGATGTGCTGTGGTGGTAGGCAAATTTCTTCTGGCATATATTGCACTTCGCTTTCTTGTTTATGCTTTCAAAAATGTACAAAAATGCAGCTAGTATGGAAGACATTTTTCCACTTTCATGTCCCAATAAAGTGTTGATCTGATATTACTAATATTCTAAAGCTGAAATACAATTGTGATCTTTTTGAAAAATGAAAATACATGTAAAATTTAACTAAGAAAGTTTTTGAAAAAAATTGACTGTAAGATACATGTATTAAATAATGCATGTACTGCAATCGCTTTTGTTGTTATTACCTAGAAACATGTTTGAACTGCTAACAACATGGCCGCTTACAACTAGATTGGCATGGTGTTTGCGCACTGTTTTGTATATACAAGTTTAATGTTAGCGACTCGTTTTATGTTTTCAAAGTTAAGTGTAAAATAATTGTGGTTGTATACAATTGGTAAGAAAGTGTTGCTTGTCATAATTTTTGTTTATTAGTAAGTTAAATTGTAGTAACCTGATATGTTGATGTTATATACTGAAAAATACCAAGGAACCACATCATGGTTTGGACGTCGGTTGTATTTGTATTGATCGCGTTAATCGTTTAATTAACGCGATCATTGTGCAGCTCTAATATATATATATATACAATGTATATATATATATATATATATATATATATATATATATTAGATGGCCATATATATATATATCATTGACACTTAACACTTGGTGATGGGACTTCATTGTAGAAAATAAAGGGGACTGACAGTTTTCTTTACAATTTTGAATATAATGCCGTGTTATAATACATAAACAATTTAATACAATCATTTTTATGAGTTGTCTTATGCAAAACTCTAATTTAATTTTGAATTTAAAATTCAATATATAAAACCAAGAGAACTTTATTTTTCTGCTCGTAGAGGTTTTGGAAATGTTTTTATTTTAGAATGCGCATGTATGTGTAGTTGCCAGTCTGCACTTTCTGTGCACAGATAATTTGATTGCTTTCCTCTCAGCATAGTATAACAACTTTAGGCCTGAAAATGCTATAAACGGGCATAAAGAAAATATCTGGGCAAACCTTGTGGTGTCTGAAGCTCAACATTCTCCTAGGATTCAACTTGACTTATCAGTTGCTCACTGTATTCACATCATTAAAATCTTTAAGCAAGTATTGGGCAAGTCAACAGGTAAGTGCAGCTGTCACAAGCTGAATGTGCTATTTGCCAAATATTACTACAATGTAACTTGTTATGATAAGACTTATATGTATAAGTTTTGACAGTTATTGTGTCTTTGTAACACTGCCAGAGTTAGTCGGCTAAAGCAATCGCATGAGCCCAAAACATTCATTGACTTGGATAACTCTATCAATGATGTTGCATTAACGGCAGAGCAGGTGGTAGGCAACTGTGAAATCAGCAAAAAGAAGGTTCATGAAAAGCTTGTTTATGTTTATGCTAGCAAAATTAAATAAAGTCTGTATCAGTATGTGAAGGATGTAATTTCTCTGTTGAGCAGTCTGTAACTAGGCAACTGTTGCTAGTCTGCGCCTAATCTTAGAAACCAAACAACTAAACAATATTATACTACTGATATCAATATGCAAAGCATTAATAAACAATTATGAATGCTACTCAGTACAACAATGTTACTGTACGAGTTGATCTGTTGGCCTTAACCTGTAACTGTTTAAATGATTGTTGTGTTGTGCTAAATGTTTACAAACTGTTTCACCAATCTCACAATTTGGTTACTCGGAAAAAGATCTGGCTAATCTTAGAGTTACAATCGGAGAAACTGAGAATGACTTGATCGATGGAAGTAAGAAGTACTTGTGTGCGTACTATAATGATGGTCAGCCTCCAAAAGAAAATTTCACCATTACTTGTACTCAGAGACTCTACGGGAGATTAATCAGAATAAAAGCTGTTGGAATTGCTAAAAAAATGAGACTTCGTGAGATAGAGGTTTTTGGCTGGTAGTTGTCATAAATATATTATTCTTAGAAAATGGTCAAATCTGTCCAACAGAATTTGAGCTTTTTACTTCTACACACTAAATTATTCAAACATACTTGGATATTCTTGTCTCAGGAGAATGTATAATCAATTTTCATTTGAAGTTTTATAGGAGGTATAACTAGCAGGTTACATACATTTACATTGTGGGTGAAACAATATTTTGAGCTCTAGATGTATTGACAATCACATAATGCTTTCATAAGCTGATGGGAAAATGCTAGTAAAGACAGTTTGAAACGTTTGGTTTGTACTTTTTATAAACTCAGATGGAAAGGTTTTGGAGGTGTTGTATCATTTCTGACTGAGCGTGCTGCAATCGGGCTAAATCTTATATACCTGTATTACCTTTGGTAGTGTCATCAAAATACTAATATAAATATTACACAAAATATAATAACTATTTAAGGGACTTCGCCGTTAAAATATATTCAAAAATAATATAAAAGTTGAGCGCTAAAAGGCAAATCTATTAAAACATATTTTGCTGTTTATGAATCATTCAGTATTTCAATCTTTTTTGTGGGTGTTTTCCAGCAATTCAATGAATAGGCACTTTCTTACCACTTTTGCTACTGCAGACATTGAGCCCAATTAGCACTATAGTTTATAGCTGATGGCAAGAAATTATCATATATAGTTTAATATTACTTTGAGCATCGGTTGCAGTTTTTGCTAAATACAGAAGTTACTTAGAGAGAATTTGCCTATGACAAATAACAATTGTGGTACAATATTTTATTGTAATAAAATTCAGCTTCTCATGGCAACCTCAAAAGCATTTTATTATATGACTGAAACATCTTGCTCACACCTGCATATAGAATCTACCTGCCCAATCTGATGGTTAACCTGTCCAACTATGTACCATCAAGGAATATGCCTTACAATCAATTTGAGTGTTTGTATACATAATCATATACTGTAGTACATGTATATATGTATATGTATGTATATATATGTATATATATATATATATATACATGTATATATATGTATATATATGTATATGTATATATATATATATATATATATATATATATATATATATATATATATATATATATATATATATATATAATATGTCAATGACCTAATGGAAAATGGAACTGGAGGCTAATGGCAAAAAGCTGGTGAGTGTAAAAATTAAGCGGGGCATCTATCAAGGTGACTCCTTATCACCGCTGCTCTTCTGCATATGCCTAAACCCTCTAAGCAATATGCTGGAGGAGACTCAATATGGGTACCAGTTTAAGAGTGGCACCAAGATAAACCACTTTTTCTACATGGATGACATCAAGCTGTACGCTAACAAAGAAAGGGACATTGATTCGCTTATACACCTCACTCAGGTATACAGCAAGGACATTGGAATGACCTTCGGTATCCAGAAATGTGGAAAGCTATTTTTTAAGAAAGGCCATTCTATGCTCACAGATGGCCTAAGAATGCCAAATGGTACCATCAAAGATATAGAAGAAGGGTACAAGTACTTGGGGATTATGCAAAGCAACATCAACCACGAAGCCGAGGTACGTCACAAAGCCATTACCGAATACAAGAAACGCCTTCGGCAGGTCTTACAGAGCATGCTCAATGCCAAGAACCAAGTCATGGCAATAACTACCTACGCACTGCCAGTAATAAGATATCCAGCAGGCATAATAAAGTGGATTGAGGAAGCCATCAAAGAAACAGATATAGCAACTTGTAAACTGCTGACCATGCATGGAGCATTCCACCCAAAATCTGATACTACTAGATTGTATCTCGATAGGAACGATGGCGGTAGGGGACTCAAAAGTGTACAGCAGACAGTGAAAGAGGAGGAGCAAAGCATCAAGGCATATGCAGCCTCTATGGCCACTTCAGATAAGTTGCTAGCTGAATTTCAATCGGCTGCTCTTACAACGGACCTACGCCCTGATGATGAGGAAATTAACTGGCACACGAAGCCACTTCATGGTGCCCACCACCAACAAATATCTAAGGTTGGCGATCTTCACCAGACATATATGTGGCTGAACAAAGGAAACCTAATGGCCAATACAGAATCGCTAATCATGACAGCCCAGGAGCAAGTACTCCCAACAAGGCAACTCCAAACAAAAATCTATCACACTAGAGATGATCCTAGATGCAGACTGTGCAAAGATGCACCTGAGACCATCCAACACACCATCAGTGGATGCAAGCAGCTAGCATGATATGCATACACTGAACGGCATAATCATGTCGCAGGTGTTGTGTATAGAAGTCTATGTGATGAGTATGGCTTTAATAAACCACAACACTAGTGGGAAACTCCTAGTAAGGTCAATGAAAATGACCGCGCTAAAATCCTCTGGGACTTCTAAATTCAAACAGACAAGCATGTCCTAGCAAACCAACCAGATATAGTGGTGGTAGACAAAGAAAACAAGAAGGCTACTATAATAGATATAGCAGTACCCAATGACTACAATATAGCCAGCAAAGAAAAAGAAAATGTAGAGAAATATCTCCCTCTTGGAGAAAAGATTGAAAAATGCTGGAATGTAAGAACAACTGTAATCCCAGTAGTCATTGGAGCACTGGGCGCAATAACACCGGCGCATAAAATGTGGCTTGCCCAAATACCAACAGCAATCAACTCAGAAGAGTTGCAGAAAAGTGCGCTATTGGGAACAGCTAAGATCTTGAGGCGAGTGCTCAAACTCCCAGGTCTCTGGTAGGAGACCCGAGTTAGAGCAGAATTTACCACCCATACGGGGTATCCGGGGTGAGGAAAAATTTATATATATATATATATAATAAATACGTAATTAGATACTTTGCAGATATGCAATTATTGTACTAGTAGATGACCTTGCACCAGATAAAGGTGGAGTAATTTTTTAAGTTGTGTTAGAGATAGAGGTGTTCTTCACTGACAAGAATATTAGATGACAGTAACCCATACATAAAGAAGATAAAACTGTGATCATTCCAGGGTACAGATCAGTATAACTAAACAATACTTTAATATTGTAATTCTATGTACATGCAAAAGTCTGAGAAAACACTGTGAGTCTGTATGGTATGATTAGTTCTGCTAGCCCTAGTAGGTCTGATCTCGCCAATTAGATTTTGAAAATTATTTCACTGCTCAGAACCTTTGGTATGATACTCTATGTAAAGGCTGTAGAAACTAGCCGCTGGAATTTTAACATTTGTATTTCTAAAAAGATTAATCCAACGATAACAATAATAATGATAATCAATATCTAATTCTTTGTCTATTGTCAGCTGTGATAACTAGTGTATGATAGGTTTATGCAAATATGTACCTTAAATAAAATGATAGCATGCCAGAGAGTTTATACTGCTCAATATATTTGTAAAATACTGCTTCAAGTCTTATAACACACCACTTGGTTTGCAGTCTCATTGAAGATCTGAATAATTAAATAGCAACTAATTAAAAAGAATAGAGTTCACATACTTGGAGTACGAAGGATTTAAATAATTGATGAATGCTGTTGTAACAACATTTAAGCTTAGTCACTGTGGCATTAAAGTACTATGTAGTAAAATGGTTCAACTTTTGTGAACGTACCAAATGTTATTGAAACAAGAATCTGTAAACAGCTCACATTAGCAAAGTGATAAAAAATGGAGTTTTTTGATTTGGTGTATAGTCAGCTATGCTGATACATACACATAATTGCCTACAAAAATTAGCTGGTATGATACTGCTGATATGAGCTGCATAAATATAGAGTTTGTGGAACAAGGCAACTAGCTGCAGTTATTGATTTGAGTGATCTCTTCCGGAATTATATAGTTAATTTTTAGGCTGCTATTCAAGAAGATTGACAGAAGAAGTCATGAAACTGCCAGTACCTAAAAGTTAAGTGCAACTGTTTTACATAACTATTATTATTTGCTCCCATTTCTTGTAGAGCTCGTTTACTTTAGTATTACTTCACTGTATTATTTTATAATATAGTAAAATTCCAGTTGTAGTTATATAACTATACGTTATATATAATTATATATGTAACTTTGTCGTAATTTTCATTTAAAAGTAAAGCTTTGTTTCATTAAAATCAAAATAGAGTTTTGGTTATACAATAATGTTTAAATTGGTTTTCTGGTTGACCTTGCCTTCAATTGAGGCCTATTCTCAGAATTAGTTTTGCAGTTATAAACAGTCTGTGGGTTCACTTTGCTTCAGCACAGGTAGGAAACATGTAACTGTTTTATTTAGTTATTCATTTGACCACAAGCATTTAGCAAAACCAACTTAATTCAGACAATTTACTTTACCAATTTTCAAAACCACTCTACTTCAGACAACTGGCAGTGATTGATTCGCACGAATGGCCCTTTTATAAATTTAATGGACTCACGGTTGTACTCGCTTTTGGTTTAGCCTATGATTATGCATTAAGCAGTTTGTAACATTTTTAAATACACACACGATGAATTGAATAAACGTAAAGATTAGTGGGAACTTGAGCTAAGAAAACATTATTTTGTGTTTTTCTTTTGTCCAGTCAGTTTTTACATGTATTCTCTTGTTAGCACTGTGATACTATGAATGTTTTTTTGACCAAAAGTTTTTTTGCATACTAACATTTACACAAGGGAAAATTACTACTAATTTGTCGCTTCGTGATTGCCATTTTTGCTATTATTGCCTGATTGTTATTTTTGTTAAATTGTATGTTTGCTATTTTTGTTGTAATTATCCGCTTGGCATCTTTGTGCCAATTGTGTATTCATCGCGTTTGCCATAACCTGAATGTTGTCACCTTTTTCTGTGATACTTTAGATCTAATTAGATTGTATGTTTTGGGAGTTTTCATGGTTTACCTCATAACTATTATATGACAAAAAATTTGTTACAACTCTAAAACTCTGGGCGCTCTTTTATGGTACGCTAGATTGCAGTAGGAAGCCTAAAGGTTTCCTACTAAAATTATTGTTCATATGAAATTTAAGCTCATCACCAAGTAAGGCTGATAGCTAAAAGTTAAAGTCAGTGGAGAGCTATTAACTAACAAATATTGAATCATATTTGTTGAAATATTATTCAGTTTATTGCTCTTCCAGAAGTTCTCAGTTATACCACAATGAGACATAAAGATTTATCAGTTATACCACAATGAGACATAAAGATTTATCAGTTATACCACAATGAGACATAAAGATTTATCAGTTATACCACAATGAGACATAAAGATTTATCAGTTATACCACAATGAGACATAAAGATTTATCAGTTATACCACAATGAGACATAAAGATTTATCAGTTATACCACAATGAGACATAAAGATTTATCAGTTATACCACAATGAGACATAAAGATTTATCAGTTATACCACAATGAGACATAAAGATTTATCAGTTATACCACAATGAGACATAAAGATTTATCAGTTATACCACAATGAGACATAAAGATTTATCAGTTATACCACAATAAGACAAAGATTTATCAGTTATACCACAATGAGACATAAAGATGTATCAGTTATACCACAATGAGACATAAAGATTTATCAGTTATACCACAATGAGACATAAAGATTTATCAGTTGTACCACAATGAGACATAAAGATTTATCAGTTATACCACAATGAGACATAAAGATTTATCAGTTATACCACAATGAGACATAAAGATTTATCAGTTATACCACAATGAGACATAAAGATTTATCAGTTATACCACAATGAGACATAAAGATTTATCAGTTATACCACAATAAGATATAAAGATTTATCAGTTATACCACAATGAGACATAAAGATTTATCAGTTATACCACAATGAGACATAAAGATTTATCAGTTGTACCACAATGAGACATAAAGATTTATCAGTTATACCACAATGAGACATGAAGATTTACCAGTTATACCACAATGAGACATAAAGATTTATCAATTTGAAGAGTTTTTCACTTTATGACTTTACTATAGAGTCAAAACAGACAAATGCACCACGTAAAAGAAACAAAAAACTAGCCATATTTTATGAACTAATTTTATTTATGGTATTGTTGTTATGTTTATGCTTTAAAATATTTTTACCAAAATGCACTTACCAATGTTCCATTGCAAGTATATTAGAATAGCTGCATCTTCTGTAACCTCCATCTTAAACTTGTTATACTCTTGCTCACTTTTTTTAGGTAGATGAATCCTAGCACGCTGTTCAAACTACTTGAGTTGTGCTCGGCAAATGTTTATTTGGGTAAAGAACCTGAAAAACATATGTTAGATGAAGAGAGCTTGTATTGATTTTTATTCTGTACATGACATAAAACTACAGAAGATTTGAGCTCCCAAAACACTTTCAAACGCAATGATATACATAGCAACAATGTTAGCAACAACATAGCAACACAGAAGGAAATGAAACCTAAAATTAAGCTGTGTCGGTTATGGCACATCTTATACAACTTGATGTTTTATTGAAAATGTTGAGAGTATTGCTGTTCTTAGGTTACCATTGTGCACTGTTTAGTAGTGAAATATGGGTTTGTACGCTTTAAAATGACATATAACAAATGGTAAAATGGATATTTTAAAATGGATAAATCCTTTAAACCGAGTGCCCTATTTAACAGTTATAGATTGGAGGCCGAGCGACTTTTAATAAGGTAACACTTAAAAGATGAAATGGCTAGGTCAGTGACACAAACTCTGGTGAATGTATTTGTGAGAGAGGACCACTTCAAAAGCTTAATCTTATAACAGAAGTTGCTTTTGATAAGACCAGTTCATAGATTTAATGCAAAAGTGTGATTGTACAGAAACATTTCAGTTGCGCTTATTGGCGTCTTAGAAGCAGAATAATTGAATGTAACCACAACAACGTTGAAAACATTTCTAGTCATTCTGGAAAAAAACTGTCACTAAAATAGAACTTTGTTGTAACAAGACACCCAATAATGAAAGAGTTATACCAACTTATCCAATCTTCAATTATTTGCAAAGGTGCCCTGGTATACATGAAAATTTAAATAAAAACGCTTGCGATAATGGAGTTAACTATAAAATTGGTGACTTGGTATATGTAAAACTAGTTGATAGTAAGTGTATGGGTATTTAGGCTTAGTGGATTTTAGCATCAAAAGTGTCAGATACTACAGTGGAAATACTCAGAGCAAATAGGCATGTAAAAGATATTAGATTAAAAAGCTGTGACAGCAATTGAAATTCTGAAGAACGCCCTTAGCTGGCTAATGACAATACTGTTGAAGTCAAGCTTGATTCAAATGACAGATAGGAATTATGTGACAAACTTACTTAAGGAACAGCAACAAACCAGTGGCTCCCTCTATGTTCTGAAGATGCCTTGGAACATCGGTTTTTTAAAGGAAAATTACTGCTAGCTGCTTGAAGTTTTGTTCTTTTTCTCGCACTTATTGTGAGCTAAAGATTGAGAAGTAATGCAAGGTGAATAATGGTAAATGCACATTGTTTGTACATGCTTACGCTTCCTTGCTTGCTGTATAATTGATTTGTGCTCTTTTATTACTAGTATATAATTTTGTTGAAAAGCCTAGAAAGCTTATGACAGGTTGGCGGAGTGTCAACAGATTGACAGGTTGTCAGAGTGTCACTCACTCTTATGATTGAGAAACAAGAGGCTGCACAGTTTTAAAGATGTCTAACAGTTAAATATAATTAAAAACCAGATCACTGATACTAAACACTAGATATATAGTAGTGAGTAGAGAAAAACTCACATTGGTCAATATTACTGATGCGAGAAACAGCACTGAAATTAAAAAATACTCCAGCTATCAATAACAGTAATATGAGTTGTTTTGCAAACTGTACATAGTCTTTGGCACTAAAACTGTTAGGTATTTGATCATTGGTTGTATTAGGAGCACATGAAATGTACATACATATACATAATTTACATGTATCTACACTATGTACTCTTGAACCAAAAGTACATAATATACATACACATGTACATTGTACATTTTCTAGAGTTGCATTAAAAATGCAAACAGTAAACACTTTGTGACAATACATAATATATTTGATTATTAAGCTTTTTTGGGAACTATCAGCTGATTTATACAACTGAATAAATTTATTATGGCCTCACAAGTTTATATTTAGAACTACACAAAACATTTTTGAACTGGCATTCAAGTTGATTCAGTCTAGATCCTGTTTTGTTCAGCTTCTTTCATTATTTAAACACTTTATATGTTAAATCGTCATTAAAAACTGATTAATGTTATTAACTACATTGTATAAAGAAAGCAAGGGACAATTTATTTGCCCTTTTCAACCTGTAGAGTGCAATTTGACTGCAGCTTTATCTTTCAGTCGTCATATATATTATATGGAAACGTTTTTAGTGTAGAGTCCGGTTTACTTAGCATCGTAGTGCTACTGTGCTATGTGTATATCTACATGTACATTAAGAACTTTCAATTTTTCAAAGTGTGCTTGCGCGCATGCACATGTGTATTGTTAATGTGTGTTTAGTGTGTGGTGCTGTGCGGTGAATGAGTAGCAGTGTGGTGTTAGTAGTACATGTGCTGTAGGTAGCTTGTGTGTGTTGTGTTTGGAGTGTGTGGTGTGTGTGTGTGTGGTGGGTGGTGTGTTGTGTGTGTGTGTTTGTGGTGTGTGCCTTGTGATGTGTGCCTCATGGTATGCGAGTGGTCTAGGGTGTGATGTATATAGTATGTGTATTGATTGGTCTGTGGTATAAATTGGTGTGTATGAGTGCATGCGTGTTCGAAAAGGTGTGAAGTCTGTGTTGTGTGTGTCATGCGTGTAAAGCATGTTGTGTGTGGTGTGCTGTGAGATGTTTGTCAAGCATTGTATGTAGTAAAACATGTCATCTGTGTTGTTTCATGCGTTTTATGATTTTTTGTGGTGTCTTGTGTGTGGCGTAGTGCCTGGTGCCTAGCTTTTGAATGTTATGTGATATGTGGGTGTATATATGTAGTGTGGTGGTTGTGTTTGCGTTTGTGTGAGCTTTAGTGTATGGCTTGTGTGTTGTGTTGTGTGTGGTGTGTGTTGCGCTGTTGGTGTGGGATGTGTGGTATGTGCATTGAGTGATGTTTCCTGTGTTGGTTTGTGTTTGCGTACATGCATGTGTCAGCTGTACGTAACTGTAAATGTCTGTAAATGTGTGTGTGTGTTTAATGTGTGTGTTTCCATGTTTAATGTAGAGTCCTGTTGTATCGTGTCTTTGTGTTTGTGTAGGAAAGCGTGTGTATGTGCTTGTTAGTCTGTTTAAATTTTATGTATTTCCACATTCTTTGTTCATTTCGTCTAACCTTCACACCCAACTGCACTGTCGGTGTTCTTCCCCAAGTTGCTAGACATCTTTGGGTACAAAACTAACTGTGCTTTTTAGAACAGCTACTTAATCTTGTAGGCTAACTTATTCAAAATGAAAAAATTCTGGGCTATTGCCAGACTTACAGCTAGCCATTATTAAAGTAACCTCTTTTGCCAAAAAAAAATTATCATTACCTCTTTTTGCAATAAGTTTTCCGATTCCCAAAAAAGCTTTTAGTATATCTGATGACCTTGTAGACAAACTACTGCTTTTCTTCAAGATGGAAAGGTAATATTTGTTAAACAGTAACATATGACAGACGTGAATGCATTGATAATTCCAGGATCAGCTATTTTGTCTAAACTATCACCAAATTATTCACTGTATTGACTAGATATTAAAGATTAAAACTTAATTGAGATATGAAAGCTCCAGACAAATACCTGATTGGTGACAAAGTACTAAAAATAATGATACTATATTTCAAACTATTTCTTAATGACTATTCATAAAAAATTGGCATAAAATCTATTATACCTAATCTATAAAATTTAAGGTCTGAACAAGCTATTCTGCATCATAAAAACTTTCTAACATACCAAATTGTTTAACAATGCTCAATTTTTTGTGATAGAACATTTAATATGACAAAATGATTCAATAGAGGGTGTGTTACTAAAATTATAAAGTAGTGTTATTAGCTAGTAAATGATTCAATAGGTGTTTTACTAGAATTGTAAAGTAGTGTTATCAGCTAGTAAAGTAAATGCCTTTAATCACTACGTATAATATAAGTTTATTTTAGTTTTCTATTTACGGTTTTGTTCAAGTAACTTGTAATTCGTTGCAAATATTTTTATTTTTGCGCCTAAAGATGCTGCAAAAAAAATCTTAGTCTTTCAATTAGTCTATCCCCAGTTTTAATATATTTATACAAACATAATATAGATCACTGTTATAATATTTTTATTACATGTATTACCAATAAATTTTACAATAAACTTCACACACTGTCTTAGAAAATTTCTGGTTAACTTCGTTAAAAAAATTGACATGTACTAATTATGCAGAATTGCAGCTCTATAAAAGCTGCTTTTTATAAACATTCTTAGTGTAAGGGAAATAAAATGCTATCACTATCGATTACAATAAAACAAAAACAATGATATGTTGTGACTCTCTCAAATTAATTTCTGATGAAAAACTTGTGATGGCAATATATATTTGTTAAATACAATATTCAAGTACTCAATACAACATAAATGTGTTAAATACAATGTACCTGTACATATGCTAAATACAACATGCACACGCTAAATGTGATATACATATGTTAATTATAATATACTTCTGCCGACTACAATCTACTTGTTTCAAATACAATATAAACATGTAAAAACAATAAATACATGTTAAATAGAATAAAACTGTATTAAAATAATACATATGCGTAAAAGCTATTTTAAAATAGATCTAAAGATATATTTTTGGAGCTATTTTAAGTTTAGGGCATTGCTCAGTTACATAAGTGTCAGGTCTAATAACTCTCATTGAACTATATCTATCTTGTAACAGATTTGACCGACTAGTTTCTACATTAGCTGATAGTATGAGACCTAATAACTGTTTCCTTGTCATTAAAACATGTTAGTTCAAATCTTTATAGCTCCAAAGCAAATGCTAACTATAGCAAACCTGAACTGACTGCAAAAAATCTAATGTACTAAATACATGTTCGTAATACATACTTGCTTTATAAAGTCTTCTATAGAAATCCAGAATATTCCAGCTTGTGCATCACCAATTCCACTGGCTGATCGTAACTCAGGAAGAACAGCATTCCAAGCAGATGAGTGCTCGCTCCAACTACCAACCCAGCTTTGTGTTCCCCAGACATTTCGGAGTAGAAGAAGGCTGTTTAAAGAGTCACAAAACATAAAACAATTTTATGAAACTTTATCACTAACTGAAATCTAGAATTCAACACTTGAATCAAACATTTTTAGTTGGTTTGAATTTTGACATGTTTAATACAAAAAAGGTGTTGCCACCAATAAAAAAACTGTTATAAATGATTACCAGCTTTTAAAAGAACAACATTAACAAAATATTTTATTGCATAATGTGATTGCATTTAAAGCATTTCTTGCCATTTTTGTGCAAGCCATTATATTTATATATGCTGATGTAAGTCTGATCTATAAATATGAGTATGTGATTACACAACAAAAATAATGAATTGTAAGGTTTGTATGGCCCAAGGCTATCAAAAAATCATTTAGACCCGAAGGCTTCAAACAGTACTTATAGTTTACAATGGTAATACTCAGCGTATACTACCCTCATTTTTCATTTCATTTGATACTTTATGAAAAGGTTACCATGTTTAATTTTGAAATATTGCTGTTAAACAATTTCAACAATTTTGTGGATGTGATTCATAAACACTTGTTATAACAACAGAATGCATAAATATGGTGTCAAGGTTACGTAAATTGTGATCATTTTCAGAATGTGAAAAAAAATTGCTGCAACATAGTTTCAAACATGAACACTTGCAAATAAATAAAATCTTTATCAATTCTATAGCATAACTTTTCTTTTTTACTCTTATAGGAGTTGGCTGACCCTACATACACAGTAACAACAAGTTCAATGTATCGATGGTAAAAAATTACAAATTCAATCCAAAAGGTCTCAGTCTCTTATGATGATGTGGCTTTTATCTAATGTCAATTGATAAGTAACAATACATATGTACTACATACATATATACATATATATATATATATTTATATATATTAGCTGCATACCCGCCCACAGTAACAGATTCACGTGCAGCATAAGGTTTATTGAGAGTTGTCTTTCATACTGTAAAACAGCTCCAAATATGCAGTCTACTGAATTTGTTGCCCTGAATATGCATACGCATATTATGATGTCAATAATGTTAGAGAAAACAATGGAAATCTACAGTGTAATTTACAGCTAGATGCGTGTCAAATCTAGTAAATATTCTAGATTCATGTGTCTAGATTCATGCATCTGTTCATACCCGTCTATGGCCTGGCCTGTCATACTCGTCCATGGCGCGTCTACCCGCCTTGGCTGACCAGTCTTTACCCGCCGAGCAGTAGACCATCGCGCTCTTGCACTCGCCTCGCTATCAATCGCTTCGCAATCAATTGGCCCGCACCCGCCTTGCAATCAATCGCCTTGCAATAAATCGCCTCGCAATAAATCGCCTCGCAATAAATCGCCTCGCAATCAATAGCCTCGCACTCAATCGCTTTGCAATCAATCGCTTTGCACTCAATCGCTAGGCAATTAATCGCCTCGCACCCGCAATCATTCGCCTCGCACTCACAATCAATCGCCTCGCACTCGCAATCAATCGCCTCGCACTCGCAATCAATCGCCTCGCAATCAATCACCTCACAATCAATCGCCTAACACTCAATCGCTTTGCAATCAATTGCCTCGCACTCGCCAACTCATCCGGAAAGCCGCGCCTGGATACTCTCACTGTACTCGGGACAAAAAAGGTCTCCCACGCATTCCCGAGTGACGCCACGGCCCCAAACCGCTAGCTGCATTACCTGTTCATGGTAACAGATTCATGTACAGCAAGAGGTTTATTGAGAATTGTCTTTCATACTGTAAAACAACTCCAAATATGCAGTTTACTGAATTTTTTGCCCTGATCACACTATGCATACACATATGCAGTCATATAGGTCAATAATGTAGGGGAGAACAATGTAAATCTGCCATACGTTTTACAGCTAGTCTACAATGCATCACTCTCAAACCACTCAAATCGGAGTTGCCCTATTTGTGTACAGAGAACTGATAATGAAATTGAAATTGCTAGGCAAACTAAAGTTCTTCAAACTGGCAGTATTGAAAAGTTTTGCATCTTTTAAAAAATTATACAAACGATTTTGCTATCGCCAGCATTTATTGAATGGAGACTTCTACATTCTTAAAACACTAATCATAGCTCACCAGTTTTTCATCTATAGCCTGTGTTTTGACATGGTATATACAAACAGTAATGAGGTTGTGTCAATAAAATTTATATGTATAACAGCACAGACAGTATGATGTCAAGGCAGATACAGCATTAGCCCCTTACAATAATAAAACAAAGCACCAACATGATAGCCTTTTTACGAGATACAATAAAGAAAACAAATGCATGAAAAGATATATATATATACTGAAAAATATGTTAGAAAATGCTGCATGTGGTATAGCAGAACATGAAGAACATAAAACAATAACACAATGTTAGTTCAACACAACACTTGCGGATAGACAACATTTTTGTTTTACTGTCGGGCGTATGAAGAAACAGTTTTCGGCTTGTGCCTACTTTAGAGCAGGCGACGTATAGCTGGTCATGGTTGATGCAGGGTGATAGTAAGTCAATAGCAGCTGCTCTCTTTCTTTTCACAATAGCGTATCACAATCCTCGGAGTACTCGTGCAAGTTCTGTAATAGTACGTTACAGTAGGCCTACTCGTAGCTGGAAAAAAATTAGTAACTCAGCTGCTGAAGGAAATGAACATGTCCCACTATCACGAACAGCGGCAAATCCAACGTTATTAAGTAGTGGAGATGTGGCAATTCATAGACAATACAACATTGTATAAGAAACACTTACCTTTTTGATGTAGAAATTTAGTAAGTGGGAACTGCGTTTTTTCAGTGGCTCCAAGAAACAAACGTTTACGTGACCTTCTCGGTACACGTTGGCAGTAAATATTAATTGCACGTAAATAACTACTCATTAATTTATTTTATTTAATGAATAGTACATTTGTATAGCTGTATAGACACCTTTGTATAGGCCGCAGAACTCAGGAAGGTGCTTTTTAACACGGCAGAAATATTGCTGTTCAAAATGCGTGCTAACCGGGGATTTTGGTTAATGCGCCTTAGCGGTGAAAGAAAAACAACAGAGTCGCCACAGCTTTATATAAGCCCCTTGGCTCAAATCGTCAGAGAAAAGTAGTGGCTAATAGTCCGAAATTACGATATTTAGTACTCATATTAATTCAGTTGGCTTCGTACGACCGAGTGGAAAAGAAAGACTGCTCTATAATTTATTTACTGTTACTACACATATTAATTCAGTTTGCTTCGTACGACCGAAATTCGTATGACGATAAAAGGAAAGACCGTTCTATAAGGTGGACACTCAATCACACAGACAACGATTGCCGTTTATATAGTAGATATAGATATACACATATATATGTATATATATACATATATATATATATATATATATATATATATATATATATATATATATATATATATATATATATATATATATAGATATATATATATACAAAGACGAAGAAATTTTTAGCAATAGTTCATTACTTAAAGTTTCATGATGCATGCAGTAATCATCAGATGCTATTGTGAAGCACTTCACAATAGCATCTGATGATTACTGGATGCATCATAAAACTTTTAGTCATAAACTATTGCTAAAAAATTTTCCATCTTTTTATTTATACATGCTCGGTGAACAACTTTGAGCACTATATCAGTGACGTCTCAACTATTAACTGTATATCTATATATAAAATTGTTTCCTCACCCCAGTTAACCCATATGGGTGGTGATTTCTGCTCTAACTGAGGTCTCCTACTAAAGACCTGGGAGTTTTAGTACTCGCCTTAAGATCTTAGCTGTTCCTAATAGCGCATTTTTCTGCATCTCACCTGAGTTGATAACTGTCGGTATTTGGGCAAGCCACATTTTATGCGCCGGTTTTCTTGCCCCCAGTGCCCCAATGACTTATGGAATTAGATTTGTTCTTACATCCCAGCATTTTTCAATTTCTTCTCCAAGAAGGAGATATTTCTCTACCTTTTCTTTTTTTGCTGGCTATATTGTAGTCATTGGGTACTGCTATATATATTGTAAAGGCCTGGCCCCGGTAGCTGAGCCAGCTTTACTGTACTAACAGGCAGGGCAGTCTGAACTCTTGGCCTCCCCTTTGCCAGGCCTGCCTGACACACTTGGTGGTCAGATCAGTCAGTGGCAGTTACCCAACCTCAGGCACACTCGGAACCCCAATACAGCCTGCCTTCTGCATCCCTATCAGTGGCTAGTCTAGGTCCCGGAATAGCTCACCCTAGTGCCTGATCTCCTATGCTATTGCATTTCCGATCAGGTCTAGTCGTAGCGTAGACCAACCCCTAGCCTTCCTTAAGTATCTCTCAAGCAGTTCTATCCGGAGTCAGACCAGTCCTGGCTGAATTGTCCTCTTTAAGCCACCCAGGCCGGCATAAATGTAATCAGTTCGTGTGAGTAAGGTTTCAGTCTATTTATTATCTATAAGCGAGAATACGTGTACAATAGCATAAAGCTCTTAACAATCCCATGGAGGCGACTTGTGCTCCTCCTTATATACTGGCACTCTCCGCCTACTTCTATTCTTGCCCATAAAAGGAGTGTAATGAATCTCATATAATAATACATGGTTTAATTAAGGCATGCATGCGTGACAGGCTTGGCTACAAAATGTTACATAACAAAGACAAGACGAGGAAGGCGTATATAAGGTTATAATAATAGGACACAGATATTGGTTGATGGTGCCACTCTAACAATGGCATAGATAAGTATAAATGTTCAGTCCTCCACACTCTTCCCCCCCAATTGTTCAACCCAGGGGTTAACAATTAAGGTTGGTGTTGCTGAAGGGCTCTTACTCGCACTGGCGAGCGCGGCTCCTTAGGCGTTGTACTTCTCATTGAAACTCTTGGGCTAGCCGGCTGTACCGTTGGTACTCCTTCTCCTCTCGTTCAGCTCGGCGGAGGTAGCTCTCTCGCCTGTCGTTGCAGCTCATATCTTTACGGGGCTCCACATTACTGTTGACTGGATTATGGACTTTCGTATCCGAGTCCGTCTCGATCCCCTCCGTGTCGGCGGCACTAGCATACACCTCTAGTGCCGGTTCAGCTTCTTTGTTTTTTTTAGACTTTTCTCTGGGGCCAGAGTAGGTGGGGAGCTTCCCTTTTGTCATGTGCTCACTCATCTGGCCTTTTTCAGGATCGTGTATCCCCGAAGGAATGGTCCACCCTGTTCCTCCTTTTCTCTCGTCACCTGACAGTTATTTGTCCTGATTGTCAGGTTAGGGAGGCCCGCCCTTTTTGTCTGAGTGATTTCTGGTTTGGGGCTTCTCGCCTTTTCCGGTTGACTAAGCCTCATTCTTTTCTGGCCCGCCTTTCTATTTGCGACCCACCCCATCCTTCACAGACAGACAGGTGCCGAAGGGAGGGGATGCAGTTCTGCCATCCGATGCACTAGCAAAAATCCGGGAATGACTCCTGGTTCACCTGGTACACCACGCAAGGGTGGTCCTCTGTGTTCCTTACCTTCTGCTGGTGTTTGTAGATGGTGAAGAAGGAAGAGGAGCTCTTCTGGCATCGACACCAGAAACGCCAGTAATGCTGCCGGATGTGCCGCCTGACCACCCGGCTTTTCTTATTTTGGAAACTGCAGAGGCGGCCTTCTCTCTTCCTCCGGTCTTCAGCGGCCTTAATTTTTTGATATGATGCGGGGGTAAACCAGATATCCCTGGCCACTTCGTCTATGATGTCGTTTACTGAGCATTTCCGTTTAGCCGGAACTTGTTTCAACACGATGGAGCAGTCTTTTATTGGTATTAGCTTGTCCATATTTTTGTCACTTTTTTCTATCCTGGTGTTGGATGGGGGTTCTTGACAGCGTCTATCCTTGATCTCTAATGGAGGCTTACCCAAGGGCAATGCCAATCCACTCCCGACCCGAGAACTTTGGCCCGTGGTATCAGGTTTACCTTTGTTTAGGCTAGCCCTACCCTGGGGCACCCCGCTCTCCTTTGTTATCTCCCTTAGTAATTCCTTTGGCTGTATTATTTTCTCCGATTTTTCAAGAGTCAGGCTTCGTGACTGTTCCTTTTTGTTTTGCTCAGTGGGTGCCCGTATTACGCGTACGTTGGCCGTACTGCCTTCTTCTGGTCTTATCCCTTTGTATGCAATGGTGTTACGTTCCTACCTGGTTTCATGTTTTTGGAAGATGGGCCTGATCTATCTCCTTGGCCTGATCTCTCAAATGTTGTCGATGTCTCAGTCTCTTCTAGTGTATTGTCTAATTTGGCTAGTGATTGTTGTAGTTCTTTGTTTTCTGTAGTATTGTTGTTTAAGTTTTTATTATCTATGTAAACTCGGTCGAGATAGCTTTTTACTGGCAAAAGTAGTTGATAATTTTGGAGTATGGTGCGAACGGACTGTCCAGGAGTAGCGCTAAATTTGAATGATTTCAATGGCGGCCAGTTTCTGGTGGAATATAATCCTTGACCCTGGTCCACTCTGTCGCCGGCATTTTTTTGACCAGATCGTTTCCGGCCAGAAAATTTCCCTTTTTCCGATATTTTCAGGGCCTCTTCGATCTTCGCCCCTTCCCCCAAGACTTCTCGCTCTTCTTTTACAGTCTTTGCGGGTTGGTCTTTAGTGGTTAATACTTCTTCCTATTCTGCCATCGGTTCTTTCAGGGTTCGGTATTGTGTTCTTGCTTCCTTACCGAGGCTAAGATTTCTTTCTTTGAACAGTTTCTCTAGCTCCCCGACCATGGTTCTTACTGTTTCATATTTTTCTCTGGCTGATATATAGCCCCCGGCCTCTTTAGATTGTAGTGGATTGCCTAGGGCTCCACTCTCGGGTTCAACCCGGTGGCATACTGCCTGTCCATGTTGTATGGATGGTCCCGTCTTCCTGCTGGGCCTCCCGTCTCTCCTCATTTCCATGGGCCTCTCTCTCCTGGGTAGCTCTGGTTCTGCCCGAGTCTCTTCCCTATGACTCCGATGACTCTCTCTCTAGAGTCATCGGGGGCGACTGAGCCACCAGCTCGGGTGCTCTTAGGACTTGGGGTTCTTGTGCCGACGTCCCACCCACTTCTTCCCCCATTGAACCTGGCCTGGTAGGCTTAACTGGGGTTATAGGGTCAGACTCAGGTTCTGGGTGTCCCGCTGTGCTTCCGTGGCACCTGGCTGGTTGGTGGCGTCATCGTGCCCTCCCGTAGTACCGTGGTCTACCGAGATAGAACCTTCTCCCTCCAACAGAGCCTCCAGATAACGTCTCCGAAACATATCCGTGTTTGCTGCGGTGGGACGAAGGTCCGTTTCTCCTTGTCGTGTGGGTGGTCGGGGAGGAGCTTCTCTCCTGTTGAATTTTAGGGTGAGCAGCAGCTCCACTAGTTCTTCCCTAAAGCTTCCCTTTTGCCAGTAGCACACCACATGTTGGGTCAACTAGCAGGTTCCCTGGTGGCCGGGGCCCTACCATCAGCCTCCGGGCACGCAAAGTATGGCTTCAGGCGTTCCTCGCTCTGTATGGACACTTGGCCCTGCCTTTCCACCTGGTTGGTATTGTTGGCATGGCACCTGGTGATTGTATAGAGTCCCATGTACCTGGGTTGTAACTTAGGATTCTCTCCCCTTCTCCGCCTTTTGTTCCCCAGTAATACCAGGTCTCCTACCTCAAACAGTGGTGGCTCCTTGTCATCCTCAATCCGGACCTTCATTTGCCGTTCTTGAATGATCTCGTAGGTCTCTTCCAGCCAATTGGCCAATTCTAGGACAAAGGGCTGTACGGCCTGACTGTCTGCTGTAATTGGTTTCGAGAGCTGGTCGGATAGTCGGAGTTCCCTACCCATCATCATGAAATTGGCTGTCTCGCCCGTGGCTGGATGGGGAGTGCCTCGGAAAGTCTTCATTATTTGGGGCAATAGCAGGTCACATTCGGTCGACCCTCGACGTAGGAGTAGGGCTCTCAAAGAGTCTCCTAAACTCTTATTGTTTCTTTCCACAGTACTATTTCCCTGGGGGTGGTACGGGGTTGTTCCCGTCTTGTTGATGTTCTATTATCCACACAACTCGCTCATGAGTTTGGATTCGAACTGGGCCCCTTGATCAGGATGCAACTCCTCGGGTAGGCTAAAGTAGCAGAAAACCCTTTCATCTAGGGCAGTGGCTACCACCGGGGCAGTTGCATCTGGGATCGCTAGGGCATCTTGCCACCTGAAAAAATGGTCGCTAATTACCAGGATCCATTTATTCCCTCTTTCAGTCTCCGGCATTGGTCCCACCAGGTCAACTGCCAACTTCTGCCAAGGTCGTCCGGCATATAACCAGTGCCTACTTTTTGCCACATTGTTCCCACCGGCTTTTGCCACTTGGCAGACCTCACAGGTTTTGATGCGTTGTCGCACATCCGCTTTCAACCTCGGCCAGTACCACTTTAGTAGTAACCTTTTCGCCATCTTTTGTACCCCTGCATGAGCCAATCGATGTGTCTCTCAGGTTACCCGGTTCCGGTCAGCTTTGAGGCATATGGTACACCACCTAGCATGACTGTTTGCAGATAGCCTGAGCTCTAGTATCCTGTTCACTGACAGTCTCATCGCCTCTCGTCTTCTATACAGGATTCAGAGTGCGTGGCTCCCCTGGGTCAATTCCTTCGACGACAGATCCTGGCCGTTCTGTACCGCCCAGTACAACTTGGCCACCTCTCGGTTGCCTTCCATCTGGCTCTGTGCCAGCTGTCGGAAGTTTCTCTCTCCGGGTAGCTTGACGGCTGCTACTGTGTCGGACTCCCCCTTCAGTATTGTTTGTTTGCTAGGACCCCCATCTCTTTCTTCTATCCTTGTGCACTGCTGACAGTCGTCCGAACAGGCTTGTCGGCTTAGTTTGTTAGCGGTTCCATGTTTGACTCCTAGCCGGTGTTCCAACTGATATGTCAATTCCGATAGGATCTCTAGCCATCAGGCCCCCTGAGCCAACGGCTCCCTTCTTTGGCACAGCCATCTCAGGGAGGCATGGTCCGTACGGAGTACAAAATGTTGTCCGTACAGGTACGGCCGGAAATTCTTGACCGCTTTTACCACTGCCAGGAGTTCTTTGCGGGTCACGCAATAATTCTGTTCTGCCAGACTAAGTGTCTTGCTGTAGTAGGCCACTACCGTCTCCCCACCATTCTGGCTCTGAGACAGGACAGCTCCTACCTCCACATTGCTGGCATCGGTGTCCAGAATATATTTGGTCTTAGGATCGGGATACCCTAACACGGGTGCCGTGATCAGGCCACTCCGCAGTGTCTTGAGCGCTAATTGTTTCACTCCGCCGAACTGTCATGGCTTCCCTTTTCCTGTCAAAACAGCGAGGGGTTTGGCGTTAGTGGCATAGTCCTTCAGATATTGTCTATAATATCCCGTGGTTCCCAGGAAGGCCTGTAGTTCCTTTACATTTCAGGGAACTCACCATTCTACCACTGCCTTAACCTTATCCTGGTCCGTGGATACTCCTTCTGGGCTCACCAAATGGCCAAGGTATCTCACCTTTTCCTGGAGGAGCTCGCACTTAGAGGGTTTTAGCTTCAGCCAGGCAGTTGCCAGTCTCTGAAAGACTTCCTCCAAGCAGGCCAGGTGAGTCTCAAAGTCAGGGGCAATGACTATAATGTCATCTAGGTAGAGCAGGAGAGTTTTCCAGTTGAATCTCTGCAGCACCGACTCCATCTGTCTCTAGAAAGTGGCGGGGGTCGATGTCAGGCCAAACGGCAGCACCCTCCACTTCTACAGTCCGCTCCGCGTTGCAAATGCAGACTTCTCCTGTGCCTCCTGATCCAATGGTACTTGCCAGTACCCACTGGTCAGGTCTAGTGTGCTAAAAATTGAATTCCTGCCAGGGCATCTAGGCTCTCGTCAATCCTTGGAATCGGGTAGGCATCCTGTTGGGTTGTGGCATTCAGTTGTCTATAGTCGACGCAGAACCTCCATCCTCCATCCTTTTTTCTTATCATGGCAACCGGAGAACTCCACGCCCCATTGGCAGGCTCGATCAGGCACTTCTCTTATAATTCGTTCACCTGCCTGTCTGCTTCTGCCTCCTTGAGGGGTCCCGACCTGTGAAGAGGTTGTTTAATGGGTCTGGCTCCTTCTATCAGTGGTATGCTATGTTCCACCAGATTAGTTCGCCCTACGTCACCATCGTATCTACTGAATACGTTCTGGTATTTGGCCAATAGGGTGGTTAACTTCGGTCTCTATTGGTCATGTGAACAGCCCTGGATAGCCTGATAGTATAGTTCAACCAGGTGTTCGAGGACTGCTCTCCCGGCTTGCACAGCCGCACACTCCACTCCGGGCGCCTCGGTGTCGGAGTGTTCTCGTTCCGACCAGAGCTTGGTCTGCACATTTTCTTCCCTGATGGCGAGGTATGAGCTTATCACGTGTCCGGCCGCCAGCTCTATGGGGTGATTTTGCAGGTTTAGGCATTGTATGGCCACATCACTTTGGTCCCCGGATTGATTCAGGCTACACGCCACGGGAATGTGTGAGTCGGAGCCCTCTATTATACCCACTGGCACGTAATTTTTGGCTGAGATTCTTCCTGCCACCCTCACTTCCGACAATGGTGGAATGGTGACCTTTTTCTACATATGTACTTTAGACACCATTAGCCTGCTGTACTTGTTCTTGCAGGTGAGCTTTCTGTCCCCTAAAGAGATGATTGATTGGCCGAATTCAGTCTCGCATTTGTGAGAGATAAGGAAGGGCATTCCCAGAATGGCATCCTCACTGATCTGACTCACAATGAAATTGTCTTCAATCGGTACGTCTCGGATCCTTTCCAATAGCCGGATTAGCCCGTAGAACTGCAGCTTGCTCCCGTCCGCCATGAGTCCATACCGGTCATTCTCCTCTAGCTGCGCTTTCACCCTATCTGGCATCCTGTCAAACACCTTTTTGGACAGCAGGTCAGTATTACAGCCGGTGTCTGCGAGGAAAAGCAGGTCTTGTCTTTCTACATTCCTCGGCAGGAAATAGCTCGACTTATGGGGTTTTTCTAAGGCCGCAATCCTTGGTAACCCCTCCACTTCGGTGGCGTCATTATACGCCCCTTTGGAGTCTCTTTTTCGTAGAGGTCCCCGAGGCCTGTCTGGTGGCAGACTCTTTTTGAGCTGGTCCACCAGGCTTCCCTCAGGAATAGTTGGCATTGTGCTCTCTCCGTACCTGCCTGTCGGACCCGACACCGGACTCATGCGTTGGCTTGGGTCTCCCTCCCGGAGAGGGCCGACTTGACTCGGCATTCGTCCCTCCTTTGACACAGATCCCATGGGAGAGTAGGCTCTGTCCAGGCCCTCCTCACCTCTGGATCTGTAACATCCTAGTCTCTGGAGATGCTCAGCTATTGCTGGTTCTTCTTTCGCTCCCGATCCGGAGGGTACAGATCTGTGGAGAGTCTCAGACCCTGCTGAGCTGGCTCTCATTTTCGATCCGCCCTGTCCAGACCTTTAGAAAGAATCAGCGCCTGCTGGGCTTTCTCTCCCCGACTTAGGTCATTCTGTTTCCTGAAGTGCTCAACCGAGGCTAAACTCTCCCTCCATCTCGATCTGTGCTTAGGTCCCCCGAGAGCTCCAGCTGATGCCGAATCTGCTCTCTGTTCTGACCCTTGTGGCCCAGATCCCTTGGAGTTGTTCATTCTAGTCACACTTCCCTCCAGATGCTAGGTATTTTCCGAAGTTCTTAGTAACTCCAAAGTAAACTTTCTGACCTGCCTGGTTACACTCCCAGCACTTGACCACACTATTTTCCTTTGTCATCTGCCGTGGAAGAGGTCGTGGCTGATAGATTGGTTTTTTTCAGGTCAGCCACCTCTTTCGTTAAGTCTCTCATGGTTGTCAGCGGTGCCCCTAGAGGGTCAGGTGTAATCCGGGCCACTACAACCTGCTCTCCGAAGGCCTGCTTCTCCTCGGCCTCCTCAAATTTTTCCGGCTGAACTGCCCTTATTCCGGATCTCATTGGGTGGATCTGCCTAGGAGTCATGTCAGGTCGTATCTGTAGATACTCATTTCCCACTTTCACGGCTACCTCCAGGGTGGGGATGGGTACTGCTAATAGGTGTTTTGTAGGTATATGTTCCCTAACGACCCGCAGAAAGTGTCCACCGCCATCTCCTCCTTCATGCAATCAGATAGTTCCTCAAACGCAATACTCATGAGTTTTTCTATTCGAGTGGCATGCTCAAATAGAGTAGTGTGTTGTTCTTTTCTGAGGCCCTGTAGCTCAGTTCTCGTTTCCTTGGGTGTCATGTCAAACCTTGCTTGGAGGTTGGTAAATGCCGCCTGCAACGTCTGTCCATGTCCACATTTCTTGGCCTGCTTTCTCAGCCTTCCTCGGATGTGTAGTAGGGCGGATCTGGCTCCCCAGTCATTCGCGATGGCTACATAATTGCCCTCTCTGATGAAAGTCTCCACATCACTGCCCCCTTCGTATTCGGGAGCCTTGAATGTCTCTCTGGGAACCGGGGGTCCCTGATTTCTCTGCACCTCATGGTTCACAACCATTCTCTCCAGCGTGTTCGTCAGTCGCTCTAGACCATCTAGTCCTTTCCATTGGGGGACTCCCGATCGTTCTGTGCTGCGAGTGCGCCTGGCCATGCTTGCGGCTTGTTAGTCCTTCTTTTGTGGGTTTATATCAATCCCACTGCTGCCACCAGTGTAAAGGCCTGGCCCCGGTAGCTGAGCCAGCTTTACTGTACTAACAGGCAGGTGTAGCCTGAACTCTGGGCCTCCCCTTTGCCGGGCCTGCCTGACACACTTGGTGGTCAGATCAGTTCGTGGCAGTTACCCAACCTCAGGCTCACTCGGAACCCCAATGCAGCCTGCCTTCTGCATCCCTATCAGTGGCTAGTCTAGGTCCCGGAATAGCTCGCTTTAAGGCTTGATCTCCTATGCTATTGCATTTCCGACCAGGTTTAGTTGTAGCGTAGACCAACCCCTAGCCTTCCTTAGGTATCTCTCAGGCAGTTCTATCCGGAGTCAGACCAGTCCTGGTTAAATTGTCCTCTTTAAGCCACCCAGGCCGGCATAAATGTAATCAGTAAGGTTTCAGTCTATTTATTATCTATAAGCATGAATATGTGTACAATAGCATAAAGCTCTCAACAATCCCACTGAGGTGACTTGTGCCCCTCCTTATATACTGGCACTCTCCGCCTACTCTTGTCAATAAAAGGAGTGTAATGAATCTTATATAATAATACATGGTTTAATTAAGGCATGCATGCGTGACAGGCTTGGCTACAAAATGTTACATAACAAAGACAAGACAAGGTAGGCGTATATAAGGTTATAAGAATAGGACACAGATATTGGTTGATGGTGCCACTCTAACGGTGGCATATATAAGTATAAATGTTCAGTTCTCTACAATATTATAGTAGCTCTGTTGGTTTCCTTGTCCACCACCACTATATCTGGTTGGTTTGCTAGGACATGCTTGTCAGTCTGGATGTAGAAGTCCCAGAGGATCTTAGCGCGGTCATTTTCATTCACCTTACCAGGAGCATCCCACTAGTGTTGTGGTTTATTAAGGCCATATTCATCACATAGACTCCTATACACAACACCTGTGACACGATTATGCCGCTCAGTGTATGAGTTTCCTGCTGGCTGCTTGCATCCACTGATGATGTGTTGGATGATCTCAGGTGCGTTTTTGTACAATCTGCATCTACGATCGTCTCTAGTGTGATAGATTTTTGTTTGGAGTAGCCTTGTTGGGAGCACTTGCTTCTGGGCTGCCATGAGTAGCGACTCTGTATTGGTTACTAGGTTACCTTTGTTTAGCCACATATATGTCTGGTAAAGATCGCCAACCTTAGATATTTGTTGGTGGTAAGCACCATGAAGAGGTTTCGTGTGCCAGTCAATTTTCTCATCATCAGGGCGTAGGTCCGTTGTAAGAGCAGCCGATTGAAATTCAGCTAGCAACTTATCTGAAGTGGCCATGGAAGCTGCATAAGCTTTGATGCTTTGTTTTTCCTCTTTCACTGTCTGCTGTACACTTTCAAGTCCCCTACCGCCATATTTCTTATCGAGATACAATCTAGTAGTGTCAGATTTTGGGTGAAGTGCTCCATGCATGGTCAGCAGTTTACAAATTGTTATATCTGTTTCCTTGATGGCTTCTTCAGTCCACTTTATTATGCCTGCTAGATATCTTATTACTGGCATTGCATAAGCTTTTATTGCCATGATTTGATTCCTGGCATTAAGCTGGCTTCGTAGGATCTGCCGAAGGCGTTTCTTGTATTCGGTGATGGTTTTGTGACGTACCTCGGCTTCGTGGTTGATGTTGCTTTGCATAATCCCCAAGTACTTGTACCGTTTTACAGAGATTTGCCTGTCTGCAGAGCTTTCATTTACTATTGTAAAACCTATATTCAAATGCCGTGGCATTCTATTTTTTAACTTTTCTTTGTGATGGCGTTTAATTAGAGGTGATGTTCAATAAAAGGGGGCGTTCAATTTTTTAACTAGCTGCTCAAGATTTTGGAAAGTTAAATTTCATTCAAGGAGTAACAAATGATAACATAACATCCAACTCAAAATTCTAATTTGTTCAATCTTTATTAGAGAAGGAAATCCACTAGCCGAGGAGCGTACAGCTATTTGCTCTGCTCAACTAAGTGAGTGCGCTCCTTTATATATACAACAACATCACCCATTCCGGCTAATGGCAAACGGTAAGAATACTGGCTAACAAGGTGAATAAACAGGATCGCTAGTTCATTGGGCTGACAAAATTTAAGTGACGATAAGTGATAGCATAACGAGTAAAACAACGATATAATAAAAATGATGTACAATAAAATAAGACAACAATATGAGTAACGACAGCGAGTAAAACAACGATAAAAAGCACAGCACATACAATAAAATAAGAAATGTAATGACATGGGCCGGCGTCCACCACAATCCACTTCTTGAGTATTTCAAATGTTATAATTTGCGATAATTAGCTAACTGATTATTATAATTTTAATATACTGTCACTGAAGCAATTTTTTAAATAAAATGAATAGCTTAATTAGTTCTGATGTCAAATTAGACAAATCAAAAACTTTTGATTTGTCTAATTCCATAGCAACCACCGATATGGGTATAGCTAAATGGCAATTCTGGCTTTATGATTGGTCAGACACAAAAATAAACAAGATCATGTGAAAGAGTGGGGTTGAATGCACTGTAAACCACTGTTTACTAAAATAGTGATGGTGAGTCATATAATAGCGTGAAGCGCACGTAACGCGCTATTGTGAACAATAGAATTACCGCACGATTGTACATTCTGACGGCCGGGGTCACAAATATAAAATTCTCTAAAGCATAATGTTCCCTTGTCAGAGCTAATAATTGCAAAGTCAAAATTAAAGTATTTACTTTTGTTTCCTATAAGCACATAAACCAATTCTTTAATTCACCTAAATATATGGAGTTTTGCACTCAATAGTAGCAAATGGAAGCTTTTGAGGTGACAAATTGATTAGGTTAAAAATCTTTTAGGCTGTAAGGAGTTTAATGTATTAAGTTTTCTACCCAGATATCAACCATTCCATAATTGTTTTTGAGTTTAAAGACCAACAAGAGCTATCCAATTAAAAGTGTATTATACCTTCTAACTTTATCGATTAATCAAACAAATAACTACAAGACAAACTAAAAATCGTTGTGATTTAATTGCACTTGTCATACTTTTATTATGTTTATGCTAAAATATTACAAATGAAATTATAACTAACTACCGTAACGTTCCTGTTGTAAGCGTACTTGAGTAACTGTATCTTCTGTAACTTTTAACTTGGCTAGATAAGTCCTTAAACGTTGTTCAAACCGTCTAGAATGCATTCTATATAATGCTTCTATAGGTCAACTGTAAATGCATTCTGTAAAGGTCAAATAACATCTTATATAGTAGTATATAACATGTTAGTTGCATTTTTGCTAATATGTTGTATTTTGGATAGCAGATTTAGAGTGACTTACAGCTAAATATATTTGTATAAGTACATAACTGCATAAGTACATGTAGTTTAAGTGTTTAGTTAGTTTTATTTAGTTAGAATTTTAGTTCTACCAATTATTCTGTATATCTATAACAACAAACCAAAATGTTTCATTTTGTTAATGTGAAAGAGCGTGTGTGGGTGTTTCAGTGTAAGTCTCCATTAGCCTGCGTGAATAGTATGCGTTTCACATTTGTCTGCCGATTTCTACACGACTTGATATGCATATGCTTTAAGGCTCACATACTCGCCAGGTTGCCAAAATTAATTGGATTCAAAACTCTATGTCAGAGCTGGGAAAAGTGCGGCTCTTTGCAATTCTTTCGCGGCTTTTTCAACTTTGTGAAAATTCAAATTATTTTCATGTTTATAAAAATATCCTTATAATATTCTGCACAAAACTACATGCATTGTGACATATTAGGCTTATTTGAAAGTTCACTATTACTGCGTTATATATATAGCCTACACATGCATCATGAGTCATAATTCATGACATCATGTGCATGTAGCTTTCTGATGTAATAACGCCCGTTGCTGACCTAATGATGACAAAGTTAAACTGCTCCAGAAAGGTTCACCAGGAAGTCATTTCATCAATATTTTATAATGTTGGCTTATATAAGATGGTGTGTCTTAGATGAAAGTGTCATTTGCAATTAAAGAATAGAAAAAAACATTATATTATTATGCTTTATTATTTATCTTGAGGTGTTGACTGATGTTGTAAAAAAAGAATCAAGGAGATTGACCCACCAGAAGCTAAGATATGGCCAGCCAAACACAGGTATACCTAATAACAAATCAGAGGAAAAACTCTTCGAAAATCCCAAGAATTGTGACAGATGAAATCAACTTATTGAACATGTGCCGGAGTTGCACACCCTTACCGCCATTACGTATACTGATTGTTTTAGGCTACGAGATGTGAAATGCTTCTCGCGATAGTAAAGAATTTGCAGACTAGCTCTGGTTTCTCAGAAAAACCAAGCAGACATTGTGTGGTAAAGGCAGATTTTCATTATTGAGCCTCAAATTTTAACTCGATTTTCCTGGATATGCTCCAAAAATTCTCTGTTCAACGAACGGCGCGTGTATAGTCTATATTATACAATATCCGTGATTTGCAGTTTGTTTAGAACAGTGGCTCTTAAGCTTTTTGCCCCATTCCCTCTTTTCCAAACCTAAAGGCATAAATCTCCTCCTCCCAACTCCTTCAAATAATGCACTGCAACTAGATAGTGAGCTTTATTTACATATATAACTTATATACATATATACCTGTATATATGCATTTATTATAGTCACATTTACACGGAATATTAAAAATATATGTATATTGAAACTCAATATACAATCAAACATGGATAACTCGAACTTCACAGAACCTAGCGAAAGTGTTCAAATTATCAGAGCGTTCAAGTTATCAGAGCATTGTCACAAATTCATATATTTACTTATTTATTAGTAGATACATGTACATATACAAACTATAATATAAATCAAAAGCACAAATGGCTTGTTTCAAATTAAAGGCTTCTAATGTAAAGTTTAAAACGTTTATATCAAAAGGTATAGAGATTTTTCGATCACTTGAGATTGGTTTGTTGTTTGAGGTGATGTTGTTTCCAGGACGTTTTTTAGATTGACATTGGCAAAACTTGATCGTTGTTGAAATGCTCAAAAGAAAAGACATCTTTTTCTTTTGAGCGTTTTACCCACGATCAATTTTGCCGATTTTTCTTGAAGTTTATGCAAAGATACCTCATTTTACCTGGGATTCGTTAAGAGCAACACTCCGAGGCAGTTCAATTAAAGGTTTTACGAGGTTTCACGGTACATTGTATATCACTCAGGCTTTTTGAATAGATAATTATTAAATGTACACACGTATTCTGTGTTTAGGTCAAATGATGAATAGTTTTTTTAGCTAAGACAACGTATACATTTAATTACAACAATTTTTTAGACGTTTTAAACATTCAACCTTCCGACGTTGATTCAACACGGAATCAACGTCCGAAAACTATTCATCGTTTTACCTAAACACAGAATACATGTACGTTCAATAAGTATCCATTCAAAAAGCGTGAGTGATAGAGTGATATACAATGTATCGTAAAACCTCGTAAAACCTCTAATTGAACTGCCTCGGAGTGTTGCTCTTAATGAATACCACTTTCCTTGCTTCCGAAGGGCGATCGCTAAGCGGATGTTTGGTATAAATCAATTTTCACCAAACCTTTAGAAAAGTCGTTGACAAAAATATTTTGCCGATGGTGGTAATAACGACGCTTATGAATTACGAAAAGTTGAGGTTTACCTCTATGACTTGGAATAAAGTGATTTTCTAAAGCGATAACAACCGTTTTGGTAGCCGTTGAGCAAAAAACAGTTCGAGTTGACAGTGTTGAGCTCGAGTTATCTATAGCAATTTATCATTACGTGGGAACGGACCAAAGAAACCGTTCAAATTAACCATGTGTTCGAGCTATCCGAAAGCGAGTTACCCATGTTTGACTGTATCTATCATTGTAAGATAGTCAGCAGACTAGTGCAATTTCTGTGTTTGTTTTGAGCTGACCAGAGTGTTGATGTTATGAGTTGTTGTAGATAGGGCACACCGTAGGTCAGCTTCTACTTCCAGGCGGTTTCCAGATTTGCTCTTTATGGTTAGCATTGCAGAAAATGCTGACTCACAAAGATATGTGGAAGCAAATGGTATGAGCATCTTGGAAGTGGCCAGGCTTATGTTGGGATACAATCTTTGGGGCTGAACTCAGAAGTGCTCTATTGATAGCTCCTTGAAATCATCTTTTAATGCATAGTTGTTTGTCAGCTCCAAAAATTCTCCTGAAGCTGTTCCGGAATCTCGTGGACATTGCGCCTGAAAGGGTCTCGGGTCAGGCTCATCAATTGTTCGGTCCTAGGATGTAACTTTGGAAAATATCTCTCAAAATCTGCTAGCAAACTGTTCAAGTAATGCTTTATGTCGGTTAGCAAAGAAGCGGAAAGAGCTTTCTTGTCAACTAATGAATGCAGAACTGGTAAAGAAACTCTTACATTCCCAGTAGCTAGTCTTTCTACCCAGAGTTTGAGCTTGTCCTTGAATGCATTGATATTATCCGTTATATTCAACACATTTCTGTCTCTACCTTGCATCTTTGTGTTCACTTCATTGATTGAACCAAAAATGTCAACCAGGTAAGCAAGACACTGATGGAAGCCTTCCACCTGCATTGAAGCCAGTAGTTTGGGTTTGTTACGAGCTTTCAAGAACTTATTGACCTCTGCTCGTAGATTGAAGAAACGCAGAAGCTTGCTACCCTTTGATATCCATCGAACTTCGGTGGGAAACAATAGTGATGAGTGCACAGCACCCATATCTTTGCATAACTTGTGGAAGAGACGCTTTTGCAAGGCAGAGCCTTTGATAAAGTTTACTACTTAAATCACTGAAAAAAAGTGTTCCTGCAATCCTTTGGGAAGAGTTTTTGCTGCTAGCGCTAGTCTGTGAATGAAGAAATGGGTATTCACTAAAGGATTCTTTTCTTTTACCAACTGTACAAATCCAGCACAACAGCCAAGCATGGCTAGAGCACCATCAGTGCAAACTCTAATTAGTTTGCCCCAGTCCAGATTTTCATTGCTAAAGAAGTCGGAAACCAGGTTCATAACATCAGCAACTGTGGTGGTCTCTGTAGAGGACTGCAGAACAGAAATTCTTCCTTAATTGTCTCTCTGTGTACATAGCGTGCAAACACCATCAGCTGTGAAATGCTAGCAATATCAGTGAACTCATCAAGTAGAATGGCGAACATGGGAGATGACTTGATTTTTTCAATTACTTGCCTCTTTATGTTCACAGACATATCATCGATCCTCAATTTCACTGTGCTGTCTGAGAGGGATAAATCAGCTATCTTTTGAGTGGCTGTGTCTCTGAGAATAATCTTAGTACACTCCAGCAGACAAGTTTTAACTAATGCTTCACCAATGGTGTGTGGCTTCTTATCTCTGGCGATATGGTAAGACAGAGCATAGGATGCCTCGGTAATGGCCTGCGCTTGGATATGAAATCTGCCAGTGGAATCCAGTTTTGCCCACTTGAGTTCTCTCTCCTTAGCTTCAAAGAACGGCTTTGATTTATCCATCTGTTCTGCATGTTTATTTTTTAGGTGTTGCTTAAGTTTATGTGGTTTCATGGAGTTGTTAGCGAGCACTTTCATGCACAAACACATTGTGGTACTTCAATGCCGCTTTTAATCAGACAAGTGAAACCATAGTTAAGGTAAGAATTATCATATGTTCGTCTTTTTGTCTTTGGCATTTCTAACACCTACAATATGGGATATGCAATCAAAATATTTGAATATTTTCAATATCTACATGAGCAAAACATCATATATATGTTAGGCTACAAAGCAAATTGTCAAAATGTTATACGTTTACGCAAACCGAATCGGTAACTGAACAATTAATATTGCAGGTATGTATATGCATGTAGTGTAGCAATCCTTACCTTTTTCCAGTTTTAGATCTTGGCTTTGTTGAAATTACTGAAATTTATTCACTCCTCGCCGCCCTTTAAATAAGAAATATCGGTGCCACGAAAATCCCCTTTGGCAAAGTGCCAAATTCCCCCCTAAAATCCCAAAATTCTCTTCTGGGAGGGAATTCTCCTCTGGTTAAGAACCACTGGTTTAGAATAAGAAATGGGAATGTGAAATTTTGTTCATTCATCATCTTTCTACTGTGTACCTACTGCAGCATTCAGTTGATTTGCATGATTATCGTCACTATTAACAGACTGTAAGCTCACTACAGCCATAATTTTAAAAATAATAACTTGACCGTGCTGCTCTTGCTGTAAGAAAAGAAAACGATAACTTTTGATTTGATTCTTCTATTTATCTATTATCTTATCTATGATTATTTTTATGATTAAATTAAAAAATTATTTTTTATGATTAATATAATAATCATAATGCATATTATACTAAATAATAATATAACTGTGTATAGAATAAATGATGTAACTAATATAATTTGTAGAAAATTTTAAATGATAACCGAGAATGATGATTGCTTTAATTGATTCCATTTATTAGCTATAGATAAAAAAATCTGAACAGTGCTAAAGATGAGTCTGAATAGGGAAGCTAAGTGGGAGAACAACAAAACTGAGCTGAACTAGCAAAATAGCGAAATATTGCGAAATAATAGATGCGTGTAATTATTTCGTGGTAAAACTAATCTACAAGTCGGAGGGACTGTTTTGGAATTCTCAGAGCAATGATTGCTAGGCCCGATTTGATTGCTCTATACTTCCAACAATTAAACCAATTAAAACGCTGTGATTGTTATAGGAGAGCGCATTAGTTGGCTTAATTGACCAATGGCCTACAAGTCGATTTCGTACGTCATATATTGATGCTAATATGAAGATTACCAAAACACTTATGTCTTTTGGTAAACCTGTGTTTGGCTGGCTATATCAGCTTCTGGTTGGTCAATCTCCTTGATTCTTTTTTTAGAACATCAGTCAATACCTCAAGATAAATAATAAAGCATAATAATATTATGCTTTCTCTATTCTTTAAGCCAATTAATGCAGTGGGGGTAGCAATGGCATCTTCAACAAAAGAAACTATTTCCACAGTTACGATGGGAGTCTCACAAAGTTAGCGAAATAGAAGCAAATCTACAAGAGAATTCTAGGATGAGTGGACCCTGGCATATGCGTTCATCATTAGGCATGGCAAATCGCAATGGCTATTGTGCCAGGAAACAATCTCCGCTAACAAGAAGATGAACATCAAACGGCATCATGGAACGAAGCACACAGTGTTTAGTGCAACATTTTTACGGGGATTATTAGCTAGACACCTAAAGCTAGATAAACTTAAAAAAATACTAACTTCTTCAGAAAATATGCTAGTTTTATTCACTGCTGCTGATAAACGGGCTACAGAAGCTTCCCTACAAGTGTCAAAGATTCTAGCAAAAGCAATGCTTCCCTATTTTCATGCTGAGATTGTAAAAGCATGCATGGTTGAGGCTGTGCAAACACTTTTGCCAGATAAGCGTGATGTGATTGGTAAAGTCAAGGCAATACCACTTTTTAGGAAAACTGCCACTGGGATGTAAGAACAACTGTAATCCTAGTAAGCATTGGGGCACTGGGCGCAATAACACCGGCGCATAAAATGTGGTTTGCTCAAATACCAACAGCAATCAACTCAGGTGAGTTGCAGAAAAATGCGCTATTGGGAACAGCTATAATCTTGAGGCGAGTGCTCAAACTCCCAGGTCTCTGGTAAGATACCCAAGTTAGAGCAGAAATTACCACCCATACGGGTTAACTGGGGTGAGGAAACAATTTTTCATATATGAATATTATCAAGTGCAAGTTGAGATCAACTTTGGCCCAAGATCACTTGTGTCAGCTCCTAAGAAAAGCATACTGCGGCAGGGTGCCAGACTACAAGAGATAAAAAGCAGCTGTTAATAATTCCGGGTATCTCACTAAACTTTAAGTTATACAAAACCCTTTAGGCTCACCTCAACATTATTCAATGTTATTGTAAAAGTATTTTAATAAACTAATTTAATCACAATATCACTACCAAACTTGTATTATCAGTATGAAATGTTATACTGATACACAAATAATGGGGCTCCCAAAAATTTTGCCACTTTGAAATATTGCTTTTTGAGAAAAAACTTTGCCCACCCCTGCTTTATGTGTTTCATGAGAACCAGCTTGTTAAGCACCAACCTGATGCATGTGTGTGCCTTAAAAACAAGTCATAGCAATGACAATCATTCATCAAGGTGAAAAATGTTTCAATTCTGGACAACTTTGTGTTGTTCGCTCCTGAGTTGGTAGGTAAAACATATATTCAAAGACTCTCCTAAAGAATTTGGAAAATTTTATTTTTATAAAGAAGCACTTTAGTTTGTAAAATTACTCTCAAATAACTGTACTAAGGTCATAGAGCTTTTGGTATCTAAAATGCTGGTATGTGCAACCTGATAATTTGATGATATGTCAGCTAAACTCCCAGTCTATATATTTACATCAATGCCCTGATCATACTGGTAGGGTTGGACACAAAAACAAAACTACAGAGAAAAACCACATAGCTTTTCACAATAGACTTTCTTGATATTGTTTTAGAACAAATATAGAAAAATTTATAAAGACAGACAACCTGGGCTCAATGTGTTACCTCTATGTGTTACCTATTGGCTTATTTGAAAAAAATAAAATGCCTGTTCTGAGCAACACTTGACTCAAATGGCAATTTTATAGCTTTCGTTAGATAAATGTGCTCTGATGAATCTCATTAGAAATTCAAAAATGCACTTTCACAGAAATTATGGATAAGTCCCTCAAGGAAGGTGCTCATGAAGTTTTTTCATGAATCCTGCGTAACAATTTGTTTACAAGTTCATACATGCGCTGTGAGCTATCTGCTAGAAAGTTAAAGACATTACGGGCATTGTCGGGTTACTGCTAGTAATTAACTAAGACTCGCAACAAGGGGATTCAGTGATAATATAACTCATAATGTAACATTAACATAGCGGTTAAGTTTACTCAGTTGATGCCAGTTACGACAGCCAATAGTTGGCTGGCATTGTACTAGCAGTTAGCATGGAGAATCATAAGAGCGCTTTGATACCAAAGGTATCTTTTTATTTTTCAAGATCGGTTTTTTTGTATAACATTAATTTTGTAATGATGTAAGTTTGTGCTCCTTGCTGTTTTATTCTTGTATAATCTTAAGACTAATAGCTTTAAAACAGGAACAAAAGTATTTGTGGACTGTGATGTTTTAACCATGATCAACTTGTTTGTCTGAGATACGCAAAGATGTTTTATTGGAAAAAGGTACGTACATATATCAACAGCATCGGGTATCAACATATAGATGCATATAGATGTATGCTGTTGGTACTTGTATTAAACGTGGCTAATTAATATATCTAACGCATGTTAGGGTTTAATGGTTTTTACTGTTTTTCAATTACTTAACTTTTTGAATTATTTTTAAAAATATTTCAATTTTAACTGAAATTAAAATTTAAACCATTTGCAAAGCACAATTTTTCCAATAGTTTGCTAAAAGGTATTTAAAAAGAGGGAATTACAACATCACAAATGTGAAAAATTAATGGTAATTTGTGTAGTTTACATATTTCAAATATTTGGTTAAAGATTTGATTAAAGATAAAAAATAACTCAAAAGGTCTGATGTTACATAATATTATTATTGTTGCCTTGCCTTGTTACTCCCTTTGATTTGGTAACTGAAAAAATGTTATTTTTGTGCTTTAATTTAAATGCAGAGTTCATGAGAAAAGGCTGTTGGATTATTACGTCAAGAAAAGCTAAACATGAGTGAATCAGATGAAGAAGATGATGGAAGACGAGACTGCCATCCACTTACTTCGGAGAGCAACATTGAGTGGATAAATATTGTTGAGTCAGTAAGTTATATAAATTTATTCTATCATATACATGCGGCTAGACAGCTGCTTGTAGACAACATTTTTAAGCAAAAATAAAAATAACATTTTAACGTTAAAGCTAACTTTGAAATTAACTCTAGCTTTTCTGGAAGAAACAAGCTAATTAAATGGGGTCGAGGCAAAGCCTGGGCCTTGACCAGTTCAGCACCACTTTTGCCCTGAATGGCAATAGGTTTCAAATCAAAAGTTTCTGAGCTTGCCGCTTGTAACAAATATCTTTGGTTCAGCTATCTGCTGTGGAGGTGGTTAGAGCCAGTCCTGCTGTTTTATATAGTTTTGGGTTATATATAAAACATAGGTTTCTGAGGGCTGATATAGGTATACATTTTTTAATTAGGACTATATATAGTACTTTATTGGCAATAATTTCATTTCACAAATAGAAATGTTTTTCAAATTAGGCCATACAGCAATAGTAAAACAAAAAAAAGGGAAAAAAGCAACAGTTAGCCATTAAAATTGAATAAATAGTCTGACAAATAGTGTTTAAAATGCCTTTCTCTGCTAAGAGAACGGATATTTGGTAGAAGATTGTTAAAGCAGCTGGCAATGACATTTTCAAAATGATTGTTAGTGATTGTATGCAATTTGTTCATATCACGTAAGTTGAAATGAGTTAAGAACCTGTAATTGTCATCTAAAAAACGAGGACACAAACCATGAAAAATCTTGAAACATTGAATTGAAGTAAAATAAATATTTAGCATAGGCAGAGTAAGAAGACTACATATTAATCTGAAAATACATGTATCTAAAATTTTTAAACCTATGTTTAAAAAGTCACGTAGGTATAACCGAAGTGCAATCGTAAATCTTAAGTGTTATTTATTAATGGTTTATTAGAATAAGCCATGTGTATTACAACGACGTCACTACGAGATTCAATTTCTTGTCATTTTGTGCGTTTTCTTTGTTCTTTGTTTTCCAGAAACAATCAACTATCATAAGTAATGCTGGCAAGATAAACTTTAACTTTTTGACTTGAGAACTCCATCTTTGTTTTTAAGAGGCATAATTGTCATACGTATGTAATGCTGTCAAGATAAACTTTGAACTTTTGGCTTGAAAACTAATCAATTAGCATTTTAGCAGGCAAGCTCCATTGTAAAATTGTGAGTTAATATTTTAATCGCAATCATCAAGATGAGTGACATTGCTTGTGATTTTCTATACGGCTAATTGTAATAGCTAAAATAATATTAGTTGGGTATTTCCTGTTAGATTTACTCGAATTAACTTTTTGATTAGCAAATGTTTATGAAAAACCATTGAGTCAGTTATAAATTTATCAATCATGAAGTCAATATGTTGTCATACAAAGTTATTACAATAATTTTTATATTTTAGTAGAACCAAGGCTAGTTTTATAACAAACATAGCCTGAGTAGACATTATTTATTCACTCTGAACAATGGCCAGTAGTTGTAGTTGAATATACGAGACTTACTTTAGCATAAGAGAGATAGATTTACAGGACCTATCTTAGTATAAAATGAACTGCATGCACATGACTTATTTTAGCATAAGTATACATACCCTACCTATATTGGTATAAATAAAACTAACTATAAACCTCGTATCTTAGCTGACGTGAACCGAACACAAACTATGTTTCTGATCATTTTCAGAGCATGTCTGTCAATACAAAGTTTCCATTGCTGCAAAAACAAATCTGCAAAGTCTGTGGTTTCAAAAGTAACTATGTTAACATAGTATGTGAGCTTTGTAACACATTTCTTGACTCTCCTACTTGTGGCGAGTATTTTGAAGCAGAGGCTACAGAGAATTGGACTTGTTCAAAATGCGACTTTGTTAACACAGGTAAGTGTGCACTATCTGTAGGAGTTAATTTTCTAGAAAATGTCTTAAGTAGTTATCATAAGACTAGTATTTGTCGGTGTAATAAGGTTATATTGAGTGTCAACTGCATGGTAGGATGTGTGTAAGCAAATGATAAAACATAGCTAGCATAGGTAATATTATAATCTAAAGATGAGCTGACTCAGCTAGCTGTGAAGCTGGTAAAGTCACTAAAATTCAGTGTGAGCACACACTGTGACAATAATCCATCATTATATTAAGAAATATTAGTCTGTATTAGGAAATAATGTAGATAATCCACAAGTATTCTTTACTCCTCTTTATTTGAGAAAACTAAACACTTTGAATTGAGGGTTAAAGTGTATTCAACCAATATGAATATAGCTTTGTGACATAAAGTGCAGTACGTCAGATAACATTATATGATGAGTGCTACTGCAGTTGTGGGATGTGTGCTGCCCTAGCTCGCTTTTTCTCCTAGAGGGTTTCCCACTCTGGATTCAAGCTCGGCGGTTATTTTTTTTTCTGAACAGCCTTTTGCCAGTTTTTGGTTCTGCCAGTGTCAACTTTTAGTCTACTGAGGGAGCATCGAGTTGTAGGTGGGCCAACATCTTTTAGACCAGACCAGATAAACAACCAGCCCATATCTGCAACATTCTCCTCGCCATTAAAGATCATGGGAAGGTTCTATTACAATATATTGTGGCAGTACTTACTGAGCCAACATGAGTGTTGATGGGCCCCGTACTCCAAACATCAAACCTTTTGAGGTACTAGATTTCTATCTGGTTTTGCATAGGTACGGGTCAGTAGCAACATCGGCGGTAGCCTTGGCCGTGTCTGCCCAATATTCACTATACTTCCTGAGCTGCCGAGCCCTCACCAGCTTGCGCTCTTTCAGCACCTGTTCAGTAAACCTGCAATCCAGAATACAACAAAGACCGTTGCTTGAGTGCCAGGACTGGCTCTACATTTTTGGCTTGGGCCTCCTGGTGGGGTGACTCAAATCGTGGTTGCCTGTGCTTCCTCCTATTGATTTGCTGCTTTTTTTAGCTTTTTAGTGGTTGGCTAGCAATACTCGATGAGGAGTAGATGAAGACAGTTTGCTGCAGTTTGTTGCAAAAAGCTCGGCTTTTAAACACATTTCTCCTTGAAGGTGATGATAAAACATGTTCTCATGACTGCAGCCTTTGCCAAATGATATCAAAACCAGTGGTCCCTAGTTATGTTCTGCCATGTGCAGAGACACGCAAAAACAACAGACTGTTCCAGGGCATGAGACATCTCTCATTGTTGTTAATTTAGCCGATATGTCACAGTTCTTCAATATTTCTTCAAGTGCTGCCATTACCTGGTCCTGGGTTTTTTGATGCACATTTTGATCAGTGGTGACTTATCTTCTTATTTTGTTGAGCCTGAACTTTCTGAACTTTTTTGTTCTCCAGTTCAGTTGTTCATTAAAAGAAAAAGTAGCAGCTCCTTGTCTACCTAATGAGTAATCCAATGTAGGTGCACACCGTAGCTGTACTAGTTATTAGTAACAAAATTGCTTAGTTTTTCAGACAGCTCATGAACATGCCTTCATTTGGCCCAGGTCGTTTTAATCTAGTGGCCAATAGAGTCCTCAGACGAAACTCTATCAACCTCGATGGTAGTAGTTAATTGTGGTGACCCAACACAAAGTAATCATCTCTGTCATTAATGCAACTGCTATGCCTCTCTCAAAACCAACTTAGCTCAACAGCATGTGCCCCGTGTGTTTTTGATACATTTTAGGTGCTTTCTATTGATCAACATTACAGGCTGCTGAAATTGCATGGTGCACTGATGAGCCATCAGGAATGGCATTCCTAAAATTCCGTTTTTGCTGATGTGATTTGCTACAAAAATTTATTATGTCTTTACATCTTGCAGCCAGACAGGCAGTTTGATTGGGCCATCGAATAACAGCTCAGCATCAAAGCAAACGTTGGTCAAACGTTTTGCCTAGCTGTTTGTATCTTGAGAAGGGATCCGTTTTGATCTCCATTGTTGGCTGTTTTATTTTTCTCTTCTGCCTTTTCTGCCCTTAATTGCTAAGGCTAAAACAGACTGAGCCATGTCAGATAAATTAGACCTTTTTGTCAGGCAGGGTTATATTCATAGGACAGGATTTGAACTTCTTCAGAGCCTCATACTAAGTGCATGAGGCCATAGGAAATTTCTTCTTTTTTGTTCCATCTTTTGACTTTACTGATCTCCTTGCATGAGTCCATTTTAGCTCAAATTTTTTGGTGAACCAACCAATTTGTTTTTTTTGTGTGTAAACTTGTGAGTTGGGTGCCTTCATGTGACCAGTAGTCAATCTTACTGCTGCAGTCTTTGATCATTTCTCCAGCCCAATCATCTCTTGCTCGAGCAGTCCCAACAGATGTGGCAGTTTAACTTTTGTTTGCTAATTTTGTGGTGTCTCAATTGAAGACCATATAAAAAGATAGCGGACGAGGCCTCTTTGTTTGAAACCTACGTGTAGCATGATATGTGTAGAGTTTTATTTGTTGCATAACTTCCTCATACACTCATTAGGATTGCCTATATGGTTCATTCTGCTAGAAAGCTATCGATGTATACTGGTATAAACAATAAACTATTATTCCTTTTTGTTAAACTACTTTTAAACTATTATTCCTTTTTGTGTGCATAACCATTATATGTGTAGAACTAGCAGAATACCCGACATTGCTCTGGTATTAAAAATCAGCTTATAAACAGTAAAAGGTTGGAACATGTAGTTGGCTGCTACTTGTCATTAGCTTTACAATTTGCCAATGGCTAGTTTGAGTAAACTTACTAGTAAAGGCTGTGAGAGCAAGCATAAATTTACATTGTGCCATAACGAAGATTGGTAGCGTAATTTCACCCACATAGCGACATGTATTGTCAATGCATCCAGCAATCTCGTCTAGCCTAATTGGTACAATATTTACCTGGTGAATGAGAGGTTCTGAGGTCAATTCTTCTGCGACACAGATTTTCCATTCCAATATTTTAATAGCCCCAGCTGAACAAACCAAAGTACATGCACACACGCACAAGTTTAGAAATTTATATATATAAAAATATTGGCTCAGATCTTTATATAATGATGTATTTAATGGTGAAGGCCTGTTTGCTGCTAACTACAGATCATTGTAACTCTTCTATCTCTTCTATATCTATAACAAGCCATCCTCTTTACTTTGTTGAACTTGCCAAGTCCTTCCCTATAGGATGTAAGTACACGTATCTGTGCATGTACAGTTATATTCATTTTTGTGCACAATACAACAAAAACTACAATCTTCTCTAGACATCTCTACAATAATCAACTAGCTAGACTTTAATTGGATTGCATCAGCCTTTACATCACATCAGCAAGCATCATTTTCAATAAGCAACTAGGCCTTATGCAATTTGAGGTGCTTATGCAGTCTTTCAGATTACTTAAGCACCTCAAACTGCACCAGCCTCGCAGTGTACCAACCAACATCATTGCCAACAGGTGACTAAGTAATCAATCTCCTGAAATTGCACCAGCAATACAGAGCATCAGCAAGCATCATTGTAAATAAGTGACCAGGCTGGAAATTTTCTAAAATGCACCAGCAAAACAGTGTACTAGAAAGGCAGTGTTACCTTCCTGGCCATTTTCACTTGTCAGAGTTCACAGGAGGTGGTATTTTCCTTTTGGAAACAGAAAAAAAATTGCAGTTGCAATCTCTGCAAACAGAGAGTCTGGGATTGGAAAACCTCCCATAATCAGCTAATCAAAATCTACTGCACTTTTATAACAACTCCCCATTTGCCTACATATACAACAAGTTGATTAGAGATCTCAAAGCAACCGAAAGCTTTGGCTTGATAAATTTAGGATATCAGGTTATCATTTTATTTGAAAGACCAACTGGCTAGTTTTATTTTTACTATGAACTTTTGGCATAATAACACAGTTTTTATTTTTTATTTACAATTCACGATAGACAAAAATATAAAACGTAAACAAAGACCAAAATGGAATTCTGCTCATCCAACTCTCCAATATCAAGCCTAAAAATTTTTAATAAATATATTTTCATGTTAATGAATTATATGTGTCTGCATTTTGATCAAAACACATATTTGCTATAAAAAATTTTTTGGAGCCACTTACGAATCTGAAAAAAAAACATAAATATGTTTTTTGTTTGTCAAATGTATTGATTTTTGGATAGAATTTCCGGCAGATTCTAAGCTAGTTTAAATTAAAGCTCTATGACAAAAATTTTCAGCCATTATTAATTCTGTCAGAACAAGCAAAATTAATTGTAGTGAAAAAAATAATCTATAACGATCGAGGCCTATACATTTTTAACCAACAGGATTATTTGCTAAAATAACTGACTTCGCATTAAAAGTCACCATGAGATTAACTGAATTTAAAACAAAATCAGTAACTTAGTACATTGCACTTTATGAAAATGAAAATAACTTGTTTTGAGCCAAACAAATTTCCACAATTAAATTTGAGGCTAGAATATTGTATCAGAACAAAAATATTGAAAGTAACTATGGGAACAGCTGGTTTTAGAAATGAACACTTATCATGAACTTTTGAATGCTCTACTCTGTAATCATAACCTTAGCAAATACAATTACAACAACTAAAAGTCTGAGTTATTCATTCATTTGGATTTAGTAAAGCTGACAGCACAAATCTTCTACAGTATTTTAGTGTGTATTCAATGTATTCAAAATTGCAAAATTTAACTTTCTTTTGTTATATTTATATATTTATTCATACAATTTTAAAATACACATTTAGAAAATCTAAGATCAAGCAGTTAATCCTAAAGCCTCTATTTAAATGCCACCGTTATTTGAACGCCACTTCTAATAGAATGCTACTCTAGGAGAAGGGTTAAACAATACAGCACTATCTTTCAATTGATCGATACCTCCATTTGACCTCCACTTTGACGTTGTTCGATTTTTACGAACCCGTAATAGGAGATGATTAGTGAAATTGTCTACGAAACAGTACTAACAATGACTCGGTTACATCAATAACAATTAACTTTTTGTTGCTGTAGTAGTTGAAATTATTTTAATGATGGTGTACCAAAGAAGATCAATCGTCACTATCATCAGGACTACGGTATCATTCAAAGTGACTAAAATCTAAATCATCTTTATTGTTTGGTTCATGATGAAGTTTCAATTGTATCTGAAGAAGTTGAAGTGTTTTGATGAAGAATGAGAATACAGTTCAAGAACACAGTATAATGTAGTAGCAGCAATTATTATGATATATTCCAACTTTAAACAGAACAAACATCTTTAAAATTTAAAACCGTTATCTGTGACCGTAAACTGTAAACAAATTATCAAAACAGTTCCATTTTAATTTTGGTGTGATACTTCGGTACGTATTATGAAAATTAGTTTATAAGCAATGCGAAAGCCGGCGGCATCAGCATTGATTTGTCAAAAAGAGTGTGTTAAATATAGCTGGCATCGAAAGGAATAAATTTATTGTTCCAGAAATCTGATGTGATAGTCTAAAAATACACCACCACAGTTTATTTAAACATCACATTTAATTAAAAGCCACTACAAAGAAAAGGTTAACAAATAAATTGCCATGGCATTAAAATAGAGGTTTTACGGTAACTATCAATGAAAATGGGTTGATTAACCACAAATAGCAAAATATTATTGAGAAAAGTATACAAAAGTTCATGAGTGAGTAGAAAATCCTTGGTGCAGACAAAAAATACATTTTTTGTAAGTTGAACTAATTCTAAGTAACTTTGTAAATTATATGCAGGTAGAAGCTGATTGGCTAAAGATTGTCATTGATACCACTGTTTTTGTATAACCAAAGTTAATTTTTAGGGCTGGCAAAAAGCTGTGACGCTTGTGAGAAAATCGAAACATATGCAGAAGAAATCAAGTAAGAGTTGCCATTACTTGTCTGACTCTGTCATATGAAGTCTTCGTTTGGTTATTTCAATTATTTGATGCTGTTTTATTTTACTCTGAAATTTTATTAAAACCGTAAGAATCATTTGATTTGATATTTGTGGAAAATTTTCAGTTTTTTATTTGCTATGAAAAACTGTCTTTCCATAATGTTTAAAACCAAATGCATTGCCAACGCTGTAATTGTTTTACTTTACACCCTCAAGCTAAAAGCAGACTTCACAAACTATTCCAATACTTTTAAACCCTAGACCTTATTGATCAGTTTGATTTTACTAAACACTGATATGATAGAAACGGAAAACTAACTTGATGTTTGATTAATCATGAAATAGTCAATAATCAAGAAATATCGTTCTAAAGAATATAAGCTGAATAAGATAATCAAATACCCAAGCGTTTTTAGCAGGTTCAACTGCAACATGTAATTTAACATATTTTAGTTTTAAACCTAAGGGTTTTAGAGTATTTACCAAAGTTCTCTTTTGCATCAGCCAACTTCATTTCTACTCGTTTGGTCAATTAAGTTTTGTATTTGTTTTTCCACGAGAGACAACTTTGACTTATTGTTGCGGTAGAGGCTGGTTGTTATGTAGATGCATCATTAGTTTCAAGTTAATATATTCAATTTAATCACTTTCTTATGAGGAAAAAGTTGGAAAAGCCTACCTACAAAAATACACCATAAGTTGACACAAAGGCAGGGGCTTCTTGCAGTAACGGTCATTTAAGTAGTTAGTAGCTATGAAAAATGCTGAGTTGGTACTACATGGGTAACAAAAAATATAAACTAATATACTACTCATGGCGGCATAAATTAGATGAAGTAGACGCACCATATATTTTTAGATTGTAACAAGCTGTAGACTTCAAGTTTGAATGTGAAAAGGAATTTATAGTTTGGGGGTTTCAAGTGGATAGCAAGTGTGTCGGTGTTCTGGATGTAAGGTGTTGTTAAAGTATCACCTCAGGAAGTGCCGGTTTATTATGTTAAAATATGTTCAAAGGTCAAATTAATACTAAAAACCTCATGGTAGTTTCATTGTATTAAAACTATTTTAAAGCTTGTAGTGAACTTAAAAGGCTGTACAGCTGTTAAAAGCTAGTCATCATTTGGAATAAAGCATAGTATGGTGCAGACATGAAATTATTCTGCTTGGAGAAGAGCTGTCTATTTTGAGCTGGTTATTAATGGGTACAGAATATGGTTTGTATGAAACAAGTGATATGCTTTTTGTGTCTAGAAAGATTGTCCTTAAAGAGCCGGTAATTACTTGGTATAGGATTTACATGTAGGATAAAATAGACTACACTTTGCTTTCAGAAGTACTTCATTTTTTATTGTATTTGCAAACTCAATAAAATGGTCTTTCATAGCATTCTTAGAAAGCAAAATTTTGATGATTATCATTTGAAGTAGCTTTCCTTACAAAGGTCATTATTTGAAGGTAGGCTGTAATAAATTATTAATACATTATTAAAACAATTCTAGTACTTTAAATAATAACAGTTTTTTAACTTCGATGCAGTAGGAGCTGATTTATGCAATCACAATTAATATTATATTCTAATAAATGTATTTTTGACGTAATTTATTTTTAAAAACAAAATCAAAGATAATAGTTTACCTGATCTTTAAATAACAATTAATGAAGTAAATAATTTCCGTAAAAACTAGTAACAAATTGAAAGAATGACCTACATATAAATACTTTGGAATGTAGTAAAGTTTATGAACTTTAGTTTTGTTATTTTTGACTGCATGGAAATTCACTTGCTTTTACTTGTTTTGAAATTTTATTCGAGAATAGTAGAAGCATGCGAGTGTTGTAATTATTTTATGCAATAGATATAAAGACACACTGCCATTGAAACTGCATCAATAAAATTGCATAGACAGCTAAACTTTAGGAAAAATACTTTTGTTTTGTTATATGGGTCTTTTAAATACATCAAACAGTTAGATCAATGATCAGTTGTTATCAAAATTTATAAACCCGCTGTTTTGCAAAGCGCTACATTGTTGAACTGTAGAAACAGTGCAGGCTGTAAATCCCAATGTTTTACTGCTGTTTTCGGTTCTAGTAGTGTAATATATTGTCATGTTAAATAGCCCCATGAGGTAAACTCTGAATAACTGCTTGAGATGAAACTTCTTTTTTTCATACCTCAGACATCTATACATTCGAACTAGTGGAGATACAGAGATGTGCAACAAAGAGCAAAATAAAGAAACAATAAAAGCAGAAATACAAAAAATAAACCAACAGTGTGAAAAGGTAAATATGTAATTTTTAAAGAAAATTCAAGTTGCTAGTCGTTAGCCTCATATAGGCAAAATTCAAAATGAAGAGCTATACATGTTCGTAACAGCACTAAAACACATGTAAACTATAGTATATATACTTGATAGTCTCCTTTTTTCTCCAGGTGTACATTTGAAGCCTTCAGTACATTATTCTGTATATTAAATATAAATACAATTGAAAGCTGATGCGTTATTAAGTAAAGTGGTACCTCAAAAATAATTTATTATGTTCGATTTCTATTTGCTTCTGGTTCGACAAATGAGTTGTTTAAATAACACATTAATTTTACTCATTAACAAAAAGAGGTACCGGATAATGCAGTTATGGACATATATGAGAGTAGTGAATCGAGACAAAATTTTAAACATAAATTAAACTACCAATAGAAATTTATAGGAATCGAGTTAGCACAATTGAATTAATATTTTTTCCAAACTTCGTTACTGTTTTTTTATTTCAAGCTAATCATCGTTCTCTTAAACTTCTTTTTTTGCTTCTCACCACTGCTGTAATTTTGAGACCCATGAATATTGAAAATAAGTCACATGAATGGGAAATAAGTAAAAAATATACAAAGTGTATTACTATTCTTATTCACATAGTGACTCAAACTGATGCTGCACAATTGACACACGCTTGACTGTTAAAATTCCAAATGTATGTACAAAATCCAATGCAAAATTTTCTTAAAATTTCTATTCTAGTTTTGAATTGTTCAAATATAGAACATTTCTAGAGTCACAATATCACTGTTTATTCTAGATCTACTTTATTATTTAAAAAATTAAAAGTTGCTAAGTTTTGAACAGCGGATTCATCAAATAAGCCACACCGGTAAATAACAACTTTGTTAATGGGTCTTGATTTTTATTTTTCAGCCATTCTCGAACCAACTAAATAAATTAACAACATATTATAGAATTATGAAACCATGCAAAAGTTTAATAGAAACCATGCTATAATGATAACTACAAATATGTTTATCTTACTGGCTATTTAAAATAATCTCTGTGTTATAATTTTTAGGCACTATAGCCTTGGGAATTAGTGCAGTCATAAATATGTCTCTTTTTTCTTGAAACCACCAGCTATATTGTGTTTGCTACTTGCACTAAAAGCTATCGCCTTAACCATACGAAAAGAAAATAAAAATTACTGATAGTTGATATGACTTAAGAGTTATACACATATTTCAAAGGTGGTGATAAAACCATTCATGCGGCCATATGTGTTTAAAATTGTTCCAAACTGCATTAATACAATGGTACATGATGAAAATCTATATGTATTGTCATTTGAACTAATAAATAATGTAGAAATAGTGACATGTAGGATATCTTAATTAAAATGCTTAATTTTATTTTTTTAATATCAAAATTTTGAGAGATTTGAAATATTTGAGTTATTGTTGAATTACGTTCAATAGACCAACTCAACTTTAAATGTTTTAAGACTCTTATATTACTGTGTGTATATAAGAGTATAAGATGATTTTATCACTGTATGTGGCTAACACTCTTAGATGTTTCTATATATATATATATATATATATATATATATATATATATATATATATATATATATATATATATATATATATATATATACATATATATATAGATATAGATATATATAAACCTCAAAGTTCATGCGGTTTTTGTTTTTTGTTTTCTGTGATTTTGCACTATGGTGAGTCCAGCTATAGCTATTGAAATTTAGGAGTTGAAACCCTACATCGGTCTTTAACACTCAAACACTTTTATAGTTGTTTTATTTTGTTTCATAACTTATTTTTTCTGTACCAAACTTTGTTCGCATGATATGAAGTTTGAAAATTACAGTTGTTTGTGAAAATTTAAAAACCTTAATAGTTATTTATTTTTTCCCTCAACTTACTTCAAGTGCACAAATACTTGTTCAAAATATGAAGTTTGAAAGCTAGAATGGTAACTGTTATTATCCATTAAATAGAAGTAAATTTTTTTGCAAGGGTTTTTATTACACGGGTAACACCAAGCATTCATCTAATCACTGTATATATCTGACGGCATAATATGTCTCTATGTCTGTATGTCGCTGAAAGTATAAGATTTCTCAATTACTGTATGTAGCAAAGGTCATGTAAATAGCCCTGTATGTACATGTATCAGGGAGCAAAAGAATATCTGTCGATAATTGTCGCTGCTATTCTAACTCACTGTCATTGCACATACACTTACAAAATAATAAAGGTGTTGTAGCGGCTGAAAGGAACAAGGTTCAAACCAGCCAAATGCAAACCTTTCTAGTGGCAAGGGCCTGGCCATTATGACTAAAATGGGCCTGGCCAGTTGCTTACCCAGCCATTTGGTAAGCAAAGAAAAAGTAGCTACTGATTCTAAGAAAACAAGGACGGTCAAAGCATGCTTAACCCCCTGATGGCTGAAAGAGCTGCCAGGCTTCCTGGGCATCGTTAGTTACTACTGTCAGTATACCCCAAGCTTCAGTCTTTGAACAACCTGACGTAAAAACTAAATAAGTGGACATTAGCAGAAAAGTTCAGCAGGCCACCCGTGATGATCTGAAAGAACCCATCTCTTCTGAACACCTCTTTGGATACTTTGATCTGAGTCAGTGTCACATCTGAAGTAAAGACGCAAGTGAATTCAAGATAGGGACAGCGTTGTTGATAGCACAACACAAAGCATGAAGTCGCTTATTAAAAGGAACTGCTGTGTCACATAGAGGGCGTTGCTTGCCATAGTCAAAGCCGCGATGCACTTTTGACCATTCCTATGTGACCGACAGTTCCTACTCCGAACTGACCATGGCTCAATATGTTGGCTGTGCAGGAGGATGGAGCTATCCAATCAGATGACATTATGGTTAGAAATTTTGCCGCAGTTTCTTTGCTAGGCCAAGAAACTTTGGAGGGAGGTATACAGGTAGTTTCCTGACTCCACCAGAAAACCTACCTACATACCTCCCTCCTTAAAGGCAGCTGGTTGACCTAAATAGCTAGCCAGCTCGCTTGGTTTAGAAAAAACCCTGACGCCGCTGTTGGGTTTTCCTGGAGTCTACGCAACAAAGGGCAGTTCTCTATAATGGCTCTCAACTAAGGGTGATCCTTTCGGCACCTTATGTTAACCAGAATTGTCCTATGTTGACCCTAATCTGCTTTGGCTCCGGCACATGTTAAGGTACAGTAAAGACTTTGGCCTTCCGGCGGTTCTTGGCTCCGCCAGCAAGTACCGTAAGACCAAGGGATGCCACAGTAACAATGATGGACTAAGCCATTAGACCTGTAAAGGCTGCCAGCAGTGCAAGTTCCTTGAAATTAGGGATTGCAGACCTACCCAGAGGAGACTCACCATAAAGGACCATCCCTTGTTGCGTAGACTTCAGAAAATCCCAGCAGCATTGTCAAGGGTAGTCTGAACCGTTTGATATTGCTAGCCCATTAGTTCAACCAGTTGCCTTCAAGTAGGTAGCTATGTAGTTTAACCCAAAGTTGACCAAGGTCATCCTTGAACCTTCCAACATGGCTCACATGACGACCTTTAGGTAACATCAGCAAAAATCTGGGGCAAATAACAGACTGCCGGGCAAGAGCCTATGGCCACCGTTAACTAAGCTTTTCTGTAAAAATGACGGGACTAGGGAGCCTTTGAAGCTAAAGAAACTGGAGCTTTGGCTATTGTACAAAAACCATTTCTCAGAATACTGCTGAATTGAATGCTAGAAGCTTAGATTTCACCCCACTTCTAGTTCAGCTGATATGCAGTCAGCTTGCCATCTATCAGAAGAACTACCATGTGACAAATGCGCACCTTGGCTTACACTGAGATAGGCAAGATGACCAGTCATTTTCATTTGACGTGGTACTAGCCAGGTCTTACAAAATCTTGAGGAGACTATGTGAAAACCACAATGAGAGCCAAATGCAAAACACGGTGAAACGAAAGCAGCTGGAAGAAGGCTGAAGATGTACACTGGCCAGCTCTGACATGATGGGAGACATATTGGGCCATCTGCCAGTGACACGGAAAAATAACAAGTAGATTTTGTTACCAGTTACCGAAATCGCACCTCACTCCAAAACTACCAGGTCATTAAGGTAGTGAAGCGCAACAATTGGCAGCTGGGGTGATTTGCTCAGGGCGCTGCTGCCATAACGAGGCTATGAAGAAGGGGGGTGTTGCTCCTTTAGCTGATGAGAAAATAAGGAGTGCACCACACTAAGCCACAAAAGGACGACAAACCTGCTCAAACTCGATTGACAGCTGTTCCTGCTAGACTAGCTACAGTATATTTTTACCCCTTATTCCCAAAGTCCCAGCTAACACATGAATTTATTGTTTTGCTTCTCAAAAGATGGAAAAAAGTGCATAATTCTCTCTGCCAGGCACAGATAGCAATTTAGCAGGAGAAGCAAAATTAGCTACCTGTTTTTGCCCTTGGAAACTAGGTCTTGATGGTAAATAAGCGGCAGAACAGAGATGGCAACCCAAGCTGCAAACCAGATCTGTGGAACCATACCAGGTCATGCATTTACAGGTCTGGCCAACCACACCTATCTGGTAGAGTGGCAGATATAATTCTCTACCTAAACACGAAGGCTAGTTGAAGCCTTGCCATGCCTGTCTGGAGAAGTCATAATGAGCCTTAGTTACTGCAAACTTTCAAAGAAGATCTTACAAGTTAAATCTCAGCTAAGTCAAACAGGGCGACGAGAGCCAGAGGAGTAGATGGAATTGACTATTTCATAGCTAGATACTTTGAAATTATAAGAGCTGGCACCCAGAATGCAAACTCGAAAAAAAATCAGAAAAAAACCGAAATGAAAAAGCAGATTAAATTCCAAAACAACCAAACCACCTAGGAGCCTAGAAAAACTGGCTTCAGACTTCAATCAGCATAACTTTTGACCGGCTCGAACAACCAGGAAACAGATCGATACAGTGAGCGGACGCGTTGTAGCATAGCATCAGCCAAGCCTTAGCAAATTTATCGGAGTAATATCGCAACAAAGGGAATGCATCAAACTCAAATTTCATTTGTGAAACAATCAATTCTACTTTGAAGTAGAGAAAAGCAAGTTCAGCATCAAGGTCTTCTCAATATCACTCACTCAAGCTTGTTACAGTTTTTATATTCTGTTCCTATGGGGTCTAAGCATTGTAAGTTGAATATTTCTTTAGAAAAAATGCTGAGCTGGCTCGGATACTTAGATGCAAGACAGTAGAAGCAGCTAGGGGCCTTCTAGACCTAAAAGACAAGCCTGTAGCAATATGTAAAAAAGCATGGTCACAAAAAAATTGGACAAGGCAGGAAGTTTTCCACTGATGAAAATACTGGGGGATGTAGAGTGCCTTGATTAGGCTGATTTAGTGAATGTTTATAATACTGTAGTCTATCACCTGTATAGTCTCAAGCGACTCCATTTATCAAATATCTATGGCTGGCCAAGGAACATCTCTAAGAAAACGTGTACCTCCTCCCTGACTATAACCATCTGTATCTAAAAAGGAAGAAACAGCTGGCATGGTCTGTCAAAAAAGACAGACATAAACTCATGAAGAAGAGCTTTAAGAGCAAGCACTTGGCAAACTCACCACCTAAAAAGAAGTCAACTCAGCCCAAGAAGAAACCAGCTTAGCTGCTGGAAGAGCAAGCCTGGCAAATTAGGAAGCGGTCGGGCATCTGCCATTGTTAAGCATTTCCCAAAACCTTTTCATTTGGATTATGAAAAGCCAGCCAGGAAGGTGGTTGTTACGAGACTGGCAGAAGAAAAAGGTTTAGAAGTTGATACATGATGGCCGGCATCAGGCTGGACTGGTAAAGGGCCACTGATGATCTGCATCACCAGACACTGTTCCAGGGGGACAGTTTAGATGAAGCTTTGTCTCCTGGAGCATAAAGCAAAGCAGAACCAGCTTTGTAGCCAGTTCATCGCCTGTACCAACTTTATCTTAAAGATCTATCTGCTCTGTAATAGGGTGGAGAAAACTGTGATGCATATGAATGACCAAGCCCAAAGCTGAATATGATTGGAATGGCCAGTCTGCAAACTAGCTGACAGGAGGATGGCTTGGCTAAGCCAGCCCAGAAGATACTTTGGCCGGCATCACTGAACCAAAGCAATAATGAGCCGAGCTGGGCCATAAACAGAAGGTACGATTGACAGGCTGCCAATCGATAAAGGCTGGCATTTACATACCAATAGGTACTTTTCCATACTTACTGTAAGAAGGTATTTTACCTATTTTTCTAAAGCATATTAACAATAAAAAAGTATCTTACCTATTAAATTGGTATTTTAATAAGAAACATGGGTTTCAATGAAATAATTGGTATTTCACCGACATAATGTACATTTTACCAAATAATAGGTATTTACCGGTTAATCTTCTATTCCCTTCGACATTTTCCTTTATTACATCTAAAGAAATACGAACAAGGATCTCAACATCACAAAAAAATTTCCAAGTTGTAAAACTAGTGTTTTAATTTGTTTTAACTTAACAACTGTAACCTGGATTATAATGATTGTGGTAATCTAATAGATTCTAAGCCGCTAGAAGGTTTCTAAAGCGGTCTATTTTACCCTTCAATGAATTTAGAAACTTTTTACATAATTGGAAGTTTTCTTTCAAATGTTTGTTTGGAATTTTACAGCTGTGACCTAACTTATATTTGTAACTTTGAGTAAATAATGTTTAGTCCCTAGAGAACCTTCAACCTGGTCCCCTTAAATTTATCAATCTTTTAAAACTATGTATGTTTAAACCTGCAGAAGTTTAACTACATATGTTTAATTTGTATCTAATAAAATAGTTTATACATTGTAGTGGTAACAGTGAAATATATTTCATAATGATGTAGTTTTTGGCAACTAGAGCCCTTTTTACTAGCTCTCTAAGAATAATATAAAACTTAAAACTACCTCTAATTTTATGGAGATGTTTCTACAAAAGTCTAGCTGACAGCTTTTTACTGTTTTTAAAATTCATCAAAAACAAACCGAAATATAAAGAAAATCAATAACAAGAGTTGTTTCCATCTATCTGTTCAAAGCCATGCCAATAGGGCTGAAAATAAAACTGCTTTGCGTGGAAATTAAATGTGAGTGCTCCAATGTACACTTTGTCACTCTTACCACTATACCACTAATTAACCACCACGAAAGGAAACAAATATTTGCATGCATTGAGCTAATGAAAATATGTTAACAACCCATCCTGAGAGTGATTTTGCTTTGCAAAACTTTTTTTTTCGTAATTGATTGTTAGCAATAATTAATTGTGCTAGAGGATTACAGCTTCGAATTTCCACCAACTTTACATTTATGAACTTTAGGTGACTTTGGCATCAGCTAAAGTATTTAATGATAACTATAATGATAGTTAGTTATAATGATTAATTTGATATGGAAATATTTCCATAGACAAGGTAATTCAAAAGTAATGACAATATATAAGCACCCTTAACAAATATAATGTACATATAAGAAGTGTTATCAAATTAGATAAAAGCATTAAAAAAGGGCAGACAATTTAATCACAAGTACACTCCCATTGCACTACTTGGAAGCGCTAATAATTTACTGTATAATTCTCCGCATACTGATTACTCATGACGATATCTCACAGTGCACAAGACTGTCAAGTGTACTAGTTATATATAGAAAAAATTATCTTTAAACAAAAACTAAACTCAGTATCCAGATATTGTTCTCTGCTCATGAACCTTTTTATACAAGTATTTTCATTCCTTTTGCAATTAGTTGAAATTTTAACGACAAATATATTGCTCATTTGTGTCAATCTTCTTACCTGTATATTGCTAGAACAAGACCAAGTTTGCAGACCTTCAGTTTCCACCAAATTCTACCTCTATTTCCCAAGATCCTAGTGATCTTCTTTTTCCTGGAGATCATTGGAGGCGTCCTGAGCAGTTGTTAGTAGATCCTGAAGATGAAAAGTATGAATGGACAGTATGCAATAACCCGCAACGAAAGGACTTCTCTCAAGGAGAGATTGGAAATTGCTGGTAATGCAGCTTAAAATTTACTTAACTTTGTTTATTTTTTCACAGTGTTCCACTGTCATGTTTTGACTTTCTACCTTGTTAAAGTTAATTAAAAAGTTTAGCGTTTAATGCAAGCGTTAACCTGGTAAAATGGATGATTGTTCACAGAACGCAAAATTAAAAAAGCTCACAACAGCTAATCTATCATGTTGGCATGTTTTTATATTAAAATTTTGGTAACAGAGCGCACACGGTTATTGTAGATTAAAACTTTTTTGTTGAGTACAAACGTAGATAGCAGTGATAAAGAAGTTAATATGTTCTGTTCTTATAAGTGCTATGACCAAATCTTTTCTAAAAAACTTCGCTAGCAAGCTTGCTACACACTGATAAAACTTAGATAGCAAAGTCAGTATACAGACAAAACACACACTCCCATTGTTAACATTCACACAATCAAATTTTCATCAACTTGAACAATGTTTTTCCTAAAATACGAATTTGGTAGATTTTTATGGTTTTTGAAGAAAACCGATTTATCTTATGTCAGCTTTAAACAGTTTAACCACACTAACTAATATTTAGACAAATAAACATTGAACAGTCAACTGTCATGGCACTTTCACTTTTTTTGTAAGCATTTATTTTATGATTCCCTCTTCTAATTTAATCTATTTTTGTCTAAGCTGTTGTAATACATCAATAAAAGTTTGAAAAAATTACATTTAACAAAAGGAAATTAGAAAATAGACCAATGTTACTATTTATGTGCTGTTGGAAAGGAATAAAACGATTAATATTAAATTGAAAACTTTGTTGGTTACAAGAGGCACTTCTGTGTATACATGTATATCAATTCTTAAACAATCTTGGCTAGTTTAATTCACTGCATAGAAGCTATACTACATTACTACTACACAATATACTACTACGCTACTACACTACTACACTACTACACTACTACACTAATACACTATTACACTACTATAGTCCTATAGTAATACACTAATACACTACTAAACTACTAAACTACTACACTAGTACACTACTACACTACTACAATAATACACTACATCACTACTACACTACTATACTAATACAATACTACACAACTACACTAATACACTAATACACTAATACACCAATAAACTACTACACTAATACACTACATCACTACTACACTATTACACTACTACACTAACACAATACTACAATACTACACAACTACACTAATACACTACTACACTAATACACTACTAAACTACTACATTACTACACTACTACACTGCTGCACTACTACACTACTACACTATTGCACTACTCCAATACTACAATACTACACAACTACACAAATGCACTACTACACTACTGCACTACTACACTACTACACTGCTACACTAATACACTACTACACTACTACACTACTAAACTACTACACTACTACACTTCTACACTACTACACTGCTAAACTACTACACTATTACACTACTACACTACTACCCTACTGCACTACTACACTACTGCATTACTACACTACTGCACTACTGCAGTACTACACTACTACATTACTACATCACTACATTACTACATTAATACATACTACACTACTATACTAATGGATATGGCCAAACCAAAAATTAAACATTTTATACTGTTTTCTTGCTCAAGGTATCATATAATGCCAATACAATCATATATTCAGTAATTGTAGCTGATCTAAATACTAGGAACTTAATGAAGTGTTGGTGTTATTAAAAGAAGTCAAACCGAATTTTGTACATAGCTGTCATTTCAAAAATGGGTGACAGATGGAGGGATTTTTATCAAATGAATAAGTGTTTTTTATTTTGAGTTTGGTATATAAGAGTTGGTAAGTGTACTCACACTGTCGGGTTCTACTGAGATAAATGAAACAGCAGAAAAATAATGTCAATTTAGAAATTAACATCAGGAGACTTGAAAAATCCAACATTCTATTGGTTACTTAACAGTGTGGCAACAGTTACAGTGGCTGTTAAAGATTATCATAATATTATCAGAATATGTTTATCAGAAAACTTCACCAGGAAATATTTCGTAGCTTTTTGGATTTTGATTGTGTGTTACAAGTTTTTCACTTTTAAGACAACTTGCAGACTAAAGAGAAGTCATGAAAATATTGATAGCTCATTAAGCAATATCTTTACACTTTTCAAGACTTTGCCCTTGTAGCAATCTGTTGTGAGACATATGCCAGAAGATTATTTTCTGTATGATGTGCTATAATCTTTCATGTTAGAAGGATACACATACACATTAAACATTGCTATCCAATATACAAAGTAAATTAATAAGAGTAAATGTATTCGAGTGCCAAAAAACATGACTATATTGTGAGAGTAAAAGTGTTGCTATATAATTAGAATAACCAAAAATATAAACAGTTAGCAGCCCAACTACAGTGATGAAATATCTAATAATTAAATTTTAATCAGTAAGCGTTACTTTTTAAAGTTGGTGAATGTGACGGATTGACCAAATATGGAAATTTCAGCTGCACTGATAATACGACTGGTTCAGGCGAGCAATTTTAGTGTTTGGATGCTGTGTATATATATAATGTATACAGCGCCCAAAAAATGGTCCGTTTAATTAATTAATTAATGTTGTTAATCTAAAGGTAGATACTGACGCAGACAGCCATTTTCTAATAATCAGGTATGGGTAGAGGTGGAACGAGACACGAGGCGCCTCGAATATCGACCTGTCTCGTCTCGTATCGGTCTCGTCTCGACTTAACTAATGCCAAACTCGAGACAGGAAATATCGTGATCGTGTGTTCTTTTAGGTGCGGTATTTCTTTGTAGAGCAACGTCTATCTGTTTCATTACACATTACATTAAAAAGTAAGACCCATTCGATAGATGGTAAAAATATACATGTACAAAGCGATATGTTTATAATAATTATTATCAATCAAGCTCAAATCTCTTAGAAATATATAACTTCGGTATTTTAGAGCTGTTTGTGTTACTTTTGTTTACAAAAACTACATGCATATCACTATTAAATGTTGTATTTAAATCGTTTACACCAGGTGAAATTTCAATTTAAAAAGAGGTTAATCCATTTTATATATACTAAGTACGCTAGTACTGGGGGTCCTACCACACAAAGCTGTCGTCAGAATAGTCACTTTTAAAATCACTGTCGTCACTTTTAAAATCACTGTCGTCACTTTAAAAATCGCTGTCACCTTTTTCAAATTGGTAACCAAAACAACCTATTTCTTCACATTCGTTATTTTAATACAAATATCTATACTGGTGGCACTGGGTTGCGTTAAAAATCTGAAACTCGCTAGGTTTAAACTTCTGCTAACCAAAAGCATGGCTCAACCAGCGACCTTCACAAGCATATTAGTGATGTTTGGGAGCGTTGCTGATTACTCCGCGAAGAGTAACAGCCGTCTTAGGTTTTTAGAGCTATATTTCTTGTACTGAAAATAGACCGAGATTGCCTTTAATAATCACTGTCAGTCACAGACTTGGAAACGGATTTGCTGTCAATGTCGTGGCATTTCATTGCTTTAATTATTTGGCAGTCTGTAAATGCTGGGCCAGATGCTTCAAACCAAAACTAGTGAAGTTTCGGTTGACCGTGGTGATTTATGAACAAATAATAAGTTAGTAACGGTACGGCAACACGTAACAAAATTTCCGTTGGTTCTAACCAAAATCACGAAATGATTGAAACACACAGAATTATTCTGCGCTGCTAGAATCGTGCTAGCGAGCACGATCTCAGCAGCTTTTGCAATTAGTATAGTCCAAGAGACGTTTAATGACACACAATAGTAAAAGTATAAGTGCAAATCAACATAGTACACACGATGCAACTGCTTAGATTGCGTTATTGAATGCATTTATTGTTTGGACGCTATAGCTACAATTTGTTTATTTTTTAATTATATTTCCTTTTTAGCAGCAAAAGTTTTGCGGTAGAGAATGTCGACATCTCTAGCGCAAACAAGTCAGTTGCATCGTATTTACTATGATAACTTTCTGTAATAATTTTCTTGTGTGTCGCATTATGTTTTCGGACTACTAACTAAAAAACGGTTCGCTAACTAAAAATAGCGCGACTTAGACAGTTTTATCGTGTGTTCTATGTTGAAATGCTTTCGTATTTTTATTGTGTGTCACGGTACATGTTTTGGACTATACTAATTGCTAAAGCCGCTAGAATCGTGCTCGCTAATAATTTGTTTAATCTGTTAAAAGCGTTCGTCGACGAACTCGGTGGGCATGCACAGCTCAAATAATTCTGTGAATTTTGACCGATTAATTCTGCGTTTTTCGTGATTTCGGCCAGAACTCCGAACCAACGAAAAATTCGTTACGTGCAGCCGTACCTTTAGTAATCCTATTTACGCAATCCTCGTCACCTACATTGGTAAATGGTCGTCTCGTCTGTCACTTTTTAAATATCCCTGTCGTCGGGTCGTCAGAATCGTCACAAAACATGGGAGGACCCCCAGTACTTGTAGTGAAATCATCACCAAATGCTCATTATTATACTGTCTCGTGTCTCGAGTCTCGAATTTTTACAAGACAGTGTCTTGAGTCTCGTCTCAAACTTAAAAAACCTGTCTCGTTCCACCTCTAGGTATGGGAAGATAATAAAAATTTGAACTTGTGCTTTAACTCAAGGCTATGAACCAGATACCTTGTATGAGTTTTTATTTCTAAAAAGCTGTGACGCAAAACGTACAAAAATTACTCAGATAGGTTAACATTGTTTATATTAACTCAACTTATTTGGAAGTGGTTTACTGAAGAATAAAAAGGTGTCATTCGTAAACATCATACTCAGTAGATTTCAGTCAAACAGTTAACTACATGTACGTCAACCATATGCGAACCTGTGCAGAGTCATCATAGTTTAATTTAATTCAGATTGAGTAGACTAGATGGCAAAACTTTTAACAGAAAATAAATTATAACCTTGATATAAAAATGGTGCGATGCCAACCAACTATAGTAGTGTTGGTCAGTCAAAACGTTTTGACACAAACTTATGAGATATGAATTATTATACATACATGTTTTGACTAGCGTAAGAAGGCCCATTTTGTGCATATAGAAACCAGTAAAGCAGGAAATGTGCAATAAAGCACATCAGTACTCTTTTTCCAAACCAGAGAAGCTGATTCAAATATTAGCTAATCTGAAGGGCTTTGAACTATACCGAATTTTACTGGTCTTTTCAAATCTAGCCTGAATAGCCAAAAAGCACTATAGCTTGAAATAATTAACTTGCACACTGCAAACTAAAAAGTGTGATGTTAAATAATTAAAAAATATTTTGTGCAAGATTTGGAGGTAATTATAGATAATAGAGTGGCAGAAAATGCCAAAGTTAACAAAACTCAAGTATGGACAGTTTGCCAAAAAAACATTACTAGCACGGTAGAAATATAAGCTCAGTTTACACGTCAAATGTTTTTGAATTGATTTGAAAAATGTTTCTATTTTTTTAAATGAAATGATTGGTTTTTATATAGTTTGCTCTTGTAACACTAGAAAGAACACTTTATATGTATAACTTTAATCATTAGAGACAAGGTGTCTTTATATAAAATATAAAATACTGTACAAACATATGGTATAATGTAATAACATTAACAATATATGATTATGCACATGCCATAAGTAGTAGAAATACTATTTAATGCCCAAAATACTATATAGCACAGGGAATGTTATGAATACTTTAAATACAGTATAATGCTAAATATATTTACAGCCAGCCAAAAGTCCTTTAAAATTTTTGTGTTCAAACCTTTTGATTTCATATAAAATTTTGCAAATTTGCATGTGGAAGTACCAAACAACAAGCTGTGGACCTCAGGTTACACATTCCTGCCTCATAATTGTTTTGTCTTGCAATGTAGAACACAAAGTTTTTCTGGCACTTTGTTACAGAGCTTTCCTCACCAAGCAATATCAACAAAAATTTTACTCAAAATTCAACTTTGGTGGTCAGTGTGATGCATGCCTCAGAGTGATAAAAATGCCAAAATGCGGTTTGCCAAAATCTCTCCCACAATGCCTAAAAAAACATGATTCATGTTTCGCAAACGTTCGATTTTGCATGAGTCAATCGATAATAATATAATAATATTATTTACTGTGTTTAATATAATATTTACTGTAAACTTTAATTCGTTAAATATAACAGTATAACTTTAATTGGTTAGCTATAATTTCTAACATTTATAACAATTTTCAACAGAAAAGAATGAAAATTAGATAATCTTTGCCATACGTTATTACTATTAGTTCCTATACTCCTCCATACAAAACTCTCAGATTTCGACCTCAACAGGAGGATAAATTTCATATAGCAGGGGACCACTGTGTATGCAAATAATGCGCACATTACAAATATTGGTGAAACACTCCTAACTTGCAGATCAACTTCATTTGAAGGTTGATAACAGGTATCAGCCTTCTAGCTGATAAACCAGAATTGCTTGACAGAGTTCTGGTCACAAAGAGCTACAACAAGAATGGAGTGTACGGTGTACAGCTGTGTCTGGATGGAGAATGGGTTGGTGTCATTGTTGATGACTTTTTTCCATGCAATAACAAAGGAAAGTTAAAGTTTGCAGAGGTGAGTCAAGTCAAGCTTTGATAAACCCAACCCTTCATAAACGAGGTGACTTAATGAAAACTTATAATTTTAAAACGTGTTGAAGAATGCTCAAACTTTTATGAGTATGTTAAAATTTATTAGAAGTTAAAAAGCAGTTTTACAGCATAATGAAAAAACCTACATTTTTATTGTATCTTGGCAATATTAGTCATAAAAGAATAATAAGGCCCAAAATATCACAGACTCATGAATCAACAGAAAATAGGATTATAATATTAAAATTTTGAGAATTAACTCATATGAAGCATCAATGCTTTTTCTGGTAGGAAGAATTTTTAAATTAATAGATTTATTATCAGTGATTTGCTTAGCGTTTAATGTATTTTTCAAATATCATGTAACTATTAAGTATGCTTAAAATTTAGAAACAGTAAAAATACCATTTATATGCCTTCGACCTATTTGTTATGATGAACTTCTTCGGTTTGATTGTCTACCAGTATAATCAACATAGAGAAACAAGATAATAGAGCAAAGCATGATGGCTATAAAAAAGAGAGTAGTAACTCTTACCATGAATGCACCAACCTCCACATACATCACATCGGCTACAGAGTTTTATAACAAATACTGACTCTACCCTGATTGCAAAAAACTGTACTAAAAACAACAGTAAATACAAACAGTGTTGTGTGTATGTCAAAACATATAAAAAATGTTTGTAAAAAATCTTGACACGATTGGTGTAGGGGGTTTGTCAAAAGTGTTTGTACAGATATGTCATAAGTTAGATTTTATAAAGCACGACTTTTTTCAAGTAATGCGGTTTTCCACCGCACTACAGTGCAATTTATTTTCCACTTCTTCTGCACTACCACATTTCTTTCTATCTCTTTTGCAACTATAATTAAATTAAGAGTTTTAAATAAGCAGCAGTTTGCCGTTCAATCTTTATAAGCAATTACAAAGGTAATGAATTTGTGGCGTACAGCAACGAGTTGGAAAAATATGGTAGCATTTTTTTGCAGAAGTGCAGTTTCTCTGCAATCTTACACAGCTTTATAGAGCATTTTCCTTTATTATTATTTAGTGTACTTTAAATGTAGTACAAAACAATATAGGCTACTTATAGAAATTTTAAACATAGTGATATAATCTTTAAACATACAGTTAAAAAAAACTGAGACAATTTATGAACAAATTTGCTTAACTAACGGTCATGCACAACATATCTCTTTTTCAAGTAATAAGCTTCTGTACAAAAAAACTTGAGAAGTAAATCATTTGCAAATGGCAAATGGCAAATGGCAAATGGCAAAGCATCTCACACAAATTTTTATATACACAAAAGCATGATTCAAGCTATGCCTATCATTGATCATAGTTCGTGGTAGCTACGGGAGAGTGAGTGATTTTGAAAACTTTTGATTTGCCTGCAAACAGTCTCCTCACACATACTATAAAACTTTATTTTCCTATGTCAGCTATATTTACAATCAGAAGTGTTCTTCACAACTCTGATAACATATTGATGGTCAATGTGAAGAGTTATCAGTGTGTTTCTACCATTTCTGCTATTGTACAGATGTCTCAACTAAACAGATTTTCCAGCGTCAAACGCTATCACTTACTGAACCTTTGCAGTAGACAATCCAATGACGCCTTTACGCTTACTAACTATGGAAATATGTCAATATCAAGATATGATATGTTATACCTTGTAATTTTCATGAGTGGCCGATCTTTAGTTTTAATTAGTTTCATATCACAGCTCAATCACGCCTGCTGTTGATTGTTCTATTAATTTTGTGCATATATTAGCTGATGACATGCTATTATATTTTCTCTGTTTGCTCAATTGACTTACTTTATATGTAAACAATTGTTCTCTCTCCTTCTGAAAACTACTGCTTTGGTTTTATTGTTTATGTTTAGTCTTATTGTTCATCTCTTTTGGTTTGAATTCATCATTTTATCCAAACTAAAAAGTTGAAAATGAACAGACTTTTAAAAATGCAGTTCAGTTGCATTTTTGGTGCAGTTGACGCACGGGGTTGTTGGAATAAACAGTAAATCTATTATGCCAGTTGTTGCAAGAAAATTGCTAGTTTTTCAACATTTTTTCACAAAAGTAGCTCAAAGTTTACGCGTAAACATCGCAAAGCAGTTCAAAATCTTTTAAAACAGTGCAAATCATCTGCGTAAAGTTTTATCCACTACTGTTTAACACTAAAACAATGTATTAAATGCTATAATAACTTGAATCCTGCAGTAAAACTCATTTTCATAGTACATTTGATAGGATTGAAAAATAAACTACAATGAACTTCTAATGCAGTAAACTTTAAAACTATTTAATTTTATGTGACTTATAATTGCTATAAAAAATTTCCTTACTAAAAAGTAAGCTCCATTATATATATATATATATATATATATATATATATATATATATATATATATATATGTATATATGAATATATATACGTATATATATGTAAAATTGAGTAAAAATGAAAGTTAAAGTTAAGTTTTAAAACAACTTTATTACTAATAGTTTCATATTGCCATGCAATAATCATCAGATAAAATTGTTAGCAGTATGAACAGTCTCTTTCATGCAAGAGACTGTTCATACTGCATCTACTGTATACATATATATATGTATATATATATATGAATATATATATACATATATATATGTATATAAATATATATATATACATATATATTCATATATGTATATATATGAATATATATATATATGTATATATATGTATATGAATATATATGTATATATATATATATATATATATATATATATATATATATATATATATATATCTGATAAGGCAAGATAACATAGCAATTCATTGAATTTACCAGTGCGGCTGACAAACAAAAATTTACCATTTATGCTTATATTGAAAACTTTCATTAAGCTTTTTTGAAAGTGGCATGTTTTTTCTTTGATTTTTTATTCATTGCAACCATAAGCTACCTCAGCTTAAAAAAACTTGTATTTCAACCCGATTGAACTTCATGCTATATTACAATATTTAGAAACTACAGATAGAGGTGAATACATTTTTGTTGGCTTTTCCTTTAGTCAAAGAAAAAGCAGCTCTTTGTTCAACTGATAGAAAAAGCCGTCGCTAAACTCTTTGGGGGTTATTCAGCATTAACACATGGCTCCATTGCAAATGGAATCCGAATCCTCACAGGATACCCTGTTACTGTAACTGGTGCAGGTTAGTATTGTATTACTTATGACTTCGTAACATCGAGTCATCATACTCCTGACCTACTTTCAAGAAAATGTGTGCGTGTGTGCATGCGTGTGGGTGCGTGTGTGTGCGTGCATCATGGCTCCCAATTACACACTTTCAAAACTACCATAACAGACTTATATCCTAAAAATAAAGCAGCCCTTTCAGTCAGTTTTATGTTTAGGAAAGATTTTATGCAAATACCGATTATTAGACAGAGTAATAGTACTCTACCTGTTAAATGTAAAAGATTGAACATTGCATGCCCGCAAAAAACTTTATTCACTACTTCAAGAGAATGCTTAGAGAACTGCTTATTCTTCTGCCTTTCAATAATTTTAATGTGATGTTTTTGTTATGCATCATAGTTCTAACTTAATGAGTTTGATTAATGCTGACATTTTTTTTAAATTAACAAGTACTGAAGTTAAGGCCAATTTTAAACTATAATGAACCCTATCAAAAAAGACACATAAAATAAATGAATCAATCAGATCACGGTCATTAGTCAGTTGTCAGCAGTCGTAATGGCAATGTATGCAATTATATAAATGAATTAAAGTTACACTCAGCTATCGTTCAACTCCTGCAGTTTAATTTTGCTAAAATATTGTTTATTCATTGGACAATGGGAAGAAGCTGAGCTATGAAAAGTAAATATATTAGCCAAATGATTTAAATCACAGCTATCATTACCAGTTTATCAACTTTTCTTTAACTTGGCTTTTCATCAAATTATTGTTGACGGTGTTACATGGAAATGTTTAATATAGAATGTTTTATATCCTATGAGGCACATGTTATGCTCACAGGTATGGTAGTAGTATACTAGTGAACTACTATCATTTTACTAAAAAGACCTCAGTTTGTGTCTTAGGATTTATACCGTGTTGTGTATTCAAGCTATTTGCTACAAAACATTTTTGTTGTAATTTAACAGATGAATCAGAAATGTTGCCACTGGATAGAAGTGAACTGTATCTCAATATAAGTGACGCACACGCCCAAGGCTTCCCAATTAGTGTAAACACGAATTATGATGAAGACAATCTTGAAACTTATGAAGCATTGGGTTTGAGACCTGGACACGCTTACACAGTTGAAGATGTACAGACAGTCATGTTTTCAGAGTACGTCAAGGCATATACATATTTCAACTTTAAAAACAGACAAATCACTGCGCAGATAGACACACCAAGTTTACCAAATGAGCAAGTAGAAATGTGGTAGTCAATAATTTACACAATTCTAATAACCTAACAAAGTTTTGTTTCAATATTCTAGTTAAGTATTTCTTGCAAAAATAATTTCAAATTGAAAAGCTTGGTATTTTATGCACTGCTAGAAAAAACAGCTTTCAGTAGCATAAGAATTACACAATTCAGAATAAATCAACTTTTCATCCAAATATAAAATGTGATTTTTGCAGCTCATTTTTATATTTGCTGTCACTAAAATTTATGAATCTCATATATCTCCCAGTATTGTGTATGAAACCCGTCTCATGTTATACTCAAATTGTGGTTAAAAATTGTATTGCCAAACTGTGTACCCAGTGTTGTAATAAGAATGTTAGTTATTCTTTTCTTGGTTGGCCAAATGCGGAAACCTAACAAACTGGTGAACATGTATTTTTTTGAGTCAGATGGAATCATAACTGTTTGCGTGATAAACCACTTATAATCCTTTGAATAGTATTGTAAGTTGTTTGTTGTGTGATGCATCTTATTCATATAAATTATATGAACTGTTCTTTATGTTACCTTGCGTAATGTGTATGATGGTGTAAAAGAAGTTTTTATTTTGGCAAGTCTATCGACGCGGAACCACCAAAACTTTAAAAATTAATTATCGACGCCAGCTGTCACCCGATATAGTGACTGGTTGTGTTATGACAATATATTTGCAAAAATTATTCCAAAAAATCTGAAATGATAGCATTTTTCACAGCTTGGCAGATTTGTCTTTACAGTAGGTTGGCTCTTTTTATACATGTAAATCACCCTTTTTTGTATAAGCTCCGCCAAATGTTTTTTGAATGATTTCATTTTGCTATTTTACTAGGTAAGTTTGGTTCATCCAGCTAACTAAATCAGACTAACCAGTTCCCTCGGCTTCTACCTAATACTCCAAACCAGCAGGAACAAAATAGTTTTAATGATCTGCTAGCGGTGCAATGGCCCTAATTTCTCTTTTTCTGTATCCCTAAAGCTCTCCAGCTATTCCATATCTTTATCAGATTCTAAATACTACAGAAGCTAGTGTAGAAAAGTTTGGCTCATGTTGCATTTGCGTAAAAGTGTGTCATGTGGATTGGCTGCTCAAGGTGCGAATACCACTTCTTTCATTTTGACTTTTTGCTGTAAACTAGTTGGGATGTGATTTTCAACAGATTTGCTATGAGCGTGACCACATGAGACACCCACTATCTATACAACTTACACCTCTTTGTGGTCTGTGCAGGCCTGGGGTTGTTCCAAATGTCCACTGGGACCAGGTTCAGTGTCACAGCTTGTGGTTGTGAGAAAGGCTCTTTATGTTTAGTAGCTTTTAGGGCATTTCTTCTCTGGCCATGTCTAGAGTTGAAATCTCTTGATATCTTGTTTCTTTGCCATTTCTTCAGCAATTTTTGAGAATCAGTTGTTGCCATGATTGCATTTTGTTGCAAGATTAACTTGGTAGATTTGGCTCAATGGTTCCAGAGTACTTAAGCCTAGCCCAATTCCTCTGGACATGTGTTGTAGAGCTCCAACCTGTTCTCACTTTGTATCAAGAAATGTGCATATTTTTACACAAGAAAAGTGTTGTTCTGCCAGGCTGTCACCTCATAGCAGGGCATCACAAACGTTGCTGCAAGTTTGGAGCTGTCCTCCCTTTGCCACCTTTAAGTCACCATCTCCATTAAACCTTCTGGTGCGTACAGAGGGCTGCTTGCGGTTTTCTAGTTTAATTGCATCTTTTAGCTTCATTCATGTGCAAACTAGCACTCGGTAAGGAAGGTAAAGATTTCAAGTTGGGCCCGCAGCCTTAAGGTTGGTTCACACTATATTGTCGTAAGTCAGCGTTTTTCTTTTGGCGTTAACTGTCGCTTATGTGAACTTTGGACCGAAGTCATCGATGAAGCATTGCTGATACGTCTAGAAAAGTTTGCAGTTGTCAAACTTTCTTGACACTTCACCAACTGTCGACAACTGTCGTTCAAATGCAAACCATTTCGGCGATGGCAGTTCCCAATTGGGACTAGCATGATTTATTCATATCCTTTTATGATAGTGGCTACAGGACTAGTATTTTTTCGGAAAAATTTCAATAGAAAAATGAAAACACTGTGTCATGGATTTGTGATAGGGCGAATATGATTATCATCAGCGATCAGCAAAGTATTGTGGCATCAACAATGAAATATGGCGATATAGCATTAACCAACCTGTTGCTTTTGGTTTAAAGTGAGCGCTCTTTCAGTCTCATTGACCACCTGGTGCAGTGTATTCTAATTGGCCTTCATCAGCTAGAAAAGGCAGACTCCCATTTTATCCCTTTGGTCAGCAACAGTGCCATAATAGCCTGGAGATGATAGGAACTGATGTGAGACTTGATCATCCTCTATGGTTGCCTTAGTTCTCATCATTTGGCTTTTGAGTTGATCCGACTTATCGGTGAGAGTTCGCTCCGGCAATCATATGTCCCAGAACCTAACATCTGATGCGCTTGCAAACTTTAGTGACACAGCTTCTGATATGGTCAGAGCATTTTGTCATCTGATAAATAGTCTATAAGTATCAACACCCATTTGTTGCCAAGTGGGTGGGCAGAAAGAGGGCCAACAAAATTGACATCCAACTGTTTGCTAACCTGTTGGCATACATCCTTTGCATGTGGCCAGCCATCCTGTTTGCACCGTACATACCGGTCTGGCAAATCTCACAATCTTTGACTAGTTACCATCAGGCCAGGTTAATACTATGTTGGTAAGATATGGCTAGCTATCCTTGCCACACCAGAGTGTGCCAGGGCATGTTTTGTTCCATAATGGATTCCAATGGCGTGAGTCGTCACAATTCATACCACTTTGGTAACACGCTTTCTAAGAGCCTTCAGAAGGTTGTTGGTGCAGAGGTTAATTCAAATAAAAGAACATTCCACTTTCACAGGCTGGAGAAAGTTGCAAAGCCAAATTTTCTTGTTTTTTCCAAAGAAGCTTTTCAGTGGACAACAACTAGGACCACCAAGCTGAACAGTTCACTGCCAGACGGCTAGTCCAGATTTTGATCTATCGAGGAAAAAGGGAAAAATTACTTTTTAGAATTGCACTAAACACTGAAAATTTATGCAAACATGTCACCGTTTTGTGAAATAGCGATCATTTCTTTTGTTGCATCTCAGTTGGTTCCAGCTGGTTGCCAACAAATGCCCTATTGGCCCTGCTTGCCCAACAAGAAACAGTTATCTTTCTAATAGCTCAAAATAGTACTAGTTTTGCTTATCGGTTGACAGTAAACGAGCATTTTTGTTTGGTCCGGAGTCAATGCGTCTTTCACAACTGCATTCACCTGGCTCTGTAACCAGTTTTCACGTTGATTAGGGTAGACCTGCAAATCTTTTGGCCATTCAAGTCACCGACTTCAAAAACTCTTAGAAGCACTAGTGAGCCATCAGGAATGGCATCACTAGGATGGTTTCATTGCTGATGCAGCTTACCACAAGGCATTTTTCTGTTTCAACATTTCTTAACCAAAGGCATTTGAAATAATAAAAAAGAGCAACCGAGTGCCATCAGCCAACATACTATGGCAACTACAGTGTACTCACTTTTAAATGACCACTCACTACCATGGGAAGTAGGTCGAAAACTTGCTTTCTCAACAGGTTGGTAGTAAAACCTGTGTTTAACTGTGACCAAATAAGTTTAATTCATAATGATTTTGTTACAATTTTTTTTATTAAATGTGTTTTGTTTAAACTGGTGTTTTTTATAGGTTAAAAATGTTTTTATAAAGCTATTAACACCCTTTGCTCATAGTGTATATATATTACGTGGAAAATTAAGGATGCCAAAATGCATTGTTCAACCGTGGCATCCCTAATGTTAGTAATTGTAAATGCATTCTTATCACCAAATTATGAGGCTTTGCAACTTTTTAAACAGCCTTCTTCTTGTGCGTGATGTCTGGGGAACAGAAAGCTGGATTGGTAATTGGAGCGAGCATTCACCTGCTTGGAATGATGTTCTTCCTGAGTTACGACCAGCAAATGGAATCGGTGATGCACAAGCCGGAATTTTCTGGATTTCTATGGAAGACTTTATAAAGCAAGTATTCTAGTTCAAACATACATTTAATGCGCTAGTTACCTTGCTGTTCTGTTAGGTTTTTTAAAACTAATGTACAAGTTTTGATTGATTAGATTAACTTATTTGAGATCAAAACAAAATATTATTTTGTCTCATATTTGTACACTGTAGAAAAACATTTTTTTAAAACAGTAAGAAACTAGATAAGGTTTGTTAAAATATTGCACACACAACTACAGCAAAATAGTAGTTGCACTAAGCTGGTTCTGGTTGTTTGAACTAGAAATAATTCTAACCAGCTTTTCTTAAAAATTAATTCAATGCAATTTGTATACATGTTTGTGTTACTGGGAGTTGGAATATTTGTCAATCTTTGTTCTCTCTCCCAGATCGTGATATAAACTAGTGTGAGTTCATTCTACTCACTATTATGTGCTTAGTGCTTCTCATCAATCTTGTTTGAGGACTTATGTCAAATTGTATTTTTATCTTATTAAGGAGCAAACGGTTCATTGCAACTCTACCAGTCAAACAACTATCAACCAAAAATTGACAAAAAATGCAACAATATGCAAAAAAGTTAGCAAATAGTTGAGGTTGTATTTTTAGTACAAAAAACAACCTCAACTATTTGCTAACTTTTTTGCATATTGTTGCATTTTTTGTCAATTTTTGGTTGATAGTTGTTTGACTGGTAGAGTTGCACCAGTCAAACAACTGGTGTAACAACTTTCAACCTTGTATTTTTAGTACAAAAAATACCCAGCACAACAAATTAGTAGCACTAAGTTCCGGAATCCAGCAGTTAAACAATTTCCTGTATAAACCTCCATCAAGAAACATTGTTAAATCACTAAGTTCGTTGTCTGTAAAAATGAATTGATCTTCTGTGTAACAGTTTTTCATGGGAACATAAAGACTAATCCAACTTGAAACTATGATAGCTACCTAATACCAAATTTTATCTGTCAGAAAAGGTCTATGATAGCAGAGTGAATCCGTTGTTTTCATAAACATTACCTTTACTTGTGAAACTACAAATCAATTATACAGTATTTTTATATGTCAGCTCAGATAAAACGAACTCACATATTATTGCTAAATGCTGTAGAACGGTTGCCCAACAACATCAGTACTTGCTACAGTTTTCATAGCACACTAAGTACTAAAACGTGTTGTGACCTTCACAGCCCAAGTTGAACTTTTCAATCTTTCAATTTAGCATAAAACTTATTCATTGTGTGCCTATATTGTAGATAAAAATGACTGACTCCTTTGCAGCACTTTACCCATATCAGAATTACTTGTATTGGCTGTGAGCAGATTCATATATTCATATTTATGAGATACACAACAATATATATAGAGGAGGCACAAACGTGCTTCTGTTGCCTTGCTGTCAACTTCTCTCTTTTATATGCTGTTGGTGAAGCAAGCTCCGCCTTCTGTCGCAAACTGTGCAGTCATTCCATTAGTTTGTCTGTACCAAACTGCACGATAAATTAGCAAAATTATATGGTCAAGCTGGCTCGAGCACAGGCAGGCTGGCTCCCATCACACAATAACCTTTTGGCGGCATTATTCTCTAATCGTAACTTTAGTAGCAGTTAAGCAATAGTCTGCAGCAGTTTGCCTTGTGAAAGCTCCAGCTGTAGCTTAGTTTCTTTCAACCTTTAGAAAGTTTTTTTGCAGGACTGCAACAGGGCAAAGTTTAGTACAATCACAGTAACGTCGGTATAGCAAAAGGGTACACCTCTAAAATATAGCCAGGGTGGTCTCCCCCAGTTTGTATGACCTTCCATTTTTATTGGCGGGAGCATGTGGAGAAGGCTGATTATAGGGATCATTTTCTATATCCACTGACTATGTTGAGCATACTAATGAACCAGCTGTCAGATAATCCCTTTAGGATATTATTTATCTAAAGAAGAGATTGACATCCTGCTGGTTAATGAGGTTTAATTGCTGGTATTCAGGGGAGAATCGCTACTTTTGGTCATCTTTGGAACAGCACCACCGTCAAACTAAAGGGTCTACCAGCAGGCGTGAGGAGACAATTTTTCATCAGGTCTTTTTTTCCTTCTGTTTTCGCTTCTCTTTTTGAAGCAGACTGGAGGAAGCTGCCATCGAATGTAAATGGGATGTTACTTTCATGTCCTGTCTACCCATGCTGAAAATAGTACTGTACCAAGTCAGTAGATTTGTTATGCTCTCTTCCTGGCCTCACTTTTGGCAAATTGAAAATGCAGCCTGTAACATAGTTTTCAGGTATGTGAGCTCACTTCTCTTTGATGTCCTTTTGCATGTAATAGGCAACTGTTGCTTTCATCAGTTTTACTCCATTGTTTCTTTATGTTTCCTTGGCTTCCTTCATTTGGTGCATTATTTTTTGGTATGTCTATTGTAACAGTACCTTTAGCAAGTGGCAAGCTTTTGTTGAGTAATTTAGTTGGAAAGATCGTGTTGTACCTAAAGCCTCTCAACTTTGATTGCATCTCACTTGCTACCTGTATATGGCTTGGCTTCTCATCTTGTCAAGCCAAATACAGGTGACATGAGGGTGTCATCAAAAAATTTTCTCAGAAAATGGCAGACACTCCTAAAATCACTTGAATGGATGGCAAACAAGTCTGACAACAACACCGACCCAAGCATCAACTAGCTGGTGGAGGGCTTAAAACGAGTCATGATGGTGCTCTGCTACCAGCTCAGCCACACCATTTCAAGGTGTTTGGGTATACCAAAACTAAGCATGTTGAGTACTCCATCAAGCTGTTCTAAAAAGTAGCTTATGTGAACCACTAGATAGAGCAAACAAATCTACTACACTTAGGAAAATGACTAAAGTACTAGGCTGAGGATTGCGCATGAGCCAGAAAAAAAATGGATAGCTGTGTATGATACATCAAGTGAAGGGTTTAGACTCTCCACTTAACAAGCAACAAGCTGAATCAATACGCTGAAATGAAAAAAATAGTTACACTTCAAAAACATGCTATGGAAGTGGTGAGTTTAGTCTGTATCACACACAAAGACCTCCCTAACTCTAGCCAAGACAACACATTGGTAAAGGCTCTTTGCTCTTTGCTCAGTCACCCCACTCCGTAAAGAAAGCTTCTGGCCATGCCCACACTCGGACTGGAGGTCGCAGTTAGGGGGGAGGGGTAAATTTTTTCCAGATACAGAGATAAGAACGCCAGCCTATTGGCACTACAATCAGAATGGTAGAATAAGGGCTACCAAACACCGTAAGGACTGCAGAAACATATATTATTTGCCAGCATGTCTAGCTGATCCAACAGCTCTCCCACCAAGTGGACCAGATTTAGGAGCAAGCCCACCCCAAAAAAGAAAATAGCTCTCAGGCCACCTTTTGTTGGATATGTTGTGGCCAAGTGCACATCCATAAGGATTGCCCAGCACCAGGAAGCAAGCTCAGGGAAATGGCAGAAGGCTACAACAGTATTTACATGTATTTCCAGTTACTGGCTGTACTGACGCCTTCATTCTCGAGAAAAGAGACAAGGTCATATGGAGCCCAGAGGAAGTCGACAGGTGGCGCCAACCAGCAAAAACTGAACAGAAAGAATATACCATACATGATGCACCAGAAGAGGCACAGATTTACAACTAGTCTTTAAATGAAACAAATGTCACCCTAACCATGAAACACCAATTTGCTAACGTTCTTATTCTGACTGCAAGCAGCAAGGGCATAAGCCAAAACAAAAAGAATGAAATATTCAATCATTCTCTACAAGCCTCCAAACATACAAAACATTTGAGCCTCTCTTTCTCAGCAGAAACAGTTGGAACACTGCTGCAAAAGTGGCAGAACTGACTCTCCCGATTTAAAAAGTTGAGTCACCGGGACTCTATGGTCAAACTTGGACCAAAAGAGACTTGCCGGAAGGACATCTCTTGACTGCAGATTCAAGAAATGCTCAATATTATAGAAACATAAAAAACCCAGCCATAAGTCAGGGTTTGATCCAACCCCATTCCACTAGTTATGATCTTTTCAGGATGTCGGAAATCTGGTTTATCCAGCTTCTGTTGAGCACAGGCTATACAACAAACTTGTTAAGGGTTCGACTGGTTAACATCAACTGTGCAAGACCGGCCTAAAAAGGCAACAGCCATGTGCTGTAAGCAGATAAAAAAGGTTGTTTTTGATAGAATAATTATGCTCCCATTTGATTAAGAGACATTAGGATAAAGAAGGTCATCATAGTAAGCCACCTAAGCAAGGACGTCATTATGAAAAAGCCATTGTTACTGGCTCACCAATGTTTCTTGGAGTTTGGGAAACTCATGGTTTAAATAGATGGAAAGCAATTGATTTGTACGGATCAACCCAGAATGCTACTGCAAAGCAAGGTGCGAGTCTTAAGAAACATTATGATACTGGTTTGAACAAACATTACTCTCAACTGCTGTAACACCACTAAGAACTACATGTATCTCCCAATGATCTTGATTAAGTAATACTTTGGTGGAACTTCCCTGGCAAGCAGCCTAAACCAATAAGAGCCAAACAGCCAGATCATAGCCAGGTGCTGCAATTCAACATGAAAACTTCCACACAAAGGTAGAAACCACCCGATCAACGATGGAAGCCCTTGTTGAGAGAACCTAGCCAGATACCAGAAGATGAAGTGCCAGTACACTGGAATGACTTGTACAAGACAGACTGTTCTAACTGCCCTATACCAAGTCAGGCGATGTGGTTGATGACCAAACTACTGAACTACCATGCCAGTAATTTTGTATTATTGATAGAGATTTGGGAGGGACATAGAAAGTCAAACACTTCATTCCTCTTGAGGAGGACATCTCACCCATTAAGCAATCACCTTAGCAGCTTGGGCTGAATAAAAAAGCATAGGCTTGTAGGTAGGTACAAAACATGTTGATGCTGAGAAGAGAGCTTGGAAGAGAAGAGAGAAGGTTACCAGACTAACCAAAGAGATATTTTCTATTCACGGAGTTTTTTCCTGCCGGAGAGCATGTACATAAGTTAAAAAGAAGTGCTTAGTAAAACATGATGCTTTGGGTAAAACTATATGGAGATCAGGTAAGAGAACAGAAAAAAGCCATCTCTGACACTCCTGGTGACTTTGTTTGGCTCTTCAACAACAAAGAAAAAAAGAGGGGGACAACCTGAAGCTGCAAGCCGAGTTTGTGGAACAATATCAAGTTTCAACTTATAGCCCTGCAACACAATCTTGGTTGAGTGGCGAGAGTAGTCTACCATTCAAAGTGAAAAACATCTCAAATCATAGTGAGTTTGCCCAAAAAGCTAATATGTGCTCCAGCCACCTGAGAAAATCCAGCCCGAAATGAACAAGACCAGTTCAAACAGAAAAAAAATAGAATCAACCTGGCCAGTTTATTGACCTCCAGCACTGCCTTTCAAAACAAAAAACCGAGGGAATAACTTAATGGCACAAAGAAGATATCTAGCCCAATGATGAATAAAACTCTAGAATTATCCGAGTTTGGCCATTGGATTGTCTCAGAGTGGCTCATTCCAACCTAATCCACTCTGAGACAATCCAAGGCCAACAAGAACTTCTCGGAAGCCGAATGAGTTTGGTGATTGGGTGTGTTCTGTGCTAAACAACAAAGAGTCACATCAGAGTGATAGACAGCAATAACCCTATGTAAAGGGAGAGGAGAGTAAGCACAGCTGCCACATGAATAGTACTCCAATCCTCAATGAGAATTAAAATGCGAAGAACATACACACTGAAATTTATCAACTACTATCAATTGAAGTAGACATCATTTTAGAAACATATCTGCAGGAGCTACCAAGTCAGCTAGGTGTCTTGACAGAAAGTGTCAGGAAATTATTAGCTGAAAACATAATGAAGTCAGACAAAACTATATGGTCGACTTAATAGAATGATGGCGTTTAAGAAGTTCACTTACAAAACTGACAATACACAACTTGAAACTCAAGATGAGGATAACAACTGAATAGAAGTGGCACTGCTAAAAGCTCTTAATTTAAAAGTGGTAAACTCAGCAGACAAAGCTTGTCTTATCAACTTTACACATACAAATTGGGCTAAAAAGATAGTTGAGCCTTTTTTAGTTCAAGTTCCAAAAATGCAAAGAAATGCAAAAATAGTAAAAGTAGATAACAGCCAGTCGCTTATTAAACAATATGAAAAACACTGCAACCTATTTGATATCTATCACCCGGAGCAATATACACAACAGTAGATTCACTGCAAAGTCATAAACTATAGTGTAAACTGCATTGTTACACCACGAGCCAACGCAATTGTCGTCTCCATGTCGTGCAACATTTTGCGACTTTTGTAAGCCTATGCTCCTGACAGAATGCATCAAGAGACCAGAAGCTGCAACCTCAAGAAAGTAGTCAGATAGTTCACTATGTGAATAAATCTGAGTAGAATATATTTTTGGTCAATAGAAAATACGACCAACAAACAAAGATGATCTTATGTAGCCCAACACTCACAACACAGAACTGCTTACATTGCACCTAGCGTGCCCTTCCTTAGCTGTCAAATGAACAGGTCGACTCGATTCTATAGTCTTATCTTTCTCGCTGCAAAATGTTACCTCCTTAACGTTCTCTTACCCAGAGCAGCCTTCAGTGCATGGCAACCTTTAGAACACTGGCGGAAGTAATAGGAATGGCCCCGCTAGCCAGTATCTGAGCGAACAAAGGAATAGTTGTGCCCTGCAGTTAGCTATTTGAACCCTGGCCGTTCTTGGCAATGTGTGTCAATAGCCCTGGGCAATCTTTCCAATGATCTAAAATTTTTAAACTTTTATTAAATATATCTAAATGTGCTCATAATCCAATGCTATCTGGTAAAGCACTAGCAAAAAAAGACTGGCAACCAACCGAAAAATTTATCAAACAAGAAACTAGTATTTTACCATTGTTCTGGCTAAAACTATTAAAATAGCACAATTTTCAAAAACTCATAACAATCTTTACAGTAGCATCATATCTATCGAGCACATTTTTATCATCATTTCATGACTCCAGATAAACTGGAAAAGTATAGTTGGTATTATAAAACTTTTCATTTACATCACTATCATCCATGACCTACCAGAAAGATTCTAATGAGATTGTTTGTAAGACGAAGGAACTAGATGAAGACATTTAAAAACTGTGGGAAATATGTAGAAGTAAAATTTCTGGCCTAACATTCTGTGCAACCATTAACTTGATTGATTTATGTTGCTACTTAGAAACAGCTTTTGTAAACAGAGCCACGTGAGTACTGGTAATCAGGCCGCTAGGGGTTTGGACACACCTTACGCAATGCTAGAATAACGGCTGATAGGGCTCAAAGGATTGAACCACAACAGTGATGACTGACAGGTGTCAGTCATGGAAACTTAAACGGCTATTATTAGAGGCACCGCTAATACACAGGAGAACTGGCTCTTGCATAAAAAACTACTAAAATGGAATGCGTTGCCTAGTAGGTCAGAGCTGTGGCTCAACTGGCCATTTCATCGTCAATGTTTTTGATTTAGAAGCTGATGCTTTGAATGGAGGGTGTGCGTGGTGGAAGGTAAGCATGTTCCGACACAAATGACTGGCTCCACTTAGGTCAGCATAGCCAAAAAACCAATCTTGGACTGACTCGAAAAAGGCAGAGCTGAAGTCTTTGAGACACTACATCAAAACCAGGTGTAAGAGCATAAAAGCGGAATGGTTTTGCACCTCCTTAATAATGCATGTTCTCTACTGTATTTAAAATAAAGCGATATACTTAATGACGTTAAACATGGTGCAATCTTTCTGCTAGATTAAGGGCAGAGCTAGTAAATGCGTTTCACAGGCATTTTTTACATGAACAGTTTTGTATACAAGATACACAGTTATGTATATAGAGATGGTGTAAACGGCTCGATGACTTCATAGTGCGCCGCTACCTTTCATATTTCTGTTGACGAAGCAAGCTCTGCCCCTTTTTGTAGAGCTGGGCCAGTCTTTTTGTTTGTCTACTATTTTTTTACATTATTGTGGCCAACTACTTATGTACAATAAGCGAGTCACCCGACCAAGCAAGCTCGGGCTCAGGTTAGCCGTTCTCCATCACATCACATGATTACATGTAAAAGTCATTTGTGAGCCCATGTCTTGTGTAGTATTAATCTTTGTATAAATAACCAAACTTATCTTAAAATTAACTAACATACATTTTTCAGGTTTTTTGACCAAGTATGCATATGCAGAATGCAACTCGGATGGTTTGAGCAGCGTTTAAGGACTCATCTACCTAGAAAAAGTGAGCTAGAATACGAAAGGTTCAAGTTACAAGTTACAGAAGATACAGCTATTCAGATATACTTGCAACAAGAACATGGGTAAGTGCATTTCAGATTTTAATATTTAAAACAAAAGCAAGAGAAAATATCATAAATGCAATTAGTTCAAATGGCATTGTTAGTTTGCTTTGTTCATTTAATGCTGTAGTTTTCTTTTTTGTCTTTTCAAAAAAATTCTCAAGGTCAAAGGGTCTTTCAAACAGATAAATCTTTATTTGTCATTGGGATATAACATGGAACTTTTGAAAGATAAATCTGCCAGATAAACGGCTTCTAAAAGTGTCTACTGTAAGTAATGCAAAACAACAGTTTCATTGATGAAAATTTGCAAGAACATAACATAACCCAATTAGCACAATGGCCTTGTTCTAACATCAGATGATAATAAATTATAGTGAGCACGTTTTCTCTCACTTTTTATGATTTGATTTTTTTACCACAGTTAATTCAATTATCTTCAATAAATTACTCTCTCTCTCACCCTCTCTCTCTCACCCTCTCTCTCATCCTCTCTCTCTCTTTTACTGTCTCACCCTTCCTCTCTCTCTCTATCTTTTCTCTCTCTTTTATTGTCTCACCCTCTCACTCACCTTTTCTCTCTTACTTTTACTTTCTCAATGTCTCTTTTACTCTAACTTTTCTCTTCCACTCTCACTCTTTCTACCTTTCTCTCTCTCTCAATTTCTCACTGTCTCATTCTCCCATTCTCTCACTCTCTCACTTTCTCACTCTTTCACTCTCTCACTCTCTCACTCTCTCACTCTCTCACTATTTCTTTTTGTCATTCTCTCACTTTTTCATTCTCTCATATTGCCCCTTTCAGTATCAGGTAAACTTGGAAATGAGCCAAAGTGAAACCAACAGATCGTTTGTAGTTGTAAGACTATCCTTAACAACAAAAGTCACTTTAAAACCACGTTGAAAAGAAAAAGAATATCAAACTTTATTGTTCAATCAAAACTTTAATTTCATTTTAAGGTGGCTAAGTTTTTTTGGTGAGAGTATAACCATATTGTCATCTAAAATCAGATGGTGTACTCATTTTACGTTATCTATAGCTTATTTCAGTTAGATATGTTGATATGAATATCAAATTTGATTTTAACTTAACACTTTTTTGACATGACAAAAGTTTGCACCTACTTACTAATTGAAGATGTCTGTCTAGATGTACACAAACTCTACATTTTTCTAGTGCTCTTTACCGCAACTCAATGATCAGTAAAAAATTCAATTTCAAGTCAGAAACTAAACTGGTAAAATCTATTCCAGTAAAAGAGCTAAAGAAACTCTCCAATTATAGACTTCATTATAAGCAAACAAAAAATTGTGCTGATGTCAACACCATTAAAAATATATTTTCTTTTATTAGGCACAAAACAGAATTGAATAACTAATTTTGCAGCAATCTGAAAAAAACTGGTGATGGAGTGGTGCTACAGATTCATGATGCTCAGTATAACTTTATAGATTGTACTAAATACAGACGCTGCTCTCTTATATCCTGGTCAAACACATCACTGCCGGCTGGTCTCTATTACATATATATATTTTCTCATTCAGCCTGGCAGTATCATGATGGTAAGTGCATTAGAATTATTAACACAAGATGATGGTGTATTAAGTATTAATTATTAAGTATTGTTTTACCCTCTTTTTTGGTAGAACGATATTAAATCTTTTATATGCAATAAATTTGCTAGCTTACCTCCAATTTATTAAACATCTTTTAAAAAATATGCATTGAGAAACAGAGAGATATCTCTTCCACTTAACTTAATATCAAAGTTTAAAAATCTATTTTATCTTCAGATACTAAGAGCTAACAAGGACGTTGGATAGTAATAGTAATATTAAAACTGGATGAACATTGCGAACAATAGAATTGTGACTGCACTGACCTTATGGCAGTAGCTCTCTCTAAGCTTTGTTCAGAGTTATTGATTGGTGCAGTTTCTATCTGGTAGGCAACAAATTAGTGGGCGTTCATTTATTTTAAACTGTCTTCATTTACTAATTATTATTTACTATTGATTACAGTAGTTAATACTATTATCGTTAGTGATGTTACTAGTTGTTTTGTAACCATTTATGTGCTTCTACCCAATGCACCGTGTTACTTATTACCTTTAATCAAATCTCAATTGTTGTTGAAAAGTCTACTAACTATGTGTATGTGAATACAGTTGATTAAATCTTCCATTTTACTTCTTACTGCTGCTCATGGTAGGTCATTGTTATTTCTTACCATAACGATAGGTTTTTAAAGTCTAGCTAGAAGTGCAAATCACAGATTAGCCCGCAATGAATATTGTCACTGTCAATAGCATAATATTGGGTCTTTATATAAAACTATTGTGCCTACCATCATTCTATTGTTATAGAAACATTACTAAAATCACTACCATACTGACAGTTTTAAAGTTTACTTTGGTCTTAAGTACCATATAACGGTACATTATCTGTATGCGATTAGTCTATATGTAGGCCTTTAACATATCTGACGTTTTTCATATTTTATTAATGGTTGTGAACCTAACATTCTTATGTGGCTCTTTATGTACATTTAATATGAAGAACTTGCAAAGGTGACTCTGGTGTGCCAATCTGAAAAAAAAGTCAGTCTTCAGCAAGAAAATTATGCGCCAACTGTTGTGGCTGATATTTTATCCCGAATGGTCATAGCTCGAGGTACTTCTACGGTGCGTATTTTATGGTGTACAGTCATCATGTTCAATACTGTTCGTCAAATAGTATAGACTTGTTGAGTAGTGCTTGAGATAATGTATTTATTGTGTGTTGTTCACAGTCTGAGAGTTGACACATAACTCGAGGCAAAACGATTGCATGGCTTAGATAGCTATAAAATTAACATTAAACTTTTTACGCCTACAATGCTCTGACTTTCATGAAAAACCTTAAAGCCATGAAATCGTATAATTGCAGTCACATGCAAACATCCTACATGACTAGTAAGACTACATGTCATCATACTTTTCCCAAAGAAAACAACAGGAGCTATGTTCAGAATTACAGCATGTAAACCACAACTGCTATTAGATTTGAAAGAAAGAGTAATCATACATTAAAACTACAAGAAGCATATAATGAGTATGTGTACAGTTTGTGTAGAAGTAATGTAATATAATAAAACATCCTTAATGCAAACCATAGCTAATGTGAAGTGTCTTGACCATATCGTATTGGTAGTTTCGATACCCTGCCAGACCTAGTCACAGTGACATTTGCATTGTGTGTAATTTGTGCCACGCTGGTTGGAACAGTCTCACTTGGATGTGTGGTGGCTGTTGGAGCACTACTTGCTGGTCTATGAATTTCGTGGTTCAGGCCAGAATTTTCATTAGCTCTAGGCATTGAGCATACATCATAGCGAAGCAAGTTTTGTTTTCTTGCCCTGAGGAATGACTGATTTCTTCTAACCACCTTTCCCCCTTCCAGCTCGACATGGAAACTGTGAGGCGTCCCAGCATGGCCATCGACTTTTGCTGGAATCCATTGCCTATGACCCACTCTGTACCATACATGTTCCCTATCACTAAACATATCAGTTGTTTTATCACTAGCTTTACCAAAAACATCTTGACCCTGGCCCTTCCTTAAAAGATTATCAATGTTCTTTGCGTTTAGATTTTTATAGCGCAGCTGCTCAGTGCAAAATTGTAATTCGTTTCGTAAATTCCCAGACTGCAACAGCACAGCTGGGGTGGGCAGCCCATCACCAAAGGGTGTTGAACGAATGGTTGTTAAAACGTCTAACAATATCTGGCCTGTTTCTAAAGCTTTTCTGAGGCTATTCTTTATGGTTTGGTTCATGCGCTCTGCTAGCCCATTAGCCCTTAAAAAGTAGGGGCTGCTGGTTATGTGTTTGATTTCATTTTCTTCAACAAAACACCTAAACTCGTAGGAACCGTATTGCGGTGCATTATCACTCAGCAGGATCTCAGGCTTACCAAAGTTTGCAATTTGGTGCTGCAATAGTTTGATCACAGTTCTAGAATTTCCATTTTTGAGCTCCTAATAATCTGGCGACTTTGAGTATCTATCAACAGTTACCTGGTATTCTTTGCCATTTAGATTGAAAATATCTGTGGCCACATACTGCATTGGGTATTCAGGCACTTCAAAAGGCTGAACTGTCGGTTGTGATTTGGCTCGGCTATGCTCTTGGCAGCTAAAGCATGAATCAACCATGCCTTTTACATGTGCGAGGTAGCCAGGCCAAAATACTGAATTCTTTGCACGCTCAATACACTAACAGTGTCCAGATGCCCAATGTGCAGGATGTCAAGAATTTCTTTTCGCATTCCTGCAGCAATAACTATTTGGTTGTTGCATAATATCAAGCCATTGTTACACGTGAGCTCATTTTTCAGATTCCAGAATAGTTTGACTCCATCTAGGCAAAACCTCTGATGTGCTGGCCACCCCTTTGTAATATATGATTTGAGAACCTCCATAGAAGGGTCCTTGCTGGTGATATCTACCAGTCTATCTCTGAAAAACACATTTGGCAAAATTCCATATACGACAGCTTGTATTTGCTCATTGTTTCTCAAATCATAGATTTCAGAATTTTTACCTACCCTGTTCAAGTATGCCCTGCTAAGTGTGTCTGTCAAAAACAATGATGTGCCTGGCACGTAGACCAATTCAAAGTCATAAAGCTGCATGCGTAATCTCATTCGCAGTAACCGTGCTGTTAAGTCTTTAAGGCCTTTCCTCATGATACCCAGAAGTGGCATATGATCAGTTTGCACTGTCACTGCTTGCCCATACACATACTGGTGAAATCACTGAAGGCCAAATTGTACAGCCAAAAACTCTTTTTCTATTTGGGCATAAGCCTTCTGTGTGTCAGTAAGTGCACAGCTAGCAAACTCTATTGGCTGGCCCTCCTGCAGAATTACTGCACGAACCCCATTTTGGCTACTATCAACCAAAACAGTCACTGGTTTCTCCGTGTCAAACATTCTCAAAGCTGGCCCTTTTAAAATTACTGACTTTATGCACTCAAAAGCTTGTTTATGAACCTCTGATCACTCCCACACAGAATTCTTTTTAGTGAGCTCCCGAAGTGGAGTAGTCAAAGTAGCTAGATTATCACAAAATTTTGAAAGGTAAGCGACCATTCCTAAAAACCGCCGAACATCTTCTTTGCAAATTGGATCAGGCATAGCAACTATGGCCTCTACTTTTGCAGGATCTGCTTTCATAACCACATTGCCTAATATATGGCCCAGGTATATTAGTTCAGTGCGTTCAAAGAAGCATTTGGACAAGTTCAACTTCAGATTGACAGCCTTGCATCGCTCAAGCACTGCAGCCAGAAGTTTTCATGTTTAGATTTAGTAGGAGCATGCATGAGTAGGTCGTCGAAATACACCTCGACACGCTCAATGTCACCAAACAACTCACTCACTGTTCTATGAAAAACCTCAGGCGCAGAGCTAATGCCGTAGAAAAGCCTCAAGAATCTATATCGGCCAAAAAGTGTGGCAACAGTGGTTAGCATGCTACTACTATGGTCCTTAAGCTGCAAAAACCCTGATGTGCAGTCCCAGCTGGTAAAGATTTGAGATTTTGACAGTTTAGCAAATATCTCCGTGACTGTCGGCAAAGCAAAATGTTCTCTACGAATGCATTTGTTTAGCTCTGAAGGGTCTAAACAAATTCGAAGAGAGCCATTTAGTTTAGGGACATTGACAATTGGATGGACCCAGTCGGTGGACACCCTCGCTTTAGCTACATGTATATTACCATTGTCTTCCATCTCAGAAAGTGTACCCTTAAATTGCTCTCTGAGCCTGAAAGGCACGCGCCTAGCAGATTGTACAACAGGCTTACAATTATCTTTCAGTCTTTAAGCGTGTTTACTAGGAAATTTGCCTATCCCATCAAAAACGCTGGGATACTGTGATGCAACGCTATTTGTAATGCTATCAGCTGTGCACACCACACCCAATGTTTTGCTACTAGGCAAACCCAACAGAGCTACCTGTCCATAGTCTGTCACCACAAAATCATCCACTGAAAAAACATTACGATATTCAATACACAGTGATACTACCCCTAGTACATGCAATTTATGTCCACTAACAACAAAAGTAGTTGGCTATGTTTTCTCAGCTGAAGCTTTGAGCTTTGACCTTGTAAGGAATAATAAACAGACTTTGGCATGACGTTACATGCAGCCCCTGTATCAACTTTAAGCTGTATTAGTTGATTTTCACGCTTAACGTCAATAAACCATTCCTTACCAGTTACGTCTGCAGTGTTGATTGTGTATGCAACATTGTCATCATTGAAACCTCGTTAGCCCTGGCTATAGATTTAATGTCAGCATTGCAGGCCTTGGAATTTGCATAGTGACCAATTTTTCGGCAGCTTTTGCAGCGCTTGGCCGTAAGCTGGACAGTTACGGCGAGCATGGTTTCCTCTGCAGAACTTACAGTTTCTGATTTCCAGTGACACGGTAGTGGGGCTGTTATTGCTAGCTGCAGCGTGCCACCAATTTCTATTGGTGCTGTGTCTGCTCGTTACTGCGTTTACAGTGAGATCAGGCATTTCTCCTTGTGAATGTGTTCTGTTAGCATCTGACTCACAGTTGACTATTGCAGGTGGCAATTGTTACTATTGTTACCAGGTGGCGGATTTCTAATATTTTGCATGTATTTCGTAGTAGCCTCTGCTCTCTGGCATATTCAAACATTGGGCTAATGTTAAATCATTATCAACGCCCAGCAGTTCTTCATGCACTCGCTCAGAATTTATTCTAATTACAATCTTATCCCTTAGTGCCTTGTCACTCTCCGCCTTATGAAAATTGCATGTTGACCGCAAGTCTCTCAGTACTGTGACATAGTTGTCAAAAGGCTCACCTTCTTGCTGGACTCAACTGTAGATTTTGTACCTTTCAAATTCCTCACGAACTCTAGGTGCAAAATGTTTTGTGAAAGCTTCTTTGACCGGTGTTATTTTTTTAGCATTCTCAGCAGATAGGTTAAATGTACGAAAGAGTTCTTGTCCCTGTGCTCCAAGCAGTGTGAGCAATGTCACTACTTGTATTTTTTCGTAGATTTCTCTGCAGCTATCAAATAGAGGTCAAATTGCTGTAGCCATGCTGACCAGTCGCGACTTGACTCACTTGGATTGCCAGTAAACTGTTGTACGCTAAAATTGCCTGGCGGTCTTAAGCCTCCTTCAGCCATGTCACACTTGTAATAAAACGGTTGCAATCCTATGATCCCACTCCTGACACCATGTCAATTAGTATAGATTTATTGAGTAGTGCTTGAGATAATGTATTTATTGTGTGTTGTTCACAGTCTGAGAGTTGACACATAACTCAAGGCAAAACAATAGCATGGCTTAGATAACTATAAAATTAACATTAAACTGTTTATGCCTACAATGCTCTGACTTTCATGAAAAGCCTTTAAGCCATGAAATCATATAATTGCAGTCACATGCAAACATCCTGCATGACTAATAAAACTACATGTCACTGATCAGTAAAAATTTGTATGTCTGCTGATGACAAATAAAGGCAAGTAATGACTATTTAGGTTTTGAATTGGGAAGCTGGTTTGACTATCTATTCTTTACGCTCACCAGAATGGAGAGGCTCGGTACTTGTGGTTGTGAACCGAAATACTGATAGTGGCTTTGATATTTATAGTAAACCAGCCATAGGACAAACACTGCTGTTGTCAAGAGAAAAAGAAGTGGTCGACTTTATACGCCCAGGTCACAGGTAAAAATAGTATGTAAACACGTATAAGCATGACTGCCTCACTCCAGTTACCAATTTGTGAAATTTTATTGTATGTGGCTTAAAATCAAGCTGTTTGTTTCAAAAGTTTTCTATTGAATATTTTTGACTGCAGTGGGCGAGCACTTTATAAAGTTTAGCTTCAGTTTTCTTAGCTAGTCAGTAGTTTCATGAACTCATATTATATTTAGAAATAATTCAAATATTTCAACACTCAAATTAAAACATGAATCAAAATTCATTTTTACTGGCAAATTTTTTGGTATCAAACCTGGTTTTTAAAAATACAAGTGATATAAAAAACATTAGTCATTTTACTTGTTAAATTAAAAATAGCATTAATTGTCAAATAAGGTTTAGCAAACTAACTAAGAAGTTAGAAATTGTAGTATTAGCATAACATGATGGAGAGCATATTTCAAATAACAGCCAATACTTACATGTACATATGAAACAGGAAAGCGAATATTGGTTAGCAGATTCTACCAACAATGGTTGACGTTGGTTTAAAACCCAAACTGCTTCAGAAGTTTGTGAAAACAGTTCATGAAATCATGAAATCAGGAGAATCAGAGAAAAAAGGGCGAATAAAAAAAAGAAAAAAAAGAGGAATAAGATGGAAAATGGGAAAAAGAGAAAAAGATAAAATTGTAGAGAACAGAAAGAGAGAGAAAATAAAAATAGAGAAAAAGAGAAAGAAAAAAATCAAAAGAGGAAAACTGAGAGAAAAAATAAAGAGAAAAAAGAGAAAGATGGAGAGTGATAGAAAAAAGAGGGACATAAAAAGGAGAAATGGAAAGCAAGAGAAAGGGAGGAAAAAGGAAAGCAATGGAGAGGGAAAAAAGCAGTGAAGAGAGAGAAAGATAGAGAGAGGTAACTAAAGAAAGAGTGAGAACCCAAAATAAAGGTAGAAATATAGGACAGAAAGGGAGGGAGAGAGAAAGGAAAGAAAAGAAAGGAGGGGTTTAGAATATTGACAGCTAGCAAATTAGCAGTGCTGTCAGACTTCCTTAATTTATCTCAATGAGTTTCAGTTTCAAACCTTATTCCGTATTTGAAGCAAAGCAATCTTGAAAAAATTTAATCAAGTTTCAAAAACTATAAAATCGTTAATTGAACGTCATTGTGTTCTGTTTTTAATCTTTGCTCTATGGTGACGGTCAATTGGAGGTGGAGATGTTTTTTTTTAAACAGTCAGAATTTTGGGAAGATCAAATTGGTGCTTTAAAGGGTGAAGCAAATGTCACCTAAATTTCACCCTCTTTTTTCAGTGGAACAATATTAAACCTTTTATATGCAATAAATCTGCTAGCTTACCTCTAATTTATCAAGCATCTCTCAATAAATATGCATTGAAAAACTGAGAAATTTCACTACCAGTTGACGTCTAATGCTAACAATTATCTTGCAAAGATATTATAGCCTGTGTCCTGTTTTGCAATTAGTTGAAGCTTTCAGTTTTTAGTTTATTTTAAATTTAAAGACATTATACCTATATTTACCAATATGTATACTGTAGATGTATATCAATCTGAGTGTTTGTGGTTCTGTCTTCACTTCGGTCTGTCCTGTTGAATTTGTGAACGAACATCTAACCACAAGTCTACAAAGGTTGTTACGATCACAGGTGTCCTTTAGCGGGGATATTGCCGAAGCCGAGACCGGGCCGTAGTCTACACACACAAAAAACAACAAAGGTCCACGTAGTTCTGAGCAAAAACAAAAGTATCCATCCAAATATCTCACCAATCCGATGAGCAGCACACACAAAAACTAAACCAATCGACAGCGCCACCCATCGTGTCAAAATATTCCAAGTTTCAAGTCATGTCTTGCACAACTCACCTTATGGTTTGTCAAAACTTGTCCCATAGTCCTTATTAATTTGAGACTGTCTAATATCCGTTTTAGAAATGGTCGCTGCTAGCCTAACCTAACGTTCTGATTCAACACCTTAGTAACTATCGGGGCATTGCTGAGTTCTCCCGATCTTTTTGAGTCCCTCTTAAGTTTTGTTTACAATAGCGTTAACCCAATTTTGATTGGTTCTTGCATGTTTAAGGAAGATTCAAAAAGATCAGGAGCACTCAGCAATGCCCCGATAGTTACTAAGATGTTGAATCAGAACGTTAGGCTAGGCTAGCGGCAACCATTTCTAAAACGGATATTGGACAGTCTCAAATTAATAGGGACTTTGGGACAAGTTTGGACAAACCATAAGGTGAGTTGTGCAAGACATGACTTGAAACTTGGAATATTTTGACATGATGGGTGGCGCTGTCGATTGGTTTAGTTTTTGTGTGTGCGGCTCATCGGATTGGTGAGATATTTGGATGGATACTTTTGTTTTTGCTCAGAACTACGTGGACCTTTGTTGTTTTTTGTGTGTGTAGACTACGGCCCGGTCTCGGCTTCGGCAATATCCCCGCTAAAGGACACCTGTGGTTACGATACCGTTGCTCTTACTATATATTGTATACCATTTTTCCGAATTCACACAGTAAATGATGTACTATTTGATATATTGCGCCTACGAATTACAATACTTCTGTTATAAATTATTTTTTGCCAAAGTGTATAAAACACAATGATCTTTCGTCCTTACCACACTAGAGCGAAGGTTTTTTCTGTTCAAGGATATTGACCAAAAACTTTTTTGAAAGTAAAATGGTGATTCTTGAACTGATCACGACGAAATACCAATTTTTATTTGATTTTCACAGTTTGTATTAATTATATCATTGCCCAATAACCTGTTTTGTAGTTTAACTACTATGCTCACTATTTATTTTTAATTTACCTTTAATTGCTCTCTTAATTTATTTTATTGGTTCAGATAATTTTTTCTAGCTACACCAGGATTGCCTGAATTCTGATTATAACCCCTAAAATTATAAGTATTTCTTGGTACTAATTTTGCATTCCACAATCATTAACTACGAACAAAATCTGGTTCTTTTCTGTATATAAATTAATTTTTGCCTGTCTTTTTCTTATATAAGTTTTTTTTTATGCTATAATAATTAATTTCTTTAATTTATGACTTTCAAAGGTTGTGTTTCAATTTTAAATGTTAACAATAACCACACAATTTAAAACTTCAATTTTCGTTTTTTTAAAGAAAGTTTACTAGAAATTGCAAAACTAAAAATGGTTTGCATGGAAACTCTTAAGTACAGTCTGTCTCTGCATTTTTCATTTATTCAGACAAAGTACTTTTATAAGCTTCACTCATTTATTAAAATTTTAATATCTTACTTTTATGTTTATACCAAGTTTATACCTGTATCAAGAAGAACCAGTAATATAGTGTTCAAAGTTTAGATGTATAGCTTTTGCTGCAACAGTAACTTTTTTATATACACTTTTCCATGGAATAATACAAGATTGATGTTGTTAATTCAACGTATTCATTACTTTTATTCCCGTTTTTTTAGTTCATGTTAATTGAATCAGGATCAAATCATTTTTCCTGGTAATCATTTCAACAAAACAGCCTTTATCTTGCAACTAATTATTAATTATTCACATTCAAACACCCTTACAGTTGTTTAAATCCTTCTTTTGAATTATTTTTCAATTAATTTCAATCGAACAAAACGCTTTACTCATGATATTAAATTTAAAAGTTAGAATGGTAATTGTTGTATATATTTAATAAAAAAAAACAGATTTGAGCAAAAAAAATTTGTTACCAGAGCAATGCCGAGCATTAGCTAGTGTTGCATAAAAGCTCATTGCACTTATGCATATGTACGCTACAGTTTGCAAGCAAAACTAGCTTTTTATGTGCAATCGAAGGAGAGTTACGAGCATCGATTAATTGTAAGATCAGATTACAACCATGATGCTATAAATAAAAGCCTATAAATCTGCAAATTTATAACAATATAATGCTAATCTATCAAATACTGAAAATATATATTCACTAGCTGAATTCCCGGCACTGTCTGGGGAAAAAAAAATGATTGGACTGTATATTTGTTTTCATTTAATGCACAAAATTTACCGTTCCAACTTTTAAATTTCATATCAAGAGAAAAGTGTTTTTCATTCAGTTCAATTGAATTAAGAGAAAAAAGATCACAGCTTTAAAAGTTTTGAAGCTTGTTCAAACAGCTGTAAAATTTAAATTCTATATAATGAAAGTGTTTTTCTGAAATTCAAAAGAAAAACAAAACTATCAAGATGTTTTTATGTAAACATAAAATCATTAGTAAGTAATGGCTAAATATAGTCTGTTTTGCTACGATTCTAATTTGAAAGTATCTGTTTTACAGTTATATGATTTTAGTTTGTTTCTGTGTTGACATCATAAGGTGAAATTATTGTATAGACGTATGGAGTGGTATAGAAATCTATAGTAATTATCTAATGCAATCACTGCCTAAAAATCATCAAAATCGTTGTCATCAGCAATAGTAAGAAAACAATATGTTAACAATAGTAATTATAGTTACCTACAATAACTTCAGTCCACATTATGGTTATGATCTGCAAGAAAATGTAGAACTACGATGTACTGCGTGCAAAGTTTTTACCTTCAATTCCGACGTGTAACTGAAATGCTGAATTTAACCTAAATGAATTTAGCTTACCAAAAATATCCTTTGAAGAAGTTTTGATATGCATTTTAGTAAACATTAGCCTAAAATTTTATTACTCATATTTTTGCAAATCAGGTTTCCTATAAACAGATGATACTCAGCTAAGACAAAATTGCAAAAGTTTAATTTTAAGAAAAATGTTTGTTGACATCAATTTGTGAAAAACAAATTAGCTGTAGGATGGCGAGAAAAAAAGCATCATGTTTTATAAAGTTATGCGAAAAAAATTTATATGAGGCACATCGTGACGTGTGGGCGCAATGTATCAATTATTACGTCATTCAGAATAGAGAAGATGAACGATTGAGAAAAAGGTTTGTGGTATATGATATGAGCGATAGAATTGTAGGGACTGTGTAGCTCAGTGGTCAAATGTGTGCTTACAAACTTGCAGTCGTAATCTCTAAGAAATAAAATCCAGCATGAAGCGAGCTTTTCATTTCATGATTTTAATAGCTATTATAGCTGGGCACACCAAAAGACAGAATAACAGAATGACAGTACATACACATAAACTTTGAGATTTCTATACATAGATGAACATGTGACAACAACGATCCATACTTATTTTACATGCAGAAACTAAAATTATCTTTTTTGAAACAAAATTATTTGCATCGGTTTCTTGAATAGCTAGCTGCATTTGGATTGTTGCTTTTGTGGAACAAATCTGTTTTGGTTGTCCAATACCTTCTACAATGTTTTTTGACCTCAACTCTTCTTCTACACTGTCGAACTAGTCAATAATAGCATCGAAACAATTTTTTCACAGAGCACAACTTATAAATAATACAACAAATTTACCACTAAATATTTACCACAAATTCAACTCACTAAAGTTTTGCTCGCTGAATGTAACGTTTGTCTTAAAACTAGACGTTCGTCTAGCAACTTAAATGTAAACCATTGTTTATACACATGTATGTTGAAATATCAAGACAGCGATAAACGAGATAATATTATTAGCATGAGACAGTTGTTAGTTATTTCAATGGTAATACTTTGAAAATTTTATTAAAAAAAACCGAAAAGCTTTAGAGTCAGACTACAAGAGAATATATTGGTAGTTCTGTAAATGAATAAGTGTTAATATAAATTTGTGTACACTTGTTTTCCTATCACTTGATATTGTGGGTTCATAAAAGTCAAAGATTGTGGAATTTGTGATGAAATATAGGTGGAGTTCAAAAAGAGAGTGACGCTCTAATTTTCCACTCTTGTCTCATAGTTGCGGTCAAATGGAAGTGCTGTCCATTTAAAGGTGGCTTTCAAATAGAGGTGGCATTTAATTAAAGGTTTTATGCTTTTAGTTTGATGGATAGGTTTGAAACCGAAGTCGGATTGTGGTAGAGTATGTATGTGAAGTCAGTATGTAGGTCACACTGATGTCATAGTAATACACACTAACTAAAGCTCAGATTCACTAAAGGAATTTTTCATTTGTATTTCAAACATAAAATACATGTTAATATAATTTAAATAACATGATTTTTGCAATTTTTAGGCAAATAATTCAAATGAACACATCAATGGTCTTTAGTGACTTTGATCTCACAATAATAGAGCCGACGCTGTGCGACAACCAATCGTGTTTTTTGGGAGAAAACCAATCCAGGCTTACACCCGAGATGAAAGTTCTTCATAAGCAATTGCTAAATATAGCAGAATAATATGAATGACAGAAGCTTGGTATTGTTCTAAACTGAATGGAGTTCTTCAACAGTAACTTAGTTTTCTCAAAACCTACCATTGTGCATGAATGTCATCAGCAGAGTTTCAAATTTTCAAATTATTAGTTTGTTCTAATTGGAAGAGTAAAGGCTTATTACACCAAATAAACAATTTTATAGACAAGAGAATTGTTTGCTTAATACTCACCAAACCATAAGTACCTTGAGAGTTTTTTTGTACCTCTACTGTTTGCTTAAAAAAAGTAAGCAGATTGTGTTCCATGAAGAAAATTGCTGCACACAAGAGCTTTTTGCGGAGAACTAACTTTTTTGCAACCAATTTCTACTTGATTGCAACATCCGTGCTTCAAAAGGCTTAAACAAGTTGTTACAACTTCAGTGCACAGAATTCTGGCAAACATCAAAGATTTTGCTCAGTATAATAAAACACAGACATTGTGTGATGTAAACTAACATAGCCCATTTATGATCGAGAGTAAAATCAAACAGCCGAGTGTTTTGATTTAGACTTTTTTTAAACATGGAGTAAAAAAAGTTAGGCTGGGTTGGTGGCACACAAAGGCGACTGACACTTACATGAAAGGAAGGATAATTTTTATTATTGCTTTGAGTAGTTGTTTGAACAAGTTGTAGTAAAAAAAATTGTACTCATTAAATATTAGTGGTTGTGTCAATTTAGCAAGATGGCATTGCTGCAGAGCAGTTTATCGATGGAATCCACATATAAAACTTTTCAGTCAATCTTGTTTTAAACAGAGCAGTCGGTTTATTAGATAGTTTTTCAAGCCAAATGATAAAGCTCTTTCAGTCAGTAGGCCAACTCATTTGCAATACTGAAAATGGTAAATCTGAATGAGTGAAACCGATACTAAATAATATTAAATGCATGTTATACTTTGAGGGCTACACCAGAGCAGCTGTAACCTTTTTGTGAATATTATGAAGAAGTACTATCAACAAAGTTCCTGTCACAACAAGTTATTTTAGATGTTTCATGGTCGACTCAAAAGTACATGTAGAATAAAAAAACTCTAAACTAAATTCCACAGACTGTACAGTCTCGCGGCTATCTTCACCTATAGCATGATTATTAGCGGTTGTAGAGAAATTATGTTGTGCATAACCAATATGAATCAACGCACAACATCATTGTTGAATTTGCTTTGTCATTTCAATCTATTTAGACTATATTCAGTTTGTGCACTTTTGCTTTGTCATGAAGAAACTAATTTGATTATTACTGGTTCAGGTAGAAGTGAAGGTGTTAATCTATTGTAAGCAATACTGACACTTACCAGCTAAAGTTAATTATTTATTCTATAAGTCCAACAACTAAAATACACAACCAACAAAATTCTAAACAAAAACATTAATGACAAAAGCTTAAGATCACCAATAAAAGTTACACCCTTACTCGAATGATCACCCATTGACAAATCATTTAACAAAACAATTAACCATGAAGTACAGTGTAGTTGTAGTGTGATGTGACAATGAACATGTAACTTTATGCTCATCAAGCACCAAACACCAACATTATTATTGTTGTTTCTTGCTTTGCTAAATTTGTACTAAAATTTACCTTCACATGTTGTTAACAACTGAACTATTAAAAAATGGCTAAACTATTACAAACTCACTAAAATTGCTATGGCAAAAATACTTTTTATTTGAAACACGCTAATTTTATCTGCAACACATTAAATTAGCAAGTAATGTATTAATAAAACTATTGTAATATTACTGGTAACATTGTAACATAATAGTAAACATTTACTATTGTTCAAAAAATGTATGAAACACGAAAACAGTTTGCAGGCTCATATCTAGGGCATCCAATATAAAACGTATACTCTTTACCAACAACTTTAATACCCGTCATTTTCTGGGTACTGCATTATTTCGTGATAACAGGTAAAAACCTTGCACGGCGACATCATCCATCACTGATGTATTAGATCTATGTGCATGCTTGAAGCAACAACTTCAAACCGATCTGAATTTTGCAGAACCAGTTCAAACCCATTTTAAAAATCTTACACAAATTTGTGATGCTCATGCAGTGATTTTTTTTCAATTCATGCAGCAAGTTCTTTCAAAATTGTTACATCTATGCTTTTCTTGTCCTTGCTAATCAACCAGAACAGAAATGTGAGAAAATTCAAGTGGTTAACTCTGTAATAAAATCACAAAACCGATCAAGCAATAAACTTGGCCATGAACTTCAAAAGTTTACAATAACCCAGGCTAATAAACCTTTTTGGCTTCAAGTGAAGTTGTCTGATTCCAGCTGTTATTTTTTAAATGGGAAAAAAGATGCCATAATTCAGAATTATTATTTGGGAAGAAGTTTTTCAAAATACATGTGGGTGAATTATTTTCAGTGACAGCAAGCAGTTAAAATTTACATTTGTTGCAAGACTTACAGGTGTTGAATTTTTATAGCAAAGTACTTTGCATTAAATGTATTTGATAGGCAATATCCTAATGAAAAAACTCATCACTAATATTTTACTCTGACTTTTTGTCTAATTGTCTTCATTTTCTTTTTGATTATTTTTTCTGCTTCAGTCTTTTTTGAATTTTTATCTTTTTGTCCTATTGTTTTTGTTACTTTTTGCTTTTTGTTTTTCTGCATTATTGTCTATTTGAGTTTTGTGTTTCTTTGTTCTCGATGTCTGATTGCCTTATTTCTCTGTTTGTCTTTTTGGTTTTTTTTGTATTTTTCTTCTTTTTGAGCTTTCACATTTTTCTCTGTTGGTCTTTTTACACCAATTTATGTCTTGTCACGCTGTTTTCTATTTGTCTGTTTTTTACTCCGTCATTTTTGTTTAATTGCCTTTTGCGCTTTTGGTCTTTTTTGTTTTTTTTTCTATTTATCTACATGTATGTTCTCTTTTTGCTTTCTTAAAACTTTACATTTCTGTCCGTTTGTCTTTTATACAATTTTCCGTTTCGACAAATTACTGTGAGCAAATCAGATCACATCACATCAGATCGGAAAAAATCTCCAATCCTTATGCCTCAAAGCAAACAGCTTCTAGCAAATCTATGCCATCTAATTAACTCACTGTGTTGTGAAATACTGTTAAACAAACAACAACGATTTGCACATTTAAGCCAGTAGATTCAATATATTTTGACACCATATGAGACTAGATGGTTTTACTAGGTTATCAGACCACAAGTTGCTTGTTTTTGGTAAAGGCTCACCCAAGATGTTCCTAATCTAATTGTATTCTTTGCTCAAGCTTCTCTCTAGAACTTCTTCTCAAACCAGAAACACTGTCTCTCTCCCTCTTTTGCTCTTGACTACTTCAGTCCTTGTTTCATAAATATAATGTAAGTAGGAAGTTCTTTCTAGAATTATCTTACAGAATTTGCTTAGACGCATATGTAACATGCTCTTTTTTCTTTGACCTTTGACACTGTAACTATTGAAGTTTAAACATAGTGTAGGTTTTACTACCATCAGGAATCATAGTAAGAAGCTACAAGTCTCGGATGCTGTATCTGATACACATGTATTATACTGTCCTCTAGTACACTAATAGGGTCAACCTCCAGTTATCATGAGCTTGCCCAGGTGTTAGTCACACTGGGAACGGGAGAAGTTAGCAAGCTTACCAAAGGTGTTAAATTGGAGCGCGGTAAATATACATGACCATTAAGATAGCCTGTGAACCAAATGTTAACCTTGTGCTAGAATCAAAAGTGGCCTTACTTGTATGGGCTGAGTCATCCCCTCCTCATGTTTACTCTTCGGACCATAGCAGCTCTCATTAACCTAACTTGTTGTTTTCAGCTCTAGCCTGCAAGTTCTGAGTACGTACCTGTTCCTGATTTTACATGATAATGTACCTTGACTAGGCATCCGAGTCGCTCTTTTCTCCTACCGACGTCATCGGGTCATCTGAGCCATACAGAGGTTAGATCCTAAACTTTTCTTAAAAGCCTGGCTCTTCTTCTATCTTGGCCCACTTCCACATCGCTTTAGCCCAAACGTTTTTTTCTTGAGCTACCTTGCCACGCGTTTTGGTATGGTTAGCCTTGCGGCTAGTACAGGTTGCTGGCAAAACAACGATTTTACCACCTCCCTGATTTGAGGTGTAGGGAGCTAAGTGAGCCTCCCCTCAACAGACAACTGGTTGTCTGTAAGTGACTTGAGCTTAGGCTGGGTAGCAAGTACATTGTAGCTTAGCATCCTTCAGAAATTTGTCCTTCCTCTCCCTGAGACCTTTACCTGTTCTATCAGATTTATTCCTCCAGTTTTGTAACTTGCTATCGCAAGTCAACATAGATGTCAATGTCAACATAGACATGCAGTAATATCTAGGAGGCAACAATGTAACTGCCTCAAAACCTTTTTTGCCCTAACCCATTTAAGCCTAAACAGTTTTGCTCATATCTGTATCTACTTATCTACTGAACCCCTACTTTAACAACTATCTTTAACTCAGAATCATCTACTGCATTCAGAATAGTTAATGACACTTTTAAATGTAAATTTAGTCTGTTAGCTGTTTTTTGTTACTTTTGATATGTCAGCCTTTGTATCAAGCACCAAATCAACCTCAATATCAGGAACTTTTAAAGCTCTTACTATCTTATTATTCAGTCATTTAGGACTAGATGAAAAAAATTCACACTGCTACCAAGATAACAGGAACATGTGTAATTCCTGTCTCGACTGCCTGAACCTTTGTCCATATTCTTGTCACTTTTGTTACTGCTTCTTCTACTTTTATCATAGCTGTACCTGTTAAAATTTTGTTTCCAAAGGTCCTCAGAACTATTCCTAATACAGTCAATACTAGTACGATCTTTCCTTAGGTGCAAGTAAAATACCTAGCAGCCAGACAACTGTAAAGCCGGTGCTATAGACTACAATGGTTGTAGCATTTATCACCCCTAGGTAAAAGTTTACTCTTAGATCTAATACCCAAATATATCTATCAGCACTAACTACCATAAAAGAGTTTTTCTATCGGTTCCTACATTTAATTCAAGTAGACTGGTGACCTGAAGATCTAAACCCAACTTTGAGGCACCTAATGTTAGACCTACTGTATTATCATAATAGTCCTTTTGAAAAATATGATGAGCTCTTGCACCTTTACTAGAATAATGACTAGTGCTTCTAGTTTCAATTCTGAGTTGCCTAGAAAATTGTCCGCTAATTCTAAATCCTCAGTACCACTAGTTATAGCCTTAGCATCTTTTAATCCAGCATCTGAATCACAAGCCAGTTGTCCAGCTCTAAGAGTATCAAATCACTTCTCCCAATCTAAATCTCTTTTCTGCAGCAATTGCTTACGTAAGTTTGACTTTCTGAATCTATTACCAGCTATCACAACAGCAAAATCTTTCCCATCATCGTTTCCACCAAAATTGAAATTTCTGCTGAGTTTCTCAGCTCGTAACATATAATCATATTCATTTTTATCACATGCTAAAGAAAAAGTAATAAATTTCATAGTTTTAACATATACTGTCTCTTCCCCACCATAAATTCTTTTTAGGTGTTCCATGGTCTGCTCCCAAGTACATGCAGATGTAGAATCATAAAACTGTAAACTAAATTATGCAGATTGTAAAGTCTAATAATTATCTTTACTTATAACATTGTTATGAATGAATTTGGATAAATTATGTTATGCATAAACAATGTGAATCAACACATAACATCAGTGTTAAATTTGCTTTGTCATTTCCTTTTATTTTGACTATGTTCAGTTTTGATTTTGCACTTTTCTTTGTCATGTAGAAACTATTTTGATTATTACTGGTTAAGGTACTAGTGAAGGTGTTAAGCTGGTGTAAGCAAAACTGATACTTACCAGCTAAAGTTAATTATACGCATATTCCATAAGATCAGCAAATAAATTACACTACCAACAAAATTCTAAACAACAATATTAGTGAGAAAAAACCTAAAATAACCAGTGCAAGTTACACCCTTACTTGAATGGGCATCCATATTTGCTTGCTAGGTCCATATGGCTGCGAGTTTCAATTGTCAGATAAGAATTATGACAGTGCTTATATTTAGAGGCTCAGTAGTTGAAATAAGAAAGTAGAGGAGGATCAACTAATGATGGAGGAACAGACTCCATAGGTAGAAGAAGAAAGAAGAAGGCTCCACAGGCAGATGGAAAAGACAAGAAGACTTCGAAGGCAAAGAAATGCGCCTTAGCAGGCAGGAGGAGCCTCAGCAGGCAGGGGAAGCCTCAGCAGGCAGGGGGAGCCTCAGCAGGCAGGAGGAGCTTCAGCAGGTCCTTCAGGAAGGATAGAGAGATAGATCGCCAGCACATCGAGAAAGTCAACAATTTTTTTTTTATACAAGTCTGTTAGCCTATCAGAAAGTGTTTATGCACTAAGGTTTGGTTATTTATGTTGGAGCGGGCTAACAATTGAGTGAACTTGTCTTAAGTACGTCAAGAAATTATAATAATTGGAAATGATGAATAAATCCAGTTGTATTTTAATAGTTTTCGCCATGTCAATTGATGTCTCTTTTCTCATGGGCTACTTCCACAGGATACTTCTAAGCTGCTTGCTATATGATGACTGTTGTTATATATTGCCAGTCCTTAAATGTATTAGGTGTCATTTCATTGTAATATTGTGCATGTCTCTGGTGTTTAGGTATTTATCCAATATGCTATCTGCCTTTGCTAATGCTTCGATACAACAGCATTTAATAACGCAAGCCGTTTAATGTGACTAGTAAGAATGTTGTCCCATCTTTCATTCTACTCATTTGCAAAGTGGTAAGTTTTGCACATAAACCAGTCTGTTAGTCAAAGCTTATACAAATGGCCTGTATCACAAGAGTTATAAACTAACCAGGGAAAATCACTCACATTAAACCTTAATGCGACCATCCGAAAAAATTGACAAAAAGAATGAAAAACAAGAAAAAAGCGCTTAGGTAAATAAAACAAAGATGTATAGAAAACTGAAAGACAAAAAAAAAACTAAAATGCAAAATAAAGCAAAAATGTAAAAAAAACCAAAAAAGAAAAAAAAACGCTCAGAAGCAGCAAAACATACAAAAATAGTATAAAAACAAAAGAGTAAAATTACAATCGGGTAAAAAAAACAAAAAGGTATAAAACAAAGTAATAAATGCATAGAAAAAAAAATATTCAAAAGAGGCAGAGATTATCAAAAGAGTGTAAAACAAAAGATTAAAATGAAAATTATGCAAAAAGAAAAAAAGTCAAAAGAAACAAATAAACAAATAGACAGAAATGCTAAAAAAAAGGCGGAATACAAAAATGTAAAAAAGACAAACAGAAGAAATAGAAATGATTCAAAAGGGCAAAAAATAAAAAAATAATATAAAAAAATAGGGAAAAATGAAAATTAAGTAAAGAGAACAAAGATATATGAAAAAAAATAGAAAAACGACGTAAAAGCAAAATATACAAAAAACCAAAATAATTAAAAAAACAGTAAGATAGAAACATTTTAAATCAGGCAAAAAATACAAAGTGGGTAATGTTTTAAGTACCAAAACACAAAAATGTACAAACGACAAACAGACAAAAAAAATATTTGAAAGAAGTAAAAAATGCAAAAAGATTAAAAAAGACAACAAAAAAGGCAATTAGGCAAAGAGAACAAAAACATATGAAAAACAAATAGAAAAATAGACAGAAGTGCAAAAAATGAAACGTAACAAAGACAAACAGAAAGAAAGGAAAGTATTTAAAAGAGGCAACAATACAAAAATATTAAAAAAGCAAAGGACTAAAATGACACTTAGGCAAAAGAACAAAGAGGTGTAAAAAAAGTAGGCCAAGTACAAAAAGACAATAAAAATAAGTATGTAGTCTGGCATATACTTTATAAAGTGGATTTCACATACAGACGCCAATATTCAGCTGTTTGACAATCCGTGTAGACACCTCAGCGTGTCCATCTCAATACTTTAAAACCATACGGTGGATTGTTTGTTCGTGCCAATAGCTCCAACACCAAAGCCGACTTGGAATTGGCCCATTATTCAGACAATGATTCTGATCACTTTTTTATATCTTCGCAATGTGCCGACATTCAGACCGACGAACTCCGCGTCCTGACTTTGATCAGGATGTTTGATCCCTTAGTTTTGTTTGCGGGTCTGCTGGTGACGGTGTACAAGTTGGTTGCCTGTCCAGATCAAATAGATATTTTCAAGATGGTTGATCATTGTATGCGTCTCCTTTTCCCCTGCCATAACTCTTCAAGTAGCTCCTCTGAAAAGTCAAAGCCGAAAGTCGACATGCTCTAAAACAAAAATCTAAAAAACTTAAAGACCCCACTATGCTGTATTTGCATGATAGTCACCTAGATGGTCTTTGGTTATGCTTAGCCTGATACCACTTGGTGCAACTATATTTGTATATTCAATCCAGCAACTGTGCAATTGACAGTTGAGGCTTCTCATTGCATCTGCTACTGTTTTATGATGATCTCTTTGGAATGAGGTCAGTCAATTCTTTCTGTTCAGTTGGCTTTCAAAACAATATGTTTTACATACATATATACTTCATAGAATATTCCAAGGATGAAAATCATGATCAGTTTACCCATTATGGATATTATATACCCCATTTTTGTTATAACCAGCTATGTATTATTATACATATCAGTAGGTTTGGCATAGGTCAACTGGAAACATCGGAAAACACCACCAACCCTATACTAATCCGCTGTGTGTGCTCAATTAATGATGGGTGTCTGACCGCCGTTTTCTATCGACTCCAAAAATAACAGGTGGTACATGTATGTTTCCACATCTATGGTAAGTCAAATCGGTGCTCTTCTTACTATGCAAGAGAAATTTTTTGCATGGGTTATACTAGGCATATTGTGACTAAATGTAGCTTCCTGGTCATCACATAGTTAATATTAGATAATTTTGTCTCCCTTTCCTTTAAATTGGCAGCTCCATCACAGAAGACTGTGAACTGTAAAATTTCTGGTAGAAATGTTACATCCGATTTCGGTAGTGTTCAATTATCACTTAAAACTTAGAGCGTCATCTTGCTTTGGATGGCTCATAGATCGATGTAAAAACATTTGGGTTATTTTGTGTCGCTTGCACTGTGTTACGGTACTGGTACATAACAGTCTCACATTGTGATTGGCGTTTTTACTGACCTAACAGTGACGCTGTTTGTCCTTAGCCAATAGAATGCTACCAGTTGGTCTGGGTCATGTATGATAACCAAGTTTTCTCCTGATAGTTGTAGTTGACCAATACTTCCCCTCCTTAATCATAAGCATCAATCGATTCTGTCTATGTCTTCCGGTGCTCAGAGAGGTCAGAATTTCTATGAATACTCTTTGTCTCTTAGTTCTTCTCTCTTTTCAATGCTTGGTGACTGGGTGTGAGATCCTGCTGCCGACTACATCAAAACTAAATATCTATGCTTGTGGTGGCAGGTTGCGTACATCTTATCTCATCCTGTATACTTTCATTTTCTTTAAATTTCATAATAAATGTAATCATGTAATAATCGTTTCATATAATATTTCAATAATTAAAAACCAATAGTTGTTACTGTCATAGAATTAGGGATACGTCAATGAATAAATAAACTCTTGCTGCAAGCACGTTCTAATATTAGTGATATTAGAACTATGTACACAAAATATGTCGTGTCCATGTGTTCTGTACATCTGTTGTGCCCATGTACTGAAAGAGACTTGTACGCAACATAGTCTCTTCCAGCACACATTCCTATGTTAAGGAGGAGGTTGAGGTGAGTGCTATGGTTGATGAAAAAGTGTGGTTGTCAATGTATGGATGTATTATTGATAAATGGATGACCAGATAAACATGGCTGTTTACAGGGTGAAATGTTTGAGTTATGCACAGCTAGAAATAGTCTGTGTTTATATGGAGGCATGTCGTTGTACAATTCTAGGATATATGTACTTAAGTCTTTAAAACCTAAAAACCTAGAGCTCTGTCATAAGGGATGCTAAGGTGTTACTAAATGTTGTAGGAGAGCCCTACGTCTTTTTGTGTGACCTGGTTGTTCCATTAATATTGAAGATTTTATTAGCAGATGTAGTAGAAACATCAGCCTATGCTTGAGTCAATGTTACCCTCTAGGCCATGAGAAGCTATTGGTTCAGACCTGTTTGCTCTAAATAGCAGTTTTTTATAGTGACAGCTGACTATTAATCCAAATAGATACAGGCAATACCCGTGGCCTCAAAAAAGCCCAGAGCAATAAATACTGTTATGAGAAAATTAACTTCTCGCTTTGGCACACGCAACATAGCTAGGTCAGATAATGAACGATGCTCTGATAGCAAAGAATTTAGGAAGTTTGCAAAACATTAAAAGTTTATTTTAGTCACTAGTAGTTCTAAATACCAATGTTCTAATTGTATGATAGAAAGGGCTGGGTAAACTGTTAACTGTTTATGAAAATAACTACTGGCAAATATGCACCAATAATGGCTTGTTGTACTAGTCTACTGCTATCTTGGTTGACCTCTAGTGAGCTTATGTTTGGTAGGGCCGTAAGGTCTAAATTGGGTATACCATATGAGAGTGACATTGATTATGGTAAATTTGGTGAATAAGATAATTATCGTATGAAGAATTTAAGACATAGAGGGGTTAAGAAATATAGTTTTTTGTTAAATAAACTGAGCCCAGGTCACCCTGAAATAGAGAGTATTGAGTGTGGTGATATGGAAGACCTACCAACTCTAGTTATAAAATTAGCAGATCAAAGCCGGAATGTGACACCTTCCCCAGAAACAATGGAAGATGACATTCTAGCTTGCTTACCAGTCAGAATTTTGATGATAGTGTTGTGGTTACAAGAAGTGGTAGACAAGTCAGATGCAATTGTAGTCCTGAGTACGTTTACTAACATTTATGCTTGCATATTACTATTTTTTTCTTAGAGTCTATGCTCATCTATTATACATACTGTCTGTTGTCTATGGTGGTGGAGGACCCAAAAACAAAGATCGACCTGAGACCGGAACAGAGCAAACAGTCACAAGAGCCAGCCAGCAAAGAGTTTTAGCCCAACCGGCAAATAAACTAAGAAGACTACGGAAAAGGCCAGGCAACTCTATGGCAAAGAAGATTTTTTTGCTGATGTTTTGGTTGTTCTGGAGATTACTAAGCATTTGATTGCCCTAGCAAATGTGGTAGGAAGTGTGGTAGTAAGGCGCATTGGTTGAATGAGGGCATAGTTTTGGTCTAGGTCTGCAGCTGTGACGAGGTAGGACACCTGATGAGCCACTCTCCGTTTGGAGGAGCCTCTTTTACCCGGAAGGAAAGGAAGCTGCCAGAGGAGATGAGGTCTGACACCAGCTCTGCTGAGGCATTGAAAACGCCTAAGCCCAAGGTAACACACTGTAACACCAGCTACGGGGCTGCTGTAGGCAGTTCCAACGTGAGGCAACCTGTGATCAATAAAGTTCTGTCTTTCCTGAATAAAATAATGTCTGATTTTATGATATTTTGTAACAGGGCTATGGTTAAGCTCCAGTAAAATAAGATGACCTTTGTCAACAGGTTGCAAAGGAACGTCCGATGTACAAGACCAGAGGTGAGGAAACGAGAGGCAAATCGGCAAGTGCAAGTGGTCAGAATGTCAGAATGCGTTCTTGGGCCATCGTCAGAATGCACCAACTAGTAAGGCTGCTTCAACTGAGGTTCTCGGAGACAGTACTGTAAGTGCTACTGGTGGTAACGTCAGTGAGGCTGATAAAGCTGATGACTCAGCCATTATTCTAATTAAGAATTGGTTTGCAGAGGTAGAGGCTCGAAAGGTAGAGATGGTTGAAGCAGTTGGGATCACTGCACAGAAAAATCAGGTGATGCTTGTGACTGCCACTGGTAGTGAACTGGACATAGTGTCTGTGCATTGCCTAAATGACGAGCTCAGGCGAGGCTAATTTTACAGGATGTGGCAGTGGCTGTACTGACACTACATGTGATGATGGAGATAAACAGGGATACCTAAACATGGACTCAGATGATGGTGGAGGAGACTAACTCCTGAACCGTGAGCAGCAGTTTTTAGGTGATGATGAGTTTCTGTGAGGTCATCAATGAAAAACTGATGGACGCCGATAGCCTCTGTTAAAATTCATGAATCAGGAGAACTAGTTTATGTGTAAGGAAGAGCTTTAATACATTACAAAGAAACCTTTACAAATTAAAGATACACATTTTATTTGCAATTTCTCTGCCTCAAATGTGTTCAGATTTTGTGCTCGTTAATTGTGTTTGGCGTGACGTCTTTTTAACCAACTTGAAAAAAAGGCTTCTGCCTTTCTTTTTCATAAGAATGCTTCTGTCTCCTGCTCGTTCCTATTGCAAAAACTTAGATTGCATATGCCAGTCTAGCATCGAAAGGTCACAACGCAAATATGTAGGCATATAAGAGTCAACCATGTGGACGGTTACAAAACTACATTGGCATATGCAAGAGAATGGGCTTTTTTCATTGTGGAACATTTGGTGAGTGGGTATAATATATATAATCATATATATATTATATATACTCTATACTCAATAATTAATATATAATATAATACAAATTATAGTTAGTTATACACATTTAACAGTGTGTTTTAATCTTTCGTTTATATCTTTTTTGAAATTTGCGTTTTTCTCTATTTGTCTTTTCTTTGATTTTGTCTTTTTGCCTTTCTCTGTTTGTATATTTGTATTATTTAGATGTATTAAAAACTTTTTAGCCATATGCATTGCAAGGATGTGTGGTATCATTATGTGCATGAAAAAGTAGAGAATTAACACATTCATACTGATTACTGTCTAATTCCATATTTGATTGCAGAACTTTCTTAAAAAAACTTACCATGCTCTCGATATGATGAATTCTACTAAACGTTTAGTGTAGCATAGCTTGCCAGGGTAGGACTATGATTGTTTTAGGATAGATTTTGTATGTGCTGTGGGATGCATTGTTTCCAAAGTGTGTTACCCATTTTGATTAGTTTTGCCCATAAAACTCAACTGCTAAAGAAGTTAATAATGACTACTTGATGATTAATGATTGAACAATGATTACTTCATGAAACACAAGCTGCATACTTGCATACTAGAAATGTACGGAAAACACACTTGACTCTCAAAACACTTATGATTGTGATGATTACGAAAGTGTTAGCTAATAACTTCTAAATCCATATAAAACATTCATTTGGACAAGTTCTAATTATTGTCTATGCATCAAACCAAACTGTTACATGCTTTAAAAGAGTAACATTTTTATCATCACAATCAAAGCCTTATAATTTAAACTTATAATTAATTATAAACTTTATAATAAATTGTTTCTGAACTGTTTTAGCTTTGAAGAAAAATAAGGCTATTTTTCTGTTGTTTATTTTATTCTGCAAAATTAAGCATTTGTTCATGGATAACTTTTAGATCTGGGGTAAGTGCAGGATGATGTTCTTGGGAAGAATCAAATTGCATTTCACACTGCACTGGCATCGTTATGTCAAAGGGAGTAAAATCACGGGATGTTACTGTGTTCATTTGAATTATTTGCCTAAAAGAAATCAAAACAGCATAACTATTTGAACTGAGTTAATATGTTGATATACATGTTTTTGTCTATCCTTTCTTTTCCTCTTTTTTCTTTTCTCATTCTCTTTCACTCTCACTTTCTTAAAAAAATTTTTTATTTATTATCAATTCATGGTGGAGTTTTTTTTTACTATCCAAGTGCCAGCTAGATTTTGTGAACATGCTCAAACATATTCCTGTTTTCTGTGTCAAGAGATACACGTAAAAGTACAAAGTTTTTTTTGTGTTCGTTTTTGCCCTATCCTTATTAACATTTATTTATTAAAATAAAACACACAATCGGTTTCCACCATTTTTATCTAAGAAAGATTAGTAATAGTATAAAGTAGTAATATAAGTGTAAAAGGCAGGAGTATGAATGGATTTTAATAAAACCAACATACTTCTTAGTACAACCAAATTTATTACTATAGTTTTAGGGTTTATTATAACCTAATATAAATTATATCTCTTTTGCTCTTTTATTTTGTGATAAATCTTTAAGTAAATTGCTATCTGAATTCAAAAAAAAATTAAATATTTTTACTATTTCAACAAAAACGCTGTTTCATTATTACAGACAAGTAATTCAGAAAAATTTTTTTTGGAATAAGTTAGAAAAAAAAGCTTTTTTAGATATTCACTATATGGCACTAACAATATTTGTTTCCCTGCTATGTTTTTACAAAATGACTATTAGTTGGAAACCTTTGAACATCATTTGACTCCTAAAAAACTATCATTTTGTCCTCTAAAATTCAACCTACTTTATCCACATTGTTGAAGACTCTATCTGGCAACATAGAACTTTGTTATTTAAATATCGTTAAAAAAAATTATTGCGTATTTTTTTATCTTTTTTTATTGGTGAGAAGTTATTTTTATATCAGATAGTTCACAGAAAAAGTAAAGGATTTTATTTCATTTTGCAACTCGGATAATGAAATTATTAATATTTTAGGAAGATAATATGGGTTCATTAAGTAGGTTAGTAAACAAAAAAAGAAAAAAGCTAAACACCATAAAACACCGCAAGAAAATGGCAGCTAACTATGGTAAAAACAAAACTTATGTTAAATCTAGTACTTGAACTCAGACAACAAGCAAAAGAATTCTAATAAACTTAATAAGCATGCATAAGGCAGCTATGCCTTATGCATGCTTGCACAATATTTTTACCTGTGGCCTGGACGTATGAAGTCAAAGACTCCTCCTTGTCTTGTACACAGCAAGCTTTCCTCTTCTGGTGCTAAGCTATGAATAGCAAAACCATCATCGGTGTTTCTGTTTACTACCACCAATACTGAGCCTCTCCACTTTGGTAGGCATAAACAGTAGACAGTCAAGCCTTTTCCCCACTCTAAAATCTTTTAACAGTTGTTTCTTAAATTTGCATGCAAGCTGTGTTATTATAACTGTTAACTAAACAGTGTTATATAAGATGACTATACGTATCACGTAATACACACCATAGAAGTCCCTCGAGCTATGACCATTCGAGATAAAATATCAGCTGTTACCATTGGTGCATAATTCTCTTGTTGGAGACTGACTTCTTTTTCAGACTGACACACAAGGGTTACTTTTGCGAGTTCTGCATAACAAAATATTAAATATACATCCTCAGTTATATTTGATTCTTGAAAATAGCGCATAATAGTGCAAGTGAAATGTAAAGACATTGGTAAAATATGGACAAAGTTCAAATGTCTTGTGCCATGTTTATTACATGATTATATATATAATATATATATATAATATATATATAATATATATATACATATATATGTTCTCAAAGTATGACTGTGTATTTGTGTATTCCTCTGTTGTTGTGGTTACCTATAGCTATAGCTAGTATTTTAACATTGCACTCATGCGTTACGATGCTCCTGTTAAGAAACATTTTGGGACCTAAGTATACGCAACGCAATGCTTTTTCATCTTATATTGTTAGGGCTAACTTGCTGCGCCACACAATAATTTATCTCGAATTTAAAATATGGCAATTTGTGTACTGATTCTATACATTAGGAGACATACGTTGTTCACCATGGTGAGTTCAGCCTTATCTTATACTGTAAAAACCAATAACACAGATAAATGATAGAATTTTGGATAAAAGTTTGACGTTTATTAAAATACATACTAATACTCCCTGAAAGCATGTAATTAGTAAGCTAAATTGATTCCAGTTAGATTTAGTATTTATGTTAAGCGTCTGTCTCGAATGTAAAAAAAATGCATGTAGTGCATTGTAATGTTATAATATCTTGCAGCCCATAACCAAAAAATGCACTAAATTCATTTTAGAAGCCTACACTTCTTTGTTTCCTACCTGAGGTTGACAACTTCCTCAAACATAAATGACTTTTCAGGTTACCATAGCCCTAATGATGCTGCGCTTAAACCAAGTTCTCCTAAGTGCTTCCAAGGAGGCGGCCCCATACACCGATCTATCACTCCACACATTATTCTTGATGGACAATGTTCAAATATGCATCAGAGATCTTCCAACATATATTATCAATAGATGCAAACATGTAACAGGCAATGCATACACTGCACAACTTAATCATGCCTCTGGTGTAGTGTACAGAAACTTATGCAATGCATATGATCTCAATGAATTTAGAGTACTGTCAAAAGTTTGGATTAAGTTAATGAGAAAAACTCTGCTGAGCTTCTGTCATACTTTCAAGAGCAGTAGAGCCCACTTTGGCAAACCATCCAAATGTTTTGGCAACAAACAAGGAGACTGAAAGGGCTACTAAATTATAGAAAAGAAAATTGTGGTGAAATATACCTTACTCCAAAAAGAGAGTAAAATGGGCTAGTGTAATAAATAGGTTTAGCACCCAGTAAGACAGATTTGTTACAACTAGTAGTAATCAATGGACAGCAACTAAAAAACCCAAAAGATTTCTACCTCAGTGTACTATCTAATGTGTCATTATTCCTGGGTTTAAAATGCAAAAATTTAGGTTTTCCAAAAATTATTTTAAAATGACGTTTTAAATAAGTTTTCTGGCAAGCTGTATGTATTAATTATAACGACTGGTATATTTTCCAATACCTGGAACTTATATAGGTAAAGTGACATGTTACAAATTGTGATAGTGGTAATTATCTGCTTTGTTAATGCCAACTTTGCCCTTTTGTAAGAGTTTAACACATATGATATAATGGTTAATTGTAGCCAGTACAATACATACTAGCTAGAAATCATAGATATTGTCTTCTACACGTAAATTATAGAATAGAGTGAAAAAATATGATTTCTAGTGGTTTATACATATAGGAACGTAATTAAAAATTTTAATGTTACTGAACTTGTGCTGGATTAAGTTATAAGTACTAGTAACAAGTCAATTACAAAAACTTTTTTTTCGCAATTGGCTAAGGCGAATCGTGAATGGCACTTTTAAGGAAAGTGCTCAAACTGCTAAGTTTTTGAAAGAGACTTTGAACTGATTAGATACTACTATCAACTGTGGTTTTTTTATTTTTTATATTAACAGCTAATTAAATTTAAACTGTAAATTGTATAACTAATTCAGCGTACAAATTATCAAAATTAGCGACAATATAAATTAACCATAGATTAAGTGTTAGTCTCTTGTTTTAAAGCAATAATAATCAACTTACTATTTTGCTGCCAGGCTGAATGGGAGAAAAGAAAAATGTAATAAACACCAGTCGGCAGCGATGTACTTGACCAAGATATAAGTGAGCAGCGTTTATAATCAGTACAATCGATGAAGTTATACTGAGCATCATGGATTTGTAGTACCATTCCATCACCAGTTTTTTTATAATTGCTGCAAAAATGTTATGCGCTTGTTTAATAAAATTTTATTTTAACTTGGTTTATAAAAATCAGCAGAAAAATTATCATTTACTTACAATAAAACCTATTGCAAACGTTGGGAACTAGAATAATCAATATAATTTAGTAAATTGGTTTTAAAGTAGTATTTCCCTCTCTTTAATGAATTTTGATTTGAAGCATGAACTTGCATGGGATTGTATTTTAATTGTGTTTATTGTATAGCGGAGCCAATGAAATATTTTTTACTACTGAGCACATCTACATAAAGTGCTTCATTTAGTGGATACAAACCAAAATATGTTTACAAAGTTATGAAATAGAATTACCTATATTATTAATCTTTGATTGAACTTGACTAAAGATGATACAAAATGAGCACAATAAAAATGGCTCTATGGTAAAGTTCATACCACAAGTAAAGAAGTGATTTATTTAAAACAAACTAAAGCTTCGGTTATACATTAACAGTTACTAGTATTTTATATTAGATGTTGTTCCAATATGTTTGCTTCACTTTTAAAGCTATCTTACAGTACATGTAGCTTCTGTATTAATATTTTGTAGATCAATTGGCAGCTTTAGGGCAGTTGGAAAACTAGACTGCTTGGAGAGCTTTTTTAAATCAAGCAACCATATCTCTTATTAATTATCCAACGGAAGCTAATTTTACAAAAGGAAGAGCAGAGTATTCAATATGCAAGTTGAACCAGTTTCAGCAAAGATGTAGCATTGAAAAGTTGTAGCTGCTTTTGCTTTGATTTGTTTTTACCCCATAAAGTAATCGGTTATCTTTGCCCAGCAGTCACTGAATCAGTAGTGGTGAATGCTCACTCTGGATGTGAAAAAGTAAATAATAGTAGCAAATTTTTAAAGTAGCAGCCAGTTTAGTGTGGCAAATCTTCTAACCACATAAAAATTCATCTACTGTAAGACTTACCTGTTAGATTAAAGTTGAAAAATGAACAGTTGTTTATTTAACAGAGTTCTACACATTTTCAAATTATGAGGTATCAAATTAGGCAAGTATATTATAAAAATAGCCATTACACCTTATTAAGCATCTATGATTCAATTGCATTTAGTGTATTTTTATATGGCTATGCTTTAAAATATTCCTGCTGATTATGCACTTACCCATGTTCCTGTTGTAAGTATATTTGAATAGCTGTATCTTCTTTAACATCTAACTTGAACTTTTCATATTGTTGATCAGTTTTTCTAGGTAGATGAGTCTTTAAACGATGTTCAAACCATTTGGGTTGCATTCTGCAAATGCATACTTGGCTAAAAAACCTGTAAAATGTATACCAGAGAAATTTGAACCGGCATTGTGTTTTACTTATAAGAATAAAGAATAGGGCAGGTACAACAGCACAGAACATTTTTCCCATGCGATGGTATATATCCCACACCTATAAATTACATTCAAACTTGAAAGAAATTTAACCTTAACTTGGGCTACGTAGATTAAAACACATATTGCATCACTTACATGTAGTGTATGGTGAAGGCTGTAGAGCGCTTTGTTGCATGTGGGCTACTATTGTGTGTTGACAGCTAATAAAGCACATGTTTGTATGTTCTAAGTGTACATGCAAACTAATAAGATAAACATATTACTTTAGTTCTAGAGTAGAACTAAAGTTGAAAGGTCAGATAAAATTAGTCTGTTATGACAAGCATATTTTGATGGAGTAGTTTTAGTGTCTTTAAATTATCAATATTTGAAAAGTTCTGAAATTTTCAACATTTCAAAGTTAAATTATCATTGATAAAAGGTTGGACTACTTCCTATGTTTCTGTCGGAAAATGATACAGTGAAAAATTCATTATTTTTACATTTAACCGTCCTTTTTGTAGGTCAATAATGACCTCTTGACACGCGTTTTGTCGAAACATTAATTAGATTATTACATCATTGCATTTAGTAATATTTTATTAGTATAATGTTTTATAATTTTTACAAAAACGAGAAGTAAGTTTTTAATCCAATTGGTGAGTAATAATTATCGTTTTTGACCTTTGATTTCTGCAATTTTGTTGATTGCATACTTTGTAAGCTGCATATAGACATTTTAATTAATAGACTTTAAAGATGTAGTTGCGTCAAAATTTAAGTTGATCTTAAAAGAAAGAATTTTTTTTTCTCTATCAGTTGATATGTTGTTTGTTGTGTTACGCGATCGCATTGCCAAGATATTTGAAGATTAAAACCGAAAAAATCTGATCGCCGTAAAAACGCTCAGGCCACAAAAACGTGCCCAGCCTCGCCAAAAATGATGTCACGCGTTTGGCAACCTGTCTCTATCTCTCGTAGTCACATCGGCTATTTGCGATAAAAGTCTAGTCTTACGCGGCTCTATTGGCATATATCTTATTTTGTATTTGCTCATGTTGGCTAGAATAAAATTCTAAATCCTGCTACAGATGCATTATTATGAATGTTTAAAAGGCCTCAAATAACGAAAATTGAAAATTTGTTCTACTCACTTTCTCCAAATGTTGTGTAAACATTTGGGTACCGACTACCAATTCTACTGGTCTACGGTAATTCTGTCAAGTCACTTTTGTAGAACGCGGTCTTTGTATCAGCATAGTTCTGCATCTACCCATACAAACGATATACAGCCTCCCATAAGCCCCGCCCACATTATGTCGCCTATTACCTACGTACTCGTTTCTTGCTAGTAGTATTCTTACCGAATACTAGATTAGTGAAATAAGCAAGCCACCTCTTTGAAAAGAATATAGACAGGGATAGAGTTTTAAGAATGAGAAGTCTGCTGCAAACTGGATTTGAACTCACATTCTCCAGTTCTGCGGACACCCATATACCATATCCGATACACTACAATATTCTGCAAATCATGTTTTGCATTATCTTCAACAATATTATTTTATTATATAATTTTTACAAGCAAAAATATTTTCATCTCGGCATAAAACTTTTATTAAAAATATTCATCAAGTCGTGGCCACTCACATAGTATTAGCTGATACAATAAGACAAATTCATCTACTGCAACAAACTCAAACAAAACATCATGGCTTATGCAGCACGCATTCAAGTCTCTCTTTCCACTTTATGGCAGTTTCCACACTGACAAAGCTTCTTCGGCTGGTGGGACGACATAAACATTCTGTAATCAGTAAAAAAATGCAATAAATATATGTCATTCTAAAGCGTATCTATTGACAGCTTCCAAATTGGGAGTTAAATAGATTGCGAGTGTAATTTTAAAAACGAATAAACATTTAATACAGGCACAAGTATGCCAAGTCAACGATTCGAAGCTTTGGTTCTGGAAATTAAAGATTTGCAATGATCAATCGATTTTACCCACTTCCTACAAGTGAAAATAATTTGCAATCATGACTCTAATTTACCAAAGAAAATTCGAAAAAAATATTACAGCTAGGTAAAACGGCAGATAAGCTATGAAACGATGATTGGAGATAGCAAAGAATTATCATTTTATTAATTAGTATATGTATTTATGACTATAAAAAATATTACATTTACTAAAGTATAGAAGACTAAGTTAATTTACCTCCATTCTGTCTTCTTCTGCAGCAAAACGCTGCTGACGCCTGTCAGCTTTGGCCATAGGCTGTCTACTCTAATCTTTTACTAAAAGTTGCTCAGATAACTCTGAGTAGCGGTCGCTTGAACTTGAAGCCATTTTAAAACTATGTATAACTTAGTAATTGTTGAAACGCGTTGAATCAGTAACGAGTAACGAGATAATTTGGTAAACAAAAGAATAACGCTTATTAGGAGAATCTTCGAGATCACAGACAACGCGTTTTACGAGTGACAACATTTATTACGGCCTATATAAAAATTTCGCACGCATGATTGGCTAACGAATCGACCTCATATTTATCGCTTGTGGTTTCGTTTCAGATAACAAGCTTGTGACGTCACGAAATTGCCACCCGCTGGAACGTGAGCTTTTTAAAAGAGGGCCTCATTCAAACGCATATATCTCTGGACAGGGTTGGTCTACAAAGACAAAAATGGCATCAAATTGTAGCTGATGTTTTAGCCTTTTATGGGTCCTAATTTCATTTTTGACGCAACTACATCTTTAATATTAAGCTTTCTCCTAGTTTCTAGTTGCTACAGTCTGACTAAAATATGGTTGAATTATGACACTGGTTCATTTCCAACAACTTAAAAACTCATGTTGTGATGAGCCATCAACAAGCTCACCGATACTGAATACTATAAAGATAGTAGAGTAGAAAAAAAATTATTTGCAGAAAATGTACAAGGTCAATGGTAAAACTCCGTTCCATCAGCTCCACCAACACATTTATCTTTTTTTTAAATAAATTGCTACGATTCACTTTGTGAATCAAATTAAACTATATATATTTTTTTTAATTTGTACGACTCACAAAACTTACCTAGGTTGTAAATCTTCTTTGCATTATATCAAATTAAAAATCTTAGTCTTTACCATATTTGAAAGGAATATTTGGTTAGTTTCAAGACTTTCCAAGCATTCATGTTGTTATTATGAGTAGTTGGCTCAGCATAAGTGTTCAGCATTATGCGGCTGTTAGCATCTTTGGAACTTGTGTCATAAAATTTAACCTACATGTAGGTGATCGATGCAATGGAAGCAATACCTAGAAGCGATGCAGCAAATTGCTCTTTTGGGATTCCCTTCTAGTCAGTATTCAGCTTGATTAGCTCCTTTCCCTGATAATAATCAGAGTTATTATTATAATTGACTTCATCACTGCCTAAGCTGATGATGTTTTTTGTCATCAACCTAGTTTTACTAGGTATATTAGGTTCTTAGGAAAGTTAATCAATCCTAACATGGCTCTCTGTTTTACCAACATGTTTTTTACATAAACCATCTGTTACAGTAGAGTGATACAATCATTCACTCAAATATTGGCACCAAAAACCTCTGCTAAGCTGGATATATCTTGTGCTGCTGTTGCTTATCATATGTGGGTTGCTTTCAATGTCAAGTTTTGATACTGTTGTGAAAGTCAGTGCTGACTATCCATTTGCAAGTGGGGTCTTGTTACAAGTTGTCTTTTACCAAAATGAGTATTAGCTCTCATGCCCAACTATAATTGTTACAAGCATGATGGATGGTGAATGAGTATGGCTCTTTAATACGCATGCTAAATCTGCACAGAGATGTGTTAATGTTCAAATAATTCACAAATGTCCATATACATTTTTTTTTGCTTGTAGACAGTATCTTGTGTTCTGTGCTCTTTGTTGTTCAGTCTCACTAGGGTATCTTCCTTTGCTACATATTTTTACCCATCCTGTTATACACTGGCTTACATAGCTTTATATACCGTGTTATGTGATAGTTCCTGTGGCTTTCCATGAAAGCGGGCTTGCATATAACTACGCTAATCCCAGTATAGCTTGATGCATAAGGCTATTAGAAATAGCCCAGTTTAGGAAATCCAGAACATACCTCACCCCTAGATGTAGTACCAGTATTCAAATATTGGCTTACCAGCGTCGATAAGGTGAGTATGGATTTAAGTCCAATAGTAAAAACCTTGTTACATCTTTAGGTTACAATGCTTAGTTTTCTTTATGGCGTAACATGTTGCCGCGTTCATCTAGGATGTTGTTAGAGTGTTCTTTTGGCTTGAGTCGATGTGATACTTCAGGTCATTGTATTGGAGAAGCAGTTTCACTTAGCAGCGTTGAATTTCATTCTTTTCTTGGACAACTTCATAAAGACTAGATTCCAGTGTATATTTGTACTCATGAAATCGCCTTGCATATTTTTAGCATGCAGCTGATAGGCTGTTGCAGGTGCATGAGTAGCTTTGCTACTTGAATATAATCTGCTGCTACCACCTGTGCTAGCAGTCCAATTCTTGCTAGAGTTACTGGTTGCCCCACAATGAGATACCTTTCCTGTGAAATGACTACTGTTGCCGAAAGAGTTATGCCCAGCATGATTTTGTGAATGTATTTTGCAAGGTGTAAGCCTGGACTGGCATCGCTCTTGTTTAGCCTCAACATCTTTTGCTGATGCAAATTGAAGCTGTTTATCTGAACCGACATGTGGCTGCTCTATCATTCCTGGAACATTGAGCGTCGAGGTAGTGGCAGTCCTGTCCACATGACTTGCCTTTGTTCCTGTTTTCTTGCATTGTTTATTCAATTTGTTGTAACTGGTACAAATTACAGGTTCAACTAATTTACTCATAGTCTTAGGAGCGAACACCTGTGGTTTTTCTTGATTAGAGCAAAGTTTCTTATGATTAATGGGTATCGTAAAAGGTCAAAGAACCAAGAAACAATACTGGGGTTGTACAGACACAAAGGTGGAACAGGCAGTAACATAAAAAAGGTCTACGACATTGAAAACCATATTACTCAAACAAATCTAAGAATAATCAGGGAAGAAACAAAGAAAGCTAAAAGGTCAGAAGACATGACAGAAAACCAATTGACCGATCACCAGGCTGCGAGGCAGGAACTATGTGACATGTGGAACCATGTGTTTTAATGTAAACAGAAACTGCCAATTTGCTGAAAGTATGCTAGCAATTTTGGAGCTCCTTTAGTTGTCAACAGCATTTCATGCACTCAAAAATTGTTTTTAGATAGAAAGAAACATTATATGTTACCCGTTCAACAATCAGCAAGATTGTTGAAAAACATCTAGGTAGGAGAGACAGTAGTATTCAAGAATTATTGCTTGCAGTGAAAGATCATAAGATTGAAACTAAGTTGAAAACGCACTGATAGAACAAAGCTTAGCTGAGATTATAGTTTGAGCAAGTCTTCAAAAATCAAGAGGCAAACTATGAAGGAAAAAGTACACCGATATCTGTAAAAGGGTTAACTAGCAAATAGCTATAAAACAGTAAAGCCTTGCTCTAGAGGTAGTAGGGAACTTTGATGTATTCCTCAGGGAGTCTTAAAAATAAAAAAGATGCCCAAAGAAATCCAACTACAAAGAATGGAACAGAAAAGTGTCAACTCAAACACTGAAAGCAACCTATTTTTAGCAGCCCTATTTTAGAGACAACAAAGGTGTAAAGTCAAGTGAGAACTGAAATTGCATAAAACTCTTATGACAAGTCAAGTCTCAGACTATCTTATTATATTAAATTTGGGACTAGGTCTGAGGGATGTATTTTTGACGATGTATCGGAGGATAAGAGGCCTTCTGTTTTAAAGATAGCAAAAGGGTCTCCAAAAAGGGTCCCCAGGTAAAAAAAACAGTTTTGTTTACTTAGGCTAGCCGCCTAAACCAGAAGTACCTGAGGTTTTCTATGTGTAATCCTATTACCAATAATATCAATAACAACCATGTCTATATTGTAGAGAGCGCACTAAATACGCAAAAGAAGATTAAGATGGAAATATCACAGGCTAGGGAACAGAAATCAAGCTGCATGTATGTAAGGAGAAGGTAACAAAACAGAGACTGACAGAACAAGCAAGCTTATGTGGCCACAATAAAGCACACTGAACAGAATATAAGCCTTCCTTGGAACAAACTGGTTACATTTAGAGTCTGTCAGCTGGTGTCAGGCAAAAGACAACTCCCGATTCATGTGACCAGCACTACACCCAGCTATGCTATTCCTGTGGCTACACTAGTGTGGGCAAATATTTGGTCTCTGGCCACCAGTTAGCTTAAAAAGTGCCGAATACAAGAGTGCCAAGTCTATGAGGTAGACAAAGATCTCTATATGGAGTTTACCAAGCCAAACGTGTGACATAGAAAAGTAAGTGAGCTTTTCGGAACTCTACTTTACTCTAGCAAAGATACCCAATCACGATGGCATCTAAACCCAAATAAATAAAAGTAGCTTTACCCAGAATAGATGAAAGAAACAAAAGCAGACAGAAAACATAAGAAACAACCACAGTCCACTACGTTTACCTGTTTGGGCATCGCGCATCTCCAAAACAAAAATATAATTCACCCCTTAAGACGTGACCTTTACCATCAACTTGTATTATTATTACTTTTTTGCTATATCACAGCTTCTACTAGTGTTGCTTTTTGTTATCTGCATAATTTTATTTGGCTATGATTACAGCCAAGGCTTTGATATCCGCTGTGCCAACATGTATTTCTTCACATCAACATGTACTAAAACCATCCAATCAGTCAATCAATATTTTTTTAAATCACCGGGCAGGTTTCCGGATGAGAAAAAAACCCAAAAGTATAAACCACAACAATTTAGCTCTAATACAAGCAGCATAATAGGGGTTTACACAAACAATCAAGGAAGTAAAATAATGGCAGGAATAGCTCAACTATTTGCAGAGACTAGAAGACAAGTGCAAAAAGCTAGAAGAGACATTTCCGCTTTCGTTCGAAAGCGGAAAAAGATGCGACGGCTATACTGAAAATAAAAATATTAGTGGCATCTTCAGGCAACTAAGTGGATATGTGTAATCAAATTAGACTGTGGCCATCTTGCAGGATACAAAGAAAATATGGGTGAAGCCAAATACAAACAATAGATAAACTAAAATATACTCTGCTAGTTCATTATACATACAATTATGTTAGATGTTATTTTGCAATACCAATATTATAAATAGTATCATTCAATTTATATAAATATAATTATGATGCATTTTTGAGACTCTATGGAATACCCTGGACCATGATCTTGCCCGGCACAAATCCCTTGTTCAGTACTGTTAAGGTCAGGGTGATTTTCACCCAGATTTACCTATATTTGCTTATTATTTAATTAGTAAGGAGTGTATGCAGGGTTCAGCTAAATTTGAGCTTTTAGGCCATAAACATATAGTTTATAATTTAGCGTCATTAAATAGCTTTGTTTCTTTTTCCCAAATTAATCAGAGGTTACTTTGAAACCTGTTAGAAACACACAAATTCAAATTTAGACTAGATTAACATGTTAACCATCCTGATGAAGGAAACGACTGTGTAGCTTTGGTAACCAATAAAAAAACAGGTAGTAGTGAACCTGACACAACCTACAAGCTATTTGATCCAAGACATTACAACATTTTTGTCAAACTGTTAGCTTTTCTCGTAATACAGGGCTGTTAACTCACTGCATTCACTCAAACTATAGAATGTAGTTTTTTCCCTCTCTTCACATAGTTTACACAATTCCGTGTCTATTGGTTTCCTAATAGATTTCCTTCTATATCTAGTTAGTATTGCCTAAGTATGAACTGCTATCAACATCATTTTGATCTCTTTCTTCATTTCCTTTTCACATAAATTTAAAAAAATTATAATTTTAGCAAAAACTTATAGCAAAAAAGCTGTATCAGAGCTCTTTTAAACAGAAAAGTTTCTAATCAGTCTTCCGTTTTAAATTTAATTATGACCTTGTTGTCAAACTAATACTTTTACTAAATTTTTACTAATAATACTTTTCTTAAAGTGCTAAAATTGAAAACAGATTCAAACAGTTATTGATGCCATAATAAGGAATCATATTCCCTGAACATATCGAAAATTGTGGGCAAAGGTTTCGGTTAAAACTGTGAGCATATTATCTATAGAAGGGATGAAATATGACCAAATAAAATCTAACTAAGATAAGAAAGTTTTTAATACATGTAAATACTTGTTTTTGTTTCAACATCCTAACAACACTACTGTACCTTTTTAAACCAATATGTCAAAAAATCTCTCCTTAATTAAATCTTTCTTAAAAAAACTGTAATTATCTGGTAATTATTACGCAAAGTCTGGCCAAAAGAAAATTGTGCTTTATGCTGTCACAGCTAGCTATTGAGTGCTGCGATCTATAATATTACTGTGTGACCGAGTAACTGAATACGGTGTTTCTGCTGTGAGTAACTCGAAAGATCAGTATTGGTGATGTAGAAAGATAACCTTTTCTGCTAGAAACAGGTTGGCAATGAGCCAACAAACTGCTAGCAATTAATTGCGTAAAAAGCATACAAATTCATAAGCCATGAACTTTTAATTAAATAATCTTTCTGGTCATTTTTTGCCAGGCACTTTGTGTCAATTTTTTGGGTTCTACAAGAATGCTGCAAGTTATACTTCATGAATATTTCACACTACTTTGAGTTTATTAAAAGTATTCATTACTTTTTCTACATTTTTAAAATCGTATTAGTTGAATATCAAAATCAACAGCACTCTATAGAATCTGAGAATACATTGTGTTATATGACTCATATTGGTATCATATTTTGTATGTTCTACAGAGTCATATTTGTTTACTATAGGTTTTGTTGAACCCAAAAATATCAGTAACTATTAACTCTGGGCACTGTTGGAGCACTGTAAGAGTAGATAGCCCAACAAGAAATAGTCAGCAAGTTTTAATATGGTTAAATGTTTATTGACCTTTTTTATGTTCTCTGCTGATAATCTTCCTACACCTAATAAAAAACTATCTGACACAACATTTTAAACCAAAAATCTAACCAAATTTTGTTTGAATGAACATTTAATTGTTATTAAATTCAAAGGCTAATCTCGGTACAGCTAAAGTGTGATTCTACTTTAAAATATTTTTTGGTTTAGATGTTATAGAAGAGACTGTAACAGCTAAAGTGCCAGTGTTGAATTTTTTTCAATTTGGTCTTCATTGCACATTTGAACGAAGAAAACTGAAAATGTCAATTCAAGTTCAAGGCACTGCTGAAATGTAGCTGTTATATGTATAAATGCAATATTAAACGTATCTAGCTTATAACTTATTTGACCACTTGGTTTCTACAGTGGACAATGATAAGACAAAAAAAATTGTCCTTGTCTTTTAAAACAGTGGCATCTAGTTCAAATCACAAAGATTCTGCAAACTAACTTAAGCAAGCTTGGTTAACGCTATGATCAGATCAGCAAATCAATTAGTGTATTAAAAGCTTGTTTAAACAGGAGTACTTGCTTTATAAACTGTTCTATAGCAATCCAGAATATTCCAGCTTCCGCATCACCAATTCCACTTGCTGGTAGTAACTCTTGAGGAACAGCATTCCAAGCAGGTGACTTCTCGCTCCATTTACCAACCCAGCTTTGTTTTCCCCAGACATTTCGCAGAAGAATAAGACTATTGGAACAATTACATAGCTTTAAAAAGTCAAAAATTTAATTTTCTCAATTACTAAAACATACAATCCAACACTTAAAAAAGAAGGTTTTGATTTTTTAAATTCAAACGTTTGTTTATTAAAATCAAATATTGTTAAAGGGGTTATGAGAATTTTTTTAAACTGTGAAGTGCTAGCAGGTTAATTAAAAAGACAACATTTAATAGAACTAGAAATTCCCCTGTCATACAGCCCACGACCAAAGTGATAATATTAAAAGAAAGGGTAATGCCAGTTAAAAAATGAAATATAAGCAGTCAAATGGAACTGCAGGGCAATAGAAGAACTGCAATAGTAACTGCAATGGTAGCTGTAATGTACTGGGTGTTATTATGTACAACAAACAGCCATAACGAAAGGAAAAGAATATATGTTTATATCTCTCCCCTGCAATAGGAGACATGCAATAGTAGAAGTTAAACGGCAAGCTGCTGTGTAATATACACAGGCTAGAAGCTGTTTATCATTGGTCATAGCAACCAATATCAAAAAGTTGGGATATTAATTAGATTTTTGTATCTATATCTAAAAGATTATGCTGAATTTAAAAATCTAAACAGATTTTAGCTGGTTGTCATAGAAAGGGATGTATATCTATAAGAAAATGTAGGGCTATTACTTAATTTTGCAGGTATCAAAAACAGCTTGACAGTACAGCGATACTGGGCACAGCCACACTATCATAATAAAATCTTTAAAAAAAATAATAACAGTAACATATTGCACAACATCGGTCACTATATACTTCGATTTTGTAAATTTGAATGATTATTCTTATAACTAAATCTTATAATAATCTTAAATTCATAAAATCGGCTAATTATTCTTACAATTAATTATTGTTATAATCTTATATGAATTGTTACAAAATATCATCGTCATTTCCATTCACTGCTTTGGAAATCAGTTTGAATACCAAAGTACTTATTATAAGTGTCCAAAATGTCAGAGTCTGGTAGAATTGATAAAAAAGAAACGATTACTTTTCAGTACTTCTAAGTTAATTACAGAAACTTTTGGCAATTGGAAAATGCCATAGACTGGTGAAATGTGAACGTTTTTTTTTAAATGAGCACAACTTAATGGTTCTATTCTCTGTTTGTTGCATGGCTTTATCGGCGTTTCGTTGGCCGGTCTTAATTTTGATTAAGGAAGGCTTGTCAAGTTTTTGTGGCAATTTTAGGCCAAATTAATCTGTCTATTTGTGTACAATCCAATCATTTGGGTCAGTTTAAGGACATTGCATCAGCTTTTCAAATACTTGGTAACATATTTAGTTATGTTTATATGTGTTTTGTATCATTATTATACTAGAATGACACTACTCAAAAATTGTTAAATTTTTTGATGGGATTTCGGTACAGGGTTTGGTAACGGCCTTTGACGGATAATTTTTCGGAAGTTGTCTGGACATATGCGTTCATCATAAATCTCCCAAACAAACGCTTCGCTCGTGTTTGGCTGTGGGATTATTTCATCACATGATTGATATAAAAATAATTAGAGCATTTTGAGATTCTTTGCTAGTGTCCCAAGTTTTCATATGTCGGTAATGAGGCTTAAACAAAAATTTTACAGTATGAGTATTTGATAGCAATATCAAAGCAGGAAATAGTAAGGTCGAAATAACGTCAGGCTGTCAATAAATGTGTTGAAATACTTGAAAGCAAAAAAATCAATTATTTTATAATTATTGAAAAGGACATCGGAATCTTCTGTGATGCTTCAGAAACTGGAATAAGAGCTGTCCTTTTTACCTGGTGGGCTGACGGTAAAGAGAAACCAACCTCCAACATCTCGAAGACCCTCAGCTACACGCAAAAAAGTATCAACAAGTTTGGAAAGAGGCACTCTCTATTATGTTTGCTCTAAAAACATTCCACCAGTTGCTGTATGGGAGATGATTTATTTTATTCAACAAACCATAAATCTCCTTTAGCCTTGTTTGGATCAACAATAGGAGTTCAAACATTAGCAGCCAACCGATTATCTATATGGGCATTACTACTCAACCAGTACAACTATACTATAGAACATAGATCTGGCAAATATCACCAAAACGCTAATGTTTTCAGTAGATTACCAGTAAGACCAAATGAGGAATTCGACAAGATGGAAGATAAAGAATACGTTAATATTGTACGCACCATTCACCCCATCAGCCGACAGCTCAATCCTGCATATAATGTATTTTTTATCAAGCATTAAATATCGGAATCTTCTGTGATGCTTCAGAAAGTGGAATAGTAGCTGTACTATTTCACCGGTATGCTGATGGTAAAGAGAGACCAATCTCCAACATCTTAAAGACCCTCAGCAACATTCTCTAAAACGACTTTCAAAAATCCAGTTCTCGCAGCGGTGATGAGATACACCGCAAAAGAATGGCCTAATAAAATAAGACAATATGAGCAGCATACAAGAAGATGACAGACTCGCTATTAGTAGCGGAAGAATGTTTATTATATGGAGTAAGATTGATCATTCCTTTGAGCCTTCAAAAGCCAGTCCTTTGGATCCTGTATCTTGGACACTTTGGAATAGAGATAATGAAGAAACTGGATTGTACAGCAGTTTACTGGCCAAGAACTAATGCCGATATAGAAGATAATGTGCCTGCCAACAATGTGTATCATGCCAAGAACATCAATGCCTATCACAGAAATATGCAATTCATCCCTGGGTGCTCCCTAAAAGCCAAGTAGCTGACTTCACTTAGATCAGGCTGTAACCTTTGGTGGGAAGCAACTGGCTAGTAATAATTGAGGCAAATTTCAAGTACTAATCTATTCACAAGACCTCTTCAACAACTACCAAAGCAACGACTGACATATATTAGAAGAGGAATTGGCTCAATTTGAATACCAAAACACATGAGTGACTGACAACTAGCTAGTTTCACTTCAGAGGAATTCCAAACTCAGGGTAGGGAGAGAGGTATAGTTCACTTCACATGAGGACCTTACCATCCCGCAGCCAATAAAGCAGCAGAAAGACTAGTACTGACATTCAAACAAGCATTAAAAAAATCTGAGCTTTCGCCGAAAGCACCTCTATGACAGTTCCTACTTCAGTACCAAAAAAAACCGCTACCAACTAAATTTTCACCAGGCCAGCTACTAAATGGAATATAGAGCAGATGCAAGATCGACATCCTATGCCCATTTCAAGCTCACTTGACACAACAACACCATTCAACAGTGGCAAACTAGGCAAACCACTCTATAGATCAATATCACAAGATAGCAGAAAGAAGGCGCATATAATCAGTAAGAGATGCTTGCTATGCATGTAGTTATGGATCAAGACAAGTAGAACAGTCTTGATGGGTTCTAGCTATAGTTACCAAACTATGCATATGGAACTCACAGTGTGAATGCGAAGGTTGTATCGGTGAGGCCTACCTGGAAATGTTATGTTTACCAGTTAAAAAGAAAATGTTCTACCGATGACGATAGCAACCCTGGTAAGCAACTAAGATGCCGAAGCAGGCTTAACAATCAACACCTATAGTACTGTATATCCAGCTGTACCAGATCCAGTTGTGCTGCAACCTATACCCGATACCCGAAAAAGTCAGACACACAATTACAGACTCTCTGATGGTGATGAAAATGAAGCTCACAACCCTCGCAGATATACACATAACAGACAGACCTAATACACGCTTTTATCTTGATCAGAAAGTGCTGAGATACTTGAGAGCAAAAAAATCCATTATTCTATTATATAAAAGCTACATGTGAAGGCTTTATTTTACATCATTCAATAAAACTTTTCGATACTTATGATTTTTCTAGCTATAAACCAAACGAATTGCTATATAAATGAAATACTATTCTGTACTCATCGATCTAATCTCAAGTTACAGATAAACTGCTACTGTTATTTAAACAATGGAAGAACTTAGTATTTAAAATCTTTGAAATAACCACATTATAAACTTCAGGTTATTGAGAAACTTAACAAAATCCTTTAGACCTGTATGTTTAAACAAGTACTTTCAGCTTATAATTGCAGGTGATAGAGTATATGGCTCACATTTTTCATTTAATTTGACATAAATCTCAGTCTGTCTCAATTTGAAAATTTGCTAGGTATTACACAAGTTACTCATGAATACTAAACCAAAATCCAATGGTAATTCTGTGTAAATGTATGCCTTTAAAAGAAGTATATTATTTATAAAATTTTCAAAATAATGGAGATAACTTATTAGCACTATTATTAGATAACGGATATTGTCAAGTAATTTAATTTTTTCTTTTTAGGAATTTTTATTTGGGAAGATTAAAAAGATTTTAACACAACTCTTTCCCTAGCCAAAATTGTTATTTAGTTCTGACTAGATTTAGCTGCTCCTGTAATAGCAAATTGAATAGATCAGCAATTCGAAGGTACGGCCACAATTCAGAAAGTTCTCTTTTTCAAGGATGTCCTTTTTTATATATTTTATAGAAAAGGTCATCCTTGAAAAAGAGAACTTTCCTAATACAATCAAAAGGCAATATTATTGCCTCTGATTTTTTTCTGGCGGTCAAGGCAACTAAGACTAGCTGTAATTGTATTCCAAAATGCTGTTTGCAGATGTTGAAGTTGTTTTGGGCCTTTGCTGGACTAACTTCACTCTTTCAATAGAGAGAATCATTTTTTGTCGATATTGTATTCAGCAAGCAAGAACAAGTCAAAACAGCTTAGCATTTCCACTTTTGCAGTGGTCGTCGGAGAGATAGGGTTGTTTATGTTTACTTGTTAGACATTTTGATGCTGCATCTTATGTATACATACGATGGTTTTGTTACTGAGCATAGTAATAAACGTCAAACACTATATATAATGACAGTGTGTATATATATTTTATATAAAAGTCACAAACTTCAATCTTGAGCTTGCCTTAATTCAGAATAAAATTAGCATATTAAGGTTAAGAGAACCCACAGTCTGAGACTTCAAAAGTATAATATACTTATTATAGTATGATATGATTATCTGCACATGCATATTGCTTATTAAGTTTACTATTAACAGTCAGAGTTAAATCATGTTGAGTAGAATGTGCTAGTAAATGTTAATGTTTTTAACTAACTATAAAATAACTCATTTTTCTATAGTTTTTATTTTTAGTGAGTGCTAAAAATTTCAATATCAGAGCATCTTTTCAAAAGTGTCCAATTAGAAAAATTAAACAAAATATTTTCTTACTTTATGTTGATGGTTGCGTAATGCATTGCTCAGCAAATTTATATTTCATATTTTGTGGAGGAGATGCTTTTAAAAGCAGAGTAGTTGGCCTGTTTGAACGTTTCAACAAGTAAACTTTCTTACTTACTCTGAAAACATGACAGTTTGCACGTCTTCAACTGCATAACCATGTCCCGGTCTCAAACCCAATAGTTTATAAGTCTCAGCATCAAATCTGATTCCCTTAGGATGTGTGGCAACACCAATTGGAAATCCTTGGGTATGTGCATCACTCATACTTAGATATACTGCACTTTTATCTAGTGGTAACATCCTGGATTCATCTGTTAGATTAAAGCAAAAATCTTTGAAGCATACTGCTAAATAAATAAATTAAAATAGGTACTAAAACATCAGTTCATGGGTTGTTGTGTCACACAATGCAAAATATTAGTGTTCTGTTAATCTGCAAAACAGAAAATCTGTTCGAGTCATGTTATGGTAGAATCGTTGAAACTGAGGTACACTCTACAATGCAATAAAAACCAATTTCTGCCATTGTTATACATGTAACTATTATTGTACAAATATTTTAGTCTAAGTCACTTTATGGTATAATTACTCAAATGATGACTGTATTATGTAAATATGATTAGTTCATGTACGCATTTTAGGATTCATGCACTTTAATAACTTTGATGTAGCTACATTTTTGAAAACTCTTCGATGTAAAAACAAATATTGTCAAAATTACAAGGTGGCTATGTGTACCTTAAATAGAGTTATATTTCCAGCTATGACTTCTTAAAGGTGACAATTGACTACAACCTCGTTTAAAAAGTTTTGTAAACTATACTACCAAACTAAAAAAGTTCAATATTTCTCATGTTGGCGACGTAACAGTTGATCAGCTAATAATAGATGTAACGCTTTTTGGTAAGAGTCTCGGGCATGGTATGTTTGAGGCATGGTACGGTAAAGGCGTGGCATGTTAGAGGCGTGGTCTGGTATAGGAGTGTGGTATGCTAGAGGGGTGTGGTATGGTAAAGGCGTAGTATTATAGAGGTGTAGAATGGTAGAGGCAGGGTCTGGCAGATGGGTGTGGTCTGGTAGAGGCGTGGTATGGTAGAGGCGTGGTCTGGTAGAGGCATGGTGTGGTAGAGGTGGGGTATGGTAGATGTGTGGTATGGTAGAAGTGTGGTATAGTAGAGGAATGGTCTGGTAGAGGCGTGGTATGGTACGCGTAGTATGGTAGAGGCGTGGTATGGTAGAGGTGTGGTATGGTAGAGGGGCGTGGTCTGGTAGAGGCGTGGTATGGTAGAGGTGTGGTCTGGTGGAGGCGTGGTATGGTAGACACGTGGTCTGGTGGAGGTGTGGTATGGCAGAGGGGCGTAGTCTGGTAGAGGCGTGGTATGGTAGAGGTGTGGTCTGGTGGAGGTGTGGTATGGTAGAGGTGTGGTATGGTAGAGGCGTGGTATGGTAGAGGTGTGGTATGGTAGGGTGTGGCATGGTAGAGGGAAAATGAATTAGTTTTAACAAGCTTTTGACACTTAATAATTGTACACTGTTTAAACTGCTTAAAGAGACAATGATGCCTTTGATTTATTTTAAAACATACTTTGAATGTACTTTGCCAGTTCTATAAATTCTGCTTAGTTGTTTTGCAAGCGATGTTTAGTCAACATACATGTTGACTAAACTATGATATTACAGAAAACTTTAATTGCATTGAAGTAATGGCACAATTTTATCGTACCGACATCTACATGTAATTTATATTCCGTTAAATTAAGGATTTCTTTAGAGCATATATTATTTCTTAAGTATTGCCTCTAAAAATGTTTAAATTTTTACTGTTTTTCCATAAAAAATAAAGTCAATTTTTAAAGATTGCGTCTGGAGCATAACTAATTCATCACCGATTAGATATAAAACACTATTTGTTCCTTACAGGTCTTTTGTAGAACATGACTCATTATTTAACTAATAACCACATTTTTAGGAATATTTTAAAAAGAAGTGTGAAGATTTGAGCAATGTTAAAACAATGCAATACCAACCGGCATTAATAAAAGTAACAGGAAATCCAGTGAGAATTCGCAATCCGTTTGAAAGCTGGCCACTTTTCAATGCTGAATAGCTTCCAAATAATTTAGCCATTGCCTTTTCAATCAGCTGAAAAAATAGCTGCTTTCTCTTTGACTAAAAATAACAAACAATACAAATTTGTAAAGTCTACGTTCAGTTTGAAACCTTTAAATAAATATAAAATATACTCGTGATAAGTAAAAAACTTAGTTCTGTTTGAGCTAATGTACATTACTTGCTCGGTACATGAAAAGATAAACTTGAAGCACAAGGTATTTAATGAAAAGTTATCGGCATGTTTCAACTTTTACATATTTAGCTAAATTTTGGTAAGGGTCAATAATATATTTGCAAATAAATATATTGTATAGAAAAATGTGTGTGGAATACAGTCAAATTGTTTTCTGTGAGGCTTTCGCGTGCTCTGGCGTGCTTTCACATGCTGTGGAAATGCAAAGTTGTCACCTCATATATGTAGTTGAAAAACTTTGCCTTCTCTGTTCCGTCTCGCCGCTTCTTAGTGTAAGCCTGTGGCCGGTATGCCATGCTCTCTAAAGGTTGGTATTTCATTTTTGACATCGTAGGGTTGACTAGCCTTTTGTTGGCTGGCTAGGCTGAGTCAACTTTTTGCCATTCAAGTGACTTTTAATCAGATAGTTGAGTCAACTTTTGGCCAAGTTGGAGATTGTTTAACTTTTTCGACACTCTCCGCCAGTAAAGGCTTAAAAAGCTCTTATCAATATATTGGAGGAGCTCATAGTAAACCCAGATATAGTAGTGCTAGACTCCATGTTTTAGCTGTTGGTGTTTTTTCCTTAGGATATCTTGATTTTAGAAGCTAATTAACCAGTCAGACACAACATCAACCAAAACCATCAAAAGGTGTCTGTATGTCAGGAGCTATTTTACCCTAACACGTTGTCAATTAATATGTGTGTGAACGCTATCTGAAGATCTAGCCAGGCAAGGAAGTTGATGACTGACCTGCTTGTCTCTTTAAAGTTGGTCGCCTAGTGTAGCCTGGATATGGGCAATGTCGTCTTTGTTCTTTGGGCTCATGCTTGTCTTATCTGACAAGTCATGCCAGCTGGTCCGTGCGTAGTCGGCAAGCCAAGTAAATGAGAGGCCCTAAGAGAGAGGTCCTGGGTGCACCTTATCTGCCCATAAGCCCCATTGCGTCTCATTTAGTGTTACATAACCATGGCCTTTGAAATATGTTGCTATGGGCAGATGCAGACAATGATGAGAAAATACTTAAGGACATAGTGCGGGCCCTTTTGATTGATTGGCCCATACTCACAGCGACCACAGATCCAGCCACTTATTTAGTGCTGCTATGATGTGGCCTTAGGTGGTTTAAGAGCGGCATCTTTTGATGCATCCTCACAATTGGTCGCTTGACAGTTGAGCTTCAACTTGTACTAGCTCTAGCTGGCATGATGTGGGTGCAAATGGCAGGCAGTTGACTACCTTATTTTAGATTGTTCAGTCTCAGAACCAGCTTGGCTAATTAGGAGTGGTGACTAATCACCAACTCGGCAGGTGTGGTTTTTCTCAAGCTGGAATGGGTGATCGGAAGGTTTCTTAGGCACCTTTGGAACTGGCTGCAAATGAAACAGCCAATTTTTCTTTCTCCAGTCTGTCAGCACTCTTGAAGATCTAAAACGGTGTAAACTTGGTCATGGGAAGGTCTCACTTCTCAATGTTTTTTTGTGTAATGCTTGTATGCAACTGAAATGGGCCATTTTGGTCCAGGGCTAGGTCTGGCCTTTTAACTGTTTCAACATGTTTGTCAAATGGTCATCATTGCTCTTCATTCCAAACATGCCGAGTGGTCATGCTAGTGTCCTTCACTTGCAAACTTATTCTTGAAAGGTTTAGTGACAGGCAGCCTATTTTAACTCATGTCAGCGTCTGCAAGTTTAAAAAGTGTTTGCCTAAACTTACTGGGTCTTTCTGGGTTTCTCCACTACCACAATTTACAGGCAGTCATGAAAGTTCAAATAAGGGTTTGCTGGCTTTTGTGAAGTTGGGACTTGAACGATTATTTTGGTGCCAACCAGATATAAATCGACATGCTCACCTACATAAAAGGCAAGATAGATGGTGCTCTTTAAGCCACTCGTGTGTGATCTCCACTCCTCTCCATCTCCACTCCGGATTCATGGTGTGAGTTAAGAAGGCCTTCCTAACATTATTTTTTTTCTACTTTAAGGGTTCCAGCTAGCCAGACATCTTTTCAAACAAGTATTATAGCATACCATGCAGCTGGAGTCATGTATTGTACAGTCAAATGCTTATGTGATACCATCAGCTGTTTGTTGTACGGTTTTTCTGGGGTATGGTGTGTTGGTGCTACATAGTCTCTTTATGTAGTGAATGAAACCCTGTCTTATAATTTTGGAACTGACTGTCCTTCCTGGCGTCGACCCAGTCGCTGGCGAGCTGTCTCCGTGCGGCTGAATTCTAGCCAACTAGCCAGGCTGATAATTCCTTCTTTTGACCTGGTTTAGTTGAGCTGCCTTCCTTTTGATCTCACTGAGCCGAAGTATTTTTCTCTAACTGGAGGTACGATAGCTGGTGGATCAGCAATATCCTTTGACAAGCTGGAGTACTTGGCTCGCATCATCTACACTAAGAACTACTTTACACCAAGTTTACTTTAGCTTTTCTCATTATATCCAAATTTAGAAACTTTTCACGTTTTTCGGTTCATGAGCTTCTAAAATCTTTATTGACTACAATTTTTCAATGATTTCTGCATCAAAAAGATGGTTCATTTCATTTTTCTGTCAGACTGCTTTTTTTCTTCAATTACTCAATTATTCAATACAATTCTTTATTTTGTACTGTGTTTAAAAACATGAAAATTCTTTAAATTACTTTAAAATTTGACTTTTTTTGTAGATTTTCAAAGTGAACCTTACCTCCGAAAACTTGAGCTTTCCTTTCCTATCACATGGAAAGAAGTCATCAACAATGACACCAACCCACTCCCCATCCAGACACAGCTGTACACCATAGACTCCATTCGTGTTGTAGCTCTTTGTCACGAGAACTCTGTCTAGCAATTCTGGTTTATCAGCTAGAAGGCTGATACCTGTTGTCAACCTTAAAAATAAAATGATCTGCTGCTTATAAGTAGTTTAGTACTATACTTTTGAATAATATTTATTTATTGCTTCTGCCTAGTAAAATACGAGTTTTTAAATGCAAATTTTTATTTATTCAATTTTTTTCAGTCAGAAAAGATTTGTCAGCCTAATTTCAAGTATTTTTTACCATAGAATAATTTTGAGAGTCATTTTTAAAGCTTTAGGCAAGGTATTATATTTTATAATCTGCTTCAATGTGGTGAAAAATTTTATGAATTAGTAGAGAACAGAAAAGTAAAACTTTCTGGGCTGCGACTTATTAAGGGGTAAACATTCAAAAGGCCTACTAAGAGTTAAATGTTGATGTTGGCTTCTTGAGATTCTGCTCAACGTTGAACAAAATTAAAACCTCAATTTTTGACCTAAAACTCCAAAAGTATTTTGATCAAAAGAAATTTTTTTTTATTGTAAACGTATTTGCACCTTATGCAAAGATTTTATAATTTTTTCAGTTGGGTTAAAGCTCATGATTTGACACATTTCTATTTCATAGATGTAATATGGGTATGCATTGGCGGCAATAAAACTTTTTAAACCTAGATTGTGTTGCTAAATAATTCCTTTAATATTATTTGCAGAGTAATTTCAAGTAAACTTTTACATTGCGCCATCAGTATCACCACTAAACATAATCTCAACATCAAACATTTTTTCTTTAACTTTTTAGATGTCGTAAATAATATTTAGACTTTCATCTTTTGCACACTTACTTTTCTCTTATGTTGTAGTGTAATGGAACCACAAAGATTCTAAATATAATTGCCACATTCATTTTACATCCTATAGAAATTGTAAAATTTTTAGTAGACTCTATGAAGGCAGTAAAAGTAGTGAACCTATGCAATACAAAATACTGAGCTCTTTTACATAACTTATAAAGTATGATTAAAAGAAATCTTTATTGCACAGCTCTAATACTAGTAAAAATTGTTGGTTTTAAGCTCTTAGATTACACACAAAAAGTGTTCAAATGTTAGTTTTCAATCTTCTTGAATGTTTAGAATTACTAAGTCAATATTAAAAGTTTGCTCGTGTTTCAGAACGCGTTGGCTGATATATAGTTGTATATATTGTAAAGGAAACTGACTGTTTCTTCATTCTCCACAAGGCAGTCAAGCAAATAAACAAAACCAATGTTTTAACCACTATTTACATTTTACTTCAAGTAGATATGGATACGTGAAGTCATATGCAATAAACAAGTGGCAATATAACAATATTGCAATAGGCTTTTTTACATTGATACCTTACAATATGTGCTGTCTCTTTTCGTTTGCTTTTATTAGTCTGGGGAGCCTGCTAAATGGCCACGGAACTTCCTCATTTGATAGGGAAGCTCCGCCCGGCCATGTTGATGATCATGAAGTTAGTCTTGCTGGCCTGCAGTAACACTCTCTCCACAATGAAAACCCTTTAGACTGTTTACTCAGCACTGGGAACCAAAAATAGCTGTGACCAGCACTAGTGCTGTCAGGCTCCAAACTCAAGCCTTGCCACCTCGGTCTTGGTGAATTTTCTATTTTCTTTTAGGGCCCGTATCAGCTTGATTGTACTGACAGCCAACTTTTGCCAGTGGCAGATGTGGTCTAGTAATTGATGGGCCTTCTCCTTTTGGTGGCTATCAAGAGTCTCATCGGTGGTTGGCTCACTGAGGAGGAAAACCAATCTTTCCGTCAAGGTATCTATCTGAGTCAAAGGCTTAGGGTCTGGCCCTTTAGTGACTGCTTTGGCAGAGGCATCTTGTCTTGGGTAGTTGCAAGCCTCTTATTCGAGATAGGCTGTCAGATCTGAGCTCTGGGATCTTGGAAGGGCTTAGTCGGTTCATAGCATCACGGGTTTTCTAATTCAGTGTCTGCTCTGTCACCTTATTTGTCATCTTCGCGACAGCAGATTAAGCCCCCCAGTTTTCTAGGAGGTCGGTCAACCATGATCAGGCTTGAGTAGCAATGCAGCATCTCTAAATTGGCCTACCTCCTTCTTGCGGACAAGAAATACTTTTAGCGAGTCTAGTCGACGAAGTAGACTACTTCACTGCATCTGCCACTCTGCCGTGCTTCTTGATAGGGCATGAGCTAATCTCTCGATATGTGCTGATATAGGCAGGTGCTGATGTAGACAACGAAATGCTGGTTCTACGTGCTGTCAGTTTCTATATGTGCTCGTGATTACTTATCATAGGCTACATGTGCAGGGCTCCTTCAGTGCCTCTTCTACCCACTCTTAAGTGTCACCGCTGAAGTATTGCTTAGTGTAGGCACTTTTCTTTTTAAGTTTTGACCATGCTTGGCCGGATTTACTCTCAGCCTCAATGAGTGTAGTAGTGAAGGAGTCGACAACCAAATAGAATGGGCCTTGAATACACGCAAGGCTGAAGCTAATAGCAAATTATCCTATCCACCCCAAAGTAAGCGAGGTGAGAAATCATGCTGTCATAATTTCAACGGCCTTTTTATATTGCAACTAGGATAGGCACCACCACTTTCCCATTGTTTCTTTTTGGTTTGCCAAGTCAACTCAATGACGACCGGGCCTCCTCTTATAATAGGGAAGCTCGACCTGGCCATGATGTTGATCATGAGGTTGGTTCCATCGGCTCTAGTCACAGTGTTCTGCTGCAGCTCTTTGTAAAGTTGCAAATAGTAGTAATTGTGGATTTTCAATGCACATATCTAGCTCCGTATCTTGCTTTGCTCAATAAATTTCATCAAATTTTTTGATTTAGTGACTGATACCTAGATTTTAACCGTTAATGTGTTTTGCTCAGCTAGCTTGTGAGACCAATATTTTAACATTAGTTATTTTTAACATTCTTGGTTGAAATAGATCACATCATTTTTAGCAGCTCCTTTAGTTACATATCTACCTGATATAAGTTGATTATTTGTGAAACCACTTTATTATTTATTACGCTATAGCCAAATATGTTGAATTAAAGTGTACTACGTTAAGCTATCAAGTTTAGTCTAAAGTGCGCTCTCACTCAGTATTGACATCCTCCACTGAAACTGGGTCTGGGGTTTAAAAGGAATTTTTGTACATTTGATGTAACAGCTAATAAAGTTAACAGGTCATGCCAAATAGCTAATTTTTATTTTAGGTAAAGGCTCAACCCGGTGAGGTGTTTTGGTGAGGTGTGAGGTGATTTTAGGTGAGGCTTATCAATTGTTTTTTATACCAGATCAAATGCGAAACTTTTGTTTGTAACAGTATTTGCCTTTAGATGGTCGGTATGTCTATCAATCAAGTCTGTAGTACTTCTGGAACTGTCTTTAAATCACACAAATTAATGTGTTTTACTTGGAAAACATTGGTAGTATTTGGTCTATATGTAATTCAGTTGACTGTTTTAGTGCATGCTATATATCTGTAACAGTTTGGTCGCTTTTACAGATGCAAATCACAGTTTAATATTATGTAATACTTTGAAATTGTTTTTTGTCGGCCGTGCTTTTGGGCTATGCGCTTATAGCTTCACTGATCTGGTAAATAATGTATGTAAAATGACTTACATTTCATAATATGATTAACATCAAAAAAATTTTTTTAAATTTATGTTGTAGACTGAGTATTTTTTTGCGGGGTCCATCACATTAAAATGCAGTTGTTTGATTTTAAATTCCATCAACTCTGGTTAGTTTTCTAATAAAGCTAGTAGACCTTTTATTTGCTTTGAATGTTACCAAATGAGACTCTTGTAAGAACTCAACAAAAATTAAGTGTTTAATAGTTAGCAGGTGTAATTCAAGTACCACCCTATCAATACAGAGCAAAGAAAAAAAGTGGAGTAGTTATATGCAAAGACATCGGCAAAAGGAGATCAGTACAAAAATAGATCTATACAGAAAATGAATGTTCTTCTAATGTAGACTTCTTATTTGTGATTTCTTCTTAACGTAAATAATTAATGCAAAGTTTTTTTTTGTTCTCTATAAGAATTTCCACATAATGAAAAGCATCAAGTTGTCACAAGTTCTCCTACGGTGTGAACAATGGGACTCCCGTATTTAGCTTTATAACACTTTTTTTCTCCTGCCTGCTACTACCCTTACTTGTACCGCTGCAATCTAGCACGTCGCGAGAGATGGTCAAACGGGTTCATAAAGCAAAAATTAACACGTAGTTGAGTAAGTATTAAGAAATTGTTTAAGGAAATATATTTGCCCTAGTATTGGTGTCAATTTAGCAATCTGAATGTCATAAGCTGAAACCTGGTTAAAATCAATTTTTATTCTAACTTCTAAAGATGTGGTTGCGTCAAATTTAAGTTGATCTTAAAATAAAGAATTTTTTTTCTCTATCAGTTGATATGTTGTTTGTTGTGTTACGCAATCGCATTGCCAAGATATTTGAAGATTAAAACCAAAAAAATCTGATTGCCGTAAAAACGCTCAGGCCACAAAAACGTGCCCAGACTTGCCCAAAATGATGTCACGCGGTAGACAACCTGTCTCTATCTCTCGTATTGACATCGGCTATTTGCAATAAAAGTCTAGTCTTGCGCGGCTCTATTGGCATATATCTTATTTTGTATTTGCTCATGTTGGCTAGAATAAAATTTTAAATCCTGCTACAGATGCATTATTATGAATGTTTCAAAGGCCTCAAATAACGAAAATTGAAAATTTGTTCCACTCACTTTCTCCAAATGTTGTGTAAACATTTGGGTACCGACTACCAATTCTACCGGTCTATGGTAATTCTGTCAAGCCAACTATGTAGAACGTGGTCTTTGTATCAGCACAGTTTTGCAGCTACCCATACTAACGATATACAGCCTCCCATAAGCCCCGCCCACATTATGTCTGTCACCTATCCTTCAGCGGGGCTGTATATCATTGCCTACACCGTCTACGTACTAGTTTCTTACTAGTAGTAATCTTACCGAATACTACCGATGTGAAATAAGCAAGCCACGTCTTTGAAAAGAATCTAGATAGGGATAGAGTTTTAAGGATGAGAAGTCTGCTGCAAACTGGATTTGAACTCACATTCTCCAGTTCTGCGGACATCCATATACCATATCCAATTCACTACAATATTCTGCAAATCTTGTTTTGCATTATCTTCAACAATATTATTTTATTATATAATTTTTAGAAGCAAAAATATTTTCATTTCGGCATAAAGCTTTTATTAAAAATATTCATCAAGTCGTGGCCACTCACATAGTATTAGCTGATACAATAAGACAAATTCATCTACTGCAACAAACTCAAACAAAACATCATGGCTTATGCAGCACACATTCAAGTCTCTCTTTCCCCTTCATGGCAGTTTCTAAACTGACAAAGCTTCTTCGGCTGGTGGGACGACATAAACATTCTGTAATCAGTAAAGCAAATGCAATAAATATATGTCATTCATAGATATGTCATTCTAAAGCGTATCTATTGACAGCTTCCAAATTGGGAGTTAAATAGATAGCGAGAGTAATTTTAAAACGAATAAGCATTTAATAATGGCACAAGTACGCCAAGCCAACGATTCAAAGCTTTGGTTCTGGAAATTAAAGATTTGCAATGATCAATCGATTTTACCCACTTCTTACGAGTGAAAATAATTTGTAATCATGACTCTAATTTACCAAAGAAAATTCGAAAAAAATATTAAAGTTAGGTAAAACGGCAGATAAGCTATGAAACGATGATTGGAGATAGCAAAGAATGATCATTTTATTAATTAGTATATGTATTTATGAATATACAAATATTATATTTACTTAAGTATAGAAGACTCTAAGTTAATTTACCTCCATTCTGTCTTCCTCTGTAGCAAAACGCTGCTGATGCCTGTCAGCTTTGACCATAGGCTGCCTACTCCAATATTTTACTAAAAGTTGCTCAGATAACTCTGAGTCGCAGTCGCTCGAACTTGAAGCCATTTTAAAATTATGTACATGTATAACTTAGTAATTGTTGAAACGCGTTGAATCAGTAACGATGAGAATTCTCTAACGAATGAGAATGAATTCTCTAACGATGAGAATCTTCGAGATCACAGACAACGCGTTTTACGAGTGATAAAATTTATTACGGCCTATATAAAAATTTAGCGCTCATGATTGGCTAACGAAGCAACCTCATATTTATCGCTCGTGGTTTCGTTTCAGATATCTTGCTTGTGACGTCACGAAAGAAGCACCCGCTGGAACGTGAGCTTTTTAAAAGAGGGCCTCATTCAAACGCATATATATTTCTGGACAGGTTTGGTCTACAAAGACAAAAATGGCATCAAATTGTAGCTGATGTTTTAGCCTTTGATTGGTCCTAACTTCATTAAATTGAATTTTTTGATGCGACCACATCTTTAACCCACTTTTAGAAAAAAAATGTAGAAAAACAGCTCTGTTACAATAGAAAAATAAAAATCTGATTTTCTTTACTTTAGACTCATTATTTTTTTTTCTTTTTAGCATTTACTTTCCTGTCTAAAAGAAAGAAAAATATTGATTTACAAAATTGCTGAAGGTGGGGACTCAAATTAACCTCACCTAAAAACACAGTTTTGTTTAACTCAGAAACCAAGGTAAAATGCGAAGAAAGAAAAAAAATTATACACAAACCCTGAAATACAAATAAATATATATACAATTGTATATGTACACATATATATATATATAGATATATATATATAGATATATATATATATATATTAACTAAAAGCAAGTGCAAAAGCATAACAAAAAGAGAACTCTACACTAAAAACCTAAAAGATTATTAGTGGAGTATGAAATATTTGAAAAATTATTGCGAAAAAAGTAAACTTTTAGTATTTGCGTTACAAATTTGTTTCGTGCGAAGCACTCCTCAGACGCAATTGTACTAAAATGAAAAGCTTTACCGAATGTGCCAAAATATCAGAAATGGGCTCGCTGTGTTAATCATGTAATTTAGAGCTAAGTGTAACCGAGAAGATAACTCCTAGCATGTCTGCAATTAGAAGTCAATTCATTTCTTTTATTTAATGTGCCTAAGTGTGGTTTGCATATTATGAAGTATTTTTCAAGTAAACATAATTTGCATCGTTTTGTCTTGTTTGTATATGGTTGTGCTTGAGCTAATATTTTCCATGTTATGTTGTATGTTGAGTTGTTTTCTTTCAACTTCCAAATGTGTTTGCTCAATTCTGTGTGGTGTTGTTTGTTTTTGTGGTTAAACGAGGCTTTATGGTTGCTGTATCTAGTTTTAAATTCGGTTGAGCAAAGTCCTATGTAGGTCGCTACGTGGTTGTTTGTATTGTTGCTTACTGTTGCTTGATATATCACATTTTTGGCTCTGCATTTTCCTTCCAAAGGGCAGTTGTTCTTTTGTCTGCAATTGCAACTTTTTTCATTGTCTTCTTTTTGTAGTGTACTGGTTTTATTAAGGGTTTTGTTGCTCCCATCAATGATTGTTTTCATGTTTGGCATTACTGAGTAGCTCAGTTTTAAGGTTTGTCTATTAAATATTGCTTGGAGTGGGTGTTTCTTTGGAAAACATGTTGTAACTATGCTGAAGAATTTTTGTCCAATATTGGTTGCAACATTGGCGCTGAATGGTGGGTTGTACCATGTAATTTTTCTTTGTCTGTTACGTTTTTTAGGTTTATTCATGTTGGTTTCATATTGTAGTTTGCTGTTGTATCCACTCTTGTGGAGTGCTTCTTGGTATGGTTGCACTGTGCTGTTAAATTGTTGTTCATCTGATGAAAGTGCGTTTAATCGTTTGTTTATGTTGTCTGGTAAGTTTCTCAATATGGAAGGTGGATGGTTGCTTTGTTTGTGCACATATAGTATTGTGTTGCCTGGTTTTTGAAAAGGCTTAAGCTGCCATCTTGTAGATTTAAAGTTACGTCAAGAAAATTCACTGATCGTTTGTTCGCCTCAATAGTAATTTTCAAGTTGTTCTTATTAAATATGTTGCATATTAGTTTCTTTGTTCTCTCTATAGCTTGGGGTGTACCCTTGCAAACCGCAAGTCCGTCGTCTCTGTATAGTCCAATGCTGCAAGTCAATTCTTTGGGTATTTGGGTCAGTAAGTAAGTCCCTACGAATTCACAAGTCTCCGCTCTGTCGTAGCTACCCATAGTCACGTCAAACAATTTATTAGAGTTCTTCTTTGACCAGGCCGTGTCGTTGTGAAATACAAGCGATCTTTTTGCATGTAGTATGATTGCCTTTTCGTCTTCTGTGATATTTGTTATGTTGCTTGCAAAATCTAATGCTTTTTTTAATAGTGCCTCTGTCATTGAAGGGTAAAATTCACAAACGTCAAAAGTAATAAATGCTTGCTGTTGCTTTTCCTTTATTTCTCTAAACCAATTCAGTACATCACCCGTACTTCGCCATAATTTTACACTAGTTTCTCTTGTCACTTTTTTGTTGATACCTGTGAGCAGAGTTTTGCTTATTTTTCCTATTTCAGATTTTGTTGGACTATACAGAGACGACGGACTTGCGGTTTGCAAGGGTACACCCCAAGCTATAGAGAGAACAAAGAAACTAATATGCAACATATTTAATAAGAACAACTTGAAAATTACTATTGAGGCGAACAAACGATCAGTGAATTTTCTTGACGTAACTTTAAATCTACAAGATGGCAGCTTAAGCCTTTTCAAAAACCAGACAACACAATACTATATGTGCACAAACAAAGCAACCATCCACCTTCCATATTGAAAAACTTACCAGACAACATAAACAAATGATTAAACGCACTTTCATCAGATGAACAACAATTTAACAGCACAGTGCAACCATACCAAGAAGCACTCCACAAGAGTGGATACAACAGCAAACTACAATATGAAACCAACATGAATAAACCTAAAAAACGTAACAGACAAAGAAAAATTACATGGTACAACCCACCATTCAGCGCCAATGTTGCAACCAATATTGGACAAAAATTCTTCAGCATAGTTACAACATGTTTTCCAAAGAAACACCCACTCCAAGCAATATTTAATAGACAAACCTTAAAACTGAGCTACTCAGTAATGCCAAACATGAAAACAATCATTGATGGGAGCAACAAAACCCTTAATAAAACCAGTACACTACAAAAAGAAGACAATGAAAAAAGTTGCAATTGCAGACAAAAGAACAACTGCCCTTTGGAAGGAAAATGCAGAGCCAAAAATGTGATATATCAAGCAACAGTAAGCAACAATACAGACAACCACGTAGCGACCTACATAGGACTTTGCTCAACCGAATTTAAAACTAGATACAGCAACCATAAAGCCTCGTTTAACCACAAAAACAAACAACACCACACAGAATTGAGCAAACACATTTGGAAGTTGAAAGAAAACAACTCAACATACAACATAACATGGAAAATATTAGTTCAAGCACAACCATATACAAACAAGACAAAACGATGCAAATTATGTTTACTTGAAAAATACTTCATAATATGCAAACCACACTTAGGCACATTAAATAAAAGAAATGAATTGACTTCTAATTGCAGACATGCTAGGAGTTATCTTCTCGGTTACACTTAGCACTAATTTACATGATTAACACAGCGAGCCCATTTCTGATATTTTGGCACATTCGGTAAAGCTTTTCATTTTAGTACAATTGCGTCTGAGGAGTGCTTCGCACGAAACAAATTTGTAACGCAAATACTAAAAGTTTACTTTTTTCGCAATAATTTTTCAAATATATATATATATATATAACACAAAAAGGTTTATTACAGATTTTTACATTTGTAGTTTAAATTGCAAAATTTTTTGAATTGGTTGCTGCCAGATGTGCTAACAGAGAGATAATAGAAAGATCAAGTTTCACATCACCAGCAATCTCCTAGTGCTCCTTGAGAAAAGTCTTTTCGTTGTGGATTATTGCATACTGTCCACTCATAGTTTTCATCTTCAGGATCCACTACTATTTGCTCAAGACGCCTCCAGTGATCTCCAGGAGAAACTAGATTACTAGTGTCAGATATCAGTTCTAGAATAAAACAGGAGAACCTATTTTGCCAAGGAAACCAGCAACTACTATGACCTATGATGACAACAATACACGCAGAAAGGAAATTTAATCACCCATTCATCTTAGACACAACACACAGACCACCTCAGGATGTCAGATGTTAGCTGGATGGGAAAACCACAAATCACTTTATCTCGCCATAATATATACATTTATTTATATGCTTATTCAGATTCAACACAGCTCATCAAAATATTGCATAAACATCGGAAAGAGATACGTGAGGGCTGAGCAGCCATCCAGTCCTATAGAGAGCCAGTATAGAGTAGAAGAGAGCCTCCATGCGTACATCCCCGAGCTACAATGAAAAGATTGCGTATGTTACATAAACAATAACTGCATGACTTGAGCTTACACTTTAATCTTTGTATTTTATGCTTTTTACTTTATGTTAGTTTTAAATTTTATGTTTTATGCTAATTTTTGTTTTATTATACACTAGCGATGTCAAAGCAGTCCTCAGAAACTATCAAACTCATAAAAAACAGTCCGTTCAACTACTTCTCCATGGGATTCCATTTAATCATGGAATTTCCCAAGTAGCTGGCTTCTAGCAGCAAGCAGAGCCTCAAAAAAATAAGCTTTACTAATTTTCACAGCTAGAATAAATTTTTTAAAAATATGACATTTATAGTAATGAAAAGAATGGAGCAAAATACATACTCCAGAATTTTTTTAGATTTTTAAAGCTAAAAACAAAAGAAATAGAGACACTTTTATAAATTCCACATTCAGAAAATTGGCTAAGTTTTTCAAACATCATGGGCTTTCCAGAAAGATGAGCTCACCCGCTCCACCACAGCTGATCTGTTGCGATATGCACAGTCAGCAATTGCACAAAGTTTGCAAATTGCTGACTAAAAGCCAATTAGAAGTTGTTATTCCCAGACAGCTGGTATATAAGGAGCCTCTGAAAGTGATTAAGGAAGGAAGGACAGGCCAGAGAGAGGCCACGCCGGATAGGCCAGAGAGAGCGGGCCAGGGAGGCCAAGTGGGTGATATTGTATACCCCTTTTTACAACTGTTGCCTCGAAGAGATAAAGCCATTTGGCTGAATACTACGATATTATTTGTACGTTTCTGAGGACACATTTTATCGCTCATTTTGACGAAATATACACTTATTATACTACGAACAACGAATTATTTGAACAAATTTCTTTATTCGTTTTATGCCCAAGTGAGGCTTGCTATTGATAAATATACTTTATATCGAAGCCTGAGATAGGCCAATCTATTATTGATACGACAACAATAATTGAGTTTGCAACCAGCACTTGAAATTGACGCCCTAGAGAGGCTATATACTGATAAAACAACAATCATTCTACAGAGGAACATACATTGGTGCCCAAGCGAGGCAAGACAACTACTGAGCTGGCAGATAAGTATAAAATATTCAGGAGAAGACAACTTGTGTCAGAATTGCAGATACGGTAACAGATCATACACAAAAGTCGCAGGATTGATTTGACAGTTGATTGATATAGAGAAAATTTCTTTACCTGGCAGGAAGAGCCACTTTGCCAGTTCGAAAAAATTTATTTGTTACGTGAGAAAAGCAGTCAGGAGTGCTACCTTACACAACATTATATAGAACCACACAAAAACACAATTGCATTTACAAGTTGTATTTTATTAAGTTTTGAAACTTTCATTTAGTTTGAATAATTATATACATACATATTTATAAAATATTATTAAATTTTCTCCAGTGACAAAGCTGTAGCTTTGCACCACACTACGAGTAATTTAGAAATACATTATATTTATACAAACAAAAATATATTTATATAGTTTAAATATATTATATTATTTCGTTTATTGCATATATTATTTAATTTATTATTTTATTTTTTTCTCACGTGACAAAGTGGACGCTCACGCCGAGACTTAACCTTGGAAAAATATTTTGTGTATGATATCTGTTAAATTAGCTATATTGTTTTAAGATTTTATTTAGTACATTTTAGAATGAAGGGAGCATTACGAGACAGCGCCAGATACCTTATTGGCCTAAAACCAAAGACAAGAAGAAGAAAACACGAAGAGATGAGTACAGATAGTGAACATACTGATGTTGAGGAAGACAACTTGGAAGGAGCCGCTGAGACTTCACAACAGGATCTTGAACCACAAAACTCACAGCAGACTATGCAGGATGCAGGAGGAAAAGGACAACCTAACATGATTGATGACATCACACCCAATCAAGAACAACTACCTCAAAGGAGTGATGCACCCATACAGATGATAGTGAACTCTACTGGAGAAACTTTAATCTACAGACACAATTATCCCACAATCCCTGAGCACCAGACTCAAGATCTTTATACCCCAGGAACTTCGAAAGAGAGGAGTGACAGGATGCACAACCAAGTTCACCTGGAACCACCATCAAGCTTTATAGAGCCCATAGATGAGATTAACCCTTACTCACGACACTCGAAACCACTGCAGATGCGGAGAAAACTACATTTCCTGGACCAGCCATCACCACAGACTCAGGAGAGGACTTTGGAACCACCACTATTGACGATAGATGAGAGCAATCAACCAACAATAGGAGGATATTCTGAGACAGAGGAACACTCACCCAGTTACAGAGGAGCTAGCTATATAGATGAAAGTACATTGCCAGAATGGAATGGAGGAAGACAACCCCCATCTTCAAGAGATGCTGAGATGGATTGCAGACCAAAGACGACGATGAGAAAGGAGCGATGGAACACAGACTCATCTTCTGATGAACACAGCCCACCCAACCATAGACGATATGCTGAAGAACTTACCTATCATGGACAGACGACTCCAAGATCTAGACACCAAAACGCACCCACTTATCAGCCGAAAGGACAACCTACAAGAGATCAAGGACAAATAATGGAGCAATTACATAGAGGATCACAACAGTTCAGAGAAATGGATGAAGCAAGCAGGACGCAAAACAATGGAGCTAAGCTGATGGATCAATGGGCTAGGACAGAATCACAGAGGGAGCACAGGCTACCATATGAGGAATACAGAGACTGCAACAAATATACAGAGAAAGTGCATTCCAGATATGAAGCAGATAGTGAGGAAGAATCTACGACATACCAAGAGCGGAAAGAAAGCTCAATGTTAGCACAGCCAGGAAAGCAAGGACCAAAGGCTACAAACGAGATGACACCATTGCCAGTGCAGTTGAGTACATCATATCCACAAAATATTCCATCATTTGATATGACAGGAGAAAGCAGGAGATATCTAGATGTAAGACAAATAATGGAGCCACGCAACAGTCATCAAGAACGGGGAGGAGATAAGACAACCCTAAAGATACATTGCCAGGAGACAGCAAGAGACAGACCATCTACTCACCAATGGATGGAGGCACATGAAAGAGCTACATGCAGAGAGCCTATTTACAAGGAAGGAAAGCAAATGCCAATGAGGAATATGCAACAAAAGGAGAGACGAGGAGATCCAGTTGTTGTAAGGAAAAAGAATGGAAAAAGGAGATACATAGTGTATGAGACCACCTCTGATGAAAGTTCCGACGAAGGCGAAGATATGCATTACACCTACAGCATGCAAGGTAAGCTACCGTATGAAAAATACAATGGCCATACTGATGATCCTAAATTACATTTACAGATGAAACAAGCAACAGAGGAGAAATCATGTTCATGTAGAGGGAGATCCAGAGGAGGTGGAGCAGAGGCTAATGACAGAGAGCTATACTATGACAGACAACACCGAAAGGAAATCAGACAGAATGGATACTATGACACAACAGCAATGCCAAAGAGGAGTAACAACTTCCAGAACGATGACATCAATAACAGCAGCAGGGGACAGGAAAACAAGAGAGAGAAAATACTATGGAGCCAGCCTCAACAAAGCCAGGAGTTTTGGATACCCCCAGATGAAGATGATGACTCCATAGAATCCCACAAACAACAACAAACTACTGCTAAATTGACGGAGAGCCAAGCCATTGACCAAACTAACAGATTGACCACTAACATAATTAACGTGGCCACAAGATTACCAGAGATAGAAAAATTCTCCAATAGCCCAAGCTCTGACCTAACGTTTAGTGAATGGCTAGATAGCTATGAGCTGAACTGCAGAGCTTTGAGTATTCCAAAAGAGAATTGGGGCAAGGTAGTGCCACTATACCTAACGGAAGGAGCAATGGTTATGTACCGCAGCCTTATAGATGCTCAGCCAGACTTAGGAGATGACTACGACAAACTCATAAAAATACTAGGAGAGGAATTCAATGCAGCGGATGGAGTGGCCACATCAGTTGACCTGAACACAAGAACTAAACAAGAATCAGAAAGTGTTGGAAAATTTTATGCAAGCATTACATCCATGGCCAGGAGACTTTTCCCTACTATGGCTAAAGATGCACTCGATCAGATTATTCTAGCCTCATTTGTGCGAGGTTTACCACTAAACTATAAAAAAGGGCTACTGAATAACCCTAGCATTAAAACAGCAGCACAAGCATTCAAAGCAGCACAGCGCATGGAGAGAACAAATCTGATGTTACTGAAGGACAGCATTCCAGAAATGGTGAATACAATTGGCAAGGATAAAGAAGAAGAGCTGGAAGCAATGAAGAGAAGCCTGAAGAACTTGGAAATGAGGCAAGCTGAGCTGCTCAACATGAACAGAGAAAAAGGCAATGACTACAGGAGATGGAATTACCAAGGACACCAACCGAATATACACAGTAGAAATTACTACAATTCTCAACCAAACTGGAGACAAAATTCTGACAGGGATAGACAACTCCAACGTAACCACAATGACAATTGGAGATCAGCACAAACTCACCGCAGAAATTTTAACAATAATTCATACAACCACAGTAGAAGACCAAACTGGGACCGAAACAGCTACAAATACCACAACAACAACAACACCAGAAGGAACGACAGACCATGGCGACATGATAGAATGCAAGCTGCACAACAATATAATCAACAACATGAAGGACAAGAGTTTACCACTTATGGTAGACCGCAATGCAGAAACTATGGAGCCACTGGATATAAACACTATCAGTGCAATGAGATAAGGAAGCAACCACATTCACAAAAGGACAGGAAAATCAAGTTTCAAGATTCTGGACATGCATTAAAAACTATCCCCAGGCACACGGAAAGAAGAGGATTTATCAATACACTACGAGCAACTGCTCTAGATGGAATTAACACAATTAATGCAGGAAAACACAACACTAAACCCTTGGAAAATAACCCTCCGTGGACACCAGCTGCAAAAGTGATAAAAGATAGCCTAAGACAAGAAAACGACACATTCACGGATATGAAAGACATACAAGAAAAAGAAACTAATGCCAAGGATCTACCAGATATGTCAAAGAGAGTACAAAATGAACGCGCTGAACAAAACGAGGACAGGAATAACCCAAACAAACTACAGCACAAAGAAGATCAGGAGCTAACACGATTGGTAGAATGGGTTACAAGCGATGAAGCAAACTCGACCTATGATAAAATAAAAACCATGCAGAGCGGAAATAAAAGTGATTTAGACGTCAACACAAATAGCCTGAACACCCCGACAGCTACAATGGACTACTATGAAGAAGAGTTAATGAAAAGAATCGACGAAGCACTAGCCAGAGCACATAACACATGTAAAATGAGTATACAGTACAAGCAATATTATGATAGAAAAGACAGAGACATATCATTCAGACTTGGAGATCGTTGCTATCTATTTAGATCTAAACTTGCGAGGAATAGCAACGCAGCTCTGACAAGCCAATATAGTAATCCATATAGAATTGTGACATTGAATAACGGAATTGCAGGCATAGTTCCATGTACAGATCCGTACGCAGAGCCAAAACGAGTACCCATTCAACGATTAAAGCTAGATAGAAAAGAGTTCACACCGACTTGTGAAGATTATACGCGCGACAAAAACTTCAACAAGCTCGCAGAGGAAATGACCTCTACATATTATAGCTGTAATTGTGATGAATGTGACCGACTGGAGGATTGGGACGAACAGTGCTGGCCTACACCGAATGATAACTTGACATGCTACAACAATCCACGGCTATACAACAGCGATTCGTTTAAAATCACTGAGACTTTTGCTAATAATGACGGTGATCCAGATTACTACCCCTTACTATCAGAATATGATGGATTCCACTTCGTACAGAAAAATGATGCAGATACATATGAGAGAGAGGATTACGGCATATACAAACTGAGAAGTAGAGCGAAACAGAATAAGATGCCTGGCTATCTATATCTATTACAAAGACGAGGAATAAAGACGTAGCCGCTGACTACTATATATGTAAATATCCATCTATACTATCCGTAGCCTTGTTACTACTCGTTAGCAATAGACATGATACTGTACCTTAGACTTATACCTATATTTTGACTTAGGCAATAAGAACGACTTACACATACTATTTTATTATTCTTTATTTATGACTTACAAACCATAAAGATACCTTGGATGCTCTATACAGAAGGAGAGCAGGAGGCGATAAAACAACTGATAATTAAAAACAAAGACGTTTTTCTAACTGGAGGATTAAAAGAGCTAAAAGCAACTACACTCTATTCACCAGTACTTGACACAGGAGACAGTAAACCAATATTCATCCGCCCTTATCCTGTTAAACCAACGCTACAAGAGAAAGCAGACGAGCTGATTAATGAACTATTAGAAGCAGGCGTGATAGAGCACTCACATTCGGAGTGGCAATCACCATCTCTATTCGTGCCAAAGAAAAATGGACAGGAAGTAAGACTAGTAGTTGATTACCGGCAACTCAATAAGTTATGCAAGAAGGCACCTAGTGACTTACCACTTATCAACGAAATCAACTACCACATGGCTGGTAACGCTCTATTTTCATCAGTGGATGCTGCATCAGGATTTTACGCACTGCCACTGTTAGATGAGGAGACAAAGGATAAAACTGCATTTGCGGTATATGGAAATCACTCTCAGTATAGATTTAAACGGATGCCTATGGGACTATCTATATCACCAGGGGCCTTCCTGCAGATAGCAAATATTGTCAAGTCACAACTATCACCAAAGAACTACCAATGTTACATAGACGACTGGATAATTAGTAGCGAGAACGATGTGTCCCAACACATTCAACTACTACAGAAGCTTTTTGACAGGTTTCGGATGGCCGGATTAATGATGAAGCCGCAAAAATGCTGCCTCTTCCAGAAACAAGTTGAATTTCTCGGTTTCGTTTTAGCAGGAGGAGGATTAACACCAGACATACGAAATATTGAAAAGGTCAGAAATTTAACAGTACCAAAAACCAAGAAACAGCTAAGAGGTTTTCTCGGTTTATGTGGATTCATGCGTCGTTGTATATACAATTTTGCTGCAAGAGCAAGGGTATTAACAGACTTACTAAAAAAGGAAAAACCATTTGCATGGACTGAAGACCACATGAAAAGTTTTCAAGATTTGAAAGAAGCTATAACTTCAAGGCCATGCATAGTACACCCACAGTTCGACCGACCGTTTCTTATCTTTAGCGATGCTTCTAGTAGTGCAATAGCAGGAATGTGCGCTCAAAAAGATGAGAATAATGTCCTACACCCTATTGGATATTTCTCAAGGAAGTTATCTAGAACAGAAGCTCTTTACCCAGTGTACGAATTGGAAACTTTAGCTATGATAGCATCATTAGAAAATTGGATGTCTCTGACTAAGCATGCAAAAGTTTATTGCTTCACGGATAACATGGCCTGCAAGTCAGTGCTAGCAGCAACGAAACAGCCCAATGTAAGGAGAGCTAAACTGGCTGCAAGATTCGGACAATTTGATGATGTAACCATACATTATATACCAGGTGAAAGGAACAGAGCAGCAGACTTCCTATCTCGAATCGAACAGCCGGATAGAAGTGAGGAAAGCGAAACAGATGAAATAAAGATAGAAGAACATCACTTAGAGAACAGAAACTTCTCAGGAGGAGCAAGGATTATGCAACATACAGCCCAAACCCATCAAGGACTGATAACAGTACTACAAGAAGCATCGACGGAGAAGAAAGAACATGAAAATAAACAAGTCATAGACCAAAGAGAATCTAGTGATGAGGAAGACCATGGTGAGATTACAACCGGACTAGAAGGATTGAGCAAAATGTTGGAAGATGAAGCAGTGGTAGATAGATTCAGAGATGGAATTATGAGAGACGATTTTTATGGCGTAATACTACGATACTTGGAGAGAGGAGAAATGGATATTGACCTTACCATACAGCTTAAGAAACTGTTCAAAACAGCCTCTACAAAGTATTTGGCAGTGAACAGACTGCTCTGGTATGCGACATCAGAAGATCGACAGTTAAGGTTAGTAGTACCTGTTAACCTGCGAAGATTGATTCTCCAATCTATGCATTCAGACTTGAATAGCTGTCACAGAGGAGTAGTCGGAACGATTGCAGCTATTTCACGGCATTTCTTCTGGAAGTCTTTAGGAGACGACGTACGAAGCTATATCAGCGATTGCCAAGTTTGCGGCATGGTAAAGAGAGCGCCAAGATACGTCAGACCAGAAATGCAACACATCCCCATTACAGAACCATTCAAGAGATGGAGCATCGACTGCCTGCAGGACCTGAAAGTAACACAAGAAGGCAATAAACATGTGCTGGTGTGTATTGAAGCAGTAACAAGATTGATGGTTGCTGAGCCAATTAAAAATCTGACAGCCAAGACAATAGCATATACGTTATTCAGCAGAGTATTCTGCGTGTATGGCTTTCCAACGGAAATTCGCAGCGACAATGCAACATGCTTCAAGAACGGAGTCATGACAGAGCTAGAACGACTAGCAGATATGAAACACAGCTTCTCGTTGGCATATTCATCGCAATCTAATGGTATCGTTGAACGCGCTATTCAAACGCTACAAAGATCCTTACAATGCTATACAACGGACGCTCAGAGCACATGGGATTTTTATGTACCAGCTGCAGTTTTAGCCCACAACACCACTATCTGCAGGGCAAACAGTAGCATTAACGACACGCCATTCTTTTTAACATTTGGCCGCGACTGCCGCATTCCACTAATTAATCGCTTGGGTGAAGCATCACCTATGAACGTAAACATGCCAGCAACAACAACTATGGATAATTACAAGGAGGAGTTGATCAGGAGAATCGACGAAGCGCTAACTAGAGCCTATGATACACATGACAAGATGAACACACAATACAAACAATACTACGACAGAAGAGCCACAGATATACCTTTCAAAATTGGAGATCGTTGTTATTTATTTAGACCCAAGCTTGCGAGGAACAGTAGTAGAGCCCTAACAAGCCAATACATCGGTCCTTACAGAATTGTTACATTGAATAACGTAATGGCAGGAATCGTTCCATGTACAGACCCCTATGCTAAGCCAAAACGAGTATCCATCCGCAGATTAAAGCTAGTCCGAGAAGACTTTACACCATCATATAAGGATCATCCGCGTAACAACAATTTTGACTGTCTCGAAGACGAATCGACCTCTACAGACGATAGTTGTACTTTTAACCAAGGAGAAAGGACTTGGAACGAACAACACTCACCGCCATCAGGCGAACACCCGATACACCACAATGATGCATGGAGATATTCCAACGATTCAACCAACATTGCGGAATTAAATGGCACATGTGACATTGAACCGGAAAGTTGTCCCGCTTCCCACTTACCAGGACCTTATCACGATGAACAAGAGAATGATATGAGTGGACACGAACGTCAAGGATGCAGATACAAACTGAGAAGGAAAATCAAGAAGAATAGGATGCCTGACTATGTCTACTATGACAATGAATAGAGATATGACAGCAACGGACTCGACATACTACGAACTGACTACTACATATGTAACTATCATGTAATAGATATATGTGTATATGTCACTGTAAATATTAATCTATAAATTGGTTTCTACTTACTAGCAATAGACATGACCTTACTAGCAATATCCTTCACCGACTGCACATCACCAAATGCAGTGAAGCTATAGGAAACGACTGACACATAATGTTTTCTTTGTGTGTGACTAACGAACCATGACAGATGCGCAAATCAGCGCACGGGAATAATGAGATTATGCCTTAGATTAGGAAGTTTTCTTTTCTACCTTTATTGTACTATATCTCAAACAAAATGACTAACCATATCCACTACGACAAAACATTTATGTATACACGTATGTGTATATATATATATATGTATACATGACAATCACAATTACATTAGCCTTTATTCAGTAAAGAAGCACTGTCAATGTCTTCTTCTGTTCTCTCTGCTTCTCCTTCTAGAACTGTGACGGGGAGACCTTTTAGAACTGCGGCACGGAGAAGATGACTGCCTCACGAGCGGCACTTGCGCTTCAGGTAGTGGACGATGACCTCGGAGGACAACCAGAGAGTTTACAAGTTCCTGGTCTACATCGTCAGAGTCAACCGAAACTCTGTCTGCAGAACCTTCAATGATTTCATCTACAAGAGAAGACAAATTGAGAAAAACAAAAACAAAAAAAAAAAGAAGCGGGAGACTGAAACGATAAGCCACAGACATGAATATTCACTGACTATCAAATGGAAAATAAAATGAACCAAAAAAAAAAAAAAAACAAAAAAAAAAAAACGAAACTATACTTACACAAGCTGGCCCCAGCGACGCGTCTCAGACGAGGAACGGATTCATAATATCGCCCAAGCCAGGAGTGCACCTCGTCCGTTACAAATAACATATCCAGACCACTCCGGATCATCTGCCACTCGGCTCGAGCCATAGCCATTAAGCTACGGTGTCGACGTGGACTAGTCTGAGCAAAATCGGATCGTGACCTATTTCCAAATCCATAGGACCCGACAACCTATAAAAAAAAAATAAAGAGAGATATAAAAAAAAAAAAAGGAAGAAGTCACTAATATATATATATATATAACAACAAAAAAATAGGAGAGAGATGACCACGATTTAGAAACAAACAAGAACCAAAGCCATGTGTACACACCTGTAAGAAAACTGATAACCGGATGATGTACAGAAGGACGGCCCTCGAACGACTGGAATCGTCATCAATGTTTATACGGATTTCATGCCTACACTCCGGGCAACGAAATTTCTCCTCCTTCTGTTGAAGGGCCTGTACCACCAGTGCTTCATGACAGGTGACACACACTCTATGCCCACAATGGTAAATCGACATGCGAGACACACCTTCGGTGTAGCAAATCATACAATCCATAGTGATAATTCCCAATACTTGCTGACAGAAGACTCCAAAAGAGGAACGAGAATTACTAACCGAAGATATGGAAACAGACTGAGAATTTTCGCCTTTTATAGTTAACAGCCAGACATGTAGATCGACATGGACATTGTTTATGTTTGCTGATGGATAACCAACAAAACACGCGGGTGTAACAATGGAGCCCGAGGACGTGCTCACTTGTGGCTGGTGGTGTATGTCAGATATCAGTTCTAGAATAAAACAGGAGAACCTATTTTGCCAAGGAAACCAGCAACTACTATGACCTATGATGACAACAATACACGCAGAAAGGAAATTTAATCACCCATTCATCTTAGACACAACACACAGACCACCTCAGGATGTCAGATGTTAGCTGGATGGGAAAACCACAAATCACTTTATCTCGCCATAATATATACATTTATTTATATGCTTATTCAGATTCAACACAGCTCATCAAAATATTGCATAAACATCGGAAAGAGATACGTGAGGGCTGAGCAGCCATCCAGTCCTATAGAGAGCCAGTATAGAGTAGAAGAGAGCCTCCATGCGTACATCCCCGAGCTACAATGAAAAGATTGCGTATGTTACATAAACAATAACTGCATGACTTGAGCTTACACTTTAATCTTTGTATTTTATGCTTTTTACTTTATGTTAGTTTTAAATTTTATGTTTTATGCTAATTTTTGTTTTATTATACACTAGCGATGTCAAAGCAGTCCTCAGAAACTATCAAACTCATAAAAAACAGTCCGTTCAACTACTTCTCCATGGGATTCCATTTAATCATGGAATTTCCCAAGTAGCTGGCTTCTAGCAGCAAGCAGAGCCTCAAAAAAATAAGCTTTACTAATTTTCACAGCTAGAATAAATTTTTTAAAAATATGACATTTATAGTAATGAAAAGAATGGAGCAAAATACATACTCCAGAATTTTTTTAGATTTTTAAAGCTAAAAACAAAAGAAATAGAGACACTTTTATAAATTCCACATTCAGAAAATTGGCTAAGTTTTTCAAACATCATGGGCTTTCCAGAAAGATGAGCTCACCCGCTCCACCACAGCTGATCTGTTGCGATATGCACAGTCAGCAATTGCACAAAGTTTGCAAATTGCTGACTAAAAGCCAATTAGAAGTTGTTATTCCCAGACAGCTGGTATATAAGGAGCCTCTGAAAGTGATTAAGGAAGGAAGGACAGGCCAGAGAGAGGCCACGCCGGATAGGCCAGAGAGAGCGGGCCAGGGAGGCCAAGTGGGTGATATTGTATACCCCTTTTTACAACTGTTGCCTCGAAGAGATAAAGCCATTTGGCTGAATACTACGATATTATTTGTACGTTTCTGAGGACACATTTTATCGCTCATTTTGACGAAATATACACTTATTATACTACGAACAACGAATTATTTGAACAAATTTCTTTATTCGTTTTATGCCCAAGTGAGGCTTGCTATTGATAAATATACTTTATATCGAAGCCTGAGATAGGCCAATCTATTATTGATACGACAACAATAATTGAGTTTGCAACCAGCACTTGAAATTGACGCCCTAGAGAGGCTATATACTGATAAAACAACAATCATTCTACAGAGGAACATACATTGGTGCCCAAGCGAGGCAAGACAACTACTGAGCTGGCAGATAAGTATAAAATATTCAGGAGAAGACAACTTGTGTCAGAATTGCAGATACGGTAACAGATCATACACAAAAGTCGCAGGATTGATTTGACAGTTGATTGATATAGAGAAAATTTCTTTACCTGGCAGGAAGAGCCACTTTGCCAGTTCGAAAAAATTTATTTGTTACGTGAGAAAAGCAGTCAGGAGTGCTACCTTACACAACATTATATAGAACCACACAAAAACACAATTGCATTTACAAGTTGTATTTTATTAAGTTTTGAAACTTTCATTTAGTTTGAATAATTATATACATACATATTTATAAAATATTATTAAATTTTCTCCAGTGACAAAGCTGTAGCTTTGCACCACACTACGAGTAATTTAGAAATACATTATATTTATACAAACAAAAATATATTTATATAGTTTAAATATATTATATTATTTCGTTTATTGCATATATTATTTAATTTATTATTTTATTTTTTTCTCACGTGACACTAGCAACTTGGGAAATAGAAGTAGAATTAGGAGGAAATTGGAGGTCTGCAAACTTGGTCTTGTTCTAATAATACATACATGTACATGAGATAAACATCACTGAGAGATGTATTGATTGATGAAATCAATAAACAACAGTAATGTGTAGTTAGATGTTTACTGAAACCTGGTAAGTATATTTTTATTAGTATTTTTAAAGCAATTATAAGCACCACTTAATGATAGCAGTAAATATACATAGCTGTATCCGACACATTTAAAAAATAAGAAATCGCCAGTTTTAGAAATAAAACACTGGCTACAAAAATCCCAAGCAAATTTAGATTGAATGTGTGTGATGTAATTTCAGGTATAATATACCAATATAGCTAAATATAAGTATCATAGAGTAGCGTCTATCACTGAATCTTCTACATTTATCTGGCTTGATATATGCAGCTTTATTGTGGCAACTTAAACAGAAGCAGTGAGCTGATCATGAAAAACAATTTTTAGCTTTCCTACTTTATTGATAACTTTTTTATCTCAATTACATGCATCAGACAATTAAAAAATGCATGAAAATTAATAAAAAAATGGCCTTCTCGTTTTAAAATAATTCGGGAAAGACTCAAGCATTTCAACTTTCATGATGATTGATTCTTTTAAATAAAATAATTGTGTTTGTAATTTTTAATTAAGCTATCCAACTTGTAATTACAGTCTCAGTAAATCTTTTGCAACTTTTACCGCAGATGGTTGTACAGGGAGTTTCGTGACTATGTATAGCATATTGTCTTCAAGTTAAGTATTTATAAATATATGTACATTATGACTTTTCTCTTGATGTTACTTGTATAATAAAGAATCTTGAAGACTGCATCACTTGCCAAGTTGAGAAAAAGTACCAGCTTTACCCAGTTAGTTATTTGAAGATGAAAGTCACAATTATATGCAATTATTAGTAGTGGCTACTAGCTGTACATGCTTCCATAGTATGAAAACTCTATTACACATTGTTTTATATTTACTGCAAAATTTAATCTGCTGAAGCTTTAAAAATAAAAGCCTGTAAACAAAATTATCCATTTAATATTCATGATATAATGATTTAGTGTGTATAATTACTGTTACAAACAGACAGAGCTTACAATTGTGAAATTTAACTTGGTCGTGCCTAAGGCTAGAAACTTGAAATTTATTTAAAACTACACACCTTTTCACACAGCAGGTTTATCTTTTGTATTTCAGCTTTTATTGCTTCTTCATTTTGCCTTTTATTGCATGCCACAGAATCTCCACCAGTTCTAATGCATAGATATCTGAAGCATACGTAGAAAGACAAAACGTCACCTCAAGCAGTCTTTCAGAATTTACCACTTACGACTAATTAGATCTGACAATAAATTAAATATGTTTGTTGTATAGAAATACACGCATTAGCTATTGATGTTCATTTGAAAAGACGGTTTTTCATGTATAAAAAACATGGTGAGCAGGTGGTCACATCACATTGTCTACAGAGTAAATGTACAGATTACCATTATACTCTTCAGGTCTATCTCTTTTATAAGAACCATATTGTTTTGTATTACAAGGGTTTTTCCATTTTCTTTATGTTCATGTTATGAAATCACTTTCATATTGTAACTAAATATGGCTCATATCGCAAAGATGAATGGCAAATCTAAGGTAGAGGAGCTTTTCAGAAGCGCTTTTAACAGACACAACAATTATCACTGAATTGTTTTGTCATGCTTTCTCTCTCTCAACATATTTTCATGAGTTCATAACTGTAAGCTGCATTAAAAAACAATCATAAATCAGAACAAGAAAGTAAAATAAATTACAGGTCTGCAAAACTGTATTCATAATTAGTAATTTGTTGAAGGCTTACACCAACATGAAACTCTTTGCATAAAACTTTGGAAGTAACATGTGAAAGATAAGACTTACCACAAATCTCTGTCAATTTATTCTACACAAAAAAACTTGGTGTAACCTTAGTAGGAACAGCTTCCTTTAAGCAATCCAATCTTTTGACTTTCCTGTATTTCAGTGTTATGACAAATTGTTCTTCGAAAGTAGAGAAACGTGGTTATGTGACAGTCAAAAAGAGACTTTTTAAAATTCTATGCCATGGTTTATTTTTAGTGAATTAATAGTTTTTTGATATATTTAGGTTTTACCTACTTTTGTGTTTAATTTTTATCTAGATTTATCTAGCTCAAGTTTTGTATATAAAGTCTTAATTACAAACCTAAGACTACCTCCGAATAATTAATTCAACGTTTGGGAAGTAAAGAATCTTTTGAATAAACATTTACTTTCTAAAGTAATAACCTAACAAAGCAGCATAACATATAACGCAACAAAAGTACCTATACTATACCATTTAGGCACATTTCTTTTCTACTTCTCACTCTACTTGAAAATTTAAAGTCGGAAGTCTACTGCATTAAAAAGAGTTAGATTATACTGCACTTTTGTCATCTAATTTTGGCTTTGATGTATAATGGTTTAATTTATATTTTCTGCTAAGCTGGTGCAGAAACTTAGTGGGATTTCATAATACTTGCCTATCTAAATCATTTTTACTCAGAAATGCCCAACATTTATGTCAATCTATGTTGTACTTTGGAAGCCAGGCTTTTCCATCTTCTCGATCATTAGCTAACCATTTTATCAATACTATAAATTAATCTGCATAAAAACCAACAATTTTAAAAGATTGACAAGTCAACTTCGTCTTTCAGAGAGAAATGACTATGATCGATAAAAAAGAAAGTGGGCAATCCAAAAAGTTGGCATTTTATAACCATCAGAGCAAAGACAAAATTAAGCAAATTAGACTATTTTAGATTAAACAATGCAGCTAAATCTAGTAAAAGACAGAGATGATTGTTTACCTCATCTTGCTTATGCTCTTTAGTATGAGAAGTAATTCATGAGTAACCAAACCACTCTATTCCAAGTTCTGTTGCTATCATACCAGTTTTAATTAATTTGGAACTACAGCTAGTCAAGGGAAAGCTTAACCCAGACTTAATATTTAGGGTTTTCATGTAAATAGAAAGCAAAGGACAAAAAAATTAAAACAGTTTCTTGAAACTTTTAGGGGCTTAGACAAAAGCGCTTAACACTTGAACAATTGGCATTATCAAGGCATGTGTTCAACCAGTTTTGGCATATAATTTTGCTAAAAACTGTGGAACCAGCTTTGCCGGTTGTTTTTTGTTACCTATCTTTTAAAGCTAAAAAGTTGTTCTTTTCATAACATGCTTTTCAGTTTTATCCAGATATCCCCAATTGTATTTTGTTGTAACTTAAATAACCAACATTCTTTCAAAGCCTCAGAATAATTGTACCAATCAGAGAATGAACACTACTTTGTGACCAAAAAATGAGCTGATGAATGGGTAACGGCTAACAATAATATTGACATTATAGATATTCAAGTCTATACTCCAAACAATGCGGCGACTGCTAAAAAAAATTATTAAAAAGGAAATCAAAAGCTTTCATAGCATATCTGGTCAAACAATTAATATAACTTTGATAAAAAAAGAGTATAAAATCAGAAAGATTCAAGAAATTGATATAATAACTGAAAGGCACTATGTGACTGAGTCAGACAGGTAATGATAACTCTTACTTTATCTCATCTTCATCTGTTTCCATTTTCTCACAAGCCTCACATGTAGTTACCCAACCTGAAGAGTGACTTTTATTATTAACAGCGGTATTAATGACTACTTCTACCCAACCAGTTTTTACCAGCATCAAAATTGTTTAGCTATTTTATGTTAGTTTAAATTACAAAAAAAAACATTTTTCGAGTTATTAAAAAGTTGAGTTTTGTTACTGTATTTTGCACTATACCATATACAACTTATTATTATGACTGAATCAACTATATTTCTTTTTGGTTTCAAGAAGCAGTAATATTTGACGATCTTATGTCTAACCCTGCCTTTTTCTGGGCTATCATGATTGTTGTTCTTGTCATTATCATCTCATAATACAGGTTGTCATGGATAATTATAATGGCCTAGGTGCTAACATAATCTTACATATAGTTTTATGCTTACCAGTATTAACAAATTCACACTGCTGGCAAGTCCAGTTTTTTGCAGTTTCTGCTTCACAGGGCTGGTCATTATTAGGAGACTCAAGAAAGGTGTTGCAGATCTCACAGACAAGGTTAGTAAAACTATTTTCATAGCCACAGACCTTGCAGACTTGCATTTGAAGCAATGAAAAAGTTGTATTGGCAGGCTGGGTCTAAAATGATGATAAATTTATTGTGTATCAGACCTATGTATGTTAACATAAGGCACCTGTATGCAGTTGCATTTATACTAAGATGTGTGCAGCACACAAAGCTCTATTTGTATAAATAGAATAAAATAAATACATAGTTCTATTTATATTAACGATATTTAAGTGCATGCAATTTTTAATGCAAAAAATTAGTCAGTAGCCAATTTTATTTACACTAAGGAGGAAAGTGTACACGCAGTTTTAGCTATGTTAAGGTAAGTACTGTTTATGCAGTTATACCTACTGGTTATGTTGAATAACAAATATTGCTTAGTCAAGTGTTTTTGAAACTAGTCTAACTTCTACTGAAGTAGACTTGGTATTGAAAGTTATCGCATTAACTTGGTTCAAAACTTAACCATAAACATTAATATTGATGTATGTATAATTAACACAATGTTTTAACATGTAAATTTGCTATTCAAGTAAATCTAATTGGTAATGTGTAAAACTTCAAAACATTAGTGTGTAGATCGCATACTAAACTGATCATTTAGTCGGAAGGCTCATAAAATCTATTTTGAGCAAGGTAGATCATTTTTAGACCAGAGATGTACATCTCACTATCAAACAAATACATATATTACTTTCATGTTAAATGGAAGCTAAGTATATTCTAGTTTTCAACTAAGTACAGACATCACTGACTTCCAATGTATCAGAATTCTCATCAATATGCATAATTACACATAATTTCGCTATCAATGTTATTATGAACAAGGGGCCATATTAACCTATATATGAAATTTGTCTGCTAAAAATTAAGTATTTAGGTCAAAGATCACAAGGCCCAACAATTTACTTTGACAGCATTATTTGTAATAATTTTTTGTTTCTGAAAGGCAACGGGCAAAAAAAGTGAAGAAAGTTATAAAAATTTAATGAGTTTCAAAATGACATCATGTTATGTAGTATGGCTTAATCTGATAAACCATTTTGAGATTACACGTAATCTCTATTAAAGCTTATCATCAAATCAATGAATCTTATTTTATTTGTTGTAAAACGCATAAAATAAACTTATCTTTCTGTTTATTAGAATACTGTCACATTACTTACTGGTTCATCTATGTTCAACCATTCCATGTGGTTCTCTGACGGAAGTGGATGACAGCCTTGTCTCGGATCATTTTGTTTATCTGGGTTACTCATTTTAGCTTTTGTTGAATTCACGAAAAAACAGCTTAGTTTTCTTGAACCCTGACTTTAAGTTAAAGCAGAAAACTAGCTTTATGTTATAATTTACACAATATCTTGTCATAAACAGTTGTTACTAAAAACAGAGCCAAGTGAACTTAATTATAGGTAATGAATAAAAAGCGGAAATATAAATATTTATTGCATTGCACAAACCTTTCGACTAAACTCATCATTTATTTGAAAAGTTTGGGAAATTTTAATTGAGCAAAGTAATTTTTTGTCAGAGTAAATACTGTACAAACAACTTCAGGAGTGTTTAAATTTACATTCGATTTCCAGACAAGAGTCTTTTGTTAAGAAGACAAAAAATAATTTAGTTTAAGTTACCATACCTTTTGGGTTATATGTTTTTTTAATTTAATGAGCAAAAATTTCAAGCATGCCTGGTAAAGAAACTTTCTTTAATTTTTCACATTTATCATTTTGTAACACTCGGTTCCTTTCATTTTTTAAATACTTTCTAATAGATTTTATTGCAAAGATAGCAATTTTGCAAATACATTTTAATTGAAGTCATTTATTAGGCTCATAACTAAGCAAAATACTAAAAACTCTTCGATACTTACATGTTTTAGATACATGTGTCATCTCTATTTAACAATTCAGGTGTCAACGGTATATACTCATGCATATGAATCTTTAAGTAAATCATCTGATTTTACCCTAGATTTTGCTGATAATAATTGAAACAGCTGAGACAAATATTTTTTCTCAGGATATCTATAACCTTGATATTATAAAACTATGAATAAATAAGCAGTATGAATTTTCACCTTTTCACATGAATTTACAAACAAGTATAATGTTAACTTGATGAATGTAGAATCTATAACCCATGGTTCCGTATCAAAGGGTACATATGATTCTCAATGCTAATTGCTAGTACCATAATGGTTACAGTCAACACACATCAGTAGTTGCCATTTACCGCTGAGTAATCTTAATCACTCTATTAATGTTTCATTGTGAGTTAAATTATCAGTGAATGTATTTGCTGCTATTCTTAGTTTTTGCTATTTTTTGTTTTCTAGTATATATAAATATATTCTCTCTCTGTATCCTTCTATTCTTCGCAGTTTTTCTCCCTTCTTGCTATCTCACTATTTTCATATCTTCCTCTTTTCGTCTCTATTTCCCTCTTTTAATAAAACATACAAAAAGGTTTTGCTTATATATAAGCAAAAGGTTTTTGTTTATATATACATACATTCTAGCTGTACTACCTAACATTGATCGAGTAATAGAAAAGAATTTACATGAACAATTTGAAGTTATTTAACATATAAAACATTGACCATTATAACTTTTAAATTTTATATCATAAAAAAGTATTGCTGTGCAGTCCAAATAAATTAAAAAAATGAAACAACGGTAAAGGTTTTCAAACTCTTTCACACAGCTGGAAGTTTTAAAATTCATATCTTGAAAGAAGTGTTTGATTGAAAAAACTTAAATAGAAAAATAAAAATGTGAAGGCGTTTAATTGTAAATGAAATTGAAAAATTATTTGGAATACAATTATATAACTTTGGTTTATCTTACTGTTAACATGCCAAAAGTGGCATGCCAGTTTTTGCAAGTCAGTGTTGGCATGCAAGAATATTGTAGGCTACAGACTTACATAGTGGCATAGTAATTTGTAGTAATTATCTGATGTAATCACCTCCTGGTAAAAATCATTATCACCAAAAATTAGTAACAAAATAATATGTTAGCCTTAGTAACTATTGGTATCTACAATGACTTTAGCGCATATTTTGGTTATGATCTGCAAGATAATATTGCATTACAATGTTCTACATGGAAAGTTTTTACATGTGCGACAAAGGTGAAACATAAACGCTGAATTTAACTTTAATTAATTTAGGTTACTAAACGCATACCTGAAGGAAGTTTCAGTAAGTATTTTAATAAACTGCAAAATTTCTACCAAAGCTTTGTCATCTATTCGTTTGCAAATCCGTTTTTACTATAACAGATACCACTGAACTCGCCATGGTGAGCAATGTATATCTCTTAATAACATACATAACCAGAACGCAATTTGCCAAACTAATTTCGAGAGATATTATTGTTGATAATAAAACCACTATTTCATGCCACTTTCAATATTTATTATTTTTAATTTTTGCAATAAAGATAATATGACCTGGTACAGAACTTTCTCTGCTTTCCAAAAAAAGCTTCTATGGTTAAAACAACATTTTGTTGACTCATGTCATAATCTGTAGAGCATCTTGATTTAATTGTACCTGAACGTGAAATTGAATTACCTATGCAATTGTACCCAAAGTGGTTAAAAACAACCATTTTTTATGTAAGTTTTGAAAACGTCACTGATTTAGAAAACAATTACTTATGTTGATGAAAGTATAACCGATTCATATTTTTGTGATTATACAGATAGTTAAAATAGCAGTAGCAGTAATAGCAATAAAATAGTAAATAGCAATAACATACAAGAATACTAACCTTTTCAATGCAGAAATTTTGTTGGTAAAACGCAGTTGCAGTACCCGTGCAAGTTCTGTAGTAGCTGTAGTTCTGTAGTACTCGTAGCTGGAACAAAAAGTAAAAGTACAGTAACTCAGAAGGAAATGAACATGTTTACTATCACAAACAGTGGCAAGTCCAACGTTTTCAACCCTTTCACGGAAGTAGTAGACTCATTTATGCGTTTTCTATGGTCGACCGCCGTAGACAACTTTTTGCGACTTTACCAGCAATTGCTAGTAACTGAATTTTATTATTCGTTGATAATATAACCAATAGTCTTTATGAATTTTATGGTAGTGAAAGTGTTGTTTTAAAATTTATCTATAAAATTATCCTAAAGTTTAATATTTTAATCTTTGTTTGGGGATTTCCAACTTAAAAACGAACACTTTTGTGTAAGTTGATCATAGGCGTTCGAGTTAGAAAACAAATAACTACTTATGTTGATGACATTATAGCCACTTCAGATTTTGTCATTACACAGATAATTAAAATAGCAATATCAGCACTGACTCTGATGGCGATGAAAATAATGGTTTTGTAAGAATAAGGAACATTGTACAGGATCGTTTTGCTTTGTAGCTTCACATCGCTTTATCAATGCACAAAGTTTACATACAATGAAATTTTTGCTTAGCAGTGCTTGTTAACATGTTGGCAAAATGAAATATATAACCAAAAAAAACGTTCTAGATGGAGTTTCAAATTGAAAAGTATCATGAAGCAATATCGGCAAAATGGCTGGCAGTAGGCCGATAGCTAAATTTGTACGTGGACACAAGTTAAAGGGTTATATATTGGAAGTGTGGCAATTCATAGACAATATAACATTGAATAAAAATTACTTACTTTTTTGATGTTGAAATTTAGTAGGTAAGAACTGCGTTTCTTCCATTGACCGCAAGAAAAAACAATGACGTGACCTTCTCAGTACACATTGGGGGTAAATATTAATTGCATGTAAATTACTACTCATTACTTTATTTTATTTAATGAGTAGTACATTTGTATAGCGGTATAGGCACCTTTGTATAGGTTGTATAACTCAGGACGGTGCTTTTTAACATGGCAGCAACTTTGCTGTTTGAAACGTACCAGTGTCGTTGGGCACCATAAAGAGGCCCGCTAACCAAAGATTGCGTGATTTTTGTGTAAAAATGATGAATAGGTTATGTATAGAGGTGTGTACTAACCGGAGATTCTCGCTAATACACCCTAGATACCTAGTAGCGGCTAATAGTCCGGCTAACGGTACTCTATAAAGCAGACACATACACATGCAGACAGACAGACAATGGTTGCCGTTTATATAGTATATATTGTGCTTGTACATGTACGTATGTATGTATATACATGTAAATACACATATACATAGGCTACATACATATGTACATCCTTCGGTACATCATTCAGTACATCCTTCAATATGTCTTTCAATATGTACGTATGTATGTTCATATCGAAGGATGTACCGAAGGACATATAAAAGGATGCACAGATGTACGCATACTGAAGACACACAGACAAACATAGCGATATATATAAATAGATGACTGTACCAAATTTCTGTACACGTTGAGGTGCATACCGAGTTACATACCGAGGTACATGCTGAGGTACATACCAAGGTACATACCGAGGTACATGCTGAGGTACATACCGAGGTACATACCGAAGACTCACAAACAAAACTTGAGATTTATATAAATGGATGACTGTAATACATCTATGTGCGCAAATTTCTAATGAAGTTCTTGCATATGACCTAGCGTCATTATTGTCGGAGTGCCTACTGCAGTGCTTGATGGTTGCTACTTATTTTTAAGTAAATGATTGCATAAAAATTTGAAACATTCCAAAAATATTTAACAACCTTCCTGGTGAATCGGTTTTGCAGAGCTAATACATGTAGGTGCAATGAAGGTGCATGCATGCAAAGCATATTATTAATTTGCAATTTATGTTTCTGTAATGAACCAGAATGTAATTTATTGCAAAAAATTAATATCATGTTAGTTAATTGTTTTTTTGCCGGTTTGTCTGAATAACAATATCATCAACCAATATATTAGTTGTTAACTTTAATGTATTCAATGGCCATATTAGTCTTGATGGTGATTAATGAAGTTTTTTATTGTTTTACTTTATAAGAATGTTGATGTTGTAAAAATAAATAAATCAGTGAACAATAATGCCAAAATTCTCCAATTAACCTTACCTATATTTTCAGTCCACAATTAGCCCTCAGAACATACATAGCGGACAAACCAAATAAATTATTAAAGCTTTTTGTAGCTTTAGGTGAAATATAATTTTTGGACCAAGGCCACAGGGTAACAAAGCTTTCGTTATCTATGCCTTAAGTAAAGTGTAACTCTCCCAGCTAGAAATTAAAATTTTATCTTTTTGAGATCACACCCGTAATGTCAAATTAAATGAGATGCGTTTACAACATCTATACTCCATTCCAGAATTATTTAGAGATTTTAAATTATGTATACAATAACATACATTTTAAATGGCCAATCTATTCTTGCATCAAATATAACAATATATAACATAAAACAATATAGCAAAGTAAAATAGAGTAAAGCAAAAATGTATTTCTAGTATAGCGAAAGTGCTATTTTTCAGCTCGTCCATCTTTATGTAGCCACGGTTAGGTTTGGATAAAAGATCATTTCGGATAAACTATAACCCAAGAAATTCAGCGCGTTAGACATAAGCTCTAATAAGTGCACCAATTTACTGTATTTAAGTATACTAGGGCAGTTAATAAAGCGGTTACTTATTATTAGTGCTTTATCCGCACAAATGAAAATTACTTGTCACGCTAGACTGCCAGGATGCTAGTTTATATATATATGTATATATATATATATATATATAGATATATATATATATTATATATATATATATTATATATATATATGTATATATATATATATATAAACTAGCATCCTGGCAGTCTAGCGAAAATTCTGCTCTAACCCGAGTTAGAGCAGAATTTACCACCCATACGGGGTATCCGGGGTGAGGAAACAATTTTATATATATATATATGCATATATATATATATATAGATATATATATAAAATTGTTTCCTCACCCCGGATACCCCGTATGGGTGGTAAATTCTGCTCTAACTCGGGTCTCCTACCAGAGACCTGGGAGTTTGAGCACTCGCCTCAAGATCTTAGCTGTTCCCAATAGCGCACTTTTCTGCAACTCACCTGAGTTGATTGTTGTTGGTATTCGGGCAAGCCACATTTTATGCGCCGGTGTTATTGCGCCCAGTGCCCCAATGACTACTGGGATTACAGTTGTTCTTACATTCCAGCATTTTTCAATTTCTTCTCCAAGAGGGAGATATTTCTCTACCTTTTCTTTTTCTTTGCTGGCTATATTGTAGTCATTGGGTACTGCTATATCTATTATAGTAGCCCTCTTGTTCTCCTTGTCTACCACCACTATATCTGGTTGGTTTGCTAGGACATGCTTGTCAGTTTGGATGTAGAAGTCCCAGAGGATCTTAGCACGGTCATTTTCATTCACCTTACCAGGAGCTTCCCACCAGTGTTGTGGTTTATTAAGGCCATACTCATCACATAGACTTCTATACACAATACCTGCGACATGATTATGCCGCTCAGTGTATGCGTTCCCTGCTAGCTGCTTGCATCCACTGATGATGTGTTGGATGGTCTCAGGTGCATCTTTGCACAGTCTGCATCTAGGATCGTCTCTAGTGTGATAGATTTTCGTTTGGAGTTGCCTTGTTGGGAGCACTTGCTCCTGGGCTGCCATGATTAGGGACTCTGTATTGGCGGTTAGGTTTCCTTTGTTCAGCCACATATATGTCTGGTGAAGATCGCCAACCTTAGATATTTGTCGGTGGTAAGCACCATGAAGAGGTTTCATGTGCCAGTCAGTTTCCTAATAATCACTGTGAAGCTCCATTGTCAGAGCAGCCGATTGAAGTTCAGCTAGCAACTTATCTGAAGTGGCCATGGAGGCTGCATAGGCTTTGATGCTTTGTTCTTCCTCTTTCACTGTCTGCTGTACACTTTTCAGTCCCCTACCGCCATCTTTCCTATCAAGATACAATCTAGTAGTATCAGATTTTGGGTGGAGTGCTCCACCCAAAATATACCCAATATATATATATATATATATATATATATATATATATATATATATATATATATATATATATATATATATATTGACTTTCTTAAAGTCTGCGAGGCAACTTAGTTGTTTCATGGCAGGAAGTCAACTCTCATTGGTAATGGGATTTGTGTCCCTTGCCTAAGCTCTGAGCTGCACTAATGAGGCTTCAATAGCCGATACAGTACTGTCTATATAGATATATATATAGAGATTTTTATATACATTTTATATACATACGTATATATATACATACGTATATATATATATATATATATATATATAAAATTGTTTTCTCACCCCGGATATCCCGTATGGGTGGTAAATTCTGCTCTTAGCTCGGGTCTCCTACCAGAGACCTGGAAGTTTGAGCACTCGCCTCAAGATCTTAGCTGTTCCCAATAGCGCACTTTTCTGCAACTCACCTGAGTTGATTGTTGTTGGTATTTGGGCAAGCCACATTTTATGCGCCGGTGTTATTGCTCCCAATGCCCCAATGACTACTGGGATTACAGTTGTTCTTACATTCCAGCATTTTTCAATTTCTTCTCCAAGAGGGAGATATTTCTCTACCTTTTCTTTTTCTTTGCTAGCTATATTGTAGTCATTGGGTACTGCTATATCTATTATAGTAGCTCTCTTGTTCTCCTTGTCTACCACCACTATATCTGGTTGGTTTGCTAGGACATGCTTGTCAATTTGGATGTAGAAGTTCCAGAGGATCTTAGCGCGGTCATTTTCATTCACCTTACCAGGAGCTTCCCACCAGTGTTGTGGTTTATTAAGGCCATATTCATCACATAGACTTCTATACACAACACCTGCGACATGATTATGTTGCTCAGTGTATGCGTTCCCTGCTAGCTGCTTGCATCCACTGATGATGTGTTGGGTGGTCTCAGGTGCATCTTTGCACAATCTTTGCATAATTCTTAGGAATTTACAGCTTATATATATATATATATATATATATATATATATTTATATATTTATATATATATATATATTTTCCCTCTTGGAGAAGAGATTGAAAAATGCTGGGATGTAAGAACAACTTTAATCCCAGTAGTCATTGGGGCACTGGGCGCAATAACACCGGCGCATAAAATGTAGCTTGCCTAAGTGCCAACAGCAATCAACTCAGGTGAGTTGCAGAAAATTGCGCTACTGGGAACAGCTAAGATCTTGAGGAGAGTGCTCAAACTCCCAGGTCTGTGGTAGGAGACCCGAGTTAGAGCAGAAACTACCACCCATACGAATTAACCAGGATGAGGAAACAATTACATGTATATATATATATGTATTTATGTATATATACATGTATATGAATATAGACATATATATAGACATATATATAGACATATATATAGACATATATATAGACATATATATAGACATATATATAGACATATATATATATATATATATATATATATATATATATATATATATATATATATATATATATATATATGTATATATATATATATATATTTGGATATATATATAGATATACTGTGAATATAAGTGTTTGTTGGTTTGTTGGTGAAATGTCCCGCAATAGCAATAAGTTTATGTGAGATATTAACACACATAACACCTTTCATTGTTTGCCACCGGCAATTTAAAAAAATAATATCTAGGTCAAGGTTAATTTTAGAACTCCTATTATTCAAGTTGAATTCATGTGAACTCAACTGAATTAGCTTTAATGACACTTCAAACTTCTGCCGTAATATGGCTCGAAGACTTTACATAAACTCCTTACGTTATATGAAAACTATGTTAAAGGAAATATACGTTATAGGAGAGAATACTGCGCAATGTTTTTATTTATTTTAGGCTCTAAATTCCTTATGCAAAAATTAAACTGCAACTAAATATCAAACCATAAAACACCATAATAGTATCACACAAAGTCCTCGCTGCATATTCCTCTAGGATTGAGGTAAAGTGTGCCTACTATTGTTTTTCAGTTGCTGCCTTGATCTAGTTTGTCACATACACATGTGTAGCAACAGTAGATCAAATTTCAAAAAATTTATAATTGTTATAATAAAAATCGACAATTTAAAAAAACATTTTAAAAAATGCTTGAGCGTGTTTTGCTATATGAAACATGTTGCTACAACAAAACTTTACTTGAGATTTGACCAGTAGTATTACTAAATTTTTTTTAATTACTGACTTGTTCGATTATCCAGTGAATTGTGTACAAAGCTGTGAAAAGTACAGAGTCAATACAAAGTTGTGTATGATGCACGTAATTTCCTAGCTCACATAGTTGGAATCAAAATAAGAAACTTGTGTTCTTATATTAACACAGTCTAATAGTACTTCTGCACGTATAAGTACAGCATATTGATAATTGAGTAAGCAATTAGAGTGCTTTAAGGGGTAAAAGTCACTAAAATGTATTTATATCTAAAAAAATTGTTTTCTCACCCCGGATACCCCGTATGGGTGGTAAATTCTGCTCAACTTGTGTCTCCTACCAGAGACCTGGGAGTTTGAACACTCGCCTCAAGATCTTAGCTGTTCCCAAAAGCACAATTTTCTGCAACTCACCTGGGTTGATTGCTGCTGGTATTTGGGCAAGCCACATTGTATGCGCCAGTGTTATTGCACCCAGTGCCCCAATGAACACTAGAATTACATTTGTTCTTACATTCCGGAATTTTTCAATCTCTTCTCCATGTGGGAGATGTTTCTCTACTTTTTTTGCTGGCTATATTGTAGTCATTGGGCACTGCTGTATCTATTATAGTCGCCTTCTTTTTCTCCTTTTCCACTACTATATCTGGTTGGTCTGCTAGGGCATGCTTGTCAGTCCAAATGTAAAAGTCTTAGAGAATCTTAGCGGGGTCATTTTCATTGACCTTACAGGGAGCTTCCCACCAGTGTTTATAAAAGCCCTACTCATCACATAGACTTCTATACACAACACCTGCAACATGATTATGCCGCTCAGTGTATGTGATATATATATTTTTTTCTATATATACAGTTGCTATATATATATACATATATAATATATATATATAATATATATATATAAATTTACTAGCTGTACTAGCCGGCATTGCTTGGAAAAAATCTTTTTTTTAATATTTCTTGACACAAGTCTTTTCCACACTACCTAGGAAGTAGACAAATAACACATTACCTATTTTTTAAGATGGGGGTTTTCCAGTAGGCATATAAACCACCAAAAAAATATACATTTTAATGTTAGTTGTATTAATATTCATATGCACCACATAGAGGCTACCTAGATGTTGTGTCAGTAATCAAAAATCACTCCAGCGTATTTGACTTTTATCTAACCCGCTTCTGAGTGAACCTTGCTCATAGAATGTTTTATTGTTGTATTAATCTGTTCCTTCCACTATTACCTTTTCCATTCACAGTTAGGACTTTTGTTTTATCTGTTTTTTCTATCCGCTATAATAAAAAAGTGTTCGCAACCAGATAAGTAATAAAATTAGAGTTGAAAGATGTTAAAACAAAGAGCTAAAATAAACATGAAATAAAAAAATTGAAAAATATCCATACAAAGAAAAGAGACAGTTTTTAAAAAGAACTGATTGTAGAAGCTAATTCAATTGAAAGAAATAATGTAAAACTGTAAATGAAATGAAAGTTTTGTAATATTAGTGGACATGTCATTTTCACACCACCCAAGAGGTAGACAAATGGCGCATTAACAATTTTTTAAGGTGACGGAATCCCCGGCAGGCATTTAAACCACCGAACATGTAAACAATATTTAATATTCAAAGAAATTTATTTTTGTACACAAAGCTTATTACATGACAATAAAAACATAAGTTCTCTAAAACATATCATGAGCAAGGCAGTTTGTGCCTATCTAAAAAATTTACAGAATAACGAAGACACCAGTAAAGGTATTTAAATGTGAAATAATTAGCAAACAATAGTTAAATGTAGTCTGTTCTACTACCATGATTGCAAAAAATATAAATTGATAGAAATGTGATAGAAAAAATTTAAAAAAAACAAAAAATCGGGAATAATAACAATGAAATGTTACTGTCGCTGCAGAAGATAAAAACTTTTTTACCCATTGCAGCTTTGGTAAGCACTGTAGCACAAATAAGATTTGGTAATAAATTTTAGATAACCAATGTTGTTCCATTACAAAGTCTAGGTAAATCAATATTTTGAAGAAGCATAACTAGGGCACCAAAGCGTAGTTGAAGATTATAATGGCAAGCGGTAAAGAGTTTAAGACTTCTGTCGAATAATTGACAGTCATTCTCTTCAACAACACAGTCTATACTAAGAAATGAAGTCGTAGTCTTAGGGAGTTTTTCAAGAGTTAGTTGATTGATGTGGTTTACAGAGTCATTTTAGGTGCAAGAATTACCCCTTCATTTAGCCAATGGTGCTGAAGATAGTTTTTGTGAATATTGGGGTACAATTTTTTGTAGTTAACTGCCTTTTGTGTTCAAAATAAATCAGCAATTTTCTGGAAGTGAGATTTTCCTATTGTTAACTGGCTTTTCCATCACCAATATTTAAGAGTTCTGCAAAAAACCCTCCCAAAACGTCATCCCTTTGCAGATGCACTGTCATATTTGTCTTAGTTTATAAACTTCTACACAGTGTCATATATAAGAATCCTTCAAGCAAGCTTTGAGTTCATCAGCTGAAGTTCCTCTAGGTATGACGGGTAAGGTTTGAAAAAATTCGCCACCAAGAAGCACACATACACCACCCATAAGCTTGTCACTGTTATAAGATGTCTTCAAGTGTGCAGTTCAGAACTTCCAATGTGGCTTTATGTGCCATTGCGCATGCATTCCAAACAACCGCTTTGCTCGTGTTTGGTAGTGGTATAAACTTCAAAAGTTATAAGAAGTTTATAGATGTAATAAGAGTATGTAATTGGTTAGATTTAAAATGATCGATGTCCAAGCTAATTTACAAAACGGGCACTGTTAACAAATTTTCTCGAACACATAGTAAACGAAGTTCGTCTGTTGAGAAAAGAAAACTGTGCTTGTTAATATACAACATCGCTGTTAAAATAAAGGTTAAATAACCAACTAAAAATATTCTTATAAACAAAAGCTGGTTTAATTTTAACTAAAGAAATAACGTAAAATATTTCTGAAAATGAAACACAATCATAAAACACGAACAAAATCTTTGTTCGTATTTAATGATTGTGGAACGCAGCGCACAAAATCAAAATTCAAAAAACAAAAGGTAGCTGGAAAAGTCTTATGGGCAGTTGAAATAACTTAGTAGCAAAACAAATGTAGATGTAAAATAAATAGAAAGTATGTAAACTACAAAATGGCGATTCAACGTATATATTTTTGTAACATATATAATCAGTACAAAAAAGTTATGTTCGAGATAAATTATGGTATTAGCTTTAATGAAAAAAGAGGAATAAGCATCGCGATGCATATACTTAAAGAATAGAGAAAGCATAATATTATTATGCTTTATTAGTTATCTTGAGGTGTTGACTGATGTTATAAAAAAGAATAAAGGAGATTGACCCACTAGCAGCTGAGATATAGCCAGCCAAACACAGGTCTACCTAATAAAGAATCAGAGGAAAACTCTTCAAAAATCCCGAAAACTGTGACGTATGAAATCGATTTAACGTTCATGTGCCGGAGTTGCACCCCCTTACCGCCGTTACGCATAATGATTGTTTTGGCTACGAGATGTGAAACGCTTCTCGCGATAGTAAATAATTTACAGACTAGCTCTGGTTTCTCATGAAAATCAAGCAAACATTGTGTGGTAAAGGCAATTGCCCACAACCCCTCGCCGTGATTCTTCAAAACCGAAGAACAGATTTTGACTATTGTGCTTCAAATTTTAACTCGATCTCCACGGATATGCTCCGAAGATTCTCTGTTCAACGAACGGCGCGTGTATAGTCTATATGCGACATCCGCGATTGCAGTTCATTTAGAATAAAAAATGGGAATGTGAATTTTTGTTCAATCGTCATTTTTCTACTGTGTATCTACTGCAGCATTCAGTTGATTTTCATAATTATCGTCACTATTAGCAGACTGTAAGTTCACTACAGCCATAATCTTAAAAAGAATAACTTGACCATGCTGCTTTTGCTGTAAGAAAAGAAAACGATAACTTTTGATTTGATTTTTCTATTGATCTATTATCTTATCTATGATTATTTTTTATGATTAATATAATAACCATAATGCATATTATACAAAATAATAATATAATTGCGTATAGAATAAATTATGTCACTAATATTTGTAGAAAGTGATAGCAGAATGTTGCGAAATAATAGATGCGTGTAATTATTTTATTCTAAAACTAATCTACACGTCAGATTGTTAGGCCCAATTTGATTGTTGTACATGTATACTTCCAGGGATTACACCAATTAAAACGCCGTGATTTTTATAGGAGAGCGCATTAGTTGGCTTAATTGACCAATGGCACACAAGTCGATTTCATATGTCATATATTGATAATTACCAAAACACTTATGTTTTTGGTAGACCTGCGTTTGGCTGGCTATATCTCAGCTTCTGGTTGGTCAATCTCCTTGATTCCTTTTTAGAACATCAGTCAACACCTCAAAATAAATAATAAAGCATAATAATATTATGCTTTTTCTATTCTTTAAGTCCCAAATTATTTATAAAAATGAGCATGGTGATTCGTGGATGCAAGGCTAAAATGGTTAACATACTTATCTCTATGGTTTTCTAGCTCAGTGGAAGAGCGTCTGGATAAGGTATCCGTCTAGATATATAGTGAGTTCAAATCTGTTGCGCTGCATGATTTTATTGTCAAGATTTTAAAATCTAGAGCCGGAATGCGTACATACATACTATGAGAAACATATATATATATATATATATATATATATATATATATATATATATATATATATATATATATATATATATGAATATATATTATATTCATATTAAACTTGAAGAAGTTAAATATTGTTCTGGCTCTGTGAATTCCCTTTGTGATGTTCAGACGATTAAAATTAGTAGTTATCCCTACCTTAATATGTACATTTATTCTTTTATATGTTATGATTTTTTCATACTAGTTATTCATGCAATGATTTGTTTAAAAAAATTTAACGGACATTTTGGCATTTTGAAATTTTTCGTGGAATGACGCTCAACTGTCTCAACACTTTTATACACCTTTTGATACGTCTTTCAATATTTCAAAGTCAATATTTGGTCGGCATCCTACCAAGTTGAACTTGAAGAAAAGAAAAAAATTAAATTGGGAGATGTAATATTGCAAATTGATCAACTTGCAAAGACAGCGAATGTACAGAGCAGGTATCATAGTACTTATTGTATTATTTTCACTTATATTTCCCTTTCCATCTGGCACAGGGTAGAGGTACAGATAGCAAACAAGAGACTACAGTGTTTTTTTAGAATATGATTTTTATCCGTAAAAGAGTTTGCATCGTATGGTGAACAAAATGTTCGTTGGGGTATAAAAACCATAGTAATTGTATAATGCAAACATCCCTGGTAACAACTGTCAAAACTTTATATAAGCGTTGTATGTATTAAAAATTACAAAAAAATAGTGTCTTAACCTTAGTGAATATAATTACCTACAGTCTTAACCTTAGTGAATATAATTACCTACAGTCTTAACCTTAGTGAATGTAATTACCTACAGTCTTAACCTTAGTGAATATAATTACCTACAGTCTTAACCTTAGTGAATATAATTACCTACAGTCTTAACCTTAGTGAATATAATTACCTACAGTCTTAACCTTAGTGAATATAATTACCTACAGTCTTAACCTTAGTGAATATAATTACGTACAGTCTTAACCTTAGTGAATATAATTACCTACAGTCTTAACCTTAGTGAATATAATTACCTACAGTCTTAACCTTAGTGAATATAATTACCTACAGTCTTAACCTTAGTGAATATAATTACCTACAGTCTTAACCTTAGTGAATATAATTACCTACAGTCTTAACCTTAGTGAATATAATTACCTACAGTCTTAACCTTAGTGAATATAATTACCTACAGTCTTAACCTTAGTGAATATAATTACCTACAGTCTTAACCTTAGTGAATATAATTACCTACAGTCTTAACCTTAGTGAATATAATTACCTACAGTCTTAACCTTAGTGAATATAATTACCTACAGTCTTAACCTTAGTGAATATAATTACCTACAGTCTTAACCTTAGTGAATATAATTACCTACAGTCTTAACCTTAGTGAATATAATTACCTACAGTCTTAACCTTAGTGAATATAATTACCTACAGTCTTAACCTTAGTGAATATAATTACCTACAGTCTTAACCTTAGTGAATATAATTACCTACAGTCTTAACCTTAGTGAATATAATTACCTACAGTCTTAACCTTAGTGAATATAATTACCTACAGTCTTAACCTTAGTGAATATAATTACCTACAGTCTTAACCTTAGTGAATATAATTACCTACAGTCTTAACCTTAGTGGATATAATTACCTACAGTCTTAACCTTAATGAATATAATTACCTACAGTCTTAACCTTAGTGAATATAATTACCTACAGGGACTTTATTATATTTAGTGAGTTTATCGGTTATAATCTGCATGAAAATGTAACGTTACAGCATCTACATGTATGAGCAGTACTGCATACCATAGCAACTTTTTACTTTGAAGATGGACGCAATGTATACAACAAAATCTGAATTCATGTATAAAAGTTTAGCTTACTAAACGCACACACTTAAAGCAAAGGTTTAGTAGTCATTTTTAATCATTTTATTGAGTTTTTATTACTAAAGTTTTGTCCCATCATGTTCTGTATTCGCATTTATTGAAACTTTTAGCAAAATTTTTTAAAATTTTTGTAACCTTATTCGGCAGAAAAACTTAAATGATGTTGTTTTCATAATGAAATGAATTTTTTTAGCGGTTTAAAAAAAGTTGTCTGACCACTGAAAGCTTCTGTATGAAGGGATTGCAACTCTAACTTTGTTACTAGTTTTGAAGGAAAAATACAGTATAACCTTTTTACACATGTGAATTGCTGAACGGAGAGAAATCGTTCATCGTGTTTTTTTAAGCGGTGTAAAAATACTTTTGGTGAACAGCATTTCAGTGTCTTTGTTATTCTGACCTACATAATAAGCACACCGACTGCCAAGCTTGAACGCGAGCAAAAATTTTGTTAAATTTGTATGCCGACATAAGATTTGTAGAGTGAAGTGAAAACATCATCGTGTTCTACTCTATAAGATAAACAAATAGTTTTCAAGGGTAATGGAATTTTGAGGGTGCACTGTAATCACTCATGATTTGGTAAGAGCTAATAACAATCGAAATGTCTAGGTATTGTTATAACAAATAGTTGAAATATACAAGGAATAATTGTTTTGTCTAAATTTTATTAAGTTTCATTGGAGTGGAAAACGACTGATCTAGGATTACAATTTTCAAAACTTTAAGTTGATGGAATTCAGTCTGGTTTTGAACTGTCTTAGCTTAGAACAGAAATAAGTCTCCGTTTCTCTGTTATTTATTTCATTCAACAAAATTTTTCATTTGCTCATGAAGGACTTGTAATTGCTGTGTAAGTGCAGGTTGATGTTCTTGAGAACATTGAAACTGAAATTGGTACTGCATCGGCATCGGGACTCTGAAGGTAGTCTCAATAGGAGAAATTACTGTGTTCATTTGAATTATTTGCCTGAAACAAATAAAAAACATCAGTATTTAAATTGTATTAATAGTGTATGTTGGTACACAGATCTATCTCCCACATTCCTTCCCTCCTTCCCTCCTTCCCTCTTTCCCTTTTTCCTTTTTTCCCCTTTTCCCCTCCTTTCCTCTTTCCCTCCTTTCCTCTTTCTCTCGTTCCCTCTTTCCCTTTTTCCCTTTTTCCCTTTTTCCCTTTTTCTCTTTTTCCCCTTTTCCCTTTTTCCCTTTTTTCCCTTTTGCCCTTTTTTCCTCTTTCCCTCCTACCCTTCTTTTTGCCACCCCTCCTTCCCTCTTTGCCTCCCCCTTTTCTCTCTCTATTCCTCTCTCTCTCTCTTTCTCCCCTCTCTCCTTTCCTCTCATTCCTTCTTTTTCCCTCTCTCTCAATCTCTTTCTTCCTCTATCTCTTTCTCTCTTTCCATATCCTTCTCTCTTCCACTCCTTCCCTCTCTCCTCTGTCACTTCTTTTTTTCTCTCTCTCTCTCTCTTTCTTCTTTTCTCTCTGTCTTCTTTTCTCACTCTCTCTCTCTTCTTTTCTCTCTCTCTCTCTCTTCTTTTCTCTCCCTCTCTCCCTCTCTCTCTTTCTCTCTCTCTCTCTCCCCCCTTCTCCGCCTGGTTTCCCGTTTTTTCTTTCTATCTTTCCTGGCATATTCTTTTTTTTATTTATTGCTTTCCCTTTATCTTTTTCCTAATTTCCAATATTCAGTTATTCTACGTAGAACTCTTTTTGCGCCTCTAAACGTATTAACTACATTATGTGTTCATCCTTAGGTATGCAAGGTATGTTATTGTTTTAGCGTGACAATTTTTAAGAGCGGAAGGTTTTATTACATTTGTTTTACATTACCTTCGATTAAATAATTTATTAAATTAAAGCCCAAAATAAAGTTCCGTGTTTTATATTTAAAAAAATCTAAAAAATAGGTGGCGTACAAGCTGCAACATAAAAAGACTGACGCGTTATTCAGCTTGACACATCTACATTTGCTATTAGAAATTTGTGACCAATTCAAGTCTGTGTGGAGAAGCTGGCCACCCTTTATAGCAGCTGATTGCCTGAAACACAAGCTTGCCCTACAGTCTTTCTTGACTAGTGCAAATATGCAGAGATGGAAGAGAAAGTAGAGAGATAGTTATACTCCCTTAACCCGAGAAATGAAATGAACGCCCTCATCTGGCCAGCAGAAGTGAGACTATCTAGCTCTCAAAACAATCGAGTCTAAGCTCTCAGTGTATAAAAGGAAAAAACATGAAAATTAAAAATTAAGATTTGAATTGCTGTACTTGTTACACACTTTATTTTATGCTTTACATTTATACAGATGATCCCAAGTCATCAAGTAAAGGCTTGTTGGGAATTTTTGAAAGTGTTTTAAATATTTTAATACTCATTGTACAGTTTTATAGTTTACAGTTTTTTGTTTTTGTGCAACAATTACCTTCTATTAAAAAAAAACTTTAAACTTTTAAAACGTTTTAAACCACAATGTTCAGGGTATCAGTAGACTGCTTTTTTCAAAATTTTCAGAAATAAAAAACACTAAAAAAAGATTTAAATGTATGTTTAGCAAAACCTGCTAACAATATTAAATCTTCTGTTTCATATTTGCAGAGTGACTGTGTCAGTAGAAGCAGCATAAAAACTTTGTGATAAACCAAGACTTCTATCTTTGCCACTAGACTTCAACCTGTTTGGTACACAGTTGGAATACTCTACTTAGTAACACGTGCCATGTTTTAAAATACAACAATGAGAAGACTGAATTAAATGCTTTTAATTTTATTGCATTAACAAGGGAAGCAGTTTTTATGCAAAAGAATGCAAAGGTAAAGTAATGAGTTTTATTTCACAAATCACTTTGACTATTAAAAAAGCTATAAATCTTTCAAGAGTGTTTTATAAGTTAATTAAATAGATTAGCCTCCAAAAAAATCAGGCTAAACGCAATAAAATACCAGAAAACTTCAGTTAAGTATGTAAGAGATAAAAGTACACGCAAAAACTTATGAGTTGTTTTCAGGCTAAACGCAAAATTTTTTAAAAACTATAAGCGCAGCAAGGCAGCAATCTCTTTTATGTGTTTACACAATATTTTACCTGTGACCTGGCCGTATGATGTCAAACACTTCTCCTTCTCTTGTACACAGCACATCTTTTCCTTTGGCAGTTGAGCTTTGAATAGCAAATCTTTTATCGGCGTTACGGTTTACAACTACACAGAGTGAGCCTCTCCAGTTGGGTGGGTGCAATGAATAAAATGTCACGCCTGTTCCCGCTTCTAAAATCTTTAATGTTTAAACAGTTGCTTTGCGCATTTACCTGCACTTAATAAAAATGGTATGTTTAAAATTTTTAAAATGATGATTATACTCAAAGTAAATGGCATACCATGGAGGTACCTCGAGCTATAACCATTCTAGATAGAATATCAGCCACAGTATGAGGAGCATAAATATCTTGTTGAATGCTGATTTCTTGTTCAGACTGGCACACTAGGTTGACTTTTGCAAGCTCTGCAATATCAGATGTTCTTTAACAGTTAGACTCAATGGCTAGCTATGGTGCATGGAGGGGCAAAGGAAATGTTAGAAAACCTTAGTTATATGAATCAAAGTTTGAAACACCTATTGTATCTTGAATCAAAGTATACTAATAATTTTCCAGAAAAAAATATTTTTGTAAATAAGTAAGTACATATTTGTGTACATTATATACAGATAAAAACATAAAGCATGAATACATTTAATACATATTTTATATAATATATCTAAAGATAATTATATGATCAGTTATAATATATACAAATGTCTATCATATATATTTTTTTAATAAATAAATTTTAGTTACTTGTCTAGCGCAAAAGCACCAAACAGGGTTGTCGTAACCACATAGAAAAACAACAATCTACAAAAAAAGTGATTAACCTTAAGCCATAACTACCATGAACCGCTTTCATCATTTTTTTGCTAAGTAAATCAGACGCGCTGACTCTGATTTTGTACTTAAAATAAATATTGGTCTACTAACTTTGAAAGTCATCAAGGCTTATTTACAACATTTCAATATCGGTTTCGCAAATGACAGGATCGACACAAAACGCTCTGTCCATAAATATATGATATGTACTAGCTTTTTAGGAACAGAAATCGGAGATGTTTAGTCTGATCTAGAATTACAGAGATGGGTGCCTTAAAACGCATTATTATTTAAATTCACTTTTCAAAATAATCTCAGTCAGGTAGATGAGCAATTTAACATTTCTCATAGCTTACTACAGGATGTTTAATTTACTTTAATTTAATTCACATATTTATGGGCGGAACTTGTTTTGTCTATCATGTCTTTTGCGAGATCAATATTGAAAAGCTGTGAAAAAACCTTGATGACTTTGAAATTTGTTGGATCAGTCTTTATTTTGAGTGCAAAACTGGAATCAGTGCCTCTGATTTACCTAGAAAGAATGATAAAAGATGTTCATGTCATTATGGATTAACCTATTGCAACATTCTGGTTAGTTACAACACTCCACCTTTTTAGAACATCAGCGAGTGATGTTAGCAGTAAGCCTGCTCAATTATCTATTTTACATATATATATATATATATATATATATGTAAAATAGATATATGATAATAGATATAATAAATAGATAATAGATAATAATATGATAATAGATATGTACATAGGCTGTACACACAGCCTATGTGTATGGGCTGTGTGTAAAAGGTGCAACCTATGTTTGACAGAAAAATACTACATCATTAATAGACCTGACTTAGCAACACTTAATAAAAAATCTGAATTAGTCTCAACCTGTCGTCATTCCAGAAATTATCTTCTCTCTCATTTTGTAGCTACTAACCAACAGCCAATCAGAAGAAGAAGAAATTAAACAATAAGAACAAAGGGAGGGAAAAATAGCCAAGAAGAGATTAGTCACCATCTTGTTTATTCCAACACAGCCTGACGAATGAGAATATCATGAAACTGACAGTAGCTGAAAAAAGATAAGTATTGCTTTTAAATGATTTATTAGTATATAGCTGCTCCAATATATTTGTTGAGCACTCTAATTTTAGTAATACTAGCCCATAATTCTTAGGAATTTATAGTTTATATATACATATATATATAGTCAATATATATATATATATATATACATATATATATATACATATATATATATATACATATATGTATATATACATATATATATATATATATATATATATATCAACACAAGTCACCTGAAGAGTGCACCAGCACGAAACAGACCTGTCGTGACCCCAGAATAAAACATCAATCTGGAATAAAGATAAGTAAAATTAACCTATTCCACACTCTAGTTAGTTATATATATATATATATATCTATATATATATACGTATATATATATATATACATACATATATATATATATATATATATAACATTGTAAAAGTTTTGTGCAACCTTCACTTTCCACCACTAGTACAAGACTCGTGCATGAGTACAATACATATATGTCTGCTTAGTCCATCAAGGTGTACAAGAAAGAATCAAGTAACAGGCAACGAACAGGCCCAGAACAGCTCAGCTCTTCTACACAAATGTTCGAGCTTATATAGCTAGTTAGCTCCACCTCCGTTCTACTTGGCTGGATTCAGCATGGCTCGGCTCAGCTCGGTCTTGACTCGGCACGGCTCTGGCTTGTCTTGGCTTGGCTTGGGTAAACTCTGACCTGATTATTCTGCCTGACTGAGCACAGCCCGGCTCAGCTTAGCTCAGCCCTAAGTTCAGCTCTCAGTGGATCACATTCCACAACAATATGTAATAACTTCTCAAAGTTTCTGTGTATTTATGCTTTCATCTGTCGTTGTGATCATCCAGCTATAGCTATTATTTTAGCATTGTGCCGATGCGTTATGATGCCTTTGTAAAAAATATTTTTGGACCTAAGAATATGAAACAAAAAGCTTCTTCCTCTTTTGTTCGTTAGGGCTAAATTGAAATTGTTTTGCCCCATGATATCAACATTAACTTATCTCAAACTTAAAATATGGCAATTTGTGTACTGGTTATATATTTTATAAAAAATGTATTATACTCGCCGTGGCAAGTTCAGCGTTATCCGTTATGTTAAAAACTGATAGCAGAGAGGTATGATAAACTCTTAGCTAAAAGTTTGAAGTTTGTTAAAATACATACTAAAACTTCCTAAAAATATGTGATTAGTAAGCTAAAGTCATTCAAGCTAGATCCAGCGTTTGCGTTACACGTATGTTTCTCGAAGGTAAAAACTCTCTATGTAGTACATTGTAATGTTACATTATCTTGCAGATCATAACCACAAAATGCACTAAAGTTGTTGTAGGTACCTATGGTTACTCAGGCTAACATGTTGTTTTGTTACTACATTTAATGATGAGGATGTTGAAGATTTTTATCAGGAGGTGATTGCATTATATTACTACTCCAGGTTTCTATATAATTCTTGGTATGTCTATAGAATTTGGTGATTTACATGAAAATGTTGCCATGCAATTTGGCATGCCAATTTATGCATGCCAACACTGAAACAAACTGAAATCATATACATGTAACTGTACACAAAATTTCTCTTATTGTATTTATAACAACACAAATTATATTGAGCTATTACTTGCTAAAGCTTTCACATTTACATGTAAACATCTTTACAGTTATATTTTTCATCCTAACTTATTTCAACAAAACACTTTTTCAAGTTAAAAAGTTTCAAAGTATCAATTTTTTGACAACGTTTGATACCTTTACAGTTAATTTTATTTTCTCTCTTTATTTATTTTAACTGCGCAAAACACCTTTCTCATAATATGTAGTTTGAACGTTAAATTACAAATTTTGTTATAATTATTTTAAATACAAATAGATTTACTGTCCAAAAACATCTTTATTAATCGAGGGATGTTGAGTGGTACAGCTAATATATATATATATAAATATATATACATATATATACATATACGTATATATATACATGTATATATATATATATATATATATATATAAAAAAATTGTTTCCTCACCCCGGATACCCCGTATGGGTGGTAAATTCTGCTCTAACTCGGGTCTCCTACCAGAGACCTGGGAGTTTGAGCACTCGTCTCAAGATCTTAGCTGTTCCCAATAGCGCACTTTTCTGCAACTCACTTGAGTTGATTGTTGTTGGTATTTGGGCAAGCCACATTTTATGCGCCGGTGTTATTGCGCCCAGTGCCCCAATGACTACTGGGATTACGGTTGTTCTTACATTCCAGCATTTTTCAATTTCTTCTCCAAGAGGGAGATATTTTTCTACCTTTTCTTTTTCTTTGCTGGCTATATTGTAGTCATTGGGTACTGCTATATCTATTATAGTAGCTCTCTTGTTCTCCTTGTCTACCACCACTATATCTGGTTGGTTTGCTAGGACATGCTTGTCAGTTTGGATGTAGAAGTCCCAGAGCATCTTACCGCGGTCATTTTCATTGACCTTACCAGGAGCTTCCCACCAGTGTTGTGGTTTATTAAGGCCATACTCATCACATAGACTTCTATACACAATACCTGCGACATGATTATGCCGCTCAGTGTATGCGTTCCCTGCTATCCGTCTGCATCCACTGATGATCTGTTGGATGGTCTCAGGTGCATCTTTGCACAGTCTGCATCTAGGATCGTCTCAAGTGTGATAGATTTTCGTTTGGAGTTGCCTTGTTGGGAGCACTTGCTCCTGGGCTGCCGTGATTAGCGACTCTGTATTGGCCGTTAGGTTTCCTTTGTTCAGCCACATATATGTCTGGTGAAGATCGCCAACCTTAGATATTTGTTGGTGGTAAGCACCATGAAGAGGTTTCGTATGCCAGTCAATTTCCTCATCATCAGGGCGTAGGTCCGTTGTGAGAGCAGCCGATTGAAATTCAGCTAGCAAATTATCTGAGATGGCCATGGAGGCTGCATATGCTTTGATGCTTTGCTCCTCCTCTTTCACTGTCTGCTGTACACTTTTGAGTCCCCTACCGCCATCTTTCCTATCAAGATACAATCTAATAGTATCAGATTTTGGGTGGAGTGCTCCATGCATGGTCAGCAGTTTACGAGTTGCTATATCTGTTTCTTTGATGGCTTCCTCAGTCCACTTTATTATGCCTGCTGGATATCTTATTACTGGCAGTGCGTAGGTATTTATTGCCATGATTTGGTTCTTGGCATTGAGCTGGCTCCGTAAGACCTGCTGAAGGCGTTTCTTGTATTCGGTAATGGCTTTGTGACGTACCTCGGCTTCGTGGTTGATGTTGCTTTGCATAATCCCCAAGTACTTGTACCCTTCTTCTATATCTTTGATGGTACCATTTGGCATTCTTAGGCCATCTGTGAGCATAGAATGGCCTTTCTTAGGAATTAGCCTTCCACATTTCTCAATACCGAAGGTCATTCCAATGTCCTTGCTGTATACCTGAGTGAGGCGTATTAGCGAATCAATGTCCCTTTCTTTGTTAGCGTACAGCTTGATGTCATCCATGTAGAAGAGGTGGTTTATCTTGGTGCCACTCTTAAACTGGTACCCATATTGAGTCTCCTCCAGCATATTGCTTAGAGGGTTTAGGCATATGCGAAAGAGCAGCGGTGATAAGGAGTCACCTTGATAGATGCCTCGCTTAATTTGTACACTCGCCAGCTTTTTGCCATTAGCCTCCAGTTCCGTCTTCCATTTGGTCATTGACATCTTGATGAATGCCACAAGAGCAGGGTGAACATTGTACATACTGAGGCACTCAAGTATTCAACTATGGGGAATTGAGTCATAGGCCTTTCTGTAGTCAATCCAAGCCATGGCAAGATTGGTTTGCCTTCTCCTGCTGTCTTGACAGACCGTCCGATCCACCAGTAACTGATGTTTAGCTCCTCGGGTGTTGCGCCCAATTCCTTTCTGAGCACTGGTCATATAGTGACTCATGTGCTCTTCCAGTTTGTCTGCAACTATTCCTGAGAGCAGTTTCCAAGTGGTGGGCAAGCACGTTATTGGTCGATAGTTTTTGGGAATCGGCCCCTGCTTTGGATCTTTTATCAGAAGCACAGTTCGTCCTTTGGTCAGCCATTCTGGATGGTCACCTTGTTATATTAGGTATTCCATCTGCTTAGCCATTCTAGTGTGAAGTGATGTCAATTTCTTTAACCAGAAGGCTTGAATCATGTCATGGCCAGGTGCTGCCCAGTTCTTCATACGCTGCACTCTGCACTTAATGTCGTCTTTGCTGATGGTGAGTCCTTGCTGAGCCACAGTGTGTTGATGGTTCTCTTTAAGCCTCTTCAGCCAATTTGCAGTGGTGTTATGAGTGGTCTCTTTCTCCCAGATGTCCTTCCAGAACTTTGAAGTGCTAGAACGGGGAGGCTCAGACATTGGCCTCTGCAGTTCACCTTTGAACTGGGAATACACTCTAGATGGATTATTGATGAACAGTTTGTTCATTCTCTTGTTATCTCGCTCTTTGGTGTACCGCTTCAGTCGTGCCGAGAGTGCTACTAGCCGCTGTTTGGCAGATTCTAGAGCTTCTATTGTGGCTTCCCTTTTTGGACGCTCCAAACTGTGGTTAGATCTCTCACTGAGCCTACTAACTTTCTTGCGCAAGTCCTTGATCTTATTTTGTAGCCTCAGCTGCCAGGATGGAATGGCTTGAAGCCTTGTTGGCATTGGCTTAATATCCATCTCCTCCAAGATGATGGTTGCTGTACTGTAGATTAAGGCATTAGTCTCACTGATTGATCCAGTTGAGATCGACTCCAGTGCCATGTTAATGTCTTCTAACAGCTTCTTAGGTATGGCCTTGCTAACTCTTCGTAGTGGTACCCTGCTTCCATAATCATTAGCAGCTGGCATCTTGTTGATGATATTTTCCGCAAGCTCTTTCACCCTTGGGTCAAGGTCCAAGTGCATGTCCTCTTCAACCCGTGAGTCAACACATGATCGTGTATCCATGACAGTGTGTGTTGATATGCACTCCTCGTTGGTTGAGGTTACTTGGGTGAACTTTTCCCTAATTTCATCTACCTCAAGTTGTGATATGAGGTGCCGCTTGATTATGTTACTCCTCTGAGCTACAAGTTGCTTAGCGGTTAGTGGCAATTCAGGGCGCATGTTTATCCACAGTTGACGCATCCTTCCCATGTAGCCCCACTTTTGAGGTTCACTCATAAAGTAGCACTGCATGAGGTCCGTGTTATCAGTCTGAGTCCATTTCATATATATATATATATATATATATATATATATATATATATATATATATATATATATATGCCTAAGCTCTGAGCTGCACTGATGAGGCTTCAATAGCCAAAACAGTACTGTCTGTAGCATGAGTATATGCTCCCTTACTTCGGTTTGGTTGAGCATTATAGCTATAGTGCATTATAGGCTAATAGTGCAGCACCTCTCTGTGAGAGGTGCGGCACTATTAGCCTTTGTGCAAAGCTCATCACTTTTGTGATTTGAGAACTCTGGTGCCAGCACATTGACTTTCTTAAAGTCTGTGAAGCAACCTAGTTGTTTCATGGCAGGAAGTCAACTCTCATTGGTAATGGGATTTGTGTCCCTTGCCTAAGCTCTGAGCTGCACTGTTGAGGCTTCAATAGCCGAAACAGTACTGTCTGTAGCATGAGTATATATATATATATATATATATATACATTGAAATTTATACTACTTAGAACTAAAATCAGAGTGTTCAACATAAGATGGAGCAGTATAAATTGGAAAAGTAAATAGTTCACTTATTTTTCAGCTACTGACAGTTTCCTGCTGTTGCATTCTTCAGGCTGTAAACTTCAACTGTTGAAGTTTACAGCCTGAAGAATGCAACAACAGAAAACTGTCAGTAGCTGAAAAGATAAGTGAACCATTTACTTTTCCAATTTATATATATATATTTATATGTATATATATATATTTATATATATATGTATATATATACATATATATGTTTAGGTATATATACTGAGGCAGGTTCAGGTTCCCGGTAACCCTAAACTGAGACCAGATATACTTCGGTAAAGTATGTTTTCAACATTTTACACCATAAGATGTACTGTATACTGCATACTATAAATAGAAACGGGTGTATATAGATCATGTTTAATTTTATTAAATTGCTTTATTTTTATGATGATTATAAAAGAAAGCAAAAGTAAACATTTTGTATGTTTGGCTTTTAAAACATCCAAAAAATTAAAGGTTAAAAAACAATACCAAAAATTGCAAAGATAGATAATGAAACAGCAAAAAATGCAACAGATAGTTCCATCAAAAATAACAGGAAAAAGAAAATATAAACATCAATGGCCTGTTTACTTTACATCTTTAAAGGTGACTCATCCTCTAAAACAATTTAGGGTAACTCGACTGGAAGGGTTAACACGTTAGCAAATTTTTTTTGGTAGAGGAGGTGTCGTCCCACATGGTTTCTCCTTTTTTGTAAATAAATTATGAAGCTTAAAATGCTTATCCGTTTCCAAGCGCTTCCGGAGCTTTGCTAATTGCAATACGCATGCTACAGTTTAGTCGAGAACCGAATTTATGTTCAAGCTCCGAGGCAAACAAATCTCAAAACCTTTGGTCAAAAACCCTAAGGCTAAAATAATTAGCACGCGCGTGCTGTATACTTTATATGAAAACATATCTGATCACTATGGTGTTATGCTGTATAGAACATATCTTATCCTTATGGCGTTTTAGCTCAGTGTTACAGCATTCAGTTAAAACCATCGTCGATGAGAAAGTCGTCGTGAGTTCCAATCCCTCAGATTGCAGAACATCAAGATTTTATGATCTATAGCCGGAAAACTGACAGATATACAATACACTACATTCGACGGCACACAGACATACTTTCAGAAATATATATATAGATGTTAAATACAAATAAATTTTCTATCTATGTAATTTTTATTATCTAGACAATGCCGGGTAGCACAGCTAGTTATCAATGTACATGCAAGCACCTAGCAGACAAAGCATACCTTTAGAGCTACAACTAAGTTGCTGATGTTGTGCACAGAAGCTTATGTGATGAGTAATGATTTGGCAAAGAGCAACACTAGCCAAAGTTATTAATAAGGTCAAATAATACAAAACTGGTAAATAGGCTAATTTTCTAGATGGTGATGGTAATAAAAAAGAACAAAGGAGTTAATATACTAAATATGACAGTACCCAAAAGCTACATCATAGTAGGCAATTAGAATAAAAAGGTTCTGATATATCTACCACATAGAGCCAAGATTGAAAGATGATGACATAAAAGAACAAGTTTATAGTAGTTCCCGTATTCGTCAGAGTGTTGTTTACAATAAAATGGGCTCGTTAAATGTGTCTCACTCAAATACCGACAACAACCAACATGAGTTAGCTCTCCTAAACCTTTGCTAATTGAAACAGTTAAGATCATGAGCCAAGCACTTGAAATCTCAGGCTTTCAAATAGAGACACAACCTAGAGTAAACAGTACCATTAACTCGGGTTCATCTTATTAATTAATTTAACAAGAAATTTAGTTTATTTTGTAAACGGTTTCAGTAAATTGATAAAATAATTACTTAAACAGATCATAAGATGATTATTGACCAATTAGTTAAATTTCTTGAATTTTATCAATATTATTCAACTTACTATCAGTCTGCCAGGCTACAGGAGAGAAAATAAATATGTGATAGAGACCAGCGGGCAGAGATTGACTTGACCAAATGATAGTTGAGCAGTTTAAAAACTTGGTGCAATCGATGAAGTTATAGCGAGCATCATGAATTTGCAGCACCATCCGGTCACTAGTTTTTGTAAGATTGCTACAAAAGTACTCAATCACTTCAATGCCATGTTTGCTGAATAGTAAGATAGGCAATTACACCTACTAGAAAAAGAAAAAAATATGGTCTTTCGATTATGATAAAACTTATTGAAGAGGTTATAAGTACTGGCATTTTGAATATGGTAAGCATAGACTAACATAGTTTTTATAGTAGTTACTTATTTTTACTCATAATTGAGTTAGTGGAAACATACTGGAGTAATATACCAGCAGTGAACATATCTATTACAGCCTCATTTTAAAATGCAAACTGATAGTGCTTACTAAATTAAACTAATTACTAACAAACTAAAAGCCTCTACATTATTATTTTCTCTCTAAGCTTGATTAAATTTCACGCAAAATGAGCACCCCCATCAGTCGGCTCTACGGTTATGTTCATACCACAAGCGAAGCTTTGATGCATTAACATCTAACTAAAGCGTTGATTGTACATTGATATACAATAGTATATTTTTACGTATTTTATTTTAACAAAATGCTATTTATGGTGATTGCCTTGCAACTATAAAATGTTTGCAAATTCACTCCACCAATAGACATTTTAACAGCAGTTTGCGAAATTGATTGTTTTCAAGGATTTTCATGATTGTGCCACAATACATCTTTACCATTCTCAGAAAAAGTCAACTTTTCAAAAAAACATAGCCTATTTAAAGTGTAAGATAAAACATATTCATATACAACTAGAACAAGATACTATGAGATAAAACTGCACAGTCTAAATTAAAGAAAGTACATGGAAATGTACATCTACATTTATTTATTATTTTCATACAAATGACTCTATATTATTTTTACTCAAATATACAGAGCCACTAACCCAATAGCCAAGAATCAATGCCTTTAAACATATCTAAATAAAGTTGATTAAAAAGTTTGAAGGTAGCAAACAGTCAGGTGTAGTAAATCTCTACTCAGATACTATATCATCAAATGGTTACCTCTTTAGTTAAAATTGACAAGTAAAGAGTTATACATTTGTAAGAGGCCTAAACATTTTTATGTTATCGAGAAATCAATAAAAACAACTACAATGTGTAGGAAACAAAACAAACTGGCAATATTTAGTAAACTAGTTGAATTTGAGATATTCTTCTTATGTTTGCACGATAAATATTTTAGGTGGAAACACACTTACCCATGTTCTTGTTGCAAGTATATTTGAATAGCTGTTCGCTTTTTAACTTCTAATTTGAACTTTTGATATACTGGCTCACTTTTTCTAGGTAGATGGGTCCTTAAACGATGTTCAAACCATCTGGGCTGCATTCTGCAAATGCATACTTCAGCAAAAAACCTGAAAATGCATACTGGCTAAATTTGAGCTGGCATTTTACTATTTTATAAAAATAATAAAAACTAATGTCACACTATGAGCCTTGAGTTCACAAATTCCTTTTACATGTAAAATAAATGATGTACAAGAACATAAAACAATATGTAGCCTCGACGCAATGGTGAAGCAATTAAACCTTTACTTCAGCTGTGTATGTTATAATACATACCATCACCAATGTCTAGTAGAGATTCTTCAGAGTATCATTGCTATTGTTGTACTTTTGCAGTGTTTAATAATAAACATAAGGTTTTATGGTCTGATTTTGCACACAAAAAGTATCGTAAAGTGATTATTTACTAAAAGAACAGAGCTAACAGTGATAATCGAGCTGTTGCTGATTCTCTCGGTGAACTGCTAAAAGTGAGGTCAAGAGAAAAGAAAAGTACTGCTCTTTCAGCTGATAAGATAGCCACTCAGCTCCACTAATTGCACATTCTATTGGATGCTGATAAAAATCCGGCAAAAGAACCAATCTCTATGTGCTCCTGGAGCCTGGTTGTAGATGCTTAACAAGCAGCTGAGGAAAAAAGACAACCTTAAGCTGCAAGCCATATTTGTTGAGCCATCCCATTTTGGTATCTGTTAGAACGGCAGGAACAGTCCTGTATTCAAAGCGAAGGCTTGCTGAAACTATATCACGCATGTCCAGAGGAGCTAGATTGAGCCCCAACTGCTATCAAACTACTGAAGGCCCTTGATATGGAAACAGCTACGTAGATCAACAAAACAGAGCAAAACTTCCGGCTAAAGGAAATGCCAGAGCGGACTATTTCAAAACTAGATGCAAAGAAGGAGTAAGAGCCAGGGACCAAACCTAAGACCTTTATGAAAAACTAGCACAAGTAGCCCAAGAAAAGAAATGAAGAAAACCGTGAAATTCAGGAATAACCAGTCCCACCCTAGAGCCCATAGAGCCAGCTGCAGCGCCTACTTGGCACAACAGTTGGTCGACTCAAACAACTATACAGCCAGATCGATATGGTGAGTGGATGGGCTTTAAATTCACACTAGCCAATATTGTACAATTGTGACAGAGTAATATTGTAACCAAGAAAAAGTGCCATGCTCTTTGAAAAATTCATTTTTTTACAAACCGTATTTTAAAAGTTGTACATGAAAAAATTTTAACCACATCATTCAATAGTCAACGCTTTTACAGCCTTCCTAACATGTTGATATAAAAATGTTGTGAGATGATCCTTGTGAGATGTTAGATGAGATGCCTAGATAGTGGGAACCTTTGAAGGCTGCCCAAGAAGAGCGCTGGAAAGGGCTCTCAAACATAGACAAACAGTCTTCAGTCATGTGTCATTGTGTGGTCACAGCTAATTTGGATGAGGCAGTTAGCACTAAAGGTAGGCAATGTGGGACATCATGGTCCAGCTGATTCTCAGTGCATTCATAGTTTTGTTTATGAAGCAGAGGGTACCCGAATTGAGTAACACTTGGGTAGTACTTACGTACGCCAACCACCACATAAGCTACTAACTAACTAACCACCACTCAGACCAGCTACCATCATATCCTACAAAAGAGCAGCTTTAAAGAGGAACCACTAGCTACACAAATTCTGGTGAGGTTGTATCACTCTCAATTTACAGAAACTACAACTGGCTAGCGGAAATGGACAAGGCAGACTCCTCTCTCTTAGTTCAAGCTAGCTAAGTTAGAACATAGACTAAGCCAGACCACGAGTAGCCAACCACCAACAAACTGTTGGCTACCGAGACACCTAGGCTACACTTTACTTCTAATGACAATGGCTCTATCAAAAGTTGTTGTGAAGACAAAGAGGTACTGTTAATGGACTGATTGAGATAGCTTGAAGGCTGTCTTAAAGGACTGGAAAGCCAAATGTGGTCTCTGTAGTCTCTGAAATCATCCACCGACAAGGTTGACATTAATTGCTACAATATTTTGCTATATTTGTTTTTATCTGAACATGTGGCAGGACACAGTTTGAGAACAAGCGCTGCTGAACAAAGAAGCGTGTACACGGTCAAAACAAAATTATGGTGTATCACGCAGACCATCTCAAATGGCTGGTCTCTGAAAACATGAGGCTGGTTCCGGGATCTTTTAGGAAGCTATATGTCCCGACCAGTAGATACTGCCTGCAAGATGTTAGCTGGTGGAGCAACCGGCCAACTAGATGACGGTTTAGCATAACAAGCCACAAAAAACTTGAGTTAGCCAAACCAAACCAAAGCAACATGTTGAGCCTGCCAGGGGTATGACAAGTCAGCTGCCAAATAAAAGGAAAAGTGTGAGCTTGTTGCTTAGCTCAGACTAAGAAGACCAAGCATCTGTCGTCTGACAGATCACAATGATCTGGCCTCGGAAGAAGGAGACAGAGCCTTGTCTATCCTATGTTAGTCTATATGCTGCACCACATCATTGATCAACCAGAACACCAGAAAAGGGAAAGCCCATCTTTTTGCAGCTGATCCTATTCACACACTTTTGACCATATCATATATTTATTTATGGAATATTATATATACCTTCTTACTCAAACAAAACGGTTGGTTATATAAAGCAGTAAAGGGTTCTTAGTGAGTCTATTACACTATTTCAAGTTAGTTCACTCACTAATTTTGAGGTGAAAGTTGCTACACCAAAGATCTCTTTCATTTCCCGATACATCTAATAAAATAATTCAAGAAGGATTCCTTGACTGAAGGGTGTTTCAACAATGGTTAGATTGCCAGACTACAAACAGACTATTAGCAGTGTCACTGCAGATACTATCAGCCTCATTAGAAATTGGTTGAATTATGACTATCTGAATAATCTTCATTAGGATAAAAACTCATTCTGTGAAAAGTTAGCAAACCGGATTACTAATAATGACCATTAGATGAATTTTATTAACCAGAACAAAACAGGTATTGTTAGTGTTGGTCTATATCATCAATAAGAGACACAGGTTCTCATTGGCTAATAATTTGTGATATTGATTGTAAAAACTAATTTGCAAGTGCACTGAAATATTTATCTATTTTTTAATTATCTTTTATTTCATTAAGAAACTTAATCTAAACATTTTAGAAGAGAATGTGTGTGCAAACCCCAAAAATTTATTTTCTTTTGATGTGACTTTCCTGGTTTAAAATATAGGTTATCAGTAATATTTAAATGATATTGTTTGTTTATTTTAGAATTTTTCTAGTATTGTTTTTATTATTACTGTTATTATTAGAGTGATACGTTTATAAAAAATAGGCCTCATAGGACCTTTAAACCTGGTCAGACAGATACAGTCGGTCCATATTGTACTATTGTCAGACAGAATTAGGCAAAAAGACAGAAAAACGCTACAATCTTCACTATGGAAACGTACAAACAAAATGATGATAATTCATACAGTCATTAGTATTTTTTAGTCGGGCACTTTTTGTTGGTTATCCTGTGTCAAGTATCTTGTGTAAGTTTAAAATTTGCAGTTTCATAGGGACTCATTGGGTTTCATTTAGCGGTTATCTTGGCTTGCGACAGGTTCCTTGTGTCAATTTGCATTTTCCACTTCTATGTGAACTCAGAAAATTATGCTAGAGGATTATTGTGCACTATTTTTAGTTTCTCACAGCATGTACTAGTTTTCATATCCATTTAAATCTTATTAGTAAACTCGCGCAATTTATAGTGCTCTCTCTATATGAGTTGATAATTTTATATATTTATTTATGACTCTAAAATGCCAATCATGTTTATATGTTTTACGGAATCATCTTTAAATCTTATATTTTTAGGTTCAAGTTAAACAGTAAGTCTTTGTCAGAGTGAATCTAAACAGCCTCAGAAAAAATAACCTGCCAAGCAATTCGGTAAACTATTTTGGTTGCGGAAAGTTTTTGGTAGAACATTTTAATGTTTTCCTGTGATAAATTTTCTACAGCAAATTATGACTATCTGGCAGCGGAATTTCAACTAACTAAATCCTGCATGGATTATTAGTTACACTGTAATTGTTATTTGATTTAAAGACTAATATTGGCCAACTAAAGTGAGTTTCTACTTCAAACTATTTTTAAAGGTTATTTGTTATTGGCTGTAGTACACCAAAAGGCTGTAGCATTAAAAGAAAACTTGTTGAAATATTCAACACAAATAATAATAAAAAGGGCAAAAATACAGTCTTTAAAAACAGTAAGGGCTTCAAGTTCAAGCACTGCTAAGTTGCAGCAGCACCATGTATAAATTTTCAGTGAGGCATATCTAACTGCTATCTAACTGGGCCATTTTGCTCCACAGTGCACAAATATAAGACCGATTCATGTGTGGCTTTTCGTTTAAAAACTTTTCGCTAAAATTTTCAAAGAGTTTTAACTTAAGCCTCATAACTGAAGCGCTAAAGCAATTAGTGTATTAAATGCATGTTTAAACAAGAAAACTTGCGTTATGAAGTTTTCTATAGAAATCCAGAATATGCCAGCTTCTGCATCACCAATTCCACTTGCTGGTCGTAACTTTTGAGGAACATCATTCCAAGCAGATGATTTCTCACTCCATTCACCAAGCCATCCTCTTGTTCCCCATACGTTTCGAATAAGAATGAGACTGTTGAATTAGAAATATAACTTTGAAATTTTGTGATGAGAAGTTTTGCAATTATTAAAACTTTTAATTTAACAGTTAATCAAAACATTTTTATTGCTTCAAACTTTAACATGCATGTACTTTTACTAAAAGCAGAAAGTGCTAAATGTATGATGAAGTCAGTTTAAATTTTATGAAAAAGACATGCTAGTTTATCAAGAAAACTAAATTAATGAACATTACGTGGGATATTATGTAAATATTTGAGACTACCTAGTAATTGGCTGGTAACATGGTGCTGGCTTTCATGCAATGCCAGGGCTTTGAAAAGCTAGATTTTCACAGAAAAGCCGAGGGTCTAACAGGTCTTGCTATATAAACAGGCGTTAAACAGATGTTTGGCAGAAAACTCAGGAGGACAGCAAGTAAGCTGATCATCTGTATTGCCGTGCTTCTACTGACAAGCAATTTGCACTGTAGAGATCGGAGTTGAGAGTCCATTGGGTAGCAGTGCTGATTTGGTTTGCCTACAGGTTGGCAGTAAGGACTGCCGTGAGATCAGTAATAGCACTCTGCTATGGGGGTGTTTTACCGTGCTGGTGAAAGCTGGTGGCAAAGGGGAGGTCGGTGTGTCATTGTGGCAGCTTGGTGCTACGCAGCAATATCTTTGTTGTATTGCTAACACATTATTTTATCAACATACATTGTATAATGATAAGAAAATTAAAGAACCTTACTATTTTTAGGGTCTACTTGGTTTTTTATGCTGCTCATAATGATGCAATTAAAATCTTCATGTATGAATATTTTACAGCATCATACAAGTAATAAATAATAAAGTTTGTGTGGCCCAGGGCTATATAGAACTCTTTAAGTAGGTAGATCTGAAACACTAATTGCAGTTTACAAAAGCTATCCTCAATTTAAATGACCTTTGCTTTTCATCCGCTTTGACACTTGATAAAACCTTACTTTTTGTTAGAATGTCAAAAAATTTTAGGACCCAAAGCTGAGAAAAAAGAGAGCTAAGCTACCAAGCATAGCCATAGAGATCGGTTGAGCTCCTGCAAGAAGGAAGATATTGTTGCCAAAAAAATTAGGGACTGAGCTGGCTCTCAGCTCGGCCAGACGGGCAGCAATCGGTAGCTTGACCAGGTTAGCCATTGACTTGGCTAGCGAGGACTGACTTGCTACCGAGACAGTCTCTGTAATTGATGAGTAAAACAAATGGTTGAAATGTGCATATAAAAAGTGTGGCTGAGGCCGGTGAATCAGAGCATCTGTAAGTGTCATACCATGAAGTTGATTGTTAGTCATTGCATACACTGAACTGTATCATTAATGCATTTTGACAAATATATTTATTTTTATGTACTCAAATCGTCTGCTTACTTGTGGAAAGGTCAAGTCCACAAAGCACTTCCAAAAGTTTCTGTATGGCTAGCAGTTTCTGTTTAAAACCTGTCATGGTTAAATTGACTGCGGTACAGAAAGAAGAATCTGGCTAACTAGGTAGCAAGATGGCAGGAAATTTTGAAAAAGTTTTACTTTTCATTAAAACAATGAGCCAGATCATGCTATGAGAACACAAGTGGGCTAAGTCGACAGACTTGAGAAGATTGCCGACAACGTGAGATCATCAAGCTAAGGATGGTAGATTCACTTAGAAGGAGCTTGCCATGGTGATCATTCATTGTCGAGTAGACTTGAGGGAAGCCAGAAAAGTGTTTAATGTTGATAGGACCACATGCGTGACAGCATGTGGGGTGAGTTAACCTGATATTAGTACAGCAGCGAGGGGGGTTGACCCAGGACTGGCCATCCTGAGACTTTGTGACACAACTTGACTGAAGACTTGACATGAAATTGGCATACAGCTGGTACGGACGGATGTAGGCCACAGGTCAGAGACACATGGCTATCATGTACCTGCCTAAATGAAAAGAGAGTAGCTGACTAAAGAGCACCTATAGCTAGAGCTAAGGAGCTCCTGCAATTACACACAACCTAAGTTTTATCCCAAATATGGGAGGAATGAGTGTAAGAAAGCTAAGCCTCACCCCACAATCAGCCCAAGTAGTGCACAGAATATTCATCATCTGTCAGATAGTTCAATATGTACCAAAAGAAAGCCTTGGCTTTTCATAGAATTTGCAGAACAACCAGCTGTGTTATTGGTATTAGCAAGAGCTGATGGTGGCCGGAAGGCAATGGGTCAGAAGTTACAGTGGAACAAAGGCAGTCAGAAGCCGACGGAGACCATACGCCGGGCACTCCTGTCCAAAGGTAGCAGTAGATTTGGGAGGATCATTGTCACCGACACCTTAGAGTACTAAGTGAATATTGATATTAATCGACTAATTAATTCTGTGACAATATGCTTCCACCCTCTTGAAAGCCACAGCAACGGTGGTCAAGCGCCTCTACTCAAAATTAAATGCCACAAAATCAAATAGCTTACATAAGAGAGCAGGGAACTTTTGGAAAAAAAATCTAAACGTTAAGTTTGGAAAAACTATGACAGCCATCATGACTCTAGAGTCTTGGAGAGCCTGCCTTAACTAAAAATAACTAAGAACCCAAATTGGTGTGGGTAGTGAGCGTGTCTTAAGATGATAATAGCAAATTCCATAGAACGTTGGCAGGGGGATATCAAAACAAAAAGAAAGCGCCGAATTCAAATAAAAATATAACAAACCATTTGCACTCTAGAATGCTGATGAGCAAGGCCTGCCCAAAGCCTGCAATGATGTCACTTCACCAAGCAATTTAAGACGTTGCTGCAAGCCTGTCACCATGGCGTTTTAGCATGGTAAGTTTAACGAGTATTGACAAACTTTGGAGCCTGTCGAGGTCCTTGGATACAATTAAAAAGAAACGTATAGAAGTTTTTCATGACTTCAAAGAGTAGACTCTTATTGCGTATCAGCGCATGGGCACAGCAGAATTGGATCGGGCAGCACGATTTTCCATCAAACATATGCATGGATTTGATGAGCATCTTGGCCAAGCGGTTTCCATGAACAACTCTGTGGATAGTTGCAGAGAAACAAGCGCTGAGTCACACATAGTCAGCGATTAGACTCAACACCCTATGCTAGCAGCCAGTGTCTCTATAACCTTTTGTGAACACATTTTGTTACCGCAAAAAACAAGATTGTGAACAAGAGAGAAGGAGGGTACTAAACTCGCTTGGTTAAAAGTATAAAACTTGGTAGGTCAACCGGGTCAGCCACTGACTCAGCCATAGAAAACCGACCTGCTACCCAGTCAACCTTGGAGTTTTGTAAATGAGCAGATGAGCCCAGTAAACCAGGGCAAATGAAAGTATCATACTTGCAGTTGACCGTTGCTTGTTACATTATCTGAACTGTACCATTTACATGTATATAGTTGAGAAATGTATATACATATATGTCTTTTGTACTCGAGTGGTTTAGTTGCTTATAGAGCAATCATGAGTGTAGCAGTTTCTTTTATATTTGTTGAGTTCTAAATTTTTGCTATTTATTATCCAAGTAAATCACAAACACTAAATTCCCATAACAAAGTGTGCAAATTACTGTACATGCATGTTTTCAGTAAAGGTGCATTGTTTAGAATTTTTTAAACAATAATATAATTGCGGCGCACCATTGTCATATAAACAGCATTGTAAAACTTTTTAAAACTTTCTTGCTTTAATTTCTTCTTTTTTTTTAAATTGAAAATCTTTTTCACAGTCGTTGCATTGGCAAAAATTTAATTTCAGTCTTAGAAGATTGTTAAATATGTCCATGCTTTTAAAGTATTCTGCAATTCATAAAATCTTGCTTTCTAATGATGACATTGCATAAATCTATTGTCTGTTTATCACAAAGTTAGTCTTAAGTATTTGGTAACTCTACCTTGATAGCATGTGTATGTGCCATTTCAATACCATCTATGCAGAAAGCATGTATACATGTATATGTGCCATTTTAACACTATCCATGCTGAAAGTATGTATATGTGTCATTTTAACACTATCCATGCTGAAATTGTGTATATGTGTTATTTTAACACTATCCATGCTGAAATTATGCATATGTGTCATTTTAACACTATCCATGCTGAAATTTTGTATATGTGTCATTTTAACACTATCCATGCTGAAATTTTGTATATGTTTCATTTTAACGCTATTCATGCTGAAATTGTGCATATGTGTCTTTTAGCACTAATATAATACTGACATCAGCTGCCCGGCTGCACTGCACGGCTGTATAAGTCTTTTTAACACTATCTGTACGGTCAGCTGGTATGCATGCCATTAAATTTAAATAATAAATTTATTCACTCACTCTGAAAAAACGACAGTTTGAACATCTTCAACTGTGTAGCCGTGTTCTGGCTCTAAACCAAATGTTTTGTAAGACTGAGCATTCAATGTTTCTCTAGGTGCATCTGTGGCAACACCGATTGGAAACCCTTGTGTATGCGCATCACTCAAACTTAGATAGAGTGCGCTTCTATCCAAAGGCAATATCCCGAATTCCTCTGTTAGAATATAATAAAAATTGCATAAAATTTGCTAAATGAAACCAAACACAATAGATACCAAAAAACATTTTGGTGCCTGTTGCTACACATAATGTTGATGATTTATTGATTTGCTTTATACTGGACTTTGTCGAGTCTCGTTTTCTCAAAACAAGTAAAACAGGTGCATACATACAACATATTAACAGCTGACTCTGACCCTAGTGTCTTTAGTATAATTAACAATATTTTGATAAAAGCTATGTTAAAAAAAGTTAATAAACTGGGTATGGTGGCTTGAAAACGAAGCTCATTTTGGTATTACCATAACTGTGTTATAGGTATATTTCATAACAGTTTACGATGTAAAACCAGTTTTGGGCAAATTAAATCAAATAGCTTAGATGATAAATTAACGTCAACTTAACGTAACTTAAGTTTGACTTTAAAAAGTTAGAATAACTTGATATATTATCATTTATGACTAATTATCATGACATTTTGGTGTAATCTTGAAAACTTTATTAAAACTAGAACCAAAAATTTCAATGTTTTTCATTATGGCAATTTTAAAATTTTACAAAATGATTCAGAAACTAAGAAAAGATAAAACAATATTTCAAAGTTCTCAGACATTATATAGTAAGGGAATGGTGAAGTAGTTAACAAGTTTCATAAACTTAAAAATTGTACCATGTTTAAACTGTTTAAAATGACACTGCCTTCGAGTGAGTTTCAAATGTATTTTAAACATTTTTTATAGATTGCAACTTGATATTTATGAACATTCTTCAGAACATAACTAATTTCTGACAAATCTTATCTAAAACAGAAGTTAAGCGTATTTTGAAGCTGTTTTCTGGAGCCTGACTCAATCCTCTACTAACTCAGCTTATGGACAAATTTATACATGTTTATTAAACATATATCACTCTACAAATTTCTCCTGAAGCATGCCTGAGGAAGAATGATTCCAATAAATGACAAGTTGTAAACAATGCAATACTAACTGACAGAAGTGACAGATACAGGATATCCAGTGAGAATTTGCAATCCATTTGCAATTTGGCCACATATCAATGCTGAATAGCTTCCAAACAGTTTAGCCATAGCCTTTTCTATCAGCTGAACAAATAGCTGCTTCCTCTTTGACTGAAACATAGTGAGCCTACAAAGCTTTCCCAATTCTATAACTTGCCTTAAACATTTTCACACAACAGACTTTTGTTTCGGGTTACATGATAGTTTTTATTCAAGCTAAAACAACTTATTTTTACTATGAACTAAAGCTAAAATTTAACTAGAACGCTTTTTAAAGAGGTTGATTGAAAATACTCTATTTTTATACATTCACAAAATGTGTTAGTCGAACACTCCAGTGACCTGGTTGAATGATTACTTTATCATTACTTAGCGAAAATGACCAAAATAACACTACACAGGCTGACACAAGTTTCGCACGCTGAGGCGACTCTCTTACTACCATATGTTTGGTTGCTGTATAGAAAAGTTTAAAACTGTCTTCATTGCTTCTAACTAGTAAAAGGCCAAAATGAAAACAAAAACTATGAGAAAAAAGTTGATAAACTAATGTGTTTTTATTAACAATTGTTGTATCCATTACCATGGAGACAAATATCAATTGTAAAGGCAAGTAGCCTTTACACAATGATTTTATGAAGCTACTTATTTTTGAGATTCTAGTGCAGCTCAAAAAAGTTATTTCGTCAATCCGCATGAAATTATGAGCTTTCAAGATCAATTTTAATGTAACAACTAAAATTCGCTTACGTTATTGATAGATACTGTAGCAATTGATGTATCGCAAGTAAGTAGTCAGAGATGTCAGAAATCATTCATTAGCATGTAATTAGCTAATATACACACAAGGTAGTAAATTAATCAATAGCTGTTATGGTCCTGTTGTTGGTTAATAAAATTGGTTAAATCCAAAGTTTGGCAGCAATTTAAACTGATAAACACAAAAGAATGTGTACACATGTTATTGAGTGCATGGTTGGACAGATTAAAACTTAATTAGATAGAATAGAAAATATGCATTTACTTCTTGTGGATCTTTTGAGTAATTTTAACGCTCTGTAAAAAACAAGGCAGCTCTAATGCTCAAGTCCTCCAAGTTAAATGAAACCAGTAAAATTGGAGCAGTTCATCATAACTTGTAATAAAGAACACATATCGAGGGTCAACACATTTTGTTTATATTTTAATTCAGCACTGTTTGCCTGATAAATTTGAGAAAAAGGACAAGCTGCAAACCTATAATTGGAAATGAATTTATGTATTTAAAATTCTGCCTACTAAGAATAGTGTATAAGCGTAATACATGTTACATTTCATAACATTGAAATAATTTTTGGGTTGATTGTTGAGTCGTTTTAGGCTCAAAAACTTTGAAGGTTTTTAAAGCGCTTTATCACTTCTAGAGTTAAATTCAAATCTTCACAAAAATCTTTTTTAAATTTATGCTATAGGACTGATGTTTTTATCACATACATACTTTTAAAAGTTTAACTTACCTTTGAAAACTTAAGTTTTCCTTCAGTAGTACATGGAAAAAAATCATCAACAACAACACCAACCCACTCTCCATCTAGACACAGTTGTACACCATAGACTCCATTCTTATTATAATTCTTTGTGACCAGAACTCTGTCTAGTAACTCTGGTGTATTAGCTAGAACGCTGATGCTCGATATCAACCTTCAAGAAATCTTGATCAGCAGTTCAGAAGTATTTTATTACTGTTTTGTATGAGTGTATTTCATGTAAACATATTATTTGTTAAACTGTTAATTTTCCGATGCATGTTTACAAAATTCTTTATACAACCAAGAAACATTTTTTTATAGTTTGCGGTGTATAAACCTTTACGTATAATCCTGGCTTATACAGACTGTCAAATATTAGAAGCATTTTATAAACAGTTATTTTATTATGGTGAAAAGATCTGACATGGTTTTAATCAACTATGTTGGCTCTTTTGAATTTTGTTTGTCACAGAACAGAAAAACTAACCTAGACTGCTAACCTGGACACTAAATAAGCTACTGATTTAAACTCAAATTCCATGGTAAGAATGCTTCCACTTGAAAAACTATATAGTTTTTGTTGGCTGCTAGATTATTGCTGATGACAGTGCATTTCTATTCCATTGATGTGCTGACACCTAAGTAGGTGATAAATCTACTTTCGTTAGACCCAAATTATGACGCTAAATACCCTAGTCAATTTTATTTGTGATGTAACTGCAAATAAAGTCACTACATTGCGGCTTCATCATTCCTACTAAAGAAGCAATTTCAAAATTAAATTTCTGTTACTCTGTTTATTTAAAAACCTTACATAACATTCATTCATGTACTTTCATGCATCTTCACTTTCCTAATACTTTAGTGCAGAGTAACTAAAAATAAGCTTACTAGGTTTATTTCAATGAGGAAGGCACATATTAGAAGTGAACTTATGTAACACTAAACACTGCCTTTTATGGAATCTAGAAAAAATCGTATACTGCAAAAGGCTGTAATGAAAAGCTTTAGTATTGGATGCTTCTAGTTGTAAGTTTTTAGTCTCCTTCAAATGGTTGCTGATTGCTACTTTTCAATACTTCTGGGTGTCAGGCATTACGGGATATGTACTAAGAGTCTGTGGAGGTTTTAGGGCTTCTTGCTTGAGGTACCGTGGTATAGAAAATCAAGTCTTTTTTACTCTAAATGAAGCTTTGAGAGCAGCTTTGCTGTTGAAAGTGTATTTGGTTATGCCCTAATGGCTTTTTGTGCAGGTATACATTTTCCAAACTTTGTTGTCGGTTGTTGTCAGTCAATGTTTCTGATGCAAGCAAGTCAATCACTTCAAAATCAGCTCAGATGAGCTCTTAATAAATCTTGTGCAGCTTCCATTTGCTTTCTATGTCAATAGAGGAGACTAACTTTTTGGTTTAAAAATAAAGTATACATGGAATAGTTTACCAGTATATTTAGAGGGCCACCCTGTTATCATTGGACCAATACCGAAAAGTGGCGTTACGGTATGCTGTGCAATGTTTATGTGATAGTAAGTATGGTACAACTACACGCACAAATACATTCAGCTTGCAAAACCAATTTTTAAAAAACTCGTTTTATGGAATGTTTTTATTAATAAATTTGAATGTTGAGTTAGTATAAACTCAAACCCACTTGAAAACCAAAAGATTACCATCTAACCTGGCAGTATAATTCATATGCTTTGTCTTGAGTCTAAAAAGTCTTGTCGGTTATATTTGTGTCAGTGATGGTTACAGCAAGCACTTCATCTACATAAATGAACAGAGTTTGCCTGTATATGAATTTGATACTTTCCGTGTATTTTAAAGCCTTCTCTATAATGGGTTTGTTACACTACAAGCATTGAATTATAAAAAAAATTTTTCAAAGGTTATTAAAAATTTACTGTTCAAAATTACCCAAGAATTGAACAATCACCATACCTGTTGCTATATTATTATGTGACCAATGTTAAGTTCATGCTTGATATGAGGGCTAAAACTTTGCATACTTCTTTGCTGCTACATCTAGCTTAGTAACACATAGTAAACAATTTCAACTAATAGTGTCATACAAGAGAATAAAGATATCAAAGAGATACAGTGGTTGCAAATGCTCTGAACTACAAAAATATTGTATTATTATCAAATAAATCAGTTGTTTTTATTCTTTTTGCAATAGGCAAAAAGCTTGTAAATTGTCAAATGTTTTAGATTGGCAACATATTTTAAAGACATGACTATGTAGCTGTGGTTAATATTTTTATAATGTAGTGCATAGAAAAATGATCTGAAAAGTTATAATGTGGCACTGAAACACAGCGTAAAAAAGAAATAACTAAGAAATCAAAAATTTTATTACCAGCAATTTCCGAGTTTCCCTTGGGAAAAATCTTTTTGTTTTGGGTTATTGTATACTGTCCATTCATCATTTTCTTCTTCAGGGTCAAGTATTATTTGCTCAGGACGCCTCCAGTGATCTCCAGGAGAAATAAGATGATTAGGAACTTTGGCAATTGAGGTAGAATTTGGTGGAAATTGGAGGTCTGCAAACTTGGTCTTGTTCTAGCAATACACGTAGGATGAATAGCAAAAATTAGAAGTCTTTTAGTGATTTTTAAACAAAGATATTTTTTGAGCTTACATGTATATTCTTCTTATACTAGAAATGAATATCTGCAAAGCAAACTGATCGTATATTTGTAAAACTTGATTGTTAATCAATATTCTCATAAAGAGAGCTTTTTTCTTTACATGCCAAAACAAGGACCACCGAATAGACAGAAATAAGCAGTTATTGAAACTATGTCGTAATTACATCAAGTATAATCGTAAAAAATAAATTAAAAATTCACATTTATAAATAAATGTTTACACGATATAATAACTCTGTATTACATTATTTATAAGTTTAATACACAGTCTCATTTACTGAATAAAGTAAAAGCAAGCCAAAAGTGATAAGAGACTGGTCCAAATGTGATATAACTGTTTATTGAATGTTTCTGCTGTTTAATAAGCAGAGCTTTAAATTTTAGAAGTTTTTTTCTATAATACTCAAAGCTAGCGGCTTTATAAGACTATAAAGAAGTATGCAATTACCTTTTCACACTGTTGGTTTATCTTTTGAATTTCAGCTTTTATTGCTGCTTCATTTTGTTTTTTATTACAGATTACAGAATCTCTTCCGGTTCTGATGCATAGATATCTAAAGGGGGCAAATAAAATATTTCACCTCACATGGTCATTTATAGTTGATCACAGCAAAATAATTTAAATTAGTGAAAACTGTTGCAAGGTTTTTTTGTCAAAACACACACGCGCACACACGCACACACGCACACACGCACACACGCACACACGCACACGCGCACACACGCACACACACACACACGCGCGCACACACGCACACACACACACGCACGCACACACATGCACACACATCCATACTGCGTTTTGAAAAAAAAGTTAAAAGGTGTTTGTTCCTGAAATAGTCATGGTGTGTAAGTGGTAACAGCACCTCAGTTGCAGACTAAAAAAGATGCAAGTTTTTATACAATCACACCTTTTAGGCTAATCACATTTCGATACCCTTCTTATCTCAACTTGCATTACAGTTTAAGTTCCTTTTGTGTTTTTCTGTGGCTATCCTCAGTGACACATTTAATTAAATTAGATATATGTTAGTCTCATTTTATCAAATCAATTTTATATTTTATTTATTCTTGGTTCATATCATAAACACATTTTAAATTTTAAAAACCAGATTTCTCTGAAAGATTGGTGAAGAGACAACCACTATTGCCCACAAGTTAGTTTTGTCAACTTGTCACTCCCTGTCCCAGTTTAGCAACTTATGGCTGTAAGCATTTTGAAATAAACAATCTGAACCAGGATGCTTAAGCAGTTACACGAGTAAAAAGTGTGCTTATAATAAGAAAGTGATTTAAACATCATGCCAAAATTAGTTTTCGTTGGGTGTAAAAAGCAACTTTGAAAGTAACTCTTAATATTCGTGCCAACTTATTGCGCAAAAAAATTTTCCTTGACCCTTACCAGAAAAATTTAATTAAGGTGGGAAAAGTTTCAAAACATTTTGCAATGAATAGTTGTTGAGATACTTAAAAGCAAAGAAATCAACTATTCTACTATTTTAAAGCTAAAGTCAATATTTATATTATTCAATAAAGCTTTTTGATAATTATGCTTTTCCTAGCTATAAAGCTAACAAATTGCTATATAAATGAAACCTTACTCTGTGCTCATCAGTCTAATCTCAAGTTGCGAATATTCTACTACTGTTATTCAAAAATGGAAAGACTCAGTATTTCAAACCTTTGAATTAACCCCATTATAAACTTCAAGCTATTGAGAAACATAGAAATAGTGCTGTAACAAAATTTTTAATCGGAAAATATGCCAAATAGATAGTGCTTCAATTCTACTCTACAGTATATCCTACACCAAGTAATGACAAATTTCCGATAGAAAGTTTTTCTGGAAAAGCAAAATGGTAAAAAGTCTACCCAACAACATATCTTATGCCAAAGAATGACTACCTCTAAAAAGACAGCCTTTTTGGAGGGAAAAGGTCATAAGTTAACTGTACACTATATCCTGTATAAAATAATGACCAGTTTTAAATAGACACTCCTTCTAGAAGAAGAAAAATGTAACAAGTCTGTCCAGCGCCGTTTCTTACATCAATAAATGGTTAGCTCAAGATAGTCTACCCTTCTGGAGGCAAAAACATACCACAAGTCTTCTCTAAAATACATCTTATTTCAAATGATGACAGTTCTAAATACATAATATTTCTAGAGGCAGAAGTATGTTTCAAGTCTATTCCACACCATGTGTTTCACCAAGTAATGACCAACTCTAAATAGCATATCTTATTTTTTTATTACTGTCTGCATTTTAGATTTTACATATTTTTAGTCTTGTAGCTTATTTAATGTTTGCACCTTCTTAAAACTGTGTTTTAATCAATGATTTAAATACAGAGATACAATTTTAAGGCTAGGAATAACTTCATTATATAGCGTACTATACGTATACTCTACACATATTTTGCTCATGATAATCATTTACTTTCTTAGTTGATAATCCATCAAATCTTTGAACAAAAATAACATTACCCAAATGCATATAATCTTCCTTTCAATAGTTTCTAAACTCTGCATCTTACACTACCAGAATACTTGAAGCCTGAAATCTTTTTCTATAGAAAAAGGGCTGAGTTAGAGCTATTCAAGACTAATGAATCCGTGTTGTTTTGCGTAGGGTCTTAGGTTAAATCAGTCGGTTACGCTGACATTAAAAAAATTGGGGAACTTTTTAGCATAGATTCACTACCTAAACTAGAGCTACTAAAATGTTATCTGACAATTATGATAATGTATACTTCCATATTATGATTAATGTAATGTAGATTTGCAGCGAGGCTCTCCCGTTGTTTTTTTTATAAGCAAATGATAAATTTCAACTTGTTGAGGAATCTGCATAGCCTTCAATCACTTTACCAAATCAACAAGTCAAATGTGTGCTTTGTGGATGAGGTAATACACTAAATAATCTAAGGCTAAATTAAGAAGAGACGCAAGGTGAGCACCTCAAAAGTTTGATAAACCACAACTAAATAAACTAACACAATAATAGGCAATTTGAACTATGATGTTGAGTCTGAATTAAGTGCTTTTTTACCTTGTTCAACTCAAACTCTTTAAGATGAGAAGTAATTTATGAGTGACTGAAGCATTAAATTAAAGTTTAATTTTATCATGTCAGTATTTAGTAAAGTTGGAAGTTTGGTTGGTCAAAATTAAATCTTATCTCAATTTTAAAAATCAGTATTCAGACAGCTCCAAATGATTGGAGTTTGTCTGTGTCAATAACACAAACTGAATCATTACCTTGTAATTATATAACAAAGCATTGTTCCAAATATTTTAACACTATTGGCTAGTTTTATTGATGGAGACAATGATGTTTATTAACTTTGCTTTCCTTATATTTTTTCAATAATTTTAATGTCTTTAAGAAATATAATGTAGCCACCAACTAAAATCTGACAACAGTTAGAGAGTAACTGTTCTAAAATAGTGAATATTATTATCACCTACAAAATTTCACCAATCAAAATTTCTTAAACCCTAATAACTGTAACACTTTGCAAAACTCAGAACTTGAATTAGTTCTAGTTGTATTTCAGGTTTTGAATAACTACTGAAAGCAATGCGTTGCTCTAAAAGTTACGCAGACATTTGAAATAACCAATATCCATTCAGTTTTGTTTGTAACCCAAACTGGAATGACCAATTGGTGCCTTTATGGCCTGCATAAAAACAGCTTCAGAAAGTTTTCCTGAACAAGTGAATAAAACCAGTTTTCTAAAATGTTTTCTAGTAGCTTTCTCCTAAGGCTGGTTCACTTTATAATGTAATTGTACTTTCAGCGCTCATCATCTACTATGTGCACCATAAACTGATCACATCAACAAAGCGACTCGCATACGTCGGGAGTGTTTGCAGCTGTCAACCTTTTCTGATAGCTTGCTGAGCATTGCCTGTAGACTGTGCACAATTTCAGTGCTGACGACTTGCTGTTGCAAATAGCTTTATTTATGTTTCCTTTTGTAATAGTTGCTGCAGGACTAGTATTTGATTTGAACACACAGCAAAAATAGGTTATCCGAGAGAAATTCAAAAATGAAAGTGAAAACAAAGGCAAACAACAGCATGTTTGATGATGCAAATGCTTGTGGTTTTATTATAGCGTGAACACTGTTATTACTAACAATTACAGAAGTATTGTGTTGTCAACGCTGATATATGACAATATCGTACAATTCATTCTTTAGTGAAAAAAGGTCTTTTTTCACATTAAAGTTATTAGATTAGTTTTGTCCGGAGCTGCTCAACATTGAGATCTTAAAACTGCAGCATTTAGTCAAACCTTGGTTTTTCTTCATACAAATTTAACAACTTTAATTTGTAGTAGACAGTATTTTCATCTTGTGAACTTATAGAGTGATTTTGTACCTAAACATACATTTAGCTGATTGTAGCAGTTTTTGTATAAAATTCCCTCATAATAACATAATTTGATAGTTTTTTATCATCAAACTCTCTTTGCTGACATGCAAAACCATATATAACAACAAGTTCTGATTGTCTTTTGCCTTGTAAAATGGTCTACCAACCTTTGTAAATTTTTTCTTTAAACCTTTTCCCTGTTTTCACTGTTTCACAAGAATAAATACACCAAGTTTAAACAACAATATGAATACATATTTACACATTATACATAAGCAAATGTGATCAATGTGTGTGCATGACAAAGCACTACACGCAGAAAGACTGCCGGTATCTCTGACTTCATTTTCTCACCTGGGCTCTCTATATGGCCTAGCTCGTGCATTATGTACCACAGCTTTTGTTGTTTCTGCTCACTGAGTCTGTGATCAGCCAGCTCAATTGGCCAAGATGGCCCACCTACAGCTGATTCTCTTGCTGTGACAAGACTTGGCCTGGTCATGGTGTCAGTCATAAGATTAATTGGTCGACTGGCTCTTATTTAGTTGTCTTTGAAGGTTTTCCAATCAGAGCTAGGAGAAAAAAGTAGCTGAGAGCAGAGCCACTACCATTGCACCTTAAACTTTAAACACTGTGTTTTGAACTTGGCAAATATTAGGTCATCTCCTCTCAGTTTCTGGGTCCATACTAGGCTGGCATTACAGAGGACCAGTGGTGATTGTCTTCTAGTGACTGCTAGGCTTTCTCCTCCTGTCAATGGCAGACGAGTGCGTGGGCTGTTGGAGCGCCAAGGAGATGAGTCCACCTCTTGCAGTGAGGCTCGACCCAAGCCAGAGACTCTTCCACTTTTTTCTTTTGTCAGACAGGAGGCTACTCAAGTTGGTCCTGTGTTGTGCTCTTTGGAGAGGATGAGCTCACAGCTTGAGGCTAAGAGATTAAGGCTGGCTCTGTTGCAAAGAACTAATCTATCCCAGAGTAGGCGTAGGTTTTAGCAAATTTGTTCTTCTCTTTGAGTGGCCTTCTTTGAGTATGTGTTTCTCGACAGTAGCTAACTTGGCCGTCAGCACTCTAAAGGCAGTCAGCCACAGCCAGAGTGGGAATGCGCAACTTATTGGGAAGGTCGGTAAACCATCGTCCAGTCTGCAGTAAGTTACACCACTAGACCTTGTTTACCGAGTTCACAATACTTCTACACTCGGCGCCTCTGCATGCCCTCTGGTTTGCCATGACCTGGTCAGCAAAATCATGCTATCAAGGACAAAAACACACACATGGCAAAGTACTGACGACTGTTTTGTCGGACCCTTTGGGCACTAGTGGTAACATTATATTGGCCACAAGGGCAAGGCTCCCGTAATGCCTCAGTCACCTGCTGCTATTCATTGCTACTTGCACAGCGCTCTGTAGAGATAATCTCTACTCTTCGACTCACCAGGCAGCTTGTTTAACTGAATGCGCAAACCCCGAGTCAGTGTCCTGGTAGAGGCCAGCAATTCAACTGGCTTGATCTCTGATAAACAAGACATCTGAGCCAGCTTATCTTACTCAACTCTCTTCATTGCCTCCACTAAGTGAGAAAACTTGTGAACTTTGAGGGGCGTCTCGGTCGGTTCACTTGGCTCACTTGCTCGACTGCTCGACGTCTTCTCAAAAGGATCAATTCAAGCAAACATTGGCTGATTAGTCACAGGTCAACTTTCAACCAGGTGTGACTTGATATGAGCATATCTGTGTCAAGCAGATTTGCCCATAAAAACTGCCTAGTTAGAGCACTCTAATTTTTAATCACTAGGAGTCTCCCCATCTTGTCCGAGCTTGCCAGGCTCGTGCTCCTGTAAACAGAGGTGGATACTTTGTTCAAGCCTAGTAAGCTCACCAGACGTTCCTCCTCCCCTGTTTCCATAGACTCTACCAGTCTATTTGCAAAAGAGTTCCCTGTCTTACCTGGTTGACCCATGCTAATAAGTTTGTTGGAAGATATATCGGTAGCTGTAGTAGTAATTTATAAATCTATGTATCTCTTAAAAATGACTTGCTCATTGCAGGTTGCAGAAACCAATCGCCTTTACTCCCTAAACCCTGATGATTGCTGCTTATCTTTCGCTTTTTTTCCTATGCCAGGGCTCTCTTGATTGGTTGCCGCCGCCAATAACCTTGCCCAATATCCATACCTGTCAAACGGCCGAGTGATGTGAGCCGCTCTAGGGTTGTGCCAATTGACTCCAGGTGCTTTCTGCCCCGAGCTTGGGAGCTGGGCTGGCACAAAACTTGCAGGCTCTTTATTCTTGAAGTTTTATGTTTTTTCGCATTTATGTCCTTCCATCTGCATTTAGAGCTGTTTTAGTCAATCATTTAGTTTTTTACTAAACTCTGCATCAATGGTAGCCTTAGCACTTTATTTTACCAACTTTAACTTATTCTCAAGCTTGGTTGGAGACTTCTTCCCTTTGGCATTAGCTGGCAATACTGTGTCTTGTACTAATTGCACCTCTCTGGGTAACAATATGCTATGCCTGTCTATTAAGTGGCAAGATTCAATTATCTACAGATGCCACTGGCTTCTGAAACTTTGTAGCACATCGGTGAGCTGCCAAAAAAAGCACTTCAAGAGTGGCATCCTTATTGATGCAACCTACCACAAGTACCTCTTTGTACCTTAACTCTCGGAGTTGTACAAGCAGGTACAGTATATGACCAGATAACATGGTTTCTGGGGTTAATCAGCCATGATATTGTGGCTATCACTCTACTGTAACAAGTTTCATGGGCAATGAATTTGCTCATCAAACACTTGTTTGTTCAGCAAGTTTTCAGTGCATCTGGTTTCTATTAGAAACTAGGTGAACTGCCCTTCTAACTTTCCAGAGAATAAGTAGCTGGTGAAATGGACCGGAGCAGCACTTGCGCATGAACTGGTTTCGCACTACCTTTGCTTTGTAAAGCAAGATCCTGAGGCTGTACACTCTTGAACCTGACCATGGTATTTTGAAGTGTCTACTGAGTATGGCAGACAGAGGTACAATGACTCAACCCTGCTGCTTTCAAGGCAGGCTTCTGATTATATTCTAGTTGGTCACTGCTAGACGTAATGTTGAGACTGATATCGAAAGGTAAAATTTCTGAAGCAAGATCTTGAGGTGTCAGATTAAACCAGAAGGGAGGTGTAAAACAAGTTACATTGGCCATTGAAATGGGCTCCTGATTTTCCACTACTTAAGTCTTTGGCACAGATCTAAAGTGCACTTCTAGCAGCACAGCTGGATGTCGCCTAATTCAGTTTGGAGCTTGTTTCCATGTCCATGAGTTTCTTTAAACGATAGCTGCCACAAACAGCTGTCATTGTTTATTTCATAAATAAATCAGACACGCTGCTTTTGATTTTGTTCTCAAATAAAGATTGGTTCACTAACTTTCAAGGTCATTTTTTGTTTTGGAAGGCTTTTTGAAGCGACACAATATCGATGTCACAAACGACACTACAAGCCTCACCCATAAATATGAGACATAACCTAGCTTTTTAGGGACAGAAGTTAGGGTTGTTTAGTCCAATCCAGAATTATAGAAATGAGTGTCGTAAAACCCATTGTTCTCTAAATTTAGCCTTCAAAATAGTCTCAATTGTTTCTTAAAGGTAGGTACGCTATTTGATATTGCTTGTAGCTTTTTATCGAATGTTTAATAGGCTGAACACCAAGAAAAATGAGCTCAAAAAGTGCAATTTTACCGTAAGCTAGCGTTATTAGTGGGTCAATTGTAAGCTAGGCTACGCCACAAAATTAAAGATATGCACTAAATAGTCAACGCTTCTAAAGGACATAGCTTAAAAGACAATGCAAATTAATCTCAAACTGTTTGCAATTTTTTGAAGCAATAAATATGAAAATCGTGTAACCATAGTAATCAGCATAGTTGATTTGCTATTGGAAAAAATTTCTACTTAGGACTGTGGCAGTTATGGTTTGAAGACGTGGTTTGCAGTATGTATAAAGCCTTACAGTACTTCCAGAAAATTGCATTCAAGGTATTCTTTATCTCTATCTTGACCAGTGTCAGATGGTCAAACTCACTCCATCTCAGCTGTCTATTACTCTCCTTGCTATTCCATACTGGAGCTCCTCCTGGCAGGGCATCCCTGACCGGCGGCCTGTAGGGTAGGCCGTTATAACTGGTTTTGGACAAGATACCAACGTAAGTCTTTTTGCCAGAGTGAAAAGGATTCAGCGCCTTAGTCTAACTAGTAGTTGGCAACACTGTTGCGGTCCCCGGCTGTTTCTCAGGTGCTGAAGCTTTCCACTGGGACAGTTTCTACCCTAGTGACGTACCCCTGGTCTTTGAACCCCAAGAATTAGACGGGTTTCCAATTGGTGGCCTCCTGAACTTTCTATTATTGCAATTGCTTGACCTGATATGTCAGATGCTGTGCTGACTGGGCCAACGCACTGACAGTTGCGTTCTATACTACTACAATCAGCTCCTCAGTTGCTTTTTCTACAAATCTAGCTTCTACTGACTAACAATCCTCAAGCTTGAGTGACTTGACTCGGCCATGGTGTCAGTCGGAGAACCATCTGAACAGCCCGCCTTGGTGCATTACTCTGTACAAAGAACTTTTCACCTGTACAAAGAACTTTTCATGGTGTGTTCCACGTAAAATTCTAAATCAAACTTATTACCAAGTTGACACTCAAATGAAAATGATGGTTTAGCACTAACAATGACTTTGTTCAACACATCAACATTACAGTTTCTATAATTTTTTGCCGAAATTAAATAGTTTTTTTTGTGGTATTTCACTAAGTTTGTTGTGTTCCAAGATTTTCTATTCCAAACATTTTTGGATCTGACAGTATCCATTCTACTATTTTAAATTTTTCAATTGTCACCACCTATATGGCAGTGTCTTTCCTATATTTGTTTGCAGACTTTTAATCGGTTTTAAGACTCACACACACAAATGCTTTATTTTATTTGGCTATATACCTTTTATGCCACCAGATTATGGCTTCAATATATTTGCACATATTATGAGTAATAAGCTTCTTGATGTGGTAAGCAACAGTAAAAAATTACATCTAAATGGGTAAAATCTTTTTACTCTTTATTTATTCAAAACCAAGTCTTTCCTGTGAAGATTGTGATAAAATATGTCTCAATGTGTATAACTTGATGTAATGCTGCTCTATTTGTCGGCTCTAGCTATTTCATATTTTTATAGCAAAACATGTTTAATTTGTTGTTTAAACTGTTTGAAGATTAAATGAAGCCTCGACATTCAACTTATAACCTATTTGGACAGTTTTACTAACTTTTCAAAACCTAAAATATTTGTTTATGCCCTTATTTGATTTGCAATTAAATTATGTACCGGAAATATAAGAAGATGAATAAAATTTTGCCAAATGAAAGACTCAAATCTATATCATTTAAAATATTACAATATTATTTGGCTACTTTCCAAAACCGCAGAAGCATTTGCCCCAAAATAAAATAAGCGATATTTTGAAAAATTGAACAGATAATCGAATAATGTAATGGATGGATGTATTATAGCTATTGAAGTCTATGAATCTGGTTTGTGCCACTATGGTACATAAATCACTTTTTATCTACCATGAGACCAAAAATTTCATAGCAATTTGGGTCAAATAATAGTTACAACGCAATTAAAAAACCAGAGTAAAATTTGACAGCATCACGAAATTCAAGTCAAAAGTAAAAAGCTTTATTTGGATGAGCCAAGCAAAAATGGAAATTCTTACTTTATTTCTTTTCTGTCTGTTTCCATTTTTTCACAGCAGTCACAGGTGTTAGCCGAGCCTAAAAAGTGTTTTTTATAATTAACAAATAACGGTGTAAATAAAACTTTCTATTCAATTAGCTTCCGTCTGAATAGACGTTGTAGTGTTATTTGTTAGCTTAAATTTCACCAAAAAGTTTTGTTTATAAGTCTTGTAGGCTATTGAGTTCGGTTTTTTAACATCATGCCTTACATAATTGATTAGCGATACCGTTAGTAATTTTATAGAATAATGCTTGTCCTTAATCAAGGTTGCTATAATCATGTGTATACGTTTTATCAACGGCTCCTGAATTGTACTTGAGACTTGTGATTACCGATATCAAACTAGTTCATAATTTAACTGCTTGCTCTTAGAATGTCTAAATGTCTGTTTTTAGGTTCTAGAGAACAAAATCTGCAAAAGCAAAGAAAATATTGTGAAAGTTTAAATATTTAGTCTGACACTATCAATGCTCAGCAAAAACTACCCATTATTTATAGAAATTTTTTGTATCAACTCAACAACGATATAACTTGATTTAATTTCTTTCTCATACTTATTATTATTACCGCGTATATCAAATTTTTTAGCTGGTTAGAGAACATACAGTCATGGACCCACAACTCGACTCAACACTAAGAAACCAGGCCACTCTTAACCTTATGTGGCTAGCAAGGAGACAGGTGAGGAACGGGAAACAGCTCCGCAGAGCTCGGTGAAGATGAGTAACTCGCACAACCACAAAAGCAGTTGTCTAAACACCTGCAGATGCTAAAATGCTGGGACATTGGTCAGCATCTGAAAGAAGACCGAACCTGTAAGTTCTAAGATTGCCACCAAGATCAAGCCGAGCGAAGCACAGGAATAATTACTTGCAAACTTGTGCGTGTAGATTGTATACTCTACACTCCCTATACTCCACTCTGTAATTAATATAACGATACAATTGCTTTAAGCCAACTTAAAAACGGGTTGGTTTTAAGTGGAACAGTAAAGGATGTCTCAAGTTGTTTTACATTGCTGGAAAAAGTATTTTGTGGGTATTGAGTTGTGGGTATTTTTCGAGTGCCAGCTCAACATTAGCAATAGTCTGGATAAACTTTCACCCAATGCCTTGTAACTGAGTTGAGAAGAAACCCCTAAAGAATGAGTAACGCGAAGCGAGACATTACACAGATTTTTTGAGGTAGAGCTGCCTTAAATGTGGCAGCCAACCTCTAAAGGTCTCAGCGGTAAGCTCGCAAGTTTGAATCAAATGATATAGTCATTCGGTGTGCTTGCAGCATAAAAAAGCTACAAAAGGCCAGTCCCGCATATAGGATAGCCTGATAATGGTATCTAAGACCCAGGTATTGGGTCTTAGGTACATAGAGTATTTTACAAGCCTTTGTCGAAAAAGTAGCCAAAGCCAGCTGGTGTTCCAAATCCATCATGTAAGTGCAACTGGGCGACACACTAAAGGAATAGTCAGAGAACTGTGGTCAAGGCAACAAAGTCAAAGCCGCCTTTGATTTGCTCAGTGCTCAATTTATCTTCTCCCAGATGCATCCTTTGGCAGAACTGAATACGCAATTGAAAAAAGAACAGCCTATTTTTAGGAGCATGCCATCTGAGCAAATCAGCCAGTCCGAGTGGCCCATGGCAACCTAGCACACACTAACAAGGCAACTATAGTAATGAAGTGTTCTAGTCATGCCCAAACCAATTTCGAGTGACATGGTGCAAACTGACACTAAGCTCTTTTAGATCAGAACTACCGAATGGTAACAAAAGCTCATCAGGTCTTTGGAAGAGGAGAATTCCAGACAAATAAGGATGGTAAATGATCAATCTGTTTCCCACTTTGTGTTTTTAATGCAGGAGTTAGCAATTCAAGTCTGGTGGCTACAGTTTTGAAAAATTATTTCTAATGAGACGACTCTGGCAAAATATTTCCTGTACTGAAGATGCTGAGAACAGAAGACCCTTTGACCAAACTGCCTAAGCAAAAGACACATAAACGGGGAAACGACTAGGTACTGCAACAGTAGTACCAATTACTCGTTGAAAAATGGCTCTACCATTTGCAACACTAGCAAAATTGTCCCAAACCCACATGGATGTTCTATGCTTAACCAATATCTAAAATATAACAAATATGAATTTCCAGGGAGCTGACGGGGCCGGCCCACTAGCTGCTAGTTTGACCTGGCCTTGGCCAAATGAATGCAAAGTCACACAGTGTCTTAACTTCAAAGAGCAGCCTCTGACGCATCGGGCTTTTGCATCAGTCAAAGCCTAGACTGGAAGGGAGGGACACCAGGTGGATAGGGCCAGCACTTTTTTGTTTGAGCTAAAACGCCTGGAAAACTAAATATTTAAAAGCTGGGTTGTCAACCTAAATATGAGACTTTCTCTAGGTAGCCCAAAAGAGCTGCAATGAGATGAAGCAATCTAAACAGCTCGTCAACTGCCTTGCAATGTACCAGGCTTTGTTCGGAACCAAGATAGAGGTGAGGATGAGGTTCTAAAACTAGAACACTCAACTCCTCTAAAGTTAAAAACTTGGTTCATATTTCAACCGCTTTCTCCTCATCGGCTCCAACCTCTGCGTGTTTCATTTCATTAGTTAATAGAAAATAACATTGAGCCAAAAAAAGATATAGTTATAATGTTGATTAGGTTGAACAAAAAAATGAAACTTAGTTCATATTGTTAAGGCGTGATGAGGCCCACGTGTGCAGTAGCACTGCAGCTAGTTGAGGCTCTAGGCCTACAGGAATTGGCAAACTTAAATGGCAGATCTTCCATCTAGGAATCTAGGTTTAACGTTTCATTTTCATATTACCTCTAAAACTAGTAAAAGCCAAGATTTTGCATAAGTCTATTGGATGACTGTTCCATTGCGATGGGACTCTGCATGAAAGTGTTTTTTGACCTGAAGTAGTATAAAATAATGGTAAAGGTAGATTGGTTGCTAAAAAGTCTGGTGTTATAGTGTAAATCCTTTTTGGCTTTGTCATCTTTTGAATAAAATTTTGAATGAGCTATCACAAGAATTTTAGACTAATAAAGTTTGTCAACAGACAACACAGACAGCTGAACAAACATGGACCGAGATGAAGTTGGTGGGGGTTTATTAAATATTATCTGGACCTGAGGAGGCCCTGGAGAAACATCAGGGATACAAACGCCTAAAAAGCATTATTTGAGCAATTCAGAGATGACTAATGACGCTTAAACACAGTAACCAAACAGGGTGCTTTCATGGTTTGTTGGCCATACTCTTCTTCTAAGGTTGGTTGGCTATTTTGACAATTTATCTGCTAGCAAACTTTTTAGCATGTTAGATATATCCTGCAACCAATTTCAGGTGCACTAAGATATCAATGCAGAGAATAAGCCAGCTTTGTTAACGCATTTCAGCCTCTAACTGTGGTGTCATTTTTGCTGGTTTCAGTCCTAGTCCAAGTTTTAAAGTAGGATGGACCCGGAACTGCATGGCCTTTACCGGCGCATGCCGTTACATTACCTGAATTACATCACAGTTGTGGTACTGAATTGTGACACCCATTTGCCAAATGTGGCGTGTGGATAAATCACCTACCACAACATACTATCCAAGACAAACAGAAAACAACAATAAATGAGAGAGTCACTTAGGATGCAGCTGCAAAGCAAGAGTCAGAGAAAAAGGAACATGTTGCTTTTCTTGTTGATAAGACCCTAGCGGGCTTTACCACATCCAGCTACCAAAAAGAAAACAATTGTGCTTGGGGGAACAGTAGAAGATATGTTGTAGATGTGGAAAATATGTTGTAGATGCAACATAAAGCACATCGTAGACTTTTACAGGCACCCGAAAAAATCCAACGAGAAGACCAAAAATAAACACTCATTTGCCCCGCTGTTGACAGGGTTTGCACGATTAACAAAATGAAGCAACCATGGCACAATCAAAAGATGCAAGCCCGATTTGTCAGAACCTAACAGTTAATAGCTTGATTTAACAACATTTATTTGTTAGAATGACAGGACCGTTAGTCTATAGAGTGTGACGGCAGAGGGTCATGACTGCCCAAAAGGGTTGGATCGGGCTTTGACTATAGTAGAGCAAAGAGGTGTTAAAACGAAAAGGGAGCTAAACCGAGACAAAAGGACCTAAGACTCTGGCTTGAAGATAATTATAAAAATTTCATTTGTATTGTAAATGTTCAGAACTCTTGGGAGTCGTCACAGACCAGAAATACCAAAAGTAAAACTGGCAATGATAGCTCTAGAGATACCGAAAGAAACAAGCCTTTTTGTTTGAGGACAACCAGTTATGCCAATGACCCCAAGAAAACTTGTCTTTCCTTGTATATTGCACACCACTTGGCTAGCAAAAATGATGTAAAATCCAGATTGCTAAAGTAATGGCATGTCTATAATTAGCACAAGCCTGTCCCAAGCAATCTGGGTAGATTTATACAAGAACATTAAAACTGCAACTAAGCCAGCATTTAAAAAATTATGTCGCAAAACTAAACTTTTTTATTTTCATAATATGTTGTTCAAACAAAAAAGTATGTTAATTGACTCAATTGGAGAAATGCTTAGCTAGCTGGGACTTTTTAAGTCAAAAGAGAAGAAACAGGTGGCAAATTGTCTAAATTTAGAAATGAAATTTTAGGCCGTGTAAAAGCGCGGTTTCTGTTAACTTAGAAGTGGGAGAGGAATGTTTCTAGAAAATATAGAGATTAGAGATGTGGGGTGTGTAGACAATAGCGGCTCCGTGAGTAACATTTGGATCGCTTCTAAAAAAGCAAGAACTGCATATATGTAGCCATTTTTAACTGGCAATACAAATTAAGCCCGGCTAGCAGATTGGAGCTAGATCGGCCCATACTAGCTGTTGTCGTGCTCTACAAAAGATGATGTTTAGAAGCAGAATTTGCTACTATCAGAAAAGATCCACTTTTCTAGCAATGATCTCACTGTTGAAAACGTAAAATGTGACTTGCAGAAAGAGGTAAAGCTGACTCGTCCTCTCTCAGCCATCTTTGAAAGAGAAGTCAGCTAGGATACGTTTTAGACACAGCTGAGCAAAGGCACAGCTAAACAGAAAACATGCATGCCGAATCAGTCAAATTGGTGGTGAAACTAATTAGGCAAGCTTGGATAGCAACCTACATTACACATGGGTTGTAGCCGTTCAGGAAGGATGAGCAAAAGCCAAAGTCGGAGACACCTATAATTGCAAACACAGACAACTATTATTGTTATAGACAATCTTCAAACCCTTCATAACCCTTTTCAATACAGCCCACAATCCCACTAAGGTGTCAAGCAGTGACAGCATATAGCCAATCAATCCTCTTGTTTGGATTTTGAATGCCTACCAGCCAGTCATGTCCTCACAGACTGGTAATAAATAATGAACCCAAGATTATATACCTAACAACCACCTTGTGGTGAATTTGGCCAATGACGCCGTCAATGACGCCGCCACTGCCGCGTCTGAGCTAGAACTGTGTTCTTAAGAGTGTGAGATTATACATCAGGAGAGACAACCCATTGAACATCAGGCTGAGCAACGCTGCTATTTGGCTCGTTTATAGCATCACCTGAATACTTATTAAATATCCCACAGTCTCTAATAGTAGGAAACATGCTAAGGCAACCGACCAATCAAACAATTGGCAGCCTGGCTGGTCTGAGCCCTGTCGAGCCCACGCAGAGATGACTCGGCCTCACCGGGTGAAGAAGCAAGCAAGAAGTGGTACAGCAGCGCTGAGCCTAGAGGACAGGTAACTGACAGAGAGAGCTCCCAGCCCGTCCTAGAAAAACTGGCTGGTCTCTAGAATAGAAAGTAGAGCATAAATGTATACCAATGCTGCCAACACCAATCCAAGTAGAGCACATTAAAAACTTATTACACAGAGTTGCCTGTATACGCACATATTCTGCACTGTAATTAACATATTGACACAAATGCATTATGCTTACTCAAACAATCTGTTGGTTTTAAACGGAACAGTCTAATGTTTCTGGGGACCTTTAAACGGAACAGTCTAATGTTTCTGGGGAACCTTTAAACGGAACAGTCTAATGTTTCTGGGGAACCTTTAAACGGAACAGTCTAATGTTTCTGGGGAACCTTTAAACGGAACAGTCTAATGTTTCTGGGGAACCTTTAAAATTGCCTAAAACAGTGCTATCACAAATATACTCTCGCAGACAGTCCTATGCTTACCTGTGTTAACAAAGTCACACTTCTGACAAGTCCAATTTTTTGCAGCATCTGCTTCACAGGACTTATCTTGATTAGGAGTATCAAGCATAGTGTTACAGCTTTTACACAAAAAGTTGGTAAAACTATTTTCATAGCCGCAGACCTTGCAGATTTGCGTTTGTAGTAGTGGGAATTTTGTATTGACTGGCAAGCTCTACAAATGATGAGAAATGTAATTTTGCTAGAACCATGCATGCTAAAATGAGTGTTTGATATGCTTTTGTATTGATACTATAGTGAGTATTGTATTCAGAATTCTATTCATGCTAAAATGATTCATGTACCAGCAGTTCTATTTATGCTAACAGGCGTCATGCACATGCAGTTTTACCCATGCAAAAATAGTTAAAGTATGTAGAGCTAATTAATTTATATGCAGGTCTATTCATGCTAAAGTGTGTAATGTATATGCCGCTTTATTGATGCTAGAGTGAGTGATTTACATACTAATACAATTTTGCTGTTGCAATTATTGTATACGTAGTTCTGTTTATGCTAAAGGAAGGGTTGCATACACATTTATAAATAAGCCAAGGAAGTTAATTTACAGTAATGTGCAAAATTTTAGCAAACCCTTTGTTTGTTGTCAATTGAAAGATTATCTCATCTCATTTCTCATCTTAAAGCTCAGAGTGAAATTCATCAAATTAAATATAAAAAAATGTTTTGTTCTCTGACTACAAAGAGTTCCAACTGACACTGAGCGGTAATATCAGAAGTCAAAAGAAGCTAATAGTTTTTTGCTTGGCAACATTTCTGGGTATTGCTAATGTCTCAGACGGTTTCTGCATTTGTCGCAACAAAACATAACTTTGAACAGAACACAAAACTTGAAAGAAATTTTGTTATCTGTTCAAAATCTTGTTTGCTTGTTTGTTATTAGTTCAAAGTTTTAAATTGTTTTGTAGTTCAACCTTCAAAGAAATTTTCTCTTGAAAAATTGCATTACAAAAGAGCAATCGTTGCACTTTATGGAAATGCATTGATAGACAGGTTTACTCAGAGTTTTTGGCTTAGACATCCGTTTAGCTTGTAACTCTGTGTAGTCAAACAACGGAAGATTTTTTTAAATATAGGAATTACACCTTAACCAGTAAACTGCTTTATAGATTTAGGAACTCAAAGCTGAGGTAGGAAATGAAAATATCTTTCAATTAACAGCAAACACTGGAGTTGCCATAATTTTTCATTTTGCTGTATATGCAGTTTTTATGCAAACATAACTAGCGTACATGTAACTCTTTATATGTTAAAGTGAGTAATGCACGTGCAGTCCTGTTTAAGCTAAAATAAGAAGTGTACACGTATGCAGTTCTAGTCATGCTAAGATAGATGATGTGGCGGGACAGCTAGATCAAGAAAGAGCCCAGCTAGACAAAGGCTAGCCAGTGGAAAAAAGCCGACTAGCTTTGCTTAGACCAGAGGAGCAGATAGATACTAAGAACAGATATAAAAGTCAGTGGCACATCCCTCTGACACACAACCAGAGAAATGCTCTAGATAGACAGTTTTTGATTTTCTTTATACCACACGATTCATTATGTGTATCAGCAAAGGGTCACACAAAACAGTTTATAGTAAGGCAGTACTAGTTATGATAAAATAGGCTATGCATATGTTGCTTTTTATGCTCGGGCAAGTGATGTACACACAGTTATAACATCTATTTATGTTGTGTAATAAATAAGTCTTTACTCACGGGCTTGTTAAACTAGCCTAACTTCTACTAAAGTACACAAGTTTATTTTAATAGCTTTATTTATCACCTTATCATAAACATTTCTACTGATAAATGGCTAAGTGACACAATGTATTGACATGCATATAAACTAACCAAAAATATGTTTGTTTTAGATGGATATACACATATAGAATCCAACTCTCTACAAAAGATGTATTTATTTTACTTACCAATTTTATCTGAATGGATCATCATCAAACGAATTATTCAAAGTTTATTGTGTTAAATAAAAGCTATTTACATTTAAGTAGTCCAACTATTAGACCCAGCACTCACAGCAAATACTCATCAGTATGTTAAATCACAAACAGTTTCAAGATGACCAATGGTTACAAAGTCAAAACTTACTTTAAACGCATTATCAAGAGTAGCTTATTGTTTTTCAAATATAAGGTATAAATAAAATGTTAAAAATATGAAAATCAAATGGGTTTCATAGTGAAGTTTTAGTACAGCGCAGAGGCTATTCTAATAAATCATTCTGAGATCATTCTTAACTTCTGTTCTTAAATTACCACAGTTTTCCACCAGAATTTGAATCTACAAATTTTCTGCCATCATCAAAATAAGATGCAACCTAAATTGGAGTAGGGTACACCTATATCAGCACTCAAAAACATATATTTGATAGGTAGGGCTAAATGTAATTTAATGTCTGTTCTAGAACACTCTTGTGAAACTTCATATATACTCATATGTACTTTAAAGCTGTCGGTTGTGTGTTTATAACCTGAGTAAAGCTTACCTGAAGGATGCAGATAAAATAATGAAGATTGTAGAGCACCCCACCAAATAGTTCCCATTAAGTGTGTTAATAAACATTTTCATGTATATGCAAAAAACATTCCTTCAACAAGCACATTATGAGTGTGTTTGAATGTTTGTGGTGAAATCCAAAAAGTTGTTTTTACTTAATAAAGGAAAGTTGCTCTTAAATTGCTCTCTAGCAGCCTGATGGATTACATTTACATTACTTACTGATTCATCTATGTGTATCCATTCAATGGGACTCCCTGACGTAATTGGATGACAATATTGTCTCCAATCATCTTGGATGTTTGATTCGCTCATGGTAGGTTTTGCTGACTTCCAGAAGCAACAGCTAACTTTTCTTGAATCCTATAATAATATTAAAATTAAATATAAACTATCTGTCCTCGGGTAGACCAGAAATATGTAGGCAAGAGTGATAATCTAATAGAACTTGTCATACCTTTGGAGTTATAAGCTTCCTTAATTAAATAAGCAAAAATTTCAAGCATGCGTACTAAACTAATTCTTATTAATTCTTCACATTTATCATTTTAATAATTATCTTTAATTTATCATATAATAATTATCTTAAATAATAATTTTTTAAATAACTGTTTTTAAATTTTATTAGGAAGATCGCTTTTCGCAGTCACCATGAAACGCAACTATGAAATGTGTGTCACGTTTCATGGTAGCATTTCATATTACAGAATTGCCAATGAAATAGAAAATATAAAAAGCAATTTATATTTATCAGCTTACAATCAACGGCCCATAGGGTGGTTGGTATCAAAGTGGTCAAATGATTTTCATTGATAATTGTTACTACAGCTCTAGTCAACCAACAGCACTAGTTGGCATCAGCTGAGTAAACTACATCACTCTGGTAATGTTCCATTGTGGGTAATATTATCAGTTCATCTATTTGTTGTCAATTTTAGTTAATAACTTGAGGTAAATCCAGCGTTGCCAGTTGCAATTCTAATTAAATAGCCCACAGCATGCTTGAGACTATTAACTTAAATTGCTATACTACTGTCACAAGGACACTTATTGGACACATTCAGGGCAGGAAACAGACAAATCAATTAATTGCAATTGTGTGTAATGCCTACACAAGTACATTCTTGAATTTTTGATCAGGTGAATAGTTGCCTATTTATATAAAAATAAATATTCTAAGCTTGCCAATTGAGCCAAGTTTGTATAGTGTGGGCCGGATTATGTGCATTGAATTACTTGTAGGCAATGCATGGAGCTCCAATGCACTCTTTTTGGCAGTCTGTTCTTGTAATTATTTTCATTTTTCTTTAGAAATACACTCAATATCTACAAAGGTCTGTTCTAATAAGGTATATCATTTTATCAGAGGTTTGCTTATTTATGCCAGATGTATTATGGGTCAAGGTCATTTTGTGGACACATGGATACTAGGCTGTGGGCCGAGCAGGCAAAAGAGCGCTAGAAATGATGTTCCATTGGCACCCCCTTTTACGGGCAAATTCTGCAGTGGTCCAGACTAATGTTGCTAGGGAAAATTCAAAACCGAAGAGTTGCCGCAGCTGCCATTCCCACTTCTATGAGAAATTTTACAATCATGATATTTTGGGATTTGTTTTCCCTGTATTTATTTTCCCCGTGTTTCCCTTTTTATAGAGCATCAGATTTTCTACATATTTATATTGCAGTGACTTAGGATGTCAGTAGTGAATTCAAAATTTGTCTTCTGCGTATTTTCGAACATCCCATATCCTACAATTTTTACACAGACATGTAAACTATGTACATGTATATACATATATGTACATGCGTACATAATTGTATAGTTTGAGAGCTTTATTCTACAAAAAAATCAAAACATTATAATTATGTTTTATAACCTGACACTTATGTATTGTGGAGGACTGGACAAACACTAGCCATATTCTTTAGACAACGATATTCCTTGTGATGGCTTTAGGTGTGCTTCCTTTATCTAGTTATGTAATACTCTTGTGTGTACTTCTTCAGACCCGGTTATGTAATACGGTGTTTTGGGCCTGCTTCACAGGCCTGCCAGCATACTCTTACATATTATTATCTAGGCCTGCCTCACAGGCTTGCCACGATACAATTGGTGTTACATAATTATTATATAAGTGGGCGGAGTAAAACCGTATATAAGGAGAAGGCACAGGCCAACTCATTGGGATTTTTCTTGCGAATTCGATGCTGTTAACACTGTATTGCACATGTGCTTATATATATTAAATAGACTACATTTATTCTTACGTACTGACTACGTTTGATGCCTGCCTGGTTGGCTTAGTAAGGATCCTTCTACCAGAACTGATCTGGCTTCAAGTACGAACTGCTTTGGGAGACACCTAAGGAAGGCTAGGGGTTGGCTGCGTTACGACCGGACTTGATCAGGAATGCGATAGCATTGGAGATCAGGCCCTCCAGTAAGCTAGCCGGGACCTAAACTGGCCAAGATAGGGTCTCAGAGAGCAGGCCGTGTTAGCATTCCGAGTGAGCCTGAACTGAGGGCAACCAGCCGCGGCCTGACCAGACCACTAGGTGTGTCAGGCAGGCCGACGAGGGGAAGGCCCAGTGTTCAGACTGCACCGCCTTGTTAGGAAAGTAAAGCTGGCTCAGCTACCGGGGCCAGACCTTTACAGTGTTATAGAAAATAATAAGAAACAAAAGAAGCAATCATGGTTTGAGGTTTGACAGACTTGTGTAGCCAACATACACGGCTCTCAAGAAATTAATCTGATAAACATTGACTAAGCGCATAAGTCAAACACTTACTCACTGTCTAGAAAGCTAGACAAACACTTTTTAAAAGAGCCTGAAAGGTCTGTTCCCAATGGTGTATGCGTTCAAATTGTTTGCAAAAGCTTCCAGATTCAGAGAACATGCTATCAGAAACTTACTAAAAAACAGCAAAATTGAGCTTGCTAGACGAACACACAGTGAAGTGAGTGATAATTTTTGTAGACTTGTGATACTTTACTACCCAAACATTAAAGGTGAGATAACGGGACTTATAATTATTCTATAAAATAATTATTATGTAATTTATTTACATAAATAATAATCATTATTAAGATGAAAAGAATGCTGACATTGTAATCTGTACAAACCAGTAGTTGTGGCTACTGATCAAGATGCTTGTAATCAGTTTGAAAAAAAAAACTAAATTTTAATCCAGCAAGGCTATACCATTAGTCTTGCTCTGGTTTACCAAATGGTCAAATCATGCATGTGTTCACTCTAGTTTATTGGTCTAAGCTGACTAAGTGGTAGTGGGTTCTTCATTCAATGTTGTCCTGACATTGATTTAGTCATATGAAAAGAGTCGGAAACCTGCTACTCATGATATACCTTGTCAAGATGAAGACAAGCCACTAAAGAAAATCACAAGATCCAATTATGCTGTCCACTTATATACATCAAGACCTACATTTAAACATATATGTGTGATTTGTGAAAATAAGATGCTGTACTAATCTCATAAATCAACTAATCGCAAAGCTGTCCTTCATGTTTCCAAAACTGAGTTTGCTGGTAAACATGTATGTCCATATATCCTGTAAAATAACCTAAGGTATGGTTTCTTCAGTTACTTATTCTATGATTAAGTAATTCATAGGTAATTGATAAGCAGTGTCCTGCATTGTTTTGCAGTCCAACTTGTACTGGTACGGCCCCAATGAGTAGCATCATATTGCCCTCAAAGAAACTATGGCCTTCGCAACGGATTTACAGTCTTATTGACATCTTCAAGCATGGTTTCAAATAAACCACTGGCTAATTTTTCACACGGTGCATCTTTCTACATATGCAGATGGATTGAAGAGTTATGCTACCATTAAACAGGAAGAACATGTAACTTGTAAAACTTTGATTAAGATGTGGTTGCTTTAGAGTTGGCCTCTCATAACAAGTGTTATGACGAGGATATATGTTTAATGCTTGATACACAACAGCGCAAGTGGAAAAAATGTTGATCAATCTTTGTTATCTTTGTTATCAAAGATATTCACTACTTCCCTATTGTTTCTTAGAAATTTTTATGTAAGAGGACAAGCAGAGAGCTGTGCCTTTAAATGTGGTTTGTGGATATTACAATCCGGGTTCCCAGAGAGCAACTGAGTTAGAAACCTTCTCAGATGACTAGTTCATATCTATAGCAGACATGATCAGACTATCATAAACGCAGTGACTCCAAGCTATCAAGGATGTTGGGCCATTCTTGTAGATGCCATGGCACTTATCCAAGCCTTGCCTGCCACTGCCATTCCTTCAACATTGTGTCAACTTGCTGATACCATTCTTGAAGTCCTTATTGCTTTTAATAAAAAGTACAAGGTTATTTGTGTGGGTTATATGATCAAAAAATATTGCAAGAATAAAGCTACTACGGCTATTAAGCTCAGAAATGAACTTTCAATGTGAAAATATTATAGGTTTGCACGGTTTTTCTAGCTGTTTTTAGTTTTATCCTTCAAAGGCAAAGGTAGAAAGAATTATAGCAAACTCATCAAAACTGAATTCAACTTTCAGCAGGCAATGAAGGGACTTTGATAATCATTTAAGTTTCGAGGCAACTTTATCCTCTTTGTGAAGCTTACACACGCATACTCAATGGCCAAGAAGATAGTACCCAAGAAAATGGCACAGACGTCAACTGACTAATGGAAAGGCTTTTTGTGTCTAGGTAAAGGTCAGTTAGTCCATACCTCCCTTCGATCGCTAAAAAACAGTTGTGCATTGTGTCAATTATGTTTCAGCTACCTACATGTATATGGAAAGAGGCAACAACACGACTTGCCAATGCACTATGTCCTTCTTTACATCAATCAATACTGGGTAGAAAAAAAGATGAGTGTGCAGTAAAGTGTCATACTGGAATCATTGGCCCACCTGATATTCTACAAGCAGTGTGTCAAAAATCAAGGTGTCGAGGAAACTGATGTGCCAGTATCATGGCAAAGCTGCTTTACACAGATCTTTGCACATGAGTGCACTGAAATAAAAATAGAGCAGCAGTATCGGAGGATGCCGATGGTGAGGACAATGATTAAGAACTCGACATATTGAACCAATAGTTGGGATATGCAATATTCTGAAATATCCAAGCTCATTTTGTAAGACTGTCGATATTAGCTACTAATAATACTACTAATAATAATGCTAAGAATAATCACCAGGTTCACACGGCTTGCAACATTTTTATTATTTTCTATGATTCATCAGTGGCAGGTTCTAAAACATAACTATAGTGTTTTTTATTTTTTTTTGTAAATTAAAGCTATTTAACCATACAATTATATGCACAGTTATATGTACATATATACAAGTATATAGTTTACATGTGCGTGTAACAATCGTAGGATGTGAAATGTTCTCAAATAGATATAAGATGAATTTTGACTTCTTTGACTTCAATGACTGACATTTTAAATCACTGGAAGATAATTATGCTAAAAGTTGCAATTCCGATGCTTCTATGGAAGGAATCTTATTTACAAGGGAAATAAATCCTGAAATATAGTTTTATTCAATTTCTCAAGTGGGAATGGCAACTGGCAGAAATATCAGCTGTAGCAACTTTTCAATTTTGAAATCTTCATACAAAAATTAGTTAAAATCACTGTAGAATTTGCCACTAAAAAAAGTGTTCACGGAAAAGCAGAATGAACTCCTATATAATCTAGAAATCAGGTTCTACATACCAGTCCTGTGAATACAAAAATTTTTGGTCCAAGCCTAGTACATTTATTAAAAACTATTCTACAAACTAAAGTACTTTTTAGGAGGGTCAATGTGTGTATAGCTCTTTTGGATACATATGAGAAAAAAACAAAGTTACCTAAAAGAAAAACTTTGTTTACCTATATAAATTCCTGCAGTTGCAAATGTCTGACTATAAGACCAATCAAAATTTAGATGTTTGAGAGGCTTGTTCTCAAAATATATAGCCTATGTAGTTTTGAAATTAAATTTTTAGTGACATTGTGTAAAATTGAAAAAAATTGGTCAATAATCGTTACTGTATGTAATCTTGTCTGTCTCTTTTCTGTAAAAGTTGAAAAGTCTAAAATTCTTGATTCTGACGGTGTGAAGTCAAGCTGTAGTCATCTTCTTTAACAGGTTATGTTTGCCTTATTGCCAATAATACTCTGTCTTCTATACTTTATTATTATATATCAGCTGCCATGTTCAATGTGAAAATAAAATGTGTTTATCAAAATACATCAAAAGTCAATAGTATGTAGGAAAGGTTTTGAAGACTTGTTGTTACCTAAGCCCATTTGTTCCTACCCAGTTCTTACCTTTAGAAAGTGAAGCTGCAAAGCGTCATTCGCAAACAGATATAGTCATACCTGGGCATACAAACTTAGGGCTTTCGTGAGCTGTGGAATGCGCTCATGTCAGTTTACTTGAATCTCGTGGAAGAAACTTGCTTGAAACTTTGCTGGTATGTCAAATTGTTCATACGTGTGGGACCTCTTATGTCGAGGTATGATTGCAGTTGTTTTAGATTTTTCAAACTTATCTTTTGTATCTGGGTTGTGATTAGATAAGTTACTTGGTGCAGGTTGCAAACCTCTGATAACACATCAATCTACTAAACAGCTTTATAGTTCAGCGTAAATTTGGCTAATTTAGACTACTTTTCATGGAGCATAAATACTTTGTTCATCAACTAATAGCAGCTTCGCAATAGCTATGTCGAGCTACACCAAGCTAGGCAGAGCTACACCGAGCTACAACAAGTTACACCAAGTTACACCCAGCTACACCAATCTACATCGAGCTACACCAAGCTACACCAAGCTACACTGACTGAGCTACACTGACGAACCTGAACTGAGTACATGGGAATGCAGCTCATGACCTTTAACTGTAGCAGCCATTTGCCAAAGACACTTTGAGTCTTTATCAATTGTGGCAATGGTATTTCAGTGCTAGGCCAAACTTCTAGCTGCAGTATTGACAGTGGGTTGGTCCAAATGACCGGTTGTTTTCTGTGTGCAATCCTGGCAACCCCAGACATTTCTGTTTTTTTTCCCTTGCATCTGCTCGACAAAGGCTTACTCTCCACAAAAAGTTCTTTTTAAATATATTTGCCATCCCTCTCTCTATGAGCACACACTGCTAGCAGTTTTCAGAAGTTTGTCTGCTTAACCAATCGACTTTTTCAAGGTGCTTCCCGACCGGTGTTCTAGTGTCTAATAGAACCCAACTACAATTTTTTACAATTTTGCTACTTGACTGGACAGTTTCTTTTTTCTGCACAGCCTGTAGAGCAAAGCATTGTTTGTGCAGAGCCGGAGCTGCCAAGTTTGTAGGTACAGTCAGAAGTGTTTCACGGCCTTGAATATGATCAGCAACTTTGTCTGTGTGGCATTGTAGCTCCTTTTTGTATGTGCCAGGGTCTTGCTGTTGAGTACACTCATTTTTTGCGCTATATTTGATCGAGAAGAGTATTGCCCCTATCTTATATCTGCTCGCATTTGTGTCTAATATTCATTTTATGGCTGAGTTAGATTGGAGTATTTGAGAATAAGAGTAGAAGAGATTCATTCATTCATTATTTTGCTCAAGGCCGAATTATTGTGTTTTCCAGTTAGCTTTCTCTTACTAGCAAAACCTGGTGTATACTGACAGCAGTAGTGTAATTTGCCAAGAAAGCCCGGCAGCTCTCTAAGCCCTAATGGGTTCAGCCACTTTCAAGTCTCTCTGGTTTATTCAGGAAGAGTAGTAACTTATTCAGTGCTAACGCATGGCCAATTAAAGCAGTTTTGGCTAAAAAACTTACAGTTGGCTTTTCTGAGCTTAATTCTAGCTTTCCCCAGGGGTTAAAACACTTTTTCTAGAATCTATACAGTACAGGTTTTCAAAATCCGGTAAAATGACTAATATGTCATGTGGGTAGAGGAGCAGCGTTCACAATTGCAGGGCTTACAACACTTTCTCTATCAGTCTCTGAATATCAAATGGAGCGAAAGTGAAAACATTTAATAGGAACTTCTATTTCAATAGCCCTCAACGGCTAACAAACACATATTTCTTCTGAGCATCAACATCTTGAAGCCCTTTCCAGAAGCTAACTGAAGCAGCTATCAATGAAGCTATTATTGATCTAGAGAAAGTTCGGCATCCTGTTCGGTGATTACTTTCAATTATTTGTAGTCAGCACAGAACCATCACTGTACTTCTGAGACCAGCTGTACTGTACCAGCTGAGACAAGAGACAAATGAGACAAGCTTGTAGCCAGCAAGGGGCGTCCTGAGCAACTTCTTATTAGCCTCAATGACAGCATTTCCAAGTGGTAACTCGACATAGAATGACCATTTTAGTCAAAGCCGGTACTATCATTTCTTGTACCACTTTCTGCAACACGTCTGACCATCGAGTTGAGTCTGACCTGCGACTGAGCTGGCAGATGAGCGACAGACCTGCAACTAAGCCTGCAACACTTGGTATTGCAGGCTTACAATACCGGCCTACAACTGAGCCTGTTACCGATGCTGTGCAATCGAGTTGTTACCAAGTCAGCTTTTCCGGCAGAAGCTCATTGTATAAGAAGAGCCTTGACGAGCTGAACAAGCCAAAGCACAGCGAAGACTCATTTTTTGCAGTTGATGGTATGTGCAAACTTGACTGTATTAATTTATAAGTACAAAAATATATATATTTGCTTTCTATACTCAAAGTGGTGGCTTGTAGGTAGTAAAGTGGATTCTTTAACACTAATGGTGGAGGTAGGGTCTTAGACATAGGCTCACAGAAACCTGCAAACCGCTGTATAAACTAAATGAGACTTCCCTAGTGATAGTAAAATGAGATATCAAGAGAGAACGAGTATCTTGAAGTGAGAAATAATTTAAAATAGACAGAGCCTAGCTGACCTAAACGTGGCAGCTTGCCTCTAAAAACCTAAAAAGCCAATGTAATTGAGAAAAACTTGGAACCATTCACCAGGCCTGCTTGAAGCATAGATAGAAGTATGAACTATATACATGTAGATAATTTACACTCACCTGAATAGTAAAGTTTCAGTCATCAGTTCACCAGTTCACCAGTTCATCAGTTTAAATTTTAGTAAACCGGCTCAGGCGACGTAGAGTACTATATTAGTTGTTTCCAAAAAGTAATCAATGCAAATAGTTAAACTGAGGTAGCCAGTCTTTTGCATCTCCTAGAAGCTCTGAAGGAGGAATTGGAGAATTGCGGCTAGCTACTGAGTTGAAGCCTTTTCAATGTGCCAAGAACTTGGTTCAATATTTCATCATAAAAGTGAGTCTGAACTGAGTGCCTTGAAAAAGGATGTAACAGATGGTATGCAGGAACATGTCACCAGGATGGGGCAACCAGTTCAAATAGCCTACAGTGGCCTGCTGGGTATCCATCAGGCCAGGATGGTAAAATAAATGTTATGCAGTTTGCTGAACAACTTTGGCCTACAACTACATTTGCTGGCTATGTCAATCCCCACATTGAGTAACTCGATCAAAGCTAGCACAGAGTTTTTCCAGATCGAGTTTGGGGAACATCAACAGGCAGCAGTATAGTCGTGGAGCCAAGGCAAACCAAGCATGTATCATTAGTTCAGGACTAGACAGTCTGCCAGGTAATACTCATGGTAAAGCAGATGGAATGAGTCTTACAGCTGCAGAAAAAGTGGCATAGTTTCGGAAAGGCCATGCTGGTCAAACCCTGTTGGTGCTTAAGCTCTAGAGATCAGGGCAGATCCAGAAAATCTGTTTTGGTAAAACGAACTGAACTGTGGAAAGGAGCAATGGCTGCAACAGCAGTGCTGACTACTGGTAGAACCAATGCCCCAAATACTCAAGTTCTTCAAAAAGTAATCTGGTCAGGCCAGGCTGTATGGCAGCAATAAAGGTTTATAGAAAGAACCCGATAGTAACACAAATAGTATCTGCTACATCTACTAAAAATAGGAAAGTGGCACGTGCCTTTCTCCTATATTTACCCATAGTGGTTAGGTAACATAAAAGTGTTCTGCCAAATTCACACAGAAAGAAAGAGTGTCATAGAAGTCTAATGTCATAGCCACCAACAGTTTTTATGAGGCCTTCAAGAAGCAAGAATCTAGATTTTTAGAACTCTAACCCTGCTAATAAAGGACAACCATGTCTTAAGCAAGCATCAACAGTCTGGTTTGGTAAGAATGTGGCTAGACACCAGTTTGGAAAGATTAGGTCCGCAGTTGATCAGAAACATACCTTCAAAGCATTTGAGTGGAACTAACCTCATAGTCTAGCCGACACACCAGAAGTCTCTCTGCACATTTAACAAATGTTTAGTGCCAAATGTTTTGCCTCTCAAGGCAAGGGTGGTGCTAAGCCAACCAGATTACCGTCATCAGCTACCGTTCAACCGCCGGCTACTGTTCAACTGCCTGCCAACTTACAGTAACCTGTCAACAGTAATACCTGTCTGCCAACTGACAGTCAATTGCTGGTCAGAATGCTTTTGCTGGGTCATGGGTAAACTTGATCTTACCTTGGTTTAGCCCAATGAGGCCTATCCAAGTCTCTAACAGCTCAGAAGAGCCAAGCCAAATTCCTGACCACAACATTGCCGTCTGGTTGTCAAGGTTCTTCTTGACTTTAGGCTTGGCTCCGCTTATTAGTTGCATTATTTTAAACATCACAGTTTACAGCATTGCTTGATTTTATTGGCCAACTTTTGTATTTTTGTTTTCTTTTTTGTTTTATGATTTTTACAAGGCATAAATATAAATATAATATCATAATAATATAAATAAATATATAATATAAATAGCATCTGTGTTTGAAATGAAGTTTTTGCCAACAAAATAGTAATAATAATAATATAAAACTGAACAATAATAGTAACAGTATATGTGAGCGGTGAGCTAGATGTTCATTAATTTTACAGACACTGTGGATTTTTGTATTTACTAGCATTTAACCACATGTATCTATTTCTATACCGTTCAGTATGTAACACTAATGGTAAATTGTAATAGGAATAATAATAACAATAATGATAATAATATATGTCAGACTGAATAGGCATTTAACAGAAAAGAGAATTGGCATTAATCTAAACTAAAAGCTTACTAATGGAGATGTTGCCGAATACTAACGCTTTTCAAGGAAGTTTTATATGTAATACTTCATAGTTTCTAAACGAAGGCTTGAGATTTTTGTTTATATAGGTTAACTTTTTTGTAAACAAACAGTTTGCTAAAAAGTTGAACAGTTTCAAACTGGAAATAAACTAAGTGAGTCATTTGTATTTAGTATCAGTAATTACATTACATTTAAAGCAGATAAAAGTGAATATGCAAAAATGTAAAGATTCGAATATTATCAAATGTTTTAAATGGTTAGAATAAGAAGACATGTTGAAAATATTTTTTAACTGCAAAGCTAAAGCTACGGTGTAAAAACTTTCCTGATTTTCCTTCACAAACTAAATCGAAACATTTATTTAGCAGTAGAATCAAAATTTAACAAAAAGATGATTATCAATTATACATAGCATTAGTACATATATACAATAGACAAGTGTCAAGTTATAAACTGCGAGTCAACTTGAAAACTACAATCACCTTTTTAGCTAAGTAGAAACATTTTAACAGATAAATTGTTTTCTTATAGAAGGTGTTATTAAAAGTTAAGTACATTGTAATAATATTGATTCAAACAACAATTAAAAAGCCAACATTACTGACATAAATTCAATAGGCCTTTTAGATGGCGACAGATATTTGTGTTATAGTACAAAGTTTAAAGATAAACATAGAATTTAAAAATGTTATGGTTTCTTATTTTTCGTCAAAGAAGAAGCAATAATTATTTGATCAGTCAATTGAGAAAGCTGTGGCTAAACTTTGTGGGGGCCATTCAACACACACCAGGAGGCGGTAAAATTGTAAATCAATTTCAAATTCCCACTTAATATCCAGTTTCATTTGCAAATCCCAGGTAGTATTGCATTGCTTTGAACTTGCAAAAACTTGAGTTGTATTACCTGATGTTTGTATTAAAGGCAATTTGTAAAAACTAAGATATGTTTTAAAAATATATCCAAGGTCTACGAATTGGGTAAACTCTACAAAAGATCAGTATGGAATGATTACTGTACTCAATAAAATATGCAAGAAACAACTGATATTCTAAAGAAGATCTGTAAGGAATGTTATGTGTTCCTTAGAGAATCTTACAGAAATTAGTGAATTTCAAGAAAATTTCAAGAAAATTAAGCTATAGTTCAAATAGACACCATAAGAAATTTGTCAGGTTCCGAGAAAAGTTTTAAAGAATGAGTTAGGTTCTACAAAAAAACGGTAATTTTGTGAAACTTAACATTATATGTAGTTGTCAGAAAAAAACTGTCATGGTTTTGATAACAAATAGTTTATTGCTCCTTTACTAAATCGAGTGTGAGATCTTTAGAGAATTTTGTTTCACTTGTTCCGCTGGTTAAATTGTTACATTGTCAATATGAGAGATAGCAGAAATGTTTTTTAGTTTGTTAATTCAGTTTATTAGACTACATAAACAGGTTCACCGTCAATTTTCATCTTTAAGTTGACATGGTCGGCAATATTTGCGCTTAAATAACTATATTAAATAAATGCTTAGCCATCATCCAAATACTGTATACCAATTTTGTCGAATGCTATTTTTACACTAGAGATTGCTTGGAAATAGAGCTACATCAAGGTACTTTTAATCCCACATTACACACAATAATTAGTAACAATTACAATTACTAGCCACCCTCCCAAGTTGACTAATTTTTCCTCAAAATGACTTGTAAATTTTTTTAAATGCAATAAAAATAACAACGGCAACAATAGGTTGTACATGTTTTTACATTGTAAAATATACACTTGTTTCAATGGTTTTGCAAAAACACAACACTAACAGTGTACTATTAGAGGGATCAATATACTTCTAATATTATGTGTGTTGTGACACAGCAGGCTACAAAACATTTTTTCAGCATCAATATTTTTGTGGGATTTTGCACGATGCTTAGACATACTTTAATTGAAGTTTATCAAATTAATCAGGGTTGTCTTGGTTTGATGAAAGCTTGCTGTATTTAACTATTAGTGTTGCATATACCAAGAAGTTTTCAATCGGTGTTGCCAACCATTCTACAAAAAAATTGATGCTGAGACATCATAAAGCAATAGATTTGAGACCAAGGTATGGTTACATAGCCGATAATTGGAAAACTGTCTTGATCTCTAAGAATTTCAAGACGCTTACGTGAAACTCAATTTAAAATTCTATAAGTAATATGTAATATGGGTGTACAGATTATCACACTATACTGCATACTTTTGAAATTTGCAACGCCAGCTATCTGTCACAAAAGAATGATAGTTTTGTTCTAACAGTTTTGAGAAAAGTTCAATACAATCTTCGAGTTTTATTTAAAAAATACTTGTATACATGCTGTGTATAATGATAATGTAAAATATTGACAGCGTGATACTTGATAATACATTTGTTATCGAAATCACGGTACTATACACATAAAGCACTGCGGCAACATCTAGTGGCTGAGGATCACCAAGCACACAGTAAATCTTGGCTAGCTGCTGCAAAAGTCGGAAAATGCAAATACTTATTGACCTATATTTGCTTGCTGGATCCAATATATTTCTTGAAATCTTAATGAAGTGAAACTGGTTCATTAAAAATAATAAATTACTGCAACATTTGTTTTCATTTGCAGCATTCGCAAAACAGTTTTTTTGGAAAACAATCATAAATAGTTTTAGTTGCCTCGACTGACTGCAAACTAATTCTAAAGGTAATAGATAAAGACTAGCTCATCATTAAAAAATAAGGCCTTTGAGATTTTGAAGGTATTTGTAAATTATTGATATGAGGAATTTTCTGTCACAAGAGTAGTTAACTTTAGTCAGAACAGAATAAAATTTATTGCTACTGAAACAGCTGTGAAAAAGATTGTTAATATTCTCAAAATAAAAAACACAAGCGAGGATGATTTCAAATATTTTAAAATAATATTTATATAATATTTCTTTTAAAACTTTTAAAATATTGTGCTGAAAACCCTTTTACAAAATATGTACAGGTACACTGAATTTACAGACTTCTCAAATTAATTTAGCTTTCTCGAGGTAATTGTGTACTATTCAGTAGCAATTTAAAATGAAACAGATTAAGCTAATATTTTAGCTTGAAATATGAACTAAAATATAACTTTTTGATTGATTTCAACAGACATCATGGTTGAAATAAATGCTCCTTAAACACTGTATTAAACTAAACTGATGCTTTTTAGCAGCCTTAAAAGAACTGATGATCAAGCGCTGCTGCGCATTCATGATGTTCAATAAAACTTTATTGATTGGTCCGTATTTATACGCCACTCTAATATCTGTTAGTCAAGGGCATCACTGCCGGCCCATCCCTATTACATATTTATCTTTCTCATTCAGCCAGGCAGCATCATTGTAAGTTCATAAAAAGTGGTAAAAATTGTTCATTAGTATGTAGTCATTGTGTACTGATATATCCATTATAACAACTCCCTTCCTCTCCTTTTCAATCACCAATATATCTTGCTAGTTTGCACCTAGAAGTACCAGAGCAGCTTACCAGGACTTCCCACCAGGTTTGGGATTTATTTAGGCCGCATTGATTGCATAGGTCTTCTATAAACTAAACCAGACACAAGAATATGCTACACAGTGTATGCATTGCCTACAAGTGGCTTCTTTGATGTATCATTGAACATTCTGCATCAAGGATAATTTCTGATGTTATAAACTGAGTTTAAAGCTACTCAATTGGAAGCGTTGATTTTGCACTGCTATCATTACTGACTCTGCCCTGGCTATTAGGTCTCTTTTCTCAGCCACAGATATGGTTGGTGAGAGTCACCAACCTCAGAAACTTGTTTGCAGTCGGCACTGTAGGGAGATTTGCTCTGCTGGTCAGGTTCTTCATCTCTAGTTTAGAGTTCCTTTGTGGCAGCAGTTAATTGGAGGTTAGTTGGCAACTTGTCTATGGTGTTTTGAAATGTTGAGTGCTTTGGTTAAATCTGTACCTAGACTATCATGGCTTAATCAGGATGGACTGTTGAGCAGAAATTTTTCCATTTCTTGGCGAATTAGAGAAATGCCTATCAATAGTAGCAAATAATTCATACCTTGATAAGTTGTTGGTTTGCTACTACCAAAAACGTCGTACCACATTGGACTTTCCGGCTTGCAATCATATTTTTCAAAGTGGCGTTTCAGTCATAATTGGTATGGGAAAAATTAATAGAACAAATTAGTCAATGCACAACTTGCGGGAAAATGAAAAAAAGATCTATGAGACAGCAGTTGGAGAAAGTTACCTCAATGCAAAACAAACTGTGCACCACCCTACACACGAGAAAAGATTGCTTTGGCAAATAACTAGGTGAAATAGACGAAAACAAGTAAAAAAATTGTGTATAAAAAAGTTTTAGTTGTATATGCTACTCTAAAGGCTGATCTTTACTAGTAGAGTTCATTTATATCTATAGCACATAAAGCAGCCATTTTTGTGGGTTACTAAAGTTTACCTTCAGGAAAGCAGCACATCACATTCCTTTCTTCTGTCAATTTTTTGTTCAATGCAATAAGTCAAAGTGGTCTGTTATGGCAAGCAGGGTACACATAATGAACTAAATAAAAGAGAGAGAGGGTGAGCCAACTGAAACATTGGTATTTTAAATCCAGTCGAGCTATGACTAAAAATGGCAACTTATTTTGTCTGTCAATCAAATATTGACAGACAGAACTTAAGAATGATAAACCAAAATAGTTTACATGTATGTTGGAACCATGAAATCTATGATAAATTATCAATATGCAATACTCTTTACACTAAGTTAAGTGATGCACATAAACTGGCATATAATTACGCTAGCGTAAATTATCAACAGGTAGTTCTATTAAAGCTAAGGCACTGTAAGTCATGTAATCTGCATGTAGTTAAACATCTTTCCAAAGACACGCTAAATAATTTTCCTTATCCAATCAGATAATTTTGGGTTGTAGAAGCCGTTAAATCAAAGCATTTTTCTACCAAATTAATTACTCACAAACTACTTTGCGTTAATCTGAGTGGTTAAAATTATATTACTTACTAAATAATCTATGTTTATCCACTTCATGCAACTCTTCGATGTAAGTGGATGACAGTCATGTTGAACATCATCTTGTTTATCCGCTTCACTCATGTCTAGCTTTTGTTGGCTTCCAAGAAAATGGGCAACTTTTCTCAAACAATGCATTCATTTGAAAACCAACAAATAATCTTTCTTTTCTTACGTAGACTAAAGAAATTATGAGGGAAAAACATTGATTGTGTTTAACCTATCATACATGTTCATTTGAGTTATTTTAGTCAACCGTCCAGAAATTTTAAGCAAGTATAGTATACTAATTCCAAATCATCACACAAATGTATCATTTAGTAATATCCAGTTTTTAGATATTTAGATATCTTTTAAAAAAACTTTTCAACAAACTGTATTTGTAAATATAGTTAAATGAAGTAACAGGGTTGAACTTATTTCAACGTAAAACATCAACAAGCTGTTCATCCCTTTCAAGTGTTAGTCATATTACTAAGCCATATTGTAGCACTTTCTATACCTACACCATATATGCAGACATTCTTAAATAAAATATCTAACCTGGTCATAGTTTTAGCTGATTATAGTTAAAACATCAAAAATAAAGTTTACTCTTTAGAAAGGTGTATTAATTTTATATGGCAGTTTTATTGCTCACACCAAACTCTGTTTTATAAAATCTGTGTTGCAACATAGACACATAAGGTATTCATAAATTATATAAAGTATCTATTGTTTAGAGACGCAATTTCTCAAAGAGGGGTTTTCTGAAAGTTACACATTTCCACAAGTATGTAAATTTTGTGAGGACTTATACTTTGCATAAAACTTTAGTAATGAGTTCATAGCTACTGAACTACTATCATAACTCTTTAGTCTGTGAATGTAGCATGATGTTGCCTTGTGATGTAAGTTATATATGTAATATGATGTAATAGAGCCACAATTCATAGAACCTTGCAAAAGATTGATAGCATAATCGCTATCAAAAACATTGTTGTCCAATCAGTGTTCATTAGAATTTAGAGCTATGATGAGTTTCAGATATCATTACCAAAATCTTTGGATTGCTGTTGCATTTTACCAGTCTTTAAGGCTCAGATGTTTATTACATAGCAACAAATATTTCTATTACATTTTAAACAGGCTATGCAACTTTTATAAACTGGCTAGGAGGTGCTTATTGTCCACCCTGACTAATTGTATATACTGACCTAAGAGAAGCCATTTATAGCATACAACTTTTGGACACTTTGCCTAGCAGGTCAAATGCAGAAATTTACATTTTTCATCAAGGGCATCAGTTTGCAATATATGCTATGTATGTTGTAATGTAACCATAGTTGTATGACAAGCTATATATATTGTATGAGTTATCATAACATGTTGAATATAGTGGTACGCATATATTAATAAAAGGATGCCAACCATCCAACCAGACACACACACATCAAAGTGTAGATTAATTATTTGGGTAATGATTTTATTGGGTAATTTAAACTAGCCTTTACAACTTTTGAATATATTTCATCTAATCATTTAGCTTTCGCATCATATAGTTTAGTAATTATATCATGAATAACTATTTCACTGAGAGTCAAAAATTTAAATTATAAAATGAAGCCGTATCATTTTCAAGAACTGCTGAAATAGCTAAATGTTGAATAGCTCAAAGAAGTGATGGATCTATTGACCTGAAATTTATATTAAAGTCTGACGCCATCCGAGCTTCATTTGAAGTTTCCTTTAAGTTCTGAGTTAATTTTTTTTTGAAAAGGTTGCTCATTGTGTAGAGTTTGTTTACCAGCACTACTGATTTCTTTCCATATCATTCTAGAGTTTTTATTGGTAATATATCTTTAATAATTTTTATAATAAATCACTTTGGCCTGTTTTATCATTGTTGATAGTTTATTCCTTTCTTTGATGTAAGCTACTTGCAGATTTTGGCTGAATGTGTATGTTTTATGATTTTAAACAATTTTAGAGTCATTCATAGATTTTTTCATGCTTTAGATTAATCAATCAAAGTCTTTTGCACTCGTGCAGTATTACTGAATTTTTTAGTAATCGTGTCAATAACTTTCTGCAATTAAATATCAACATTGTAACAATATAACAGATTGTTCCTGTTTACAGAGTCCTTACAGTTTACAGACAGCTTTACTAAAAAAACTTTAATTGATGTATTTAAAAGACAGATTCTAAAAGCATGCCAATGCAGGTCAATAATCTGAAATGTCTTTTTCAACTGTTCCGAAAACTATAGCCACAGTTCTAAAATTTACTAAGATGTTGTCTGTGCATTTTTAGTGTATTGTAGATGGTGTAAAAAAAATATCCATCGTCATTTTGAAGTTGTGCTGTAGAATAAGATCTAAATAATTCGAGAAGGTGTGTGAAAAAGTAAAAATATTGAGATTGTCAGTAATCACATAATTGGTTTCCACTCACTAAAGTTGCACTCTCTCACACTTTAAGTCAGAAAAAACTCAGTGATGTAGAAGATTGAACTCTCTATATGGGCATGTAAATAAACAATAATGGGACACTTAGAGTTATTTGCTGCCAACTACACATACATATTGGCTTCATTTATAAAAGTCTTGAATTAATTGAAGCAGTATTTTCTTGGCTTTCAGATAATATAGAATTTACCTCATTTAAAACTGCAGTTTGGAAGCTATGAAGTGCAACACGCGTAAATGATGGGACATTTGTGATGTCCCATCATTGTTGCACACATGTTGCATTTTATAGATCCGGAACTAATATTTTGAAAGCAGTAAATTTTATATTGTCTGAAAGCCAAGAAAATACTGCATCAAATAATTCAAAGATTTTTATCATGGGAGCAAATGTGTATGCGTAGTTGGCATCAAAATACTCAAAGTGTCCCATCACTATTTATGAACGCGGCCATATACATATACGTGGCAGTAACTGAGATCAGTCTCTTAGCGACACAGCCATGTCTCACCACAACAGCCTAAGGCTCAGATGTATTTTGGTAGCTAATGCCTTATATTAGTCATTGATGTGATGAATGTTTTAAATGTGTTTATAAGTATTTGTAACAGTTTAAAGTTTGGTGTGGAATTGTTCCTGATTACATTTATAGTTTTTTATTAAAATATTGATAGGTCTTTTGATTTGGGTATGTAGTAAAAGTTGGCTGCTGTTTAACTCCTGCAAAGCTGAACATTTTGGAGATGAATGATCACTTCATATAATAATAGGCAGAACACATAAGAGCTTTCGGCAACTGCAAAAACAGCGACTGTGCAGGATAAATACTTACAAAACATTTTGCCCATTCACATAGGGCACACAGTATACGTAAAGACAGTACTCAAGATTCAAGTTACCCAAGACTTAATGAGAGTTAAAAAATAATCAAAATTTCAATAAAATATTTATTTTGGGTAAATTTCAGTAAATATGTAAATGTCAAGAAAAACATTATTTGAAGTTGTATGTTTTATTGAAACAACATTGAGAATGTAATTTTGGATTACTTTATTTCTGAGCTGTCTTAACTTAAAACAATTGAGCTTCTATGCTTTGTTATTTCTTTTCATATCATACATTTAGCATTTGCTCATGAAGAACTTTTAATTCTGGTGTAAGTGCAGGAAGATGTTCTGGGGAAGAACAAGAGCTGATTTCGCACTTCATCGGCATCATAATTCTGAATGGGGTCAAGCAGTTAGGCAATACTGTATTCAGTTGAACTATACGCCTGAAAAAAATCCAAATAACAAAATAATTTTAATTTGGTAACTTTTTTCCTTCCTTTACTCTTTCTTTTTTTCTCTGGCTCTCTACATTTTTCTCCTTGTTTCATGATTTTTCATATGTCATCATTTTATGTCAGAGTGTCTATTGTGATTAACAAAGTACTAGATACATTATATCACATTATTTTTTTATAAATACCTTAATGATTTATCGCTACAGCTGAAAAAATTAATGTTGTGATTAATATTTACAATTTTTAAATGTGTATACTTCTTAAAATAAAACATCAAAATGACTTTGAGAATTTTTATTGTAAAAATAATCTAAGAATTTGTAAAACTAGATGGGAGTGGAAGCTGACATAGAAAATAACGGATCACTTAATATAATGTGAGAAGTTTTGGGGCTAGTTTATTGTACTCTATTATTAACTGCTTTCTTAATTATTAGTTAAAAAGTTTCAGAAATATGTTTTCCAAACTTGGGAAAATTTAAAGCTTTTTATTATTTTCTTAGCAACTTTTTTATATTTTTTCAACAAATTTTTAAGTTGCTTTTGGGGAAATATTGGAATGAAAATGTAGTTAGATGTTTAGTAAAATCTTCTAAGACTAGTTTTGTTGTTCTATAATTAGGTAATCATTGTTGGTTGAACTGCTCAGCACAGCGATTTATGCTACAATCAGCATTTTCATTTCTTTTTCTATAATTCAATCTGCTTTATCCATAGTTTTAATGCTTTATTTGGCAACAAATAGCATTTTTATTTTCACCAATTAGAGCGACTTTCAATAACTTTCTTGGTTCTATAGACTTTGGGATAAAAAAATTCATATACCCAATTGCTATCAAATCAATAAAGATTTATAGTCAATTTTGAAATTTGCATAAAGAAACATAAATATTTTATGAAGGTAATATAAGTCATAACTCATTTGCAACCATTGCAAGTTAACTCACAACTTTCTATTGTAGCGAGGCTACGAACGCTAGTTTTCTTGCCTTGGAACTTTACCTCTGTACCGTGTACAGTTATTTCTTAGTCATAGGAAAAAAAATGTTGATCAGTTATGAAGAAAAGTTTCTGGCCGATTAAAAAGATTTACAAATATGCCTCAATAATATCTCTGGAAATTGTTATGGTCAAAATAGTAAACCCATATCGACATCTACTTAAACCAGAATTCATCATGGCGACATGAGATTTTATCAGTCACGATCAATTTTTTTACAATTCCACAAGTAAATATACAGATTCAAAAGCGGTAAGACAATGAAAGACTGTATAAATCCAACTAAAACATTATTTTTAATGCTTCAAAGTTTTTATTAACTTTTAGTTTTGCCAACTTGAATGGTTATGCTGGAATAAAAGTGCACTTTTTAGGTAGTCAGCCGTAGTCAGACTAACGTTATCACTTACTTCTGATAAGATCATATTGATTCTTAGAGCAATCTATGAAGTCTTCAAAGTTAAGAACTGAGTTATTGACCATATTTTTATTATTTGGAAGATGTTTATGACAGTTTATTTCAGTCATATTGGTATGTAGATTTGGTATGTTTTAGTTTGAATGATGATGTTTGCAAAAAAAGTTCCAAATTAAAGTTTCGAGTTTTTTATGTTCATTACTAACTGTTATATATAAAAATACTATTTATAACTTTGCACTGTATGAAGCAAATCAATAATTTTAGCTAAATTACTTATTTATTTAAAATTTTCACCATGAAATTCCAACTTCGTTTCAACGAGTAAAGGTTAGAAAATCGGAAACTTTCTAACACTAACTTTCTTGAGACACATGTCTACATGTAAGTAATACATTTATAAAGTCTCTATTTGAATTTTGTAACATTTGAAACATTGGAAACCATTGGAAACCATTGGAAACCATTGGAAACCATTGGAAACCATTTTAAACCATTGGAAACCATTGGAAACCATTGGAAACCATTGGAAACCATTGGAAACCATTGGAAACCATTGGAAACCATTGGAAACCATTGGAAACCATTGGAAGCCATTGGAAACCATTGGAAACTATTTGAAACATTGGAAACCATTTGAAACATTGGAAACCATTTGAAACATTGGAAACCATTTGAAACATTGAAAACCATTTGAAACATTGGAAACCATTTGAAACATTGAAAACCATTTGAAACATTGGAGACCATTTGAAACATTGAAAACCATTTGAAACATTTAAAACCATTTGAAACATTGGAAACCATTGGCCACTTAGCCGGTTATTTCAAAAATTAAATGAGTAGCTTATCTCTTTGCAGTTTCTTCTATTAGTAAGTAAAATTATAGCATTTTTCTGTGAAATGACTTGTGTTTAAGGTGGTTTGCATGAAAGTTAGTTGGTTGCGTAAGGGTTAACTAGGTTAGCATCTGAACGAAACGTAAGCTAATTACTATATAACACAAAAGAACTGCAGTTAAGAATGTTGAATAGAAACGCTTTTACAAAATTAGGTATATGATCAAGCAAAATGCAAAGAACTTAAACAAACTACTGAGTGGAATGGTGCAGCCATGTGTTACGAGTGTACGCAATATTTTTTACCTGTGGCCTGAACTTATGAAGTCAACCACTGCTCCTTCTCTTGTACATATCAAATTTTTCCCTTCTGCCGCTAAGCTACGAATAGCAAAGCCTCTATCAGGGTTTTGGTTTACAACCACATATACTGACCCTTGCCATTTTGGTGGAAGCAAAGAGTAGATGGTCAATCCCTCTCCCCTTTCTAAAACCTTTAAACAGCTCTTCATATGCAATTGTGTGCAATCAAGAAATATGTAATTGTTCAATAAGCGACATAAATATGACTATAGGGGCCATAAAATACATACTGTAGAAGTACCACGAGCTATGACCATTCGAGATAAGATGTCAGCCACAGTAGGTGGAGCATAATTTTCTTGTTGGAGGTGAACTTTTTTTTCAGACTGGCAGACCAATTTCACGTTTGCAAGCTCTGCAATTCCAATAAAAATTAACAGCTAAATGAAATTGGCAAGTGTGGTACATAATTATGCAAGCAAAATGTTCAGCAATATTTGTATATTGGTAATATAAGGAGAAGCTCTTAACGTACTGCGTTTGTACACTGACCGTTGATTGATTATATACTGTATATATATATACATATATACATATATATTTATATATATACATGTATATATATATATATTTATATATACATATACATATATATGTACAATGTCATACAATGTCATATATAATGTATATATGTCTATATATATATATACATATATGTATATATGTATATATGTCTATATATATATATATATATATATATATATTATATATATATATGTCTATATATATATACATATATTATTTATATATATATATATATATATATATATATATATATATATATATATATATATATATATATATATATATACATATATATATATATATATATATGAGTATGAGTATATGCGCATGAATATGAGCATGAGTATGTGCTCCCTCACTTCGGTTTGGTTGAGCATTCTGTGAGAGGTGTGGCACTATTAGCCTTTGTGCAAAGCAAGCTCATCACTTTTGTGATTTGAGCACTCTGGTGCCAGCACATTGACTTTCTTAAAGTCTGTGAGGCAACCTAGTTGTTTTATGGCAGGAAGTCAACTCTCATTGGTAATGGGATTTGTGTACCTTGCCTAAGATCTGAGCTGCACTGATGAGGCTTCAATAGCCGAAACAGTACTGTCTGTAGCATGAGTATATATATATATATATATATATATATATATATATATATATATATATATATATATATATATATATATATATATATATATATATATATATATACTGTATATATATATATGTATATACATGTATATGTATATATATTGATATATAAAATAAAAGTTGCTTCCTCTCCCCGGTTAACCAATATGGGTGGTAATTTCTGCTCTAACTCGGGTTTTCTACTAGAGACACGAAAGGTTAAGCAGTTGCTTCAAGATCTTTGCTGTTCCCAGTATCACACTTTTCTGCAACACATTTGAGTTGAGTGATGTTGGTATCTGGCAAGCAACATTTTATGTGCAGGTGTCATTGCGCCCAGTGCCTTAATGGCTACTGGAATTACAGTTGTTCTTACAGTCAAGCATATACGTATATATATAAATATATATATATATTTATACCATATATGTATGCATATATATTTATACCATATATATATATATATATGTTATGTATTTGTAATGGATATGTATTTTCAATGTGCGTCATTGCACGAATATTAAAATCAGCTTATGAACCGTAGCGGGTAATGTAGTTGTCTGACACTTGCTATTAGCTTAGAACATTGCCAATGGGTAATTCCAGTAAATTTTTAAGTAATTTCAGTATCCTTATTGCAAAACTTACTAATAGGAGCTGTGAGAGAAAGCATAAAGCATAAAGCAAGCACAGCATGTTTTCACCCACATAGAGACATACGTTGCCCAATGAATCTATGAATCTTGTGTAGCTTAATTAGTAAGATAATTGCCTTAGTGAATGGAAAGTTTAAAAATCAAATCCAGCAAGATGTGAGCTATCAATTCCAAGATTTAATTAGGCAAACTAGAAGGCAATCAGGATTTTACATGAACAAACTAAAGTATGTGTACACAAAAATTGATATTTGTATGTATAGATATATATAAATCTCAAAGTCTGTGTACACATACTTCGGTTTGTTTAGGCTTGTTTGTATATATTTATATACAAAAATATATAAAAATAAAATGGATAAGTTATCAAGCCTAAGGCTAACAGTACTTTTTTTGTACTGAAAGTATGGTCTGAAAGTATTTTACAGGCACCAAACATGTCTGTTTGGTGCTTGTGAAGTCTGTGGTTAATAGATTTGCCTTGGCCTAGAATGTAATGACCTAATTGGATTGCTGAGTGTGCCTGCATGTGTTATTGCTTTCCCTTCTTTTGCTTGCAACAGCTTTTTTGGTCTGAAAAAAATTGTAATACTTTTCAGTGAATCACAGTTGACATTTCTTTGTTATGAACAAATGGGGTCTAGCTTTCTGCATAATTTTCCATTTAATCACATGGGTTGTTTTGTCAAACTCAAGACTGACAATATAACCTATAGTGTTAAATGGGAAATTACTCGGAAAGCTAAACCGTATCCAAACCTAACTAATAAATGGCATATGTAGGTGCCTAACTGCAATGAACTACATTAATTGCCAGCCAGAAATAATTACCCTAGACAAACAAATTGAAGTTAGCAACACATGCAGGCACTCCAAAAAAACAGCAGACAAAATGAGCCAAGCAGAATTGGAGCTACTAACAACACTAGGAGAGGCCATTTTACTAGTAATACACCACAAGTCACTTGAAGAGTGCAAAAACATAAAACAGAACAGTCATTACTCTCAGAGCAAAACACCAAATGGAAAAAAGAGAGGTAATTTTAAAGCAAATAAATTACATAATTTTTTATTATATATTTCAATACATCAGAGTCTTGGTTTTTGAATGAGCCTATATTCAATGCACAAAGAATAATATAACTATGAAAAATAAGGTGTCAAAAGTACGTCCTGCAAAAAAAATCACTTGGTTCAGGTACTCAAAATGTGACGTCATAATTCTCATTTAGCCTTAGGTCGTTGATCCCTTTTGCTGCCATTGAGGCTGTGGTTTACCGTGACAATCGGTGCTGTTAAACCCGGAGAGTGCTAATAATAAACTAAGGTTCTAGATAATCAACAATGCTGCTATCGTGCTAACGCCCGACCAATACAAACACATGTTCTGGGTTAATTAATTATGCTTCAATAAATGTACTGTCGTTGATAAAGGTAATGAAATCACATCGATTAATTTATGACCTGCAGTTGTGTGGCCCTAGGACTAAATGTCGATCGCACTTTCGCGAGATCACGCAATGCTTGAAATTAATTAGTCTCAGTCGTCACCCTCAACATCACATTAAAAATAAAGAGCTAGTGCATAATATCATCGGGAAAATATAGTATGGTTCTTGGAGTCTGAGGTGCTTATAATAGAAATAATATGTACATGGAGAACTAATGACACTGATTCCTTTATCATCTCCATTCATTCTCTGGAGTCGTCCTACCTTCCTCTGCCACTAGCGTCATTATCGTCGTTATCGTAGTTGATAAATAAGCGGCAAGAGAACACAACAACAAATAGGATAATTGTGACGTCACAATTTTTGAGACTATGCCAGTAAACTTTTTTGCGGTAGTGCTTTGGGGAAATCCTATAAACACTAACCAATGTTTGTCTCACCATGGCAAACAATAGCTCATTCAAAAGCCAAGACTCTGATGTATTGAAATATGCAATAAAAGAATTATGTCATTTATGTGCTTTAACTTATTTCAACACTTTATAGCATGCTGCATATGTAGCATGCTTATTACACTCATTTACTTCGAGTCAGGTGAGTGCTCTGTGAGGATGTGACACTGTTGGCCTCAGTGCAGTGCTTATCACTTTTGTGATTTAAGTGATATTGTGCCACACATAGATTTTGGTTAAAGTCTGTGAGACAACTTAGTTGTTTCACTTCAGGACGTCTTTCTTGCCAGCTGTGAGCTGTACTGATAAAGCTTAAATAGCCAAAACAGAACTGTCTGTAGCATATATATAAATATGTGCGAAAAAATATACAGTCAAACATGGATAACTCAAACTTCACGGGGCCAAGCGAAAGTGATCGAGTTGTCAGAGCGTTCAAGTTATTAGAGCACTGTCACAACTCCATGTATTTATTAGTAGATACACGTACATACACAAGCTATAATATAAATCAAAAGCATAAACGGCTTGTTTCAAATTAAATGCTTCTAATGCAAAGTCAAAAATCTTTTTTATCAAAAGGTGTAGAGATTTTTTTATCACTTCAGATTGGTTTGTTGTTTGAGGTGATGTGATTGACAGGGCGTTTTTTAGATTAAAATTGGCAAAACTGGATTACTGTTGAAATGCTCAGAAGAAAAGACATATTTTCTTTGAGCAGTTTAACCAATATCATTTTGCTGATTTTTTTTAAAGTTTATGCGAAGGTTACCTCACTTTTCCTTGCTTTTAAAGAGCCATCACTAAGCTGATGTTTGGTAAAAATCAAATTTCACCAAACCTTTAGAAAAGTCGTTAACAAAAATATTTTGCCGATGATGGTAATAAAAACGACTGTGAACTACTAAAAGTTGAGGTTTATCTCTATGGCTTGGAATAAAGTAATTTTCTAAAGCGATAACAATTGTTTCAGTAGCCGTTGGGCAAAAAACTGTTTGAGCTGACAAATTTGATGTCGAGTTATTTAAAGCAATTTATCATTACGTGGGAACGAACCAAACAAAATCGTTCGAGTTAACCATGTGTTCGAGCTATCCAAAGGAGAATTATCTATGTTTGATTGTGTATATATATATATATATATATATATATATATAAATGTATGTACATAAATAAATACCTTTATAAACAAATATATGTACCAGTGTATATATAAATAAATACACTTATATACATAATAATGTATAAATAAATATAAGTGTACATATATGTATATTTTACCAGACAAAATATGAGATATTTGGAACCCATCATGGAAACGAGCATTATAGAAAAATTGCGACTGAAAGTCTATACAGCATCAATGACGACCATAGACAAGTCAATAGCTAAATATTATTTAATTGTCAAGACATTGCAACCATGCACTGATGATGTAAAGTTTGACAGGCTCAACAAATTTTATCGTGGTAACAATTTGCAATCAGCATCTGAGGCTGGTGACCTCGAAAAGACATGGGTGAATAAAGAAAGGTTGTCTAGTGTGCAGGAGCAAGTGCTCCCTAACAAGCAACTCTAATCACAGATCTGTCAGGCCAGAGGTCATCCTTTATGCAGAATGTGAAAGGCTGCACCAGAGACCATTTACCACATAATTAATGGTTGCTAGCAGCTAGCGGATGACTCAAACACTGAGCTGAATAATTTTGTCCCCATGCAGTGTAAAACTTCTCAAGAAGATCAAAAAAGCTATTATATTGCATATACAGTATCAGTACATGATGACTACACCGTGGTCAGTTATGAGATAGAAAAAGTAGATAACTATCACACATTCGTGTACGAGATTGAAAGGCGCCTGCACACAACAACTTCAACTTTGCAGGATTTGCTGGAATAACAGCTGTACATCAAATGCAGATTGCCTAAGTTCCAGCAGGGAACCACACGGGTTAATGGCAGAATATTAACCATTTGGAATTTCTAAGGTTTTTAGGCAAATGCTCAAACTTTCAGGTTTTTGGTAGAAAACCCAAAATTGAGAAGATATTTAGTGGATAATTATGATGTCAACAATAAACTATAGTTGGTAACGAGAATAAGTAATTTGATAGAAGAATTATTAAACCTAGCCAAAGCACAAGCTATTCAAAAATTAATGTCAGTATATTGTATATAATCAATATTCATCGACTTACTATCATGCTGCCAGGCTGAGTGAGAAAAGATAAATATGTTATAGAGACCAGCGGGTAGGGATTGACTTGACCAAGAGATAAGGGAGCAGAGCGTAAGATCGGTACAATCAATGAAGTTATAGTGAATATCATGAATCTGCAGTACCACTTTTTCACCAGTTTTCTTAAGATTGCTACAAAAGTACTCAATCATTTCTAAGATGTTTTTAATAAATTACTAAATAAATAATGAAATGTATTAAAACCAGCATGAAATTGTTTTTTTTTGTTTAATTAAAATTGGTGAAGAGGTGCTTAGGCTCTGATATTTTGAAAAAGCTTTCCCAGATAAGTTTGTTGACCGTATTTGCCTTTTTTACTAATTTTTTAAGTTGGTGTAAAGAGTATTAGAATAATTCAGAAACTGAGAAAGCTTCCACTGGCATGTTTATTTTTTAGATGCAAACCGAAAGCTTGTTTTCAGAGCTACAAACTGGAATCACTTCTGTCGGTAATCTTTGGCCTAATTAAAGATGACACAAATTGAGCACACCATAAGGTAGCTACATTGTAGTTATTACACCAGAAGTAAAGCCTGGCTTAGTTAAAATCAAAGTACAGTGTTGAGTATACAGTAATGTTCCAGTCTTCTCTTTTGGATTGTTCTCTTGTAAAGTTATATCCATAAGATTTGTATTGCAATATAAAATGATTATGGGTTAATTTCACTTTTAAAGCTTTCATAACACATTTATATTCAATGTTTAGAGCCTTAAACCAATAAATGCTTTTAGATCAGTTCATGAATAAGGTCCCTTCAAAGATTCTCCCATTTATACTACAGTCTTTTTTCAATTCTTAAAGTTAGGCCATTTTTGAAGAAAGACAAATAGCTTATTTAATGAACAAAATAAACTAGCTAAAACAATATATCTGCTAGTGTGAGCTAACAATCGCACAGTCTAAATGGTAGTGAGTTTATTTACTCTTGTTAATTGTGAAAATACAAACTAACCTATGATCTGGTCTAAATATATCGATTCACTGAGTAGTTGCGAATGCTTACCTTTGACCTGACAAAATGAATTACATGTATATTCATAAAATCCTGACAGTGCGATCAGCTCAGTGTAATAAGCTTTCATTTACATACCAACTCATCGACTTACCTTTTGAGTTACAATTGACAAGGAACCAGTTATCTGCATAAAAGTGCTTTATATACAACTTTGAAAGTTATTGAGGAGACAAAACAAACAAGTAAACTTTGTAAATTACCAGAGCAAACTAATAATGTCCTGTAAACTAATTACATGTGCATATATTATATCATTTTGATGTTTATGTGTTAAAACATATTAAATTAAAATGCACTTACCCATGTTCCTGTTGCAAGTATATTTGAATAGCTGTATCTTCTGTAACCTCTAGCTTGAACTTTTTATATTCTTGTTCACTCTTTCTAGGTAGATGAGTTCTTAAGCGATGTTCAAACCATCTGGGTTGCGTTCTGCAAATGGATACTTCAGAAAAGAACCTGAAAAGTATTTGCTAGCTGAATTTAAGCTTGTATTAATTTTAGTTGTTACAGAGCAAGTTTACTATAAAAGGCAAACTAACTGCAGAAAGTCATGGGCACACAAAATGCTTTTACACATAATGACATGCATCACTAAATTTTATAATTTGTAGGCATAGATAAACAAAATGAAACCTAAGTTAAGCTTTGTGTCTGATAATACATTCTCTCATCTGAATTGTTGCATGCAAATATAACAGTAAGTGTTTAGTCAGTACGCAATCTGTGCATTCTCAAAGTATTGAGTTGACTACAAAATGTTGACAGGAAGCTTTTTTGGGTAATATTTGTTATCAGCTTTTTTACTGTGTCAACATAAAAAACTTCCTATACTAAAACACTGCTTAGGTTTCCACTTGAATATTTTTAGATTTAGGTTTTAATGAAAAGACTGATATTAACAAGAATGTGCTGAAGTTGTTCTAAAAAAGCTTTGTTACACTTTCAAGAAACCAGTATGTGTAGGTCTATTCAAGGTCGAGACAATTTTAATGTTGGCAATCTAAAATTTGTTTATAATCTATAACTTGTCAATGAACCATATTTGGATTGTAACTGAATAACCTCTGCAACATCTATGTACATGTATAAGATTAAATGAATAATATTTTCAAAATAATTAGTTCAAATCTCTACAAGTTCATGAACTAGCTATAGCAAAACTGGCAGAACAGCCAGGTAACTAGTGGATTAATTGTGTGTTTGAACCCGAATACTTGCTTTATGAAGTCTTCTATAGAAATCCAGAATATTCCGGCTTTTGCATCACCAATTCCACTGGCTGGTCGTAACTCAGGAAGAACATCATTCCAAGCAGATGAGTGCTCGCTCCAACTACCAACCCAGCTTAGTGTTCCCCAGACATTTCGGAGTAGAAGAAGGCTGTTTAAAGAGTTACAAATTTAAAAAAAGTTAATGATGAGGGCTTCAATTCCAATTATTAAGTCTTAAGTATCATATCTTGCTCAAAGCATTTTCAATCACCTCAGATTTCAAAATATTTTTATTTAAAACAAATTTGCTAATGGGAATATGAAGAACGTTTTAAAACTATAGAAATCGCCAAATTAACTAGAAATTCCCCTGTCAAACAGCTCACAACAAAAGTGATAATGAAACAAAGAAAGGGTACTGCTGGTTGTTGAAAAATTAGTTGTCAGCAGAAATTGACAGAGTAGAGTGTAAATAAGAGTTGTTTGAGATGATATGAAATAAATAAAAAGAGCACAACTCCAAAAAGGTACAACTAACAATTTATTTTGGAGGTAAAGTTGGGTTGAAACAAGGTATATGAGTAACTGGTTAACTGCTAATATTACAGTTGTATTTGGTAGTGTAATATAAATAGATACATAAAGGTGCAAAAGTTCTATTTTAGTAGTGTAAGTATAGAAAAATGTTAGGAATGTTGATAATGGAAAGTATATAGGGAATGTAAATTTGTACCGTGTAGATAAAGTAATAGAAATGGAATAATGGTATAGGATATATAAAAATGTTGTAAATATATTTATATATAGGCCTTATATAAGTATATGTAAAGTATTTTGTATAAAAACTAATAACAAAAGAGCTATATAATAATAGATAAATAGAAAATGAGACAAATAAAGTGTGTAGAAAAAAAGTTCATATAGAAAATAATAAAAATAGTTTTGTTAGATAAGTGCAGTGTTCAAGGTCACGCAGTCAAGTCTCCTCTCTTTTATGTTGTAGGGTTTGGTAATTGATAGCTAATCGAGTGAAGCGCTCCCTAACGCAGTTGTTAACGAGTAGCTCATTAGCGTTTTGAACGCGAGAGAGGGAAGAGTATAGTTCATATCGGAAAAAGTATTGAGAGTTGGTTTGTGTGAGCCGATGAATAGTAACTTTAAGATCTTGAAATTGGATTTTACTGAAGGTGCGCACATTTTTCAGTTTTCCTAATAATAGGGAAAAGTATAGTTCAGTAAAATCTAATCTCAAGATCTTAAAGTTACTATTCTTAATATTTTACCATTGTAACAGGAAACAAACCTTTTTCAATATGAGCTATACTCTTCCGAGAGAGAGAGAGAGAGAGAGAGCAACAAACAATATTCTAGCGGTAATTTCAGCCATAGACTGGTAAAGTGTGCATGTTGTTTTTGTTAAATGCGCACGGCTTCATCGTTCTACTATCTGTCGCACCGTTTTATGGGCATTTTGTTGGCCGGTCTTAATTTTGATTAAAAAGGCTTGCCAGGTTTTAATGGCGATTTTAGGCCAAATTAATCTTTCTAGTCATGTAGAATCTGATCAGATGGATAAGTTTTAGGATATTGTCAACACTTTTCAAAAACTTGGTAACATTTTTAAATAGGTTTACGTGTTTTTTGTATCATTATTAAACATGTACTTAAACAACTCCACAGGAAAACGGTGAAATTTTTTTATGGGATTTTGGTACAAGGGTTTGGGTATGGCCGTGGTCAATACATTTTAGAAGATATGTGCACATATGCATTTATTTTTAAGCTTTCAAACACTCACTTTGTTTGTGTTTGGTCGTGGGATTAAAATAAAAACCTAAAGAAAAATATTTAACTACATTTTTTTATTCCTTGGTGGCCGACTAAGCTTTTAAAATATAACTATGTGGCAATTCCATTTTAAAATGCTTTACATATTAGCAGTTTTAATCCACATTGTAGGTTCATGAAATAATGATTACTTTATAGAAGCTCAAAAAATGACCAATCTTTTGAAAACAGAATTTAGTAAATATATTTTATCGCATAACTCATATGAAGCAAATTAAAATACTTTGCCATTTTTTCGAAGTCTAGTACTTCATTACATGCAGATGATAGAACTGCTACCACAATCTTGAAGTATTAATATGTGACCGTTCAATCAAACTAATAAACAGTGAAATTGTGTAGTCCAAGACAACATTCACAGTCCATATGCATTAATGTACATACATGTACATACAAACATACACACATACAAACATATACATGTATACACACACATACATACACACATACAGACATACAGACATACACACCTACACACATAAATGCAAGTACATACATGCATGCACACATACAAACATATACACATATGCACATACATACATAAACACATACATACATAAATGTATATATATATAGATATATATAGATATATATCTATATATACATATATATATTTGAGGCGAGTGCTCAAACTCCCAGGTCTCTGGTAGAAGACCCGAGTTAGAGCAAAAACTACCACCCATACGGGTTAACCGGGGTGAGGAAACAATTTATATATAAATATATATATATATATAGCAGCTTCAACAATCTATCAAAACGAACTTCAACAGAACTAAGTAATTATACATGTACATGTATATGGCAGCCTAAAGATCGATCCATCCAGTACGACATCAATTGGAGAGTATTGAAAAAAGCGAGTAGTTACAATAAGACCAGTAAACGCTGTAATTTGTGTATTTGGGAGAAGTACTTCACTCTATACAAACCTGAGCGTGCAAGCTTAAATTCAAGAAACGAGCTTGTGTCAAAGTGCAGGCATTCAAATAAGCACTTAATTTGTAATGCTGTGAAATGAACCAATTAAATTGTTGTATTATATGTAGCTGGCCTTTATCGTTAATTAAGCTACTCGATGTGTTTTTGCGTACATTCATGTGAGCTTCAAATCATTTTAATTTTACCTGATGAATGGTAACAACCATGAAACTTTAAGTAGTACAATGTTTTAAAAGTTTTCAGTTCTTAATATATTTATATATATACATGTATATATATTTACATTAATACATCTATACGTACACACATCCACACATACATTTATACATACATCTATACATACATGCATTCATGTGTGCGTAAGTATGTACATGTGTATGTATGCATATGCATGTATGTACATGCCATGCATACAGACATACATGTATGTATGTACATGTATGTGCGTAAGTACATACATGTACGGATGTATGTACATATTATGTACATATGTACATATGTACATAAATTCGTACATACATATGTACGTACATACATACACATGTACAAATGTACATACATATGTATGTATGCATGTACATACATATCTACATCCGTATGCACATGCATATGTACATACGTACAAATTTACAAACATACAAACATACATGCATACATCTATACATGCATAAAGACATACGCGCATAAATGTATACATGCATACATTCATACATGCATACATACATAAATATATATATATATATACCAATAAATTATTCGAAAGCAATACTTATCTTTTTTTTCCAGCTACTGTCAGTTTCATGATATTCTCATTCGTCAGGCTGTGATGGAATAAACAAGATGGTGACTAATCTCTTCTTGGCTATTTTTCCCTCCCTTTTGTTCTTATTGTTTAATTTCTTCTTCTTCTGATTGGCTGTTGGTTAGTAGCTACAAAATGAGAGAGAAGATAATTTCTGGAATGACGACAGGTTGAGACTAATTCAGATTTTTTATTAAGTGTTGCTAAGTCAGGTCTATTAATGATGTAGTATTTTTCTGTCAAACATAGGTTGCATCTTTTGCTGGAGTTGTTGTAGGATTTTGTCTGTTTTAGTACAGTCCAGTCTAGTTTGTAGTTAATGTCTTGGTCTTTCAGTTTCCAAATGTGTTTGCTTAGTTCAGTTGCGTTTCGCTTGGTGCTGTTTTTGATACTAGTTTTGTGGTTACTATATCGTGTTTTAAAGTCAGTTTCACAAAGTCCTATGTATGATTCAGTAGTGTTGTTGTCTAGTCGTGTCACTTTGGCTTGGTATATCACACTTTTTTGCAGGCAGTTTTCATTAAGCGGGCATTCACTTTTGACACGGCAGTTACAGTTTTTGTCATTTACTGGAGTTTCATTGCTTTTACCAAGGATTTTTTTGTTGTGTGCATCAATTTTACTCTTCATGTTGGGCATTGTAGAATAGCTGATTTTTACTGTGTTCTTGTTGAATATTTTGCCTAGTGGGTTCTTTTTGTCAAAGCATTTGTTTACAATTTTTAAGAATATTTTGCCAATGTTAGTCTGTACATTGCTGTTATATGGTGGGTTGTACCATATTACTTTTCGTTGCCTGTTACGTTTTTTAGTTGTGGTTTCTGGTTTGTATTTTAGCTTGTACTTGTAGTTACTGTCATTTAGTGCTTGCTGGTATGGTGTTTTTGATTGCTCAAATATATGTTTGTTAGCAGAGAGTCGAGAGAGTCTTTTGTTGACATTTTCTGGTAAGTTTTTAATGATGTTAGGGGGGTGGTTACTTTGGGCATGAACATATTGTATGTTGTTGTTGGGTTTAGTGTATGGGCTGTGTGTACCACTGTTTAGGTCTAGGGTTACATCTAAAAAATTGATGATTTTTTGGTTAGCTTCAATAGTGATTTTTAGTTTGTTCTGTTTGAATGTTTTGCATATTTGTTTCTTCATGTTTTCGATGCTGCGAGGTGTGCCATCGCAGATTGCAAGTCCGTCATCACGATAGAGTCCAGTGTTGTGTTTGAGTTCGTCTGGAAGTAAAGAAAGTAAGTAAGTCCCTACCAGTTCACAAGTCTCAGCTCCGTCATAGCTTCCCATAGTCACGTCGAACATGCTAGCATTGTCTTTTTTTCTCCAAGTTTCTTGTCCATATGTCAAGTATGCGTTTTTTGTGTGAATGATTATGTGTTCTTCATTGTCAGTAATGGTAGTATATTGTCGAGCAAAGCGTATTGCATCAGTTAGTAGTTCATGTGTTATTGAAGGGTAAAATTCACAGACGTCAAATGAGATGAATGAGTAATTTTGCTTGTTAGCAATGTTTTTGAACCAATCTATCACTTATATAAATGATATATCACTTATATATATATATATAAATATATATATATTTATATATATATATATATATATATATAAATATATATATATATATATATACATACAAACATATTTACAAACATACATACTTACCTACATACATATGTACATACATACATATAAGCAAAAATACATGCATACATACATACACGCAAATGTGCATTTGCACATACGTACATGCATACATACATACATATGCACATATGAGTGAAATCTTGTATGCTTGTACGTATGTATGTGCGTATGTACGTATGTACGTATGTACGTATTTACGTATGTACTTATGTACGTATGTACGTATGTACGTATGTACGTATGTACGTATGTACGTATGTACGTATGTACGTATGTACGTATGTACGTATGCACGTATGCACGTATGCACGTATGCACGTATGTACGTATGTACGTATGTACGTATGTACGTATGTACGTATGTACGTATGTATGTACGTATGTATGTATGTATGTACGTATGTACGTATGTATGTACGTATGTACGTACGTATGTACGTACGTATGTACGTATGTACGTACGTATGTACATATGTATGTACATATGTACATATGTACATACTTGCGTATGTACGTATGTACGTATGTACGTATGTACGTATGTACGTATGTACGTATGTATGTATGTATGTATGTACGTATGTATGTATGTATGTATGTATGTACGTATGTATGTATGTATGTACGTATGTACGTATGTATGTACGTATGTACATATGTACGTATGTACGTACGTATGTACGTATGTACGTACGTACGTATGTACATATGTATGTACGTATGTACATATGTACATACTTGCGTATGTACGTATGTACGTATGTACGTATGTACTTATGTATGTATGTATGTACGTATGTATGTATGTATGTATGTATGTATGTACGTATGTATGTATGTATGTACGTATGTTATGTACGTATGTACATATGAATGTACGTACATACGTATGTACATATGTACGTACATACGTATGTTTGTACGTACGTATGAACATACGTATGTACGTATGTACGTATTTACATATGTATGTACGTATGTACGTATGTATGTATGTATGTATGTACGTATGTATGTATGTATGTACGTATGTACGTATGTATGTACGTATGTACATATGTACGTATGTACGTACGTATGTACGTACATACGTATGTACGTATGTACATACGTACGTATGTACATACGTATGTACATATGTACATATGTACATACTTACGTATGTACGTATGAATGTACGTTCGTATGTACATATGTACGTACATACGTATGTTCGTACGTACGTATGAACATATGTATGTATGTATGTACGTATTTACATATGTATGTATGTATGTATGTACGTATGTACGTATGTACGTACGTACATATGTATGTACGTATGTACGTACGTATGTATGTACGTATGTACGAATGTACATACATACGTATGTACATATGTACATACATACGTATGTACGTATGTATGTACATACGTATGTACATACGTACGTATGCTCGTACGTACATATGAACGTACGTACATATGTAAGTATGTAAGTATGTATGTACGTATTTACGTATGTATGTATGTATGTATGTATGTATGTACGTACGTATGTATGTACATACGTATGTATGTACGTACATATGTATGTTCGTATGTATGTATGTATGTACGTATGTATGTACGTATGTATGTATGTATGTATGTATGTATGTATGTACGTATGTATGTATGTATGTACGTATGTACATATGTACGTATGTACGTACGTATGTACGTACATACGTATGTACGTATGTACATACGTACGTATGTACATACGTATGTACGTATGTACATATGTACATACTTACGTATGTACGTATGAATGTACGTTCGTATGTACATATGTACGTACATACGTATGTTCGTACGTACGTATGAACATACGTATGTATGTATGTACGTATTTACATATGTATGTATGTATGTATGTACGTATGTACGTATGTACGTACGTACATATGTATGTACGTATGTACGTACGTATGTATGTACGTATGTACGAATGTACATACATACGTATGTACATATGTACATACATACGTATGTACGTATGTATGTACATACGTATGTACATACGTACGTATGCTCGTACGTACATATGAACGTACGTACATATGTAAGTATGTAAGTATGTATGTACGTATTTACGTATGTATGTATGTATGTATGTATGTACGTACGTATGTATGTACATACGTATGTATGTACGTACATATGTATGTTCGTATGTATGTATGTATGTACGTATGTATGTACGTATGTATGTATGTATGTATGTATGTATGTATGTACGTATGTATGTATGTATGTATGTATGTAGGTATGTACGTATGTAAGTACGTATGTACGTATGTACGTATGTACGTATGTACGTACGTACGTACGTATGTACGTACGTATGTACGTATGTATGTATGTACGTACGTACGTATGTATGTACATACGTACATATGTACATACGTATGTACATACGTATGTACGTACGTATGTACGTACGTACGTATGTACGTACGTATGTACGTACGTATGTACGTACATATTTACGTACGTATGTAGGTTCACACATATGTATGTACATATACATGTACTGTACTACTAATATGTACATACATATATATGTATTAGTAGTTCAGCTAGTACAAGTATATATATATGTGTGTGTATGTACATATATATATACTGCTAGATGCCTGACGTTGCTTGAGTCTTAAAAATCAGTTTATAAACAACGAGAGGCAATGAAGTTGCCTACCACTTGCTATTAGCTTAGCACGTTGCCAATAAATAATTTGAGTAAGCCTATTAATAAGAGCTACAGCTCCTTATGACTCTACGTCGTAATGGAAAGCGGTAGCCTATTTGTTTTCAAATAGCTTGATATATTGCCCAGCCAAACTTGAATCGGTAAAGCAACAGACTGGTGAATGGAAGGGTTTGAGGTCAAATATCCCGTGGTACTGATTCCTTTTTCCAAGATTTTAATGGCTATAAATGAACATACACAGTGATGAACGAATACACAAACTTTGTGAAATATATATATATATGTGTGTATATATATATAAATTAGTGTATATATATATATATATAAACTAGCTGTACAAACTGGCGTTGCTTGAGTAATAACAAAGTCTTTGGTCAGATAATTGGTTTGTATGTAAGAATTAACAACATTTGCAGTTCTAACTTTCACAGTACATTTTTAAAAAATGTTTTGTGTAGTCAAAGTAATTTAATAGAAACTAAATACAACTGTAAATGTTTTCAAACTTTTAAAAAAACGATAAATTCCAAACTTCATATTATGAAAAACATTTTGTGTAGGTCCAATAAATTACAAAGATTAAAACAACTGTCAACGTGTTTAGATATAAATGTGAAATAGTTGGCAAGGAATAACTAAATTGGCTTGGTTTTTGCTGTGATTACAATAAAGGATGATTTGGTAATAGTACAATTATTACGAACTAAGAAAAAAAAAACTTCTGAATATTTGAATTAACAATAACAATTATTGCACAAAAGTGTGAGTTTGAAAAATTTTACTGTTCCAGCAGATGATATCCATCAAAACTTTGAATACATTGATACTATTATCTCTTAATACTGGTACAAATGTAAAAAATGAGGTTTCATATTTTGTCTGAGCGGAAGGAAAGAGAATACAGATACAGAATATTTTCTGCAGGGGAAGAATAGACTTTAACCCTAGATTTAGTAGTTGAACCTTACAAAAAAATATTTCTTAACGGGGGTGCCATGTTGCGTAGCTGCTATGGTAAAATAATCAGCGTGTGCTGTAGCTACAGCAGGAGAAACACACATACGGATGGGCACACCAACTTCGAAAAATATATATTGACAGATGCATTGTACCGTGTAGGCGTGACGCTAAAATAATAACTATACCCGTACAGTCAAAACGACGAATACACGAATTCACATGTGACCAACTTTGAGAATTGCATATCTCTATATATATTTCTCAAAGTATGTCCGTATGTATGCATTCCGGTTATAGCTGTTAAAATCTTGAAATAAAGAATGTGTACCGAAGAAGATTTGAACTCAGACCCTATCATTCACTAGTCCGTTGCCTTAACTAATAGGCCACAGAGAATGGGTTGATAGCTTGCCGATATAAGTCGCTATATGGTAGCACATACCTAACGGCTTTGCATACCATGTAGGGTGACTGCATAATTAAGTGATTGTCATTAGCTAGCTTACTATAAATTTGTGAGCGTCTTCCAGGCTAATAGCAAGTGGTTTGCAGCTTTCATTATTTTTCATTGTTTATAAGCTGATTTTGAATACCCAGGCAATGTCAGGTAGCACCGCTACTACAACAGATATGTATATATATATATATATATATATATATATATATATATTTATATATATATATACATACATATATATATATATATATATATATATATATACATGTATATATGTATACATATACATGTATATATACATATATGTATATATATATATATCTATATATATATATATGTATATATATACTATATATATGTATATATATACTATATATTTATGTATATATATATAATATATATATACTAGCTGTGCCGGGTGGCACAGCTAGTTTATATATATTTTTAAAGTAGGTGTATATGGATATGTGTGTATATGTGGCCCTCCAGGAATAGCTATTAAAGTGTTAGAATAAAGAATTCGTACCGAAGAAGATTTGATCTCGAAGCCTACCCTAAAAACTCTCATTACTTCTCATAGTTTATAGGCTGATTTTTAAAACTTGAGCAACACCGGTTAGCACAGCTACTATAAATGTATATATATATATATATATATATGCATATATATTTATATAAACATATATTTAAATATATATATGCATACATGGATATAGTCATGTAAGTATAGACCGACATACAGGTATATAGGCATACATACTTGCCGGTATGTATGCATATATGCCTATATGCCTATACATGCATGTATAAATTTATGCCTATATGCCTATACATGCATATATGGCATGTATAGCCATATAGGCATATATGCATACACATATACCTTCAAAATATATATATTTTGAAGGTATATATATAAGTATATACATGCTTTTAAAATTTAAATACATATAAGTAAAGGTTTCTGCTTACTCCGAAAATATGACAGTTTGTACATCTTCAATTGTGTAGCCATGTCCTTGTCTCAAACCCAGTTGTTTACAAATCTCGGCGTTTAATGTTTTTTCTTTAGCGTGGGTGCAAGCACCAATTGCAAATCCCTGGGCATGTGCATCACTCATACTTAGATACAGGGCGCTTCTCTCCAATGGCACCATCTTTGAATCATCTGTGAGATTGCGATGAAAACATTTCAGAGGTTAGTGCTAGATAGAGCAAAATAATATAAAGGCTAAAACACAAGTTTTATGGCATTTTGAGTCAAATCACAAATATTGTTACTGGTATATTGATCAATCTAATAGCATATCTAGTGGAGTTGTGTTTTCTCAAAACTATTATATAGTTCTATAGCATAATAAGCAATTATTGTTCATTATGACCCTCGTTTTGTTTAGTAGCTTTAAGAATCTTGTAATCTATGTCCCCTTAAAGATGAATGAATAATCTGGAATAGTGGCTTTGCACAGTCTGTCCATTGGAGTACTAAAAAAAAGTTTTTATTGCTCAGCTTCTAAACAATTCCTGTGGCAAAAAAATTTTTTTGGCCAAATTAAACTAAAAGAATTTCATTATGAGTAAATTTAATTTTAGTAAAATCTAAGGTAGCTCCGTGTGTTACTGTTTATGCTAAATGAACCATTTTAATGGTGAGGTAATATTTGAAACTAAATTACCAAATTAAGATAAAAGTTAACTGCTTTTCATGTTCCCCATAAAGCAAGTTGTTCAGAAGAGAACCATTGAAGGATTAATAGAACGATATTAGATCTGATTTGGTAAAAGACTGATTAACTAGTTTGACAAGATTTTTAAATGTAAAGAACGTCCTTTGCTTAAATTGCTTGCAGAGATTATGCTGCTTACAAGTGATGCCTTTCGGTGATACTCTAATGTATTTTAAACATTTTCTTAAGAAGGTAATGCGTTCTTGGCAGATATTTTTAGAACATATTTCATTATTTCTAGATTTTATGTAGAATATGACCCATTACTAGTTACGATTATTACTCATTACTTATTACGATTTCAGTTTATAAAATTTTTCTTGGATGCACACTTGAGATAAGACAATTTGGTTTTTTGCCAGTTAACGGCAATACAATACTAACCGACCCGTGTAAAAGAAACCGGAAATCCAGTGAGAATATGCAATCCATTTGCAACTTGACCACTTATCAAAGCTGAATAGCCCCCAAACAGTTTAGCCATGGCTTTCTCAATCAGTTGAGCAAACAGCTGTTTTCTCTTTGACTAAAAATAGTTAACCAACAAAATTTTCTTAGTTTTATGTTAACTTCTAAATCTGTTAATGTAATGCACATTTTTCTCAGGTTCAAATGTAAGGATTTTTTGAAGCCAATGTGTTTTATTTTTACCATGAACAAAAATTTGCAGCCAAAATTAAACACATCCAAAAAAGAGTTATCTAGATATTTCCATGTTTTGCATACATACATGTAGGTAAACTTTGGTCAGCCAACCACTCTAGTGATCTAGTTCAAATAATATTTTATTATTTCTTAGCATAAATATAAGTTTGGAGTTAGGTATTGCTTATCTATTCAGCATATTTTTCACACTAACTGTAGATAATTGTTTTCCAGATTTATGATGGTAGTTTGATATGAAAAAGTGGTCAAGAGAAATCTCTGCTACTGGCTTGCAAAATTTTATGTGTTTTAGGCACTTCAAGTTGGCTAGACAAAATTTGAGCAAAAGCTTGAGCAAAAGGATAAAAAATGATATTTTCATCAAAAACCTATGGTGTTCATTACTATGGCAAAAACTCTTAACTGTAACAAAAATATACCATTACACCAAATCTATACAGGATAGTTACTTTTGATTATTTACCCTACCTTGAACAATATTATGGTTATAAACCGCATGCAGCTGTAAGCAATTAAAATGAAGAGAAAATAGCTAAAAATAGGGTTGCATTATTGATTGTTTTGATTTATGATAGTGCTAATTAGTCAAATGAGATATTAAATACATTTATTAACATCCCATCAGCTAATATATACAAAATTCTGATATAATGATCAAAAACTGCAATGTTTGAGCTGTTGCATAATTTTCCATGTCTAAAAATTAGTGGCTCTTCAAAGTCAGGGAAGCTAAAACGTGTGTACAAATTATACCGGCTGCATGATTGGTCAAATTGAAACTTGATCAGATTCAATGGAAAATGCATATGATGGTTAAGGAGTTCCAAATGCAAGACTTTGTATGCTAGTAGTATTTGCTCATGTTGCATTCTTGAAGATCGTGGTTCATTTGCATTAATCATGTTATCATTTTACTAACGGTAATATTAAAAAACAATTTCAGTGTTTTTGCTTTTTAAGTAAATTAAAAAATTTGTAAAAACAATGCAGCTCATTTGATCACATATCCGATGCTGAATATGGCTAATCACACTTGAGCAATCCATTACAACTTGTAACAAAGAACGCATTTAAACGGTCTCTGGATTATTTTGTCTAATTTCTCAGCGTACCGACTATGTACATGATCAAAGTGAAACTCTGAGCAAATCTATGATAATGGTTTCTATTTATTTAGAGTGCTGACTATCTAAATAAGTCTATAGGTTTAACATGAGTCACAGCTAAAAATTTTAAAAAAAGAGTATTTATTATAAACCTTTGAGCTTTTTAGACGCTATAATCGCTAGTCATTACTATAAATAATTTAAAATTGAACAGTAGATTTTTTTCATCATTCTGCAAGACTGCTATTTTAAATCACTCAGATTTTACTTATACAAGTGCCAGAATATTTTAACTTACTTCAGAAGCATGAGCTTTTCTTAACTTTTCCAAGTTTAATTTACCTCTGAAAACTTGAGCTTTCCTTTACTGTCACATGGAAAGAAGTCATCAACAATGACCCCGACCCACTCTCCATCCAGACATAGCTGTACACCATAGACTCCATTCTTGTTGTAGCTTTTACTGACCAACACCTTATCTAATAATTCTGCTTGACTTGCCACAAGGCTGATACACGTTATCAACCTTCAAGAAAACATCATCAGCGATTCAAGAGTTTTTTATCACTATGTGTTGATTGATGCATTTTTATGAATGCTCGTTGATTGCTAAAATATGACTTTTCCAATGTGTATATTCAGAAATTTCTTTGAACCCACAAAATATTTGTTTTAGTCTAACTTAAAAGATTGTTATTATAGTATGTTTTTGAAAGTTAATTCAGTAGCTGTAAACATACATAAAATATCCATTATATTACCTGTTTTATGATGGTTTATACATATTGGTAGAAATGATAAGCACTCTATGAACAACCATTTTATTGTGCTGTAAGTATTTGGCGCAGAGTTTCTGTCGTTATTTTGGGTTTTTCTAGATTTTATTTGTCACTAAACAAAAAAGGAAATCAACACAATGAGTCTAAATTTAACACTATAGAATATTATGACTCAGTAAATTTTTATGACATAGATTTGCCAACATTGAAAAGAAGGAACAAATTTACTTTTGTTGGGTTTAAAATATGCTGCTGGACATATATAACACTTATAGCTTGGAATTGTCAGTTTATTAGGCCTGTCAGCTAGCAATTTCATTGTTTGAAATGGTTATGAGAAGGCTGACCCAACTTACCTCCAACTGATCATAGGTCTCCAAATAAGTATGCATTTAAAAACTGAAAGGCTTGAAATGAGATGGCCATTCCATGTCAAGTCACCACTCAGAAATACTGCCTGCTTGGGCTAATAAAGTGTTGCTCAGGGATTACCCCATGAGCTAAAAGCTTGAACTGGCCTTAGTCAAAAAAAAGAATATTCATGCGGTGCCTGAACCGCACAGACTAACATCTACAATTCTGAGCCAGGGCCACGGTCAGCACATGTGCGGTAGTTGACGACCACAAAGTTGATGAGAAACCACTCTTCTTTATCTTTATTTTTATTTACAAACTAGGTGCAAAAGTAACGCAGGCAAGAGTGCCAACCCACCAGAAGAACCTGTCTCTGCCAAAGAAAAAAAAACTGCATGGACCTGGGACAAGCTGGCTGGAAAAAAGAATTAGCAAAGCAAAAATGAGCATTAGCTTAGATGCGTTATCAGATTCTGATTAGCAAAGATGCTAATTTCCTTTTAGCGCATGTTCATTGCAGGTGTAAGAGATGGGGGCAGACCTTTGAAGTGGAGTATTCCATTTTACTGAAGGAAGAAACTTAGCTTATGCGTCAACCTCTCCACCGGCTTAAACTAAAGAAAGAAGTTGAGGTGGAATACCTGGTGCAGGTTGTTCTCAGCAATAGAAAAAACCCAGGCTAAAGCTCAATGACTGAAGGAAGTAGAACTTAGTCTCAAGCTAGCAAAATGTAATTTTTTAATGTGTTTGCGCTGTCTGTGGTAATCTGTGGTACCATATGGTAAACTGAAAAGGGTTAACCACTCACTTTAAACAGAGGAAAATAGTCCAAAAATGGCTACTCTCAAGGAAGCTCAGAGAGCTGCAAGCTGATTGTGGCATGGATACTTTTATCTGTACATTCTCAGCATGGCTGCAACAACACAGCCATTGCGCAGGGGGATGGAAAATAAGAGAATGAAACATGGAGCCTAGAGAAACAATGTGTTTACAAGGATTTGAAGGAGCAGGTCTTTTTCGTTCCTATTTCTAGATACCCACATCTGAGTAAACTGTACATATTAGAAACAGATGCAAGTTGATGTGGAGTAAGGGCAGTACTTTCCAATGTCCAGGGCGAAACAAAATGAGTGTTTGCTCACTTTAGCAAGACTCTGACGCTAGCAAAAAACTACTGTTTGACATGAAGAAAGTTGTTGGCTGCAGTCAAGGCTGTAAAATATCTCCTACCGTACTTCTTTAGGCAACAGCTCCTGTTCTGAATCAACCAACCTCCACACAACAGGCCATGCAGATTAAAAGAACCACTCAACCAAATGGCAAGATGATTACCAACATTGACAACTGTGATGCAGGAAACCAGATGTCCAGTTTACAACAGCTGGGAGAGGATTATGACATCTTTAATGCGAGTAACCGGAAGAGAAAGAAGCAATAACCAGGAACTTAGAACCAGGTATGTTAGATGGTGTCAAAGGTTGCAACTACAAAGAGAATCAGTAAGTCAATAATTATAGTAGCGATAATGATAAAACGATTAGGTAATAGTAATTAATTGATGATAATAGAGAGAATTTGTAAGGATAATAATTGAAGAAAGAAGTAGAAAATATAAGTTAAACAATACTGAATGATTGAGGATAATAACCTAAAGAATGAGTGGCAGACACAATAATAGTATTTTTGAGAAGGGGATTAAGACATCCAAACTGAAACTAGAAACAGGAGCCAAATTGGAAGGATGGAGGAGATTTCTTAAAAGATCTGAGATAGCGAGTGTATCTGCAGGATTGAAAAGAAAGAAGCACACCAGAGTGAGAAGAAAGTAGAGTCAGAAGATTATGATTTAAAACAAATTAAGGCAGCATTTATGTTAGACTGCATGGGAGAGAAGGGGTATGATACTTTTGAAACATGGGAGATAGATGTTGATGCCATGCAATATGACGTCATCAAAGAAAAATTTGACGATTATTTTTCTTAGAAAGAAAATATAGTAGCAACAAGACACAGATTACTAACCATGAAACAGGATAATAGTAAAGATTTATGCAGGTTTATAGAAATAATAGAAAGGGCAGCAAAACAATGCAGGCTGGAGGAGTTAGAGAAAGATCTAATACTACAGGATTTGACAATGGGTATAAATGTTGATAAAATGAGAAAAGAATTGTTACTAAAGAAAAATATTACCCTAAAGAAAGCAAAAGCCAGGTGCAGCCAGTACAAAGGATAGAAGGTAGAGCTGACGGAGGAGCAAGAAACAAAAGTAATATCGTTACAGGGAGATCAGGAGTACAAGGCTATACATGCAATGGATTGGGACATTTATCAAAAGATTGCTTCAGAAATAGAAGAACCGGGTATACTAGAGGATACAGAGGAAGAAACCTAATCAGGGGAGGCACTTTAAGGAAAAATGATGAAAGGTCACCTATCACATGCTATGTTTGCTCGAAAGAGGACACATTGCAAGAAGCTGTTTTAACTGGCCAATGAAAAAGAAAATAAGCATGGTAGAGAATGATGCCTCTGAATATTTAAAAGATTCGTTATTACTATAAGAGAAATTAAAAAGATTTAAAACAGCTAATGACTTCCTAATCAGCTTGAAAACTAGAAACAAATATATAAACTTTGAGATAGACACAGGAGCTGATGTAACAGTTATAAGTGAAGCAACAGCAAAGAGAATATACTGCAAGATTGAGCCAACTGAATGAGTACTAAAAGGAGCAGTTGGTAAGAGGTTAGAGACAGTACTGTAGGCAAGTCAAAAATTGAGTTGATATCAAAAAAAGGACAAAGAATAATAGCGAGGAACAGTGTTATGAAGGAAAACAATAGTAATCGGTTAGGGAAACCGGAGATAATAAAGTTAGGGCTAGTTAAGACAATTTAAAAAGTAAACAAGAAAGAGGACAAGATGGCAAAGAAATACCCAAAATTGTTCAAAGAGCTTGGAACACTACCAGACATGTTCCGGATAAATTTAAAAGAAGATTTGACACTGGTGTGTCTCCAAGTGGCAAAGAGGTTGCCAATAGGTCTGAAGGAAGCAACAAAACAGGAAATGGCAAGGATGGAAAACTAGGAGTAAAAAAGAAAATTTAGAAACCAACAAAGTGGTGTTTAAGAATGATAGTAGCACCAAAGATTAATGGAAAGATTCAAATTTATGTGGATCTGACACAACTAAACAGGAGTGTACTTAGAGAAAGTTTCTCATTGCCTACATTAGAAAAAACAATAGCTGAGCTAGAGGACAGCATCATTTTAGCAAAATGAATGCTAATTCAGGATTTTGACAGACATAATCAGCGGAAGAGTCAAGAGAGCTTACTACCTTCATTACACCATTTGGTATGTATATGTTTCAGCGGATGCCGTTCGGTATTTCAACAGCTTCAGAATTTTACCACCGCCAAGTGAGTAAGATAATAGGACAACAACAGAAGATTGTTTGTATCATGGATACATTCTGGTAGTAGGGAAGAACAAAGAAGAACACAATATAAGGCTTTGTAAAGTGATAGACAAGCATCATAGAGCAGGGTTGACACTTCATAGAGATAAATGTCAGTTTGGACTTGATGAAGTGAAGTTTTTAGGTCATATACTAAGTAAAGAAGGGATTCAGATAGATCCAGAAAAGAAAAAGCAATCAAAAGATACCAGCACCTATGGACAGGAAGATTTTGAGAAGGTTCTTGGCGATGGTAAACTATTTAGAAGGGTTTAGCCCATTGTTAGCAGAAGTGAAAAGACCATTGAGACTATTAGACAAAACAATGCAGCATGGTGTTGGAATGAGGAACAGCAGAAGTGTTTTGAAAAAATTAAGGATATTATCTCTACAGCACCAGTCTTTACTTTATTTGATAATAGTAGTAAACACAGGATAACAGCGGATGCTAGCAAACATACATTAGGAGCAGCTTTGCTGCAGATAAATAGAGAAGAGAGATGGCAACCAGTAGCTTATGCCTAAAAAAAGAGTGAAGTAGAGCAAAAGTACGAACAAATAAAAAAGGAGGCACTCGCTGTAGCGTCGGCATATGACAAATTTGATTTCTACTTGGTGGGGAGAGAATTTGATGTTGAGACTGATCATAAGCCACTGGTGCCATTGTTGAAAAATAAAGATTTGTCAGACTTGCCATTAAGGATTCAAAGATTTAAGATGGTGATGATGAGAAACAGATTTCATATTTTCTACGCACCAGGAGATAAGATGTTTCTAGCTGACCTGTTAACAAGACCAGCAACAAAAGATATGAAATAAAATTAAAAAGAGTGGATGATCATGCTAATAGGATAGTAGCAGCAATAGAGGATGTTCTAATAAAAAAACTAAAGAGTACACGGAAACAGATGAAACGTATCAGGCAGTGATGAAAGGAATTAAAACAGGGTGGGAATATGCAGTATGTGGTGAGGCTAAAACTTTGAGAAAAAAGAAGGATGAGCTCAGTGTGGCGAATGGAATGATTATGTGTTTATTATTAAGTTTCCATACTTATTACTATGAGACAGGAGATAATGGAAAAACTTCATAGTGGACATCAGGGCCAGGTCAAGACATACCGAAGGTGTCAAGATTCAGTTTGGTGGCCAGAGATTAGAGAGGAGATAATAGAGATGGTAGAACGGTCTGAAGCATGTATAAAAGATAGAAGGATATTACATGAACCGATGAGTAACACTCCATTACTAAAGAAGCCTTGGCCTAGAGATTGGAACAGACTTGTTTGAGTTCGAAGGAAGGCACTACGTTATTTTTATGGACTACTATTCAAAGAGAATAGAGTTAGTTCAGATAAATAATCAAAGAGGAAGAAAATTGGCATTGAAATTCGTAGGAATAATAGCAAGGTTGGGAGCCCAATTGAAAGTACGTAGTGATAACGAACCATGTTACAACTCACCCGAATGGAGAGAAATTAAAAATGGAAATGGAGGTACAACATAGTAGGAGAAACTAGTAGTCCTGGATATCCTGAAAGTAATGGTTTAACAAAGAGAGCTGTAGGGACAATAAAAAATATGTAGAGGAAAGAGAAAGACAAGAATTTAGCTTTGCTAGCCTATAGAACTACTCCACTAGAAAGTGGAAATAGGCCAGATGAGTAAATGTATAATAGAAAGATTTGAAATGAGTTACCAGGACAGCACTTAGTTGTACCCAATCTAGGGCAATTCAAAGAAAAAGATAGACACCTCAAAGAGACAGAAGAGCAAGTTTGATAGAGTAAAATGGTCAAAAATATTGTCCGCATTAAAAGAAGGGGACAGAGTAAGGGTGAAAATTAACTATGAGGATGAAAGGAGCGAAGCAATAGTTATTGAGGAAGCTTCAGAACCAAATAGCTTCTGGGTGGATATGAACGGAAGAAGAGTAAGAAGGAATAGAAAACATCTGAGATTATTATTTTTTTAAATCTCAGCGCTACAGAATAGAGTCTCAGGATAATGAAGTAGTTAGTAATAGTAAGGAAGTAAATAGAAAGAAAACATTAGTAGGAGATAAAAGTAGTAGCAACCCAATAAGAAAGAGTACTAGAGATAGAATAAATAAACATGATAATGATTTTGTTTACTCCAAATAACTTTGGTTGTAAAAACTTAGAATAATATAACTAAAGTTGGATTCAGTAGAAAAGGCTCAGAGTAAAAAAAAACTGGACAATAAAAAGTGAGTAGGTTAGGAGCATGGGTAATAGAAAGGGTTTAGAAATAAAAATAGCAAAGGAACAATAGAAATGGAGGACTATACAATAGTTGGGAACAGTGTAGCGCACTATATCACGCCACCGTTGTGGGTAGAAAAAAATGCTTTCAGGAGGAGCCACCCTGGAAGAGTTGCCATACAGGTGTGGGATCCCTAGCATGAAAATCATCATATCCGGAGTTCCCGATATCATGGGCCGGCAGGATAACGCCGTGGATGGGGATAGAGATTCTCGATATGAGCAGTCTTTGAGAAGAGCATCCAACAGGCTGGGAGTGGTCCTATGATCCTTTTATCCTTCTACCAGGGTGCCAGCTACGCCATATGGAGTTTTAAATCATCCTAATAGACCTATTTGTACCCTTAACTCTAATAAGAGGGAGGGCACGCCTAATTTGTGCACTCGCCTTTTTAGAAGAGGGACAGATGACCTGTTCTTCTTTAGTTAAGAACATCTAAAGGTTGAAGTCGCCTCTAATGAACACTGGGCGAGGGTATTGTCCGAAATTATCTCTAGTTTCATAGCTACAAGAAGAAGGGGTGCAATGGACCTGAGGGAACGCCTGTTTTGGTCTCCCAGGAGAGAAAGGGATACTAAAGCAGGAATTGATAGGGGAAACAATAGAAAAGGGGTTAATAGAGAGCGATTGGATAGAGATGGAAATTCTGAAAAAAGGATTGTTGAAGCTGCTGGAGAAAACCAAGATGGAGAAGGTCGACAACTAGAGGAAGAAAGCATATGGAGAAGGAGAGAAAGGGAGGTGATAGAAAGAGCAAGACAAGATAGAAAAAGAAAGGAAGGAGAAATAAGAAGAAGGTTTGAAAGCGAAATGACAGCAGTTGAAAGAGATTATAAAAGAGATGTGGTAAGAGCTAGAGAAGATAGGATAATAGCTGAAAGAGCTATTGAAAAAGAAAGAACCAGGGGGCAAGAGGCAGAAAGGTTTAATGGGGAGGAAAAGAGACAACAAGAAATTAAAAGGATAAATAGAGATGCAAGGGAGAGAAAGTCATCAATCAGGCAACGAAGAGTTTGTTTTGTTGAACAACCCGAGATGAGAAACAGAGACATCCGACAAGACTTCCCTACTTTTCGAGAGTATGTTAAGTAGAAGAATTAGGATTGGAATAATAGACAGGGCTTAAGTAAAGATAATAGATCGGGATAATAGAATCAACATAAAAGAGGTAACAGACTAGACAGTAGTGGAAGGTTATAGTTAGCGGAGAACACTAGAGTAGATAATAGACAATGCTAAAGAAAAGAGGCAAAGAAAAAAAAAAGAAGGAGAAAAAGGGAGACGCGATGCAAAAAACCGGATGTCAAGCTGACGACAGCTGGGAGAGGATTATGGCATCTTGAATGTGAGTAACCAGAAGAAAAGGGAAGCAATAACCAGGAACTAAGAACCAGGTACGTTAGAACAACATTTTAATATGCACTGAGGCACCGGATTGGGTTGTGCCACAAAAATCCTAATCAGCTGAAACAACAGACTTGCGAAGACCTCCTGCAGTGTGAGCTCAGCAAGCTGAGAAATGGGGGACTAGCACAAAACAAAGGAACTCATTATGGAGAGTCAAACCTTGTTGAGTCAAACCTTGTCAAATCTGTTGCCAGGATCACCTGTGAGATGGCCTGTAGTATAGGCCTATCCACTGCCACTGTTGTAACCTAGGCGGTTGCCCCAGGGCCGCACTAGGGAAAAGGCAGCTGAAAGCAAGCAGGGACCATATACTGAGCACCCTTGGTGGAAAGTAGCAGTAGACTTGATAGAGCCACTGCCAACAACATTAAAGGTAAAAGTGGATTTTGGTGTTAACCAACCACTTCACCCAACAGCAATGTTCTATCGACTCTCATAGAAGCTTCAGTGGCAGTGGTGGCTAAGGCCCTTTGTAAAAGAGTTTTTAGGTACTGGAGTTTGCCAAAACAGAGCCACTTAGACCATAGGACACAATTTGAGAGCCATTAATGACTAATATGTGCTAGTTTTTAGTTGTAAAAAAATCAAATACTACACATATCACCACCGGCCAATGAAGTGATAGATCGCAACAACTACTGGCTTGAAGATTCCCTCAAAACGTTTTTTCTAGCCAGGGGCCAGAAGGAATGGGCCATTTTGTTTACCCAAACTGATGAGAGTGTATTGGAGTGCACCGCACTTAGCAACAAGGGAAATTGCAAGCATATTAATGCTAGGACAAAAATTGCACTTGCCACATCAAATTTAGTACCACCTATAGAGACTCAACCGGCACATGAGTATATAGTAACTGTACCTTAATTGCTTGAGGAAGGCTATGGGCCCATCCAAAAGGTGCATGTAAAGATAACGGCAAAGGACAAGGAGACATCTCTCCCCTTTGCCCCTAGAGACTGGGTATGAATGGAAGATAGGTAATAACAGGTAGAAGATAATTGCAAATTACAAACCAGATTGGTCATGCCAAGACACAAATGTCTTGCTCAGCTATGCATATTTGGTGAAGCAAAAGCAATTCTCTATCTAATGCAAATGCTGATTTAAGCGTTGCTATGCATGGCCAAAAGAGTTGTGACATGCTCCAGACACTATTGAACTATGTAGAGGGCCCAACATAAAAGGAGCTTAAGCAAGGGAGCAAAAAACCAAAACTTGGCTGGAGACAAGGCTGGAGCTGCCCTGCCCAAGACCGGGGCCACAAAAGTTTCAGAGCCGAGAAAAAAAGCTGAAGCTCTGTTAGAGGAGCTATTAAAAAATAAAGCAATCAACGAAAATTTTGGCATTTCTAAACAACCAATCTGGCTATGGAGTTCACAGAAGCCTGATTCAAAAATTGTTAGATACAATCCTCAGTCAGCTCTGATTACTAGAAAAACAGATCGGTAGAATAAAGGGTGTGCCTACATGTGACTACAGCCAGTACCATTCAATTTCGACAAAGTGGTTTTAAAACCACAGAAAGGGGATAAACCAAAAATTAATTGTGGACTGGCCATTTCTTTGGCTGGATATTAAAGCACAAGTCCTAGTTTATACCAGTATTAATTTAACGTGCTTTTTAGAATCCTCCGAACTTGTCACCATGGGGTCTCAGCAAATTAAGCCTAACAATTTCTCTAGAAGAAGTATTAAGCCAGTCGGGAGCCTTGAAGGCAAGAGAAAAGTAATGTCTAAGGGCCTTCGAGACTTGGATGAGGAGCCTGCGGCTGTGTGTCAAAGCAGAGTCATGGCAGACTCGAACAAGGCAATGGAGTCCTACACCAAGGCGGTTGAAAAGCATTTTGGCCAGACAGTTTTTGTGTGTGACTCTGCTTCTATTGGCAAGAAAACTTGCTTAGAAATACACCTAGTCAGCATTCAAACTTTCATGGCTAACGGACCGAAGTTGGCTACAATTGTGCTTTATAAGCTTTGTAAAGTGCCACCAGCCAACCAAGCATGAATGATTCTATGCTACATAAGGTCAACAAAATCCCCAACTGGCTAGATGAGGTAGAGAAGGCCCGGATTACCGAGATAACTCGAATCTGTTATGTAATGGACAAAGTGTTGGGAAAGGAGTCCTTCCTTCTCTTTTGGCACATATACTGTATTTTGGTCTACAAAAATATTTCAGGACAACCATGTAAGCCATCCGTTATAACATCCTTTACTAGCAGCAAAGCTATGTGAATTGCCTAGTTTCTGGATTTGCTACAATTATTTATGACAAAATAAATTTCTGTTGTGTAGCATGCCTATCAAGTATTTTTGCTAAAAAAATATGTGTTTTAGATGTTTACCTTATTCAATTTAGAATAAGATGTGTAAAGTAAAGATATGGCACTAAAATGTTGTTCCAACAAAGACAAAACAAACAATTGATGATTGGATTACCAGCAATTTCCAATTTTTCCTTGAGAGAAGTCCTTCCGCTGCGGGTTGTTGCATACTGTCCATTCATAGTTTTCATCTTCAGGCTCAACTACTATTTGTTCAGGGCGCCTCCAGTGATCGCCGGGGAAAATAAGATTACTAGGCACTTGGCCGATGGAAGTAGAATTTGGTGGGAATTGTAGGTCTGCAAACTTGGTCTTGTTCTAGCAATACACATGTAAGAAAATTAACATAAATGTGGGATATTTCAATGATTTTTTTAACAAATTAATTTTTCAACTCTTAACTACTTGCACCAATAATGAAATTTTTAAACCAAAATGCTGACACATCAAAGAAAACAATAGCGCTTAACATTTATTGTTTAATGGGAGCAGGTAAGTGTTTAGGTGCAAACTGCCAAACTATAATTTTAGATAGAAAATATAACTTAATTAATAATGGTGAAACAAATATATAATTATTTATACAATTTTAAAACAATAACAATTTTAAACTCCAAAAGTAAATCACCTTTTATCAAGCTTCTAAGCTAATATAAACTAACTACATATCCTAAAATTTCAGATGAAGTGAAATATTGTAATAAATTATTCTAGCACTATTTATTTTTATACATGATAATTCACTGCCATGTCATTTTAACAGATTAAAAACAAGCATGAGATCATCAAGACAAACAAATTTTTAAGCTCTTGGCTACATTATTAATAACAGCTTGCTCTAATGTGCAGACGACATATGCTATCAGAAAACTTTTTAAAAACTCACAAAGGTGATCTAGTGTTTTTTGTATCCAAATCGGGAATAAGTTAAACATTTCAAGTTTTGCAGTCTTTTTGCTTCAATAAATACAATTTAGTTTATGTAACTTTAATTACGCTATTTTGTGAATAACTATTTTAATTTTTCTTGTTTGGTTACATGGTATCAGATTTTGGTCCTGTAGCGTAGGTAACTGTTATTAAATTCAGAGCAATCTCAACAACAGACAGTCTTATTGAAGGCTTGATCACTATGAAAATATTATTGTTCATAAGTCAGGTATGAGCAAAAAATGTTTTGGGTCATATTTCAAAATTGTAATAAAGCCCTTTTAAAAATACATAACTTGTCAAGTTAAAAAGACGTATCGGTAAAAACACAGCGCTTCACAAGAAAAATATATAACCATTTGTGATTATTAGTTGTTTCTACTAAATCTTTACATACCATGATAACTACATTATTTATATATTTAATACCAAATTTAATAAAATGGATATTGTAAAAAAGGATATTAGTTTGCTAGAGATTTATCAACTTTTTTATGATATAAGTATTTCATGTGTTTCTTTGCTGTTACAAACAGGCAGAACTTTCAATTTTTAAGTTGTCTTTGGAACTGCTGAATGCTAGAAACTTGAAACTACTCTAAAACGTTCATACTTACCTTTTCACACTGAAGGTTTATTTTTTGTATTTCAGCTCTTATCGCTGTTTCATTTTGCTCTTTATTACATATCACAGAATCTTCCCCAGTTCTAATGCACAGATATCTGGAGTATCGGAATAGAACATTTCACCTCAAAGCAGTTATTCAAATTTTACTACAGAGAACTAATTTAATCGGCTATAAACTGCAATAAGCTATACATGTACATTTGTGTTGTTTGGATACACACATGCCAGTAGTTTTGAAGTTTAAGTTGACAAGGGAATAGATTCATATTTAGAACAAACATGGCACGCTGGTGATATAAGCGCATCAGCTACAGACTAAAAGTAAATCTGAAGTTACTATACCAGATAACTTTTTAAATTCACTTTTTCTAGATACCCTTTTGTTTCATTTGTATTACAAAACATGTTTCACTTGTCTTTTTGTGCTTCTGCACTGACACGATTTATTGTGTATGGTATGTTTGGTCTCATTTTATTGTATAGCTTGTAGATTGTATTTATTCCTGATTCGGTTCACAAACGTAAATTTTAAATTTAAAACAAAAAAGCAAAAAAGTTTCTCAGAAAGATTTTTCAACAGACAGCCAATGTTTTCCTAGAATTGCAATGCCAACTTGTCGCTCCGAAAACCTAGTTTGATGAGTTCATTGCACCACAGGGTTAAGTTGGTTGGTTTTAAAGACTCCAACACAAGAGCTCTATTCTTTCTAGCTGTAGACTTTCTAAAAGCTGGTTCAAGGCTGTTCAATATTACAGTTTTCTTGAACTTTCAGCTTTTTGATGTTGTTTGTAACATTAAGAAAGAAAATGTGTAACTTTCTACAGCTTTCTCATCTTCAGCCAAAAGCTGTAATTTCCCGTTGAGATACTGATAAAATATTTCTCAGTCTGTAGAATTTTCCACTTTGACATTCTAATGCTTCATGCAGGCCAGTTTATGTGAAAAAAAGTATAGAACATCAGAAAAAAGCCACAGTCTTCATTCTAAATCAAATCTTAACCCTTTTACTCATTTTTTTCAAATTAAACAAACATGCGCTTATGCTTTTATTCAATTTACAGTTACATTATTTAGATGCATTCGATGAAAGGCTAAAATGTTGGCCAATATTTGCTCAAACCTATAACATTCAGCTTATTAGATTGATGCTTCAATCAACTTGGAAGTTTGACTATGTTCCAAAGCTTCGGAATAGTTTTTTCCAAAAAGAATAAAGATTGCATTGTGCCAAAAAGAGTGAACAGATTGTAGAACAGGATTCAATAATAATATAAAGACAAATATTAAATATATTAGACCTATATATATAATCTATAGCTTTTATTTTGCCTATATGATACAGCATTTCTTTTTCTGAATAATTAGATCAAAACATTCATGAAACTCAAATAAAACAATTATTACAACTTCAATAAAATTTCCAAGTAAATTCAGACAGATAAAAGTAAAGTAAATAAACTAAGTGTATAATAAAAACTTTTCATTGTATTTTTAAACAAAAAATGACATCTCTTACTTTATTTCTTCTGCGTGTATTTCTACTTTTTCACAAAAGTCACAGATGGGAGCCAACCCTGAAAAAAAAACTTTTAATATTTACAAAAAAAACAAGATAAATAAAAGCTTCTACCCAACTACCTTCTACATGCATTTAATTGAAATCATTATTTGTTAGTTCAAATTAGAAAACGATTTTATTTTAGAGATTTTAAACTAATGAGTTATGTCCCTCTATGCTATGCCATCCTTAAATGTAATTATACGATTTCATAAATCAAGGCTTGTTCTGAGTCAAGGCTTTTATAATCATGCACCAATGTTCTGTAAACTGTTTCTGATTAGTACTTTATGGTTTGAGGTTCCCAACACTTAATTAATTGATTGTAAAACTGCTTGCTTTTAGAATGTCTAAATGTCTATCTTTACATGTAGATTGTAGAAAAATATAAGTAAAAAAGCAACGTCTGGATAATGAGAGCCTAAAATTTAATAAGGTACTATTTATGTTTAGCAAATAACACATCTTAGCCAAATAACTTTCCTGCGTCTAGTTGACAAAATACCACTCAACATTATTTTATGTTCGAATGCTTTAATTATTATCTCATACTATAGATTTTCGTGATGGGTGTGGAGGGCACAATAAGTCACACATTTTTGCTAAATATCTTGCAGCTTGGATACCCTTAGTCACACTCGACTGGTAAGGAGACATGCCAGGAGAAGAAAATTACCATGAAGCACCCGCCCGATAAGAAAGGTAACCTATCTAGAACAGAAGAACAGAATGACCAAGAATGAGAAGAAGAACAACTGGTCAGGCGCTGGCCACTGCTAAAGAGAACAACCAGATTCTAGAGTGTCTTTTATGTAAGGATGTTGTCAAAACCAAGCCAAGTAAAGCACAGGAACGACTCAATATGAACAGATGTGTGTATAGACACATAATTCACACTGTAGTTAATATTTTGATACAAATATCTTATTCTGATTTAAACGTGTGGGTGGTTTTAAGTGGAATAGTAATGGGCCTTTAGGAATGTTTTACATTAGTGGCAGCAGTCAGTTCTGTTGAGGTATAGTTCTACTTTACACAGCAAATCCTTAAATGAACTTGTGACAACTGCCTTAAAAGTGAAAGTTGGGGAGAAAGCCAGGTAGGCTGAGTAACTCAAGACAAGACACTATGCATACTTCAAGAGGCTGAGTTGCCTTTAAAGTTGCAGCCTGTTTCTGAACCTCTTAGAGATAAGTTCACAAGTGTGAAGTAACTGGCATGGCTACTCGACGTTTGCGGCAAAAACGCAGCCTGTTTGGCCAGTGCATTGGATAGGCTGATGATGGTGACAAAGATCTCATTCTGGGTGCATCAGTTCTAAGCACCTTAATACATAGGTACCAATGACATATAGCATTTCATAAACTGTTCCCCAAACGTAGCCAGAGTCAACTGGTGGAGAGGGAATCATCATACTGTGGCAGGTAAAAAAAGCATTAAAAGAAGAGGCAGAGATTTATGGCCAGGCCAATCAGGTCGAAGCCATTTTTGATACATTCAAGGCTCTCCTTTCTTTTATCTCCTAAGCATGTTCAGCTAAAACTAGGTATATTGCAGGGAAATTTACAGCCCACTACTCAAAAGCCTTTCATTCATTTAGGACAGCTGACCTCAGTGGCCTACGGCAACCTGGCAGTACACTGACCAACTCTTGACAGTAACAGCATTTAACAGTCGTACCCACTGCTACATTGAGCTAAGCGCTGAGGCCAGCATTGAGTTTTTCTAGAACAGGGTTTGACAACCTACGGCTTCAGAACCACATGCGGCTCTTTCATCCCCTTGCTGGGGCTCCCTCTGACTTTAGATTTCTTCCTTTTTTACCATATGCCAAGTAAATCATAAAACTATAAAGGTTTTCTCACTAGATTTTGGAGGTAACTTTTTAAAAATGTAATTATGTTGATTAATGAAACATTTTCACTTGTTATGCGTCCTTGTTTACATTACATTATTAGTACCTTATCACATGATTGTCATGTGGCTATAACTTTAACATAATATTACAGAAAAACGTACTACCGGATTCGCCCAGAGGGCCGGATCGCTATGAGATACCTTCTAGTATTATGTCAACAAACGAGGTAAAACAATTATAAATCTATTAAGGCTGGCCAGCCACTTAGGACCGCAATATCGTCAACCACACTACCGGCAAACAACAACACCAATACAGGTAGTACACCTTATAAAGATTTATGCACCAATAAAATGACCAAAACTATTTTTTGGTGTTTGCAAAAAGAGAAAGAGCCAACCAGCCAAACAGAAAGTGGCAATGCTTGATCAATCCATTTGCTAGTTGGTACTTTTTGTGCAACAGCTAACCATAGATTTAGCATTTCCGTATAAACAAAGGGCTTTAAGATTGTCCCGGCAAAAAACATTCAGTATTGGAACTGCAGAAAACAAATGCACATTTGAAAAAACTGCTCAAATAATTGACATTTGAACAAGAGAAAAGAGCCGGACAACACATGTGTTGCTATTACTAATTGTACAATGGCTCCAACAACTTGCGACTTCAACAAGGAACGAGTCAGCTAGCTGGGCAGACCAATAGAACAAAGATTAATCACAGCAGAAAAAACTTTTGGGATCAAGGGTTGGGTGGTGTGGAATTAACAATGCAGTCACTTACAACTAAAATGGGGCTCTAAAAAGATTGTGGTTCATGACCCATACAGATGGCTTTAGTCAGGAAAGAGGAATAGCAGCAAAACATTCAAATGACTAGTTTGGGAGTCAGACAGACTAACAACCTACCTGAATCTGGTAGTCAAAAGGACAAGATCACCACCGGCAGTCTTCAGCCTACAGACCGGACAGGCTAACCAGGCATCTGTTAGAAATCTGCATGTTCAAAACCACTTTGAGCCCAATGGTCTGTTGGAGCAGAATCAACTGAGGGACAGGGTCTATATTGGTTTCATTTAACTAGCATTCTTTTCAGGGATGCTTTATTGGTAATGTATCTAGGTTATGGCTGATACAGAGTGCACCACAAACTTTCTGTTGAAGCAATTGCTTGACCATAGCCCAAAGGCTGCACAGGGTCAAATAGCCACAAAGATAGCTGCGAAATTTTATCGGTTGGAACTCAACTAGTATTATAGGAGATAATCCTGCTTTCAGTGCAGTCCCCAGACATGAAGATTGAGGAGGTCCTTGTGGAGAGCCACAACAACAATGATGCAGTTGAATGATACAACACTGATACAACATAAAAAGGTTCTCACCATGCAAACCGACGATATCTTAGAGATTTTATTAGGGGCTGCCAAGACCACATGCGAGTCAGCCTGCAGTTTTGATTAACCTTGTGTCTTAAAAATACAAGCCAAAAGATTGTCATGCAGTCACTTGATGCTAGCTAGGTTTTTGTTACATAATTTGGGTAAATACTTGATGTGCCATGAGGAAAAAACTGAAGTAGCCAGAGGCAACCGGCAAGGGATTAGAGCCAAGCATGTATTGAACACTCTCAATGAAGAGCTGATCAGAGAGCAGTTGCAACTGTAGAGGCAGAAGCTCTGGAAACTGCACAAAACCTGAGGATTGTTTAAGATACGACTGACTAGGGTGTTAGAAGCATGGACATCACTCATGACCAGTCAAAATAGAGCATTGTCTACCCAAAATTAGTCGAAACAACTGCTATCTAGCAAAAGCATACCCTGGCCCAAATTGGAAAAGGAAGGACTACTAGTCGATTTCTTCTGTCCTGGTACTCATCAGGTCTGTCAACAACCAAGCTGTGTACCAAGCTGAAAACACAGTTGAGTCAACACATTCAAAGAAGGAAAAGGATAGCACATGGGGAGGCCATGAGAGAAGGTGGTGGCAAACCTGCTAGACTCCCTACAAATGATGCCAATGGACAACAAGTGAATATTGGTGCGAACAAACCACATCACTCTTTTGCAAAAAGTGCTGATATTTTCTAGAGGTAACTGTGCCAGTAGTAATGAGCATCCTGAATAATCGGGTGTTCCTTTACATGGTTGGCCAGAACACATTCACACAAATCAAAAAACACAGTTTAAAGGACAAGTAATGACATATCTATGCTAGCTGTAGCATGTGCAGAAGTTACCTACTACCCATTCCATCTCTAAACAAACAGAACAGAGGTGTGCCACAGCATAAAACTGAACGAGTCATTCAGGTACTTTGTCTATGCCGAAGACAGGAGGCATGTGATGTGTTGTTCCCACAGCTGGCGAGAGCAATGTGTGGTATGCTAGACTTGACCATGGAAGAGATGGCAAACATGTTTGGGCAGAAACTGCAGCTTTCAGATCTGCCAGAGTACCAAACACTTCCACATATTCTAGCCAATTGCATGAACACGTGCAAATATGTTGATGAACGTAGAAGAAGCACAAAGCGTGCTCAGAGAAGCACAAATAAGGCTCCAGCAGTAAGCTCAGGAAGAACAGCTTATCTGTGCTCTTAGTGATTGGGTCCAAATGATAAACAAAACGAGATAAAAGGAAGTGCGACCCAAAGCTGAAAGCAATATTTTTGGGACCCTACCAGTTAATAAAACTTTGACTCAATCACACACACATTATATGGTAGGATGGCAAGTCCAGTTGTTCATAGAGTGTGAAGGCAGGCTGGCTGAAGATAAAGCAGTGTACCTCCTTTCTGACCATTGCAAGTCAACCTTGTAAGCAGCAGAAAAAAGGGCAGGTTAGAGAAGTCAGGCACGACTCCACAGAGGAGAAGATTACTTATATTCAGCACAGCCCAACTATCCCTGAAGTGCCAAGTAGCAAAAACATCTTGGCCACTAACCCACTTGGTTGGATTCTAAATGCCAATCAGTGAGTCAGATTCTCAAGACTAGTAAGATAAGTTGGTTCATCGGCTCTTAGCTAACAACCACCTGTGGGCAGATGTGGCAAAGGTCATTGCCAACACAGCATCTGATCCATAGCTTAGTCCCTAAAAATAGAGATCTTACACTAGGGGAAAAACACCTCAAACATTGGGTCAAGCAACACCATTTCTGTGCTCGGTTGGTAGCACACTTCCGATTTCTATTAAAAACTCCATGACTTCTAATGGGGAAAAATGTGGAAAAGGTCAGCCCATGTATTACTTGGTCAAACATGTGGCAGTCTAGCCAGTCTCAGCCATGCCTAGCCAGCAAACAGATGGTCCAGTTCTTTCAGACTTAAAGGAAAGTAGCTCGGTCCAGCCAAGAGAATGTTTGGTTAGCACTAGGAAAACCATCTGACTCTTAAAAAATAAGCTAGAAGCTTTAGAATATAAAGCCGCCACTAAGACCTAAGTAAGCAGAACACGAGAAGCGCTCGTTTTTAACAGTTTTATGTGAATGTACTTTACATGTGCATACTTTCCGTGGTAATTACCATATTGATAAAAATCTATTATTCTGCCTCCAACAAATGGCTGGTTTTAAATGGAGCATTAAAAAACCTTAGGGGTTCCTTTACAGTTACCTAAAACTGTTTCATAACAAATACATTTAGCGAATACATGTAGTTCTATGCTTACCAGTGTTAACAAAGTCACATTTCTGACAAGTCCAATTTTCTGGAGCCTCTGCTTCACAAGACTTGTCTTGAGCCGTAGACTCAAGCAAAGTGTTGCAAATCTCACACACAACGTTTATCGAGCTGTTTTCATAACCACAGCTTTCGCAGATTTGCATTTGCAGCAGTAGAAACTTTGTATTAATAGGCAGATTCTACAAATGGTGATAAACATAGGTTTTGGTACAACCATGTATATGTATGCTAAAACAAATTTCTGAAATACAATTTTGTAAAAGTTGTTTTTCAAACCAATTCAAGTAAGATAAGTAGTGTTTTATTTATGTTAAGGTCAGTAATTTCCACACACCTTCTAACATACTTAGGTAAGTAGGTATGGAGAGTTCTGTGTGCCCAAAGCAAGTCATAAACCTGTAGTTCCAATTAAGCTAACATTTCGTATTGCACATTTTGTATATATATATATATATATATATATATATATATACGAAATATATATACATGTACATATATATATATATATATATATATATATATATATATATATATATATATATACATATATATATTTTTGTATTTATGTATGTATATACATGTATATATACCTTTCCTAAAGTTTGTGTGTACAGTATGTGTGTATTTCCAGCTATGCGCTGTAGCTATTAAAACCTTAGATTAAGATTTTGAAATCTCATGGGTTTGAACTCTCCGAGACTGCTACCGCAAGTTTTAAATCCAGGTGTTCTACCACTGAGCTATAAAAGATGTAACGATGAAGCCGTTATTATATACCCTATAGCGAATGCACACGCTAATTATTTTAGTATGGCGCCCACGCGTTACGATGCCCCTGTTTACGAACAATTTTTGTAAGGTTAAATTACTATATCGAGAGTCAATGCCAATTCTTCTCATGTGAACAATTATGGAAAGAGCCTCAACATTCCCTCTCTGTTTGGTCAGACAAAAACAGTTCCATATTTCGTTTTTACATTTTTACCAGTATCGAGAGGTACCACATTTGAGAAGTACCAGTATCGTCGTATTCAAAGTTTTGATGAACAGCTTCTGGTGAAAAAGTAACCTTTTTTATACACACACACTTCTATGCAATAGTTGTTATTATTAATTCAACATATTCAGGATTTTTATTTCGTTTTCTAAATTTGTAATAATTGTATCATTACTGAATTATATTATATTGTAATCATAGCAAAAACGAACAAGTTCAGCTATTACTTGCTCATTATTTTATGTTTTAATGTAAACCCTTTTGTAGTTGTCTTATTCTTTTTAATTTATTTGATTTGCACAAAACATTTTCTACATGACATGACGGTTGAAAGTTACAGTTGCTTGACAAAGTTTGAAAACCTTTACAGTTGTTTTTATTTTCTCTCTTAACTTATTTCAACTACACAAAACACTTATCTCAGGATATGTAGTTTAAAAGTTGGAATGACAAATGTTGTTATATGCTAAAGACAAATAAATTTGCTGTCCAAAGACTTTTTCATCATCTGCCCAACACCGAACATTCAACTAGTATATGCATGTATATAACTATAATTAACTACTTAATGTGCTAACTACCTGAGGTAGTTTATTGCTTCTCAAAGGCAAAGAGCAAACAAATTGTCAAAATTTTGAAAAAAGTAAATGAATTTTATAGTGCATGGCTTATTATCATGTACACTTGTGGTATTACAGTTTTAATTTATTTGTTAAATTACTATATTGCTCTATCTGAACTTTGAAACTAGGAATTTTCACCATTGTCAAAGCAAGATGTGGTCTAAATTGAAGTAGGTACACTCATATCAGTACTCAGAAAGCTGAGTACTTGATTTGATAGTTACGATAAAGATACATGTAATTTGATATATTTTCTAAAAGCTTCTTATGTATCCTCATGTATACTTACAGCAACTCTAAGACAACAAGTATGGTGTTTATAACCTGAGTAAAACTAACCTCAAGTACACATATACAAGAACAAAGATAAATAGTACAAATTATCAAGTATATAAGGGCACAATAAGTGTTAAGTTTAGTCATAAGTCAAACTTGTTTGCAGCAAACCCATTCTATTTGTGTTTTAACGCTTCTGGTATAATCTATAAACTTTATTTTATTTGCTAAAGAAGATTTTCTCATAAACAGCTACATGTACCTAGCAGCTTGAGAACTTTCACCTACATGTACATACTACATGTACATACTTTCACCTACATGTATATTACTTACTGACTCATCTATGTGTATCCACTCCATGTGTCCCTCTGATGCAAGTGGATGACAGCCTTGTTTTGAATCATCTGGTTTGCTCATGTTGAATTTTGGAACCAACAGCTTACTTTTTTTGAACCCTACAGTTAATATAAAACAGAAAAAGATCTATCTTTTGTAGAGGAAACTAAAAAAGTTGTGTGGGCAAAAGTAATAGTGTCAATTAATTTTCATACATTTGAAGTTATAGGTTTTCTTAAATAAGAAAAAATTTCAAACATGCATGCAGAACAAATTCTCATAAATTTTTCAAAGTTTTTATTTTATGATGCACTGAATAATCATATTTAAATACCTTTTAGTAAATTTTATTGGAAACAGAATTTTACAGATATTTTTATCAAATTTATCTATTCAAACCCTTTATTAGTTAAAACACAAAAGGACGTTCAACCCTCACATGTGTTGGATATATTACCAAATCTTTCTTTACAAAAAACAATCACTGAAAGTGTTCAGGGCAATTAGAATGAGCAGTTTAATAAGAACATTTTGTGTTTAATGACTTCAAAAGTGCATTCATAAAAAATTAATATTTTAAGATTACCAACTGAGCCAGGCTTTTCTTGGAGTTGAAATTATTTGGCACATTATACTAGCCATAGTTAACACATCAAGCTCTTACAGTTTGTTCTCATAACTATTTCTTTATTTTTCTCAAAACATACCAGAGATCAACAAAGATCCATTCTGATAAAGTATATAATTTTTATCAGAAGTTTGGTTTTCTCACATTCCATCTGCAGGTTGTACTTTGCACCCTAGTCTATCATCAGGTTGTAATTATTAGTTCCTTTATAACCAAAGGCCTGAGTACAGTTAGAAGACCTTTTTCAAACTAAAGTACTTCTTCATAAACAACATTCGTTTGGTTCATATAGAAGAGTATGTTAATACGTTTCTTTGGCTACACAAATGAGAGAAGAAAACATAAATTTCTGTAAAACCAAAACGATGTTCACCTAAATGAATGTCTGCTATTGAAAGGATCTCTTCTTAAAGCCAAGCTTCTTAAAGCCAAGGATTTAAAGGTTAATTTTCAGCAATCAGAAAAGTTTTAAAACCCAATATTGTGATGACCTACCGTAAAGTTCAGAAGTCTATAAAAATGTATTGCAACGTGTTATGGCTAACTTTTTTCTGTAACAGTGGAGGTTGATACAATTTGTAAATTTGTCAGTGTAGTAAAGATCTATTCATCCGGTTTAGCAGTTTTTACTTACCTTATTGACTATATTACTCTGTTTTCTGTGTTTTATTAATATATATTGCTTTGCATGGTAAAAGGAAAAGTATAATAAATTTATTTGAAATACATGTATATAAAGGAAAAACTGATTGGGAGTATATCTAAAGCCTTTTTATAAAATTCTAGGCTTTTTCATCTCTACCACGTGTTTGCCTTCAGACGATGAAGCTAACATCATCTACAAACCATTATTTGATTTTACTGGTAGACTGGTGGTTTATGTCTGATTGAGTGCCTCTCTCGGTGTTGCTAGTGTTGTTTGTAGCTCCGCCTCTGCCCAGATCATATTGGTTTAAAATGCTTTTCTTGTAGTGCTTTGCATGTGTTGTTTATGTTATTTCTTTTGTTTAGGATGGCTGTTTCTGGCCAAGAAATAAAATAGTACTTTTCAGTAAAGTCCACGCAACATTTTTTATTAAGTTTGAATAGTTTTTAGCTTTGCGCCTTATTTTCCATTCAATATTATGACTTGTATTGTCAGCCTTAAGCTTCCAGATGTATTTGCTGAGTTCTGTACTTTCGTGTTTGTCACTACGTATAAATGAGCCTTTGTGGTTTTTATATCTGGAATTAAAGTCGGTTGTACATAGTCCTATGTATGTGCTCTTGTTGCCTGTGTTTTCTCTAGTCTCCATTGTTTGGTGTATTATGTTTGTGGTCAGACCGTATGCATCCAGTGGAAAGATAATCATCACTTTTCAATGGTAGTTCACTCTTGTACTTGTGCTCTGCTGGTTGTTTTACAAATTTTGGCTATGTGATTTTATGGTCCATGGCATGCAGGAGTAGATGAGTTTATGTGTATGCCTGTTAAATTCATACTTTGTGCAGTGGGTGTGGAGGGAAAAGCATGTATTTATAAAATTTATAAAATTCTTGCCTGTTAGTTTGTTTGTCAGCGTCACTTTGTCATATGTCGCTTTCGTTGTCTCCTGCTAGTTGTCGGTTGCGTCGACATATGCTTGTATTCAAGTGTATGGCAATAGCCACTATAGTTGAGTGTTTTTTTAAAAGGTTGTGCTGCTTTGTTAGACTTGTGCTAATTACTGCAGAGTGCAGTTGGTCTTAAGTTAATGTTGTGGGGTAGGTTTTTAATTACGATGAGTGGTTAGTTACTGCTTTTGGAAATATATACCATTGTGTTGCTTGGTATAACGTAAGTAAATGCTTCAGTTGAGGTTAAGAGTTTTGTCAAGGAAATTTACCAACTTTTTTATAGCTTCAATGGTTGATTTTAGGTTTTGGCTAAATATTTTGCATATTGCTTTCATTTACTGTCCATTTTCTGTGGACAGGCTGTGGACAGGCTGTGGACAGGCTGTGGACAGGCTGTGGACAGGCTGTGCTGATTGTTAGGCCATTGTTTTTGTACAGTCCAACATTTTGTTGGAGCTTGCTGAGTAGTAGTGATAGCATGTCTGTGCCTATTTATCTTTGTATATATATTTGTACATATAAAGATAAATATAACCGTATGCTATGCTAAATATTACATGTTATGCTTCCTTATTACTGTGTGATCTTTCTTTGCTGCGAGAGGTGCAACATTCTTTGCTTTTTGTGCACAGCTTATCACTTTTGTGAAGTAAATACTTCAGTGTTGCGTACCGACTTTGTTATAGTCTGTGAGACAACTTAATCATTTCATGAAAGAACGTCACCTTTTATTGGTTATGAGCTTTTTTTCTTCTGCCAGCTCTGAGTTGCCCTGATGAGGCTTTAGTTGCCTAAACAGCACTGTTTGTTGCATGAGTATTATGCTCCCTTAATTCAGTTTGTGGAAGGACTGTGGAAAGTTTGGAACAATTAGCCTTACTGCAGAGCTTATCACTCTTATGATATGAGCGCCCTGTTGTTGCCCAATCTTCAAGTCTGTGAAACAGCATAGATGTTTCATGGCAAAAAGGTAATTCTCCATATTAATGGGAGTAATCTCTTGCTGGCGCTGAGCCGCACTGATGAGGCATCAATAGCCAAAGTGGTGTTATATAGTCATTTGTTTTCTTTTGTACCAACAATCCATCTTGGTCAAACTACCTGTCACATTGAGTTTCTAAATTATATTGCTTCAATAACTTGTACAATGCTTTTTTTATCAATAACATTAACATATAATAACATTAACTGTTATTATCTGATTATAATATATTTGATAGTATAATATTAGTTAGGCTTGTCAAAAACCATAGCAACGTTTTACATCTATATTATTTGCAATCTAAAAGTGGTTTATTGTAACAAAGAGCTTTTTGATGAATTCCTGTTCCTGTTTTATATGTATAAGTTTATTACAATTCTGATATCATAATGGATCTGGCTCAAGGAGTGCTACTATAGGCTAGTCTGGTAACACAAACTTTAGGCTTATAGTAACAATGATCACTGTGTATGTGAACTACATTTATATCTGAAAAAGAGGTCATGCTAGACAGCTACTTGAGGGATGATTGCCTTTTATTGATCATCGTATGGTTAATTTATTGTAGCCAGTACAATTGACTGTATAATGTGTCCAATTATATCATTGAACCTAAATTAATAAGTGGTGATTGTACATTATTTGCAGCATTAAAAGTAGTTGGTCATTTTATTGTTTACCATATTCTTACTTACGCTGTTTGATACTATTTGAAACTATTTGATACTGTCTTGACATCACAAGCAAAATAATGTTGTTAACTGTCAAGCTGCAAACAAGCATACAAGATCAAGCCTGGAATATCTAAATCAAACAATTGTTTTGGATGATGTTACATTCACTTCTTACAGGTGAAAAATGGGTAGGCAAAAAAGTCTAGAATATTATGAGGTGACTTTACCACTACATTTTTTCAATTTAGTCTTCAATGTATTTCAGATCATTTTTATTTGAGCTTTTAACTTGTCAAGCAATGAAAACTATTTAAATAAGTGTAACAGTAAGTTAAAACAGTGTAGCATAGACAAGGAAGCAAATAAGAACAGTCAGTGAAGTTTTACAAGTTTGAAATTATGAAGTTACTCTATAACTTACAACTGTTACAGAGAAAAGGCAATGATGGTCTTCAGTTTTCATTTTCAGACCAATTTCATTTTGACTTAAAGCCAAGTTGCCAAAATATTATGTTTCACAACTCTGTGTAGTTTTCGAGAACCAGACTTTTAGGCACTTACCTGGTACATGCATGTGCGTCATCTCAAGGGCAGGCTCTTGCAAAAACAAGAATTAATCTAGGTTACCGTTAAGCATAGTGATTGATACCGATTTTTGAGACCGATTTTGACCGCTAGCGGGTGATGGGATTTCCAAAGGTTCAATTCTTGTAAAGGTCAGAAGGGATTCATAGACTCTTTGCAATATATTTCTTTCTCTTATGAAAGTATTCATGACTATTACTATATTTTGTAATTCACTGAATTATTTTATTCGTAATTGTAGGCTTATATTTTTGATAGTTCTGCTGTTCACATAAATACCAATTCTTGTTTTCATATGCACTAACAAAGCATAGTTGATATTTGGTCACCGCTTGAGTCAACAACAAAACACACTTTAACAAACATCACAGTCAGCTGATGTGCTGACTTGCCAAAGATATATCAATGTACATGTTAATAGATCAATGTAATTCAATTTGGCTCTCACTTGCTCTGCTCTAAAATGAGCAAATCAGAAAGTGTGACTCACATGAACTCTCCACATCATTACATTAATTCCAACAAAATTTTGTTTGAGTGAGAAAAACATGACAACAGTATAATTCATGAAAACAGATTTTCTTGGGTTCAAGAAGGTTTTTCAACTGCATGAGGGCTTAGTACGCTAAGTTTATTGTGAATTTGTTTTAAAGGTTGTTTAACCGTAATTAAAGGTGACAATAGTATGAGAAAAGGTTGCTGCTATTCACAATACTGTTTACAAATTTGATTTATCCCATCATTTACAAATGAAACATAATTTTTGGCTAATTTCTAAATGATGCGAAGAATGTGCAAAAGTGAGCTAGACTGAAGAGAGTTCTTGCAGAGTATGAACAACAGACATATTTTGCATAATAGAGTTTGATATGAGACAAACAAACTTAAAAAATGCTTAAAACTTCTGCTTACTCTTGATCTAGCTGAACAATGTTTCATTTGGGACAAATTTCATATTAGCTGGTTGCATGTTGGTGGCTAAAGAAAAGCATTCACATGTTCTCATTAAAGAACTTCAAAAGTTTTGGACATAAATAAGTGTTTTACTTTGAGAATTAGCACCACTTAACTATACTGGTATTTGGAGAATGAGGTGTTCAGAGTGGTTAGGGTTAGTATATGCGACGTGATAAAATGATCATGGACCAACATACTCTTAGTCAATTCGTTCTCAACGCAACCCAAATATTACTGAATGGGTTGAATGGGAAGCAATAAAATATTGACTGAGTGATGGAGTTTGCGCAGGTAATACCAACAGCTGCTGCTTGTTGCCTATAACTGCATTAACAATTAGCATTGAGAAAATTATGAGCGGTCTGATACCAAATGTTACCAATTATGTGTCAATGAATTTAAGTTTTATCTATTTTTTATATTTGCTTGTCAATAAGTGAATTGATATTGCTTTATGCTTCATACCTTTATATTTATACAGTTATAGTCTTCCTTAAAATAAAAGTGTTTTTTTAAGGTTTCATATAACAACCTAAAACTAAGAAAGAATTAAAAGCTTTATTTTATGGGAATGTATGCATGTACGTATGTATGTACATACACAGGTATGTATGTACATACATACATATGTATGTGCATATGTATGTATGTGGTTGGTACCCAAAGTGTTAAAATATGGCTTATTATTATATCTAAAGCATGTAGGGGTTGAAAGTTTTTTAGCGTTTTGCTTTAAAATTTCTAAATCAATGACTTCAATCAACATATACCTGCAAAATTTAATCTGTTCAATAAAATTCGCTGAATGTTATTTAAAAAGATAAATCAATTTATCATAAAATGATAAATGTAAAGAATTAATAAAAATTTCTTCAGTATGAATGTTTGAAATTTTTGCTTATTAAATTACGTAAAACTATAATAACTAAACAGGTGAGACAAGTTTATTTAAATTATTACTTTTGCCTTCACACTTTACAGGGTTTCAGAAAAAATCTCATTTTCTATTTTAATTGAAGGGGTTTAATGAAGAATTAAAGAAAAGTAGGCTATTTCTTCAAGAATTCAACTTTGTCACAATGAATGAGTCAGGAAAATTTCATGGTCCGAGGCAAGGCTGTCATCCACTTACCCCAGGAAGTCGCACTGAGTGGGTAAACTTAGATGAGTCAGTAAGTTATACAAGACTAAATGAATCAGTAAGTACGATGGGTGTAATTTATCACGCTGATAGACAGTTGTTTATCAGTAACTATTCTTTGGCAAATATAAATAAGATTATTTAATGTCACCACAAAGTGCAAAAACAATAGTATGCATTTTTTGATGGAACGTTCACTAGGAAATCAATATGAATATTTTTATCAACACGCTTAGCACCTAATTTGCACATTATCGTGAGAGATTTTACAATGTATATTAATACATATATGTACTTGAAGTTAGTTTTTCACAGATTATAAACACACAACCATCAGTCTTAGAGTTGTGGTAAGTATTCGTCGCACTAGATAAGAATGTTATAAAAAAGGATGTAATTACTTTTAGCCTAACAAGACATTTTTAAATATATTTTTCTCAGGCTGCTGATGTAGTTGTATTGTTTTCTTATGTAAATCACATCATACATGTAAATTGGCAATGGCTAAAGATTTTCTCATTTGTTTAAGATAGCAATTTTAGGTTTGCATATTTTGTACAATTTCTCATATAAAAAAGTTGCATCTGTAAAACGTTTTATTATATGATGTTGCTTTTCTAACTTTACTTCACTCAATGTTATGATTTATGTTTTGGTCTTTCAATTTCCATATATTCTTACCTAGCTCAATGCTTTCTAAAAATTTGCCATCTGATTGTGAAAGCAATTTTTAGGGTAGTATGTGTTTATCTCATGTTATGTAGTGTTCAGAAACCTATGCTTCATGTCATGTAATTAGAATTCTACCTCACGAGAAACAGAGAGTTGACGGGAATTAAAAATAATTAATGATAATAAAAATTTTTAAGAACCTCAAAAAACGCAAACGCAAAATGTAATAGAGTGGATGCTCCTATATCGTATATTTCCTATCACGTAAAATCCAGAATATGTTAAAAGGATAACGTCAAGTCTGACAAATATTAAAATTCGATTTGAGTGTTAATATATTTTGCAACAGTTCTGGAAGAAAAATGTCTATATCTAATGTATAAAAATTTTGTAACATTATAGTTTGCCGTAATAGTTTGTTTAATGTTCTGACAAAACAGAGAATAGAATATATATGCAAATGTTCATTAATACTTGAAGGCGATTGATTGGTGCGAATGTTACAGTGTCGGTCAACCAATCAGAGTGTCACAAGTAGAAGTATTGTCGAAGATTGTATTGTATTTTAATCTTGAACCATGGATACAGATAGATGACAACCAAGTAAAGCCGCTTGTTATAGTAAGAAACTTGCTGCTTGGCCTTATTGCACACATGAAAAATATTTGTCACTTTTGCTTTGCAGAATAGTCTTTGCTGTTGAGAAAAAATAAGAAAATTGTTGTAAATGAACATAAAAAATGTGCAGTCCATTCCCACTTTTTGTAAAATTTTAGTCTATAAAACAAATGAGATTGGTCATAAAAAAGAACAGCAGTCGTTGCAAACCAATATTCAATAATACTGCAGTCGTATATATATATATATATATATATATATATATATATATATATATATATATATATGAAATTGTTTCCTCACCTCGGATACCCCGTATGGGTGGTAAATTCTGCTCTAACTCGGGTCTCCTACCAGACACCTGGGAGTTTGAGCACTCCCCTCAACATCTTAGCTGTTCCTAATAGCGCACTTTTCTGCAACTCACCTGAGTTGATTGTTGTTGGTATTTGGGCAAGCCACATTTTATGCGCTGGTGTTATTGCGCCCAGTGCCCCAATTACTACTGGGATTAGAGTTGTTTTTACATTCCAGCATTTTTCAATCTCTTCCCAAGAGGGAGATATTTCTCTACCTTTTCTTTTTCTTTGCTGGCTATATTGTAGTCACTGGGTACTGCTATATCTATTATAGTAACCCTCTTGTTTTCCTTGTCTACCACCACTATATCTGGTTTGTTTGCTAGGACATGCTTGTCAGTTTGGATGTAGAAGTCCCAGAGGATCTTAGCGCGGTCATTTTCATTCACCTTACCAGGAGCTTCCTACCAGTGCTGTGGTTTATTAAGGCCATACTCATCACATAGACTTCTATACACAACACCTGCGACATGATTATGCCGCTCAGTGTATGCGTTCCCTGCTAGCTGCTTGCATCCACTGATGATGTGTTGGATGGTCTCAGGTGCATCTTTGCACAGTCTGCATCTAGCATTGTCTCTAGTGTGATAGATTTTCGTTCGGAGCTACCTTGTTAGGAGCACTTGCTCCTGGGCTGCTATGATTAGCGACTCTGCATTGGCCGTTAGGTTTCCTTTGTTCAGCCACATATATGTCTGGTGAAGATCACCAACCTTAGATATTTGTCGGTGGTAAGCACCATGAAGAGGTTTCGTGTGCCAGTCATTTTCCTCATCATCAGGGCAAAGCTCCATTTTAAGAGCAGTCTATTGAAATTCAGCTAGCAACTTATCTGAAGTGGCCATGGAGGCTGCATAGGCTTCGATGTTTTGCTCTTCCTCTTTCACTGTCTGTTGTACACTTTTGAGTCTCCTCCCGCAATCTACCCTATCGAGATACAATCTAGTAGTATCAGATTTTGGGTTGAGTGCTCCATGATGGTCAGCAGCAGTTTACGAGGTCCTATATCTGTTTCCTTGATGGCTTATATATATATATATATATATATACATATATATACATATATATATATGTATATATATGTATATATATACATATGTATTTATATATATATATATATATATATACTCATGCTACAGACATATATATATATATATATATATATATATATATATATATATATATATATATATATATATATATATATATACATGTATATAGTAACCAATATATATATATATTGGTTACTTCACTTATTTTTTCAGCTACTGGCAGTTTCTAGCTCTGACAATCTTCAAGCTGTCGATTTCAACTGAAATAAGTTGAAATCTACAACAAGCACTCCATAAGCATTGCCAATGGATAATTCTAGTAAGCTTACTAATAAGAGCTAATAATAATCGCTGCGTTGTGACGGAAAGCGGTAGCGTATCTGTTCTAATATAGCCACATACATTGCATTAAAATTTCATCCAGTATTTGTGGCTGACTCAGTAAAGCATAGTACTGGTGAACCGGAGGGTCAAAAGTCAAATCATCTGTGATGCAGATTCTTCAGTTCAAGAATTTAATAGCCACAGCTGAAACGATATGCATATCAACTTAAAAAAATATATATATACACATTTTATATACATATATACTAGCTGTGCTACCCAGGTTTGCCCAGGTATTAAAAAAAGTCCATGAACAGAAAATTGATTTGTATTTATCATACAACAACATTTGTGATTCAAACTGCGTATCATAATAAAAGTGTTTTCGTGTAGTGTAGATAAATTGACTGAAAAGACGAAAACAGCGGTCAAGGTTGTCAAACTTTGTCAAACTACTAGAACTCTCTAACTTCCTATCTTAAGCAAAATGTTTTGTGCAAGGCAAATAAGTTTAAGAAATAAACAACCATAAATGGGTTTAGATAAAAATGTGGAATTATTAGCAGGTAATAGCTAAATTAAGCCTGTTTTGCTAACCCAATATGTACAATAGAAGATGATCTGATAATGACACAATTAATACAAACCAAGAAAACAAAGTAAAAATCCTGAGTATGCTTTGAATTAATAATAACAATTATTGCATAGAAGTGTGTGTGTATAAAAAAGGTTACTGTTCCACCAAAAGCTATCCATCAAAACTGAGTACGATGATACTGGTACCTCTCGTTTTGGTATAATTGAAAACATGAGATATCGTACTGTCTTTTTCTGACTGAATGGTGGAAGAATGCCGAGGCTTTTCCTACGGAGATGCTACAACTGTCCCCATAAAAAGATTTGGCCTTGACCGTGAATATAGCATTTGAACCTCACAAAAACCCAAAAGTGGAGGTTTAGGAAACTATGAAAAAGCTTTTTGCTTCATCGAAGTAGTAGAAATCATAGCTTTTGAATACGACAATACTGGTACTTCTTGCTACCGGTACAAATGTAAAAATGAGAGTAGTACTGTCTATGTCTGAACGGATGCTGAGTAAACGTCAAGGCATTTCCTAATGGATAATAAGAGATAACGCAGTTGCCCAAGTAAAAAGAATCGACCTTGACCGGAGATATAGCAATTGCACTTTACGAAAAACCAAAAATAAAAGTTTAAGAAAACACGAAAAAAGCATTGTGTTTCATCGAATTCATAGAGTTTCAAATAATACATTGTTTAACATGTGAATACAGTATACCGTATATAATAGAGCCTTTGATCTATACACCATCAATCTATCATAATGCAGAATTTTAAATTCCAAGATTTTAGTTGTTATAGCTAGACATATGCAACGACAGATACACAAATACACAGACACACAGACCAACTTTGAGAAATATATCTATAAAAATAAATATATACATATGCATTATCGATAGATCTAGGACACTTTCATCAATAGTATGGTACATGTTGAGTCAAATAACTGTCTCTCAGTGTTCCTTCTTTGAGTTGTGACTGTGGGATGGATTACAGGCACCCATCATATTAGTTTCTTTAGCATAAATAGAGCTCCATGTATTTGTACACTACTTAATTCAGGGTAGTAAAAGCTGCATATGGGTCCCTTACTTTAGCATAACTGAATTCTATATACGCACAGTACTTATGTTAGCAAAAACAATTCAATCGAATCAATCAATATGTGAGTAGGCTTGCATGTAAATTACTGACATTCGCATAAATGAAACTGTATCTACAATGATACCTTTAGAGTACATCGATTGAATCCCCATAATTAACCTTAGCCCACATAAAACTTTCGATATCATATTTTTGTAAGTATAGATAAAGCCACATATAGACCAATTAGCTTAGCGTTCATGTTCCTAACACAGATTATGATTCTCATCATTTGTAGACTCTGCCTGTAAATCCAAAGTTTCCATTGTTACAAGTGATAATCTGCAAAGGCTGTGCCTACGAAAATAGTTCAACTAAAATTGTTTGTGAAAATTGTAACACTTTGCTTGAGTCTTCGACTCCAGACGAGTCCTGTGAAACAAAGGCTACAGAAAGTTGGACTTGTCAGGAATGTGAATTTGTTAACTCTGGTAAGCATAGCATTATTTTTAAGAGTATATTTGTTAAGGAACTGTCTTATACAGCTGTAAATGACTCACAAAGACCTTATTCTAATCCATTTTAAGGCAGTCTATTTTTGGAGTCCGAGTGATGTATTTGTATCAATATATTTGTTATAATGTAGTGTATGTGGATGTACATACAAATAGTCGCAATGAGTCTTTTTTGTGCTTTAAATGAGTTGGTCTTGAGAGCATCCTTATACATGGGAGGATCTATTTTTCCTTTCAAAGTTTGCAAGTTAACTTAACACCTGACGGCGCCAGGCTGATTGTTCTCATCGCTAGACCAGTTAACCCTTCTCTTAGCCCGGTGTTGCTAAGCCAGTTTTCTCTTGATGCAACATGGCTGGGCCATTTGTTTGTTGATCAAGTAGGTCTGACACCGACCAGGTTGAGATGAAGTTGGCTAGGTAGGGCTACCGCGAGTCAGGCTGCCAAATAATTAGCTGAGTTTTAGCTTGGCTGTTGTTCTCCACATTCTCTCTCATTAGAAGCTATGAAGTACTCTAACAATTAGGTAAAAGGTATTGTCAACTTAGTCCAGAGTGGGTGTTGCTAAATTGCCCATTTGAGGTGTTGTCTTTACTGGTGTAGAGTCTCTTGGGAACTCAGTGACGGGTCAAGCTTGACATCAGTCGTGACCTTGGCTGCATCTGCCTAGAGGTCACTCTTGGTTAGGAGTTTGCCTGGCCATCTTCAGTCGCCTCTCCTTTTGCTTCTTTTAGTTTGCCTGCTTGGCATTGGTTCAACTGGGCTGATACCACTTGCATTTTTTCTTTCCTTGCTGTAACTTCTCCCGGTCTCACATATCTCCAAAAGATCTCCTGGTTGACTATGAGTAGACCAGCCAGTTCCGCTTTTTCGAGCTATTCGGAGCATTCATATATCTGCATATGTGTGAGTACTGCTAAAAGAGTCAACTGGCTGAGCTAATGGATTCTGCTTGTAGATGTCATGTTTTGTTTGCTGGTCCGGTATGGCTTGACATGAGCATATCTTACATCGCTAAAAGTAGCCTGAATAATTTTCTCAGCCCAGTCTCATCTACACATATCACATTTTCAGTTTCCATTCTCCAGTAAAAGCCTACTACCTCGTCTAAGTTTGCTGATGCAGCAGTTTTACATATGGCCTAAGAATCCTTCTCCACATCTAGTCATCTTTCCAGCCTCTACCCCTGTTCTGATTCTTTCCGGTCTCACCTAACTGACTAAGTTTTCAAGTAAATCATTCGGCTACCCTCGCTGTTAAAGCTCTCTATTTTGAAATTTTAAAAATTGTGTGTCGAGAAGCGAATCATGGAGCTTTGGGAAGTGGCAAGCCTTGATAGAATTAACTTTGTGTAAAGTGACCACTAGGCTAGATGCCCTTTCAATGTTAATGCATCATTCCATCTGGATCTCAAGAGACTGATTCGTGATTTTTTAAACATATGTTTAGTTTGAATTGTGAGATAGCTTTTGAGTCGTTTTGACTAGCGGAGGGATTATGCCATATTTTTATATCTGTGATTAGATGAGTTCTCCCGGATGCTTGTTCAGACTGGTTGTCCCGAAACAGAGAGGTTTTAAATTTTGATATTTTTTGGGTTACCATCACCAGTTTTTGATTCATTACCTCTGGGCTAGGGGCTGGCTTCCAGTTGTCCTGACCATCCCATTTTAAAAATAAAACTTCAATTATCTTTCAGGTTAGAATATTGGGTCCCTTTGCACTGGTCTAGCTCCTTCATGTTTGAGTCTCCTCCTTAGTTCTACTTTAGTCACAGCTAAATCAAATTCTTCTGACCAGACATTCACACTATATAGACTAACGCTTCTGCCATTTCATCAGATATATGTGGTTGGTTAAACCTTTTATCACTTGGTACGGCTGCATAATTCTGGCTTGTAGGTTTGATTGTCCCCACTTTGTATCATTTTGTTTATCATTTAGACCCGTTAGCAATGGGTGTAAAAGAGTTTTTTTTTATCTTGGTCTTCTTTCTGGATTTTTATTTGGGCCTGTCAGCCTGTGTTGAGTGATGGCTCAAGCTTCTACTGCACATCCACCACATAATCATGTGCTAGGCATAACTCTTTGAGAGAGAGTTGTTACTCTAGCAAGTTTGAAAGTTGTAGTTCTTGCCAAAGAAAGAGCTTATTTCCTTTCGTTTCTGAGGCCGAATATAGCATATTTTGATATGCTTTCGTTAACTTGGGGTAAATTGCGTCTCATGCTTCTTGGTTCCGGTTTAACGGCGATGCCCTAACCAACTTGCCCAGCTTTCTGTTGCTCCTCTTCAATATCCAATTTGCTTGAAGGTAGTATAGCTTGGTGAGTGCATTTCCCACACGCCACACTTATGCACAGCTACGCCATTGTTAATTCTCAAAAGCTGCTCAAATCGTGTATGTAGCTGTCCTAGTAAAGTTGTGTATCAGAACACTTGGTCATCACGGGTACAGGCTACTTGGCCAGTTTCTTAAGGAAGGAACAGTCCATATTGCTACTGCATGAGGTGGTTGGTCTGCACCAAGATTTACTTGCTGTCCTTTGGGTCTACCAAATTCACTGCTACCTTCCGTCATGGGCAAAGTACAACCTCTGCCTTTTCCTGATTTTCCTTGTTTCATGGTGCTTTGTGGCTTAGCACATCTTGTGGCTCAGAAATAGTCTTATCACTATTGCTGTCGGGCTCAGCCTTTACCTGGTCAGACAGAGGCAACTATTTGTCTTGCCTTCCCCAGAGTGAATCAAGGTGTAAGTATGTTATACCACAGTTTTTTGTATTAATGGCAAGCAGTTGTTCTACTCTTTAGAATGGTCATAAAAACATTTTCAGGCGTTCAACACCCCCATTAGATTGTATCCTAAGAGATTACTAGGTTTTGTGCAGTTGCCATAGCTCTAATCCCACTAGTTCCAACTGCTCCAAGTCAGCTCCTCATTTTTCTAGAGTGCCCATACTTGGCTGTCACTGCTCTCCAGCTGGTTGTCTGTACCTTTGTCAATTCCATTAACATGCCACCGCAAGTCTTTGGCCAAACCATGTCAAAAAATCGTATGGCAGTCTCAGCCAGCCCTCGCTCATCTATTTTAGCTGCTATTGTCAAAGAGGTGGGTAAACCTTAGCAATCAGCCATCTATCGCATAGGCCTGGCCAACCGCTGACACAGTGTTGGTACTTCCTTCAAATCTGCATGGATAGGCTTGGCTTTCTTGTTACTTCTTTCTGAATAGGTTTGTGGTCTATCAGCTTGATAGTCTCACACTCCCAGCAGTCCTTACAAATCTCTGACTCACTTAATTGTCATTGCCAGGGTTACCCTCCATGCCCCGTTTTCAAGGGTTTAACTTAATTTCAACACAGCTTCCTGCCACGAAGTTTTTCGTTGCTAAGCTCTTTATTTCTGCAACGCCAACAATGTGAAGCATGTTTGAATCAAGGATAAAACTGTAACCTGCTTAGGTGGAATCAGAAGTGCTTGATGGTCTTTACCGCCAGCAAAAACCTTTTCCGGATAACACAATAGTTCTTGTCTGTGGATGCCACGGGCTGACTAATGTAGGCAATCAGCTTCTTTACTTTGTTTTTCAGTTAGGCAACATTGTCTGCAACTTGCTTTTTGTAGCATTTGTATCAGCATGTACCGCTGACTCAGATTGGAATATCCTAAAACTGGTGCGGAGGATGTACTGGCCTTCATTTTTTTCAAAAGCTGCCTTCTCCTTTTTTTCAGGTATTCGTATTTCCTTTCCTCGTTAGCTTGTGCAGAGGTTGTCACAGAGTAACCAGCCAGGAAATGTATTGATTGCTGCAGTCTACCTTGCCTAAAATTTTCTGTAGCTTTTTGAGACCATAAGGTGCATATTCAGGGAGAGTAGTTAACTATTCTTTACACAGCGCATAGCCCTGGTAGAGCAAATGTCATTAAAAGAGTGTACACTTAACCAATGTTATCTTGACTCCTGCTGCTTTCAGTTGTTGGAGCAACTCTTCTACTCTGTGTACGGGGTTGCTAAAATCTAGTGTAATGTCTTTGACATCAGCCAGATAAAGTAACGGTGATCACCAGTAAACGCAGTACTCACACCATCTCTGGAATTTTGTTGAAACTGAAATCAGCCCAAAGCGCAGAATCTCCAGAAGCCACAAAGAGTCACCAAAACTAACTTTTCTTTTGCATCGGTATCCAATGGTACCTCCAAGCAGCTGCTGACCAAGTCCAACTTGTTAAAGAATTTAATATCGAAAAAATTGTCAAGGCTAACAACAATTTATGGATAGGGATAAGTGGCCTGTTCATTTACTGAATTTAGCTGTTAGTAGTCAACAAAGAATCTCCATTTTGGTCTTTGTTTAGACCATAGAACACCATAGAAGGGAGCTACACATCTGGAGCTGGCTAGATGATTTTGTTTATGAAAGAGGTGAAGGAGCTGAGTATGTGAGCCTACTTTTGTCTTTTAATACAAGAGAGCAGTTTTAGTTTTGAAATTTTGCTCACATCTACTTCCTGGTGTTAGGCGTAGCTTGATTCTATGTCAAGAGGTTAGCCTGTTACAGTATACTTTGCGTTGTTTTTGAGTTGCTTGAAACAAGTTCTTCAAATGGGTTGGCACTCACTCTTGCCCTTTCTGTTTTTGTTTTTCAAGTTTTTTGGTCAAACAAAAGATGGAGGGTTTACCATCTATTTGGTAGTCTTCTACTCCAGTAGAGGTCCCAATTGTAATATTAGCTAAGACTGTCAAAGGCTACTTTGTGAAGTTGAGGCACCGTGTGACTATGGCAATAAGGTGCCTCTCCCAGAGGGGCCAACTATATAAGAGCCTTCGGTAATAAGGATTCTTTTGTCAGCTTTATTGGGTACTAGTTTCAGATGGTGACTCAGCATGGAATAGCTATTTTTAACCGGATCTGTACTATCATGTCCTTTACCATTTGCATTTTGTTCAACAGTAGCGGCCTATGTTTATCCATACACATCAACGACCTTTTTCTAGGTAAACCATGGACTGCTGAATTTTTACAGAGCGTTGGTGAGCAATCAAGAATGGCATCTCCAAGATGGCTTTCTTGCTGATGTTGCTTACTGCAAAGCCTTCCTTGGTATTCACATCTTGAATTTGCACTAACAGATGGATAATTTCAGCAGAACAGTAGCAGAGACTCAATCGTTCATCAAAAGTGCATGACTGATGTTTTTTCCCTAATTGACTCTTTGCAGCTTTAAAAAAACTGATGAACAATTGCTTGCCCAGCTAGTTTTTTGGGCACCCTGTGTAAATCCTGAACTGGATTATTTGCCTATCCAGATTTTGAGGAAGGAAGGGGTTAGTTGAAAAAAAGTCTAAACAGCTATTTTTAGAGTCTTATTATAGTAGTTGCAAGTGGCTATAAAAGTCACGTCAGTGCTACACCACCAGAGAACTTCAAAGTTTTCTGTGTCGTGCTTTGTTTTTGCTTCACTGGTTTGGCTATCCAATTGGCATATCTTTTGCCAATATTACTTGTGCTAAACCACTGTGCGACTAATACATGTAGTTAACACTTCTGTTGCAGCTCTCAGGAGCCTTGAATTTAAGTGTGTTTTGCTTAGACCGACTCGTTGCATGTCTCTTTGTCTCACACAGCTCCTGTATTAGAGAGTTCTTGCAGGGCGACTTTTTTAGACCTGCTTTGCTTGTACTGCCTCTCCAAAACCTGTTTTGTTAACTGTTACACCAGAATTGCAAGCTTGCAAATATATTGATTGTGCATCAAGCTATACAATTGGTTGGCTCATCCTGCACAAACTTGAATGAGATCTGGTGGTGCCCCCTTCGAATTTAGAGATATGAGGTGTCTGCCCATATTGTATTGCTGAATGTGGGAAAGGCACTGAAAGTAGATGACGTTGCATACGAAGGTTGTCCGGATTAATGTAAAGCGTTTTTGCTGCCATGGCAGTCTGATAGTGGTCTTCCATGTCACTGTAGGCTACTCAGACCTGCTGTTCGACCCGAACAGCATACTCCGATACATGGGACTACTCAGTTCTGCCTAGCCTTGCCTGGGAGATAAGCCAAACCTATATCTTATCACATTAAAGATGACTTCAACTTAATTGGCCTGACCACAGTTCTACGGCCCCTCTACATTACCCAACTCAGGTGCAGCAGTGTGATAGTGGTCCATCAATCATTTGGTTTCAATTACTAATGAAAATATGTTTTAACAAACTCAGCATCCATGGTACCTATGTATTAAGTTGCTTTAAAATATTGGGCTAAACCCGAGGTCCTTGGGTGGCATCAGCTTATCCATTTTGTCCGACAGAAGGAATTTTTCTCTCTTTTTGCTCCGAGATCACCAAGTGATGATGCATGTTACTTCCTAGCTTGTAAGTTCAAACTTTGGAGGTTTGAAGATATGCAGCCACTTTTATGGCATTCAGTCCTAAGTAGTCTCTACAGCATTACACATTTTCCCACGGTTTGTTCCTACAGACACTTTCAAGGCAACTGCAGGAGCTCATTTGGGGTTGTGCTGGCTATTGTGTAACAGGCGCTCAAAAAAATCTCACTCTGTTACTCAGGTGTATAATCTCGAAAGGTTCTTTACTTGTCCACTTAGAACCAACCACTTGTTAGAGTCAGAATGATATATTTGTATCAATATATTAATAGCAATGTAGAGTATGCACATATTCATGTACATAAAACTGTTTGTAATGAGTCTTCCTGTACTAAACTTGCCTTGGTCTTGGCAGTGTTTACCTATAAGAAGCTCCGCATTCTTTTTTCAAAAGCGAGTTGGTCTTCTTAACACTGGCCAGCACCTGGCTGGTCATCTTTCTGGTCCAGCCGGTAACATCTCCTTTTGGTTTGGTTTTGCCAACATTTTTATTCTATTTTCCTTTTCTCTTGCTGACCAGATATGGCTTAGGCTGGCTGGGCTGTTTGCTGTTTGGCTTGACGTTGGGCCATGTGTGTCTTTTCAACAGTCTATTAACTTCAGTATATGATATGATTATAATAATAAAAAAGCAATATAATTTAGTCACAACTTTGTTGACTATACATAAGAGAGTTACATAGTTAACAGGTGTTTTTGTTAAGCATAGATAGTGCCTTACTAAACATTCAAGCTCTGATACTTCCTACTTTGCTCTTTTTAGATACTTTTCCTTCAAACTAAAAATAGATTTTTATAAATTCTAAAATCAAGCAGTTTTGCAATTAGCAAATATAGTGTTGGTAACCACATGTCCCAAAGCCATAAACATTTATGCATAATTATAAAGATCTTGATTCAGAATGTGCATTAATTTATAAAATCTTATAATCATCTTATTAATAAAGTGTGTTCGGAATAGTGTAAACTGCAGTAACATAATTCAATGGTTTAACACATTATAAACCAAATGTTTTTTTTTGTAATTCAAACTAACATTGAATAACAAAACAATTTTGATACAGGTTAAAACTGATTGGTTAAAAGCTGTTATTGATATCAATGTTTGTGAATAATAAAAGGTACTTTTTAGGGTTGACGTCTACTTGTGGATTTTGTGAAAAGATAGAAACAGACAAAGAAGAACTAAAGTAAGAGTGGTCCTAATTTGCATAACTCAACTGTGTAAATTATTTTACTTACGATTTATCATTGATTAAGCTGTCTGATTTTACTTTGACTGCTCTTTATTAAAGTCGTAATAATCGTTTGATCTGACTATCAATGAATGTTTTTGCCCTTCTAGTTAAAAAACATTCTTTTGGCATAGTGATGACAATCAAATACATAGACTTTAGTGTCTAATGTACTTATGTTTATTATATTACAGTACTTATAGCCATTGTTTGGCCAATCATTCAATTTTTCTGGCACAAAGAAAAATTTCTTCTTTTTCGGAGAAAAATTTCCTAAGGCTCTGAAAGGTTGTTGATTGGATTGATTAGTTCTAACATTAAACTAATAAGCTAAATATATCAGATTTGAGCCAATACTGGTCAACATTTTTTACCGTCTCATCAAATGCATGTAAAGAATATACCTGTAACAAAATAAAAAAACTGAGTTGAAAATGGGTCGAAAAATGATTAGAAATATCAAAATCAATTTTACAATGAAGGATGTGACTTTTTTAATAGTCTTTACTTTGTTGTGAAAAAAAATTCTGATTAACCAGTAGAATTACAAAATGTCAAATTATATAGTTTGAGAAATTCTTTATGACTATTTTCATGAGATTTAATGGCAATAATGGTGTGCCATTGCAACTACCACTTTGTAATTAGAAGTTTAGGTGAAGAACGCTATAAAGACTATGTAGTTCTTTGCACATGTAAAAGAAACGTTCAGCACATGTTGTTATATAGTTTTGCATGTCATCAAAAGAATTTGCTTGTTAAAAAACTGTAAAAATGTTTTTAAAAGGTAATTTTGAAAATATTCATTTTGCAGATTGCAGACTTTCAGCCTGCCATCTGCAGCCTAGAGGTTTGCAGTTTTCACCCAGTTTCCAGCTGCAGTCTCCAGATTTCAGTAATATAGAGTTTCTCCGGAACAAAACTAAAATAATAAAGTTTTTGAAAAAGACAGGCTCGTTTTTTTTAAGAGAGAGCTAGCAAGAAAGTATTTTGCAGAGCTGTTTGTTGTAAAGGAGCAAAAATATGTTACAAAGATGGCTTAATGCAAGCCCCGAATGCGCTAATTGAACATTCAGGCAAAGGGACTACAAACATTATAGTAATATATATTTGCCGTGTGAAGTGCTGAAGCCTCTGTCAAAGCTACCAGTTGTTAACAGATGTTGTTCAAAGCTTGAAATGCATATTAAAACTACTTATCTTACAGTTTGCACATAATTTGAAAAGTATTACACTTTTTCTCTCAATATTTTCAAGTTTGAGAAAACATATACATGTAGCTTGTCATAATTTATAGTTTGCTGTGCATTGTATACTCTAAAGGCATTTAAATTGTTTTAAAAAGGTTACGTGAAACCTAACTATAACTATCTTTATAAACAATAATTAAATTGACCAATGGTGATAAAACTACTCAGAATAATATTTTGTTATAATTTTAATCCCAAAATGATGATAGGTATTATTTAGCTTGTGATTGTTTTAGTTCTTTTATACACTTAAAACTCAATGATACATGATGTATCTAAATACTAATTACCAGGTTAGAGGGAAGCTTTACTTCTGACTAATCACAGCTTAAAATTTAATAAATACTAAGTATGGAAATTCTGAAAATGAACTTTATTATATGTATTTGTGTTATGTTCTTCTTCAAAGGTTTTGTTGAATCATTTGCACAGGAGGTTTGGAAGGGGTGCGCAGTGCAACAGTTTAATCAATTTTCTTTAAAGGTAGTCTTAGCTAATAATTGAATCCTCTTGTTTAAAACCTTAACTGAATAAAATTTCATAGAAATCAAACGGCCTGGAAAGCTAAAAAACTACACGAAAATACATTTGGAAACTTAAAAAGCTAGCAATGATCTAAAAATAAGCTGTGCTATTTCCTGGTAATCACTTGGTGAAGGAAGGGGTTTAGCTTGAGTTTCTGACATGCTTGTCGCTAGAAGCACTGTCTAATTAGAGTCGGTCGTTACTTAGTGTAGTGTATAGTGGGGTGTTGACATGGCATGCTTCCTTTGCCAAAAGTACTATTTATTTACTATATATTTATACTTTAAACCCTAGTTTTTTCTGAAGCAAAAATATTGAGCAATTTGACCACTTCAATAAAACTTTTTTCACTACCATACGTAAAATTATTTTTTGTGTCATGAATTAAACTGCAATGGAATTTAGATGCTACTTTTAAACTTACTATTTTCACACAAGAGATTAATCGTGGGGAAAGCTTTCAACAACTGTTTAGTTATACATGTATGTGGAGTTTTTCAGACATTTTGATACTCAAAACTTGCTGGTACTAGTTTCTGATTGTTTAATCAATTATGTTGATAGCTATGAACTCAGCAGACTAAGTGGAGATGATAAAAAAGTTGGGACAATTATTCGGTCAAAAATAAAGCCTGTTTGTTGAAAAAGTCCTTGTGATGAACTTTCTGACATTTAAAGTTACAATTTAGATTTTCTATATGAAATTGAAAAAGTACAACATAAAAGTGATTTGATAAAACGAGTCTGAAATACATTTTGTTCAATCAATCGGGTCAGAGTACAGAACCTCAATTAATCTAAGAAAAATGTAATACCAGGTTAAGTAAGGAGAAAGTTGGAAAAAAGTTAAAGCGAAGAGTAAATTAATATGAAAACTGTAAGCTTTCTCTTACTTTGCAGCTGATGTGGTGTTTTTATCAGGTCACCACCAATGTTTTCAATATGAAGAGGCCAAATCTTTTCAACTAACACTCAAAAACCAGTGTGTGAGTGTGTGAGTGTGTGAGTGAGCGTGTGCTTGTGGGTGTGTGTGTTTTCTTAGAACATAAATGTTCAATTTATTTTTGTATTTAGATATGTGTATGTGGCAAATTCTGAGGGACTGCTTGAAATAAAATTTCTTATTTACATGCTCTAGATATCTATGCATTAGAACTGGATTAGATTCAGTGATATGTAACAGAGAGCAAAATAAAGCAGCAATACAAGCTGAACTACAGAAGATAAACCTACAGTGTGAAAAGGTATTTATGTACTTTTTAGAGTTATTTCAAGTTGTTCGCTTCCACTTTTACAAAGAGGAACTTCAAAATTAAAAGTTCCACCTGTTGACCACAGCAATTAATCCTAAAAGTTCATTATATCATAATATAATATTACATTATAAATATTTGATAAAACCATTTGTTACTTAGGACTTTACATGTATATTGCATCATTATGTGTATTAAAGTACATGTAGATATTAAATATATAAATAATGTATTACGTGGTTATAATACTATGTAAAGATTCAGTAGAAACCATTACTATTGATCACCTACAATTACATATTTGTCTCTTGAGAGAAATAACTGGGTGATCAATGCTACTCATTCCTAATTTTGCAAATGATGTAATTTTCGAAAGCCTACATCAACCTGCAGACAATGAGTCAAAAAGGTATTTAATTGTATAAATATTTGGCTTATGCACAATAATTTTGAAGTAATGATTAAGACTTCTGTATGACTGTCTATTCGTAAATCCACAGACTGGTGTTGTGACACTCTTCTTTAAAATTGTAGGGTTATAATCAATTGCGCTTGGGATTAGCTGTTAAAAATGTGTTAAGTATTTATGTTTTTGTAGTTTCAGTGCATTGAAATTGCTTCTTTGTTTAGTTCAATACATTGAGTAACCATAATGTTAGTCCATATTTCTGAGTTCTTGTTGTGTAATTACATAAAGCCCATTTTCTGTTCACTTATGTATTTGAACTGTACGAGTTCAGTTAGGTATTCTAATACACATGCTCAGTCATGCAAGTTGTGTTGCTAATTTACTGGAACTTGTAACCACAGAGATTATACTGCATTTAATAGATATACGATGCTACATGACAAATATCTACTGTGACAAAACAAAGAAAAAATTTTAATAGTAACATGCAGAATAGTTTACTTAAAAATTTCCTAAATTGAATTATATTTATTAAAGCAATAAGAGCTGTGAAAGTTGAAATGTTTACGGTGTTCCTGCTTTAAAACCAAATAAACATTTGTAAGCTTTTAAGACGTTTTCTCATAGCATGTTGCATGTACCTAAGAGCAAGTCTCTTTTTCATGTATCCAAAAGCTGAAAAATTGCTTTTCTTGATGATTTTGCTTCTTATGTTGAATCTGCTAAAAATGAAATGGTAACAAATCGTGCGCAAGTACCTGTATAAAAAAGAGACCGTGCTAAAAGCTGTACCACATTTTAATCACTTGTAGTTATAAAATATACAGTTAACCTAAGTTAACCAAAGAGTTTTATATCTGATGACTTTTTGTAAATTTGATATTTTTATTTTTTTTAAATACATCAATAATTATGAATTTTTTTTCAATATTCAAAAAATTATAATTTTTTTTTGAGAAATAATGGTTTTGCAATTTCCAATTATAAATTATTTGCGTTAAGCAAAGTATTTCCTTGTGAAAGTCTTTCGGAGCTTAAAAATAAATATTTTACTGAATCACTAAAACACCCGCCAGTTGCGTAAATCTTTTTACTTGTGGCTCGCTAGAACAAGACCCAGTTTGCAGACCTTCAATTCCCACCAAATTCTACTTCTATTGCCAAAGAACCCAGTAATCTTATTTCTCCTGGTGATCACTGGAGACGTCCTGACCAAATAGTAGTTGACCCAGAAGATAAAAACTATCAATGGACATTGTGCAATAACCCTCAACGAAATGACTTCTCTCAAGGAAAAATTGGAAATTGTTGGTAATGCAATTCTAAAATTGTCTGTATTGTTTTTGTTAGTAAATTATTATATTGCTAGAATCAAATTTCTCATATTATTCTTTAAATTTAAAAATTCAAAAGTCTAAATCACGCATTTTATTAGCAACAAAAAATGAATGTATTTGTATATCTACTAAATAATTGGCAAAATTTATATGTGTGTGTGCATACGTGCGTGCGTGTGTGTGTGTTTGCGCGCATGTGCGTGTGTGTGCGTGTGTGTGTGTGCGTGTGTGTGTGCGTGTGTGTGTGTGCGTGTGTGTGTGTGCGTGCGTGTGTGCGTGCCTGTGTGTGTGCGTGTGTGCGTGTGCGTGCGTGCGTGCGTGCGTGCGCGCGCGCGTGTGTGTGTGTTTTTTGCCCCTAGTGCGGCGGGAGTCTCCAGGCACGGCGCTCCAGATGAACGAGTTGGCAAGTGCGAGGCAAAGGATTGCAAGACAATTGATTGCGAGGCGAGTGCAAGATGATTGATTGTGAGGTAAGTGCATGAGTGCGATTGTCAACTGCTCAGCGAGGAAAGACTGGTTGGCCAAGTCAGGGACTGGGCGGTAAAAGTGTGCGATCGTCAAGTTCAAATATAGACGGGTATGAACGAATGCATGTATCTAGATGCATGAATCTAGAATATTGACTAGATTTTACACGCATCTAGCTGTAAAACACATTGCAGATTTCCATTGTTCTCTCCAACATTATTGACATGTATGACTGCATATGTGTATGCATACTCTGATCAAAGAAACAATTTCAGTAAACTGCATATTTGGAGTTGTTTCAAAGTATGAAAGACAACTCTCAATAAACCTCTTGCCGTACGTGAATCTGCTCCCATAAACGGATGATGCAGCTAGTATAAATATATAAACAAGTATTATACATACTGTACAACCTTTAATTGAACGCCATGAATTTCTATTTTTAACTTTTGTTCTCTAGTCAGATGGTGACGCCATTCAAGTTAAGGCTGGCATTGTATTTTTCAAACGGCTCGTCAGAATTTTGGAAACAATAACTTAGCACTTTTTTCGGGCGAAGCTGTCACCTATATTTTGCTCTCTTTTTCCGGTGAAGTGATGTTAAATTTTTGGATGCATTAAATCTTTTGCTGAATTACATTACCTCTAACTAGTCAAGGATGTTGAAATAAAAAGTGCATTGGAAAGCTAAGAGATATCTCTACTATATGTTACCTATTGCCGACAATTAATCTGTGATGGTGTTATATCCTGTGCCTTGCTTTGCGATTTATGGGAGCTTTCAATTTTTTATTTCAAACTAAATTTGAAGGCATGTTTTATTTTACATCTATATTTAAAAACGTTGAATAAAACCTCATTGCACAGTAAAATGGTTGTTTATAAAGATGTTCCTATCTCTTCTATAGTATGTCGAGCATATAAATCTACATATATATTTTTTGTTCATGAGCAGGTTATAAAATACAACTTTTACGTATGTTCAAAGCTATTGAAATACCATTTAAATTTATGCTATGATAAAAAATATTTGATGTTAGTCTAAAATAACTATTTTTCAATTTTATAGAGAATTGTAAAGATTTACATGTACATTGGAGAAGTGATATTATAGCAAACAAAAAGTACTGTGAAATCCCTCGGATTGTGGCATTGGTGTTTTCTGAGTTTTTTAGGATGCGGAGTGCAAAGTTTATCCGTCCCCTCATCCCACCATATTCGTACCGTTCAACATTGAGATGTCTCTCAAACATTTTAATTTTAACAGCATCGCTAGGTGTTTCTTGTCAAATGTTTATAAAAAGTTTAATAAGGTTGGATAAAAGTTAGTGACACAAAACAAAAATCACCAAAAGAGAGGGATATAATAAAAAATTAAACTGAAAAAGTTTAAGTAAGTTTTTTAAATAGTAAAACTTAGCCTCAAGTGTGCGTTCAATAAGCTAAATTTATTTAAGTTAGGTTCAAATTTTACGTTTTGTATCATCACAAGATTATAGTGTACCAAACGCGTTGCTTCCAGGTCTCTCTCAGACCGCTGTTAGCCAATACATCTGTTATATATATCAACTGTATATAGTGAAGTGGTGTTTCAGTGCCAATAAAAACCACTGTATATGTAGCTATAGTTATTAATGTCTTTATACCATTTTGTTGCCGATACTTAATAAGTACTGGAATTATATAAAAGATTTTACGTTTCCATCAGGGTTTGCATTAGATAACTACTATAAGTGCATATGCTCTCTGTACAATATCACAATATCAAAGCATTGTGGATGCATACATAAACTTGTAGAAAACAGTGATAAAAGACTTTTGAGATGCTTATTATTTTTTCTTGAAGGTTAATAACGTGCATCAGTCTTCTAGCTCGTCAACCAGAACTACTAGACCAGGTTCTGGTTACGAAAAGCTACAACAAAAATGGGGTCTATGGTATACAGTTGTGTCTAGATGGAGAGTGGGTTGGTGTCATTGTTGATGATTTCTTTCCATGTGATAAGAAAGGAAAGCTCAAATTTTCTGAGGTATGTTGAATTCGAAAAATCAAAGTAAGCTTACGCTTTGGAAGTGAGTTAAAGGACTCTCATACTTGTTTACATGAATTGAAACGTAGGAGAAGTAGAATAACAGTATGACAGCATATAAAAAGACAGTTATTTGATTATAAGATAGCTATAAAAGTGAATGAAAGAACATGGTGCCTAGAAAGCACGAAGGCTCAATAAACAAAAAAATTGAAATAATATGAAAATTTTAAAATGTGACTCCAGTTAAGCCTATACATTCCTTTAGGTAAACAGAAATCTTAAACCTCTAGAATCATTATCAATCATTAGTTGAGAATTTTATTTCTTTCACAACTCAATCAGGTAAATAGTCGGCATGCTTAATATTCAGATGAAGTCCTGAGAGCAATAATATGCATTTTTTATTATGAGCCATGATCAAATGGGCCAGTTTTATTGTCTGTATTAAATATTGAGGATATGAGCAGCCTTCTTTTATAAAGCATCTGAATTAAAAAAAAATTGTTCTGAATATTACTGCGAATAAAACAATACTTGTAGTAATATTCAGAATTCCCTGAATATTAAGCTAAATAAGCTTAATATTCAGGGAATTATAATTGCTAAGCATAAAAGTTCTGGTCGATCTTCATGCTTAGCAATCAAGGTCTACCAGAACGCAAGGGTTAGTAAATCCTCCACCACCATATGCAGTTTCCATTCTATTTGTTCAAGCTTTAATCTGCCCATGTGTTACACTCAGTAAAATTGGTTTACCTCATTCAGCTCCAACCAGTTTGAATAGCAGCAGCCTATTTTAGAGTTTCAAAAAAACAATACTGCAGCTTATGTGTACATTTGCCGGTGACATGTTACTAACTGTTTGTGATGTTTGTCACAACTACATGTAATTTGCTCAAAAATAAAAAAATAAAAAACTCAAGCCTCTTTTTAAGTGTTTTTATTTTTAACTTTGTTGCATCTATATGTAGCTTGAAAAAATAATGTTATTTAAACTAAACTAAAAAGTCAAAAATAAATAGTCTCATAAAGGTTTTGTGTAGTGGCTGTGTAGTGATTTTTTTAGGGCTGAGTTGTGGTCATGGTGGTGAACACAATAGTTTGCAATTGCTCAACTTTTGTTTCATGATCTGCTCCTAATCAGCCTGAAACAGTTAAAAAACTTTTTACTGTACACTCTGAAAGTCAGGAGCAGAAAACTTTTCTTGCCCACTTGTTTCTGATGAAGCTTGACCGTAGATAATGGAATACAATGGTGTGGTGTTGAAAAATTCTTACTGGATAGAAAAGCACAGTTTTATACCAAGTTTTTTTATGCTAAGGTTTGGTGGAATAATAATTCAGCTAGGTGACTAAAGTAGATGACTGAAAAAATTTACCTTTTTAAAAATGAAAACATGTGAAGGCTATAACCCTCCTTTGGAAACAGAATATGTTATTTTAAATTTATTGTTCATGGTAAAAGTAAACTGTATTAGCACCAGAAAGCGAATAATTTCAGGGTGATAAAAATGTGTTCTATAAAAAAGCTTGAAGGTAAACATAAAATTGAGAAAAAATTGGTTGCTTAAATATTTTTAGTCAAAGAGAAAACAGCTAATTTTTCAACTGATTGAAAAGGCCATGGCTAAACTATTTGGGGGCTATTCGGCATTGATTTGCGGTCAAATTTCAAATGGATGGCAAATTCTCACTGGATATTCTGTCTCTTGTACTTTTGCTGGTGAGTATTCCATTACTTCTAATTTTTTAAAATAGAAATCAATTGGTCTTAGTTGTGTTTCAAAGGAACCTTTAAGAACTGAGATATGTTTAATAGCACTTGTGCGAAACAAGTAATTTTCTTTTTTTAAAACCAACAGGAATTAGCTATGTTTTAGAAAAAGTTCTAAGAAATGGCTTACCTTTAAAACAAAATGTGCAATAGTTGAATTATGTACTGGAAAAATTATGAGGACTAAGTTAGAGTATGTTCTAAAAATATGTAGGCGTTGTCTTACAGTGTGTTCTAGAGAAAGTACAGAAGCGGTGAGTCACGATATGTTCTAAAATAATCTGTAAGAATGTATCAGAAATGTATTATTGCTAAAGAGAATGTTCAAAGCATATTTATGTACACTTCAAAGCAGCAGCATCTCTTCCAGCAGCATAAGCAGAGGAGAATTCTTCAGTTTACAAATCTGGTAAAAAACTAGCTATTGTTCCTTCACTGAATCATATTCTAGATCATCAGAGATTACTATTTTACTAATTGTCATTTGGTTGTCACCATAAATAACAGTATAGAAGTGAATTTTTGTTTTACTATTTTGATTAAGTGATTAAGATTGATTAAGATTTATTTTGATCAAAGATTTCACTACTATTAAAATACAAGTAGTCATAACTGGTAATATATTAAGCTATCTCACCTTCTATTAAAGTTAAAATTAAAGGTTGACTTGCAACAAAATTCATATTACAGTTATTTGGCATCAAAAAATTCACCATGTTTTACTCTGCTGTGTTGTAAGTGCAAAATATGTAAACATGTGAACAGTTAATCACAGCCATCACAAAAAGGCTGTAGTTTGGAATCCCTTTATTTTGATGACCCTTTAATTCCCTTTATTTTATTGTGTATCACATGTATTATTCACATATGTGCAGGGTATTTCCACATTAATATCACTTATAAAGCGGTATGAATAAAATGGCTTGTCTAGTGGTATGAGAGTTGTAATTTTAAAACCACTCATGCAGTGGTATTAATTCAAATGTAATAATATGCATTGATGATGATGATTGATTCACCATGGTTGACTCTTTTTAACTGGTTAACTAGTACCCACTACAACTAGTCATACCTTATTCAAAACATACCATTTTGATTGATTGTCTCACAGCATCTTTCTTTCATCTTCGATGAGCTTTTTAGCCATTTCAACAGGATTAGTCATTATGATATCATTGGTCTATCTCTTAAAACTCCCGCACCACAAGTGGTACTAAACTAATACCACTGCTTGGCAGCTTTAAACAATGCTATATTTATGTTTCTACATGTAGATATTTTATAATAAAGCATCAAGATAAATATATCTGTATGAGTGATGCTAATAAAACCACATCATTAGTGGTACTAATAATACCTGGTAATAAGTGGTATTAGTGGTGCCATCTAAACCACTCATTTAGTGGTACTAAGGTGTAAGATGACCTCATAATAACATGTGATGTTATTATGTGATTTGTAAAGCCAACGAAAGGCTAAATATAGAACGCCTTGTGCCAGTAGTTTATGACAAGCACTTCGGGTTTTACCGGAAACAAGTCTACCCTTTATCATATATAGATGTTCATTAGTTTACAGTTTTGTTTCAGCTTGGTCTAATCATCTAGTCGTAATCTGATCATTAGACCCATACTTCCTGCCAAATGGCGTGAACAATTTTTGCAGGTGGCCGGTTAACAGGCTCCTTATGTTTATCAGAGGATGATATGCTTTCCCTTGAGCTAAGGTTAAAAAACTAAACTAAATTTTAGGCTAAGTTTTGAAATACCAGTGCCCAAATTCACGACACTACAATGATGATGAAATAGATATGTGATGACAACGGCATGGTTTTATTGACTATGGGGAATTATATTTGTGACAATATTCCGACGAGTAAGGTTGCATTACAGTGTGAATAGAAGCACATCGTGTCCAACTACATCCCATTTTAGCCGTTTTGGAGAAGGATTCTAACCTACGGCGTTTTTGCGATGGCCACGTTTTCTGTTTATTTTTGAGCTTTTAAGAGCTTGTAATCACTTTTCCACATATTTTTCCCCTACAACACAACAGAGTAAAACATGGAGAATCTTTTCATACAAACAACTGTAATGTGAATTTTGTTGCAAGTCAACCTTTAATCATTCAAATTGTGTTTCACAAAAATATTTTTTAAAGTAATATTTCTACAGTGAAAACTGTTTAGAAGCTGTTGTATAACAAATTTATATTAATACTAAAATTTACTCGGGGTCTAAGCCATTATCTCTAGTTTAATGATTTTTCATTAAAAAACCTGCATTAAAAGTAGTAATTGTAATGAGGGTCACAATGGGTATTTATCAAGCTGGATAGGATATACCAGAACTTGAAAAAGCACACTACTAACAGGCATGCTATCATAGGAATCAAGAGACTATTAGGAATATGTGTATTGTCATACGACATGCCATGGAACTTGTGTTCTAGAAGCTATAATGTTTTATGTTATCTGTAAACATGCTCTGAGCTAGTTGTAATATGCCTTCACAGATGAATCAGGTATATTGCCATTGGATAGAACTGCACTGTATCTAAGTATCAGCGATGCACATAGCCAAGGCATTCCAATTGGTGTTGGCACCCATTCAGAGGAAGAAACATTGAATGCTAAGACTTATGAAGCATTAGGATTGAGACCAGGACACGGCTACACAGTTGAAGATGTGCAAACTGTCATGTTTTCAGAGTAAGCAAAAACATTTGTTTTTTTTATTTTGACGGCATATATACTTTATGTCAATATGAAAAGTGTTAAAGAATACATAATAGCACATTAGCAGCCAAAATACAAAAAATAAAGGCAAGATCGCCATTAAAAAAAAACTTTGTGGGTCAGAGTGGTACTTTGAATCATTGACACATTGAAAGTTTTGGCATTAAATTTGTTATGAAGCGGCTAACTCTTGCTAGAACAAAATAAACTTCATAGTTGTTGTAGTATCTGGTTGGAATGTATGAATGGCGACAAACAAATAGATGTTTTCATCAGTTGATTTGATGTATTCATTTTATTCGTTTAATTGTGCCTTGTATACATAACACCATGCACATGAATGCAAAAAGAATGTCCAAAATCATTATTAAATATATAAAGGGTGATTAGTAAAAGACAGTTGAGCGCATTAGTAGAATTGAACATATGGTATTAACACTTACAATAGTAGAGAGATGTCCTCCAAACACTAATAAGACTTGCCCCAGTTTAAGTACATGTAGTTCAGAAATATTAACTACTAGCGGTTGTGAATCATCTGGCCAGTAAAGATAGCATTTATAACTTTTGTTGTTCTTTGCTATGAGAAGCTGACAAATTGGCACACTTTTAAGTAATCCTATGAGATGGCCTCGCAATGCAATTAGTGACCGGTGTTGGAAGCTAAATCCATAGAGAATCTCAATGATTGTAACAAAAGGCTAAGCTGGTTAGTTTAACGAGAGACAATAACATTGCTTTTAGCAATCTGAAACACTGGTCGGGGTGGGGTTGACAGAATTTATGCAAATTTGTGACAGTATTTGATAGAAAATATGACATAATTTTGAGTACCTATTTTAAAATAGCTATGGAGCAATGCATCCATGTCCAATTCATCGCAATTTGAAATCTGGAAGAAACGGCTCGTTTTGGAGGTGGAATAATAATATAAGATCGACAACATAAGATGAGTGTGCAAATAATAGGACACAGTTAGAATAACAAGGATGCCAAATAATAGACTTTGTTTGTAAAACTCACAAGGAGGCACCACCAATAATTGATTTATGAATGTTCACCCATCAACTGAGGAAACTCATCAACCGGGACTAACAGAGCTAGTCTTTAAACACATCTAAAAATTAAAACATCTCGGAAACCCGTGCACCGATGCATTTGTTCTCTAACCTTATAGTTGTTATACCGTAAAGCTATCCTGCGTACACAACCACCTTTACCCGAAAACACTTTTTGTACTTAAAGCTATGAAGTACTTGTCCCGCAAAGTGTTTGAGTCAGCAACTGCCACAAAACGTTACTTGGTTTTAGTTTTTGTAATGAGGGGTGCCATTTACCTAGTCTTACCATGGTTTTGGGCATATTTTTCTCACCACCAGGCCCTGAATTCATCAAAGATTTTGTCCAGTAGACACAGTCGGAACTATGCACTGCTGGCTTGGCACCAGCCACTCAGATTGGCTATGAAGGGTCTCCCAATGAGTTGGACATTTGGGGTCAAGATTTTTATCATGGAATCCATGAAAGGCAGAGTTCTGAGGAGTCGTTCGTTCAGTATGTTGGCAACTTCTAAACGCAGAGTTAAAAACTCTGTAGGACTCAGCCTGTGATCATTGACCGCAAACAGCATTGCTTGTTTGGCAGCCTTGATTGATGATTCAACTGCACCCTTACGCTAGGGGCTGTCAGCCGAGCTAAACTTCCATGTAGTATAATTGTTTGCACTCAAAGTCCAAATGGCGTAGTAGGCAGACTTGAAGTTATGTAGTAAGTTTTCTCATCTTGTTCAGCATGGTGGCAGAGCAGCTCACCTCCTTGACACATTGGTTGTGTGATCCTATGTCTCATTCAGTGATATCATCATACAGGAAAGCAGGTCCAGATCTCTACTCAGAACTAGGACCAAGCTCAGAAAGTTACTTCTCTCTGGTGAGCCATTCTGGAGTATTCTCTGTACCTTTGACCCAGTACCAGTCATCGAGAGAGCTATAGATTTGAATGTGAACTTTCCTAACTTCCTCAAAGATTTTGAATCAAAATGAGGTTTCGTTGATGGACCACAGAATAGTCTTTGAGTCCACTAGCTGATACACTTTCTGGAAATTGAAGGAACACTTATATTCAATTACCTTTCTTCTGGCGTTTTGATAAGACGGCTCCACAGAGCTCCAGTCAAAAGGTGATTAGTTGTTTGAGGAGGGGAATTCTGCACTTGGTCATTATGAATCTGCACAAATACTGACCATCATTAAGCATCCACCCAATGTAAACCACAAATGCCTTAGCCTGGCTGCTCGCACCAGATATAGTTATCAGATCGGAGTCTCCTTTAGCATTGGGTGGAACCAGGCTTCTAGCAAACTCCCACTGAGTGACCTCGAATAACTCAGGGAGGTAGCATTCCTAGCGTTGTGTCAGATCACTCGGTAGAGAAGTGTTCCAACCTAAATTCAGAATCCAGGTTTCTCGGAGATGAACCTTTGTTTGGAGTGTAAATGTGTAGTAGATCCCTAAATGATCGTACAGCTTCATAGTCTGATCCAAGATCTTACGGCGAGTTACAGTACAAGGTAGATCATATAGAACCTGACTGGAAGTCAAATCAGGCTCAATGCAAACTCCTTTTTTTGACAGAAAAGTTCAGCCTGACTACTGTAACCATTTTATCTGGCAATGGTTTCCAATCAATGCCAAGTACTTATATCCTGTAGTTAGGAATTATTGATAAGGGTGGTTCATTGTCTAGAGAGATTCCTATTGAGCACACTATTGGAGCCTTGGGTTTCAGGAAGGCAAAAGCGCCGTGCCATTCAATGAAGTGATCAGTCAGTACTAAGATATTTTAGTTTTTTTTTGGAATGGTTAGCATTGGTACCATCAGGTTCCCGGCCATTGTTTCTAAAAGCGTTTTGAGTATAGTTTTCGTTTGCTAACGTCTATCTTCATGCCTCCGTGTTTTGCTGAATGGCAAACCGTACTAATTTCTAACCATCAGATTAGAGTGTCTTGTGCTGAAAAGGATTGGTTTGAAGCCTTAGTACAGTTAGTACTCAGCACTACTTTTGCTCCTCTTTGCCATTTCCCCCGTTCTGTGGTTTCCAGCTGAAGTAGTCCTTGCAAACGTGTCCTTGGCCTTTGCATCTCCATTCTTGCGAAGGTTTCTTTTTAATCCCCTCAGACCAATTTTTCTCCCAATGTGTGTGCTGAACCTGCTTCTTCAGTTGCTGTATGAGTAGGGTCAGCTGGCCGATGATCTAGTCGTGCACTACAACAGTTCTTACAGTCTGTATCTCATTTCTGGTCTTGATAGCAGTTGTCTGGCATTCTTCAAGTTTGACCTGAAGGAACTTGGCTCAAACTCAGACCGTGTCACTCAGCACAGAGATTGGTACAGTTATGTAGAAATCAAGTGGTGCCATCAAACAGCTCATTGGTCATGTTGGCTTTGTAGGGTGCTGGCAAATACTTTTACGCCACGCGAAGGAATCAGTTTAGTCGACAAGCATTGTCATTAAAGGTGGTGGCTGTGGCTCTTTTCAGAATACTCAAATAAAATTGAGCCTGTCTGAGAGAACGACTGAACTAAGTGCACAGCACATCAAATGCAGCTTCTACTCAGTCGGCTTGATCACAGTTCTCTACCTCCTTTCTGAGGACTTCTTACACGTGGAATAGGCTAACGGTTTCAATGCAGTCGTTTTCTTCGGCCACTTTTTAGGATTAGCTGATTAAGTGCTTTACATTTGCTGAGCCAGTGTACTGAGTTGACATAAACTAGCGAGCCCAAGCCAAGAATCCGAGCCACCATCATGATCTACGTAGTTCTTTGGTAAGCAAATCTGTACTTCAGCGTGCACTCTAAGCATTTATTTCGGCCATCCTATTACCAACCCTTACAAGCGAACCTCTTTGACTTTTAGAGATGGGCTTCCGTTTTGGCCGCTAATGTATTTCATAATCATGAAGTGGTCTTGCCTCTTTGCACTTTTATCTCTAGCACTCTTCCTTCTTTTTGCTAGATTAGCCTCAATTAGAGCATCTAGAGATCTGCTGCTTACTGTGGAGTCAAAGTCTGTTATCCAACTGCAGCCACCAGTGTAACAGAAACTGTAGTGTTCACTTCATTGCATGACAAACAATAAAGCTATTGAGTGCAAGACATGAGAAATGTATTTATTTTACAATAAATACAAGAATACAAACCGTTCAAAATGTGTGCGAACATTGAGTCACATGCAAGAGACTGTCACAGATTTTTTATAACCATCACTTTTTTTGCTCTTTAGATATTCTTTACTTTTAATTGACTAAGCTCCTCAGTTAAATGTTCAACTCGGCAGTTGACCTTTGGCCAATCAGAAGTATCACCGACGCTCGTGTTTTCTGTCAAGCCGATGCTCAGCCAGGTCATGGTATTGCTCATTTTGGTATTTGCTTGTAACTTTTAGAGTAGAACTTTAAGCCTAATTATTAAATCATAAATGATATCCTAATTTTAGCCCCAGCCTTGAACTACACAAATTTAGCTACTCACATGTATTACCTTGATTCCATTGCCTTATACACTTATTTAAGATTTTGGTTGCAGTCTTATCATCAGCATACAAAAACTTAGTAGGTCACGCATGATAACAAAATGTGGTAAAATATATCTCCCAAAGTTAGTTTTTCATTTTTTAAATTAAATTGGTAATCTTCATAATTTTCAAACTTTCATATTCCAATTAGCATCTTTAGTTTTAAATAAACCTGAAAATGCTTTGTCAAAGCATTGATATTTAGGCTTTAGTATTTGCAATTGAATACCTCATCAAAAAATGTCAAAAGCGTGCAACTTTTTAACAGCCTTCTTCTACTTCGAAATGTTTGGGGAAACCGAAGCTGGGTTGGAAAATGGAGTGAGAAGTCAGCTGCTTGGACTGCTGTTCTTCCAGAGTTACGACCTGCCAGTGGAATTGGTGACGCACAAGCCGGAATCTTTTGGATTTCTATAGAAGACTTTCTCAAGCAAGCATTATTGTTCAAACATAATTTTAATACACCAGTTGCTTTTCTGTTCTGACAGCTTTGTTAGAGTTACATGTAGCTTAGAGATTTCTAGAGATTTTGACTATAAGTTTATAGACAACAAAATATTATTTAGTTTTATACTTTTACGCTGTAGAAACTAAAAGGTCAAGTTAGTAGCAAGCCGGAAGCAGTTTATGTAATGGTTTATTGCTGTTATAACTTGGTAACGTGTTGAACTTGAAATGACCTTTGCAAAAATTTTCTTTAGGAGTATAATGGAGACCACTTTAAACAATTTGACACGGCTGTGTTGGCATTGCAGTCTTTTCATCAATCCTATAAATTCAGAAAATTATTGAAAAAGAAACCAGTTTTAGCTGTGTCATGTACTCTCTATTTAGTATAGAATGTTTCTTAAAAGAAAACATCAAAAATGTTGACAAATCAATGGTATCCTACTAAAACATGCTGTTGGCTTTTTTTGGCAGACTGTATACTCTGTGAATGTACATATTTTATTTTGATTGAGAACTTGTTGATCTATTTATACTTTATAAAACATATTTTAGGATGTGGTATAAGTTATATAGTTCAAGATAAGATTCGATTTCTTTTACTTATGAATACAAGTTATACATTTTGGCAGTGCCTATCATAATATACACAAGCATTTTGTAAGTTTGTGCATTTTGTAGTTAGCATTCTCTGTATAAAATTGAAAGAGAAATGTATGGTTTAATTTCTTTAATAAAATGTTTTCAGGTTCTTCTCTCACGTGTGCATATGCAGAATGCAACCCAAATGGTTTGAACATCGTTTAAAGACTCACCTACCTAGAAAATGTGATCAACAATATGAAAAATTCAAGTTAGAGGTTACAGAAGATACAGCTATTCAAATATACTTGCAACAGGAACATGGGTAAGCGCATCTCAATTCCAAATATTTTGACACATATTCATGATAAGAATATAACAAAGTCAACTAGTTTACAAATTATTGTTACCTGTAGTTTGTCCTTTTGATCAAATCAGTTTGCTTGTTTATTTTTACTGCTCAATAACGTCAAAAAGTGTATGTAAGACTGTTTTAAGCAGCTAATTTTTTCTTTATAAATTTTCACAAGAGTTTTTTGATTAATTAATTGATATTTTAGTGAAAACTTGCTAAACTGGACTGCTTCTCCCTATAAAACTATCTGAAGATAATTAATTTTGTCATGTCAAAGGTAACCATTCACATCTACATGTACATGTACTTAGTCGTTGAGTATGTATATTTAGGCAAAATGATAGACCAGCTTATGGGATCATCATAAACAAAAGTAAACAAACTTACTGCAATTTAGATTATGCCCTTCTTATTTTACACTATCAGCTACATATATTTTTAGGGCTACAATTTAGATGAATCTGGTTTATTTGGTCCATTCAAAAAGTTACTGTAAAGCCTTAATTTAAACGTCATGGCGTTCTATTTTTAATCCTTCTCTTATGACAATGTTTAATTTAAGGTAGCATTATAACAACCAACAAAAAAATATAAGACAAGAAATAAGATACAAGATATAATACAGAATAGCATGATGATTATTGGTAAGTAATAAAATGCTTGAAATAAGTACATAAACTGTACTTTGAATTACCTATGAATAAGAAAATGTAGAAAATCAAATGGTACATTGCTACTGCAACAGTTCTCATCATTCTCTAGAGCTTGCTCATCAGCGTCGAATAGTTGAATCTCATTTTTATTAGTAATGCCAGCATTAGGCCACGTTTGCTGAAGACATTCGGTCCAGCCTTAATCAGGTCACCTGACCTGAAACAGTGAACTTTGTTATCCTCAGAGCCGTCTCGAGCGTTGGCCAGTCTATGTCTCTTGAATGACTTGACGATTAACACCTTTGAATTTGTTTCTGCTTGACATGTCTGCCAAGGTTTATAGGTACGTTGTCGTAGTGCTCTGAAGATGTTTAATACAACATATGCTGTTAGAGTGTTTTAATCGAGTGCCAAAGTCTTAATGTAGTAGGCCTTATCTCCAGGTACCATTCCCATGTTTGATGTGTGGTCAATGCATTTAATATAGACCCACAAAACTCAAAGTCTATCGAAATCTAACTGGTCTTTTAGCGCGATATGCCTAGTCAGGTACCTTTGATTACTAATTAGTGTGATGAATGTCAGAGTTTCGCTCAAATATATGAAGCCTTCAAATAACGAGAGATGCTTTATTTTCTAACTATTCTTCTATAGTGGCATTCAAATAAAGGTGGCCTTCAAATAAAGGTGGTTTTGAATACAGGTTTTACGGTATTCATAGCTTTTTTTATAAAATGCAAGCTTCTTTTAGAGAGCTTATAAAGGTCATTGTTGTATGATTGAGAGAATATTTATAAAACTGTCCAATTCATGAACTGCTATACAATTGTTTATCTGTCTCAAACCATCAACAGGGAAGCTACATGTTTTAAAGCTTAGCTTTTAATTAAACGTGGACATACAAAATATTTATGGTGCAAGACAAACCCTATGAATAGAGAATGATTGAAACCTAAAGTGAAAGACAAAAAACTACGGAACGTTATTGTAAGATCAACAATCTACTTTAATTTGGAAAAAATCAGGTATTACTTGTGGTAAAAGTATTACAATAGAACCATCTCATTGAGTGATCATTTGTGTTGTCGTTAATCAAGTCAAACATAAATAAAGTAGACATAAATTAAATAGTTTAATAAATAAAACAGAATCACTTATGTTGTTCTAGTTTGTAACTTTTTAAAAATATTTTTGGGTTGTATCTGCCATATTAAACTGTCTATTGAGATGTTGAGATTTTTAAAATAATTCAAAGATATTTTCATCAACTCACATGGGTAAAAAACAAATAGGTCTACAATTTGAAAAATAATATAGCAAAAAAAATTTAAAACGTCTGACCATAAGCGCTTTTTCAACAACGTTCATTTTGATTAAAAAGCCATTTTATTGTTGATTTCATTAGATATCTTTTTGATATGGTCATTGATCGAATTCAGCATGAAACTTAATAAGTACTTTTGCAGCAATCTAACACACACTAGTGATAACACAGTGCTGCAGATTCATGATGACCGCTATAACTTCATCGATTGTACCCAACTTAAATCCTGCTCATTTGTTTCTTGGTCAAGCTCATCGCTGTCTGCTGGACTCTATCACATATTTATCTTTTCTCCTTCAGCTTGGCAGCATGATAGTAAGTTGATTAATATCGATTACATACAAGAGACTGACACATAATAGTAGATAATTCATGATATAGCTGGTCTTAATAATACCTCTGCCAAATTACTTATTCTTTTCACAAAATAATCAGTTATTTCTGATAAAATGGTCAACTGAAAGACTACGTGGGCGCTAATATTGACTCAATTTTGAGGCTTTTACCAGAGCCCTAAGATGCAGGATGCAGTGCTCGCCTTCAACTTTAAGTCGTTTCAATAACACAATTGTTCTGCAAGTTAACTGTCTTGATTCCACACATTTCTACATAGGCCCACACGTTTGGCCAAGCTCTTGCATCGACCAAAAATGTGACCTGGAAATTAAGGGCTATTGAGTCAGCTACCAAGTTGGTAAAAAAAAACTAACCTAAAACAGAATTTTCCTCTGCGATCGATGACTAGAGCTTATCGAGAACATATGCATACAAGGAGCTTGGCTGATCCAAGTTTAGCAAAGCACCAGGAAGTCTCATACAATAGAGTTGATTGTCGCCTACTAATAACTTTACCAGCTACGTCTTTAAAAATATGTGTAGATTTATTTATATAAATAGGTAGTATACATTACAAAATTAATTGGTACTGGTTATATATCATCTGTGGATTGTTCAACTGTTCTTTTTACAAATTTTACATTCGTATATTTTATATTCCATACATATATAATCGTACATTTATATATAAATATACAAACACTTACATATATGCATATATAAATCTCAAAGTTTGTCATCATCTGTCATCATCTGTTTAGATATCTGTCTGTCCATAGCTATTAAAATCTAGGAATTAATATCTCGCATCCTGCATTGACATCCTGCTGGATTTGAACTGTTTATTATTGCAACCGCAGGTTGGCAATTCAATTGTCTAACCACCAGTTCAAGAAGGCTCTTGCAATTCAAATTCCTATCTATATGCTTAGTACACCCTTTTCCCAATTTCACACACTAAAAGACGTATTAATTGAAACTCTCTTAAATCTATGAAAAGCGATAGAGTTTCACAGGGTGTTTTTGTACTCGCCATTCTAGTTTTTCATTCTCGAGTTTTATAGAAACTATTTCGTCCTCGCCGTACTAAGGCTAATTTGTTTTCCGCAAGAAAATATCAACGATAACTTCTCTTGAAATTAAGTTCTGGCAATTGTATCTCAGTTCAGCATCATCTATTATGGTAAAAACAAGTTCGCAAACAGACAACGGATAAAATTTTGGTTAAAGATTTAATAAAATGTGTACTAAAACTTCTTTCAAGTATGTTTTAGTAAGCTAAATTTGCCTGTACTACATGTAGATTGAATCTTTTGACGGTAAGAACTCTGTTTGTAGTACATTGTATTTCTACAATTTCTTGCAGATCTTACTTACAAAAAACACTAAAGCTGTTGTACTTAACTATCGTTACTAAGACTAACATGTTGTTTTGTTACTGTTTAATGATGGTGGTTTTGATGGGTTTTACAAGATAGTGATTGAATTTAATAATGACTATGGGTTCCTATACCCCTCTATACGTCTATTACAGTATTTTCGTCACATGATGCTAACCCTGAAACAATTTAAAATCATATAGTCGTACACTACATAGTTTTCCATTACAATCATAACAAAAAAAAATTATATTCAGCCATTATTTGCTAATGGTTTCCCATTTACATTTAAACACCTTGACAGTTTTATTATTTTTCCTAATTTGTTTCAACAAAACACTTCTTTCATTATATGAAATCTAAAAATTGCTGGTGTTTGAAAAAGTTTGAAAACTTTTACAGTTGTTTTATTTTATTCTTAATTCATTTTAACTGCACAAAAACACTTTTTCCACGAAAAGAAGTTTAAAAGTTAGAATGGCATACATTGTATGCATTAAAAAAATTTGTCCAAAGACTCCTTTATTACCCGAGTAACGCCGGGCATTCAACTAGTATATATATATATATATATATATATATATATATATATATATATATATATATATATAACTAACTAGAGTGTGGAATAGGTTAATTTTACTTATCTTTATTCCAGATTGATGATTTATTCTGGGGTCACGACAGGTCTGTTTCGTGCTGGTGCACTCTTCAGGTGACTTGTGTTGAATGGCGGGTGGAATTGCCTCTCCTGATGTTGTTGGTTGTGTCTGTAGCTCCGCCTCTGCCTGGATCGTATTGGCTGAGTAGGTATTTCTTGGAGTGTCTGCATGTATTGTTTATTTCGTTTCTTTTGTTTAAGGTGGCTGTTTCTGGCCTGCAAATGATGTAATACTTTTCACTAAGGCACAGATGGCATTTCTTTGTTTGGTTTGAATAAGGTCTAGCTTTCTGCATAATTTTCCATTTAATCCTGTAGCTTGCATTGTCATTCTTAAGTTTCCAGATGTGTTTACTAAGTTCTGTGCTGTTTTGCTTGTCACTGTGTGTGAAAGAGGCTGTATGGTTTCTAAATCTGGATTTGAAGTCGGTTGTGCATAGTCCTATGTAGGTGCTCTCGGTGCCCGTATCTTCTTTAGTCACTATGGCCTGGTATATTATGTTTGTGGTTAAGCAGTTTCCATCTAGTGGGCAGTTGTTCCTTACTCTACAATTGCAGGTCCTGTTTGTAGTTGTGCTCTGCTGGCTGCTCAACAGGCGTCTGTTGTGTGAATCTATGTGCTGTTTCATGTTCGGCATGCAAGAGTAGCTGAGTTTTAGTGTGTGTCTGTTAAATACCTTGTGCAGTGAATGAGTAGGCGGGAAGCATGTATCTATAATGTTTATAAATTTTCTGCCTATATTAGTCTGTACGTCGGCGTTAAAAGGGGGGTTGTACCATGTTACGGGTCGCTTACGCTGTCTCTTGTTAGTTGCTGGCTGGGTCGGGATGTGTCTATATTTAAGTGTGTGGTTATAACCACTGTCGTTGAGTGCTTTTTGGTAAGGGGGTGCTGCTTTGCTAAATTCATGCTCATTACTGGACAGTGTAGTTAGTCGCAAATTAATGTTGTGTGGTAGATTTTTTATTACAGTAGGTGGGTGGTTACTGTTTTTGTGGACATAGAGTGTTGTATTGCTAGGTTTGGCATAGGGTGAGTAGGTGTTTGCATTGAGGTTAAAGGTTACGTCAAGGAAATTTACAGACTTTTTATTAGCTTCGATGGTTAATTTCAGTTTGTGCTGATTAAATATTTTGCATATCAGTTTCTTGAGTCGTTCAATATTTTGTGGGCAGGCTGTGCTGATGGCTAGTCCATCGTCTCTGTATAGTCCAATGTTTTCTCGAAGCTGTCTGGGTAGCAGTGACAACATGTATGTGCCAACTAACTCGCATGTTTCCGCTCCGTCAAAGCTGCCCATTGTTACGTCAAAGGTCTTGTTGCTAGAGGATTTTTTTACCCAAGTTTGGTCGTTGTGTACTAGTATGGAGTTTTTGGCATGAAGAATTATTTGCTTGTCTTGGTCAGTAATTTTGACATATTTGCCAGCAAAGTCTAGTGCCTGTTCGAGTAGTTCTTGCGTTATAGATGGGTAAAAGTCTACTACGTCAAAAGTTAGGAATGAGCAAGAATGTTTATTTTTAATACATTTAAACCAATCAATTACGTCAGCTGTCTTCCGCCATAGATTAATATTAGTTTTTACTGTTAGGGTTTTGTTGATCTTCTCAAGAATTCTTTTGCTGATTTTGCCTATTTCTGATTTAGTGGGATTTATCAGTCTGCAAGTGGGTTTGTTTTGGAAGTTAGGTTTGTGGTCTTTTAGTGTAATGAAAGCTGTTTTCTCTGCCAATCTCTCAATTCTACTATCTAAGTCTAGCGAGGTGGCAATGTTTTTGTCTATATTAGTAATCTTGTCAGTGTGGCTATCTGGTGCGAGTTTGTAGGATTTGGTCACATTACTGTGTGTTAAGAGTGCACCAGCACGAAACAGACCTGTCGTGACCCCAGAATAAATCATCAATCTGGAATAAAGATAAGTAAAATTAACCTATTCCACACTCTAGTTAGTTATAACACTCCGCACTTTTTAGAGCGTAGAGTGCTGTTAGCAGTAGGCCTGACCACTTATCTATTATATATATATATATATATATATATATATATATATACTAGTTATACAGTAACAAAACAATATGTTAACCTTTGTAACGATAGTTAAGTACAACAGCTTTGGTGCATTGTGTAAGTAAGATCTGCAAAAATTGTAGCATTACAATGTACTACAAACAGATACATGTATATAAGTATATATGTATATATATGTATGCATGTGTGTGTGTGTGTGTGTGCATATATATAATTAGTATCTCATTGTATTGTCATAGTACTGAAATTAATTAATATTATGCTTACATCGTTATGCATCCTACTTAGCAATCAAATTTAACTGTTAATAATTATTTGATATGTAGAGCTTGCAAAAGTGACCCTAGTGTGCCAGTCTGAAAGAAAAGTCAACCTACAACAAAATAATTATGCTCCAGCTACTGTGGCTGATGTTTTATCTCGAATGGTCATAGCTCGAGGTACTTCTATGGTATGTATTTGATCTGTATAGTTATAGTGGTTAATGTTGTTTAGTTAACATTTAAATTTTTAATGATTGTATGCAAATATTCTAAAAGCAACATGTTTAAAGAATTTAGAAGAAAGAAAAGATCTGACTCTTTACACTTTACGTCCACTAGAATGGAGAGGCTCAGTATTGGTAGTTGTAAACCGAAACCCACGTAGAGGCTTTGTTATTCGTAGCTTAGAAGCAGAAGGCAAAAACCTGTTGTGTACAAGAAAGGGACAAGTATTTGATTTAATACATCAAGGCTGCAGGTAAAATTATTGTATTCCACAGATAAAACACCTCCTCATTCCATTTACCATTTATTATGAAAACGATAAACTTTCAGAACATCTTTAAAAATCTTTCTTTTAAATTGTCAGTATTTTTTATCACTTGCGATTGTTTTTTTATGTTTGACGCTATCTGACCACCAAAGTTTTTCTCTATTGAAATTGACAAAAGTTTATTGCAGTTGAAAACTTCAAACAAAATGCATGCAAATGGATGTCATAGTTAGTATCATTGTTATAATTGATATCTGCTATTGTGTTTATGTTGCAGCATTTTACGTTTTTAATCTGTCAGCCTTTTTGCAATTATGGACATCATAGTAACAGTTTCATTTGATATTAGTACTTTTACTGCAACCAAGTTCTTGTCAATGTTAATCTGAAAATATCTTTGCATTCTCATCACCAGATTTTGAGTTCATAAAATGGTCTTGCTCAGATCATCTTAAACGTTTAAAATACTAGCGAACAATAGTAACAATAGCAAACCCCTACATTCTCGTAAAATTTACTATAATTTTTGCAAATTCAATTTCAACGTTTTTTGTATGTAGCCTGTGCATATGCTAAGTATTTCTTTTTACTTAACTGCAGCTATTTCAGAGAGTTTAACTTCATTGCTTTCTTGTAACATTTTTTAATAAACTCCCATTATCTATGTGAAAATATTTATTTTTTTTATTCTTCAAAATGTACAATGATATGAAAGTATTTCATATTTCTGTAAGTTATGTGATAGAAACTAATTTTTGCTAAAGCCATAGAAAAAATAAACGAAAAAATTCTATTTTAACACATCTATATACAAGAATGATGGTATATGTTACCAAGTAAATCATTTAAACTGTGAATGAAGTAGGTTGAACTTTAGCAGAAAAGACAGAAATTCTGATTTTGATATAAAATGGTGCACAGAGAAATTCAACCAACAATCATTATGTAAATATTAAACAGTACCATACTTTTTTGAACTGTTAACTGCATCCTTATATAAGCCGCATCTGCTTTATTTTTAAAAAACCGATAAAAAAATAACACATACACCGCACCTGTGTGTAGGCCGCAGAACTCAGGACAGTGATTTTTAACACGGCAGCGACTTTGCTAGTTAAAACGGAACAGTGCCGTTAGGCACTGTTCCGTATTAACCGACCCTTTTTAACCCAGTGCCTAACAGAACAGTACCATTAGGCATTGTTTCATTTCGTCTTTCACCGCTCGAGGCGCACTAACCAGAGATTCTGGTTGATGCGCCCTAGCGGTAAAAAAAACACAGAATAGCTGCACCTTTATCTAAGCCGCATGGCTCAAAACATCAAAAAAGCTAGCAGCTAATAGTCCAAAAAGTACGGTGCAATAAATATTGTTAGCATATTTTACTAAACCATCAACAGTACTTTCCTTTCACTCAAAGGTTTTCTAAAAGGTAACTTAAAAAAGCATGTGTTATACTTATAAAACAATTTTTTTATAAATAGAATAAAAAAACTTAAAAAAGGTTTTCTAGACAAGTACACATGTTTCTGAAACATATAAACTGTCAATTAACGGAGCAGATGCTATATAAAATACTCTGTATTAATCATAAATTATAATAATAGATTAGGTTATTTGTTAGCTCATGTATCAGCTTATACTCTTTTCCCATTTTGAAAATGTTTTAAATAAAGAATGTAAGAATTTATTGTGTGTTTCATTAAAATATATCTTGTTATAAATTGGGTAAAAATAATTACAACTATGAAACGACAGAAGAAAGAAAATGCATAAAAATCCAAGTAGATGGAACAAGAAAGCAAATGCTGAAAAGGAGAGAAGTTAGAGATTGAACAAGCCGTACCTGTGTATCAAAGCAATTTAAATAATAGTTCATTTATTATTCATTTTAGGCAAATAATTCAAATGAACACAGTGACTTCCTCTGATGTGACACCCTTCAGAATAGTAATGCCCAGGCTGAGTGATATGCGAGTTGATCCTTTTGTAGGCCATCAGCCTGCACTTACACCAGAATTAAAAGTTCTCCATGATCAAATGCCAAATGTAATAGACTAAAATGCAAATCTTTGGAACAGAGGCTCATTTTTGTTGTAAGCTAAAGCATTGAAAACTTATGTACTCTGAAATTACATTCTGTATTTTATCATCAGTAACTATTGTATCATCAGTCTTCAAATTCCAATTCGTTCACCATTGTTTTTGCAATGCAATGATCTTTAATAAAATTTACGTTTACGAAATAAATATTTTTACGTTTATGTGGACTATTTATATAAATCTCTTCAAATTGAAGATATTTTAAATGTTGTGTGCTGTATATACACCTACCTATTGGCCTATGAAAGCAGGTGTACTGTGTTTCATAGGTAAACATGCTGCACAGCGGCTGCTTTCGCAGTTGCATAAAGCTCTTGTGTTCTGTCTGAAATGTATAAGGTGAACATTCATTGTCAAAATATTTAGCTTTCTAAGAGGCTATCAAGCAAACTCCAACTTTAACCTTCAAAAAATTCAAAACATCCATCAGCAGGTGTTATTAATAACAAAGCCATATCAATAATTAAGCACCAATTTTCTCAAAGCTTCAATCTGTTTTACCAGGCTTAAAAACATTTTTAAAACATGCTAAGGCATGCATAACTCGTATCGGAATAACATTCTCTAAAAAGATTACACTTAAATAAACATGTTGAATTGAAAAAACTATGCAGCTTCATCATTCATAGCATCATAATGGTAAATTGCAAAACCAGAACCAGATTTCATTCATTCCAGATTAATTTAAATAATGAGGGACATGTAGGAACTGCTCTCAATTGAACACTAAAGTAGCATTCTTAATAAACAGAATTACAGAATTGGAAGAAAAACTGACAAGTTGCAAGCACAAGCAAGATTTACAGAGAGCCCTTAATTCTGAATTAATAAACTATTCATTATAGTCATTTAACCACTTGAATAAAAACCTACAACCTACACTAAAGTATCGTCTAATGAGCTCAAGGCACTTTTTTGTTCTTATGCTTAGACTACAAGGAGAAATTTTCATGTTCAACGTCGGCAGCCGGGAAAACGGTTCACCAACCTCACAATGTATTCAAACCCAGAAATCACACATACATCACACAACAAACAAAATATTCTTTTAGCTTCAATAAAATACCTAGTCGATGTCTATCACCATATTCTAGCAGCAGTTGTCATGCAGCCAGTTTAACCTACAGTAGATAACAGAAAACAGACAACAGACAACAGACGACTAACGACAAACAACAAATGGCACATGACCAACAAATGATATGTAAAAACAAACAACAAACAACAGACAACGGACAACGGACAACGGACAACGGACAACGGACAACGGACAACGGACAACGGACAACGGACAACGGACAACGGCCAACAGACAAAAGACAAAAGACAAAAGACAACAGACAACAGACATCAGGCAACAGGCAACAGACAACCGACAACAGACAACAGACAACAAATTTTTTTTAAATAAATCATTGCGGCTTCAATTCAAAACAATCCGCTTTTACCTTGATCATTAAACCATCATCTAATTTAAACTTATTAGTTCTCTAGGGCTGGGCATTCTAGAATTACACTTCAAGTATGTTCCTACTAAGAAAAATTGCAAATAGAATTGTGAATCGTTGAAACTGTTGTTTCAGACTAAAGTTTAACTGAATTTTCATTATTTCTAATTTTTTAAAGAGAAGGTTGTTGTTATTGTTTCACTTGATGTAAGCAACAATATTCTTCAAAACATCTAATATACTGAGCTTCAAGCCACTACAGAACTGTTGTTCAAAAATGATAACACAGGTTGTGGTTCATGAAATTTTATTTATTCCTCATTTTCTAATGAGTTAACTCACATAGAATAAGTTTAACATCTGGTCATTGTGCATCTCATGCTTAAAGGTTGACTTGTAAAAAAATTCACATTACCGTTATTTGATATGAAAAGATTCACTATGTCTTACTCTGTTGTGTTGTAGGTGCAAAATATGTGGAAAGGTGATTACAAGCTCCTAAAAGCTCAAAAACGAACAGAAAATCGCAACCACACGAGACCCCCGTAGTTTGGATTCCCTTTCCAAAACGGCTCAAATGTGATGCAGTTGCAAGAGATGGTTTCTGTTTACACTTTCTTGCAACCTTATTCGTCAAAATGTTTTCACAAATATACTTCACGCATTCGGTAAAACTATATATATTGTTCTTACACGTCTGTCTTATCGTCATTGTAATGCTGTCACTTTTAGCACTGATATCTTATAACTTACCGTGAAAAATCGTTAAACTTTTTAACCTTAGCTCGAAGGAGTACATATCATTGTCTGATAATCATGACAAGCCTGTTGGTCACCTGTGATAATCAAAAAGTGCTGCAAAAATTATTTGCGAAGTATTGGGTCACATGATCAGCGAACGACGTGACGATTGAATAATGCCGAAACAAAACTGTAAAGTAGCGAGCATTTATAATTGATACGGGGTCTTTGGTAAAACCCGAAGTGTTTGTCATAAACTACAATGTAGTACTACAATAAGTTTTATATTGAGCTTTGTATTGGCCTTTCAATTCACATGAGAACATACGTGACAAGACGATAACCAAATTTCGTGTCTACGTCATCAAAATAAAGATATTCCAATCTACGGCCGATTTTCGTTTTTGAGCTTGTAAGAGCTTGTAATCACATTTCCACATACTTGGCACTTACAACACAACAGACTAAGACATGGTAAATCTTTTGATACTAAATAACTGTAACGTGAGTTTTGTTGAAAGTCAACCTTTAACTTCTTTTATGATTGACATTTTTAAAAGAACTTTTATTGCCCATTCAAATATTGAAGGTTTGCATTTAAAAATTTATTCAGAGAATTATTTGTTTTTTCATACATAAATTTAATTTTCCCTAACATTTTTGGAAGCTAAACGTTGTGGTGATTTTTCATCAGATTGTAATAAAAAATGATTAAAGCTTATAGCCAAGTTTATGTCCTGTTATATTCATCACTCCATTATTTCAAGTACTAAAAATTGGCTATTGATGAAATTGATGCTGCCAGCTCTTCCACTAAAATCATTCTAGTTATTTAAACACTAAACAGGGTGTAAAATAGTGTCTTACGTTTATATATTTTCAAATTTAGCCTTAGATTTAATAATATTTTCAGAGTTTGTTAAAGAGCGTTACAGCAACACTTACAAAGCTTTGTTGCTGGGTAATTTTAGTTTCAACTGGTTGGAAAAAAGATATATAGTTGGAAAAGCAAAATAGGTAACTATTGAGCTTTAAAACTGTTCCTTAATAATCAAAGAAAGTAAGTGCAAAATAATCAACATTAATTGATCATGTGCGCACAAACTTTTCTCATCATTCCAAGTTTGTAGATTTTAGTTGAGTACTTGAATTGTTTATGAGTAATCATAATTTAATATTCATGATATGAACAATTGAGGTCAAACATAACACATTTCCAATAGAGATATTCACCTATAGAGATTAACAAAGATTAGTCTTTGACAATATTTCAAATGAGTTTTTCCATTAGATAAAACGATATTCTCATTGAAAAGAGCCCTAATGATAAGGTTAATTTAGTCAATCAGTAGGTTTTTTATCTAAATGGTTTGAAAAAGGGGCACAGAAAAATATCAATTTGAGTGAATAACTGAAAAGTGGCTAAGATTAAACTGCTTACAAAATACATTGCAAAATTTTTACAAATCTCAACAAAATGAAATGAAATGTTTTGGCAAGTTTGTAAACAGCCAAAACCTGATGATACATTTGAACTTTGCTAACATTGGTAAGATATACAAGAACTCAAAGCTGCATTACATGTTTGACAGCTTCAGAGCCGAACTCACATTTTGTGTCCTCTGCAAGTAAACTTTCAATTTTAGTTTACCATTAACTACTCCTGATCAGTTACTGATCCGAAATTTATATCTAACAAATTTCAAACTTGCATTCTCATGATATTGTGAAACACATGAGTTACATGCCTGAATGAAATACAACGAGCTTAGACCATATTTCCATGAAAAAACAAGAGCTGCTATTCCATTTATTGTACTTACTATCACTCAAATGTTTCCCAGATTACTGACTGATGGCTGTTAGCTTGAAGAGGTGGAAGCATTCACTAAATCTAAAGCTTGCTTTCACGGTTTTTAATAAGTTTAGCAATACTAACATACATACATGTACACTAACTTTCTCAGATTAGCCAATGGCAACTACATCAAACACGACTATTTATAAGCTGTTTTTAATATCAGCTAAATGTCAGTCATTCGGCTAATATATATTATATTAGCCAAATATATATATATATGTATATATTTATATGAACATATCAAGTGATGTTATCAATATGGTAGGTGACATAATATGTCACCTATCATATTGATATATTGATATATTATATGTCTCCTACGCTTATGATAGTGTGTATATATGTACAGTATATATTTTCCAAAGTCTATTTTCAGTATGTTCAACTATAACTATTAAAATCTTGGAATTAAAAATTCACATTATGCTGGATTTGAACTCACAAAGAATGCGATTGCAGATGTGCAATCCAATTCTCTAACCATGTGACCACAAAAGCTTTTGCTATACATGGCACATATTACATAGCACATACATCATTTCTCGTTTTCACACAAAAATGACGTATTAATTGAAACTTCAAACTCTTTTAGCTCTATGAAACACAATACTGTTTCTTTCTTGCTGTACTAGGTCTAATTTGTTTTTTAGAAAAACAGTATTAACAATATATTCGCCCAAAATTAAAATGTGGCGACTTGTTTACTGATTATATAGAGTGAAATTTCGATTCTCGAACACTTCAGTTCTCGACCAATTTGGTTTTCAAACAAAGATTTTGAGATTTGTTAGTCTCGAAAGATTTTGAGATTTGTTAGTCTCGAATCTCAAACATAAATTTGGTTCTCGACCAAACCGGAGCATGCGCATTGGAATTGGAACTACACCAGAAACAGCATGAAAACATCTGTTAACAAACAGATTAGCAATTTATGCTTCATAAGTTCTTTACAAAAATGAGGAACCATATGGGACGGCATCTCCTCTTCCAAAGAAAGTTGCTAGGGAGATAACCCCTTCAGTTGAGTTACCCTCAATTGTTTTGGAGGAGGATTCTTCTTCAAAGATGTGAAGTAAGCGTGCCATGGCTGTTTATATTTTCTTTTTCCTATGATTTTTTATGTAACTGATCTGTTGCATTTTTTGCCGTTTCACTTTCAATTTCTGCAATTTTTGGTATTGTAGCTTAACCTTTAATGTTTTTGATGTTGTAAAAGTCAAACATGCAAATTGTTTACTTTTGTTTTCTTGTTCCATCATCATAAATATAAAACCTTTTATTAAAGTTAAACGCGATCTTTATCTACCCGTGTTATTTATAGTATGCAGCATGCAGTACAGCTTATGGTGTAAAATGTTGAAAAAATACTTAAGGAAGTAGTTTTTTGCCTTGGAACAGATTAAAACATACATAATTGTATTCTAATGGGAAAAAATGTTTCGGATCTCGAACAACTTGGTTTTTGAACAACCTTCTGGAACGGATTATCTTCGAGAACTGAGGTTCCACCGTACGTTATTAAAATATATACATTGCTGAAAGTTATTAAAATTTTAGTTTACAATGGTTTGAAAACTTTTACAGTTGTTCCATTTATTTTTAACTTAGCTTTCCTGCAAAAAACCTTTTCTTCATGATATGAAGTTTAAAAGATACAGTTGTTTGGAAAAGTTTGAAAACCTTTACAGTTGTTTTTATTTTCTCTCCTAATTTATTTCAACTACAAAAAACACTTCTCTCATGATATATAGTTTGAAATTTGAAATGGCAAATGTTGTTATATGTTAAATACAAATCAATTTTCTGTCCAAAGACTTCGCCGGGTAGCACAGCTGGTATATATATACATATATATATATATATATATATATATATATATATATATATATATATATATATATATATATATATATATACATATATATATATATATATATGTATATATATATATACATATATATATACATATATATATACATGTATATAAGAAGAGATTGAAAAATGCTGGAATGTAAGAACAACTGTAATCCCAGTAGTCATTGGGGCACTGGGCGCAATAACACCAGCGCATAAAATGTGGCTTGCCCAAATACCAACAACAATCAACTCAGGTGAATTGCAGAAAAGTGCGCTATTGGGAACAGCTAAGATCTTGAGGCGAGTGCTCAAACTCCCAGGTCTCTGGTAGGAAACCCGAGTTAGAGCAGAATTTACCACCCATACGGGGTATCCGGGGTGAGGAAACAATTTTTATATATATACCAGCGGTGCTACCCGGCGAAGTCTTTACTAATATGTGAAAAGAGCTTAAACTTCAAGTTATCAGTATTTTAGGTGCTATATATAAATCACCCACAATATACTATATCTATATATAAATATATATATAAATATTTATATGTATATATATATATTTATATATATTGATATATATAGCATATTGTGTGTGATTTATATATAGCACCTACCATACTGATAACTTGGAGTTCAAGCTCTTTTCACATATTAGTAAACAGTATCTTAAAGACTGCTGTAACTATGAAATGAGCTGCTTTACAGCACTGTTACCACATGAACCTCAATTCCAATACTTCTATGAAGTATATGGTTGATGTGCTGAAAGCTCACTGAACTGTCAATGTACTTATGATTCTATAAGATATAAACAAATAGTTCTAACGTTCGTAAACTATATATTTTTGCAAATTTTATTCAATGTTCTTCTATTGAACAAATTGAAACATAAATTGGAGTTTTAACAATCTTTGTTGGTAATATTCAGAGCTCAATTTTAAAATACATGGTTTATGAACTGTTTTAGCTTTGAAAAACTAAGCTTGAGGTCTTCTATTATTTGATTTTTTCTGCTACATTTCGCATTTGTTCATGGATAACTTTCAATTCTTGTGTACATGTAAGTGCAGGATGATGTTCTGGGGATAAACTGACGACGCTCATCTTTTTTTGCCACGGCCATATTCTTTCAAATTGAGTTGCATATGAGGACATTAATGTGTTCATCTGAATTATTTGCCTGAAATAAATTGAAAAGCATTGTTATTGGAATAGGGGTAATATAATATTATATAGGTACACCAGTTTTTTATTTTTCTTTCTCATCTTCCTTTGTTTTATTCTTCTACTTTTCTCCATCTCTCTCTTTATACTTCTTGCATTACACGTTTCTCGTATTTAACAAAATCATGCTTAAAGATTTATTCTGATCAACCAGGCACTTGCAAGCTTGTGTGTTTTTAGACCTATTAATGTTTTAGTGTTGGAATTGATAAAAGCGCAAATTTTTGATGCTTCGATTTTACTTTTTTGTTTACTAATTTATAATTTATAGTCATTAAAAAAGTACACGTACATAATTAATTTCTACAAATACACTTGTAATTACAACAAACTGCTCTCAGGAAAACTTTCTATATGCATGAAACTAAAAAATGTGGTGAACTATTTCTACCACTTGTTCTTGAGAAGATAAGATATTGATTGCATTTGAAAGAAAATCTGTAAGATTCCAGTCATGTTCTAGAAAGTATATCTAAGCAGCATTTTATGTTCTTGGAAATTTCTGCACAAAATGGGAGATGATCTAAAAAGAGTTTGTAAAATTTTATTGCTTTTCTAGAGACAAGCTGTATCATGGACTGCGATATGTTTTAAACAACCAAACAAGAAGCATGTTTACACCACTAAGGTTTTTTGTAAAGTCAGCAAACAGTATTATCTCTACCCTTTTGTATGTACATAAGGACTATAGATTTAATCTTTTCTTTACACCGTTTTATGCTATAGACAGCAATTCCAATTCTCAGCTAAACTTTAAAATGTTTGATTAATACTTTAAACTTTAAAATATAGAAATTTTACTGTTCTATTAAGTAACATCAAGACCATTTTTAATTAGTTATGGTAACTTGGTATTTATTCTTTTTTGTTATTTGCTAGCCAAAATAACTTTCGTAATTGAAAATTCACAACTAAAAATAAATTTTATTTTGTATTTTAAGTAATCAGATGTTTTAAATCATTCATGCAAACAATGAGTTTAATAAAAAGGCTACTAATTAAATAATGACAGTAAAGACTGTCAAACATTGGAAAATGCAGTTAAGTATGTTAAATAAATAAACTTGTACCAAAGCGTGGTATTTGAATTTATGCTCTACATGCGAAGAGCATTACCTGACTAGTAAATGGAATTTTGTAGTCAAGTCTTATTTGTCTTTATACAATATTTTTATCTGTAGCCTGGACGTATGAGGTTAGCTACGGTTCCATTTCTTGTACACAGCAGGTTTTTCCCTTCTGCTGGGCAGCTATGAATCGCAAACCCTCCATCAGCATTTCGGTTTACTACTGCATATACTGAACCTCTCCATTCTGGTGGGCGTAGAGAATAAACAGTCAAGCCTTTTCCCTATGCTAGAACCTTGAAAGAATTCATTATTCAATTGCTTTCCAACACAGATAGTAAAAATTTAAAGGCTACCTGAACATCAATGAACATGCTGACTAAATTTATCAAAAACACTTACCTTAAAAGCACCTCGAGCTAAGACCATTCGAGATAAAATATCAGCCATAGTAGGTAGAGCATAATTCTCTAGTTGGAGGGTAACTTGTTTGTGGGACTGGCACACCAGGTTCACTTTTGCAAGCTCTGAGATGAAATGTAATTTGACAGTTTAATTGGATACTTTAGTATGTTAATAACTTTCCTACAGTGATGTTCAGGATGTGAGTACCAACTAAAAGTATCTCATATATTTCGATATACCCTATACTCATAAATGTATCTATTAGCAACTACATCATGACCGCAAGTACCTTCACATTGCCGGTATCCATAAGGCATGATAACGGAGACTTTTTTTCCTTAGACATTGCAACTCACCACCAGTTGTCAATCATACCCAGAGCACTGTACCTTGTCTGACACTGATAGTTTATATCTTAGTAAAAAATATAGGCAGGGCCTCCTAAAGATACAACAGATAATGAAAGAAAGCTAGAGTATGTAAGCCTAACACAGCACTTATTGTCAACATGAACCACTTGCTAGCTAAAATTTACTAGATCACTGTTAAAAAACTTGTACTTTAAAAGTAATGAACCTGTCTAGTATAATATGTTTTTCCATGACGCCCACCATTGGTATGTATCTGATGTTGAGTTCTCCAGCAGACATATGTGTAGCTGAACAACCTCCAATACAGAGTAAATAATTAAGGCAGGACATGAGAAAGTCCTTACAACTTCAAAATAAGTTTATCGCACCAGAAATGATCATTCATGCATAATGTGCAAAGTTCCAAGAAGAACAAATTAAGCTATTATCAATGGATGAAAGCAGCTATCAGGCAAATCATACACATGAGGTAGCATAATCATGTTGTTGGTGTAGTGTAAAGAAGCCTGTGCGATTTTTCTGGCCTTAATAAAGCACACAACTGTCATGAATATCTTGATAATGTCAATAAAAGCCTGTTAAACTTCTCTGGAACTTTTGCAGGCAGAAAAATACATGTAGGCAAATCGGCCGTGTATTCCGGTGGTTGACAGAAAAGAAAAGTGGTAGTATAATAGATCCCCTAGAATTTAAATAGTAGGCTACAGTGTTATATCTGATATCAGTCATATACATATACAGCCATGTACATATAGACAAAGAGGGAATAACAAGTTAGATCACTAATGCAACTTTCATAACAGATCCTCATGAAAATAGCATCTACAAACTCCGGAGATGAGATGACCACTTTCACAAGTTAATGCCAGATTAAACCTGCACATTGTATTACTAGGAAATCAAGACCATGGCGTAAGAAAATCTCAAATAATCACCAAAACATACTAGTTATAGTCTAGACTACAGAAACATGTGTTGTGTGATATCAAGGTCCGCATCTGGTACCAATCTGAACTAGAACTGAAATTACGATTACAGATTACACAAGTTGAAATATCCACGGAAAGAAAACAACAAGAAACAGTCAAAACCCCCAAAACTACAAGATTTACAATAACACATCTGAAACATATAGTTTCACTCTTGGGCACTAAGGCTAATGTTGAATCAATATAAACAAACAAATTTTCACTCATAAACTTCGCGCTTTAAATACAGTTTCACCACAACAGACAGATGTGTCAGCGGAGTTTGCCAAAGTCTGCTTTACCAACGGAACAAGTTGATGATTATATTTTGAGTCTCAAACATTTACTTTATATTTTTATCATTTAGTCTAAAGGTATAACCATTGTAGCTGTGTTTTGTTGTAAAATAAACGTAGGGTTATGGGAAAACTCCTTGACATTTTTTAACCTAGGAGTTTCTTTTATTTTACAAGTGTAGTTTTAAATTGCAGGATCTGGACAGTTCAGCCGTAAGATTTTAGTTGCAGATTTCAACAAATTAAATTGATTAATACAGTCAATAATCAAGATCATACATGTACCTCATCTAAGAGCTATTAGCAATAACTACTTAAAGCTGCCTACACGTGTTCAATAATAAACTGAGGCCTTCCCAAGATGTTGTAGAGTAATTGGTAGGATAATCTAGTTCTACCAATCACCAACACAACAAAGCAAAAAAAGAGCAAAGAAAAGTAAAGAGTGAAAGAATATCTCCCATTTGCATATAGGATTACCGACTTCTGGGATTAACAGTTTAACAACTTAATTTTCAGTAATCATTGGAGCATTTGGTGCAATAGCAGCTGCAATTAAAATGTGTATTAAAAGTACATAAAACTAACAACACAATTCAATTGCAAAAACTAGAAGCTATTAAAATTCTGGGATGAGTGCTTAAACTTCAAGAAATCTACTTGAGACCCGAGTTTATGTAAACATCACTACTGGCTGGGGTTATTTAAGTTAAGTATACCAACAATAAATAAACTTTTTTTGTGTCAATAGTGTAAGTACTTTAATAAAAACTAATCAAACTTAAATTCCCACAAGTTAGATGTAGGTGTCAATTGCTTGTATTTTATTAAGTTTAATCAACTTACTATCATACTGCCAGGCTGAATGAGAAAAGATAAATATATAATAGAGACCAGCCGGCAGTGATTGACTTGACCAATAGATAGTTGAGCATTGGAGAAGGTTGCTGTAGTCGATAAAGTTATGGTGAGCATCATGAATCTGCAGCACCACTTCATTACTGGTTCTTTTAAGATTGCTGCAAAAGTAAGTATTTAGTTATATACTGTATCATGTTTAATAAACATCTATTTTAACAATAACATTGATGGAAATCAACAAAAATATGGTCACCGTTCAAAATAAAACTCATTAGAGATGAGCTTAAGAACTGCCGTATAAAATATACATATTTTACAAGATTAGTTTTCAATTGTATTGCGCCTCTTTTACTGATCTTTGACTTGATGTAAAGGTAATTGGAGACATTTATCAACTGTGAACACCTCTATAAAAAGACTATTTTAATTGGTGCTATCAGAAGCATGTTTGCAAAAGAATAAACTGGTAGCAATGTTGTTCATTTTTAACCAAATATAATTAAAGGCATCGTAAAATAAGAAGACCATGAGGCGGTTTCATGGTAGTATTGTAGTAGCAGCCATACAGGCACTAACGCCGGCTTAGAGGTCGAGAGATGGTGGCATATATTAAAAGCGAACCAGTTGCTTAATAGCCAGTTCGGCAAACAGAATTAAGTTAGCAAGCAACCCTCTCAGTTGTATGAACTAGATTCCAGCCAGCTACTTTGGCGATACTCAGCTCTCGACTAATCAAACCAATTATAATTTAATTATGACAGCGGAGTCACTTACAAGACTTAGGTCACAAAGAAAGATGGGGAAAGCCATAAGCAGGAGATTGAGCCTGCCATGAAATGAAGAATATAAAAAGAGCCTGCCTGAATCATTCCAGCAGAGCAAGCGCAGGCTAACACAACACACACACACACACAAACCACACCACGCATCACACACCACACACCACACACCACACACCACACACCACACACCACACACCACACACCACACACCACACACCACACACCACACACCACACACCACACACCACACACCACACACCACACACCACACACCACACACCACACACCACACACCACACACCACACACCACACACCACACACCACACACCACACACCACACGCCACACGCCACACGCCACACGCCACACGCCACACGCCACACGCCACACGCCACACACCACACACCACACACCACCCACCACACATACACACTCACTCACGCCACCCACACACACATTCAAATTCACGTATTTATATATATTTGTGCTAAAATATATATATTCTCTTGTCACTAAACACTTGGTATGTTTATTTGTTGGGTGAATGTCTTGTGAAAAAAAAGCTGGTGGTTTCCTTTACGATACGCAAACCACAACTAAAGCAATGAAATTACAACTAAAGCAATGAAACCACAACTAAAGCAATGAAACCACAACTAAAGCAATGAAACCACAACTAAAGCAATGAAACCACAACTAAAGCAATAAAACCACAACTAAAGCAATGAAACCACAACTAAAGCAATGAAACCACAACTAAAGCAATGAAACCACAACTAAAGCAATGAAACCACAACTAAAGCAATGAAACCACAACTAAAGCAATGAAACCACAACTAAAACAATGAAACCACAACTGAAGCAATGAAACCACAACTAAAGCAATGAAACCACAACTAAAGCAATGAAACCACAACTAAAGCAATGAAACCACAACTAAAGCAATGAAACCACAACTAAAGCAATGAAACCACAACTAAAGCAATGAAACCACAACTAAAGCAATGAAACCACAACTAAAGCAATGAAACCACAACTAAAGCAATGAAACCACAACTAAAGCAATGAAACCACAACTAAAGCAATGAAACCACAACTAAAGCAATAAAACCACAACTAAAGCAATGAAACCACAACTAAAACAATGAAACCACAACTGAAGCAATGAAACCACAACTAAAGCAATGAAACCACAACTAAAGCAATGAAACCACAACTAAAGCAATGAAACCACAACTAAAGTTGTGTTTCATTAAAAACAACTAGAGCTTAAATTGCAAAATAACGTTCAATAGTGTTTTCTTTTAGATTCTAATGCAATCAAATTATTTTTATAGAATTTGTCTTGCAAATAGTAAGTGGTTCTGGGTTTATGTCTATGCAAAAGCTGATCTGCAGTAAATATAACTTGACTGTTGATATTTTAGACTGATAGCCTGTTTTTGAAAAATTGATTGTATGGTTTTTCTTTTAAAGATTCTCCCAATTATGCCACAAGGTCTGGTATTAATTTTTTGAAAGGAGCTAACTATTTCAAAAAGGTGAATAGCTTAAACAATGCACAAGACTAAATTGGAGATTCACTTACCCATGTTCTTGTTGCAAGTATATTTCAATAGCTGTATCTTCTGTAACTTGTAACTTGAACCTTTCGTATTCTAGCTCACTTTTTCTAGGTAGATGAGTCCTTAAACGCTGTTCAAACCATTTGGGTTGCATTCTGCATATGCCTACTTGGTCAAAAAACCTGAAAAATGTTTAGTGGCTGCATGTGAGTGCATTATTTTTTTATACTTGCAAAAAAATATAAAAAACTAAAAAGGGAATAAGGTCACAATGAAATTTTATAAACATTGATAAACATAACACATCGTATAACCTGAACTCAAAAGTGGAGAAGAAATGACCTGAACTTTATATGTCTTGGTTTAAAAGCATAATTTCAACTATTGTATTGGTAGGGCTGTAAGGGTATTACTGTATTCAGAGTAATTTTGAACAGTTTTTACAAATTAAACAGGTTTTCATGCTCTTAATTCACATGTATACTAAAGTGGAAAAATGATCATTTGAAAATAAAGACAATGTGTAGTACAATATTCAGCATATACAACAGTATAAATGAAAACCTAATAAATCAGATGAAATCAGTCTGCCGCTACACACATTTTTAAAAGGAGAAGTTGTACTCTCTGTTAGTTATCAATAATTCAAGTTAGACTACTCCCTAAGTTTCTGTTAAATGCTGTTAGATTGAAGATTCCATTAATTTCCACATTCAAGTGACTTAGTATTTTTAGAATGATCCCTTGACTTACGTTTGACCAAACAAAAGTTGAATTGCTAGATAACTGCACTTACTGCTACACATTATTGTGATAAAAAAAGGTTACAAAGAGCAGTAGCTTTTTAAATCATAAATGGGTAGTAAGATCGATTACCTTTTTACTTCTCACAGGTTGTATTTTATTATTATGATAATCTATTGCCTAAAGGTTTTACTCTTTTAAACTCTAACGACATCATATGTTCTATTTATATGAGTCGACAGGACTAAGAATAAAATTAACCAAAAAAAGTGGATAAAAATTAATGTTCATTTTTGCCCACAAATTATTTTCTTTGTTATCAAAGACAATGGAGTGAAGTCTACATCATTTCCTTGGTCTCACATTATATTCAGTGGCAAGAATGAAGCCCATTCACTTTACTAATGCTCAATACATTAAGATTTGTATCACAAGATTATTACATTAAATATTGAAAGTCATGCTCAACACTTGGCCTTTTATTGCCAATGATTGCAGGTGAGTATAAAATACATGTATATAACATTACCTGGCTATTCTGATAGCCTATTGGTAGTTGCCAAATGTCTGTCGTTAACAGCATGACAGAAGCTGGTTCAGTTACAACTGAATGTTTAATCTTTAATAAGTAAATTACTTAGCAAATTATAAGTAGCAATCAGGATCACTTATTACGAGTTCTAGGTACATGTAGGTACTAGCTATTATATTATTGTAAGTAGAATAAACTCGTACCTTCTATCTATTTATATACATGTACATTGTGTACAACCGGTGTACATGTATATTTATAACTCTCAAAGTTGGTTGTTGTATATGCCCAGCTATTGCTATTAAAATCTCGAAATAAAGAATCCGTATTGCAGAAGACTCAATCTCAAAACCTTCCTAAACCTTACTAAGTCATGCAAGCCTAATAGATTTGCTAGGCAATCTATGTCAATATTTGGGAGCAAATACACTCCAACTTTCGGTCACAACAAAAAGTGATGACTTAACATTACAAGAAGCTCTTATTAGTAAGCCTACTCAAATTATTCATTGGCAAAGTGTCAGGCTAATAGAAAGTGGCAGGCAACTCTCATCACCTCTCATTGTTTATAAGCTGATTTTTAATACTCGGGCAACGCCGGGTAGCACAGCTAGTATATATATAACATTTATATATAGAGAAAACAAAAGTTTGTATATATTTGATTTTAGCACCGAAATCAGATATATATAAACACACATGCATCACCATTTATCAAGTACAACTGAAATCTGATTTCAGTTGTACCTGATGAATGGTGACCACCGTGAAACTTTAAATAGCAAGTAGTTTCTAGAGGTTACAGTTTTCATAAATTTTGTATTAATGCTCTATTTTATTATTGAAAACTTTACTTCTAAGGAGCTGCAACCTCCTTTTTCGTCTATATATATATAAATCTCGAAGTTTGTCATCCGTGTGTCCTTTGGTATATCCGGCTATAGCTATTTAACTTTTGGAATTTAAAGCTCACATTCTGCTTGAATTGTCTAATCATGAGTCTAAAAAGGCTCTTTCAATTCATAGCTCTCATCATGCATTGTATACACCATTTTCTTGATTGCACGTGCTATGCTTTTTTTGTTTTCATGAACTTCTATTTCCGGTTTATTGTAAGGTTCAACCACAAAGTCACAGTCAAGGCTTTTCAAGTTTACAATTGAATTATCTCAAGTAGGAATAGCCTCTACATTCTGTCTCCACTCGGTCTGACAAAAACAGGCTGATGAATCATCTTTTTTATTTGTAGCAATATCGAGACGCTCGTATCGTCAGGTATCGTCGCATTCAAAGTTTTGATGAATGGCTTCTGCTGGAACATTAACCTGTTTTATACACACACACTTCTATGCACAAATTGTTATTATTAATCCAACATATTCAGGGTTTTTATTTTGCTTTTTCAGTGATTGGTAATTGTATCATTACCAAATCATATTGTATTGTAGTTGTAGAAAAACAGGCTTAATTTAGCTATTGCATGCTACTTACGTCACATTTACCTTTAACCACTTTTATAGGTGTTTTGCTATGTTTCTTAATTTATTTGACCCTTTCTTATTTTATTTGAATGTATTTTGAATTTATTTGTCTTTTACTACTTTAATGAAGATGTTGATGATTTGTACTAGGAGGACATTGCATTAGATAATTACTATTGGTTTCTTTACCACTCTATATATGTCTATAGCCTATTAGATTTGTGCATGCATTTTTTGCATTTTATTGTTGGCATGCAATTTGGCATGCCAACACTGAAATAAACTAAAATAATATACATGTAATTGTATACCAAACACAAACCTTTTCATTGTAATCGTAGCAAAGCAGATTATATGTAGTCATTACTTGCTAATGATTTCACATCTACATTTAAACACTTTCACATTTTTATTTCTTAACCTAACTTATTTCAACCAAACACTTCTTTCAAGTTATCAAGTTGGAAAGTCCCAAATGTTAGAGAATGTTTGAAAACTCTTACAGTTGTTTTTATTTTCTCTTTTTATTTTTCTAAATTTTTTTCAACTACACAAACCTTTTTCTCATGATATAAAGTTTGAAGGTTAAATTGGCAAATGTTGTTGTATGTTAAATATATATCAATTTTCTGTTCAAAGATTTTTTTTATTACTTCGGAAATTCTGAGTAGTACAGCTAGTATATATATATATATATATACATATATATATATATATATATATATATATATATATATATATATATATATACAGTCAAACATGGATAACTCGAACTTCAAGGGACCGAGCGAAAGTGTTCGAATTATCAGAGCGTTCAAGTTATCAGAGCACTGTCACAAGTCCATATATTTACTTATTTATTAGTAGATACATGTACATATACAAACTATAATATAAATCAAAAGCACAAAAGGCTTGTTTCAATTTAAATGCTTCTAATGTAAAGTTTAAAACGTTTTTATGAAAAAGTATAGAGATTTTCTATCACTTGAGATTGGTTTGTTGTTTGAGGTGATGTTATTGCCAGGACGTTTTTCAGATTGACATTGGCAAAACTTGATCGTTGTTGAAATGCTCAAAAGAAAAGACATTTTTTTCTTTTGGGGTTTTACCCACGATCAATTTTGCCGTTTTTTCTTGAAGTTTATGCAGATTACCTTACTTTACCTGGGATTCGTTAAGAGCAACACTCCGAGGCAGTTCAATTAGAAGTTTTACGAGGTTTTACGGTACATTCTATATCACGCACGCTTTTTTAATAGATACTTATTGAATGTACACACGTATTCTGTGTTTAGGTCAAACGATGAATAGTTTTTTGTAGCTCAGACAACGTATACGTTTAATTACAACAATTTTTAAGACGTTTTAAACATTCAACATTCCGACGTTGATTCAACACGGAATCAACATCGGAAAACTATTCATCACGGGCTAGCCGGGTCACGCACTCAAGGATTTTCGCCAGGCACATACAAAACAAAAACAACATGCGATTTTTGTTTTGTATGTGCGTGGCGAAAATCCTTGCGCGCGTGACCCGGCTAGCCCGTGCTATTCATCGTATAGCAGTATAAATCAAATTTCACCAAACCTTTAGAAAAGTCGTTGACAAAAATATTTTGCCGATGGTGGTAATAACGACGCTTATGAATTACGAAAAGATGAAGTTTACCTCTATGGCTTTGAATAAAGTGATTTTCTAAAGCGATAACAACCGTTTCGGTAGCCGTTGGGCAAAAAAACAGTTCGAATTAACAGTGTTGAGTTCGAGTTATCTATAGCAAATTATCATTACGTGGGAACGGACCAAAGGAAATGTTCGAATTAACCATGTGTTCGAGCTATCCGTGGACGAGTTATCCATGTTTGACTGTATATATATATATATATATATATATATATATATATATATATATATATATATATATGTATATATATATATATATATATATATACATATATACTATATATATATATATATATATATATATATATATATATATATATGTGTGTGTGTAAGCGTTGTTGTTTAATGTCTGGTTTTAGATTCTAGCATAATATTGTTTTACCATCTAATTTTATTTATTTATATAATATTAGATGGTGAAACAAAGCTCACTAGACTTAATTTAAGTTGGAATGACTGTCATTTAGCTTTGACATGAGAATGAAAGGATGCTGGTATGTAGAGGTCATGGTTTGGTAGGGATGTCTTGACTATCGGTTGTTGTCAGTATGTACTTATCTTACACAAAGAACTACTTCGCACTGGACGTGAACTTGAAAAAGGTTAGAAAAAACTGGTAGCCTAATCAGATTGTAAAAGCCCATTTAAAAGGGAATTGGCCATTTGAAAGGTACAAATTAAAAAGATAGGTAGGGGAGGAGTAGGATACGTGGGCTTCCAAAGGGGCTAACAATTTTTTATCTGAACATGTTCTGCCGAAAATGCCAAAACAACTTCCTATTTCGTGTCGACATGAGTTAAAGCATTTGGTACAATAATATAATGGCATTAACTACTGCACAAAACATTTTGATGAAAATTGAGTTTTAAAAGTGTGGCTCATGTATCCTTTTAAAGAGGATACATGAGCCGGTACGGAGGATACATAGTCTGCTACCCTAGGATGAGTTTTTTTTTATCCTCTACTACCCTACAGCTTTTCTCATCACATTCCCGGGTACCTCTTCTCTGCCTGTTCTCTTTTTGTAAAGTTGGAGCTGGTTATCTGGAATAATAAAAATAGGATAGATGGACCACCTTCCCAACCTTCAATGTACATGTATATATCTGTTGTCATGTAGGATACTTGGACCAACCGATTCACCCATCCTACCATGGCATGGCCCTTGTATCCTCCGTCAAAGCATTAGTAATTTGGTAATTTTTGGAATTAAACAGTTTTAAATGTTTGTCAAAATGCATTGATTGGCTCATTTAAAGTTCAACTTTGATATGAAACTAAAATCTATAACATATTTTTAATAATTACAAAGACCCAAATAGCATTGACTTAATAGAAATAGTCAAAGTTTGCAAGCATAAGGCACCTCACCTCCAGCTCTTTGTATGATTGTTGAAAATTGTTAAAGATGGCAACGTGGGCACTTTTTTGATTGGCTAAAAGTATTATGGCAGTGGAAAACAATCACAGATAACACAACTCCTGCAATAAGGGGTGGCCTATATATCATCTGTGACCATCTATTCTACTCCTCTCCTACTGGTAAAAAATTCAAAAATTAACAAATGCAAAAGATAAAATTAAGCAAAAAAAAGACAGAAGAAAAAAACAGAAAAACAGACACACAAACTAAGACTTATATATAGATATAAATTTCACTATTTTTCTGTCCACTGTTTTTTTTGGCATTTGCGTCATCAATTAAAACAATTTAAATTTAGCAATAAAAACCACTCCCCATTGAATTTGAAGTCAAAACTAGCAGTTCTGAGGACAGGTGTAATATCCAATAAGATATGTTGTTTTTGCCTTACTATGGAATAGAAGTGCACATACTTATGTAGTTTACAAAAATACTACTGGGTACTACTAGCGCGCTTTATGTTACGACTTACGTGTAATGATTGTAAACAATCCACAATTGTAAGCAAGCTGGCTTCAGACAGCCTTGAACACGGCTCCTAATGTATTAAATATTTAGACTAGCTCAAGATACAAGCCTGAGTTACTCAGATTCATGAAGTAACAATACTGAATCAATGGCAAATTAATTAATTTTAGGATATAATGCTAATTTTATCGTGCAAAAGCTTTTTTACTTGTTCAACCCCAGAGATTAAACTAGTATATCATAAATATACCATCTATAATACCGCTAACTTAGAGTGTAAGCTGTTTTATATGCGAGTGTTCAGAATCTTCAAGACTGTTGTAACTCGGAAATGAGCAACTTCACCTTACGGTTACCGTGTGAACAACAATCCAAATACTGCTATGAAGCACATGGTAGATGTACAGAAAGCTCACTGAACTATCAATGTGCTTAAGATTCTGTAAGGTATAAACAAATAGTTTACAGATTCATAAAATATTTATTTTTGCAAATTGATTTTAATACTTTTTTATCATAAGAAGCTAAAACATAGATTAGAGTTTTAGCGGTTCCTGCTGGTAATATTCATAGCGAGCTGTCGGAATACGTGGTTCATGAAATGTCTTAGCTTAGAAAAGATTGAGCCTTTGGTCTTCTATTATTTCTTCTATTCCGCTACATTAAGCATTTGTTCATGGATAACTTTCAATTCTGGTGTAAGTGCAGGATGATGTTCTGTAGAAGAACTGGCTGTGCTAATTTCTTCCAGCCATGGCCATGTTCTTTCAAATTGAATTGCATTAGCTGAGATTATTGTATTCATTTGAATTATTTGCCTGAAACAAGTTAAAAAGCATTTTTATTTAAATAGTGGTAATATATAGGTATGCAAGTTCTTCTTTCTCTCTTTCTTAATTTTCTTTTTTTAATAATTTTTTTCAAGAAATTGGAGACGCCCTAAAAACAATCAGTAAGGAATTTTTTTTTCTAGAGATAATCTGTAGAGACTGAGATACGTTCTAAAAAGCATTAATAAAAAACAGAAAACGGATTTTCACTACTAAATGTTTAGTAAAATCAGCTAACAGTATTCATTCTACTCTTTTGTATTTACATAAATACTATAGGTTGAATTGTTCTTAAAACCACTTTATGCCAAATCCAGCATTTCCATTTTCATCGCTAAACTTCAACATGCTCAATTAACAGTTTGAATGCTCTTTCAAGTAACACGTACCATTCTTAATTAATAATGGTAAAGATAACATGACATTTATTACTTTTATTATTTTTTGTAAGCTAAAACTATTTTCATGCCTAAAAATTTATAGGTGAAAAAATAATTTTATTTATCCAGTATTTCAAGAATTAAAACTTTTATATCATTCATGAGTATAATGAGTTTATTAAAAAAGTTACCAACCACAAATTGAAGCTAGCCACTATATAACATTGAAAATCTACAGTTGAGTATGTTAAATATATGAACGTGTACCAACATGCAGTAGTGGAGTTCATGCTCTACACACAAAATGTTGACCAACTAGTAAGTGGCATTTGCTAGTCATGCCTTATGTGTGTTTACACAATATTTTTACCTGTGGCCTGGACATATGAAGTCAGTGACGGTTCCATTTCTTGTACACAAAAGGTTCTCTCCATCCGCTGGGCGGCTATGAATAGTAAACCCTTTCTCGGTATTTCGATTCACAACCACATATATTAAACCTCTCCATTCTGGTGGGCGTAGAAGATAGACAGTCAAGCCCTTTTCCCAATCTAAAACCTGTAAACAATTGTTTTTCCTTTCACAAACAGATAGTGAAAATATAAATGCTAAACAAACAACAATAAAGATGATGACTACACATACCAAAGAATACATACCCTAGCAGTACCTCGAGCTATGCCCATTCGAGATAAAATATCCGCCACAGTACTTGGAAGATAATGCTCTTGTTGGAGGGTAACTTGTTTGTGGGACTGGCACACCAGGTTCACTTTTGCAAGCTCTGAGATAAAATGTAAATTGACAGTTTGATTGGATACCTTAGTATAATTATTCCCAGCTGTGCTAGTGTATTGGTCAGAGATGTTAAAAACTTGAGGACCAACTAAAAGTGTCTCATGTATTTAGATTTACCCTAAACTCATAAATGTATCTATTGGCAACTAAGTCACAACCGCAAGTTTTTACCCATTGCCGGTATCAATTAGGCATGATAGCGCGGACTTTTGTTTTTTAGACATTGCAACTCTCCAGCTCTTAATCCTGTCCAGAGCACTCTACCCTGTCTGACACTAATAGTTTATATCTTTGTAAAAATTATAGAGGCAAAGTTTCCTAAAGGTGCAACAGACAATGAAATAAGAACATGAAGTATGAAAGCCTATACAACAGTCACCACCAACATGGACAAGATGCTAGCTAAAATTTATTAGATCGCTGTGACAAAAGAACTGGACTCTAAAAATGGTCCACCTGTTTATCATAGCAAACTTCTTCATAGCCCCTACCATTAGTACGTAACAAATTTTGGGTCCCCCAGCTGACATAATGTATGTGTGGCTGAATGACGGCCAATACAGAGTTATTAGTCAGAGTGGTGCATGAGCGAGTCCTTGCTTCTAGGCAAATCCAAAAACCGGTGTATCACACCAGAAATGATCATTCATGCAGGATGAGCAAGGATCCATGAGAGACCATTCAAAATATTTTTAATGGATGCCAGCAGCTAGCAGACAGATTATACACAGAGTGACATAATCATGTTTTTGGTGTATTGCACAGAAGCAATGCGCTTAGTATGGCTTTAATAAACCACAAAACTGGCCTGAAGTTCTTGGTAATGTCAATGGGCTCTGTTAAGTTCTTCTGAAACTTGCAAGTAGACAAAAACAAATAAGTAAACCATACATACCTTGTGGTTGACAAAGAGAACAAAGCAAGAATGCCACTATAACAAATATACCAGCACTTAATGAATACAGCAGAGCCAGCAAAGGAAAGTAAGAAGTAAAAAACATCTCCCATTTGCATATGAGATTAAAAGGTTTTGGCACATAAGACCAAGTTTATTTTCAGTACCCATGGAGCTTTTGGTGCTATAGCGGTTGCAATAAAAATGCGTTTTGAACAAATACTGGCAACTATCAAGAGAAATAAATTGTAGCAACTGAGAATCATTAAGATTTTGAGGTGAGCGTTCAAACTCCAAAACCTTTATTGGAGACCCGACATAAAGTAGACATTACGTTCATCTTGGGTTCTGCGGCTCAATATGGTACCTACAGATGAACTTTTTTTTTAATTGTGTAAGTCATTTAATAAAACTTATTAGGACCAACTAAATTTAAATTCTCAACAAATTAGGTGTAAATCAATGGTATTTTATCAATAATAATCAACTTACTATCCTGCTGCCAGGCCGAGTGAGAAAAGATAAATATATAATAGAGACCAGCCGGAAGCGATGCGCTTGACCAAATGATAGTTGAGCAGAAGATGAGTTTGGTGCAGTCGATGAAGTTATAATGAGCATCATGAATCTGCAGCACCACTTCATTACTGGTTTTTTTACGATTTCTGCAAAGTACTTATTCAGTTATATTCTGTATCATGTTCAATAAGCGTCAATTTTAACAATATTATCGATTGAAATAAAAAAAACATAGTTGTCGCTCAAAAGAAAACTTATTAGAGAAGCAACTAAAAACTTTGTTTCTGAATATTCTTTACAAGATTAGTTTTCAATTGTATTATGCCTCTATTACTGATGTTTGAGTTGATGTAAAATTCATTGAAAATATTTAGCCACTGTGAAAATCCTTATGGACAGCTTCTTTTAGTTGAATTACGCCAGAAGCACTTGTAAAAAGCAATCAACTGGAAGCACTGTTATTCATCTTTAATCAAGCCTAGTTAAAGGTATCGCAAAGTGAAGAGACCCTAAAATGGCTCTACAGTAATACGCATACTACAAGTAAAGTTGTGCATCATTAAAATCAAGCTAGAGCTTCACTTATACACTTATACAAACAATTTCTATAGTGTTTTTAAATTTTGGTTTCAATCAAATTCCTGTCATAGGATTATTCTTGCAAATAGAAAATGGTTGTCGGTTCATGTCATGTGTATGTGCATGCATCTGTGTTTGTGTGTATGTTTGTTTGTGTATGTCTGTCATCTCTTTGCTGTACATCTGTTCGATTACAACAATAAAGTGTAAGCAACAAAAAATTACCTCCGTACCGGTCTTCAACTCGTAAATTTCCAATTGCAAGTCTACTAACAAGCTCACAGATCTACAAGACTATGCCGTTTTGATCACACATCACTTTTACTGTATACTGTACATACTCCCACGAATTTTCACTCTGAGTTATTAATTATCACAGTGCGCTGTGCCCCTATTACAAGATTTTTTTGCTTGTTACAAACACATAGTTCTTTTGTCTTTTTCATGCAAAATCAAAAGTTCTTTTTTATTTTGATCTACCCTGAAATATCAAACAATTTGATGTGCAGTGCATGTAACTTCCCTATTTGTATTTATAGACCAATAGGAAGTTTTAGAGAAATTTGTATAATGAATATTTTTAAACAATCTTCCAATTATACCACAAGGTCTGTTATCAATTCTTGGAAAGAAACTATTTTAAAGAGATGAATAGCCTACTCAATGCACAAGACTAAATTGGAGATTCACTTACCCGTGTTCCTGTTGCAAGTATATTTGAACAGCTGTGTCTTCTGTAATTTCTAACCTAAACCTTTCATATTGTTGATCAATTTTTCTAGGTAGATGAGTCTTTAAACGATGTTCAAACCATGCAGGTTGCATTCTGCAAATACATACTTTGGCAAAGAACCTGAAAAAAATGTAAGATGAAATCAAATTTGTATTGCTTCTATATCTTCTAAAATTATAAAAGCTGCAGAATAGATAGGGTCACAAAGAAAAACTCCCAGCAATAATAAATATAACACACTGTATAACTTGAAAGCAAAAAAGGCGAAAAAAATACTTGAGCTTTACTTGTGAAACTTAATAGGCCTACATATCCCATCAATTACTGTATTGGTCAGGCTGTGAAAGGTATTGCTGTATTTAGACTAATTTGGCAGTTTTTAGTAATAAAATGGGGTTGCATGGTTTTAAGTCACATGTAAACTGTAAAGTCACATGTAGTCACAAAACTCTTTTCTTATGATATAAAGATTGGCAGTCAGAATGGTAACTGTCAATAGATGTTAAATAAATATAAATATTCTGTACAATCTGTTTTATTAATCGATCAAAGTCGAACATTCAACTAGGGTAGTTGATCTACGTGTATATTATTGATGAGATAAATAAAACATATATTAGCCGATAATTTGCTAGATTGATAGTAGAAATCGATTGGAAGTTGTACTAAACTCTTTATCCATTTTTCAATCAATCGTTAAGATTTATTTGGTAAAATAATTAGGCATTTCATGCTGGGCATTTCGCATTTTGCATTTCGCGAGAAATGAAACATATTTCGCATCGAAAATATATTTTACATCAACATGCGCAGTATTTACCTTTCTAACTTTTAGATAAAGTGTTTCTGTTTAATTTGGTCCTCTATGGTTGTTTCTGTATAATTCATATCGTACCAAATTCAGTGACTACGACAGGCCTGTACTGATCGAAATGGGCCTGTTAGCCATGTGAGTTTAAGCATCGTTTTTTCATTTATGGGCGCATTTTTTTTCTGGTATGGCTTCATGTTTATTGCTGGATGAAGTGCTGAGCATGAAGCAGTGAAAAATGGGCTGGCATAGGAAGTATGTGCACCTTTATGTTATTGTGCTTAAGGTTGAACGCATAGTGTAATGGTCGAATGTCTGTAGAACTGAAGGCTCTGAGCTCAAGTTCGATGCGAAGGTGATTTTAATTTGCTATAACTTTATCGCTATGGTGAGAACAAAAACTCGCATTTATTTATACAAATGGAAAACTATATACATAAAGATATGAAAAAAAACAATGTGCAACACACAAAATATATGTAAGATACATTTTTATGTGTAGCTCATCAGGTTAATAATGTAAATATTTTTGAAGGTTTCTTCAGTTTGAAAAGATTTTTAAAGTTTCCTAGTGATAAGCTTTCTACACTACATTAGAAAAGATTTTTAAAAAATTCTAAAAAAGAATCTAAAAGATTTTAACCAATTTTTCATTTAAATCCTGAGTGAAAAAGCAATCGACTACTACCATACTTAAAAGCTTACTTCAGTACTGTTGATGTGAGTTTCTAATTCCATAACTTTATAGATTTATGTTCCCATGATAATTATGTAATGACAATAAAATGTGTTGAACATGATTTAACTAGTTTTATTACACATTTGAAGACCCAATTTTTTGGGACGCCATTTCAAGTTTCAGGCATTGCTAATTTGAAAGCTTTTTATGTACTGCATAAAGACTCAATTGACCGGTTACTGAATTTTGCTTGGTTTGACAACTTAATCTCTACAGTATACAAATATAACACCAAATGAAATTTTTCTTGTCATTTAAAAATAGTCAAAATCACTTGTAAGTTTGCTTTAGCAAATCTATCCAACCTAATAACTGAAGCATTAAAAAGTCTAGTGTATTAAACACATGTTTAAACAAAAAACTTGCATTATGAATTCTTCTAAAGAAATCCAGAATATCCCAGCTTCCGCATCACCAATTCCACTTGCTGGTCGTAACTCTGAAAGAACATCATTCCAAGCAGGTGACTTTTCACTCCATTTACCAACCCAGCTTCGAGTTCCCCAGACATTTCGCAGAAGAACAAGACTATTAAAAAAGATAAATAGCCTTGAACTTTCGTGATAAGGGTTTTTAAATTTATTACTAGAAATTCCACTGTCATACAGCCCACGACCAAAGTGATATTGGAAAAAAGAAAGGGTACTGATGGTTGAGAAATGCAATATTAGCAGTCAAATAGGATAACTGCAATGGTAGCTGTAATGTACTGGGTGTTATTATATACAACAAATAGCGATAATGAAAAGAAAAGATTATATGTTTATATCTCTCCTCCTGCAAAAAAAGAAATGCAATATTGGCCAATATTAGAAGTAAAATGCACTGATATTATTAGAATAACCAATATTATTTATATAGTAATAATAAAAAACCAATGCACAATTTTGTTTACATTTCAAAACGTCATAGCTAACAATATCACGAAGTTGTGACATTTATATAGATTTTTAGAATATCTGTACTACGTAGTCATTGTCCTGTAGTCATCCAAACTTATAATTAATTATTGCAATAATCTCATTAGAACCGTTAGAAAAAATATCATCGTCATGCCTTTACTTACACTGTGTTAGATTTTTAGAAAGTCTGTACTACGTAGTCATTGTTCTGTAGTCATCCAAACTTATAATTAATTATTGTAATAATCTCATAAGAAACTTTAAAAAATATCATCGTCATTTGCTTTACTTATACTGCGTTGGACATCAGTTAGAATGGGAAAGTATTCAAATGTGTCGGCAAATGAAAATGAAAAAATTGAAATCGGCAAAAATGAAACGATTTCTGTACTCCTATGTTAATTGCCAAAACCTTTGGCAATTCGACAATGCTATAGACTGGTAAAAAGTTCACTTTATTTTTTCGTGAAATGCGCAAGACTTAATCGTTCTATTATCTGTCCCTCGGCGTTTCAATTTTCGGTCTTAACTTTTATTAAACCAAGCTTTTCAAGTGTTTTGTGGCAATTTTCGTTGAAATTAATCTGTCTATTTGTGTATAATCCGATCAGATGGGTAAGTTTTAAGATAATACCGACGGTTTACAAAGACTTGGTAACATATTTAAATAGGTTTAAATGTGTTTTGTATCGTAATTATACTTTAATGACTTTACATAGCGATGCTTAAATTTGTTGATGAAATTTCTTGACGAGGGTTCGTCTCATTGTTCATGAATAATTTTCGTAAGTTGTGTGCACATGCATTTATCATAAAAACTCCCACACTTTGCTCCGCTCGTTTGGTCGTGGGATCACATAGTCAATATGAATAAAAGTGAAGCATCTGCCATTGATGGAAGGTCTACTACGTTTTTATATGCTGATAATGAGCTCGCAACCAAAATCTTAGTTATGAGTATTTGACAACACAATAAAAGTAGCAAATAGTAAAGTTTGTATAGTTCAAGGCAATCAAAAGGTCCTGTAGACCTGAAGTAGTACTTTCAGCTTATAATAGCAGTTTTTAGACTCATTTGTCATCTAAAATAATACTCTGAAGAAATCCTAGTGTGTTTTATTTTAAAGTTCTACTGAGTATTACACAATTATCTCAAGAACTATAACATAAAATTAAAATCTGTGTAAGAATAGTTTTAGTAATCATAAATCATAATCTTAGTATACATGAATGTATTCAATAAAAGTGCGTTTTTATCACATTTTAAAATTTTTTAAAACATTGCTGAGCACAATTATTAAATAAAGTTTAGTGTGAAATAGTCGAAAATTTTCTTCCGCGAATTTTTAGTTTCAAAAGATTAACCATTCTCTTTAGAACTATCTCAGCTGCAAAAAGTTCTATTTTGCTGTGACAAGGGTTGGATGCCGCGGCTCAGGTATAATGACAACAAATACATCAATAATATAACATCACCACCACAATCCATTAGGTTTGGTTTTTTAATGATGATCTAGCCTTTATCTATCGTCTTTTTATTTCTTTTATAGTCAGTTGAGGCAAATAATACTGTGAAGGTTTTGTGCGCTGTCTTTACTGCTCCACCATTTAGTCGCTGGTAGTCGATACAGAAATTCTATTTCCCATTTTTCTTTTTTACCAATAGCATGGAGGAGCTCCAAGCTCTGCTGACTGGCTCAAAAAGTTTCTTTTTGAGCAAATCCTGTATGTGTAGCTCAGCTTCCGCCTCCTTTTCTGGCCCGAGTCTGTTGGGGGGGAGTTGTCGAATCGGTCGAGTCTCTTCCTTGAGAGATATAGAGTGTTTTACCTTGAGGTCCTTCCTACGTCCTCGTCGCCTGTGCTAAACACAATTGCATAATGATTCAGCAGTGCAGCTAGCCTCGTTGCTTGGCCTGCTTTTGTAGAGTTTGGTGAAGCCACTTGAAACCACTCCTCAAGGTGAGCCGGCACTCCATTAGTTGGAGTCGAACCGAGTGTCCACAATGAAGGATTGTCCTTTTTGACTCGCGGGGTGTCTACCCTGGTATCCGTGCCAAAGATGGCACTGGACTTGAGAGTCAGTGGTTGTCCCGTAGTGTTCAAGCATCTTGCTATAACCTGGCCTTTGGGCCCTGGCTGGTTCAAGCTGCTTGCCACATAAAGTCCATCGGGGAACTTTCAATCAGTTCCATCAGACAATGGGACTATCCAATGCCGTATCCTCGTGGTAATACGGCAGTGCAGTACCACCTTTGTTTGAGCTGGCACTACTACCTTCCTGATCACTTGCACCTTGTTTTGGAGCAACCATCAGTGTCTGTCGGTGCATACTAGTGGCTTTCCCTCCACCCAATCTACTGGCTGTTCAAATTGCAAGGAACATTGATGTGCCACTAAGAATGGCATGCCCAATATGGCATCTTCACTTAGTCGGCTAACCACAAAGAGCTTTTTTGTCTTAACTGCCCTCAATCGAATCCGCAGCCAAACAATCCTGTAGAGCTGAATTCTTGTTTCATCGGCAAACACCCAATGACTGTCAGTTTTTTCGAGCCGTTATTGAATGACTCTGGGCAGTCCGTCGAACTCTTTTTTGTTTAACAGGTTGGTGATGCAACCCGTATTCAGTAGGAACCGTATGGGCCAACCCTCCACTTTTCCGGTGAGGAAGTAACTAGCTGAGCAGAGTTGGCTGAGGGCTTACACCATAGTCGGGTCCTCCGGGAGACCACCCAAGAGGTTTGCGATTCCCTCCTTCTGCAGCAGGGCCAAGTCGGTTTCAGGGGTCATCCAGTTTTTGGAGTCGATCTGTTGTTCCTTCAAGCAGGGTTCCTGAGGAGGAGAAGACATCGACCCTGCTGCCTTTAAGGCAAGCTTCTGACTGTTCTTCCTGGTATGTGTTGCTTCGATAGTTCTTGGAGTCTTGGGCAAGGAGAATTTGGTGGTCACTCCCCTACGTTTCTGACTACGTTCATGTTGGTAGCACAATGAGACGTAGGCCATTTTTGGGACCGGTGGACTGAGGCTAGTCTCGCTCAAGAACTGATAGTAGTTTTGTGTCTCCACAGGTTCCTTCTGTGCACGAAATTCTCTCGGCCTAATCCTTGCTAGACCAGACAATGCGTAAGCGTATCCTGGGTCTGGAGTGACTTTGTCCGGTGTCCAGGAATATTTGGCCTTAGCACAGTCAGCAGTCCGAGCTACTGCTGTGGCCTTTTGTCGTTTCCTGAAGCTGGCTCTAGATGCTAAGACATTTCTTGCAAACATGCTCATGCCTGCCACATTCTCAGCAAAGGTGGCCTGCAGGTGCTTCCTTTTCTTTTGAGGTTGGACTTGCTACTGGATTTGCTCCACCTTTTCCGTGCAAAATTGGACCAATCTGGCTAATTGGCCAACAACTTCGGTTTCAACCGAGTTCACTTGGCTAGAAGGCCTTTCTTACATGGTTCGGACAGTAGAGCCAGCAGGCTGGCGCTCTACCCTTTGTATCTAGAGGTAGTCGTTTTCAGCCCAAGCAGCATCTGCTAGTGTGGGTGTGAGCACTGCCATATGATGTCACTGAAAAGCAGTTTCCCAGTGTGCTGCAGAATGCTTCCATCGGTATGCTGTTTTGGAGGGGGTTTGATAGGACACTGTTCCCAAAGCGTACCACTTCTGTGGCATGCTTCTGGAGGGGTGTCTTCTCGCTTTGTCAGAGAGCACTGAGTTGACTCAATACCTGCCAGGCCTGATAGTCCGTACCTATCCTGAAAAGTGTTGAACATAGCTTCCGCGCTCTCAGCCCAGCCTCTCTCCTTGGCCCATTCGACTAATGTTTCCCGAAGGTGTAGCAAGGTTGCTCGCTCTGTCTAGAAATTGGCGTCTGTTAGGTCTTGGAAATGAGCAATAAAATACTCCACATCCCTTGTGCCCATGTATTAAGAAGTCTCGAATTGCCATGCCAGCTCTTGAGGTCTCAGCATCAGAAATATTCGCTAAAGGGCTTTGAAGAAATGGTCAGTGTCTGGGTCGGCGCTCCTTGCTCTTCGTTTGTCTTTCTGGTTAGCGAGAGGTTCCCGAGTAGGTTTCTGCCACTCTTGTGGCAGTTCTACTGTCTTCCGTTTTTTTTTGCATTATCGTGTGCATTTTGTTTTGCCATTTTTCAGGCAGGACTTACACCGCTCCTTCTGGGATTTTTCTTACTGCCATATTGAAAGCAGCAAAAAGTTCTTTCAGTAAGAGCTGCGCTGCCGTTTTTCAGGCAGGCCTTATTCCGTGATTCCTGTGTTTCTTTCTACTGCCACGTTGAAGGCAGCAAAAAGTCATTCTATTTAGAGCCTTGGGGTGGAACTTGTTGGCTTCGCCTTATCTTACCGTTGCCGTTAAAATAAAGGTTTTGTGCACTGCTGTTGCTACTCCACCAACACTAGACTCAGTGCAAACAGTGTATACATATATTTCTGCTTTGCTCATAAGTAGTTACAGTCAAACGCATTCAACAAGCAATAAAACAGGGGCAGAACAGCTATGCTCTTCAATCGTGATAAGGTCTCTTATATAGTAAGATTCCTTGTCTCCCTGCTTTATTTGGCTTGATTTGACTGAAAGCGGCTCGGCTCTGCTTAACTTGGCTCGGCTTGGTTCTTAGTCCGTTTGGGCTAGTATGACTCAAACATTCCATCACAATGCTATGTATAGTTGTGTTGTGTAGAGCTGCACGAGAATGAATGGTGAAGTGACTGCTGATTTTTACTAGACCAGATTATCTTCTCGACAGGCAATATACAAGATCCAACTGACATTTCCATCGTTTGGAGCAGTTGGTCAAAATTGAAGTTTATTTATCCTCACTCTCTATATGCTGTAATGGATCAACGCATGACAGCATTTACTCATTAATTTTTGTTACCAAGTATACATGGAATTATGTATATATTCTGCAACCCTATATTAGCTGACAGCATGTATATGGATCTTATTAATACTATCTATAATGACAGCTTGTTTTTGTGTATATGTGATGTAATGTACATGTCAGGTATACATATTTTGACTAAAAGTATCAGAGCTAAACTTCAAAACTTATTAAAAATTTTGTTACCACAGCTTATATTTTGAGACTTTCAGAATATGCAGTATGGTGTGATCATCTACACACACAAGTTCTGTATTCAACTGAGATTATTTTTAGTCATTATATTGCCATAAACTAGCAATTAAATAATTGCCTTTTCTTTAGTTTCTATCCTCTTTATTTCAGGTTATTTCCCAAGTATATGCTCTTCATAAAATATAACCATATCATGATTTTTACCTTGTGGAAGACAAAATAAGCTGTACATTTTTACACGTCTAAACATCATATATTATGCAATACCATATAAAATATTTCGATTGCATCATCAAACATGGCAGTTTCGATTATTTCTTCCAAAAAATACATGTTAACTCTTTAGCTGCACTTTATCCATCTGGCAAAAAATGGCTAACATTTAGTTAAATTATTGAAGGTTTATTATATTTATTTCAATACTTTGAGGAAAATATAAAAAAATTTCAGCATTTTTACTGGGTTCAACATTTGGCAAAAGATCAATAACAACAATTTTAATTTGACACAATTTAATCTCTACCCACAACGCTAAGAGTAAATTAGGATTTTCAAATTATACATGTGGTATCATTAACTCTAAATTACAGCTACACAAGTTTTATTCTTTATTATTTCAAAAATAAACTGATTTTAAGAGAGTTTTGAGGGTTTGATGTTACAGTGTACTTCCATCTATTCCCTTAAACAAACAGATTTGGTTACCAAACTTGTCAATTTGATAAAAAAGATTTCAACGATGTTTGGCTAAAATTGAAAAACAATATTTTTTTAAGAGAGTTTTGTATCAAATTAAACACCACATTTCTATTTATTTTTTGTAAATGAGGTGTGTCTTTCTGCATAGTGAATAATCTTTGACTAAAGTTTATATGAGTATGTCTTGACTTACTCTGAAAACATGACAGCCTGCACATCTTCAACTGTGTAACCATGTTCTGGAGTCAAACCTAAGGCTTTATAAGCCTCATCATTTAATGATTTCACCTTCGAAGGTGTGGAAACACCAATCGGAAATCCCTGTGTATGCGCATCGCTCATGCTTAGATACATCACACTTCTATCCAATTGCAACCTCGATTTACCTGTTAAATTACAATAAAATCTCATGTATTTCAGGACATATTTTTTAGACAGTATATGTCCTAGGACAACAGTTTTGTGGTCTGTTGTGTCACGCTACGCAAAATACTAATGTTCTATGACTTAGTCTAATGGCAAACCTGTTAGAGCCGTGTTGTTTTCAAACCATTCAAAGAGATGTAGTAAACATTCTATACAACTCAATACTTAAAGATTTAATAGTAAATTGTTGCCCTATTACTATTCCGTGCTTTTGGAAGTATTTTAATTCATGACATTTATTAGAAAATCTAATAAACTGCTGATGGTTGCTTAGAGATCGTGTGCATTTTAGTATTAAAATAACTGCAATGTAGCTTCGTGACTTAAAGTGTTGAACGTAAAACTAACAACAGGCAAAATTAAACTAGAGGATTTTGACAATGGCCAAATTTATTTTTAATAAAGATACTTAACCCACATGCATTACTGGTTATCTATACTTAGAAGCGACATTTGACAATGAGTTCAATAGATGAGTTCTAATTAACATATATATTAATAAACTGATGTAAAAAAATTAATTGATTTTCTTGTTAGCAGTGTAACAAAGTAACCAGGTAAAAACAAATAAAACATTATTCTTTAAGAGTTTTACACATAATTTAGAATAAAAATAATAAACTAGTTTTAGCAGGATTCACTGACTTACATGTAAATATTGTACTCTGTTGCAACTGCTCAAAAAGATGATGTGTCCTTTAATTGACATTCAAATGTACTTTGAAGGTCTTTTGCGCATTTTATAATTTTGTGGAAGTATTTTACTAACAGTAAATTTATTTTAAAATGAAACAGTGATATCAATATGTGTTACCTTTTTAGAAACATACACACCAAGTAAACCATGATATTAAAACATTCGTAAAGCATTAAGCATTCGTAAACCCAACAAAAATTGTTTTAATATGTTATTTTTTAAAGCTCTTAATGACAGATGAAAATTGTCCTCAAAGTGATGGTAAAAATATCGCGTCCCCAAATGCATGCGTTTACAAGACTGTATGCGTGTGTGTGTGCGTGCGTGCGTGCGTGCGTGTGTGTGTGTTGGTATACACTTTTGGCATGTAATACGAGTTCCATAAGATATTCTTGCAGTAATGGCAGAAGTATTTTTTATTGACATCTAACTGTAATGGTCAAGGATTGTGGCTTACCGGTTTTTATCATATAAAACTTAATTCTTATAGATTATCTCTAGAAAATTACCCTTTTTGTAAAGATTTTCTCTCAAATATAGCTGATTCCCTACAGGTAGTGTTTATTACACAAACTATTTCTCAGTTAACTAATGTATATCTAAAATATATTTTAAAAGTATATAATACATGCTACAATTTTTTCAAGTATACCTGATTTAAGACAACTCCTACAATTACTACAATTCAGTAGCAATGCTATACTAACCGCAATCAAAATCGGAAACTGGATATCCAGTGAGAACTTGCAATCCAATCGAAAGTCTTCCGCCTATCAATGCTGAATAGCTCCCAAACAGTTTGGCCATGGCTTTTTCAATCAACTGAACAAATAACTGCTTTCTCTTTGACTAAAAATAACAAACGATTAGGTTTTTTAATCTCCATTATTAGTCTTAAACCTTTTAATATAAAATATTATCCTGACAAGTCAATAAACTAGTTCTGATTGAGCTACTATACTTTAATGTTATAGCAGATGAAAAATAAAGGTAAAACATTAGGTACTTAGAGAAGTTTTATTTATATGTTTTACTTTACTCTATTAGTTGAGTTTAGATAGAGTTGAAATATTTATTTGTAAACATTTATACTGTACACTCAAATGTGTATAGAGTACAATCACTTGTTTTCTATGAGGCTTTTGCGCGCATCTTTGCTAGTGTCAAGTAGTCCCTTAATATATAATTCATATGAGTGAAAATGAATTGATGATATAGTTTATACCTTCCTCATTTAATTTGTTCCTACAGCAAATAAAAGATTGAAATTATGTCCAAGTTTTCAAAAATAGTGGTTAAGATGTTTTTATTTTTATGTCTTTAGTTGACTTTTGTTTGAGCCAATCATGCTTGATTATTAGCGTGATTGTTATTTTCTTTTTTCTCAGCATAAATATAGCCTTGATATGTAATTTTGTGTGCCTGTTCAGTCAGGAATGTTTTTCACACAAAATTTTCATTATTTTGTTCCAGTAGTTATGGTTGTAAAAGTATACAACAGTGGTCAATAGAGTTTTCTGCTGAAGTCTTTTGCATTTGCTATATATTTGCACTGTTCTATGTAGTTGTACCTGTGTACCTGGCTAGAGATTAAACTTTAGACACAACTCTATCATTCAATAATTTTCTAGCAACAAATCTTGAGTTCACCAACCATGGATACAATTTACGGTTGTAACAATGATGTCTCCTTATGCAGAGCCTTTATTAATCTATTTATTTGTAACCTTTCATGTGGAATCAATTTATTGGTTATATGTGCATGCATTGATAATCAATATGGATCAAATTAAAATCTCAACAAAAACAGTCTTGCATTATTGATTTTACAAATTTCTAATATTGCAACTTAGTGTACTGAGTGTACAAATGGGAAGGCTGAAACTTGAACGGATCAAACAGAAATATTTATGGCTGCTGATGAGGTTGTAGACTGAGAATTTTTGTGTTCATGTTATTTGCTCAAATTGCATTCTGCGAAATCTTGGCTGCAAAGCATGAATGATGATATTGTTTCACTCAAGGTTGTATACAAAAGTCTTTTGGCTGTTTTTATCTTCTAGGTAAATTGAATGCCTTGTAAAAAACCAAAGTAGCTCATATGTTCATGTCTTCTATGTTGAATATAAACAACCAAATTGAAGCAGTTCACCATAGCTCTTAATAACAATTACATATCAATTGTGTAAACACTTTGTGTAGACTCTAAGTATGCTAGCTGTGCATCAGATCAATTTGAAAATTCAAATTCTGCACAAAACGATAAGAATTAATTTATTAACTTCAGAGTTTTGCCTACTTGGATAAGTATATATGATTCATGTGAGCCACATCTCAAAATATTGAAATTATTGCCAATTGTTATTAGTTAATGAGCCTTTTAGCTTTGCGTCTCTACATAGTCTTTATATAACTCTATACTTAGAATTAAAGCAAGTCTTAATCATTATGTTGTAAGACTGCAATTTTACTTCACCCACATTTTAACTTACCTATAAAACTTAATAATTTTTCATTTTACAGTAAGGGCTTTAGTCTTTCTTATATTTTTCTCAATTTTAACTTACTTCTGCAAATTTGAGCTTTCCTTTCTTATCACATGGAAAGAAATCATCAACAATGACACCAACCCATTCTCCATCCAAACACAGCTGTACACCATAGACTCCATAATTGTTGTAGCTCTTTGTGACCAAAACGCTTTCTAGTAATTCTGGCTTTTTAGCTAGAAGGCTGATACATGTTATCAACCTTCAAAAGAAATTGATAGGCTATGCTTTTTATGTGTTATCATTATATTTTAGATGAGTACATTTCATGCTTAATTATTGTCTGCTAAAATATTTTGTGAGCTTTAAAATGTATATTTGCCAAGCTTTTCATAAAAAATATTTATTTCAGCTTCACTTCAAACATTTATTATTATAATGTAATTTCTAGAGTTATTGTAATAACTGTGATTGTATATACATGTAAATATGATATTCTATAATCTGCTGCAAGACAGTCTAAAAGTATGTTATACTAAATATTGAAGCGTGTGGAGACTATGAGAAGCCATTGTATTGATATTAAATTCTTCAGTAGTTCTAATAAATTGCTGAACATCAAACAAAATATAAAACTAAATCTGCCCTAAACTTTATTAATTTTATCTACTAGAAGAAAACAATTTTCATTTTAATGTTTTTTCCACATAACTAAAAAGATTGTTTTAGTTTAGTACTCAGCTTTTAGCTAATTTCTTGGGGCATTTATACCATGTACTAATGCGTATGTACGAATGCTTTACATCAGGGATGAGCAAAGTTTTTTCTAAAAGAGCCAAATTTCAAAGTTGCAAGATTTTTGGGAGCCACATAACATGTGTATTACAGTTTAATATTTCATACTGATAATACAAGCTTGGTAGTTATATTGTGATTAAATTTATTAGAATACTTTTACAGTATCATTGAATAATTTTGAATTGATCCTAACGAGTTTTGTCTTATAACTTAAAGTTTAGTGAGATTTATAGAATTGTTTATGGCTGCTCATTATCTCTTGGTAATCTGGCTCTCTACTGCAGCATGCTATTCCAAGCAGCTGACACAAGTGTTCTTGAGTCAAAGTGGGTCTCAACTTGCTCTTGATACTATTCATGTATGCAAAAAGCTGATTTATATACACCAGCAAACACGGTGTAGCACCCTCTTCCTAGTTGAGCAAGCTGTGGATATTCAGCTTTGTTGAAGCTTTCAATTAGAAGCCATCCCCAATTTTATTTATATCTGTACCTTTGAGGTTACACAGCTTCAGTAGCAGAGATGAGGCATTAACACTCTTCAATGGCAACTGAGTAACCCACTCTCCATTAGGCTTTGCCTTCTGGGGTGCTTTTATGAGTTGTATGATGTGTTTCAAAGAGTGAAACTGACCAAATCCATCGTTACACTTTTGTTGTAGCTTTTCTACCAAGTGAGTGTAATCAGCTGTACAAAAGGCCATTTCTTCATCGTCATCTAAAAATGCTTTTAGAGTAGGAAAGTGAGGCATATCACCTTACACATCCACTAGAAGCAATTCCAACTTATGGGAGAAGGCATGAACAGCTGGTAGTGTATTAATGATAGTCTTGTTCTTCCCTTGATACTTGAGGTTCAAATCATTCAAATGGCCACAGATGTCAACAAGGAAGGCCACTCATATATTTAGAAGAGCTCATCATCTCTTGAAACTGTTTTGCATTCAGGCTTGTGCATGTATTTAGAAATGAGGTTAGTTCCTGACGAATACTCCACAACCTCAACAGAGCATTCTCCTTACTTAGCCATCTAATGTTATTTTATGGTAGTAAATCTTCACAGGTGGCATCGCTTTTTTTGAGAAACTTTTTTATATTTCTGTGCATGAGGGCTGATCGACTTTTGAGGAAATTGATCATCTTCATAGCCTTACACATTAGGTGTTGAAAGCGATCATTTAGTTTTCCGCATAAAACAGTTTGGTGGATGATGCATTGGAATGCTAGCATTGATGGCATATCCTTCTTCAATCTAGCTATGACACCTTGCTCTCTTCCAACCATGGTTGGAGCTCCATCTGTTGTTAGAGATATGCATTTGTGGAGAGTTATCTTCATATTATCAATTCTTTTAACGAGGGCATCATAGATAGCCTGGCCATTGGTTTCGTCTTTTAATTCAACCAACTTAAGAAGCCCCTCCTTTCTTTCTTTACCATCAAAGAATATGCAACACAAAGTATAGGACTAAAGATTTATATTATCCTTTATAAAGAAACATGCTGATGCTTTATAAAAAAGCATGTAGTATAAATGTGTGGGTTAGTATTTTGGAAACAAATAACACAAAATAGGTGCATATTTTTTCTGCTTTGAGTTATGTTCTCTCTTTACTGCGTTTTAAAATGCACTTGTATGATTTCAGCTTGCAACTGCATGGTAAAATGACATTACCAGTTGTTAGTGTACACACAGTAGCCTACATACTTTACAGAAACTGGTAATTGAACTAAACCAATTATATCAGTAGATTCATCAATAGCGTTTGAAAAGTAATCTGCCCGGTCTATTTGGTTTAGCAAAGTCATACTGAGATAATCATATATGCTTCTAATTCTATCAGTAGCAGTTTTCTTAGAAAGTGATATTGTCTTTACTTTACCAGCCACACCACGCTTATCTGGAAAAATTATTTTCTTAGCCTAAACCATGCATTATTTACAATCTCAGCATGAGAATAGAGAAGCAATGCTTTTGCTGGAATCTTTGACACTCGTAGAGGAGCTTCTGTAGCACGTTTATCAGCAGCTATAAAAGAAGCTAGCATATAGCATATTTTCTAAAAAATTTAGTGATCTCTGAAGTGTATCTAAGTTTTGATATCTAGCTACAGATCCCAGTAGAAATGTAGTAGTAAACTCTCTGTGTTTCGTCTCATAATGTCATTTGATGTTTGTCTTCTTGTTAGCGAAGACCATTTCCTGGCACAATAGGCATTGCGATTTGCTATGCCTAAAGATAAACCCATATCTATACGTCTACATTCTATGCGTCTACTCATTTGGAATTATCTTGTAGATTCGTTTCTATTTCGTTTACTTTGTGAAGTTCCCATTGTAACTCTAGAAATGGTTCATTTTGTTAAGGATGTCATTGCTACTCCCACTGCATTAATTGGTTTAATTGCAAATGACATGTTCAACTAAGAGACAGCATCTTATATAAGCCAGCATTATGAAATCATGATGAAATGACTTCCTGATGAACATTTCCAGAGCATTCTAATTTTGTCCTCATTAAGTCAGCAACGGACATTATTACATCAGAAAAGCTACATGTACATGATGCCATGAACTATGACTCATGATGCATGTGTAGGCTATATATAATGCAGTAATCGTGCACATTTAAATAAGCTTAATATGTAACAATGCAAGTAGTTTGTACAGTATATTATAAGGATATTTTTATATTCGTCAAAAAAATATGAATTTTCGCAGAGTTGAAAGAGCCGCAACAAATTTTGCAAAGAGCCGCACTTTGTCCAGCCCTGATGTATATTGATTGATTAATTGATTTTGTTGTACTAGGGGTAAAAGATGCAACATTATCAGCCATAATGCAAATTGCTCATCCCTTTTGTAATTTGAGCATTTTTGCATCCCGCTTTTACTTTCCAAAAGTCTGCGAAAGAACTTAGTTGTTTCATGGTAGGAAGTCAATTGTAACTTTGAATGGCAGAAATTTTTTTGGCTGGCTTTTAGCTGCCCTGATAAAAATTCAAAAGCTGAGTTGGCACTGTCTGTGGATTGAGTTTTGCGCTCCTTTATTTTGGTCTGGTTGAGCAGTCTGTGAGAGACAGAACACTATCATCCTTAGTGGAAAGCTCATCACTTTAATTATTTGAGCTCTCTTTTGCCTCACTGACTTTCTTAAAGCCTGTGAGACAACTTAGTAGCTAGAAGTTAATTTTATTGACAATGAAAATTACCTCTCTTACTAACTCTGAGCTGTACTGATAAGACTTTAATGGTCAAAGCAGTTCTTTCGGAATTAATAATTCCACATCCATTTTCAAAAAATTAAAAACTCGTGACTCTGGAGAAAAAGACACTTGAGGAAACATTGATTTATTGTACTTTTTGATATATTTTATCATCATCATCATACTATAACTGTTGCTAGATTATTAAGTAGCAAATAAACCAAATAATAATAAATTATTTAATACATGGTTGAACATTGTTTTGAAAAAGAAATTCAAATGATACCATCTTAGATGCTATTCTCATTTCTGTTTAACTCTAACTTGAGGATACACGGTAGCATGAAAAGATGATACACAGTAGCATGTTCTTCACCGTTAAAGAACTAAACTAGATATGAAGGAAATAAATAGCGTTTGTACTTATCCTTACATACTTGTGCTTCACAAAACTATTGTAAACTGTCATATTAACTTGCTGTTATAATGTCTTTTACCATAAGCAAATCTGTGCAAATTGTCAAGTTTCATTTAGATCCGCTAGAAGTAGTGACGACCTAATCATATCGCTGTTGTCAATAGAAAATTGCCTCATTTAAGCTTAAAACTGTTTTCAATTTAGAACGTGATAGAAAACATAAAAACATGGCACTAAAATGGTATGTTAATTTAAACAAAACTGACAAATTGAGAATTCCATTACCAGCAATCTCCAATTTTTCCTTGGGAGAAATCCTTTTGTTGTGGTTCATTGCATACTGTCCATTCATATTTTTCATCTTCAAGGTCAACAACTAACTGCTCAGGACGCCTCCAGTGATCTCCAGAAGAAATAAGATTACTAGGCACTTGGGCGATTGAGGTAGAATTAGGTGGGAATTGCAGGTCTGCAAACTTGGTATTGTTCTAGCAATACATATGGGAGCAGGTTAACACCGAGGAGAAATATTTTGATAATCATAAGCAAACTTATCTTTAAACTTCTAACCACTTGCACAGAAATGAACCGTTTTGAAGCAAGATGTTCATGAACCAAGAACCACATGAATGTGAGGTAGGTATACTTTAATAACATCTGGTAAGTTTGCTTAATAGGAGCTTGCAAAACCACAATTTCTAAAGCAACTATAAGAACTGTTTTGATATGATAGTTTGATATAAGAACTATTTAAATGGTGTGTTTGTAAAACAAGTAAAAGTGAATGTTTAATAAATAAATCGCATAGTGCAAGAGCTTAAGCTAATTTAAGTTTTCTGGCTATGCTATAGTTACTGGTGAACACCAATCTTATGGTACAATTTAGCACTGCTCCATTTTATTTATCTTTTTTTCTATGCCTCATCATCCTTAGCATCTTAGCATCATCTTAGTAACTTGAACACAAGCAGCGACTTATCAGGGGAAATTAAATTTTAGTTATTGACTACATTATTGTGAGCTTGTTACTCTTATGTATATATTGCATGCACTGAGAGGAAGAATTAAAAATACATAAAAGAATTAGAGAATACCAATAATACATTAGAGAATCATTTATATTAAGTTTGGCTCTTGAAATAGCTAAGGATGAACTTAAGCATTCCAACCCTCATCAGAACTTGGCCTTATTGAAAAAAATTCTTGTTTACAGTTTTTAATTAAATTATCATCTTTGTAACTAAAAAATGTATCAGAATATCTATTATATTTTGAGCGGTTTCTAGCACAGACTGGTATATGGAAGGTTCGATCAGTCTTCTTCTAAAGTCAGTAGAGGTGACTAAGGCTGTCTATGGTTGCGACTCATGTATTATAGCAGATCACTAAATAGCTCTATTACAAGCAGTCATCTGTCTTTCATTTTGTTTTAATGTCACTAAGTTTCTTTCAGTTGCATCTTTATATGACTTTTCAGCTGTTTCAATAATTTCTAATTTTTTTGTGTTTTTTACATTCCTTTCTAGCATATTTTTCAAGGAGTCCTGGAATGGGGAAAGTAACTTGGGCAACATTCGAGCCGGCATTAGAAATTGCTGCATTTGCCATTTACTCTACAGAGCTGCATACAAATGCATACTTGGCTTTTATGTTGGCTTTTACTGGGTAAGAGTCACTATTTTGACAAAAAGAAAAAAGTATCCAACAGACAAGAGCAGGTTGAGACAGGCTAGTATGTCCATCCTGTGGCAACAGCTGGCTGGTGAATAGGTTTGTTTAGCATTGCCCTCTAGACGCTGTGACTGTGCATCACTGGTATAGTAGAGTGTTTTATCTATGCTAATTTTGGTTCTGAAAGGATGTTCAGTTAACTCTCTCTATTTGTATAGGTATTGAAAGTTTAGTCACCGTTGGCCCAATCCATGTACAAAAAAATTGCATCATTATGTATACAATATCATGGATATGTCAAGTTTGGTGAATATATTATTTTGTTTTAATTTTGTCTCAAGGTTATGATGAAAGCTTGTGATAAATACATCAGTTGACAAGTTCAGAACAAGTAGCAATAATACAACAGTCATTTCTTTTGTAAGTAGAAGGTATATATGTATGTTGTATGTGATCATTTGGGGATGTTTCTGATTATCACATTCATGCTATGGCAACTTGATTACACATGATTTTTGATCTACTACAAAATTCAAATTACTGGTTTTTTTATTTCAAGTCCTAGAAATATTACAAATTATTGAATATTTATACAACAATCATTTAAGGTGTTCTTTGATCATTATATACAGGCTGAGCTTTCAATTTTAAACTACATGTACTTCTGTAATTATAAACTCTATTAAGTTGAACTTACTGTATAAGCTACACACTTACCCTTTCACACCGCATACTTATTTTTTGTATTTCAGCTTTTATCGCCACTTCATTTTGCCATTTGTTGCATGTCACTGAATCTCCTCCAGTTCTAATGCATAGATATCTGGAGCATGGAAATAAGGCATTGTACTTTCAGCAGCCAGATAAAACTTATCACATACATTTAAACGATTTTGATAAAAACCCCAATTTATGCTTACAACTTTTATCTATGTTTTTGTAGAAGCACACACCCTATTTTTTCTTTAGTTCAAGTGAACAAGAAAAAAGCTCTTCATACATAGAACAATCATAGTTGAGCATGTGATAACATGTAAACCATGTCATCTTTTTTAGCTTTCCTCTCATCTTATTTTGCATTAAAAAATTTCTGCATTTTATTAGCCTCATTTTATCAAATCAGTTCTAAATCGTAACAATTTCTGGTTCACCGCATAACCATTAATTGTAAATCAGAGAACGTTTCGCAAAAATGTTTTTGCACAGATGGTTGATTGTGGTCAAAAAATGGTTTTGCTAATCATGCTTTCTGTTAACCCATCTTTTGAGGTAATGACTACAGGTGTTATCAGCAAGGCAACCACCAACCCTAACGAGCACATTTAAAAACCACACGTCAGAAAAGTGACATTTGTAACTAGAAAGTTCATGAAGACATGGGAAAGATGAGAATAAGCATAGGTATCTGTCAGCTTTTTCCACAATAAAGAACGTTGTACAATATTGTGAAAAAGCTTTCTTCAAGGGATGAAACCTTCAAAATTTTGTTTATCTAAATTACTATGAAAAAATTTTCATTAAAACATCACAGTGTGGTAAATACAGTCTGTAAAATATTACAAGTCTAAGCCATTATTTGTTTTAGTCTGTTGTTAACCTTTGAGATATACATGTATGTACTGCTTTATCTCCATCTAGTTTTATTTAGTTCAGGTTTTGAATACGATTAAAAAAACTTCATTATAAAACCTAGACAGCATCCAAATTTTAAAAAAATTGACTATTCTGCTTTGAACATATTTTCAAAAAAATAAACTATTTCCTTTGGAGTTGATAATACATCAAAGCACCATTGGAAGTAGCACGATGCCAGAACATATCTTTTAAATTTTAGGCGTATTGGAATTCTGCATTTTACCCGACTACAGAAATTGAAGGCAAGAGTCTACTATAAGTAACAAAGGAAAATGCATATTGTGCATCTAATATATCTAATTCAGTCTATCTTTTGTAGTGTTTATTTAGATACGCTTTTATGTTTGTGCGATTAAGTTAGTATGATTTTTTTCCCACCTAAATCATTGTAGAATAAAGCAAAATCAGAATGGGTAAAACCACAAAATCTTCATTTAAAAGAACAAAAGCACAGAACAACCAGCTCAACTCAACCTAATCAAAACAAACACTAGCTATTTTACAATGTGCTTAACGTAATACATCGTGTCAAGCCTGACCCTATATACGTAATAGGAAAGCAAGAAAATACAAATTATGTCACATACGATTGCGAAAAGCTTTCATACATGTATGTACACGTACATTATAAAATATTCCACACCTCTCCATGATTTCAAAATTAGTTCTGTCATATATCATACACAATATTGCCATGTTCTTTTGGAAAATCTTTGAAAATCTTTGAAAATATTTCATATGTATAAAATATTCCACAACTATAGTAACTACCAACACCGAAGCTTCAATTTGTAAAATCGGCCTATATTGAGGTTTTGCAAATAATCCTCTTCAGCGTTTCCATCATAAGCAAATTATTGAATGAAAAATCATAAAAATTCTGTATATCGATAACCGCTGTAGCAAATCAACAAGTCAAACTGAGTCAAAAAGCTTGAATTCTAAAACCAACTGAGCTCAGACCAAACTAGGCAACTTAAACTGACATAGCTAATAATGTGGTAGATTTTGCTAAAAATTTCAGTTACTTGCTCACCTTGTTTATCTTGTTAGTACTCCTTAGAATGAGAAGGACTTCATGACTAACTAAGTTACTGATTTTAGAGTTCTGTTTTTGTCATAAATTTTATTAAATTCAAAACTGTGGTTAGTCAGAAGTAAAGCTTAACTTCTACTCAATAATCAGTAGTAATATAATTATTCAGTACAATCAGTCATGTAGATAGCGCATTAAAGACTGTGTTTAATAACAACCTCCTTAAACTATTGGCGGCTTCAACAGGACCTCTTGGCATTAGATATTTTACACTTCTGTTAATATCTCATATTTAGTTTTTAGCTTGAGTGACTAATTGAGATTTTCAGGGTCTGGGTTCAACCAGCTTTGACCGTTGAATTCGCTCAATTACACTTGACCATCTCTAAAATGTTCCTATGAGCGCTCTTTTAGAAAAAGTCATCTTTTGGAGAATGCTCTTTAGTCTCATCCAGAGATGCTAAATCTGTTGTATTGCCATCTTAAAGTATTTAAAACACGTCTTTTATTAACTATTTCTCTAGCTTCTTGATAATTTTTTGTTCAGAATTTGATTGTTAACTATTGAGTTCAAAGTATTTTAATGACATGAAAATATCCACCTTTTTCAACATGCAACATCATATCATAATGCATGCTGGAGTTATTTTTGCATTCCAGTTACAAAGTTGTTAACATATCAATAATCTACTGATATTTGGAAGTTGTTCCAGTCTTCAACAGTCTAATTTCCATAATTATTTGCTCCGGAAAATCTTTTTTTTTGTTTATCAATTAATAGTTTCTTCTAAGCATTTCTTTTTTAAAACTCATTTCTCACAGTCTCTGTTTACTATTAAAATTTTAAACTAACACCATCCCCAACTCACTATATTACGGCCAGGTCTTTGTTAGATTTTCACTGTTTTTAACACTACTGTGCTTCATACCCTATGTCTTGGGAATTTTTGGGCTACCAATTCATGGCTGTTTTATTTTAGCAATGATCACAAGATTTTAGCTTTTTTATTTTTAAGACCAAATTTCCTCTCATTATCTTTAGCCAATAGACCTTATTTTATATGACGATGCCAATAATTTTTAAGATTTTTTAGTCAGCAGAACACAACATTCTGTTGTTCTACTGGTTGATGCTAGTGAGTTTACACGCTTTGACAGCAGCCATTCATGGAACATCTGAAGAGGGCTAAGTTTATATCTTAGAAGCCATTTTGACTCTTCTCCATTTCTTCAACATACTTAAAAGTTAAGAAAGAAAATTACTTTCAACAAGAATCAAATTCAGGATTTTCAGCTTTCTATACCAACGCTTTACCACCTACCCCAATCGACCACCTCGCCAACAGGTGGAAAATTGTGTAATAAGTTATTATACTTAACGATATATCATGGCCCACCGGAGTGTCAGGTTGCTAGTAATAAATAATTTGTCTATATTTAATTTATTGAAATAAGCAGTCTTTGTTGACCAGACTACAATATTCATCTTAGTTATCGTAACAGTTATTCTAATAGGACCAACTTACTTGCAAACACAAAAATCTGCACGTGTGGATAGTTGGATTGAAAAAGGCAAGCCAATGTTGGGCTCAAAAGTATAACATTTGGCCTATTACTCTGATGCACCAACCATCCTAGTTAATGGGCTACTTTCCTGAGACTCTAAATAATTGCGCCAGTCAGAGGATAAAAACTGCTTTGTAAAAGAAAAGAGATCAGATGGATTCATAGCAGCAAATAATAATATGAATCATACAAATACTGCTGGCAGTTAGAGTGATGTATGGGGAATAAGTTTTTCACATCAAACTAAAAGCTCCAACTGAAAATCAGATGAAATGACTATTAAAGCTAGAGTAAAAATTCTCAGTAAAATCAAACAGCTACAAAAAATTGAAATAATAGGTGAAAGACTTTACGTGGGTAATTCAGACAAGTGAGGACAACTCTTACTTTATTTCTTCTTCACTTTTTTCCACTATTTTACAAACTTCACAGATTGCTGTCAACCCTAAAAAGTAAACTATATTGTTCACAAGCAGTAATATCAATAACAACTTCCACCGAATCGGTTTTGACTTGCACAAAGCTTGTATAGTTATTTACTGTTAGTTTAAATTACGCAAAACCCATTTTTCTTATAAGATTTTAAAGAATTCAGTTCTGTTACTGTAATTTACACTGTCATATATAATTTAGTACTAGTTGAATTCCTGGTGTTGCGAGGGTAATAAGAAAAATCTTGCACAAAATTAAATTTTCACTGAACAATTATCATTACAACTAATAAATGTCCTATGATGGATAAAAGTGTTTAGTGCAGTTTAAATAACTTTGAAGAAAAAATAGAATAATTGTAAAGGTATTATATGTAAAAAAATTAGCTACTAATTGCTAGATAGTCTGTTCTACTACAAAAAAAATGTGAAAAAGAAAATTTGAAAAATGTTTTGATAGTGACAAAATAAATACCAAACTGAGAAAACTACAACAATATTAACAATGTTAACAATAATAATGAGTACATATTATATGATGTATTATATTACATATTATATATATATTAATGGTAGAAAAGAAATAACTCACATAAAAATTTTAGATAAGTATAAATAAGATAACGAAACTTGATAAAAAAGCTTAGCGTAAACACCCTAGGCAATATTTAATGCGGAATCGCGCTCCGTGCCGCTAATCTGAGCTAGAACTCACTCGGCGAGCTCAGGCAGAGCGATAGCGTTAAACTTTCTCTATCACAACTTTATTGCACATAAGGCATTTTGTTTAATTGATTTTGCCCGGAATACAATGCTTTAGCTGCTAATGTTTTTGTGACAATGTTCACCAACATCAATTTGTTGCTTTGTTATGATTGAAACATCATCAAAATAAACACGGAAAATTGTTCATAGATTTAATAAATGCACAGCCAGCCTTGTATGACGCAACACACAAAAATTACAAAGAAACAGAAAAAAACTAACATTTGGGAATCAATCGTTGTGCAGGTTGTCCATTTTGAGAATGGTAGATATTTATTATAATAAAAAACTACTGCAAAGTACACCATATAGAAAAATCATAAAATAGGACGATTAAAAATACAACAATCATTTATTCCTATGCATTGTTGTAGTTTACAGTTCGTGAAAGTGAGATAGGCTTAATAAAAAAGCAGAATTTGTTTAAGCCATTGCTTAAAACATGCCATATTGACCTAAGTTTATTAACAACTCCAAAGAAACTGATGATACTCAATTTTATAGGCAGTTTGTGAGCGTGACCGTGTTATGGTTTTCTAGTGAATCGGTCAAGAGTGTTTAGGCAAACGCCAGCCTTATACCTGTGCTTCTCATGACACATGCGGTAAAATAGTCTATCGTGTTTGCACCATTTTAGTTACATAGTTCGACTGCCTTAAGAGCTGGGAGCTCTGAGTTCACGCTCAGAATGAAATTTGGGTCTTTCATTCCAAAAGTTTAATCACAACATTTTGGTTTTAATTGCTTTTCTTATCTCTTTTTCTTTTTATCTCTCTTTCTTCATATAAATATATAACTTGAAAGCAGCACCATTATCTCTATGATGATGCTTTTAAGTTTTAACGAGGAAAAAATGAAGTTTTAGAATTGGACAACAAGAGAATTCATGGTTATTGATAGAAACGATTCATTATTAATACGATTTTTTGGACCCTTTTTACTTGTCAGTTGATATTATGGGCTTTTAAAGATCAAATAATGTCAAAGTGGCAGTCAAATGGAGGTGACGTTCAATTGAGGTTTTACGGTATACATCTATATCTATATTTCTCAAAATTGATTGTATGTGTATTTGTGTATTCGTCGTTTTGATTGTCCATCTATAGATATTATTTCAGCATTGCGCCCACATGTTACGATGCCACAATTAAAAATTATTTTGATACTTAACTATATGCAATATGATGATTCTTCATTTTTATTTGTTAGTGCTAATTTGTTCAGCCCCACGATATCGACAATAATTTATCTACAAACTTAAAATTTGGCAATATGTGTACTGATCATATACATTATTAAGAGATATACGTCGCGGAAATCACCATAGCGAGTTATTGTAATGATATAGAATCTTGCAGATCATAACCATCAAAATGCACTAAATCATTGTAGGCACCTATAGTTACTGAGGTTAGCCCATTATATTAGTACTGTTGTTAATGATGAGGAATTTTACCAAAAGGTGATTGCATTAGATAATGATTATGGGTTTCTATACCACTCTATGTACGCCTATAGCTTGTGATATTCCCGCATGCTAGTGTCAGGATGCTAAAGTTGTCATGCCAGATTTTTCATGCCGACAATGAAATGAACTGAAATCATATAGCTGTATGCCAATGAGATTTTGATTGTAATCGTAGCAAAATAGACTATATTTAGCCATTAATTATTAACTATTTTACCTTTACATGAGTTCTTTCAGGGGTCTTCTTTCTGGGTCTGATAGAAGTTTTGTAGCCTCAGATTTTTGGAGCAACATTTACATCAAAACCAAATATTGTAATTTCATGAAGCTTGCCTTTATACTAAGACGCCTGGAACTTAAAGAACTTATCATCAAAGTTAAGCTTAAAATATGCATTCTTTGAATTGAGCACACACCACGCTGAACCAAAACTATGCCACTCGCAAGGTTTTTTTGGATTAACTCCTTAATTTGCTTCTAGTTTGCTATTAATGTGCTGATTCAACTTTTTGCCATAGTCTAACAACGGCCTGGCTGTTCTCTTTTTATTTGATTATGACGTAGTCATCATAGGTTTAAATCTTCTAACTTTCCATGTACTGACTTGTCATACTCAGGAAACGTTGAGTATAATAACTAAGGAAACATATTTTTATGTTTCCTTCCAACTTATTTCAACAAAACACTTCTTTCAAGTAAATATATATTATAATATATATATAATATATACAGTATATAATATATACAGCATATAATATATATATATACATATATATATATATATATATATATATATATATATATATATATATATATATATATATATATACATATATATATATATATATATATATAGTACAGCTAGTATGTATATACATATATATACTAGCAGTAGGCCTACTACCCGGTGTTGCCCAGTTAATAAAAAGGTATTTGAACGGAAAATTTATGTGTATTTTAATAGCTAAAATTTAATAGCTATAACAACATTTGCCATTCTATATTTTAAACTACATATTTTGAGAAAAGTTTTTCGTGTAGTTGAAATAAATTGAGAGAAAAAATAAAACAACTGTAAATGTTTTCAAACTGTGTCAAGCAACTGTAATTTTCAAATTCTGGACAATATTCAAATTATCATGGACAATATTCTTGTGCAAGTCAAATCGATTTTTTTAAATATAACAACTATAGAAGAGTTTAAATGTAAATGTGAAATAATCAGCAAGTAATAGCTAAATTAAGTCTGTTTTGCTAGGATTACAATAAAAGATTATTCGGTAATTATACAATTAGTATGAACTGAGAAAACAAATCAAAAATCCTATATATGTTGAATTAATAACAACGTTTTTGCATAGAAGTGTGTGTGTGTATGTGTTTGTATGAAAAGGTAACTGTTCAAGCAGAAGCTATCTATCAAAACTTTGAATACAATGATACTGGTACAAATGTAAAAATGAAATATCGGACTGTCTTCATCTGACCGAACGGTGAAAGACTGTAGAAGCCATTCCTCTTCGAGATAATACACCTGTCCGCAAAAAAATTATTGACCTGTACTCAATTTAATAATTGAACCTTATGAAAAACCGGGAATAGAAGTTCACAAAAATGTGAAAAAGCATTGTGCTTCATAGAGTTAATATAATTCATGGAGTTTCAAATAATGCGTCATTTAGCGCCCATATAGGCTATACAATATATAATAATGTCTTTAATATGCTTTGCATAGCTGAGTAGCAGAACACGTGGATAAAAAACCTGTGGTTGCAATTAACGTGAGTTTAAGTTCATCAAAACGCAGAAGTTTATTTCAAATATTTTAATAGCTATCACTGGACATACTGAAGGACAGACGACAGGCGACAAACTTTGATAAATATTTACACACATATACATATAATATTATTAATATATGTATGTATATAATTATTTATTATATGTATTGCATGCATGTGTACATGTATATATATATATTTATATATATATTTATATATATATTTATATAAACAAAGCGAACGGTTGTCATTACATCTATCATGGATAAATTCTACCATTGACGGAATTTTCATCACCTAGCAACAGTTTCAAACAACTGTAACTTTCAAACATCATATCACGAAGAAAAAGTTTTTTGCAGGACAACTAAATTAAAAATAAATAAAACAACTGTAAATGTTTTCAAACCACTGTAAATTAAAAATTTTATAACTTTAAGCGACGTGTTAGAAAGTTGTTTGAAAGCCGAATTGTTCGAAATCCGAAACAGTTTTCTCCATTAAAATAAAATTATGTATATTTATACATTTAAAATAAATTATGTATATTTTAATCTATTGCAAAGAAAGCAACTTTGGTAAAGTATTTTTTCAACATTTTACATCATAAGCTGTACTGTATGCTGCATACCATAAATAGAAACAAGTAGATGTAGACCGTGTTTAATTTAAATAGAAGGTTTTATTTATGATGATGGAAAAAGGAATCAAAAGTAAACATTTGGCCACATTTTGAGCATTTGGCTCCTAAAACATCAAAAACATTAAAGGTTAAGATACAATACTAAAAATTGCAGAAATTACAAATGGAACAGCAAAAAATGCAACAGATCAGTTACACCAAAAATTGTCGAAAAAAGAAAATATTAACAGCAATGGCATGTTTACTTCGCATATTTAAAAAAGAATCCTCCTGCAAAACAATTTAGGGTAACTCCATTAGATGGGTTATCTCCCTAGCAATTTTCTTTGATAGAGGAGTTGTTGTTCCAGGTGGTTCCTCCCTTTTTGTAAAGAGTTTATTAATCGTAAAATGCTTTTTCGCTTGTTAACGGATGTTTCCGGAGCTTGGCTAATTGCATTGCGCAAGCTCCAGTTTGGTTGAGAACCGAATTTATGTTCAAGCTGCGAGACAAACAAATCTCAAAACCTTTGGTCAGAAACCTAAGGCTAAACTAATTCGCACGCACATGGTGTATCCATTATATGAAAATATATCTGATCACTATGGCATTCTGCTATGGCAGCTGAGTGGTAGAGTGACAGAATATGAAAATTGTCAAGCAAATTAGTCGTAAGTTTAAATCCATCAGAATGCGAGATTTGAAGATCTATAGCTGAAATGCAGACAGACGACAGAAAACAAATGGCAGACATACTTTGAGAAATATATATATATATATATATTATAGACAATATATATGTATGTTCATATATTCATATATATATATATGTATGTTCATATATTCATATATATATATATATATATGTATATATATATATATATATATATATATATATATATATATATATATATATATATATATATATATATATATATATATTAAGAAGAAAGTAAACTTTTAGTAATTGCGCTACAAATTTGTTTTGTGCGATGCACTCATCAGACGCGGTTGTACCAAATTGAAAAGCTTTACCGAATGTGCCAAAATGTCAGAAACGGGTTCGCTGTGTTAATCATGTGATTTAGTGCTAAGTGTAACCGAGAAGATAACTCCTAGCATGTCTGCCATTAGAAGTCAATTCATCTCTTTTATTCAATGTGCCTAAGTGTGGTTTGCATATTATGAAGTATTTTTATAGTAAGCAAAGTTTGCATCGTTTTGTTTTGTTTGTATATAGTTGAGCTTGAGCTAGTACTTGCCGTGTTACGTTGTATGTTGAGTTGCTGTCTTTCAACTTTCAAATGTCCTTGCTCAATTCTGCGTGGTGTGCGTTGTTTTTTTTGTTGTTTTTGGTCTTTTCTCTTCTGAGAAGACAACAAAAAAAGTTGCAACTGCAGACAAAAAAAACAACTGCCCTTTGAAAGGAAAATGCAGAGCCAAAAATGTGATGTATCAAGCAACAGTGAACAACCATACAAACAACCATGTAGCGACCTACATAGGACTGCTCAACAGAATTTAAAACTAGATACAGCAACCATAAAGCCTCGTTTAACCACAAAAACAAACAACACCACACAGAATTGAGCAAACACATTTGGAAGTTGAAAAACAGCAACTCAACATACAACATAATATGGAAAATATTAGCTCAAGCACAACCATATACAAACAAAACGATGCAAACTATGTTTACTAAAAAAATACTTCATAATATGCACAACACACTTAACCACATTGAATAAAAGAAATGAATTGACTTCTAGTTTCAGACATGCTAGAAATTATTTTCTCAGTTACACTTAGCACCAAATCACATGATTAACACAGCGTGCCGATTTCTGACATTTCGGCACATTCGGTAAAGCTTTTCATTCTAGTACAACCACGTCTGATGAGTGCATCGCACGAAACAAATTTGTAGCGCAATTACTAAAAGTTTACTTTCTTCTTAATATTTTTTTCAAATATATATATATATATATTTATATATATATAAATATATATATACATGTATATATATGTATATATATACATATATGTATATATATACATATATGTATATGTATGTACTGTATATAAATAAAAGTGTATATATAAGTGTGTGCTTTTGCTATATATTTATAGCCAAACCATCTACATTAACTATTTAAATATCTTGTTTCTAATCAACAAAGGTTTGTTTTCTTTTTTTCCCATAATTATGATCATTTTATGTTATAAACTGTCAAAAGCTGTTTGAAATAGTTTAATAAGAAATCTCTCATAAATATATTTTTAGCCTACCAGTGTTAACGAATTCACATTTTTGACAAGTCCAAACTTCTCTAGCGTGTTCTTCAAAAGCCTCATCAAGAGTAGGAGATTCAAAGATGGTCTCACAAAGCTCACACAGAATATTTGTAGGACTATTTTCATTGCCACAGACTTTGCAGATTTGCATGCGTAGTAATGGAAACTCTGTATTGACAGGCAGGTTCTACAAATGGTGAGAAACATAGTTTGTCTTGGAAATGTGTAAGCTAAGTTTAAATTAGCTATATGCCATTATATTTTTACTAAGATGATCGAGGTATATGGAGTTTAATGTATGTTAAGATAAGATACTCATGTACATGCAAATCTAATTGTGCTAAATTAAATAACATATATGCATCTACTTTTTGGTATATACATTTTCATTCATCATGCACCATAACTTCTATTTATGTTGTGGGATGAACAAAGTTTCAAAGAACTAGCTGGCAACCATCTCTGCCAAAGACCCAACTGATTAGTTGGCTACGAAATCCTGTCTCAGCCCTTCTTGTCAATAAGGGAGACAGTTTAACAATGCTCGCTGTAAAGAGGAGCAACCGACCCAACCGAATAAATGACTGCCGAGAATTAGGAAGATTGGTCAACTTACAGAAAAATCTTACAAAAAACCATTTATATGAAATGCAGGCACTCACCGCTTGATATATATCTTTGCAAATATTTTAATTTACACTAAAAAGCTCTGGTTTTGAAGTGAAGCAGTAAAGGTTCACTGCCGAGCCTTTAAATCAGTGGCAGCAGTAGAATCTTTTGAAGTTATACTTCACCAAAGCCAGCAAATCTCTTGGTGAACTTCCCACATATGCCTTCAAAGTGGCATTGAATAAAAACCCAGAAAATCAAGAAATCAGAGGCAAGACATTTCGCAGTCTGGAGAATGCTGCTGAACTGACTTCACTCTTTGAAGTCTAATTTAACTTTCAAAAACATTTTAAAAATTGACATGACTATATATAATCTTTTGAAACTTGAGAATTAATTAGTATATCTTCAAATAAATATTTCTAAACTAATTATTTTCAATTAAAAACTTCATCTAGTTTAGCACAGATTTTTTTGCCCAATGATATATAAGTTAGTTAGTTTTATTATGTTCAACTCCATAAAAATTGAAAAACGTTTCAGAGCAATAGTTTGAAAATTGCATCTTGAATGCAGAGGATTATTGGCTATGAACAAAAAAAGTGTTACACATGTTTGTGACCTCTCAGTTTAGCTATTTTAATCATAGCGAGACTTGAAACTTGGTCATCATAATAGCATTAGGATTTTTACGACAGAAAACATGCTTCCGCCAAATACAAAAAGAAGATATGAATAAGATTGTAGAGGTCATAAAATCAATGGTCATTTGTATTCTTTGAAGTTTAGCTTGGATCTTTTTTTAAAGTTTCCACAAGACAAATGTTTTAACTTATGATATTTTTTAACTATATAAAAAAAATATAATTTTCAGATCTAATACTTGCTGATAAATTTTAGAAACCAAAATCAGCTGTAAAAAACAATATTTATAAAAGGACAATTGCCAGTCAAATCGGTTAGTTAAAAACTTTGTTAAAACGTCTTTGATTTGCTGTAACAGAATCAAAACTTCCTTGAAATTTTACATAACCAAAATTTTATTGACTGTGTTACTCATTTTGTAGCAATAAGAAAACCTAAACCATATACGTGTACTTAGGTCTGGCAATTTACCTAATGTGTTTGATTGCCAAATTTGGAAAACTAATAAAACCTCTCAATTTGCCGATGTAAAGTTTCAAATAGGTTGCATCTGGTAAAGAGTTTTATGGAAGACACAAGACACCTAAATAAATTATTTAAATACTGTTAGAGATTGAGCAAGCAAATGAACTGTACAATATTAGAGAGCCGCTGGGTGTGGCTTGCCAACTTCAAAGAGTTAAAAAAGGCAAGCTTGCTCATAACTTCTAACAATGAAGCTCGTAGGGAATGACACTAGAATGGTCACCCGTCTTGCTTGGAGTAGAGATAGGGATGTGAATTATCAGGCGGATAGATTGAAAATGTCGATGATGATGCCTCAGACCCAGTCCCGACGCATCAGTTTAAAGCGCCGCAATACGCAGGTACCAGGAATATGGAGTACTTTATAAGCGGCTTCCTGAAAGTAGCCAATGCCAATCAGGTAGACCAAGGGCCTACACTATCATACTTAAGGGAGGTGCTGATGGAAGAAGCAGAAACAGTGACTAGGCAAATCTAGCCGAAGCCATTTTTGATGCGCTTAGGACTCAGTTTGGCCCATGTTCCAGTTAGGCTCAGGCAGAACTAAGTGGCTTGAGGGAAAATGAGCAAACCACTCTCAAGGTGCATGTCCTCAGGATAGAACAATAAGCTCAAGTTGCCTATCACGATCTGTAAGACACCCATAGAAATTAACTTTGGTGACATGTTCCCGACTCCGGAAATGGAGAGTCTTACCCATCAATTCAAGTTTAGCCATGGTCACTTTTTAGAGGCTAATGGAACGGGTACTCCACAGCTTTTACCTGCAAATGTTGTTATTCTACCTTAACAACATCATACGTGTTATACCAGATTTTGATACCCACATGCCGCTGGATGAAGTGTTTCAGTGTTTAAAATGAGCAAGACTCAAGCTCAAGACAGCCAAGTGTGCACTTTTCCAGCCACAATTCCACTACCTAGACCATGTGGTAAGCCAAAACAGGTAGCTACTGTCTCTGAGAAAACATTGTCTGTTCAAAACTAGCCTACAGCCAGTGGCTTTAAAAAGCTGCAAGGTGGTTTAGGCACGGTAGACCTAGGTGAGCCAAGGGAACCAGTTTGAACTGTACAAACTTAATGAAGGCCAAATATCTTGTTTAGGTCGCCAAGACTGCACCCTAGGAGGCTGGACATTAATGTCAATTTGCTGCTTTTAAAGTAGCAGTTCATGGTTTGTCTGATTGGCAAGTGAGGCCACTCTGAGACCTTGTGATACAACTTGGTTAAAGGCTCGAGGTGTCATGAGTAAGTAGCTGGCACAGCTAAAAGCAACTGGGGGAGGATAAGTGGTTACCATGTACCGGGCACCCCTGGAGACAAAGAGCTGACCTGGGAGCAGCTGAAGCTAGAGAAAAGATGCTCTGTAAACTCAATAATTTTCTGTAATCTCTGAGGATATGAACGGATACAGTGCTACACGTCCTTATATTATTCAACTACCATACCAGATGGTGTGCCATTAGACCACTGTCGGTTCGAAAAACAACCATGTCACAGATTCATGGCTTGGCCCTATCTGACATATGCGGAATGATGATTCACCTCCACTTGACATGGTATTGGCCAGGTTTCACATCAGCATTGAGGAGACTGGTCTGGAGCTATGAAGTATACCAAGCAACAAAACGCAGTGGAACAAAGACAGTCAAAAAAGGAAAATGCTGCATGCCAGCTACTTTTGGTAAAAGGTGGTTGTAAACTTTGTGAGCTCCTGTCAATGATACCAAATGGCCACAAAATAATATTGGTGCTGAGCAACCACTTCCCCAGTTTGCAGGTTTGGAGGCCACTGCGCCAAAGTGTCTTTTTATAGCCAGGTGACCTGAGCTCAGTACGAGTGACCGGGAGATCTATACAGATTCATGTATATTTTTTTAATTAAGATTGCATCTACCTGGTCTTTTATCTATGATAGCTTTTACCCACTGTCAAACTATATTATAAACTGAACCAGAGAATAGTAAAACTGTAGCCACAACAAGAAAGCATATATTCTAAACACTCTGGTTTTGCGGCAAGTAATTATATATATGGTCCAGACCTTTTTATCAAGCATCATGTATATTTGTAATTTACCAAGACAAATGTTTGTGTGTTTATAACTTGAAAAAATATACTTCCAATACATAAATACAATGATAAAGATTGTAGGACCTCTCTTGTATATGCGCACTATTACTGTTAAGTGTGTTTGTAAAGGACAACTTTAAATGTTGGATTGTTTATCTAACCCTTCAATTTAACTTATTTAATAAAAAATAAAAAACAAAATAACCTTGTGACTCTAAATACATCAACATTGATTCCTTAACAAAACTAACAATGTTATGTCAGTGTGTGTGAGTGGTGCAATGAAGAGCCCATCCCACATCTTAGTATCACTAAATGAATGGTTTAGACAGCACCACTAAGACCACTTATTAGCAGGTATTATTAGTACCACTCATGATGTGGTTTTATTAGCATCACTCATACAGAGATATTTATTTTTATTATTATTTATTATCTTTGTTTGTCATTATTATTAGGTTTTATTATATTATTAGTTAGGTATTATTAATTATAGGTACTAAACCATTAGCACCACTAATATATATTTAGTATCACTAAATATCACTAAAGATCTGTGTGCCAATAGTGGTATTTGTCCAAAAGGTAAATGGTTATTTCTTGCCACTCATACTGTGGTATTAGCTAATATCACACTACGAGTGGTGCTAATTAATATCACTGCATGAGTGGTTTTAAAATTACCACTCTGATACCACTGGACAAGCCATATTATTCATACTGCTTTATAAGTGGTATTAATGTGGGGATGAAATGATTTAGCTGGGCTGAGCCTTCGCCGTTGCAATGCGTCTGGTCAGGGGGTGGTGTGGTGTTGGCCGATAATTTCACTGCCGTTTTATGGGTGAGTCATGCGGAACTGCTTAAGTTTTTCTATGTTTTCATCTAGAGCAGATCAGTTGGGCACACCGGTCTCTGTATTTTTTGTGTAAATATATTGTTAACTGGACAACTATACTACTCGGTTCTCAAGCACAAGTTAGATACCAGTAAAGTGAGACAGCTCACACAGTATTTCTAAGCTGACATAAACCTAGTCGTACCAGAGCAACAAAGGGCGAGAGGTAATCACTAACCTTTTTCTTTATAAACATATTTCTTATCGCATTCACAAATTCTTGCCGATTTTTACGAATTTTACTCCTAACAATGCGAATTTTATTTTAGCTTTCACGGTGCATACCAAGTGCTGGTACGTATTATAAGTTAACCCACTCAACCTCACCACATTTGTGTTTAGTTTTATCAAAGCCTTAGATGCATACCCTAACTTATAACCTGGTACAGCTAAAGTGTTAATAAACATTTATGCTGCAATGCTAAAAATCTTTTTTTAAAGTATATTCCATTTATTATTCAAACTTTGTGGTAAAATCATAAAATTTCCTTTTTTTGCTAATAAACATTTACTCAACCACTAGAATTTACTTACATTATTCATTGACTCATCTACATTTATCCACTCCCTGCTGCTGTCTGACGTAAGTGGATGACAGCCTTGTCTCGGATCATCTCGTGCAGGTGATTTACTCATATTGGCTTTTAATGATTTCCAAAAGCAGCAGCCTGCTTGTTATAAACTCTACATTTAAATTAAAACAGAAATTACAAGTACTCTTTCTTTTTATTACTCAGCCTAGAAAATTAAAACGGCAAAAAGAATATTTAGTTGAAGTTATCATACCTTTTGAGTTATATGTTTACTTAGTTTCATAAACAAACATTTCAAACATTCACACTAAACAAATTCTCATCAATTCCTCGCATTTTTCATTATATTATGATCTATTATAATCTATCATATTATATTATATCATGATCTATCATTTTTAAAATAACTTCATTAATTTTTTGTACAAAGTTGTCGTTTTACAAATACTTTTTTATTGAAGCTCTTCCAATCTCTGTTCATTCCTGTAAAAAACACTAAAAGGTTGATCACCTTTACATGTTTTAGATAGATTGCTAAGCAATATTTTAACCTTTGAAGTACTAACAGAATACACATATGTCTGTTAAAATCAAACATATGACATTATCTTAGACTTCTCTGATTATACATGTAGTTGATCAAAGTGTTATAACACCAAAAACATATTTTGTCATCTAAAAAAGCCTATAGAATTAACTATGAAACAATTATTGGTTATAGAAATACTCGTTCGGCATTGTTTTTGGCCTTGTGTTGGTTTGGAATATTAGAGTTGTATTGCCACATTTACGTACGTACATACGTACATCGAACACTAAGTAATAAAATGATCTCAGTAAAAAAAGATATAGCTAACAGTTATGATTGCCTTCAAAGCCAAGAATCAAAAAGTTAAGTTGCCACAAATACTATCTCCCATTTCGAACAATTTTAGAAATAAATAAATATCAAAAACTACATTCATCTGGTGTTTATGGATGATTATTTTATTTTAGGAAAGCCATTAACCATGTCATCAGTTTACCAATCTAATAGCAAACCAACACCTTTCTATAGATCATTTGCTGTTGATGGGATATACCTGCCACCTGAGTGTGATGAAAGATTATCACTTGTCCACAGTCACACAGAAAACAACCCATGGCTAAGAGTTGATCTGCAAATAATCTACTGCATCTGGGCTGTAAGAATCCTCAACCGCAGAGGTAACTGACAAAGATAGTAAAATAGTTCATCGAGAATTTAGAATGTTAGCTAATTTAAAGAGTCATATGCAGTAGGTGCTTTGGAAAGAACATCTACAAAGTATAGACCTTACTTTAACTCTACTACCGATACATTCATCACTTACAGACACAAATGTTAAAAAGATACATGAGAGACTGAGAGATGTGATCATAACTGCCTCTGTTCTTGAGGACAACATATTTGATGACATCACTTCTAACTCATTCTGCGGCCAGTTTTCCGGTATTCTGCATCTATTTTTTACAACTATCACTTGCCGACAGCCAATGAGAGCTCAATTTGTTCAACTTCAAATTATGACTTACACATTTATGAGTTCGAAGTACATGGCTTCAAAAATTAGCAACTTTAAACTAGGATTTTAATTAAAATGGATGAAAACTGAAGAATTTTTGGCAAAAACTTGTTGATTGATCTTAAATCAAAGTATGCTAATTTGTGTGTTTTTTGTGTCTGTGACTACAGTTTCTTATTGCTATAAATTAATGAACGTTTATTTATATGAACGTTTTAAGTTTCAATGTGAATGCTTCAATAATTATATGACCACTGCTTAAAATACACTGTTAAAATAAATTTAAATTTTGTAGTTTAACTTGCCCAATGGTTAATTTTGTCATGTCTCACTAGTATAACAGATTCAACTTTTTTTGTGTTTTTGGCTTCCAGATCAATTGATTTCACTTTATTTTAGATTAACTAAATTTTACTCATCAGCTGATTTAACTTTGTCATTTTTTTACAATCTCTACATTGTTCTTTTGCTTATGATTAATTCCATGTTTTCTTTATTGTATCTTTGTGTTGATTTATGATGGACTAAATTTGTAATAGTAAGTATATAAAAGTTGTATCATCCTAAAGGCAAACGAGTAGTGCAGGGGGTAGTGTGTTAGTAGGCTAAGCAGAATATTGTTAGTTTGTGCTTGTCTTGATGCCAACCTTGCCAACTGTAGTTCTCTGCCAACCTCCAACCATGGCTTTAGACAGATAGACGATCGAAGAACTTATCATAGTAAAAACTAGTATCCTAGCAGCCAAGCAGGCTGTCAATCATTTTCAGGTGTGCAAATAAATAAAACAGAACAAGTATTTGCATAGTTATTGTTAAAAATGACAAAATAGTTAATTTAGGCAGGTTTTTGTTTTTTGGCACAGGCTTCAATCTATCAGGGAAAGTCAAAAGTTCAAACTCTGTTTGATGCAATACTTTTGTGCCAACCTGTAATGGTGGCTTTTGACAGATGAATAGACAAGGCTCTTATTTCCATAAAGGCTTGCATTGTTTTGCTATTCAAACCTTTACCAAGTAGGTCAAGCTTCGTCAGACTAAATGCAAAAGCTCCTTGTTTTATGTTTGCTTGAATACCATACAAGCATTGCATATAAGATCGTTCTACTCTAGTTACACGTTAAATATTGAAACAGCTCAACATTAGAATTATTATCAGTTCGACTACTGGGTGCTGTATTTGCTGATAGGTTCCTGGAAAGTTTATTATCTTCATAAAAAGTGACAGTCACCCCCATTTGTCAACATGGCTGTGTGGTACAAAGAGTAAAGACCAGCCTGGTTCATTTAAATTAAGGCCATCAGAACTGTAGCAAAATCGTTTCAGCCAAGTTGTTAGTTAAGAGATGTCTGGCTTGTGTCAATCCCTTTGGGTGACTCTTTCAGAGATGTTAGATTTAAACCACATTTTACCGATGGCATATGTCTCAGCATTCCTCAGCATACAGAGTTAATTAGTAGTGCTACTAAAACCTTGGGCATGGCTTCACAAATGTGCTATACCCTATTTTTATGTTGTTATAGAGATTTAAATAACTATGCATTTGAAAGTTGTAAAACCTTACTACAAGTAAACATCTATTTCTTACAATCAACCTATTAAAATCAAATATTCTGTGCTGCAGTTTGTTGGCTTTGTGATTTCTTTTCATTGCTCTTAATTTGAACGCAAACTTTGATTTTATGTGTTTAACAATGTTGTACACAAACTAAAACAAGGTTGGTACGTTGAAGCAACTTTTTTAAGATTGATATAGTTAGCTTTGCTACCCTAAAAGCCTTGCTGTGACCTTTTTTCTCCATGCCAGCAAAGAACCATCTGTGTCGAGATGGTATTACTAAATACATGTATGTTTGCACAGAGCAATTTTATAGTGCCAAAGTGTTTAGAGTGAAAGATAGTAGTCAAATAAATGATTTTGCGTAAATGGTTGTCATGCTCTGCCTGGTTCATATAGACATGAGAAGCTAGTCTCTCCATCACAGAGACCAGTTGGTCAACAGCTGGTCAAATTTGGTCTCTGTTGGTCGATTGGTTTAGCTTGCTTGGGCATTGGTGTCATGGTTTGTCTTGACCAAGCCATTAATTTCCTGGTTTGACTGATATAAGCTGCTGGTAGGCTGATGTGAAATGCTGTGTTTGACTGGGAAAGAGCTGAGGCTGGGCTGCGAACTAAACCTTTTCTGAACAAGGGCTAACAAAGATCTTTCCGGCGGCTGCCACACATCCTTCACTTGAGGCCATCGGGCACTAATTGAATCTTTCGGGGCAGCACCAGCAAGGGCCATAAATGATGATGCTGTGCCTCGCATTCCTAGCACTTAAATTCCAGCATAGCAACTCCCACTCAGCTCTGGGTCAGTTGCCGCATCGGTCGGAAAGCTCTGCATCATTAGTTCAATAGTCTAGATCTTACCAAAGTTGGCTGATTCTCCTTGGATGTCACTTCCCCAGCATCTGACTGACAGTCTGACAGCCCATGATCTGCTTTTTGTGTGTTGAAGAGTCTGCTCTGTGCTCCTGGCTGAGGCCTCTTCTGACTGAATTGACTCAAGACAAGTTAATCATTAGCTTTTTTACTTGGCCTGCCATTCTTGCAGGCTTTTGTGTAGATACGAACCAGTGGTTAATGAAGTAGTACAAAGAGTCATTGGCAAATCTCCTGTCTATCCTTTAGTTTAGAGAAAATTATTTTATTAAGTGATTTAGGCCTAATGCGACTATATACTATCAACTACTGGCCACCTCTCTAGCTTTCTCTTTGCAACCCTTGTGTAGCTGGAGGCAAAAGAATAATTACAACAGCAAGCATTTTTACTCTCAGCTTTGTTTTTTATAGTGACTGCTAGCTGTATTTTTGTTGGTTCTCTTTCCAACTCATCGACTTCGACCTCTTCTCTCTGATTTATCTTTCAGGTTTTCCAATTTGAATTTATCTTAAAATGAGCAGCTTAACAAACACCTGATTGATTTTTATTGAGCATTAATTTGATTTTTTGGGTATTTTTTGTATCAACCCTTACTGCACTTATTACAATAAGTGTTGGTCTTTTTTGTAGTTTTGAATGTTAATTTGACTTGTTCATTTTACTCATAAAATTACTTTAAATATATAAGTCGAATAACCTGATGTTTATATGTATGCATACAAGAGACATGTATATTGAAGATCAGATTGATTATTATGACTATAATTTCTCATGGCAGTTGCAAAGCTTTTTTCACACTTGGTGCCTGTCATGCTGTTATTGATGGTTTGGCAAGATGCCGTGGTCTGGGCACTGTGCTTAAGAATTTTTGAGGAAATAACTTTGTGTGTCTGCATGATGTTTTTGTTTAATTTATTTTATTTAATGTTTTTAATTCAGGTTAGAAAATTATGTGGTACTTTTTTAATTACACATAAATAACAGCCTTTTTTGTAAGGTTGGATGTGTGCTTTAAAGTTACAATTTATATCAAAGTTTTTGTTGATATTTTTTTCAAATTTTATAGCTATTATTTTAGTTCTGTTTAGGTTTTTACCTTTCTGATTGAATAAAGCGTTGTGGTTGTTGTATTTGAACTTGAATTATGTAACTCTCAGTATATATAATAACCTTATGATAATAATATTGCAGGGATTCAACTTTAACCACAAGATGGCAACAAACAAACAAAAACAAGAATTGTCATCCTTATAGAAATCAGGCTTTATCCAGTATAAAAATATTGAGACTGCTTGTATTCTAGGTATTTGTTTGTGCATGTTAGTTTAATTGTAAAAAATTTTGAAATGAGATGAGAGGCTACTCTTGTTGACATTTACAAATTTTCTGCATGATTCCAGACCTAAATAATCATGCAACATAAAAAATAAAGTAAAAATGAATGGATTAGAGACTAAAAAGAAAACAAAGAATATATTGCAAAAAATACCAAAGGAAGTAGTACAACGAGTAAAATTGGTAAAACAAAGCAACAGACAGCTAAGAATATTCAATATATTTATAAATCTGATTGATATGCAACTGTAGTATATTGTGGAGGACTGATGTATTATGTACTCACTTTTTACCGCTCATATATGTATACATTATAGTTAGACTCTTATATAGAATAGTAAACCAGCCTGCCCAAACATGCCTGCATGCACTTATGTAATCTTTGTATATTCCTTTTATGGAACTTGCCTGCATGCGCTTATGTAATCCTTATATATTCCATTTATGGGCATACATAGAATAGTGGGCGGAGTCAATGCCACATATATATAAATGTATGTATATATGTGGCGTTGACACTGGCTTTATATATATATAAGCCAGTGCACGAGTTGCACTGGCGCGCTTGATATAATTCTATGCTGTTATACGCATGTACTCAAAATTATCGTAATAAACAGAATAACTATACTCCAAAGAACTGATCGCGTTGACGCCTGCCTGAGTGGCTTAAAGATTGTAGAAAGCAGGCTTTGATCCAACATCCAACAGAACTGACGGGGTAGATCTATAAGGCTAGGGATTTGTCTACGCTTTAACTCAACCTGATCGGATATGCAATAGCATAAGAGATCAGGCCCTAGAGCGAGCTGCTAGTGGACCTAAACTAGTTGAATATAAAGACACAGAAGGCAGGCTAAATTGGTTTTGGAGTAAACCTGAGTGCTGGATATTTGTTGTGAACTGGCCTGACTCTTTGGGCGTGTCAGGCAAGCCTCAGATAAGGTGTACCAAGAATTTAGGTTACATCCACCTTTCAGTAGACAAAACAGACTCAGCTACCGGAGTCAGGCCTTTACACTTTTGGCAGCAGTGGGATTTAATTGAACCCACAACAGGATAACTAACAGGGGTTAGAGAGATGCAAATATGACCAGACGTGCTCATAGTGCAGAACAATCTGGAGCTCTCCATATGGAGGGACTAGGGGGTCTAGAGCGACTGGCGGACGTTCTAGAGAGAATATTTGTAAACCAGGAGACAAAGAGAAAACCATGAACCACTTGTACCTAGAGAGATGTTCAAAGCTCCAGAATACGATGGTAGCAGTGATGTAGAGGCTTTCATCAGGCAGTTTAATGATGTAGTCATTGCAAGTGACTAGGGAGCAGGATCAGCGCTACTACACATTTGAGAAAGACTGCAAGAGCAGGCTAAGGAGGGTGGACATGGACAGACCTGACAGGCTGTATTTAACAATCTCTGGGCTAGGTTTGGCATGATGCTTAAGGAAGCTAGAATGAAACTACAGAGCATGAGAAAAAAACGGCACACTACTCTGTTTGAGCACGCCACTCAAATAGAAAAACTCACCGGTATGGCCATGGTAATAAAAGATGGCTGTGGACACCTTCTGCAGATAGCTTGGAAACGCCTACTTACAGAGACCCATGCTAGCGGTGCCGACCCCAACCCTAAAAACAGCTGTGAGAGCTGGGAGCAAGTATCTACAGGTATGACCCAAAATGGCTCCTAATCAGGTTCACCCGCTTAGGTCCGGCATATAGGCAGTTCAGCCTAATGATCAGGCTGAGGAAAAGCAGGCCCTTGGAGAGCAGGCCGCAGTGGCCCAGACTACACCAGACACTATGGAGATGCTACTGACAACTGTGAGAAACTTAACGAAAGAGGCGGTTAACTTGAAGATCTAAATTGATCAGCCACGTTCTCTTCCAAGGAACATGGCCAAAGAAAATACTGTGGCTAAATGCTAGGAATGCAACCAGGCAGGCCACTGAAAGAGAGGTTATCCAAAAAGGCAGACAAGTAGTAACACACCTCAAATACAGGGCCAAGAAAATGCCTACCGCCCCCAGCAGTAGGTCTACCTACTGGCTGCAATAGGGCACCAGGACTTGAAAATTACTGAAGACCTAGAAGAGCAGGCCGAAGGAAATCAGATGTTGACCCAGAAGGCTAGCAACATCCTTCTAGATCGGTTGTTCTTGCACAAATGTCTCCGGTAGAGATGGTTCCTGACTACAAACCTTACCAAAGCGTATGGGATCTAGATAAGAGAAAAGAAGAAATTGAAATGAACCCTCGGGACTCGCCACAGGTGGCCAACCAAGCTCAGAGACGATACCTCCACCAGGTCCAAAGGCAGGCTAGACAATGAGAGGTTTCTAGACATGCCTGGAATTCAGAGAAACTATCTGGAGAGGATGAGAGACCACGAGTTAGGGGGAAAAAAGGAAAGAGCGTAGAAAAGGAAGAATAGAGATGGACAGTGATCTGGGAAAGGGTTTGGCTGAGGTCAGGCCCTCTGGGCAAATTAGATCGAGAGGGAAACAAGGCTTAACCAGAGCTGATCATCCTGAAAAATCTGGGTGGTGAGGGTTGTGACAGAGGGCAGATTCAGCATTAGCTGAAGCTCTCGAGAGACCTAAGCATCACAGTACAGAACTGGGGAAGAGTTCATCACCAATTGAGCGCTTCAGGGAACCTAAACAACCTAGGTCAGAGAGAAGAGGCCCGGCAGGCGCTTATCCTTTCAAGAAGTTGGGGCAGGGCAGATCGGAAACGAGAGCCGACTCAGCGAAAGTTGAGAATCTTAAGAGATCTCTACCGCCCGTATCGAGCAATAACTGAGCATTTTCAGAGATCAGGATTTTACGGATCCAGGAGAGAGGAGGGCATAAACAAAGTCGAACCTCCCAGGGATCTGTGCCAAAATGGAAAGGTGTTCCGAGCGAAGCCGACCCTCTCTGGAAAGCAAAAGCGTATCAGGACGTGCTTTCGGCGCTTGATACGACAGGCCAGTACAGGGAAAACTCAACAATGACTACTTTTTTGGAAAGCCTGGAGGACCCTTCTGAGGTTGGCCCACACACAGGCAGGTCTCAGGGACATCCAAAGAAAAGAGGACCGGGAAGGATGTATAACGCCGCCACGGATAGGGAGGAGCTACCCAAGATTGGAGCCTTAGAGCAACCTTACAAGTCGAGTTATTTTTTTGCCGGGGAAGGTAGAGGGGCAGAACTTACTCTTTTTCATAGACACTGGCTGTAACATTAACCCGTTGTCCAAGAAGGTGTTTGACAGGATACCAAGGAGGTGAGAATACAATTAGATGAGAATGACGGGTACGGACTCATGGCAGATGGTAGCGAGCCCCAGTTTTATGAACTGATCAGGCTATCAGAGAGGATCAGAAATGTGCCCATTGAAAAAAGTTTTATTGTGAGCTAAATCAGTGAAGATGCTATTTTGGGAATGCCTTTTTTGATTTCACACAACTGCAACATTGAATTTGGTCAACCAGTCGTCTCCCTAGGAGACAGAAAACTCACCTGCACAGACAAGTATGGTAGACTGATGGTGTCTAAAGTACATGCTTGGAAGAAGGTTACCATTCCGCCCTTGTCAGAAGTAAGAGTGGCAAGGAGGATCTCTGCGAGGAATTATGCCCCTCATAGGTATGATAGAAAGCTATGACCAGAATATACCGGTGGCATATAGTCTTAACCAACCAGGATTCAAGAGAGATGACGCCATAGGATGTCTAAATCCAGAAAAGCAACCAATAAAACTAGCCACTGGGCACATCATAGGCTCATACACCGCCATTGAGGAAGAGGATGTGCAGACAGAACTCTGGCCAGACCAGGAAAGCAACTGCACGGAAAAGCCAGGAATTGGGTGTGCAGCCATGCAAACTGGGGAAGCGGTTCTGAAACATCTGGTCGAGTTGTATGATCAGGCCGTTCGGGGTTGCATGCTTGGCCAAGAAAGGCAGAGTTTGGCAAGTGTGTTGACCAGGTACCAGAACGTGTTTAGCAAATACGATGGTGACGTGGGACGAGCAGATCTGGTTGAACATAGCATACCGCTGATAAAGGGACCGAGGCCTATCAGACAACCTCCTCACAGATTGGGACCTCTCAAAGAGGCAGAGGCAGACAAGCAAGTACAGGAACTACTAGAAAAGGGCCTGATCGAGCCTGCCAATAGAGCATGAAGTTCTCCAGTCGTCATGGTGAGGAAAAAGAACGGCAGATGGAGATTCTGCATTGACTACACGCAGTTGAATGCTATAACCCAGCAAGATGCCTATCCAATTCTTAGAATCGACAAGAGCCCAGACGCTTTGGTGGGAAGTCGGTTCTTTAGCACCCTGGATCTGACCAGTGGGTACTGGCAAGTAGCTTAAACTAGGAGGCACAGGAAAAATCTGTTTTTGTGTCGAGGAACGGACTATGGAAGTAGAAAGTTCTGCCCTTCGGCTTGACTTGTGCTCGCGCCATCTTTCAGAGACTGATGGAGTCAGTATTACAGGGACTTCATTGGAAGACCTTCCTTTTGTACTTGGACAAAATCATAGTGATAGCTCCTGACTTTGAGACCCACCTGACCCGCTTGGAGAAAGTGTTTCAAAAGTTAACGACCGCCAGACTGAAACTGAAACCTTCCATGTGTGAGCTCTGCCAGGAGAAGGTGAGATACCTTGGTCATGTAGCAAGCCCAGAAGGGGTGTACACGGACCCAGACAAAGTGAAGGCAGTGGCAGAGCGGCAAGTTCCCAGGAATGTCAAAGAGCTGCAAGCTTTCCTGGGGACCACAGGGTATTACAGACAATACCTAAAAAACTACGCCACAGACGCTAAGCCGCTCACTCTCCTGACTGGATAGCGGAAACCGTGGAAGAGGGGCGAAGCAGAACAACAAGCATTTGAGGCTTTCAGGCAAGGCTTAATCTCTGCACTCGTGTTAGGATACCCTTATCTTGTAAGTAAATATATTCTGGATACCGATGGCAGCAATGTGGGAGTTGGAGCTGTCCTGTTTCAGAACCAGAAAGGTGGGAAAATGGTGGTGGTCTACTATAGCAAAACATTTAGCCCGACCAAACAGAATTATTGCGTAACCCGCAGAAAACTGCTGGCTGTAGTGAATTCAGTCAAACATTTCCGTCCCTCTTTTTATGAACAGCAAATTGTGCTCCGCACTGACCATGTGTCTCTGAGATGGCTGTGTAGCAAAAGGGGGCATCGGCTCAGGTGGCCAGATGGCTAAACTTTTTGTCAGAATTTACATACCAGCTGGATCACCGACCAGTAACTAAACATGAAAACGCTGATGGATTGAGTAGACAGGCCTGTTCAGATAGCTGCCGACAGTGCACCAGGATAGAAGAGAGAGGTGGAGGTCCCAGCAAACAAGCGTTGTTGGAAGCGGAATCTAACACGGTGGCAGCCATTAAGTTACCAGAAGATCGGAACTTCCGAAAATTGGTGCAGTGCCTGGTGGAAGGTACACAGGCAATGGCTCGAATGTATTGGGCATTACAAAATGACCAAAAGTTGTCGGAGGGAGAACTAACCCTGGGGAGCAACGAACTCAAGATCTTGCACAGGAGACAAGAGGCCATGAGATTATCTGCAAAGGCATGCTGGAAATCAGGCTGTCAGCAAATGGTCATGCTAGATGGTGTATCGTGTGCCCCACAGCTGACAGGAGCAGAGTAATCTGGGAAACACATAAACTGGCCCATGCGAAAGTACACAAGACGGTGAAGAGACTTTTGCTAAACTGGTATTGGCCAAGGTTGAATGCGAACATGAGAAGACTCATTAAAACATGTGAAATCTGCCAGGTTGCAAAAGCGGGCGAAAACTATGCACCGGACGGCCCTGGCAAAAACTGACGGCTGACCTGGTGGGACCAATGCCAGAGACAGAGAAAAAAAACAATTGGATATGGGTGATCAACGATCATTTTCCCAGATGGCAGGACGCCTTGGTGATTCCAGATGCAACTGCCCCGGTAGTGGTAACGGCTCTGCGCAAAAGGATCTTCTGCTACTTTGGCCTGCCAGAGGAACTACACTCCGATCAGGGCGCGCAATTTGAGTCCAAACTTATGAGTGAGCTATGTAGCCTGTGGGACATAGACAAGATTCAGACAACCTCATACCCCACAAAAAATGGCATAGTAGAAAGGAGTAATGAAAGTCTTGGAGATTCTTTAAGAGCGTTGCTCTTGCGCAGAGGACCTACAGAGTAGGACATACTTTTACTCCAGATAATGAGGGAATTTCGAAGCACTCAGCCAATGGCAAGATGGCCAACTATATGATGATAGGTAAAGAGCTCAGGCTACTAGATCAGCTCTCAGAACTGGTAACGACAGATAGTCAGGCTGTGCAACCTTATGTGCTGGGACTAGCCGGTAGGTTGGAGAAAACCAATGAAATCGTTGCTTACCTTTGAGTTTACCAGGAGAGAGTTACCACCCATACAACAAAAGGGGACAAGTTTCCCCCTCCAAGAGCAGACACTGGCATGTTAAGGAGACAAATCCTGGATGCGGTGTTCGAAGCAGAAAGACCAGCCCTAGTAGACAGTGGACCTACGGGGTAAACCGGAGGCGTTGCGGGCCAGCCGGGCGTTGCCAGTACTAAGACTGATAGGCCTGATCTGGAGTCATGCACTAGACTTCCAGCTGAGGCCTCCAGACCAGACTTGACAGGGGAGGAGGTGGCTGATACACCAACAAGCGAAATACAGACACCGGCAGCGGCCGGGCCAGTAGATCTGTCCAACCTAATAACTCTAGACTGGCTCAAGCTGGAGGAGAGGTACAGGTAGGACCAGAACCAATAAAGACAGAAGGACCTATTGAGATGAGGCAGGACAGAAAACCCGGCTGAAAGGTGGGACCATCCGTAAGGTACAGACAGGCGGTATGCCATGAGGTCAAACCCAAGACAGAACCTCCAACCAGACTATAAGGACCCTAGGAAATAAAGGTTGATCCAGAACTGACAGAGAGATATCAGTTGGTAAAAACCATAGCCAGAGAGTTGGAAAAAATGTTTGAGAAGGAAAATCTGATTGCCAACCAAAAATTATTGGAACAACACTGAGTGATAAAAGAATTGATTGCAGAATTAGAAGAAGCGCTAGTTGCCAATAACCTGGAAGTAGAAAAACAACTAGGATTAACGGAAAAAGATCGAGACACCTCAGAAGAGAAAAAAAGAGTTGGAGAGGTCATTACAATATCCGAAATAAAAAAAAAATTAGGTAACGAGCATTTTCGGCAAATAATCCCTGGCAACAAAGTCACAGGAGGCCAAAGACGATATGCAACCGGATGTTGACCACCATTTAAATTTGGCGCTATTCCTGACAAGTTCGTCTGTGATACCTTAACAAAAAATCAACTCACATTACCTTTGAATACCTGCATTGACTAGATCAGTATAAACGAGGAACAAACAGCTGAGGGAGCTATCGAAAATAGTGAGTTACAACAATTACTAATGGAACTGGACTCTATATTAAAAAAAACAAAAATTTCAACAATATTAACTGAGCCTGATCGGAATAAAACACATAAAGATATGGAAATCACTAAAGGCGCTGTGCCACTGTCACAAACAAATGGGTGGTACACCTGGCCAATAACGTACCCAGAGAAACCAAAGGAGGCCTTTATCACCGAAAGTATGTGTGACCAGACGACCATGGAGGACGTGCACTTTAAAAGGGGGTCACCACAGAACCAGACTTTAAGAGACATGTAAAGACTAGAGAAAAGAAAAGGTCAATGGACAAAGCGGTAAAGAGAATAGGGTATCCAAGGGTGAGGTCGACCTAAACAAAGGCAGGCCTGATGCCACGGATCAGAATTCTTAAGTCAGGAGTGAAGGTAAATTACCTGTAGGTAGACCTTTGCTAGAGACCGAGGGTGTGTGCCACCTGGGGAGTCCCGCTGAAGGCTAAATGAACAGCTACTCCAAAATTGTCGGCTACAGATAACATAGATAGCCAGATGCGGATGAGGGCTTGCTCTGTGGTAATGCAACCAATTCTCACCAAGAGGAAGCGGGAAGTGAAAGAGACCATAGATAGATAGCCAAAGATGGATGTATGGTATTCCGCCATATCCTATGGAAAGATGGAGGCCGTCAAAGACAGAGAAAAAGAAGAATGCCATCTCTGTGGATTCCAGAACAAAGAAAGCCGGGTAGTTAGATGGCATATCCGGCAGCACTACTGGCGGTTCTGCTGCAAATGTCGGAAGAATTCCTCATCATTCTTTTGATCTATAAAGACCAAAAAAAGGCGAAGAATCCATATCTTCACTATTGTATAGTATATCAGGTGGACCAGGAAATGTTTGCGGACTTTTGCGAGTACCTAGAATGGAAGGAATGTTCCTCCTTTAGAGCCTGCCTGCCCGTGAAAGATGAGGCTGGGTGGGTAAAGGGCAGAAGGATGGGACGAAAGAGAACTAGGCCCAGCCAGCAGGAGAGAATAGTATGCTCTGACCGAGAAACCACCAAGGAGAAGAAGGCAGGCCTTCCTAGCATAAAGGTCCGAGTCAACAACTGCCATGTGGCAGACAAGAGAGGGATCTCAGATGGACCACCCCTGTGAGAGTACACGATTCCGAAACTGGACCGGAAGGTACTCCAAGAGGTGGAGCGCACTGTATCAATTAACCAAGGAGCAGATTCTCTACCCAGCATGGTCTCTGCAAGGACCTTAGGGAATGCTGGTACCCAGTGGAAAATAACAGGACCTAATGACCCGGTATTGGGTGTTCACATCAGTGCGGAGGATACAGCGGAGATCTATCCGGGTCCCGATATGGAAGTTTGCCCTCCTGTCTGTGATGGTGCTGAGTACTGTAGAAAAACTAATAAGAGAGACAGCGCGGACAAGCGATGCAAGTGGGAGGAGTACATTCGCAGGGCTGAGCGGGAAGAGAGCCACCACCAGAGATACAATTGACTGGCCCGGGAATGCCGAGCAGAAGCCCAACGTCTGAGAGCCCGCGCTAGGCACTACAAACAACACAGACTAGTTGTGCTTAGACTTAATTGTTTCACCCCCGGACTAAACAATTGGGGGGGAGAATGTGGAGGACTGATGTATTATGTACCCATTGTTTACCGCTCATATATGTATCCATACAAGACTATACACCGGACGGCCCTGGCAAAAACTGACGGCTGACCTGGTGGGACCAATGCCAGAGACAGAGAAAAAAAACAATTGGATATTGGTGATCAACGATCATTTTCCCAGATGGCAGGACGCCTTGGCGATTCCAGATGCAACTGCCCCGGTAGTGGTAACGGCTCTGCGCAAAAGGATCTTCTGCTACTTTGGCCTGCCAAAGGAACTACACTCCGATCAGGGCGCGCAATTTGAGTCCAAACTCATGAGTGAGCTATGTAGCCTGTGGGACATAGACAAGATTCAGACAACCTCATACCCCACTATAATGGATACATATATGTATCCATTATAGTTAGACTCTTTTATAAAATAGTGGAATACCCTGCCCGAACTTGCCTGTATGCACTTATGTAATTCTTTTATATTCCTTTTATGGGCATAGATAGAATAGTGGGCGGAGTCAACGCCGCTATATAAGCCGATGCACGAGTTGCACTGGCGCACTTGGTATCATTTTATGCTGTTATACGCATGTACTCAAGATATCATAATAAACAGAATAACTATACTTCAAAGAACTGATTGTGTTGTTGCCTGCCTGTGTGGCTTAAAAATTGTAGAACGCAGGCTTCGATCCAACATCAGACAGAACTGCCGGGGTGGATCTATAAAGCTAGGGATTTGTCTACCTTTAACTAGACCTGATCGGATATGCAATAGCATAAGAGATCAGGCCCTAGAGCGAGCTGCTAGTGGACCTAGACTAGTCGAATATAGACACAGAGAACAGGCTAAATTGGTTTTGGAGTAAACCTGACTGCTGGATACTTGTCATGGACTGGCCGGACCCTTTGGGCGTGTCAGGCAGGCCTCAGATAAGATGCGCCTGGAGTTTAGGTTACGTCCACCTGTTAGTGGGTAAAGCAGACTCAGCTACCAGAGTCAGACCTTTACAGTATTAATCAGATTGCAAAGCACTAAAGATTTCACTAAAGAGAGCAACCAAAAACTTTAAAGTTTATGTGCTTGAAATACTCGACTAAAACTAATTGGATTTTTGCAGGACAGCATGCAACGGATGTATCTGCATTTTCATAACTTTTTAGTTGTAAAAATAGTAAGATCAGATGAAGATGCATTATTGTTCACATTTATTGCTATTGTTCATATTTGCTAGTTTAATTGATGACATGACAAAACAGAAAAAAAGGAGGGTAAATAGAAATACAAATAAGATTGAAAGAAAATAAAGAGGAATTAAAAAAGACAAAGCCAAATGGTATAGTGAGAAAAAGTGTAATGAAAGTAGAACAAAAGACATGAATAGATCAAAAATCTGAGTCAATAAAGCAGCTAAAGACCAAAAAAGAATACAGGTTTTGCACTAATGAAATATTAACAAAGCACAATGACCAAAGTATACTAGTCAATGCAATTAAATATTAACCAAAATTATATACCCTTTTGAACCTTTGTAGGAATAATAAACTTTGTTCACAGAAACACCAAAACCTTCTTGTTAACTCCGCTTAACTTGCTTAGAGATAGTCATCAGGAGCTAAGAAGCTGGCATTTATCATTTTTGGTTTTTATTACTTTTGGCTGGAAGAGTTTAAAGTTACACCTGTTTGAAGCCATGTACTTCAAACTCGTATATGTTTAAAACTGCATGCCCCTTAATTTGAAGTTGAACGAATTGAGCTCTCATTGACTGTTGGCAGGTGATGGTTGTAAAAAATCGATGCAGAATACCGGGATACTGGCCGCAGAATGAGTTAGAAGTGACGTCATCAAAAATGTTGTCTTCAAGAATAGAGGCAGTTATGATCACATCTTTCAGTCTCTCTTGTATGCTTTCATTATTTGTGTCTGTAAGTGATAAACGTATTAAGGGTAAAATGAAAATAAAGTCTATGGTCTGTAGATGTCCTTTCCAAAGCATCTACTGCATATGACTTATTAAATTAGCAAACATACCAAGTTTTAAATAAACTATTCTACTATCTTTGGTAGTTACCTCCGCGGTTCAGGATTCTCACAGCCCAGATGCAGTAGATTGTCTGCAGATTAACTCTTAACCATGGGTTGTTCTCTAAATGGGTGTGGGCAAGTGATAATATTTTATCATACTCAGGTGGCAGGTATATCCCATCAACAGCAAATGATCCATAGAAAGTTGTTGGTTTGCTATTAGATCGGTAAACTGATGACATGACTACTGGCTTTCCTAAAATTAGGTTGTCAATCGTCAGAAACAGATGAACATAGTTATGAATAATCATTTATATCTAATCACGCTTAAAATGAGATATAGTTCTTTTGTATCAACAATTGCTATGCTTAATTTATATAATTTTTTGACTTTGAAATTACTTCTTCAGCTTGTTTTGGGGTGATATCGTGTTACATAAAACCTTTTATCTAGCATACTATTAGTTTAGCCAAGAAAGTATTTATATAACCATTATTTTCTGAAAAACTTGCATATTTTAATTATGACCTACAACTAAGTGGCTCATACACTATTTTTAGTTTTACAGTCAACTTATTCAATATTTATTTTGGTTTTTTGTTTTAAAGTTTTTGCTAACACTGCAATTAGGAAATGGAAATTATAAAACCAAAGAAATTTAATTTTTTACTAAGTACATGTTTGTTATCAAGATGGTCACTAATGATCAAAATGGTTTGACAATTGACATTTGTATTTCAGAGTCACTCTATATATTGCTCACTAGAAACTGACACCAAATCTTGAAATAATTTATTTTTATTTGTTTATTTTTATTCAAAATTTACTATTTATTTGTAATTAATATTTTGTTGCCATTTGCAATACTTAAACTTTTGTCAAACCTCATAAAAACCTGAAGTAATTTTTGCATTAAGCATATCTAAACATATCTACCTTGGGCAAGATGGTGATCAACCTCTACCTTGGGCAAGATAGTGATCAACCTCTACCTTGGGCAAGATGGTGATCAACCTCTACCTTGGGCAAGATGGTGATCAACCTCTACTTTGGGCAAGATGGTGATCAACCTTTACCTTGGGCAAGATGGTGATCAACCTCCATTACATAGATTTCATGGCCCTTCTCTTCTGTCAAATATTTTTCTTCTTCCCGGTTGAAACAGCCAAACAAACCACATGACTTGTTAGAGCTTTCGTAGATGAAGCCATAGCATTCCTCTTGCACAATGCAATTATCAGCACATCTGATTTCCCTTGTAGCTATGCTGACTTTGGAAATAGGTGGTAGGTTGCTCTCCGGTACATCGAACTTGCTGAATAACTTCTCATCACCATCACTTCTAGCAAGCATAAGCCTCAAGGATATGCCTAAAATTTTCAGTAATGTTGCTTTAAAATTGAGGATAGGTTGAGCATCAAGTGTCCTTGCAAACCTATATGCTACATACATTCAGTTACACCCACATACCTAATCCTGTACTTACCTACTAGCAGTTTTGTTTTTTCATCCATGGTGCAGCCACATCTGGTCTTTTTACACATCATCCAGCCTATTTATTGCTATGCTAACAAAAGAGTCTGTATTAAATATTGATTCTAATTTGTACATGATTGGTAATCAATGATTGGTAATCAAATTTGTAAATGGTTGAATGATGAGTTATATAAATAACAAGAAGAAAACTACATGTATTTACAACTGAAACTAGAATAGAGGCAAAGAAATCTTTTCATTTTCTACAAACCTATTCTGGAGTGAGACTTCCAAGCTGTAATCTATTTTCCAAATCAACCAGCTCCATATCTAATTACTCTTGTAGAAATGAGTTATCATTTCAAACTAAAACTAATTTGGAAAATTTCAATTCAAACTTTCTAGGGAAACTTTAAAGTGTCTCCGATACTATCAGACTGAGATGATGAAGTGTTTGAAGTGTTGTGTGAGGTTTTTTTCAAGTAGCTTTAAATCGATATTTAATCACTGGCATAATATTTCTTACAGAGGCAGTAACCTGTAATTTTATGATGCTGTCTAGTTTTGTTCTGTTTGTTCTACTGACATCAACAGTTAGGCAAGATTGAACATTTTTCAAGAAAACTGTTTTGTGTTATCACTCTTTAGTGTAAAGCAGGCAAACCAAGTGAATCTGTGCAAATACATGTTTTTATGTTTTCCTTTTCAAAATACATAATTCTCTAACTGGAAACATGGATAAGTTTTATTTAAACTTAATTGTTCAAATTGTAACAGCCAGCCAGCTTACTAGTTTTAAACATAGTGTGGTATCTCCTGGAACACAAACCAACACCTTTTACACAAAACATCTTGTATACTTACAAACCAGATAAACTTCCACAAATATTCAAGTTTTTGGTTAAATGCATATAGTAATGTTATTTCAGCCTAAACTTTTATTCATCTTCAGATAACTAACTATAAATTAAAATGTAGAAGTGATAATTAGCCTAACTTGATAAGCAATAGCCATACCATGACCTTTATTAATTACCTGAGCTGTGTGTCTGTTGCTATCAGTAGACTGATAGCAAATACTGCCATCACACAAATTCACTAGCAAGGAAATGACATGCTCCATTCTTATATTGTCAAGCGTAACTATCTTCTCGTGGTATATCTTACCCTGTCATGTCAAATAATGTGGGTCAAGTATGTTCACGTAGTAAAATATTTCTAATGTGCTGTTTATTAGTTAGCTTGGCCACTTGTCTGTACTTTATTTTGTATGCTAATATAATAGAGCTAACAATTATGGTATTATTAAGGAATGGCACACAAATAAAGTATTGTAAAGGAATTTGCCATCCTTTACTTGGTACGATCGAGACTATTTCATAAAGAAATAAAATGTGTGTGATTTTGTTCAAGTTTTTATTAATGAAGGAAGTCCCACTACGAATATATGCTCTGTCCAACTGAATGATCGCGCTTCTTTATTTACAATAAACTCACCCATTCCGGCTAACGGAACCGAGCAAAACCCTATCACATTAGTAATAAACAGAAACGCTAATCTGTTGGCATTGTTATAGTACAGCAATAAATGAAGACATAATAGTGATGTAATTATATATGGACAAATTAATAACGATATAACAAAAAGAACAACCCAGCATGCAAGATAAAACATATAAAAATATCTATATGAATTACGATGTCATGGCCCGGCGTCCACCACACACTCCCATCCATTAGAAACCGTGTCTAACTAGTACAAAAAGGATGGAGCAACCAGCCGGGCCCACATCTCAAGCTGCTTAGCATGGTTTTCAATGTGGCTATATTCTTAATCAATCAAATGTTTGTGGTCAGTGGCTGGCGTATCCTTTCTCTGGTACTGTCGGCTGCTTTTTGGAACTGTTTCTATTCTTCCTGAAGTTATCGTGGCATGAAGGCAATAAGGGTGACAAGCTGAAGCCTGTCCTAATAGTGTGGTAAAGCGGTCTGGACTAGGTTCTCGGGTCATCTAGTCTGTGGCTAGGTCGTTGTGTCCTCTTGTTGTGTAATAGACCCAATCACCGTATCGTTCTGGCTTTTTTCTAGTATAAGACGAATGATGAATTAGATCTTCGGTAGCGGTGATGAGGTTTTCCATGGCATGGGGAGACATCGCTAGGTGTCTGGAGTCCAGATCCATAGCTAACTCATTAGGGCTTTCTAGGGGGAAGAGTGTATTTCATCTATAACTTCGCTTTGGAAATGTGCTGCAGGAGGTCTGGAGTTCGAACCCTAGTGCAAGATTTCTTTTTTGGCATTGGTCTGTAGAGTTGCCTTTCCCATTTTGTCAAGCTTATTAGCTAGACTCATTTGGGAAGGGAACTTCATTAATTCTTCATCAGGTTGCGGGCAGTTTCTTTGTGAGGGCCGAGCTTTCCTGGCTCCTTTCATATTTGGCCCTCTCCGAGGCTCAAGTGTTGCCGGTGCAAGAGCCTGAGCTCCCTGGGCAGGCATGATAGGGTTTCAATCTGAACTCGTGTTGAGTCGAGGTTTGGCCCTGTCTTTCTATCACATAGGTGTAGCTGGGCCAGGCAGTTATGATTTGGTAGGGGCCCACAAACTTAGCTTGTAGCTTAGCATTTGCCCCCCTTTGCCGCCACCTGTTTACTAACCACACTCAATACCCAGGTGTGAAGAGCGGTAGCCCTTCTTGGTCTGCCTGCCTAGTCTTCATCTGTGCCTCCCTGAGGGCCTCATGTGCTTCTTCCAGCCTCTGCTGCCTCTGCAGCTTGAAGTTACTGACAGACTGCATTCTCATAGGAGGGGGTGACATTCGACCTGGTCAGGCAGACGCAACTCCCTGCCGAACATCATGAAGTTGGCTGTCCCGTCTGTCACGGTGGGGGGGTGCTTCGATACGCCTGCATGAGCTGGGGCAGAAGCTCGTCCCATTCTTCTTAGCCCCGTTCCAACAACATGGCTCTCAGAGAGTTGCCCAGGCCTCGATTGTTCTTCTATAGGATCCCAATGGCCTGGGGAGAATAAGGAGCAGTCCGTCTTTTTCTCACAATCCAGAGCTGACAAAGCTCCTCCATCAGTTGGCTCTTACATTGAGTGCCTTGGTCTGCACAGATTTGCTCTGGAAGCCCTGGGTAGCAGAACACGCTTTCATCAAGGGCACTGGCCACCACTGGAGCCGTAGCCTCTGGATTGGCAATGGCATCCTGCCACCGGGTAAAGTGGTCCGGGAGCACTAAGATCCACTTATTGCCCCTCGGGGTGGTGAGAAGGGGGCCTGCCAGGTCGATGGCAACCTTCTGCCAGCATCGGCCAGCGCATAACCACTGCTGGCTTTATGCAGGCTTAGTCCCTCCACGCTTGGCGGCCTGGTGCATTTCACAGCTTTGAACAAATCTGCGGACAGCGGCTGTCAGTCTGGGCCAGTACTATGTAAGCTGAAGGCGGCTTATCGTTCTGCCCACTCCAGAGTGGGTCATGCTATGTGTCTGCCAGATAACTGGCTCCCTAATAGCTGGGGGGTACTTGGCATACCACCGGGTTTGACCATGAGTAGCCACTCTGGCTTCCAGCACGCCATCCTGCCTGATTCTCAAAGATTCTCTCCTGTTATGCAGAACCTTGAGCTCTTTGCTCCCCAACTCCAACTGCTCTGAAGGCAATTTGGAGTGGCTTCGAAATGCTCGGTACATTATGGCTACAACACTTTTGCCCTTGCTCTGCAACCGAGCCAACTGGTTAGTTATCTGAGCCAATGCCTCAGGAACCAGGGTGGCTTCGATCGACATCGAGCCGGCTCATGGGTTCAGGGTGCTGGCCCGTAGAGTGGGTCGTCTCGCGCGCAGTCCTGACGACCTCTGTCCAGCTCTTACGTGGTTCCCGGTGGCGACTAGTAGTGCCTCGGGTCATCACCTGCTCAATGTCAGGAGATTCCAAGATGAACTCCACCAGTCCCGGGTTGACTTTGGCTGTTTCTGTGGAAACAAGGGATCGAACCCATGGACCGGGCACCTCGCGTGCGGGTGTTGCGATCCCTGACATAACATGGTTTCTCCCGATCACCTTGGTCTTCTTGGTCTTTGTCTTCTTGGTCCAACTCAAACCGAGTTGGATTCCCATTGCGGTGTTCTATCTGGGCACACTGTAGAAAGTCTTTGCAGGTCTGTCTGCTTAAGCCATCTGTGTTGCCGTGCTTCAATCCTGCGTGATGTTTCAGCTTGTACTTGAACTCGGCCAGCACCTCTAGCCAAGCACCACCTGGTGGGAAAGCTCCTTCCTGCAGCAGAGCCATCACAGGAAGGCATGATCCATGCGAAGCAAAAACTCCTGTCTGTATAAGTATGGGCGGAAGTGTTTTACCACTTTGACCACTGCCAACAGCTCTTGGCGTGTCACGCAGTAATTTCGCTGCAAGGGGGTGAGTGTTTTGCTATAGTAAGCAATCACTCGTTTGCGGTGGCAATACTGCTGTGACAGTACAGCTCCTATGCCGCACCCGCTGGCATTTGTGTCTAGGATATAGGTATTCTCCGAACCCGGATACCCCAGCACCGGTGCTGTGGTGAGGCTATGGCGCAGGGTGTCAAACACCGCTTGCTCCTCACCTGCCCATTTCCAGGGCTCTTCTTTCCCAACAAGCCGGTGGAGGGGTTTTGCAATGGTTGCAATTCTAAAAATGTACTACCGGTAGTACCCGACAGTACTCAAAAACCCTTGCAGTTATCGGGCTCCAGGCGGGACTGCTCACTGCTCCACAACCTACACTTTGGCTGGGGTCATGGCAACCCCTTCTCTACTTACTATGTGGCCCAAGTACCGCACTTAAGGTTGTAGAAGTTCGCACTTTGCTGGTTTGAGCTCAAGTCCGGCTTGCCGCAGCTGCTGGAACACTTTCTCCAGCCATTGGAGGTAGGTCTCAAAATCAGGTGCGATGACAATCACATCATCCAGGTACAATAGTAACGTTTGCCAGTTGAGCCCGTGCAACACCCTCTCCATCAATCGCTGGAGGGTGGCTGGAGCGGAAGACAGTCTGAAAGGAAGAACTCTCCATTTCCACTATTCCGAGCAAGTGGTGAAAGCTGATTTTTTTCTGGCACCATCATCCAGCGGAACCTGTTAGTATCCGCTGACGAGATCGAAGGTATTAAAATATCGGCTTTAAACCAAAGCATCCAGACTCTCGCCCATCTGGGGAAGGGGATTTGCGTCTTTTTCTAATACCGCATTGAGCTTTCGGTAATCCACACAGAACCGCCATTTTCCATCCTTCTTCTTTGCTAACACAATAGATGAGCTCCACGCTCCTCTAGCCGGCTCAGTCATCCCTCTGGCCAACAGGTCCTGTAGCTGTCTCTTGGCTTTCGCTTTCTATTCAGGCTCTAAGCGGTGAGAAAGTTGATGGATAAGTCGAGTCCCATTTTTCGCAGGTATGGAGTGCTCCACGAGTAACGCTCTACCCAGATCATCATCGCCAGTTCTAAAAAATAACCCACACTTGGTCAGTATGGTTGCCAGCTTTCTAGCCTACTCTGCATTTTGGCACGAGGGTCTGGCAGACTAGTACAGTTCCTTAAGATGCTAGAGGATCTGTGGTTTGGCCTCGATTTGGGTGATTGGCACAGCAGGGCTTCCCTTGAGGGGAGGGGCGCCGGTGATGGGAGGAGGCGCTTCTACACTAGTGGAAGTGCCTACAGTAGTTTACGAACAGATGGTCAAGGATTGGGAATTCGGGTTGAGACACCTAACCAACACCTTTCTATCTGCTTTGGGCTCGTTCATGCTTGTAGCTAAAGGTGGGTCTTTAGGATACTCTTCTATTATCCCAAGTGGACAGAAATTTGGTGTGGTCAACCTACACCTGACTGCAACCTCAGTTTTAGCTGGCACAACCAAATCCCTAATTACCTGAACGTTGTTCTAGAGGTTCTTCTCATTTGGTCGGTACAGGCTAATGGCTTCCCATCAACCTTCACCACAGGTCTTGTGAACTCCATCGAACATTGGTGTGCCATAAAGAAAGGCATGCCAAGAATTGTGTCTTCACTATTCTGACTGACTATGAAGACTTCTTCGGTCTTCACTTTGCGGAGCCTTACTGGGAGCTGGATTACACCATAAAAGGGTAACCTGGTCTCATCAGCGAGCAGGCCATGGGTGTCATTCTCTTCCAATCGCTCTTTCATATCTCAAGGAAGTCGGTCAAACACCTTTTTTTCCACTAAGTTAATGATGCATTCGGTATCCAACAAGAAGTGCACTGCTCGACCTTTGATTTTACCCGGGAGGAAGTAACTGGTAGAGTGTGAGGGTCCCAGCAGACTTGCTTTTGCAGGTTCCCTGTGCTCAAAAGGAGCTGCCTAATGCTGCTCTGTTCGTGCAGATAGAGAACAAGCCTAGACGAGTTTTTTTTATGGCGGGGGCTGTCCTCTGCAAGACAGGGCACTAAGGTACCTGAGAGGAAGGCATAGTGCTTACTTCGAGAGGACTCATGCCTGACTTTTCTAAGTGTAGTGTTTGGAACCTGTTCTGGGTTTCTGTGGGAGTGGCTTGAAGTGAAGTTTTGGGTCGGCCTGACTTTTTCGGATAGGTCTATCTGAGTGAAGCCTTGGCTGAATCGGTACTTCATTTTTTCCTGGTTTCCGCAACGGCCTTATTGCAGCTAGTAGTGGGTGCTCCTGTTGTGGCCTTCTTCCATTTTACAACTGCTTTTTTTTTACTTGGGCACTCCATTCAAAGATGTCCCATGCCTCCACACCCCCAACAAATGGCGGGCTTACTTTCTGGAGGCTCTGTTGGCTGGTTTTGCAGCTGTTTGACTTTTTTCGCCAGCTGCTTTACTGTGGTTAGCAGTAAATTCAAGGTGTCTTGTTTGACACTGCGTACTGCACCATGTCTTGTATTGGCCTTCGAGTCTCCTACAGCCCGGACAATTCTACTCAAAGTCAATTCTCTAGATTGGGTCTGGGGAAATTCTCCTCCTGCCCGTACTGCATCCGCGAGAGTCTCCATCGGTACCGATAAGAAGTGCCGCTGTAGGGCGAGATGGTTTAGGGAGTTTGAGAAGTACTCCTTTGCCATGTTACTTCTGAACGATTCGGGCAGTTCAGCGTAGGCTATTTGAACTAGTCATTCAATTTCCATTGTGTGTTCCTCCAGGGAGGTTTGGGTTTTTTTTCAAACTGTTTAACTCTGCTCTGGCTTGTCGGGGAGATAGTCCAAATCGGGCTCGGATGGCTTCAAAGATGGCTGCCACCCAGACTGCCCTTCCACAGGACTCTGCCTCTCCCCTCAAAGCCTTACTAAGGTGCAGTGTGCTGGCCTCCTCGACCCACCTATTTGCCGCGGCAATTTTTCTAAATCTGGTAATGAAGTATTCTGGGCCTCTGACGCCATTATACTCGGGCGTTTTGAATTGGGAGGCCGGTTCTGAGTACCGACTTAATCTGACAAGTTGCCTAATGGGGTCAGCTCGTCGGTTTGTGTCCCAGACTACACTCCTTGCTTTTTTTTGATACATGACTTGAGCTTCTCTCCAAGTGAGGGGGACCGTTATAGATGATTGTAGCCTGACTTGGAGTGCTTAAGCCTTTTTTGGCGTCATCGAGCGCCTTACAGAGTGGGGTGGGATTAGCGTAGTGCCAGTCATCAACCCTTCTCTGGAGTGCTGGATAATTCTAAAACACCAGGTTTTCTACGAATGTGCGGGATAGCCCTACAGCTATCTTGGCCAGATTTGGAACCCCCGGTGTTTGCCGTACTACTCCAGTTTTCCTCTACTGAGGCTGCTTTTGCAAGAAGGGCAGGAGGTCTGCCGAAGTTTGATTTCCAAATTTCTAGATGGTGCCTGCCGGGTTCGGCGCAATTGCACTATTGCCACCAGTGTAAAGGAATTTGCTGGACTTTACTTGGCACGATCTGAACTATTTCATAAACAAAGAAAATGCGTGTGATTTTGTGTCAGTTTTTATTATGGAAGGAAGCCCCACTAGCTGAGCAGCGTATGGCTCTCTGTTCTGCTCAACTGAATGAGCGCGCTGTTTTATTTACAATAAACTCGCCTGTTCCGTCTAACGAAACCAAGAAAAAACTGTATAACATTAGTAATAAACAGAATTGATAATTCATTGGCAAGGTTATAATACAGCGATAAACGAAGACATAATAGCAATATAATATATGAACAAATTAATAATGGTGTAATAAAAAGAACAACACAACATGCAAGATATAACATATAAAAATATCTACACGAATTACAATGTCATGGCCCGGCGTCCACCACAATATTGTCTAGTTTTTAAGGAAATGTAGAGCTCAAAGTAATACAGAACGTACAGCGTAAGATGAAGCACACATAAAAACTACAATATAAAATAAAAAGCTGATAATGATTTAAGATAACCTCATATCAAACAGAGAAAGAATGTAGAGGCTATTCCTATTCAAGTTACTACAATTGTCCCCATGAAACCGCCTCGCGATTTAGCAATTAAACCTTACAAAAACCGAAAATAAAAGTTCACGAAAACATGAAAAGTTTCATGTAGCATAAAGTTAAAAGATTTCATAGAGTTCCAACTATTATTTTAGGTGTGAAATCGGAATAAGGGTGTGTACAGTACATGTATATAGTAAGAGCTAAAAGTTTTTAGAGCTTTCGTAGACTCGTGTTTAAAAAATTGGATTGAAAACTTGTGGTTCAGAAAGTTTGTCTGTTTGTGCATGCATGTTTTGTTATGTAATTTGATATGGCCAACTGTAGCTATTAAAATTTTGTATTAAAGGTTGGCATTACGCTAGCTTTGAACCCACGAGAACCCCAAACGACGATTGGCAATCCAACTGTGTAACCACAAGTCTATGGAATATTTTTTTACAATTCATAGCTCTTGCTATAAACTGTATGTCTTTTTTTCAATTTTACGCCCTAAATGATGTATTAATTGAAGCTCTAGTAACTATATGAAACGCAATGTTTTTTGTGTTGCCATGATTTTCTATTTCCGATTTTTTTGTATGGTTCAATTGCTAAGTCCCGGTCAAGGCCAGTTTTTCCCACACAGACTTTTGCAATATCTCAACTTACATTGTAGGATAGCCTCTACATTCTCTTTCTGCTCAGTTAGACAAAGGCAGTCCGATATCTATTTTTTTAAATTTGTACCGGTATCGAGAGGTACCAGTGTTGTCGTATTAAAAATTTGGATGCGTAGCTTTTGTTGGAACAGTTGCTTTTTATACACACACACTTCTATGCACGAACTGTTATTATTAATTAAACATATCAAAATACTTATTTTGTTTTCTCAGTTTGTATTAATTGTACTCAATCTTCTTCTGTTGTAGTTGTAGCAAAATAGATTGAATTCAGGTATTACTTAGTAATTATTTCAAATTTACATTTAAACACCTCAATATTTGTTTTATTTTGTTGCTTAATTTATTTTACCTGCACAAAACAATTTCTTCTTGATATGAAGTTTGCAAGTTAGAATGGTAGTTGTTATTATACATGTATGTTGATTAAAAATAAATTTTTTATTTCCTGGGCAACATCGGGCATTCACTTATTATATATATTACTATAACTATAATATTATTATATAACAATTATGTATGTACATGCATACATATATATAAATATATATATATATATACATGTATATATTGCATTGCTATATATATATATATATATATATATATATATATATATATATATATATATATATATATATATATATATATATATATATATATATATATAGGGGAGGGTGAGGGAAGCGGAACCTATGTCCAAGTTGAACCACCAGAGGATTTGCCTTCTTCTGGATAGCTTTAACCTATTTTATAGGTCAAATGACTAGCGCAGCGTGATTACATCATTTTCTCTAAATAGTCAGCCAATACAGACTTGCAAGCTAAGCTAAAAATTCAAATAAGTCAATTTTACTGCCTAAAAGTGAATATGATAGCATAATATATTTTTAGGCTGAAAGGCAGACATTCATCTTGGCTGCTGCAAATTTTTTACTGGTGGATGTCCATTGCATAGAAAACAATTATTGGATAGTGCTATTTCAATTGAACACAAATTTTTGGCTTTCATTTAATTAATCATCCTTGTTTTTCCAATGGGGCAAGTTGGGGTAAGTTTGAACATTTGGGGTAAGTTGAACATATGTTCAACATACTCCAAATATTTATTTGTTTATAGGCATGCATTTGCCCCATTTTTGATGTCTCAAAACAAGCCAATACAAGCCAAGCAGTGATGGATCTTGTTCTACTTGAAGTTGCTGTGGAAACTTCAGTTAAGAAAGTGGCTTTGGCAAATGGCATAGATCAAATTACCTTAACACGGTATGAGTTGCAGAAAGAAAAGAATGAGCAAACTGTGATCAGCCATTTTGGCACTAGGATACCACACATGTTCTTCACCAATAAATTAGAGAAAGACTTAGCCTTTAACATGAAAGAGCTGACCAATTTTTTCTACAGATTGTCTAAAAATTAAACTTTGGAACTGGCTTATGAATTCGCAATAAAGAGTCAGCTAAAAATACCACCAAGTATTACCAAGGAAGTATTACCTTGCCCAGTCATATGTCAGAAAAACATAGAGCAGAGGAAGAAAGATGAGAAAGTTGGCAATAATTACTGCCACACCTGTCAAAGAGGCTATTGGATTGAAAAAAAACAAAGCAATCACAGCCTAAGGTCTCACGTCGAAAGTTAGTAAGGAGAGTTAAGCACACAGTGGTCATGAGTTCTGACACCAGCGATGATGAGCCAGAACCTGCGCTATTTAAACACGCTAGTGACAATACAATCACAGATGAAGAACTTCAAGCCAATAAAATTCAAGTACGAACCTTCTTGTTAAATACAAAAGAAGAAGAAAACTGTTCAATGCTGCTCAGATTGAAGCCATATCTGGTCAAAAGAATGAGACCGATTCCCTGAAGAGAGTTGGGCACTCGAATCGGTTTATCATGCCCACCACCAAAGATTCTGACACTATTCGAATTGGCAAAATTGTGAAAGTTTTAAAACCAATTTCGAAAGGCACTAGGGGTTATAACATTGGTGGCTTCACCTTTCAGATTGACATTAAAAACAACAATATATGCTAAATGTAACTTATATTGTCATAATTTGCTGCAAAATATATTATTCTTACTTGAAACTTTGTTTCTTATAACATTATTACCATATGTTCAACTTACCCCAATAGGTGGTTCAACTTGGAACAGGGTTGGGGAAAGATGAACCAACTAACAACAGTTTTTAAATAACAAACCATAAACAAACTATTATGGCTAACCACTTGTAATGATGATGTTACCTAGCAAACAGTCCTATGTTTCAATCATTAAAGTTTAAGAAAGCAAATATCAATATTAATATTTAGAGATAAAATCTGCATTTTTGTAAAAATGGTGGCAACTTACCCCGCCCTCCCCTAAAAAAAAAAATTGTTTCCTTACCCCGGTTAACCCGTATGGGTGGTAGTTTCTGTTCTAACTCGGGTTTCCTACCAGAGACCTGGGAGTTTGAGCACTCGCCTCAAGATCTTAGCTGTTCCCAATAGCGCACTTTTCTGCAAATCATCTGAGTTTATTGCTGTTGGTATTTGGGCAAGCCACATTTTATGCGCCGGTTTTATTGCGCCCAGTGCCCCAACGACTACTGGGATTACAGTTGTTCTTACACCCTAGCATTTTTCAATCTTTTCTCCAAGAGGGAGATATTTCTCTACCTTTTCTTTTTCTTTGCTGTCTATGTTGTAGTCATTGGGTACTGCGATATCTATTATAGTAGCTCTCTTGTTCTCCTTGTCCACCACCACTATATCTGGTTGGTTTGCTAGGACATGCTTGTCAGTCCGGATGTAGAAGTCTCAGAGGATCTTAGCACGATCATTTTCATTGACCTTACCAGGAGTTTCCCACCAGTGTTGTGGTTTATTAAGGCCATACTCGTCACATAGACTTGTATACACAACACCTGCGACATGATTATGCCTCTCAGTGTATGCATTTCCATATATATATATATATATATATATATATATATATATATATATATATATATATATATATATATATATATATATATATATATATATATACAGATACAAGGGTATAAGTTAAAACCATGGAGTTTGTTATATTTTCACAAAGGGTAAATGAGCAGGAATGTTATTACTTGCTATTACCTAAAAAGCTAAAAAGGATGTAAAGGTGTAAAGGATGATGTTAGAAAAGATTTGCTTTGGATTTTGCTGTTAGGGGTTTGAAGGAAGGCTCATCGCATAGGCCATTAATGCAGCAGACGAATTTCGAGTAACAAATATTCGTATGGCTAGAAAACTTGTGAAAGAATATGATGCTATATTAGAAGTTGGTAAAGCTAAAGCTAGTGATAGTTATGTTTCAGAAATAGCAGCTGGTACTTCCAGGCAATCTAAAAATAAAGCAAAAGGTGTTAGTGCTTGCTCAGGTTCAAATTTTAGTGATAATGGAGAAGCGGAAGTTGATAGGATTGTTCAGAGAAAATGTAGAAGTCACTATGATGATAGGTCTAAAACTAATTACACTAGAGCGGGAAATAAAGCACCAAGTTAGGACTCACCAAGGTATAAGCATAAGAGCTGGTATAGGGACTGAATTCGCTCTACTAGGATTTCCAGTGCTGAGAGTTATAACCGCAATTGTCAGTTTAGCATTGGCGGTCAAAAACTAATTTTGAAAACTTAAAAGGCAGAAGGACCTCCAACTAAATATGAATGGTACTACTCACAAGATAAAGTCAATAGATCAAGATAACTGAAGTAATAATGGTCATGATCAGAAGAACAACCATCTTGGTGATATCTGTCTAAAAGCGTTCCATAAGCAAAACAAATGGCATGTTTTATTAACATTGAAAGAGCCAAAAGTTTCGTGCAGATATAAATTACTGTCACATTGCAAGGAGTCATAGTGTTTGTTTGTTAATAATAAATGGGGTCAGTGGTGAAGTAAGATAGAGAGACACAGATAGCTATGATCATTGGACATGGGTTGGTTGCAAATATTGTGAGTACCCATGGATGCATCTAGACACAATGGTTAGAATATCAAACAACTATCCTAATCACTCAACCATCAATTTGTGTGTACCCTTTAACACTCATTCCCTTTCTAATCTGCTGGTTTGCTCTTGAGGCTTTCAATCACAGATATCTCATGAATAACAATTAGTTCTTCTATGCATGGTTCTCTCTGTTACTTTCATATCATATAATTAGACAAGGTTTGAATTTTGAAGCTCATTTAAATAATAAATAAACTGTAGATATAGTGTTATACAGTCTGTCAACCCCGCTCAAACAAATCATTGAATGATGTGTTTAAGACATAATTCTGAAACTTGTGATTGGGAGAAGTTTTTCTAACACACACATTGGGGTTAATAGCTGTGAGTTGTAAGATTTGATTAGAAGATCGAAGCAACTTGGTGAGTGTTGCGACTTTAACAGGATTCATCAGGCATCTTTAGTTGTAGAAATATAGACCACATGGATACAGCAACAACAACTAATCAAAAGCAGACATTAATTTGACATATATATTTTTCACCTGTTTTGTATGGTTTAGAATCATATGGAATTGTAATCGACATGTACATAATTTATTCAGTTGATTAATTACACACCCACTAAAATTAAGTCGTGCTGGTTTTTCAGATGAATGATTCAATAAAGAGAATGCATAATGTTCACTGAAGCAATTTATTTGCTTTTTGAATGATTAATCATTTAATTTTTATTGAAAAATGAAGTAAATCAGTTTGTTAAATTTTCACTTTAGTTTCTTCAGGAGATTTGAGGTTCCTTGCAACTTAAAAATTTATTTGATATTTTATAACGCATAAATTTCATTTACCCAAGTAAATTGAATATTTGGGTTACATTTACCCAGACAAATGTAACCCTGCATTCTGTAGGTCTAGAACTAGATTTTGGCTAGAAGGCTAAAAAATGTTTTCTAGTCCCTGAGAATCTTTTTGCAGGAATCGCAGCTTCTAACTTGCTGTTAGTTTTTAAAGGAAAAATATTTCTTACACTGGGTCTTGATAAGTGAAAGTGGCTAGGGAGACCCAAATGTCCTGCTGGTGCAAGGTGGCCACTCTGTCCGTTCAAAAGAACAAACCAAATTTGTGCAATTTAAGAGATTGCCAACATAGTCGATTAACAAAGATTAAGATTATCGTTGAGGGTAATGTGAACCTGAACCAGTCTACATCCACTTCCTCACCTATGATTGAGACACTAATCAAATTAGTTCAAGCAATAAAGGCTCTAAACAACTCAAATCTCTTTATTTGTTGAGTTTCTCCTTGAATAAAGCAAGGAATTCCTTCTGTCTGGGCAACTGGCTCGTCATCTCTTCTATCCATTCAAACATGAAAATGTTTGTCTGTTTATTTTCCATGTTGCGAAGCTGTTGCATTTAAATTTTATTGCCTGCAGAGTTATGAGAAAAATGGGTCTGTTGAATCTGAGTCTTGTTTTTAAACCTTAACTATAGCTGGTTTAGCTCAAAATATGTAAGCTAAACGGAGGCCATCTTGTGCTATTGGTCTGTTTTATTGACTGATTACCTTCTTGAGGTTCTACTCCCTCTGATTCATTATTAAGCATTAGTTGAAGCCTGTCATTCTCCTGTACTTCTATTGGTACTTTCTTATCTGAATTCTAGCTAGTTCTCATTGGGTCTGTGATAGATGATTCTGGTGTTGAAGGTAGCTTCAGCTTTTGCAGTATTCCAAGGAAACGGCTGATCCTCTACCTCATCTCGGCAAACCATTTTTTCTCCCAATTTTATGCCCTGTTCTTTGGGGCTAGCAGCTCAAGTTCTTTGCAAATAAAGCCAGATTTCAAGGTAGTAGTAGTTAAGTAATATAGTTTGAGTTTTTCTTCATTCCCAATAGCGACCATGCTGTTTTGTTTAATTTTTAAAGTACCATCATCGAATTGTTCAAGTATTTCATATGGGTCGTAATGCTTTCTTCGTAATTTGTTACTGCTTTTTTTAAAGCACTTGGCTAACATCCATACTCGATGCCCTTTAACAAATTTTGGTTCTGTTTCAGGGTCAGCTTTTGTAACATTTCATTGCTCATCACCCACAAATCTATGACTAACAACCATTCTTTCTGACAGTTCTGCTATGTATTCACTCCTCGCCTGTTTTAGATATTATGCTCCAGCAATGAGAGTATTTAGTAAATTCAGTTCTCACCCAAACATCATGAAGTTGGTGATTTATTTTGTGAGCAACTGTGGTGTTGTTTGTAATAATTGCATAATCAGGGGTAATATCAAATCTCATGCTGTTTTATCTTTTAAAAGTAACAGTGATCTGAGAGCCCTTTCCAGCTTGTGATTGCCACGCTCCACCATCTCATTGCTTTGTGGGTGATAGCTAATGGTGTGACCCTGGCTGACCCTCACTTGCTACACAGCTCATACATGAGTTCTGACTCAAATTGTTTTCTATATCACTGTGAACTTTACCAGGTAGTCTGAAGCAAGCAAAAATCTTTTGATCTGTGATGTTGTCAGCTGTTCTGACGGTACTATCAGGGCTGACAATGGCATCTCACCATCTGATAAAATGATTTGATAAAACCAGAATCATTGTATTTTTTCTCGGTTTGGAGGTAAGGGGTCTATACAAGATTGATGGATACTTGCCACGGTCGGCCAGCAACCAATCTGTGATGGCCCTCGCTTGGAGTGTTTGCTGTTCTTAGCTGTTTGACAGATCTTGCTTGCCTTAACCATATTATGAATGCTATCAGATATTCCTGGCCAGTACCGTGTGTGCCGTAATTGCTTGTATGTTTTTGTTTATTTCAGTGCAGTGTTGAGGGTATGATTTTTAAACAGCTAAAGCACTAAGTAATTGTCTGCCCATGGAACAGACAATTACTCTACTTGCTTGGTATTGGTAAACATGATTCGTAAGATTATTTTTGTTATATATTCATTATGTAACACGTTTGGGATAAAGTACCACAGTCTAAATGACTATGGCTTAGGCGACTAGGAGACATGTGACCCCTTTGAATATATAGTGGCTAGAGACGAAGCTGAAGGCCTTTTGTGATTTTGAGTTCAGGGTGAGTTTTTAATCTCTATTCAACACAAGTGCAGTTGTTGTGTTAGTTTTTTTATTTTTTGGTTTTTTGGATTGATTATCTCTCTGTCAAACCATTGACCTGACTCTAGTGCTGCAGTGATACAACCAGTGCTGTTGCCAGCTTGGCACTGCAAGACTTAAATAGCTTAACCCAAAGATTTTTCTCTTTGCGGCGCAGTAGTTCCTGGTAGTATTGGAGAGGTTTATGGTGTAATAGGCTATCAGTTATTCCTCATGCTGAGCTTACAAGAACTTGACTAATATGGCAAAAACAGAAACGTGATAATAGCTCACAAATCCTAGAAATTTGTACGATTCTGTCTGACAGGTAAGAGTTGTCAATTCTCTCACAGCTCCAATTTTTCCTAGGTCTGTCTTGACTCCTTGTTGGCTGACTACGTGCTCTAGGTACTTGCCATCTCTTTGTAGCAACTCACATTTGCTAGGTTAAAGTTTTATTTTGGCTTGTTAGAACCAACTTGCTTGGCCAATCTATCTAAGTGTATATTAAAATATTTCTCAAAGACTATGATGTCCTCAAGGTAGAGTAGTAATGAATTTCACATAAAACCATGTAGAACTTTTTCCATTAGCCACTAAAACGTAGTCGGTGCTAATGTGAACCTAATTAGCAAGCGTTTTGGTTGCCATAGTCTGCATTTTGCCTGTCGACAGTGCATCTAGAATGTCATCTATAAATGGTGATGGACATGATACATATTTTCTGGTAACTGCATTGAGCTTCCGGCAATCAATACACAGTCTCCATGATTCATTTTTCTTTTTGAGAAATACTACCGAAGAGCAATAGGCGTTGTTTGATGCGCCCGCTACAACGCATTGTACCAACTCCTGTACTTGACGTTCCACCTCTTAGGTTTTCTCTACCTCAACTCATCTAGGTGCCTGTTTGACCAGCTGATTTCTAAGCAGAGTAAAGATTTTGTGCGTTGCTCAAGTATCCTGTGCTAAACACAGTTGCATATATGCTATTCAGCTGTGTAAGCTTATTAAGTTGCTCTGCATTTCTACAGTTTTTGAATGTTTGTTACAACAGAGATTGGACATGTTTGAAACATGTGACTTGCTGCCAATGAACTGTAGGTTTTGGCGGATTGCACTGGTAGGTTGGAGGTTTGGTGTAACATCAGTGAGGGTCTGTTCCCCCTCTAGACTTATGAACAGTCCGATGCTTGTGCCTAGTCAGGCGTCGATGGCAGCCAAGTGTGGTTGATAAACCATACTATTATTTGTCAGTTTTCTCAAGACTTTCACCAGCATAGATGAAAAAGGTCTTCAACATCAAAATGTTCCAAGATTCCAATTGAGTAGCTGTTTCGATGATGAGACAAGATTCAAGCTGGTATTTAGAGTTGCCTAGAAATCTTGTGAGTCGTGCCACTTGTATCTTTAAGCAAACTGATTTACTGTGCATTCTTGTACGAGTAAGGAGATATTTCCCAATCTTAACCTTTTTGCTGGGAAAACAACATAAACATCGTTTATCGGTTTCATATTAAAAGAACATAAGCATCGTTTGTAGTAGAAGTTTACAAAGCTGTCGCCTATTAACAATAAAGCGTATGAGCGTCGTCAAGTGTAAAATATTGTCGTTTTAGATATTTATCTATAAATTACATTATAAAATGATCATCGGAAGAGAATTTCTTTTTTGCTACAAGCCAAACAACTATGAAATCGTGATTCCATCACAAAAATTTAAAATGGAAAAACCAGTCAGCAAGCGACTTGGCTTATGAGATGAACAAAATTTTATTTGATTTTGTGGTGGTCAGTGATTTTTTGACTGATCAACATAATAATAATTAACATAATAGTAGTAATGTCAACTCACAAACATTTTGAATATATAGAGAAAAGTCATAGTTATAGTAGCTCGAACAATGATAATGCTATATCCACTTGTGCTGTTGTTTTGAATACTAAAAAAATGCGTCATAATAGCAGCTCTAATACACTGATTACTACTACTGAGGGATCAGAAAATGAAGCAAATTTTATCACACAAACTTTTATTGATTAGGAAACAGTTACTGACTTGGGTGGTGACAAGCCTTCATTGCTCTACAATTTTCTTCTCACTCAGGACCCAACTTCTCACCTCTTGCTGATACTCTAAATGATTTTGATTACTTCTTCCTTTCTACTGAGAATGGTGAAAGTAATTTTTAAAAATCTATTGAAGCAGAATCTAACAAGTATTACAAGTATGCACATGCAAAGTATACACTGGCAAAGATTGGAGCCATTCAATAGCAGTCCAAACTGCTTTTACGGAAAAGTGCTACAGTCGAGCAATGAAGGGTAATTATTAGACTGTGTCTGAACAAGGGTTTGTAAAAAAACTCCAAACTAAGAAAGTTACTTAAATAGAAAGTATCACATCCGAACCCATCTGGTACATATCAGCTCAAGCCCTGTATGTTTATAGAACACCAACTTTATTGAATTTTTTTAAAGTTACATTATTTTTTGATGTTTTTCGAAGACTTTTACCAAGGAAAAGGTTAAGCATGCCTTTTTACATCTGTAGCTAACATTAGAAATCTGTGAAAGGCCCCACTAAGCATGGCCTTCTCCACTCAATTTGCTACTTGGAGAAAAACTTTTCTTGGTACACTGCGCATTTGCCATTGTAGAGTGGTTGTTCCAAATAGCGGACGGCCATTGCCATCCACCATTGAGGCTGTGATTTTTTCGGTATCAAGCCTGTCTTTCATCCTATAGGGTAGGCATTTAGACGCTTTTTTACATTAAGATGCTGTCATTAGCTCCGGTATAGAGCAGATGGTGAAAAAATATTCCAATCTCGATCTTGCTTTGTCATATATAGACAATTCCCATGATGTAAGATCTTGGCCTTTGATTCCATCATATTGTGTTCTCTTTGCAGGTATTTTGAGCCTTACATTTAGCAGGTCAGGTTCGCGCGTTTCTCACTTGTCTAAACTAAATAGAACCAGTTACTGGGCTAAACAGGTTGCATTTTCCTGTGGCTGCTCTCTGGTGCGTGCTCTGATTTTGCTACAGCGAAAGCTTGGTCCAACGGTGTGATTGGTTTTCTTAATGGGTTTGGTGGTTTGTCAGCCTTTGTTATCAGCTTAGCTTGGTTGGCAATAACGGGCTCTAAGCTTTTCAGGATCATGGTTAGTTTGTGTAATAAATTTATTTGCACTTGTTTAATCCGCGGTTCTGGGTCTGCTAATGTGTTTACACCAGCTTTGGTTTTTAACTGCCAAGATTTAGCTGCTATTTGTACCGCTTCTGTTATAGTGCAGTGAGTCATGGCAAGTAGATGTTGTTGTAGCTTGTTGTAGTTTAGTCTTTTTGAGACCTTCTCTACCGCAGTATGAGTTCTGAAAATTTCATACATTTTGGGGCATTCAGTGTTGACTAGTCTGCGGATTTCAGTTTAATAATTATGCAGGTTCTGCCTGGGGTGCAGCTGATTTGGTCTAAATGGTCTCTGGCCTAGATAGTAGCTGGCTGTCATGTAATACTGTATCTGTAAGCTGTCATAAATCTCTGTCGGTGTCTGCCATCTTTTCAGATTCTATTGCCAGTTCCTTCAGACGAACTCTGAGTTGTAGAGTAGTTTTTCTCTCCTTCTAGTAGTTAGCTTTTGCTATGCCATTGAACTAAAAAATAAATAGCTCCACATTAGTGGCTCCCACTAAGCTGGAAAATTTGAATTTGTATTTTCAGATAATAGTTCAAGCAATAGCTCCTACACTTACAGCTTAGGTCATTTTCCCTTTTTGTCTTTGTGGTGCAGAGCCTGGAGGATTCTGCTTGGCATCCTCTTTCTTCAATTGCTCCATTCAACAGTTGTAATTCATTGGATGTACGCGTTGTTGACATTTTGTGTCCTGGTATTCTACCTTCTTGTCCATGACCCCACAGTTGCCACCAATGAAATTAATATTGGTTAGCAGGCTAAGAGAGGCTTTTTGATTCTTATCGCTCTGTTTGCAGGAATTGCAACTCCAAACTTGCTGCGTAGGCATGGACGTACGATTGCTTCCACATGGTGCCAGAATTTTTGCTGATAACATATTTTCATAAAATGGGAAATTATTAGATTCACAATTGAAAAGACTGAACTTTCCTCTATACATCATTATGCGTTCTTGCATAAGGAACTTGTGCTCAACTTTCATTGATGGCAACCTGTACTTTGCATAGTCTGCAGCTCAAATGTTTTTGATCTGGCATAAACCTTGTTTTTGGTTTATAATTTTATTTAGGTTAAAATAAATAGATTTGGCCTTTTGGCAAGGTTAAATCAAATCAAAAGATTTTGTTAATAGCTCATGTAAGTCTTTGTCTAACTTAAATGAGTCAAGGTTGAGTGAAACTTCTCTATTTGTCATTGTGCTATGCACAAATATTTTGAGTTAAAAATATTGTAAAGGTTTTGTGCGCTGCCCTTTACTACTCAACCAACATAAGCCTTAGTATGAAGAGTGTATATATGTATTCTGCTTTGTTCATAAGTAGTTACAGTGAAAATCATGCAACAAGCAATGAAACAGGCACAGAACAGCTCTGCCCTCTACTGCAAACATTTGTGCTTATATAGTGGAGGAGCCCTGCCTCTTGTTCCACTTGGTTGGACTGGACTCGGCTCAGCTTGACTCGGCTTAGCTTGGCTTGGCTTGGCTCAGCTTGGCCCGGCTTGGTTCGGCACACACACACACGCACGCACGCACGCCTGCACGCACACACACACCACACCACACCACACCACACACTCACCCACACACACATGGTCCACACCACACCGCACACCACACACCACACCACACACACACACACACACACAGTTCATCACAGTATTAAGTCTTATAGTTTCACTAGCTGCATTACCCGTCTACAGGAATAGATTCACGCGCAGCATAAGGTTTATTGAGAGTTGTCTTTCATACTGTAAAACAACTCCAAATATGCAGTTACATCTCCATCTCTCCCTCTTTCCCCTCTCTCCTTCTCCCCCTCTCTCCTCTCTCTCTCTCCCTCCCTCTCTCCCCCCTCTCTCTTCCTCGCTCTCCCTCTCTCCCTCTTTCCCCTCTCTCCGTCTCTCCCCTCTCTCCCTCCCTCCCCTCTCCCTCTCTCTCCCTCTCTCCGTCTCTCCCCTCTCTCTCCCTCTCTCTCTCTCTCTCCCTTCTCTCTCTCTCCCCTCTCTCTCTCCCCCCTCCCTCTCCCTCTCTCTCTCCTCTCCGTCTCTCCCTCCCCTCTTTCTCTCTCCCTCCCCTCTCTCTCTCCCTCTTTCTCTCCCTCTCTCTCTCCCTCTCTCTCTCTCCCCCCCCCCCCTCTCCTCGCTCGCTCTCCCTCTCCCCTCTCTCTCTCCCCCCCCTCCCCTCCTCGCTCTCCCTCTCTCTCTCTCCCTTTCTCTCCCTCTCTCTCTCCCTTAGTTCAACGCAACACATGCTGATAGACAACATTTTTGGTTTTTCTGTCGGGCGTATGAAGAAACAGTTTTCGGCGTGTGCCTACTTTTGAGCAGGCGACGTATAGCTGGTCATGGCTGATGCAGGGTGACAGTAAGTCGATAGCAGCTGCTCTCTTTTCACAATAGCATATCACAACGCTCGGAGTACTCGTGAAAATTCTGTAATAGTAAGTTACAGTAGGCCTACTCGTAGCTGGAAAAAAATTAGTAACTCGGCTGCTGAAGGAAATGAACATGACCCACTATCACGAACAGCGGCAAATCCAACGTTATTAAGTAGTGGAGATAAGAGAATTTAAATATCTACGATATGTAAATGTATGTAAATATAAGATAGTGGAGAATAACTGATACTTGCAATCTTACACGATAAATCTTACAGCAATCTTACAAATGTTTGTTGTAAAACGTGAAAATAATTACGAAAAACCAACTGGTTAGATTTAACAGGAAAGGTGTGTAAGCTAATGCATCTAGCTGTACAACCCAGCGTTGCCCGGGTAATAAAAAAAACACTGAACAGAAAATTGATTTGTATTTAACATATAACAACATTTGCCATTTTACCTAAAACAACTGTGAAGGGTTTCAAATTTACTTGGTCAAACTACTTTTAAACTTCATATAATGACAAAAAAGGTTTCGTGCAGGTCAAATAATCTTTAAAAATAAAACGACTATAAAGGGTTTAGATGTAACAGTGAAATAATTAGCAAGTAATAGCTAAATCGAGTCTGTTTTGCTACGATTACAATATGAGATGATTCGGTAATGATACAATTAATACAAACTGAGAAACAAAATAACATTCGTGAATATGTTGAATTAATAATAACAATTCTTGCATAAGTGTGTATAAAAAAGTTACTGTTCCACCAACAGATATCCACCAAAACTCTGAATACGACAATACTGCTAAAACGATATGTTATTTAAAAGTAAATTATTGTAGTGTCTTTGTCTGATCGAAGGTGAGAGAATATAGATGTTACTCCTACTCGAGATAATACATTATTGTCCGCGTGAAAAGTAGTGACCTTAACAGCGATTTAGCAATTGAACCTTAAGAAAAGCCAGAAATAGAGGTTCACAAAAACGGCATCGTGTTTCATAGAATTAATAAAATTTAGTCGCCAAATTCTAATATCGAGAGAGTCTATTGTCGATATCATTTTGCCAAAAACAAATTAGCCCTAATACGTCGAGGACAAAAAAAGCATCGCGTGTCATGTAGCTAAAAGAAAGCCGTAGAGTTGTCATTATTACGTCATTTTGGGGTGAAAATGGCAAACAATGAATAGGTTATGAGGCGCAATAACCGGAGAATCCCGTTAACGCGCCCTAGATACCTAGTAGCGGCTAATAGTCGGAAAAGTACGGTACTCTATAAGGCGGACACTCACACACACACACAACGATTGCCGTTTATATAGTAGATTATGTTACTTACAAAGTTTAAACTAGAATGTGCAACAATCGAAAATTTCTTGGCTCTAGATTATACTTTCTCATGCCTAGTTGGATTTTAGTATATTCAGGCTACAGCTACTAGAAATAGAAGACCATGCCAGGTAGCTGTTTTGTAGTTTTAGATTTGTAGCTTTAGATTTTTTAGAAGAGAAAATAAACTATTTAAAAAAATTTTAGATTTTCTAAAAAGTTTTTATATCTGATTACATAGAAAAATGCTGCTTTACAGCTAGATTAGAAGGTATATTGACCTTTTGAATGTCACGTGATTTATGGCGCAAAGTGCCTCAACCCACATTTTTTTCACTCAAAAAAGCCACATTTTGTTTCGGCTTATTCTCTGGTATTACAAAACTGTGATGTGGCATTTAGGTTTACCGACTCATACGAACCTTACACAAACCTGGATATTACTAAATGATATGTCCACAAACTGAGCAACCACTCACCTGCAACCGCAATAAAATTTACCTGTTAACGTAAAAACTTACTCGGCACTCTGTCATCATGTGCTAACGATTATATACTGTTTACTATGTTTAATTCTGTGCAATTTGTACTGTAATGGCTGCATTGCCTATACTGATTGCAATAGTTTTGTTTCCCAAGTGAATTCCAGAATATTTCTTTATGTATGGGCGCATATTGTTCTTCTGGTCAAGCTCCAAACATAACGCTAGCTGAAGTGGTCTGCATGAAGCTATGAAAGATTGGCTGGTGTAAGAAGTATGTTCACAATTGATTTTATAATATAGCTGGCCAAGTAGTGTTGTGTATTGAATAGCATGGCTTCCGCAGAAACGGAGGTTTTGAGTTCAATTGCAGTGTGCAGTAAATCTTTCGTTACCAAATTCTATCGCTGTAATTAAACTCACAGAGCGAAAAACCTGCAAACAATGAAGTTTATATGTCTCCAGCCTCTATTTGAACGCCACCTTTAATTGACCACCACTATAGATGAATGGGGTAAAATAAAGTACCATGATGTTTAGTAAAAAGGTTTTACCGAAAATTGGCAAGCAACAGCTAAATTAAAGGTTGACTGGCAACAAAATTCACATTACAGTTATTTGCTATCAAAAGATTCGCCATGTCTTACTCTGTTGTGTTGTAGGTGCCAAATATGTGGAAATGTGATTACAAGCTCTTAAAAGCTCAAAAGCAAAAAGCCGCCATAGATTGGAATCTCTTGATTTCGATGACATATCCACGGAGTTTGGTTATTGTCTTGTCACGTGACGTTCTCGCGTGAATTGGAAGGCCACTAAAAAGCTCAATATAAAACTTATCGTAGCAATAGTTTATGAGAAACACTTCGGGTTTCACCTAAGACCCCGTATCAAATATAGATGCTCGCTACTTTACAGTTTCAGCTTGGCCATTCCGTCCGACAATTTAACGTACGTGTACATGTCTAAGTTGCGATCATAAAAAATGTCAAATTCTGAAGAGTTAAGACCCTGGCGTTTCAAGCCTGACGCTGTATCTGAAAAAGATCCTCAACAGAGTCAAATCTCCCAGCAAGTAATCACCGCCACTAGCCAGCTCTTATGTGCCAAGCTAGCTAGTAGTAATAGTTTTAGCTTGAGAGTGATAGAACGAATATTATTATATATATGTGATTTTAGTGATGATAATTATCGCTTCGTGTTGCGAAAAAATAATTACAGATTTTTCTCGAATGACAACATTAACAATTTTAATATTTAAATCTAGTGCTGCACTGATATACTGTTGGATAACATTGACCTGATGTATTAGCTATGGTTGCATAGACATATCTGTTCATTTCTTTAGGAGCTAATACCACCGGCTACAGAGTGGTGTGTCTGCAAGCGCGGTCAAGACATGCCATCTTTTCCTGAATGTTTGTACTGCCATGATGCTGTGTTTGCGCATCGTCTCCATGACCGCGGGGAGCATGAATGCCTGTGTATGCATCCTGGTGTGGATGAACTTGTGGCGCCTGCACCCCTTGAGTTGGGGTAGAATAATTACCTGCGATATCATAGTGAGTTGGATTTTCATTTAATGCCAACAACACCAAAGCTATGCTAATGTGTCAAGCATTATCTACAATTCTTGTGTTACACATTTAATGCATCGGTTGAAAACACATATTCTGAACTCGTGGAACACAAGGAGAACTGTTATATTTGGCTTGTACACTTACTAAAGTAGAGAGTGTATTAGTTTTGTGATTTTATTATATAAAGATCGAGATTATTTTCATGATCAGCAATTATTATTTTTCAATAATTGTTTTAGTAGATAATCTATTCCCATTTGGAGAGCCATCGCCAAATGCTCGAAAAAGGTTGTGTGCATACGGCAATCTTGTGTTTTGGCTTATGCCGCAAATTCATCGCGGTGGGCGACGGCCTCTACCTGCTTGCTTGGTGTCTAAGATTCGAGCTCTTTTTCCACCAACGGATGATGAAGAAGAGTTTGCAGACTAGCATAGCAGAAGCCAGCTATGTCACATAACACATAGTCTGCAAACTTTTCTTCATCATCCGTTAGTGGGAAAACAGCCTGAATCTTAAACACCAAGCAGGCTGGTAGAGGCCGCCGCTCACTGCGACGAATTTGCGGCATAAACCAAAACACAAGCTTGCGGTATGCTCACAACCTTTGTAGCAACATTCCTTGTAATGGACCTTACTCTCAGGTCGTGGGAAATTAGATCGGACTGGCATCGCTTGAAGCCTTCCAGCTCCATGGCGTTAGAGCTGGTGGTCTCCGTTGACTGCAAAGTAAAGAAAGTTACGACCAACAATCACTTTCACATTATTTGAATGAATTATTTAGCTAGATCAGCAACTTCATGTTTATGTATTGATAACTACTAAAAAATTTTGGTTTTTGTCAGGCTGTGAAGTAAAAACTGTCAAAGTTTTATCTTGACCAGATGGCTGCTGACTATTAAACCGCAGCTCTGATCTATCATAGTGTAGGCCTCGTATAGTGCGCAATGCCCTGGACTATCGCATCTACCGTCACCTGCCAAATCAAGCTACCAATCGATTGCTGCCATCAATCCCTCGCTATGCAGGGTGTACTGATCAGCAATACACTGTAAAATATTGTACAACTTCATTATACAAGATTAATTTGTATCATTATCATTCGTCTAAGAATGTAGAATTCTCTTCCCCCTTTTTGTGCTATATTTTGATGAAGACTCAGAATTTTAAATTATAATATATTTCGCTTGAAGGATGACATATTTTCATTTAAAAAAAAAAATTGTTTCTAATCGTCGTTATTCAATTAGTGTGCCAAGCTTTTACTCACATTTTCCAAGTTTATGGGTAAATATTAACACTCACACCATGTAAGTATTCTCTTTGTTGATAGAGGCAAACGCTGTGGCTTGGTATCGCGATGTTCAGGGGTGACAGAAAACGGAGGTTCTTCGTAAGGCATCCGCCAAAAAAGAGTGATGCAGCTGCCAGCAGGGGGTTGATGACGTGAGCTCTGTTCACCCTGGCAGTTATTTTCCAAGTGTACGATTGGTGACAAGAGGCACATGTAACCTTGAACTCTACCCATCTGCCTTCTCGCACCATTGTGAATGAGCAGGGGAGGGCGCAGGCGTGACAGTGAAATAGTCGCTGGAGTGCTGTCACACTTACTATTATTTTCTCCTCATTGAAGGAGGAATCGGGTGTGAAATCACAACACAATAGTTGACTTGCAATAAGATTTGTACAACATCATTTCTTGTTATTATATCATAATTGCTTGATCAGAAAAAGAATAAATATATAGCCATGCAATCATGACACAGATTTTACAAAACCTTATCAGAATCCATGATATTGCAAACATAAAAATGTGAGCAATAACTCGATGGATATTCTTTATATTTTGTCAAGTTTGGTTAAGTTCAGCTCTATCTTACATGTAATTGGAGAGCGTTTGACGCTGGCCAACATAGCGCTCAAACTCTTCCCAGTCTTCAGTGGTTGGCACAAACTCTTCATCTAATACTAATAATAATCATCTAATAATATTAATATGCTATTAACGATGATACCAAAAAATGACCATAACTATTTTATATAACATATTTATAAGTGAGTGGGGTTAAGAAATTTGGCGAAACTAAACGTGAAACTTATAACATTATTTTATCACTTATAGATTAATATATTACGTTTTACAGATAGATATGCAGTATGAATTAGTTTTGTTATTATAATAAGAATAATACACGTAATTAAAAAGATAAAATACTAATAATATCGTATTACAATTAAATGACATTAATATTGTTATATTAAATATAGATTAAATACAGTAGTATTAGGAGAATACTAGAAAATAACCCGAGTTACTACTACTAATACAAGTAGTTCATAAAATAAATTACTCACGTGCTTTGGTGACATGTGGAGTATGCAAACAGGTTAGAAAACATGTCGTCTTTGAAATGGCGAAAACAAAGGTAAGAGTTAGCAGGCGAATAAATAAAGTTTGTCACACGCAGCTTCATCCAATTGCTCCACTCCCGGTGAAGGTCTGGTCTTTTCTCTGCTCTTGGCCAAGAAAAAAGGTGCTTCTCAGCTTGGCAGCTGCACAAACACGATGTGGCGCGTTAAAGATTATGACGAATTAAAATTAACAAGTTTAATACGAAAAAGCGTGTTTGCTATTTGCGATAGATCAAACTTGAACTGAAACTAACATTATCTGATCATGTGACTTACAATTCCCGCCATATGGCGCGAACAATTTTTACAGCATTTTTCGACCATCATAGCGGACCAAAAGGTTCATCATTTTTATCAGAGGTTGGTATGCAATCTTCCAAGCTAAGTTTAAAAAATTAAACATATTTTTATGCTAGGTTTTGAGATATCAGTGCTCAAAGTTGCAGCATTACGATGCCGATGAAATAGACGCGTAAGAACAATAGACATGGTTATTATTGCAAGCGTGAAGTATATTTGTGAAAATATTTTGACAAATAAGGATGCATGAAAGTGTAAACATAAACTATCTTGCACACATACTTCACATTTTAGCCGTTTTGGAAAACGAATCCAAACTACGGCGGTCTCGTGTGGCTGCGGTTTTCTGTTTGTTTTTGAGCTTTTAAGAGCTTTTAATCACATTCCCACATATTTGGCACCTACAACACAACAGAGTAAGACATGGTGAATTTTTTGATACCAAATAACTGCAATGTGAAATTTATTGCAAGTCAACCTTTAAGTCTGTTTTGCTACTATTACAATAAAAGATGATTCGGTAATGATACAATTAATACGAACAGAGAAAACAAAATAAAAACCCTGAATATGTTAATTTAACAACAACTCGTGCATAGAAGTTTGTGTTTGTATAAAACAGGTTACTGTTTCTACAGAAGCTATCCATCAAAACTTTAAATACGACGATACTGGAACTTGTCGACGCTGGAACTGTAAATAAATGTAATTATGAGATATCGGACTGACTTTGTCTGGTCATTTGTCTGACTGAACGGAGAAAGAATGTAGAGGCTATTCCTTCTCTACTGTAGATTTAAATTCCCATTTCTGACAAGTTCAATTTTTTTAGCCTCGGCTCCAAAGGGTACATCACAACTAGGAGACTTAAGCCAAGTGTTAAAAATCATACACTTGAGGTTAAAAGAGCTATTTTCATTGCCATAGTTTTACAGATAGATAGATACAGGTTGTAGCAATGGAAATCTTGTATTGACAGGCGGGATTTAAAAATGATGAGAAATATAGTTGAGGTTAGACTCATGTATGCTAATATACTTTGTTCTCTAAATGCAGTTCTATATACTTTAATAAGTAAAAAATTGAAGGATTTACTTGTGCTCAAGTAAGACATGTGCCTGTAATTCTATTTTTGCAAAGGTGTGTCATGTAGATGAAGTTATAGTTGGGCTAAACTAAAAAATGTACATGTAGTGACAACTATTATTCATTTTTATAATGAATGAAATGAGTAAGGTGTCAGTCGACCCTCAGCTTGGCTAAAAGCTTATTCAACATGTCAGCAACAGCATCCTCCAGCTGACAAGAAGATGGCTTATTTTTGTCTGGCTGCAAAGAAAATGACTCGGCCCTACCAGGCAAAAAATAGAAAGAACCGACTCCGCCAAGAGAAAACAAGCCTTGTGTCCCATTTCAACACAACCCAGGAAACCTTTGGATAGTTTTTTTACCACTGCATTAAAATGGCAGTAGAGAAAAACCCAGGGATACTTAGTAACCTAAAGAGAAACACTCTGCAAACCAATAAAGGCTAAGCTATCATAAAAGTGGCTGGCTGCCTTAAAACATTTACGGGGCAAGCTCGCAGAGGAAAAACACTGGCATGACTATCCGGTGTAGTTAGAGTGCAGAATAAAACACGGATAACCTGGCCAATAAATTAAAAGGCTGGTGATAGCACCTGAAATCTGAGTCTTTTCCCATCAGTATAAAGAGTTTTATTACGCACGTTCCTAGACATGGAGTACTTTGTAGATCTTTTAACAGAAGTAGCTTGACCTAGCCGGTAGGCTGAGGCCACAGATTTTTGCACTTTAGGGAAGCACTAAAAGAAAAAAATTGAAAATCTATGTCTCAAACTAAGTAACAGCTGTTTTTGATGCGCTCAGGGTAAGGTTGGGCTTGTCTCTCAAGACAGACATCACTGAGTATCTTCAGAGAAACGCATAGAATACTCTTTTTCGATGCACGGGGCCTTATTGGAGCAATGTGTGTAAGTGACCTACGATTGCCAGACCTCACCAGGCTAGCAGCATAAAAAAGGTGTGTTGAGATCCTCTGCAGTACAAGGACCGATCCTTGCTTGCAACGGCATTTACAGGCCTTACCCACTTCCACGTTGACTGACACAGCGCATGCTGGCTCATAGGTTATCCAGATCAAAATTGGAGGTTGCCATCAACCATTTATCAAGTCCATAGGGAGGACCAAGCCAGACAGATAGCTGTGGTACAGAACCAATCAAGTAGCCAACTTGCACTTCTGGTCCATCAGCTATCATCAGCTATATCAGTCCATCAGATATCAGTTATCATGCCCCTCACCACCTGCACCTTGCTCAGCAGCAGTTGCTAATGTCTATTTGCTCATGTCAGTAACATGCTGTCAACAAAAACCATAGGCTGCTAAAACCTCATAAAGCATTGGTAAATCATCACCCGAAGGATAACCCCAAAATGGCATCATTGAAGATGAAGCCCATCACAATGAAGTTATCGGTTTTAATGTCCCCGAATCCTTCTGGCAGCTGAAATACCTTGCAAAATGATAACCACACCCAATCTGCTTGTGGGTTGTGTCTATTGCATTCTTTAATTCAATCCTGTGCAGTTGGAGAGAATTGGACAGATGCCTGCTTGCTCAGCAAGCTTATGGTACACCTTGTGTCAATGAAGAGCTGAATAAATTGCTCATTCGTTTTCCATGAGAAAAAGTAACTAGTGAGATGGGACCAATTCAAAGCCTTTGCCCTGAGTGAGTCTTTACCACTCTTGCACCGGTTTGGTTGGGCGCTCTTGACCTTTCCAGTTCTAAATCAGTTCTCTAGTGTGTCTGTTCAGTCTGTATGCAGGAGGCAACTGAAACTAGTTTTGCCACTTTGAAAGTAGGCTTCCTACTAGCTGCCTGTCTGGCTTTTTTCATCTTCCATTAGTTTGGTACATTCATGGCTGTCCTGCCTTGAAAGCATGTTTTAGCCCAGATTGCTCTTTCTCCTCTTTTGCTGTTGCTGTGTCCAGTGACCTAAAACAAAATACCAAGTCACCACCCAAAAAACTGCCTATTGAGACTAACACATACTGGTGAGTAATCACCTGTAATCTCACCAGGCAACCCTACACACTCTGATCTGGAACCATGGTTAGGACCTATGCAGAACTATACAACTTACTAGATGTATAATAAGCTACTTTTTTCTGTTTAGGCCAAGTAGCTTGAGATGTAAAATAATAAGAGTCGGTGCAGCCTATTTTGAAAAATTGTTCTGGGCTGCTAAAACAAACTTTATTGAAAGGGACAAATTGAGCGGTTGGTCAAACTCATTGCAGAGCGTTAGATCAAACTCATCGCAAGAGATGGAAACGAGGGCTGGATTTCCCAAGTAAAATACTTCATTCCATAAAATTGAGAAACTGAGCCCATACATTAAGCAATCCCTGTGGAAACAGTGCCAGGTGTAAGACCCCTTTGCCAAAGATTGCATCAAGCCAGCAAGAGGGGCCTGGAGCTTTCCTATGTTGTTGGTTCTAAAACGACCAAAAGTGGTGGTTCTGTTTCAACTACCGACGGCTAAATGTGGTCACTAAACAGGATGCTTATCTCTTCCTATGGATTCATGAAAGCCTCAATATCCTATTTGACATAAGGTTTTTAGTATGTCGGATCTAATCAGTGATTAGTGCAAAGTGCCCTTGAATGCTGATGCACAGGAGAAATCGTCATTTCCGACCCGTTCTAGTCTCTACAGGTGGAAGTTTTTAGAGACCATGCTGAGATTATATCCTTCAAGCAAATTTCAGCTATCTCATTTTCCAGAAGGTAATGGGAAAGGTACCGCATGACCTTCTACGTCAAACTCTGTTGCGCTAGTAAAATAAAACCATGGTCATTGCACCATATTTTGACACTTACAGGCACAGGCTAGAGGTGGTGTTGTAGCAATTTAAAAGAGCAAGGTTCGAGCCAGTTAAGTGTGAATTCCTCTAGTGACAAGTTGGCTGCCTGGGCCATGTGGTTAGCAAAGAAGAGACGCTTACTAAAACAACAACTTCAACTCTGACCCTAAAAAACTGAACTGAGAATGGCAGTGCGAAACTGTTTCAACCTCACCCCATGAGGCTCAGAGAGTCGCAAAGCTTTTTGGACTAATCAAGCTACAACCTGCAGCAAACTCTGAGCTTCACCACTACAAAACTTTTCCTGCACAAACTGGTAAGAAATAAAAAGGCACAGACATATTGAATTGTGGAACAGACAACCTTCAAGATCCAAAAGGTAGTCCCTCCACTTCTCTCGTCTTGTGATACCCCAATCTGAACCAACTGTCTCTGCTAGATATAAATGCTAGCAGATGCGGAGTAAAGGTAGTATTGTTTCAAATGTAGGGTAAAACAAAGTAGCTGATAGTCTACTTCTGCAAGATTTTGGCGCCCGCAAAGAAGAACTACTGTTTTACCCAAAGGAAGTTTTTAGTAGTGGTCAACAACGCCTTTAGGCACAGACCTGCCAACCCAAGACTGGGGCAATGCAAGAGATTTGGTTTTGGGGCAATTGATGTATCAATGATAGTATATATAAAATTGTGGAAATTGGGGCAAAAATCTCACGCATTTCTCATGCATTTTCATTTTTTCTTCGGGGTGATTGCGTGAGTCTCACACCCAATGCGTGAGAGTTGGCAGGAATGTTTAGGCACTCCCAGCTTTAATTATGCTGCTGGCAGTTCTTGTTCTAAATCGACCTTGCCTCACTCTGTTGGCTGTGCAGAAGAAAGGATTTATCTAATTGAGTTGGCTGTATCCAATGTGGTTTTAGAACTTTTGTTTTTATTCGCTTTGCTCTTTGTCTATGAGAATTGATAAATCACTATTTTGATACAATACACCCATATTTTTTGTTGACCCATCTTTGTTTATTTATTCAATGCAGCTCTCTGACAATAGTGGAGGAAATTCTCTTCTTGAACCATCTTGTTTATCAAATACACTCATGTTGGTGTTTGTGGACTTCCGGAAGCAACAGTACACTTTTTTTTAATTCCACATGTAAATTAAAACTGAAATTACACTTTTTTGTTACACAGACCAAAAGATTATATCAAAAAACATAATAATTTAGTTTAATTTATTATATCTTTGTAAGTTGTAACTTTTGTTAATAATTGGAGAATATTTCAAGCGTGCATGCGAGACCAATTCTAATTAATTCATCACGTTACATAATTTACGGCATCATGGTTTATCATTTTTAAAATATCTCTCTGTAAGAGTTTTTGGAAATTTCGATTTTTGCACCCATTTTTTCAATTTAAGTCGTTCATTTTACGTGTAGCACATTTCTTTGTAAAAAGCCATTCAAATGTTACTTGCGTTATGGTTATTTTACTGAGCCATATTTTAGCACATCAGGTACCAACAGATACAAACTTACCTTTTAAATCAAACATCTCTTCATGTCTGAGAATCTGCTGATCATAGTTGACCAATTTGTTATAACACCAAAAGCACATTTTTTATTTTCAAAGAGTTTGTAACCTTGAGATTATAAAAACATTTATTAAGAAGCAATATGATATTACTTATAATAAAATAAATGACTATTAAAGAATATTTAAATTTAGTTATACTGATTTGGTAACTCTTGGTTTGATATTACAACGCTCATATGACTCTAAATGCCAGTTAATAATGACATGCAAAGCCATGCGTTAGATAAAACAGCTAAGTCATATTTCATCACTTCAAGTACCAACATACATTAGATTACATGCATTTTCAAATGAACAATAGATCTTATCTTAGATTTATGCTGATTCTAATTAAAATGCCAAAAAAACTTTTGTTTTCTTCAAAAATGCAATAGTATATTTTATTGGCATAACATTATAGAAGCGTGAAACAAGAAGCAATATAAATGTATTTACAAATTAAATAAATATTCTTTGTATAATCAATCTGTAGTCAACAACGCTTGGTGGGGTGTCAGAGTGTTCATATGATTTATAAAGCTAATTATTATTGCAGTGTTAGCCAACAAGCATCATTAGTTGGCATTGTATGAGTAAACTTCCAACTTCCATGGTATGAGTATTACTCCCAATGCCCTATTGTGAGTAATGTTAATACTGTGTCTTTTGCTGTTAGTTCTTAGTTCATAACTAAGAATTGACAGCAAAAAGCATTACATGAGCACTTGCATGCAAGCATGCACACACACGCACCCACGCGCACACGCACACATACTATTAATATTTGTCGTAAACATGAGATTGACACTGATTTGTAAGAAACTCATGTTATGAATAAACTAATAATTTTTTTCTTACACTCTTTAAAAGCAAACTGTAATTGTTTTTGACATTAAAGTGAAAGAACTCAGGGATGGTAATATCTCCTCAATCTCAGATCTCTAGCCTAGGAGGCTTTTAAAAATTCACTTCTGCTGACGGCTGCCAGTATTTGACCAAGCCATATTTGATACGCAGGTGTTATTGCACTCATTGCTCCAACAACTACTAAGGTTACAGTTACTTTTCAATCTTCTTTCCCAGTAGGTAATATTTCTCTGCTTTTTTTGCTGGCTATAGTCCTTTGGTACTTCTATATCTATATATATATATATATGTACTTCTATTGTGGTAGCCCTGTTGTTTTTCTTGTCCACCAATAAAATAGCTGGCTGGTCTGCCAAGGCGTGCTTGTCAGTCTGTATGCATAAATACCAGAGGAGGTTAACACAGTCACTTTCATTGACCTTCTCTAGATCTTCATACCAGTGTTGTGGTATATCGAGTCTATACTCATCGCATAGGCATCTATTCACTACACTTGCTACACCTTCTCTGAATAGACAGGTCCTGCTAGATGTTTGCATTCACTGATAATCTGCTAGAATATCTCTAGTGTATCCTTGTGCAGTCTGTATCAAAGACCATTTTAGTGAAATAGATTTGTGTTTAGTGTTGGGAGCACTTACTTCTTTGCTAACACAGTGAGCGACATGCTGGTGGCCATTAGTTCTCATTTTTTCAGTAACATGTATTTTTGGTGGTGGTCGCCAACCTCTGATAATCTTAAATGGTAGGCACCATGGAAAGAGTTTATTGTATTATTTTAACTCATCATCAGCATGTGGTTCACAGCAATGTGACAATGGAACCACAGCTAGTATCTTGTCTATAGTCACCCTGAGGGTTGCATAGACTTTCATGCTCTGTTTTCTTTTTCAACGTTTGTTGTGCACTTTGAAGCACCATGCCTACATACTTTCTATTAGGCTATTATAATAGCCTAGCAGTATCTAGATTTGAGGGAATTTTTTTATGCAAGGCCAGCAGCTTGCGAGTTACAATTTAATTGAGGGCTTTTCCAGTCGATTCTAATATGCCTGCTAGGTACCTTATTAATGCCGGTGCGCAGGCGTTTAATGCAGCGAATGTTATTACCCGGTTTTTGACATTGAGATAATTTTAAAGAAGCTGCGGAACGTGTTTCTTGTATTCAGTGATAGCCTTGCGGCGCCATTAACTTTAATGATTAATGCTATTTTACACAATCATCAATATATTATACCCTTTTTGCTATATCTTCAGTGGTACCATTTGTCATCTCACCATTTGACCAAGGGTGTGCACGGTATGGCCTTGCTTGATAATTAGCCTTATACATTTTCAATACCAAAGGTCATTCCGAGACCCTTGCTGTAAACCTAAGTAAAGTGTATGAGAGAATCAAGGTGCCTTTTTCCTTTGAATATAGCTTGATTTCATACATGTAGAAAATATGGTTTATCCTGGAACCATCTTTAAACTGAAATCAGTATTGGGTTCCTCTTAGCTTATTGGTTAGGTTTAAGCATATGCAGAAGAACAGCAGTAATAAGAGGTCACCTTGGGAAATGCTACACTTGATTTAATATGCAGCGAATAAAGAACTAAACAGCACTTGGATTTGGAAAGATTAAAAAATTTTGTCGAAGAATTGAAATCTTTCTGGTGGGAGAAATGGGCATTTCCGCACACTATAGAATGGCAAAGCAGATTAAATGCCTGATAAAATAATGTGACTGTCAAAAATGGCTGGCCAAAGGAGAAACTGTACTTCTGATGAAAAACCCAAACAGGGGCCATTTCCCATGATCATAGCTAATAACATGCTAGTCTACGACCTAGAAACTGCTTTCAGGAAAAGTTGCTAACAAACTAGAAAACCACGAGCATCAAAATATGATCAGTCATTAGAAAATGATGAGACGCAATACTCGAGAAAAGGAGTATATAAATATATTTGTATCTATCTCAATGTCTGTTGTGTATATGTTTATTTATAGCGATTAAGTTTTAGCAATGAAATATCAGTGTTGCACTGCAATGGAACTCGGAACTGCCAGCTCTGCAGACCTGTGCGCTAACCATTACACTACACGTCTAGCTGGCTATACTATGATATGTTTACTGAGAACAAGCAAAGTGTCTTTACCTTCACACCCATGCATTTGAATGTACAGGTTTAATTCTTTTAAATGCATTTTTTGCCATAACATTCTTAGCTAGCTTTAAACAGCTCACATGCCCCTATTATTAAATACATAAAAACGTTGTTTTTTGCCTTAATTTACATTTTTCAAGTTATTTATTTAAACTAAGGCTAGTATTTTATGACAGACTAAAACTTGTTCTTTTTTCGAAAATTTTAATTTATTCACCTTAAATCTACGGTTCTACTTTTGTTCACATTTCAAGTTCAACAATGCATAGGTCACAGCACTGTTGAGGCTTGGACAGCCAAAACCGTACTTTCTGCAGCATAAGTATAGATATATATATAATATATATATAATATATATAATATATATACATGTATATATATTTCTCAAAGTGTGTGGGTCTTCCTGTTTGTGTATGTCCTGCTATGGCTATTTAAATCCTGATTGAAATTTCAGCGTCCTTATAGATATGAACTCACAGAGATTGCAATCGCAAGTTTTAAATCCACGTGCTCTAGCACTGAGCTATACAAGTTTATATTTGCATATTAGCTGCTGGTTAGATTGCTCTGAACACCATTTTATGTACAAGCAAGAACTTCTATCTTTTCTGCTGGATTTCAACCTGCTTCATCCACAGTTTGAATACACTTTTTGGTAAAATAAACTACAATAAAGGGAAATCGTATTTATTCTTTTTTAAACTATGACTCAATTTATGATTTTTGAACAAGTCTTAATTTTTTGTAAAAAATAGTTCTCTAATTAAAAGGAATATCATTTCATCTCGTGCTTGGAATAACAAACAATTCCAAACTTTTTTAAAATTGGTATTATTACCTAGTTGAATAGGTAATCAAAGACATCATATATTGTATAGCGTGTATGCACACGCTATATGACGTATTATTTCAAACTTTATTAATTCTATAAATTCTATGAAATACAATGGTTTTTGGTGTTTTTTAAAATTGTACTTTTGGTTTTTCATAAGGTTCAATTGCTAATTCGCGATCAAGGCCAATTTTTTTATACGAAAATTTGTATTATCTTCATATTATCTTTACATTCTCTTTCCGTTCGATCAAGCAAAGACAGTACGATACCTCATTTTCACTTTTGTACCAGTATCGAGAGGTACCAGTATCGTTATATTCAAAATTTTGATGAGCAGAATTTGGTGGAATAGTAACCGTTTTTATATCCACACTCAAATTTCTACGCAAGAATTATTATTATTAATTCGGTATATCAAGGATTTATATTTTGTTTTCTCAGTTCATATTAATTGTATCATTACCAAATCATCTTTTATTGTAATCAAAGCAAAACCAACTTAACTTAGCTATTACTCGCTTATTATTTCACATTTACATCTAAAACTTTTTATAGTTGTTTTATTTTTTTTTAACTTATTTGACCTGCATAAAACACTTTTCTTCATGGTATGAAGTTTGAAAGTTACAATTTTTTGACAAAGTTTCAAAACATTTAAATTTGTTTTATACTTTTTCTCAACTTATTTAAACTGCAAAAAAAAACACTTTTCTCATGATATGAAGTTTGAAAGTTCGAACGGTGATTGTTGTTATATGTTAAATACAAATAAGTTTTTTGTGCAAAGATTTTTATTACTCGGGCAATCATCTAGTCTATATGTAAATGTCAAAGTTTGTTGTCTGTCCTTTGGTGTCTGTCCAGTCATAGCAATTAAAATCAAGGATTGGAAAAGTTGCTTTGTGGTGGATTTGAACTCACAAAGAATGCAAACGAATGTTGGTAAACAAGCTCTCCTAATCACGAGGATACACCGATCTTACAATTTCTGTTGCTCTTATCAAATACTGTTTATTACAATTGTATATTTTCGACAATTTGAAGTTTTGACAAGACGCTGCTTAATTATTGTTATGGTTTTATTATTAACACACCTGTCGATGGGTGTTTTGATGTTGCTTTTGTGGTCATAGTTAAGCTTATTAGTGTGTTTTCTACCAAAGTTTTGTGAAGCAAGATCACTTTATATACTAAGAGAACATAAAGAATTGATGTAATGGTGAAAGCTTTAGCAGTACACAACAGATACATCTAAAACCAAGCTGAATCCTTCTATGAAACACAGATTTGATGCCTCGACAGCGCAAATAAGTCTCAAGGTACTTATGGTTTAGCAAGATTAAAAAAATAATTTTTAAATGCATAAAATATTTATTACGTTTAAATTTTCTTTAGTGTCTGTGTATCAAAACAAACTTTCACAGTATTCGAAACATTAACCCTTTTGATTATGATATTCAGGAGGTAATTTTAAAATACAGTACATGGTTCTTGAACTGGCTTAGATTAATAATGAGCCTCTGTTTATCAGCTGCTTATTTTAATCGGCGATGTTTGGCATTTGCTCATGAAGAACTTTCAAATCTGGTGTAAGTGGAGGATAATGCTCTTGGGCAACACCAAACCGCATTGTAGACTCCATCGGCATCTTTAAAGTGAAGGGATTCACATAAGTGGACAGCACGGTGTTCATTTGAATTATTTGCCTAAAAAATAAAAAAATCAGTATTGATTCAACTTTGTTGATATATTGGTATACAGATCTTTCTTCTTTTTCTCCCTTTTTCTCTCTTCCTCTCTCCCTCCCTTTCCCTCTCTCCTTTCTTTTCTCTCCTTCTCTCTCTCTCTCTCTCTCTCTCTCTCTCTTCTTTAATTATTTCCTAAACTCAACAATTTAATGTCGGACTATTTAATGCAATAAACAAAGTACTAAATATATTATGTGTCTTTCCTTAAATATTTTACTGATTCAGGGTAATAATGAATTAGAATAAAAACTTTTTATTGCATCGGCTTTGACTCAATATTTGATGGGCTATGTTAATCAGAAGAAAACAAGTAGTCAATTTGCATGTTTTTATTTTTGTTGCATTGGTTTTCACACATTCTTTAATCAGATGTATTTAATAATACAAACTACAAAACAAATATTTACATTTCCCATTTAACAAAATTAATTGAACTAAATGGTGTACAAGCTGAAGCTTAAAATATCAAACACTTTTTCATATTCTTATATCTAAGTGGACGATAGCCTTGTCTCAAACCATCTTGTTTATCTGACGCACTCGTGTTGATTTTTATAAACTTTGGAATGCTATAGTATAGTTTTCTTGAATTCTACATTTAAATAAAAACTTATATTACACTTTTTTGTTACTCAAACCAAAAAGCTTTGTTCGAAAAATAATAATTTAGTTGAAGTTATCATACCTCTGAAAGTTGTAACTAGATTTTGTTTCTTCTTATTCTTCTTATTCTAACCAAAGCTATTAATAGATTGTAATGACAAACTTTATGGGATATATATATCACCTGCTCGATTAATTCACAGTTCAGATTTTTAGAACAATTTTCTACTAGTCTTGTAGAAAAATAAATTTATTTTATTATTTTAACAAAAACTCATTTTTCCTTTAATTACAACAGACTTTTTTAAAGACTTTTTGAAATACTGTAGATTCAGAATAAACAACAGTAGTCGGATTTTTATTAAAATCTGCTACCATAATGTTGTTTATATATACATATCAGCTGCTGGTTAGATTGCTCTAAACACCATTTTTTGTATACAAGCAAGAATGTCTATTTTCTCTGCTAGATTTCAACCTGCTTCATCCACAGTTTGAATACTCTCTTTGGTAACAAAAAATATAATAAAAGGAAATTGTATTTTTTTTATTTATTATGATTCAATTTATGACTACTATAAGAAACTTAATTTTTGTAGAAAAATAATGCACAGATAAAAAAATGAATATTATTTCATCTTGCGCTTAGAATAACAGAAAATTACAAACCTTTTAAGAGAGTATTATCACCTAGATGAATATGTAAACATCTAAACAAAATTAAGCTAAATTATCAAAACACCAGATAAATGCAGGTAAGTGTGGTAAAACATTGATACTAAAATCCTACAAATACTTAATATTTGGCCTCAGTAAGTGCAGTGAGTAAGTTAGTAAATGAAATAAGGAAACCGTGTATTGTTTGTTTAGGCAGTATTGTTACCTGTGGCCTGGTCGTATATAGTCGAACACACCTCCATCTCTAGTACATAGCAAGTTTTCTCCATCTGCTGGTGAGCTTTGAATAGTAAAGCCTTCATCAGTGTTTCGATTTACAACCACAAATACTGAGCCTCTCCATGCTGGTGGGCGTAATGAGTAAACAGTCAGGCCTTTTTCCAATTCCAAAGTCTTTAAACAAACGGTTTTTGCATTCAGACGCAAAAAATTTGAACGGTGAAAATGTGAAATGGTGAAAATGTAAACGGTAACCCAACATTGACTACACACACCATAGAGTACATACCATAGAAACACCCCGAGCTATGACCATTCTAGATAAAATATCAGCTACAGTAGGTGGAGCATAATTTTCTTGCTGAAGACTGACTTCTTTTTCAGATTGGCACACCAGGTTCACTTTTGCTAGCTCTGCATATAAATGTACAAAACATTTAGGTTTGTTTGCTAAGTATGTGTGATGCATAATAGCAGTGCAAGTGGGCTGCTCAAAACTTTTTCTGACGTGAAAAAAAACTCGAAACCTGTCATGTCTATTCACCAAATACTGATGTCTACATATATTAGGAATTAAGTAACAATATTAAACTTCATCACATTGTAAGTATTCAGCAAGTATGTTGAGGGAACTCGAGAAGCAATCCTAAAACAGACAAAGCAACTCCTAAGCTGCTTACCATGCATGAAGAGGTCTACCATGTTTGACCCTAGTAGTTTACATTTGTGTATGAAATACACTGCACTAATTTACTACAGATGGTTAAAGAAAAGCAGAGCATGAAAACTTATATAGCATCAACAGAAACCTTAGACAAGTTGCTAGCTAAAATTCCCTCCACCGCTTCGACAATCAAAGTTTACTTTTATGGTGAGGAATTTGACTAGCATATCAAAACACTTCACAGTGTCTACCAACAACAAAAGTGTGAAGTCGGGGAGCTCCACCAGACATTATATGTGGCTGAATAAAGGTGGAGTAATGACCTAAACAGAATTACTAGTCATTAAACCGCTGAAGCAAATGCTCTTACTAGCCAACTCCAAACACAGATGTATCAGACCAAAAATGATCCTTGACGCAAAGTATGCACGGATACATCATAAAGCAACCAATACATTACCAATGGATGAGAGCATGGATGAGGCAATGCATACAACAAGTGGCATAATCATGTCACTTGTGTAGTGTTCAAAAGCTTATGTGATGATTATGATCTCAAATACAACACTGGTCAAAAGCTCCTGACAATATCCATAAGAAAGAGCATGCTAAGCTCATCTGGATCTTGTCCCGGCAGACAAGCACATCTTGCAGACAACAAGCCAGCCAAATATCTTGCCGATGGACAAGGAAAAATTGGACTACTATAATTTTTATGTATACAAATACAAAGAACATAATTATGTATTATACGATAAAAATAAATAAGTATAGGTATATAAATCCTTAGAGTTCTGGAACAGGTTCAAGTTGTTCATTGTTTTCCAGGTAGCTGTTTTTTTCAAGAAAAAAGTAACAAGTACTGTTGAGTCTTGAGTGGTCTGTTTTCTGTTTCTGAACTTTTCAGGCAATTGGTGCTGTCACCACACCATTTGCCTGAAATATGAACAAAACATCAACCTAGAAAGAGATAAGTAACTTTAACCTATTCCAGAACTTTAGTTAATTATAACAACACACAATTTTCAGAGCTCAGCGTGCTGGTACCAGTAGGCCAGATTACTTGTCCATTTTGTTGTTTATGCAATTCATGTCTTTCTTATCCATGTTGTAGTCACTGCATACTTATATATAAATATATATATACACATGTGTGTATAAATTTATATATATATATATATATATATATCTGAACTATATTATCTACATACCCATATGTATAATATAAGTTGTATATAATATGAAAATATATACACGTATGTTTACATTTATAGAAATATGAATTCTATTTAGATGTACAGTCAAACTCGGATAACTCGCCCTTGGATAGCTCAAACATGTGGTTAACCGGAACAAATTTGTTTGGCACGTTCCCACGCAATGATTAATTGTTTTAGACAACTCAATCTTAGCATCATTAACTTGCACAGTTTTTGCCCAATGGCTACCGAGACGGTTGTTATCACTTTAGAATATCACTTTATTCCAAGCCATAGAAATAAACATTACTTCTAGTACTTTTTAGGCGTCGTTATTGCCACCATCGGCTAAATATTTTTGGTAACGACTTTTCTAAAGGTTCCAAAAAATCAAATTTTACCAAACATCCGCTTTGTGATGACCCTTCAAAAGCAAGGAAAAGTGAGGTAACCTTTGGATGAACTTTAAATAAAATCGATACAAATTGATCTTGGTTAAAATGCTCAGAAGAAAAATATGTCTTTTTCTGAGCGTTTCAACCACGATCAGGTTTTGCCAACGTTAACCTGAGAACATTCAAGCAGTCACACCAACTAACCATCTACCAAACCACTTCCGAGTGATAGAAAAATGTCTCTACTTTTTAGTACATTTTTTTTAAACTTTACATGAGGCCCTTTATCTTGCAACGAGAAATATATGCTTTTGATTTATATATAGTTTGTATATGTGCATGTATCTAATGATAAATGCATGCACTTGTGAAATTGCTCTGGTAACTTGAACGCTCTGATAACTCGAGCATTTCCGCTTGGCCCCGTGAAGATTGAGTTATCCGAGTTTCACTTTATATTTAATATATATATGCTACATTTATATCTAAATATAAATGTAAAGAATATATTACATATGTTACATTTATATAATATATAAATGTAACATATGTTGGTTGAACAAGCAACAATCAACACAGATTCATGACAAAAAAGCGTACTATTGGCAAGGGTTAAAGCCTGGTTCTCACCTTAGAGTAAACAGCTGGCGCTGCACTTGCGCTGCACCTGTGCTGCACCTGCTCTGCACCTGCGCTGCACCTGCGCTGCACCTGCGCTGCACCTGCGTTGCACTTGCGCTGCACCAGCGCTGCACCTGCGCTGCACCTGCGCTGCACCTGCGCTGCACCTGCGCTGCACCTGCGCTGCACCTGCGCTGCACCTGCGTTGCACCTGCGCTGCACCTGCACTGCACCTGTGCTATTCGGAAAATTTGTATGCTTTGAGCGCCTACAGTCTCGGTGATGATTACACAAAGAAGGAAATGTTTGATCTTAGATAACAGTATTTTTTACGTGTAAAGTTATAAAGTATGTTTTAGAGTTACGGTCGTATTAATTCTTTTGCCCTAAGGAAAAAATGAAAACACATTTGCACCAAGATTGTAAAAATACAATGCAAAAATTGTGCACACGGCGCATTCTGGGTGCGAGGGTTGCCGGTGAATGGTTCTCACTACCGGCGACGTCTTGCAATCTATGGGGGAAATGTACAAAAATTCAATTTGCTGAGCTTTGCCAGTGGCCACCGCTGGCAGAAAAATTGCTGCAACCTTGCTGGTTTTCAGGTACACCCGGCCAGCTGGTTGCACAACCATCACTCCTTACGGTGAAATGAGAAGCTGGCTTAAGACATTGAGGCAAAGCCTCAAACTCTCAGATCTTTGGTATGAGACCCGAAATTTAAAATATATCACACCCACAGGTTATTTTAGTTAATTATGTTAACAACAAATTAAGATTTTTTTGTAATGAGTATAAATAGTTTTTATGAAAAAGATTAATGAAATCACCAACAACATGAATTCTCTAAAAGATTAAGCTTCAGCTTCCTGTCTGTAATAGCCTGTGCTATTGCAAGTGCTGAGGTAAGTGCTCAAACGCCCAGGTTTTTGGTAGAAAATTTAAGATTGAGTTGAAATTTTAGTGGACTATGGTGTCAACATTAAAGTATATTTGGTAATGAGAGATAGTAGTTTGATAAAAGAATTATTAAACTTAGCCATAGCATGAGTTATTCAATTTTTAATGTCAGTCTTCTGTATGTAATCAACATTAATAAACTTACCATCATGCTGCCAGGCTGAAGGAGAAAAAATAAATATGTAATAGAGACCGGCGAGCAGTAATTGGTTTGACCAAGTGGTAACTGGGCAGCGTGTAAGTTTGGTGCAGTCGATAAAGTTATAATGAGCATCATGAATCTGCAGTACCACTCTATCACCAGCTAGAGTGAGATTTCTGCAAAAGTTTTTATTAAGGTCTATGGCATCTTTAATGAATGTTTTTTTACTAAATATTTCCAGTGGAAACTGTAATTGATTAGTTTTCTAATCATCCTTGGCTTTTTTACAAATCTTTGAACTGATGCAAAATGTATCGGGGTAGTTTAAACTTCAATATATATATATATATGTATATATATATATATATATACATATATATATATGTATATATATATATATATATATATATATATATATATATATATATATATTGGAGAGCGTTTTTCTTCCTTATTTTTTAGTTTTTTTTCTACAAAATTCTATTTATAGGACTGGTTTTGCAAGCATAAAGTTTTATGGTTTCAGTTCAACTTTAAAGGTAACCTACAATACATGTAGCTTTGGATATTTTAGGCCAATAGATAACTCTCAAAAAAAACTAAATTTTTCATAAATAACCTGACTAGCTTACTTAATGCAAAATATAAACTAGATTTATCAAGAATTTAGCTCTAGAACAATGTATGTGTTAGTGTAAGCTAATAATAATTGAACAGCTTAACTAATAGCCAGTATATTTCTTGTTGTTTATAAGTGTTGTTTATTATTATTCTATCATTTTGTCTAAATATACAGAATCACTAACTAAGTAGCTGTGAGCGGTCACTTTTGACCTGACAAAATTAGTTATATTCAAGAAATCCTGAAGTGACAGGCAGCCCAGTGGTAGATATGTTTTCACTTAGATACCAACTCATAGACTTACCTTGTAAGTTGAAATTGATAAGGAACTAGTTATCTGTTTAAAAGCGCTTTATATACAACTTCTTAAGTTACTGAGAAGTCAAAAAAAACAAGTAAACTATGTAAGTTACCGGAACAAACTAACTATATTTTACAAACTAATTGCATTTATTATATTCTGCTAATGTCTATGCATTAAAATATTTTAATTGAAATTTACTTACCCATGTTCCTGCTGCAAGTATATTTGAATAGCTGTATCTTCTGTAACTTCTAACCTAAACTTTCTATATTCTTGATCACTCTTTCTAGGTAGATGAGTCTTTAAGCGATGTTCAAACCATCTGGGTTGCATTCTGCAAATAGATGCTTCGGAAAAGAACCTGAAAAATGTATGTTCACTGAATTTACATGTAAGCTTTTTGTTTTTGATCTTTTACAAAGGTGGAAACTACAGAAGGCCCAATACATAGCCACAATTTATAACTTGGATACAAAAGTGAAAGGGATGAAACCTGAATTTAATCTTGTAGGTTATACCTACAAGATTAAATTCAGGTCTTTTTATACATCCTTTCAGTTGTATAAAAAGAGCTGCATGGGCTCAGTCAACAGACAATATGTACCTTCACAGAATACAGTTTCTGCCCAGCACTGGTGTCACAAAATTTTATAAGGGCAACTTTTACTCATATACATGTTTAAAATGCTTTCTACACAAGAAACCTTCAACAATGAATAAAATTATCTGATACAGGAAGTTCAACCAAATTTTATTTATACTCTGACTAAGGAAATGATTCATTGATATCAGGCTTTCATGTTAGTATCAATACAGGTAGAATGAGTTTCTACTTCAAAATCTTTTGTGAATTCAGGGTGTGATTAAGATACTGCAATTTCAACGTAAATATGTTGAAATGGTTTTAAAATAGTTTATATCACACTTTAAAAAACAATTGATAAAAAACATTCCAATTACCAGGCACTGCTAAGCTGCAGCGGATATATATATAAATTCACAATAAACTGGGTCTAGCTTGTACCTGATTTTGAAACTTAGTTTTTACAGTATTCAAAATGAGAATCTGTCATCAGAATTATTTTCATCTTAAAACAGTTAGTTCAAAACAATAAAAAATTGTAAGACATTGTGAAGGAAACTGCATGTTCCCTGCACCTTCCACAAAACATTCAATTAACAACACCGCATGTAAATTGGCAATAAGATATATATTTAATAAATAAATATATATATTTAATAAATACATATATAAACATACATGTATGACAAGCAAAGAGGATACATGCAGATAGCATGCGCTACTACTCTGAATTTCGAACGCTTTCTTCTCCCTTTAAATATTTTTGACTGTAGTTTGGGCTCCGCCCCTTTTTTATTTGTTTTTTTCACACTGGTGTTCTCCTGGGCCCTCAGTCTCCTCTTTCGGCTCCTCAGGCTCCTCTACCATCTATCAGTCTTTCAGTTTGCTTATGGTAGACCAAGTTCTTCCCAGTGGCCGGGCTTGCCTCGGTCCCTCGTAAGCTCAGTCCTGTGATGGCGATGGCAAAGATGTTTATTATTATTACAGCCTAAATCACTACGCTCTGCCGTTACACTATCCCCTTCAGGGAAAGCCATTGGAGCTGTCCACTTGGTGCAAGGAGAGGAGAGCAGTTGCTCTAATCATTTTATTTGGCAGACATGCTCCTGAAAAGTAGTGGCTAAAGCTCACCTCAGAGTGCTTAGCTTACACCGAGCTTGCTTAGAGGAGATACCGAACTGGGCTCGAAGCATTTCAAAGACAGCCCCCACTCGGATGACTTGTCCGCAATCTTCAGCTTTTTTCTTTAGGGCCTCCCGGAGGTGTAGCAGGCGAGCTTCCTTTGTTCAGGCATTAGCTTCAGCTACCTCCGGGAACGGTCTGGTAAAGTAGTCCGTGTTTCGAGCTCATGAGTACCAAGTTGTTTTGAACCGACGGACCATGGCCTGAGCCAAGGGTGCCATTGCCAGTCATTTAAAGACTTTCGCTAGCCGGTCCACTTTTCAGTTTACGCTCCTGGAGCTTTCATCAATAATTTAATCAGAAAAACCTGGGTGGCGCTGCTTTTGCAGCTTAGCTTACCATGCTCAGGGAAATATTTTTTCCTACTAGAAAAAAGGTCACCAAACTCTAGGGCAGCGTTGCTCCCTCACCACGGCCTGTCAAGTTCAGGAAAATTTCTCTCCTACTGAAAAAAGCTCACCAAACTCCGGAGTAGCATTGCTTACAGGACAGCATAGCAAGTTCACGGAAATATTTTCCACAAGTTAAAGCTCGCCAAACTATAGAGAGTCATTGGTCACCCAACGCAGCTTACCGAGTTCATGGGAATATCTTTCCACCAATCACTCAAGCAGTGCTTGCCAACCATCGTGAAATCGCAATGCTGTCTTCAGCATAAGGCCCACAAAACACCAGGGTTGCGCCTGCTTCTTAACAAAGTCTTGTGGAGCAGAAATTCTCAACTGACCACTGCGACTATTGTAAAGGAAACTGCAGGGTCCCTTCACCTTCTCCAGTCAAATACCAACACCGTGTTTTAAGTGGCAATGAGATATATATAATAAACAAATGTATACATATACATACATGACAAGCAAGGAGAATACAAGCATAGAGCACGGTGCACTACTACTCTAGCTTTCGAATGATTTCTTATCTCTTTTTATATTTTTGATGGTCGCTCGTGCCCCGCCCGTTTTTCCTTGTTTTCTTGCTTGAACGTACTCCCAGTCCTTTGGTCTCCTCTTTCGGTTATTTGATCTCCTTTATTGTTCTTTGGTTTACTCTTGGTGGACCGAGCTTCTTTCGATGGGCGGACCTGCCTCAGTCCCTCATAGGCTTGGTCCTGCGATCGAGGTGGCTAAGAAGTTTATTTTAAATACGGCTCTGTTCACTACGATCTGCTATTACAGTATAGCAAACTTGCTTAATCCCATATTCAAAACAGCAAAGCAACGAGTGTATTAGATACATATTTAAACAGGAATACTTGCTTTATAAAGTCTTCTATAGAAATCCAAAATATTCCAGCTTCTGCATTACCAATTCCACTTGCTGGCCGTAACTCTGGAAGAACAGCATTCCAAGCAGTTGAATTCTCACTCCATTTACCAACCCAGCTTCGTGCTCCCCAAACATTTCGGAGAAGAAGAAGGCTGTTAAAAAAACACATACCTTTGAAAACTTTAAACCAATAACTTATGTACTTACTAAAACCTAAGATTTTAAACTTGAACAAAGCAAGTTTGTTGCCTCACATCTCAGCATTTGGTTACCAAGAGCAAAAACACTATCCGCATTACAAATAATAGTTTAAAAGCTAAAAAAGAAGAATTACATGAATAAATTTAAGAGAAATATTTCATCACACAATTAAATGACTAAAATAAATCATTTTGTCATTCTTGGTTGATCCACTAAGTTCTTATATGCTGGTGTAACAAAAATCTTAAGAATAAATAAATAAAATAAACAAATATGTAAAAACACCAAAAGAAATAATTAGTAGAGTTTGTATGGCCAAAGGCTATAAAACCTACTATGGACCTGTAGGCTTAAGATACTACTTGTAGCTAACAAACACAATTAACAGCACATACGACCTGCATTTTTTATTCAAATTGACACTTGATAAAAATCTCATTATGTTTCATCTTGAAAATTCACAGCTCATTACAGGAGTAATACATTAATGTTTAATTATACGAATAGCACATGAACACTGATTCACACGAGTAGCACATGAACACTGATTCACACGAGTAGCACATGAACACTGAATCATAGCATAATACATAATAATAGAATAATAGCATAATACACAAATAGCATATGAACGCTGAACTACACGAGTAGCACGTGACTACTAAATTAGAATAACAAAGTGTGTATATTTAGTTTACATGCATGTTTTCAGTAAAAATGGATTCTTCAAACAGTTTTTGAAACATTACAATAATGGCTGCATGCTATTATCATGTGAGCATTACTGTAAAATAATGTTGGAAGATGAAAATTTATTTTCCCAACTGCTTCAGTAACTACTTATGCTGTGACAGGAGCTGGCCGCTTTCTGCTTTTTCAAACTTTGTCAAACAACTGTAACTTTCTACTTCATATCATGAGAAAAGTTTATTGTACAAGTTAAGTAAATTAAGAAACAAAATAAAACAACTATAAGAGTGTTCAAATGTAAGTGTGAAATAATTTGGCAAGTAATAGCTAAATTAAGTCTGTTTCCCTACGATTACAATAAACGATGATTTGGTACTGAGACAATTAATACGACCTGAAAAACAAGATAAAAATCCTGAATAGGTTAAATCAATAATACCATTTAGTTGCATAGAAGTGTGTTTATCTAAAATATGTTACTTTTCCAGCAAAAGATATCCATCAAAACATGGAATACGACAATACTGGTACAAATGTAAAAGTGATATATCGGAATATATAGATTGTTCCCACTTGAGATAATACAGTTGTGAAAAGTATTGGCCGTTACTGATTTTTTAATTGAACCTTATGAAAAACCGAAAATAGAAGTTCACGAAAACCCCAAAAATCATCGGGTTTCATAGAGTTAATAAAGATTAAATTAATAACTTTATGAAATTCTATTGTGTTTCATAGAGTTAATAGGGTTCAATTAATACGAAATTTAGCGCGAACAATTTAGAAAAGGGTGTATACAATATATTGTAGGAGATATGATTTGTAGGAGTCTTCTCAAACTCGTGGTTAGAAATGGGTTACCAACCTTTGATTTTATTTTCGTGAGTTCAAATCCAGCAGAATGTGCGCTTTTAATTTCAATACTGTAATAGCTATAGCCCAACATACCGAAGGACATACATACAGATGAAAAACTTTGAGAGACAGCTATATATACACTATATATACCCACATTACATTATATACACACTATATATACATAATATGAGATGATACACATACACTATATATACATACTATATATGGATATACACACTCTTTATGTAGATATATATAGACGTTAGATATACTCACTATATATATATATATATTTATACATTATACACGTATATCTTGTTGCTAGCATATGTTTTTAACACTATACATATTTTAACAATATTCGTAGTAACAGTTTGCATATATGTGTTTTTGTCAGTATTTGTAGTGACACCATGAACATACATGAATGTATTTCAACCTTATCTGTGCTTACAGCAGGTACTATAAAACCGGTATTTAAACGCCATCTTAATTTGATCGCCACTGCAAGAAAGAGGTTGAAAAATAGAACGCCGTCTCCTAATTGAGCATCAGCTTTATTTGACTGCCACTTTGACGTTCTTTGATCTTCACAAACCCATAATAGCAAGTGAATAACAGAAAAGTGTCTATGAAATCACACTAGTAGTCACTCAGCTATGTCACTAACAATTATTTCTTTTATTGTGTCTCTTCGTATAAAAGCCCATTTTCAAACTCCATCACTTGACTTTATTTTGTCAAAGCTTTGAAAGCATCATCATAAAAATAATGAATAACTGTATCAGGCTAATAGTAGTTTCTTGCTTAGCGTGGTGGTAAAACTTTGGTATATAATCAAGAATGGTTCAGCGATTACTATGGAATCTGTACTACAATAGACTCAAACCTGTGCTTAGCGGGCTCAAGTTTTAGCTGCTGAAAAGATTCTCATTATCTTTGTAAAAAGTACTGTACAGATTTTTTTTCTCAGTTCGTATTATTTGTATCATTACCAAATTATTTTGCATTGTAATCGTAGTGAATCCAACTTAATTTAGCTATTACTTGCAAAGTATTTCACATTTACATGTAAACCTTTTTATAGTCGTTTAATTTTTTTTGACCTGCACAAAACATTTTCCTTGTAATATAAAGTCTAAAAGTTCTTTGAAAAAGTTTGAAAACCTTTACAGTTGTTTTTATCTTCCCTGTTAATTTATTTCAATTACACAAAACACTTTTCTCATGATATGTAGTTTGAAAGTTAGAATGGCAAATGTTGTTATGTGTTAAATACAAATTAATTTTCTGTCCAAAGACTTTTTTATTACTCGAGCAATGCCAGGTTGTACAGCTAGTCTCTAATAAAAATCATGGGTGTCATGGGGTTCAAACTAATAGTTGCACGGCATATAGGTATTTCTTTTGCATATGTTTTGCTATGAGTTCTGGAAGCATGTATATATTTCTCTCCAACACTCTCCAGAGTGAAATCATGTATAAACAGTATGGCTTTAAAGATTAAATAAGTAACCATCATTACTTACTCTGAAAAGATGACAGTTTGCACATCTTCAACTGTGTAGCCATGTCCTGCTCTTAAACCTAATGCTTCATAAGTCTGAGCATTTAATGTTTCTTCCCTAGCATGGGTACCGACACCGATTGGAAATCCCTGGGTGTGTGCTTCACTAATACTTAGATACAGCGTGCTTTTATCCAATGGTAACATTCCTGATTCATCTGTTAATTTACAATTAAAATATTTCAGAGCATATTGCTAGATAATACAAGTCAATATGGATCCTACGATATCAGTTTTGTGTTCTTTTGCCTTACAATACACAGAATATTAGCGATCTATTCGTCTAATAGCATATTTGTTGAAGTTGTATTTTCAAACAACCATAACAAGAGTGTGTACTATACAAGGGAATAACAGCCAATTGTGTCCCTAATTATATTTAGTACCTTAAATTATATTTTAGTTGAAGAGATTTTAAGGAAAAGTTAATAAATTTGAAATGGTTGTATAGAAATTATGTGTACTTTGGGATTAAAATCAGTTTGCTATAGCTTAACTACAGAAAAAAGTTACAATGTAAAAATAACTTTTGGCTAAATTATTACCTTCAATTTTTTTTTAAGTAAGTTACTTTACAAAAACCATTAAATTGGGGATGATGGCTTGATGTTGGCTAATATTTTTAGCAAAATTAGAAAAGATGATGTGAATGATGACTAAGTTTAACTTGAATAGAAGGAAAGATAACTCCATATATTACCAGTTATGACTACTTAAAACTAACATGTTCATTTAATCTTTGAAAATTAAATAACTAATTAAAATTTTGAATTTTACTGATTTTAATTATGGCAATATAGTAAGTGCATCAGATGAGAAAAAGTCAAGCAATAATATCTAAAGGTTTCAGACATGATTTAGTAAGTAAACAATGAACAAGTTTTTAACAAGAATCATCAAATTAAAAATTGTACTCATTTTACATAAAGAATGATTCCTGTAAGTGATGTGTAAATGTACACTTGAAACACTTTCTATAAAACATATATGTAGGTCACTCCTTACAGATATTCCTTGAACATAGTTCACTTTGTTAGATATTTTCCTTAAAACACGCTGTAAACAAATTCCTTACGGAGTATCTCTAGAATTTAACTCATTTCTCACAGACTTTCTCTAGAAACTAAGTCATTCCTTACGGGCTTTCTCTAAAATATAAGTCATTCCTTACAAAAATTTCTAGACTATAAGTCGTTTCTAACAGAATTTCTTTAGAATAGAAGTCATTCTGCCTCTCACTATCTCAGACATGACTCAGACTATCTCAGACGTGACTCAGACTATCTCAGATGTGCTTGTTATCTCAGTTTCTAAAGATCTCCTTAAAAAACTGTGCGTAGACAACCCCAATTTTTAGCAAGCGGGAAACAATGCAATACTAACTGGCATATGTAACAGAAACAGGATATTCAGTAAGAATTCGCAATCCATTTGCGATTCGGCCACCTTTTAGTCTAGAATAGCCCCCAAATAGTTTAGCCATGGCCTTTTCAATCAGTTGAACAAATAGCTGCTTCCTCTTTGACTAAAAGTAATAAACCAACAAAGTTTTCATCATTCTATGATTCAAGTTCAACCTTTTCATACAGCACACATTTATTTCAGGTTGAAAGGCTAGGTTTTTTTTTAGCCATTACAATTTACTCTTACGGCGAACAAAAATTCAAATGAAACTATAACGTTTTTAAAGAAAGCTTATTGCAATGGCTTTTTTGTATATCAGTAAAGTTTATTGCTACTTTGGTGGCCTGGTTGAATTACAGTTTTTTCATAATTTATCATAAATATATTATTGGTATATAATATATACCAATGTATATTATGTAACAATGTTTATATTCGATCTCTTGCTTTAGATTGAATAAAATCATTGTTTCAAGCCATATACAATTATAAGCAATAAAGGTGAAGATAAACATGACGAAAAATTTGCTTACGCCATTTATTATCTTGGTCTGTGAGAGCGTAAATTAGAATAAAATTATTGCTTCAAGGCAGATGTATTCATAAGTAGTTAGCCAAATTAAATACAGCTTATAAACATTGGCAGGTAATGCAGTTTTCTGCCGCTTGCCATTAGCTTGGAACATTGCCAATGGCTAATTTGAGCAAGGTATTATCTGTATTACTAAGCTTATGAATAAGAGCAGTGAGAGCAAGCTTTCACGACGCTGCGTAACGCAGAGTAATCTGCCTATCTTAACTCAGATAGTGACTCATATCGTCCAATGAATCTATTGAATATGGCGTAGCTTAATTGGTTAGTTTATCGCTTGGTGATTGGGTGGTTCTGATATCAAATCTTCTGCCGAACAAATTTTTCATTGCTAGATACTAATTGCTACAGTTGCACAGCAAACAACAAACTGTGAGATTTATACAGATGCAAATCATAGCAATATATGGACAAAAAAGCTCGCATTATTAATGATGGTGATTCTTGATACTACACATTAGTTGACAGAAATATCAGAGATCCTTTAGCAGCATGCCATCAGTTAATATACACACAATCTTAGTAAAATAATCAGAAACTGTCACGTTTGAAATGTAATATTAAAATTCTTTAAATCTAAATATTGGCTGCTCTTTAGTGTTAAAAGCTGAAAATTGTGTACACATTGTTCTGAGTGTACAAATGTTCAGTTTAAAACTTGAACAAATAGAATGGAAACTGCATATGATTGTTGAGGAGTTACTAGTTTGTAAGTTTCTGTGTTCATACTACTTGTTCAAATTGCATTCTGGGAGATATCGATTGCTAGATCTGAATATTGGCATTTCTCACTGCTGGTACTATTCAAATTGCATTTGACTGTTTTTTTTCACTCTGAATGCTTTGAAAAACAAGGCAGCTCATATTTTCCATGTTGAATATACAATTACATTAAAATAGTTTATCATAACTCGTGATAAAAAATGCACATCGATAATAGTCTCGGGACTTTGTACGAATTTCAAGCATGTAGACTATTTGCATGATCAATTTTAAAAGAAAAGGAAATTTTTAATAAATCAATAAGAACGATTATATTAATATTGTATAAGAATTGTGCCTACTTAGATGAGTGTGTAGGGTTAATACAAGCCACGTCTAAAAATGTTCAAATTCATAAAAAAATTGTTAATCAGCCTTTGAGCTGTATAATCTATCACTTCAGTAGCCAACTTACAATTTTTTTTAATTTTTATTGTTTACTGTTTATTATTAGGATTGATGTTTTTATTCACTTACATTTCAGCTTTCTTATAAAAAAGAATAATTTAAGTTACTTCAAAAGCTTGAGTTTACTTTAATTTTTCAAGTTTAACTTACTTCTGAAAACTTGAGCTTCCCTTCACTATTACACGGAAAGAAGTCATCCACAATGACCCCAACCCACTCTCCGTCTAGACACAGCTGTACACCGTACACTCCATTCTTGTTGTAGCTCTTTGTGACTAACAACCTGTCTAGTAACTCTGGTTGACGCGCTGCGAGGCTGATACCTGTTATCAACCTTCAAAAAAAATTGACCAGCTATTTGTTAGTTTTTTTTTTTTTTTAATTTTAATCAGAGCGTTTGTATGAATACATATTATGTGCTTTATGTACAAATGATTTTTCAATTGTATGTATGCAACATTTTTAATAAATCAAAAAATTGGAAAAATCTGAAGCCCAAAGCAAATCAAAGATTTGTTTTTACCTAATGTAGTTTGAAATATTTTTTATTGTGGCATACTGTTGAGAGGTCCTTTAATCAGTGTAAGCGTGTAAAAAATTATAGTATATAATCGGCTTTAAGCTGGTCTATGACTCAATATACAATAGCAAAGATTAGACAGACTATGCGCAGCCAATTTATTGTGATGATAAATATTTGGCATCAAGTTTCTGTCATTAATGCGGTTTTTTGCCATTAAAAAAGAAATGAAGGTTTGACATCAAAACTAAATTTTGATTTCATGATAAACTTGTTTTTGCTTACAAATTAAATTGTTTTAGTCTATGAGTTGATTTATAGACTAATGTCATGTAATGACAGAACGCCGTGACCAGGGCTGGCGAGACTGACCCTAGGAGTACTGGCAGAGCTGAGCCGAATCTCCCTATTGAACAGAAATACTCGGTCATTAGTGAGTCGACTCGGCAGGCTAATAATTGCATATTGCATATGCAATATGCAATATGCAATAAACAAATAAACAAGTAAACAAAAACATTCATTTAAAAGTTGGAATGGTAAATATTCTACACGTTGATTGAATTAAACTGTTTGTGCAAAGAACAGCTTTATTACTGCGCAATGCTGGACATTCAGCTATATACCCAGCTGTAGTGATTCGAGCACTCTGGTGTCAGTACATTGACTTTCTTATACTTTGTGAGGTGACTTAGTTGTTTCATTGCAGGAAGTCAACTTTTTTGGCATTAGGATTTATCTCCCTTGCTGGCTCTGAACTGCATTGATGAAGCTCCAATAGTCAAAAAGTCAAAACAGTATTGTCTGTAGTATGATTATATTTTTTTATTTATATATTTATTTATAGCTATATCTAGATATATGTGCATGTATTTGTAAGTTTCTGCACTTCATGCTAAATGAGGCATCAGCAAGTTAGGCTTGTCAATGTTTCGCTACTAACAAATGTGATTTAGGGGAGTCCATAAAATTAAGCAGGGCTAAATTGTCCAAAAAACCTAAATTAGTACACATTCAAGCTTACTTGAAAGATCAAGATATTGTCAAATAATCTAGCGATATCCACGTGATGTGTACTTAAACGAAAATCTCTGGTCAGTTAACTGGCTTTATTGATAGTTAAAGCAAGGCTTTTCTCAATAAAGTGAACCCACCATTTCTATCGCTGTGTTCACAACAGTTCTGTTTTAAGTACTCATATTTGACCGTTGTGTTATATTTCAAGTGTTGTACTGTACAAGTCTTACTTTGAAGAATAACAATATTTCTACATCTATTTTGAATAAGTAAAAAACCTGCAAAACCATTCAGCAAATATGATATTGAGAAAATATTAAATTATTATATTGTCTGATGTAAAGGATCGCAGAATAGCAGTTTATGTTTACTACATTGTACTGTTTCAACATTAACACTGATACAAACAAAGAAGATTGCTCATCGGCCTATTATGGTTTGCTCAAACTAAAAAAGAAATACTTTCTTTGCACTCCGTAACACTCAACTATCATGAGAATTCTGTAATTACCTGATCAGAAGCTACAGATAACATACACGGTGACTGAATAACATCTAATACTTTTGAATAACTACTACGACTGTTGCTAAATTACTAAGTAACCAATTTAATTTGGTATTTTATCGGACTAGTAGAATAACATTTTTATTTTTGCTGCAAGATCTAGCTTTGTAACACAAGGCAGCTTGAAAACTGTTTCAACTGTTATAAAATTAAAATAAACATGAAGTAGATAGATACGGTTGATACAAACACTTTGGTCCATAAAAAGTATTGATTAATTGCCACATAAATCAGCTGTTATAACATCATTTGCTAACCGCTAAACTATATGTATCGTCAATCGTTTTAGATTGGAGTATTGAAGATATGACTATATTGTCATCACAGACATATTGTCATCCGTTTTTTGTATAGTACCAGCACTAGGGAATTTTCATTTTATAGTTGTAGCTATTTCAATTTAAAATGTGTGTTGAGAAGTTATAATGTGGCTCTGAAATACTGCACCAACAAAGACAAATAAAAAAATTGAGATTTGCGTTACCAGCAATTTCCAAGTGCTCCTTGAGAGAAGTCATTTTGTTGTGGGTTATTGCATACTGTCCATTCATAGTTTTCATCTTCAGGCTCAACTACTATTTGCTCAGGACGCCTCCAGTGATCTCCAGGAGAAATAAGATTAGTAGGAACTTGGGCAATAGAGGTAGAATTTGGAGGAAATTGGAGGTCTGCAAACTTGGTATTGTTCTAGTAATATACATGCAAAAATAATAGCACAAAGTAGGACCTAGACCAGGGCTGGCTGCTTAGCTGACTCCATGGCCAACAACACGACGGAGTCTCTTGCGTGTTGTTCTTTTGTATGCGCACACACTGAATTACATGTATTCATATATTTTCCTGAAATATATATTTCTCTCATTGTCAGCAGAACTCGGTGGTTTTGCTTCTTGTGGAGCCGTACATCAATTATATATAGCATTTATAATATTCAATATGATCTTTTGCACATACAGTTAGATGGAAGATTGATCACTATGTCTAAAATATTATGATTCAAGTATTTACTTAACCTACCTTACTTTACCTACGTAACTTACCTTACTTTACCTACGTAACTTACCTTACTTTACCTACTTAACTATAAACACACTTTTGATTTTTCTCAAACTTATGATGAAAGTTTTTGACGATTATCTGCCGAGTTAAGAATAAATAGCAGGATAACCCAGTTAGTTGTTTCAAAAGCAAAATAGAGAATCATATCCGACTATTAGTAGTAGTTTCGTTAAGATTTTTACATGGTATGATAACTTCATGATACATTCTATATATATATATATATTTAATACTTAATTTAATTTACTGAGTACGGTAAACAGAAATCTTAAGTAACAAGATCTATAAAATATTAATACTATAGTTATTTAGCTTGACTTATTGTTGCTTAGAGAGCTCGATGTGTTACAGAGCTTTTTAGTTTGAAACTTACCTTTGATACGCTGAAGGCTAGCAACTTGACTATTCCACTAGGTAGATACTTACCCTTTCACACTGCTGGTTTATCTTATGTATTTCAGCTCTTATCGCTGTTTCATTTTGTTCTCTGTTACATATTTCAGAATCTCCGCCAGTTCTAATGCATAGATATCTAGAATATAAAAATGACAATTAATTTAATCCGGCAATGAATTAAGCATTTATGTTGTACTATCCAAGTGCCCAGTGTGGCACAGGTAGTAAAACAATTACCTAGTGAATCTGAGTAATTCATCTGGTAAGCGTATGAATGTAAGCTTACCTTTGCTCAAACAATTACTTTATTTGCAAATGGCTTAACAGTCGCTACATTACGCATGACTGTCAATCGTGCCATTTAATGACCACATGAGCTTCAAACATGAGTATTTTAACTGATGTACTAAACAGGCCTGTATTCCCTGGTTGCAAGTTAGGGCTGCAAGTGTTCGGCGACTAGTTATGAACACCTGAAGGTTTGAGGGGCGGTGTAAGCCCCCCAACGGTGTTCGGGGCAGCTTCCCAAAGCTCTGGACCTTTCAAGCATCAACAACCCTCAAAGTATGCATAAATGCCATCAATTGTAAGCATTAAAATCTACATAAATATATTGTTTATGATTCATAATAAGCAAATTCTTTTCTTTATTCAACGAACGATATAAAACTCATGACACTACAGATTTCTGTAAGGGACATTGACAGAACAAGAGCTATTACTTTTTTATTGCAATAGCTCTTGTTCCGTCAATGTTTCCATGGCAGAATTTTTTCACAACTGATTCTGTATCTACGTATTTCAATATCTTTAAATATGTGTAATATTAGAAAATTATTAGACAGCCTGGCCCACAGTGCTCCTCATCGATGTTTGGATTTGCTTCTATGCAGAAAAAGATCTCTCACTCACTGCATTAGTCGCAGGCAAAACCAATACTAGATTAGGGAGCCTCTCCATTTCATAGTTAGTGGCACTAGAGCGCAACTAGGGCTAGAGCGCTAATAATTAGTAGTTGAAAGTTTCAAGATAATGAGCTTAGACTGCAATTTTTAGTACTCAGTCTTCAAAAACTACTAAAATTTGGGGAGGCTCAGCCGCTCAGCCGCCCCAGGGAATACGGGCCTGGTACTAAATCTGTTGATAGATTGACTATTGTAGTGTAGTGGATTAGAATGCTGGCTTGCTGACAGAGAGGTTTCGAGATCAAACCATTTGCGATGTGGGTTTTTCATACCTAGGTTTTAAGCGATAAAACTGAACAGGCGACAAGCTTTGAAACTCGTGTATATTGATAGAGAAACACAGACTACTTCTTGAGTTCTAGCTGAAGACACAGTGTATATTCCTATTTAGAACAGCCACGGGTAGCTGGTGGTAAGAGCGCATCAGCTACAGAGCAAAATTAAATGTACAGTTTTATACCACTGTACTCTCCAGGTTCATCTTTTCTAGATTTCTCTTTGTTTTACAGATTTATTTTTTCTGGTTTTTTTGTAGTTTTCTACACTGACACAAATTGATTGTACTAGATATATTTCAACCCCACTCTATCAAATCATTTCTATATAGAAAGTGCTCTTAGTTTATATCAAACACATAAATTACAAGCTCCAAGGTCAGAAATCTTTTCAAGAAGTTTTTTAAACAAACAGAAACTACTGTTCCCAGAATAATTCTGCCAACCTGTATTTTCAGTAACCTAGTTTGATGAGTTTATGGCTATCAGTCTCAAGTTAGCAATCTAAACAAGTATGGTAAAATAAGTTGCTGGTTTTACAAACTGCACTTATACTTAAACAATCCTTGAAAGCTCTAAAATTTATATGTTTGTATAAAGATGACAAATTTAAAAACATCTTGAAAATATGTGTCAATATGCAAGGCAAAGGAAATTTTGAATAACCTTCGGAGGAAAACTTTCATTCAAGTGGTCAAATCTTCAAGATTGTGTTCATTTAAAAGTGCTATGAGAACAGAATCTTTCAAAAATGGAAAAATAGTAAATAGATAAAATGGTGACAAACTTCTGAAGGCAGAAGTCACAAGTCTACCCCCATGTCCTTCTGAAGGCAGAAGTATGTAACAAGTCTACACCATGGGCTATAGGCCTATTATACCAAGTAATGACCAGCTCTAAGAGCAGCTTATTTGTAGTTGAATGCTCGCTGTTTAGACTATTAGATATATTTCTATTTTATCTTCCTCTTTAGCGTTTTTATCTTCATGAATCTTTATTTGGTTCAGGTTTTAGATACAAAAACCCAAGTACATGTATCAGGTTAAGACTCCCTCCAAATAAATGTTTACTATAACTGGTGGATTATACACATTTTTTGAACATAATAAAACTTTGCTTTTTGAGTAAACTAGAGAGAGATATTGGAGAACTACCCAAAACGTTGGTATTGTAAAACCAATGGAGCTAAAACTATATTAGGCAATCTACGCTGAGATAGATTACATAATGTGGTTTGATCTGCTAAACACACTTTGGTACTAGTGTACCTTATTTATCTTACCTATTCGCTTCAGGGAGTAGAGCACTTTTTGAGTAACCAAGCAATTAACATTAAAGCTCAATTTCTGCCATATCAGTTTTAATGAAATCGGAACTACAGTTATTCAGGAGTAAGTAAGTCAGGAGTCAGTAAGTAAGTAAGTCAGGAGTAAGTAAGTCAGGAGTAAGTAAGTAATTCAGGAGTAAGTAGGTATGTCAGGAGTAAGTAAGCAAGTCAGGAGAAAGTAAGTAAGTCAGGAGTAAGTAAGTAAGTAAGTCAGGAGTAAGTAAGTCAGGAGTAAGTAAGTAAGTCAGGAGTAAGTAAGTCAGGAGTAAGTAAGTAAGTCAGGAGTAAGTAAGTAAGTCAGGAGTAAGTAAGTAAGTCAGGAGTAAGTAGGTATGTCAGGAGTAAGTAAGCAAGTCAGGAGAAAGTAAGTAAGTCAGGAGTAAGTAAGTAAGTCAGGGGTAAGTAAGTAAGTCAGGAGTAAGCTGAACTCAAACATGATCAGTATTTACTTTTGTATAGCTCGTAAAACTAGTGTGTAAAGACAACCCTTGGAAACAAATGCTAGCTTTGAAAAAAGCCAGCATTGACATTGAAAATCTTGCTTAATATTTTGTGGTCTTCTTGCCTAAATGAAGAATAGGCATCTTTAGGGCTTGCGTTCAACCAGTTCTAGCAGCTTGTTTCACTTGCCTACACAAAACCAGCTCAGCAGATGTTTTCTTTTTGCTCTCTGATTGAGGAGACACAGAATTCTGGAAACATTTGTTAGTCTCATCCGAAAGTGCTCAATTTTCTTGAGGTCCTAATATTGCTGAAGCCAGTCAAACCTTTAAACTCTGCGTTTCTTTATTTGTCAGCTCACACCTTTTGAGCCGTGATCTGAAGCATAACTATTTTGAAAGATTGAGAAGTTATGTTCTCTTCAGTATATCTTTAGCTAAATCTTAGCAACATTTTTTTAGAATTTTGCAATAAGCCTCTGATTCAGTATTTTTAATGTTCAACTCTTTTTGCCAAAATACAAGACCTTGTAATAACATTTGCTGAATGTTTTATCGCCTGTACAAGGCACTTCATTTAAAGTTCTTTACCTACCTTCCTAGTGACAAAGATGTTATCACTATGTCACATCTTTGACATTTATGGCTCATCACTAACAATAAAATTGTGTCAGTCTTCAAGACTGCGGGTTTCATAATTATTTGCTCATGCTGACCATTTTTGCTGCGTCTTATTAAGGAATGGTTCCTTCTATGGGTTTTCTTGCTTCAATTTCTGTTTCTTGAATTCTCTATTTCACAATTAAAGCTTTTGAATTCTTATCACTTACATCACATGATATTGCAGCCAACTCTTTGATGAGTTATCATTAGTTTTTATGACTCAGATGAACAAGGGTTCTATCCTCTCCGCCAGTAAACTTTTTGGTAAGCTTTTTCACAAAATACAAACATGAAGCAAAAAGAGCTGTCCAATAGTTCACGACTAGTAGCAGGACATGTGCCAGACAGCTTGCAGAAGAGCAGACACAAGTCATAGGAATACCAGTAGCACCAGTAGCGCCAGTTGAACCAGTAGAACCAGTAGCACCAGTAGAACCAGTAGAACCAGTTGCACCAGTAAAACCAGTAGCACCAGTAACACCAGTAGCACCAGTAACACCAGTAGCACCAGTAGCACCAGTAACACCAGTAGCACCAGTAGAGCCAGTAGCACCCGTAGAACCAGTAGCACCGGTAGCACCAGTGTTACTGGCAGTCCATAAGCGCTCCACCATTTTCACTTTTATAATGCTTGAAGCCAAGTCGTAAAGGTCTATAAGCATTTATTGAATAATTTAGCTGCAATGAACAGCATACGTAGATATTTGACTTTTTCTAGTTTTAAAGTATTGTTTTTTTAAAAGCATTGCATCTCTTTAATTGGGTATAGGGCTGTGATCAATTATCATAATTTGAAAATCAGCATCCTTAAAAGTATTAATGATACCATGAGTAGGCCTACTGTTAGATTTTAACTGCTTGGTGCGAAAAAGTTTTTCAGTCTGTAGAGCTCGACATTTTGCTGCCCTACTGATTGATGCTGGTGAGTTTATGCTCGCTTGTAGGAAAAATGTATTGCACATCGAAGGAAGCTTCGGCTCTCTGCTTTGAACTTATTTTGGCATGTTTATTTCTTTTGTGCAACTTGAAAAAAACTATCACTATTGCCCTTATTTGATTCGCAATTAAGTTCTGAACATAAAATTATTAAAATGACTAAAATGTTGGCTTTTATGTGACTTAAACATATCAGATTTAGCTCCTTAGATTGACGTTCCAATAACTGAGCTAATTCTACTATTTTTAAAATTTCAGAATTATTTTTTTCCAAATATTATATAGATTGCTATGTGGTAAAAGGTGAACAAATACAGTGAAACTCGGATAACTCAAACTTCAAGGGACCGAGCAAAAGTGTTCGAATTATCAGAGTGTTCAAGTTATCAGAGCACTGTCACAAGTCCATGTATTTACTTAATTATTAGTAGATACATGAACATATACAAACTATAATATAAATCAAAAGCACAAATGGCTTGTTTCAAATTAAATGCTTCTAATGTAAAGTTTAAAACGTTTTTATCAAAAAGTATAGAGATTTTTCTATCACTTGAGATTGGTTTGTTGTTTGAGGTGATGTTATTGCCAGGACGTTTTTTAGATTGACATTGGCAAAACTTGATCGTTGCTGAAATGCTCAAAGAAAAGACATCTTTTTCTTTTGAGCGTTTTACCCACGATCAATTTTGCCGATCTTTCTTGAAGTTTATGGAAAGATTACCTTACTTTACCTGGGATTCGTTAAGAGCAACACTCCGAGGCAGTTCAATTAAAAGTTTTACGAGGTTTTACGGTACATTGTATATCACTCACGCTTTTTGAATGGATACTTATTGAATGTACACACATATTTTGTGTTTAGGTCAAACGATGAATAGTTTTCTTAGCTAAGACAACGTATACGTTTGACTACAACAATTCTTAAGACGTTTTAAACATTCAACATTCCGACGTTGATTCAACACGGAATCAACGTCGGAAAACTATTCATCACGGGCTAGCCGGGTCACACACTCAAGGATTTTCGCCACGCAAACACAAAACAAAAACATGCTATTTTTGTTTTGTATGTGCGTGGCGAAAGTCCTTGCGCCCGTGACCCGGCTAGCCCGTTCTATTCATCGTGTAGCAGTATAAATCAAATTTCACCAAACCTTTAGAACAGTCGTTGACAAAAAGATTTTGCCGATGCAGGTAATAACGACGCTTATGAATTACGAAAAGTTGAGGTTTACCTCTATGCCTTGGAATAAAGTGATTTTCTAAAGCGATAACAACCGTTTCGGTAGCCGTTGGGCAAAAAATAGTTTGTTATAACAGTGTTGAATTCGAGTTATATAGAGCCATTTATCATTGCGTGGGAACGGACCAAGCAAATCCATTCGAGTTAACCATGTGTTCGCTATATCCGAGGGCGAGTTATCCAAGTTTCACTGTACGTGGATCACCAATGACCAGTATCAATATAAATATGATATACATGTATATCAAATTCTATGCCTTCGATTGTTGGTAAGCAACTTCAGGTATTCCTACCAAATTGGTTACAAAAAGCTTTCATAGAAAATCAGCTCAAGTGACTTAAATAAAAATTAGAGTAAATCAGTCAGTTTCACCAAATCTAAGCTATAAGTAAAAAGCTTTACAAAGTTGAGTCATACAAGGGATGATAACTCTTACTTTATTTCTTCACTTGTTTCCATTTTCTCACACGCCTCACATCTACTTGCCATCCCTAAAAAGTAACTTTTCTTTTTAACTGTGGTATCAATGACAGTTTATACTCACTCGGCTTCCACCTGCATCAAATTTGTCTGGCAATTTAACATTAGTTAAAATTACACCACAAAACATTTTGGTTATGAGTTTTCAAACCATTGAGTTATGTTAATGTGCTGCACATTATTCTATATAGCCTACATGTAATTGACCAGTAGCACTGCATCAACTATAGTTCTGTTTGATTCCATGAATCAATACTTGTTCTGAATCAAGGTTGTTATACCAATTCATGAATTATTTGTATACTGCTTATGATTGTTATTATGTGAATTGTGATTACCATTCCCATTGTTGGGGATTATCAATCTGCTTGCTCTTAGAGTGTTTAAATGTCTATTTTTAGATTATATGAATTAATATCTACAGAATAACAAAAGCAAACAGTTGATTGGTAGAGTTTAAGTCTTTAATAAAATACTATCTATATATAGCAAAAAAACATCAGTTGATTATTTTAGGTCCTTTGCTGTAGGAAACAAAGGTCCTTTGCTGTAGGATGCTATGGTAAGGCACAGGTATGTGCCTTACCATAGCATCTGTATTTTAGTGCCACTATTTATTTGAATGTCATCTCTAATAGAATGCCAACATAAGGGCAGGATTGAAAAATACAGCGCCACCCTTTAATTAAATGCCACCTCCACTTTGACATTCTTTGATTTTTTTGAACCCACAATAGAATGTGATCATTAAAAAATTATCCCACATTGGTAGAAAAAATGGCTGATTACATCAATACCAACTAATTATTTTATTGTTATCCTGCTTTTAGTGGTGATGTGCCTGAGGAAATCGATAATCACGATTATCCGAGCTACACTCTCATTAGATGTCACTAAGGTTTAAGTCCAAACCAGTGTCTTCATTCATAATTATGTTTTACAACCTGGTGGAAAGATTTTAAAACACCTTAATGAACTATCATTGTGAGGTCGTATTTAAGTTTGTTTTCTGACTCTAAAGTTTTTTGGTTTTTTCTTGAATACTTTGAAAGTGACACCATTGAAATAAGTATTAATTTTATCAGTCTATTATACCCTACTCAAAATAGTTCTTTGTTTAACTCGATGAAATATTTTGATGTACACAAAACAATGCTTAACAAAAATGCCAAAACCCGTAGTATTAATACCTATCTATCCAAAAAAAGTACAACATATAGGCGACGTTAGCATCGATTCGCCCATAAAAGGCTTAAATTCATTTTCTCAAAACTCTGATTAGCTATTCAAAACATACAGTGTTACCCTCGATTTGAATGTCTCTCTCTAATGGAATGTCATTATAAGAAAGGGTTATAAAATACAGTGGTGTCTCGCTCAAATAAAAGTTTTACGGTTATTATATTTCTTTGTTATCATTATTATTGATTCGTAATATAAATTATAATGAGATGCTTAAATTAGTCTTTTAACAAATTTAATTTTACAGATTGTCTTATGCTTACCAGTGTTAACAAATTCACATTTTTGACAGGTCCAATTTTCTGTAGCTTCTGCTTCACGAGACTCATCTTGTGTAGGAGACTCAAGCAAAGTGTTACAACTCTCACACATAACGTTTATTGAACTGTTTTCATAGCCGCAGCTTTTGCAGGTTTGTTTTTGTAACAATGGAAACATTGCATTGACAGGTAGGTTCTATGAATAATGAGACACATAATCAGTGTTAATACCTTGTATGCTAACAAAGGTGATCTATATACAGTTCCATTTATACTAATGTAAGTAATGTCCATGCAGTTTTTCATGCTGAGGTAAGTAATGTAAATTTGGTTCTAATTATACTGACGAATGTATTGTACATGTATATGTAGATCTAATTTAGCCAAGGTAAGTCCTGTGAATAAAGTTTTAATAATGGGAAGATAACTCATCTACATGTATATGCAGTTGTTGAAAAGCTAAATAAAGCGACGTACAAGCAGCTCTAGTTATGCTATAGTAAGTAATGTGACGGACGCCGGTTGGCCATTGACTTGGGTTCATTGGATCAAAAGGAAACCCAGTCAGACAAAATGTTGGTACTAAATCGTTTAAAGTAATGTGCATGCACCTCTGTTTATACTAAGGTGAGTAATGCGCATATGTGCCTCTGCTTATACTAAGGTAAGTAATGTGCATGCACCTCTGTTCATACTAAGGTAAGTAATGTCCATACACTTCTGTTTATACTAAGGTAAGTAATGTGCATGCACCTCTGTTTATACTAAGGTAAGTAATGTGCTTGCACCTCTGTTTATACTAAGGTAAGTAATGTCCATACACCTCTGTTTATACTAAGGTAAGTAATGTGCATGCACCTCTGTTTATACTAAGGTAAGTAATGTGCATGCACCTCTGTTTATACTAAGGTAAGTTATGTGCACGCACCTCTGTTTATACTAAGGTAATTAATGTGCATGCACCTCTGTTTATACTAAGGTAAGTAATGTTCATGCACCTCTGTTTATACTAAGGTAAGTTATGTGCACGCACCTCTGTTTATACTAAGGTAATTAATGTGCATGCACCTCTGTTTATACTAAGGTAAGTAATGTGCATGCAGTTCATTTTGTGGTAGGATAAGTAATGGATAAGGGGTTATAACTACCACTTAGGTTAGAGAAGGTTACTCAGGTGTTTGTAAAACTAGCCTAACTTCTCTCAAAGTTTAAAAAGTTATTGTAATAACTTTGTTTACAATTTATTCATAAACATTAATATTAATAAATGTCTAATCGGCTCAAGATTTCGGTCATGCGTCTTTGCTAATCACAAATACGTTCATGTAAATCTAATAGGCAATGCATAATTTTCTGACACATAAGCACTCATTTCATTTCGCATACTGAACTGATCGTTTAGTCAGAAGGCTTGTAGAACTTAAATGAAGCAAAAAGAATCTTTTACTACCCGAGTCGTACAACTCATCATTAAGTGAAGATTTCAAAAGTTAAAATAAATAATTAAACAAAAACAGGTAAATAAAAGCTATGTAAATCTAGTTTTCAAGCTAGACAGAGCTAAATTCATGCATACCATAATACTCATCAGTATATAAAATTACAAACAATTTCACTATATTTGTGATTGGGACCAAATGTTAATATTTACACGTGTAATAGATCTCGTCTGCTAAAAAAATCAAATGTTTAGGTCAAAATCACAAGGCTTGAGTTTATCTGGAAAACATTGTTTAGCATTATAGAAATTTATTGCTTCTCAAAGGCAAAGGGCAAAGAAAATGACCAAAAATATGAAAAAAATTAATGGGCTCATAATGAAGTTGCAGTAATTTGCGTTGATTATTCTGATAAACCATTCTTAGGTAGCAGTTAAAACCTACAGTTAAACTATCATAAAATCTACCTGACCTTTGAACATATAAAGCTATGCCATTGTCAAACAAAGATGTAATCTAAATTGGAATATACTGCCACTATATCAGCACCAAGAAAGCATATTTTTGAAAGCGTCTATTTAGGCTAAAAGTACTTTGATGTCAGCTCTAGAACCTCCTTATCTAACCTCATGTTTACTCATAAGTACACTAAGACTAATGGTTGTGTGTCCTTGAGTGACAAACCTGAGTAAAACTTACCTCAAGTACACCGATGCAATAATAAAAATAAAATAATAAAAGTTATCAAAAATCTTATATAAATGTGCATTATCAAAATTATATGCGTTAATACACATCTTTGTGTAGTTTTGCTAACAAACATTGCTCCAACAAGCATATTCTATCTGTATTTTAAGGTTTGCGGTAGAATGAAAGTTTATTTTATTTTCTAAAAAAAATCTACTGAAAAGTAGCGGTCCACCTGTCTGATGGAATACATTTGTGTTACTTACTGATTCATCTATGTTTATCCACTCAATGCCGCTCTCTGACGGAAGTGGATGACAGCCTTCTTGTCTCTGATCATCTTGGGTGTCAGAATCTGATTCACTCATGTTTATAATCTGCTGACTTTCAAAAATTAAGTTTACTTTTCTTGAGCTCTGTGTTTAAATCAAAACAAGATAGTCTTTGTTTGCTATGACAAATAAGGAGATTTAATAATTTCACAATTTTAATTTAATAAATTAACACAAATCATAATTTAGTTCAACTTATCATACCTTTTGTGTTATTTTTACTTAAGTAACTTAGTAGAAATTTCAAAAATGCATTTTAAACAAGTTTGAATTAATTCTTCACATTCATCATTTTATGATATCCTAATTTTTTTTATATAACATTCAGCAAACCATTGAAAATATTTTTTTGCAGATATAGGCCTATTTTAATTAGAGTCATACAGTTGGGCTTATTTTTATACAAATTTATTGTATGACAATTATGTATTACAAATGGTTGTAGAAATCTTCAAAAGGCCGGCTAGCTTGTTCAAGTGTTACATGTATGACTGTGCCAGCAACAGCATAGATACATGACTTTTCAAATCAAATATCTTGCATTACCTTAAATTTTGCTCACTATAGTTAAGAGCCCGAAGACGAATTTGTTTTCTTCAGAAAGCCTGTGACCTTTTAAAAGTATATAATGAGAAACAACATAAATATCTTCATTAAAAAATAAATTTGCAAATAAATATATGTAATTTTAATTCAATGATATACATGTACAATCAATAATTTTTGGTTTGGTATTAAAGGGCTCAAATGATCCCTAATGTTGACAGTTAGTTTGGGGCACACGAAGAGTAGTATTAGGCATCAGTGGAGGCAGCTTCATTTCTCTCTCAATGTTTTATTGTGAGTTACACTAGCTCACAATATATATATTTATAGATATATATATGTATATATATATCTATATATATATAGATATATAAATATATATTTATATATGTATATATATAGATATATACATGAATATATATATTTAAGAGTTTAAGAGTGGCACCAAGATAAACCACCTCTTCTACATGGATGACATCAAGTTGTACGCTAACAAAGAAAGGAACATTGATTCGGTAATACACCTCACTCAGGTATACAGCAAGAACATCGGAATGACCATCGGTATTGAGAAATGTGGAAGGCTAATTCTTAAGAAAAACCATTCTATGCTCACAGATGACCTAAGAATGCCAAATGGTACCATCAAAGATATAGAAGAAGGGTACAAGTACTTGGGAATTATGCAAAGCAACATCAACCACGAAGCCGAGGTATGTCACAAAGCCATTACCGAATACAAAAAACGCCTTCGGCAGGTCCTACGGAGCCAGCTCAATGCCAAAAACCAAGTCATGGCAATACATACCTACGCACTGCCAGTAATAAGATATCCAGCAGGCATAATAAAGTGGACTGAGGAAGCCATCAAAAACAGAAACAGATATAGCAACTCGTAAACTGCTGACCATGCATGGAGCACTCCACCCAAAATCTGATACTACTAGATTGCATCTCGATAGGAAAGATGGCGGTAGGGGACTCAAAAATGTACAGCAGACAGTGAAGGAGGAAGAGCAAAGCATCAAAGCCTATGCAGCCTCTATGGCCACTTCAGATAAATTGCTAGCTGAATTTCAATCGGCTGCTCTTACAAAGGACCTTCGCTCTGATGATGAGCTAATTGACTGGCACACAAAACCTCTTCATGGTGCTTACCACCGACAAATATTTAAGGTTGGCGATCTTCACCAGACATATATGTGGCTGAACAAAGGAAACTTAACGGCCAATACAGAGTCGCTAATCATGGCAGCCCATGAGCAAGGGCTCCCAACAAGGCAACTCCAAACAAAAATCTATCACACTAGAGACGATCCTAGATGCAGACTGTTCAAAGATGCACCTGAGACCATCCAACACATCATCAGATGATGCAAGCAGCTAGCAGGAAATGCATACACTGAGCAGCATAACCATGTCGCAGGTGTTGTGTATAGAAATCTATGTGACGAGTATGGCCTGAATAAACCACAACACTGGTGGGAAACTCCTGGTAAGGTCAATGAAAATGACCGCGCTAAGTCCCTCTGAAACTTCTACATCCGGACTGACAAGCATGTCCTAGTAAACCAACCAGATATAGTGGTGGTGGACAAGGAGAACAAGAGAGCTACTATAATAGATATAGCAGTACCCAATGACTACAATATAGACAGCAAAGAAAAAGAAAAGGTAGAGAAATATCTCCCTCTTGGAGAAGCGATTGAAAAATGCTGGGATGTAAGAACAACTGTAATCCCAGTAGTCATTGGAGCACTAGGCGCAATCACACCGGCGCATAAAATGTGGCTTGCCCAAATACCAACAGCAATCAACTTAGGTGAGTTGCAGAAAAGTGCCCTACTGGGAACAGCTAAGATCTTGAGGTGAGTGCTTAAACTCCCAGGTCTCTGGTAGGAGACCCAAGTTAGAGCAGAAACTACTACCACCCATACGGGTTAACCGGGGTGAGGAAACAATTTATATATATATATATATATATATATATATATGCTTCATGAGGATGAACAGAGGAAAGAGAGCTTCTCAACCAACTGACTATCAGTCTGGGAATTTTTGTTAAGTTCCCGGTACACACTAGAGCACCAGGCTGGTCAGAAGATATCGGCCCAGTCTAACAGCAACCATTAAGAGGCTAGTCAAAAATTGATTGGTGTGCCAGGCCATTAAGTGTCTTAGAACAAGGATGGCTGGTAGAAAATAGAGGCTGTATACTAGTCAACCTTGCCAAAAAGTAAAGTAGCCATCATCTAAGTCACTCCACTCCGTACCACCCTAAAGAGCAACATCGGATGGGGATGTTAACAAAGCATTTTACTGTAGGGTAAGGTGCCTTAGTTCTACCAGATGGCACGCCCCAAAAGTAGCCATTGCGTTTAATAAAACTGTGTTTTGCTACTGAAAACTGCCAACACAACTACACACAGATTAAAGAGTTTAATTCAAGACCTAACTTTTGGCTGAACTCGGCTAGCGCTGGCAAATTGACAAGACATGCACATGACATTGACAAGACATAAGGTTGTATGACCTCTAAGCCAAAACCTTTCAGCCAGAAACCCACAAGCTGAAAATTTCTCTCAGGGTCTTACTGCTAGCAAGGGGCCAAGATGAGTGTGACCTGTTGCTCTTTCTATCTAATGAGGTGTGGTACCCCACATACTGAAGGTTTTCTAATTTATGAGCATTTAGTCATTCTAGGGCCTGTTTAAAGCTTCACGTGATGCATTCAGATGAGCTCAGAAAGAGATTTGGCAAAGAAACAAAAAGCCACCTCTGTACGCACCCCGTAACTAGGTATAGCTGTATATCAAGTGACAGAAGAGGAATCAACTCAAAGTTACAAGCTAAGTATGTAGGATCATACCATGTCATAAAAGCCTGTACCAATCATAAATATTTGCTGAAAAGGCAAAGGCAGTCTTCCATCCTAAACCAGAACAATCTTAAACCGTTTCGCGCATGTTTGGAGGAGCTATGCCGGGCTCCAGCTACCCTGAAACCCAGAAGAGTGTCTAATATAAAAAGAATATAACAAAACTATCCAAAGAGAATAGCCAAGAAGCTGAAGATTTTGCAATTTACTAGCTTCTAGCACTACGTTTATATGTAGAGCAGGCAAAGTGAACAAGTAAAGTGGGAAAGGAGGCCAAAGAACTGACAACTCCCTCAAACGCCTGCACCAAAGACCCAGCTCGATAAAGCTGTGAGCAGCTGACACAACTACAGCTGGGCTGATTAGGGAGTTAAAGCTAGGCACAACCTTTGACTGGCATGTGCGAATAGAAAGCTAGACCAGCATTGGGAGCAGGCCTGTCAATTGATCACAAGCAAAAAATTTTGGTGTAGCAAAGCCGAGGTGGAGGAAAAAAGGTTTGAGCAGGCTTCCCTGGCAGCTATCACACTCTTCTTTTGCAAACCTTTGCACACGCAAGGCATTATTACAACTTCACCATTTTTTTAACTCGAGTTGGCTTCAAAGCCATAGAGAACTTGGATAACTCACTTCGGCAGCTGTTGAGCCAGTTAGATACCTTTGTGGATGACGGAGTGGCATTGGTTAAGTCTAAGAATAACGGAAAAGCATGTAGGAGCCAGCAAAGAAGTTGAGGTTGCCTAAAAAACTGCAGAAGGCTCAACCCAACTTGTTTTGGACAAGATATTATCAACCAGGCTGACCTGCCAACTAAAACAACTCTGTTTAAGTTACATGAAAACTTAGACTGGCTAGAAGAGGTGTCGGTAGACTCGCCTGCTTTAAATGTGGCAGGCTATTTGTAATTTGTTGTCACAGCTTCAGGACTTTCAGGTGTCTGTGGTAAAGGTAGAACTAGCTGCTAAGCGGCCAGAGTTTACCCTTAATAAGTCTAAGCACTACTAGTCTGGCCAGTGTAGATGCCTTGGCTCTTCTTTCTAAAAAATAACTAGATCAAGCTTAAAGGGATTGTGCCGACTATCCGGTATTTGTTGACTCAGGCAAAGGAATGCTTCATCAGCTTCACTGTAAGACTACAAGGCTCAGTGCAGCATTGGCTGGTTTTCCACAAGCAATTGGAATTCAAGGCATCACATAATGCAGTATGTTGCTGTCGTGGTCTGCTCATGTCACGGTATCCAGTACTACTGTACATCACCAGGAGTGCCATGATATGCAGAAGACATTATCAACATGTCATTTCTTTGATGGGCCATGAGAAATGGAGTTGGTTTCTGGCTGAATGAGGCTGGGACTCTGAGACCAAAATAGTATCTTGCACACCATGATGATGACAAAATGTGGACTTCTGCAAAGCCAGCAGATTCACAAATCAGCGCAGATAGAGGACTGATCTAAGGTGTGGCACTCCTCAGAGACGGCATCTTGGTCTAACTTTAGGAACTGGCCAGCGTCTGAGACACTGGTCAAATTGTTAAATTGTCAACTGGCCAGCTAAACCCTAGAGCAATACCAGAGTAGAAAATATTTGCAGCTTCACCAGGGTGTATATGATTGGGCCGCAGCAGCCCAGGTCATGGAAGATATCGCTGCTAGCAGTGGCATAAACTTTACTGAGTAGAGGCTGCTGATGGAGAAAATTAGCCGTTTAAACCATTAGGCACAACAGCGCAAGACCTGAGCTTAGCTGGCCCTCCCATTTGTGTTCTAATTTGGGAACAGTGTTCCCAATTTGGGTGTGTACTGTGTAGTAGGAGCAAGCTGGCCTTGTGTTTTGATCTGCTCTAAATTCTGCTCGACTCAGCTCAGCTCAATCAAACTACTAAACAAAAAAACCAGCTCCTCACTTGATAAAAAGAAATGAAGCATTTTCTACCAAGACATCTCTAAATGCAGAAGCATTGCAAGCAAGAACTAGGGAAGTTTTGTGTCTTTTCTATACATGTGCTTCATTGCATATAAATGTAGCTTATATTCAAATATGTATATATTTAACCAGCACTGTGCAGCTGGTTTGAGGCTGGTGTGGTGTACCGTGAAAGAGTCGTTCAGGCCTCTTTTTAATATAATAATTTATTTTAAATTTAGATTTAATCAAACAGATGTATATACTATACAACTGATTACACTGGCTACATTTGGGTAAAAATAAGATGGAAAATAAGAAGCACTGCTCCTACAAGTCAACTTCTAGCAAGAAATTTTTATTCCTGAAGAGCTGTAATCCACATGTGTAATTATTGTTACTATAATGTTTGTTTTAGTAGCCTAGCTTATGGCAGCACTTCTCATAGCTGCTCAGCTAGTGACTTAGAATTGTAATAAACCTGTACATATGCAATTAATGACAGAAATTCATTAGATGGTAAGTAACTCTGTGCTAATTTAGCCTCTCTTGATAGCAAAATATGTTGCTATGGACTTAGAAAACTTAGCTAAAAGCATAACACTTTTGAATCAAGAATTTTTGAAAGAAAACAGTTGTGCAAGTCAATGATGGAATACAGCATGCAAACAAAATCTATAAAAAACAGTTTAGTTTGGCCAACAAAAATTTTGTACGAATAAAATTCCTTATTAGTTTGCACAACTAATGACTGTTTTAGAGATGCATTCAGTATGCTTAAACAAGTACAGTCAACTTTCAGCTCTTTAGGTTTCACCTTCCCAGACTTTCATTTGCCCACACAGTGTCCAGAGTCTGAATGGTTGTCTGAGACAATCGAGTTCGTCCAATGAATGACTATTTTGACCGATGGGTGATTCTCATGACAGATTATGTGTGCATGTGAGTGTTTTACTGTAATTTGCCTTGGTTTTTATCACTGTTATTAATATTATACTGTACCCTATTGCAAGTGTAACCACATTTTGCTCTCTAATGTATACTTTGTATGCAAATTAACTGAATGCTCAGCATTGCACGGATAATAGAAAAGTTTTTGCGCAGAAAATTTGTTTTTAATCAATATCTACAACAGTTTCTATTCTTACTTTTAAATGAAGCTGTTTTATTTATTTCTCTGTACTGTGTTTATGTCTTGTGTAAATATTAGTGTATTGGCTGTGGTGCCTACTACATATCTTTACTGATTGCTATAGTCTTGTTGGCTATGTGCGTTTACGAAAGTTTCTTCCCGATTGAGTAAACATTTTGCTCTTGGTATGGCCTAACGCATAACACTACCCACAATGCTAAGTATGTAGCCATAAAATATTAGCATGTGTAATAAGTATGTGCCCAATTTATTTCATAATATAGTCAGTTGGACAGTGTAGTGTATCGAATAAATTATTGTCTGTAAAACTAAAGGTTCTGAGTTCAAAACCAATGCTCAACAGATTTTTGATTCCTAAAACTTTATCATTTTTACTGGACACACAGACAGACAAACATTGAAATTTACATATACGTATTGTATCATACTGTAGCCTAAGAAAATGTTGGCAATCTAATGTACAATATTGAAGTTTTAATGTTGGATCTTTTTCATTGTTTGGACATGGCCCAATTTTTTTTTAGTCCTGTAGGGCTATATGTAGGGCCTTGTAGAGTTATATTTTTATTTTTATACAATATATTTCTCAAAGTCTGTTTGTGTGTTGGAAACTCGTCTGTCAGAAATCCAGCTTATAGATCTTAAAATCTTGGAATAAATATTCCGTACCGAAAAGGACTTGATCTCAGACCAAGCCATTAACCAGTCTGACGCCCGGAAGTCGAATTGCTAGCCTGCCAATATAAGTCATTATATCAGAGCAATACCTAAATGCTTTGAGTGTGCCGCGGGTCATAGCATAACATCACGAGAAGCTGTTGCTCACATTATTAAACTGGCTAATAGCAAAACTCTCATTATTTCTCATTGTTTATAAGACAAAAAACTTTTTTCATGATATGTAGTTTGAAAGTTAGAATGGCAAATGTTGTTATATGTTAAATACAAATCAATTTTCTGTCCAAATACTCTTCTATTACACGGGCAACGCCGGGTGGCACAGCTAGCTTTTATAAAAGTTTGGTTGTTAGAACTTTTTTCAGTTATGGAAAGAAGTGAGGCTGTGTATCAGAGTGCTGCTGTGATGTATTGGCTTTTCAATGCATTCATGATTGCATATGTGGGCAATGACTTAGGTTAAATTACCGAGAAATTCAAAGCCTAGAAAACTCTTTTAAGAAACACCTTAATAGAATATATACCATTTATACCCATTGCCTAGCGGCATAGCAATTGACTTTAATGATTAATCTAAACACGTAACCGAGTAGATTTATTTTCAGATCTTAATATTGAAACAAGCTAGAACAGAGTTTAAAATCTTAAATAATTTTGGAGACATGAGTTGAACATCTTGCAGAAGTACACTAATGACGAAATGGATATGAAACATGTATTGTGCGTGGAAGCTGCTTCTTCTTGCATTTCTTTTATCAATTTCACTCTTGTATATTTGGCATCTGCTTATGGAGTACTTCCTGCTCTCGTGTAAGCTTAGGATTATAAGAAGCCAAAGAACTAGAAGATGTTTGACGCCACATTGGAAAATCTAAGTCGAGATGTTTCAGGCTCGGGGCTGTGATTGTGTTTATTTGAAGAATTTGTCTAAAATGAGACACGGAGAGACGCTATACTAAAACTATTAATACAATATAAATTAAAGTTGTCAAAAATTTGATACGAAGATACCTGATTTCCGTAGTAGTATATTGAATTTCAAAAATTATTATAGCTATTTCTACCAAGAAGTCAGTTTTGTTTTAACTGTTTTATTTCTAAATTTGTTTTCAAGTTAAACTGCAGCCTGTTTTTTGTTATGTTGTGATTTGTTGTAAAATAATAAAATTTATACCAGATATTTAATTAAGTCAAAACAATAACGGAAATATTTACTATAAGAAGAGCTGTGTTCGTGCTGCTATCTGAAGCCACGCTAACTGGGCTAGCAACAAAAACTTCCATGCGTGTAAATGAACATGGACACTCCATTTTACTGACCGGCAACACGCCGCTACACTAACCAGCCGCTTTACCACTTCATGGGATAATTATGCGCATATTGATTACTCATGACGATCTCTCACGGTGAATTTGACTGCCAAGTGGGCTAATAACTTATAATAGTAATATAGTAGTTGTGTGACAATCTCTCAGGCTCTTCGTATACAACTTTTGACAGCCAAAGCTTACCAGCATCAAACGAGTTTGCGAAGTAAGTGGAGAATCACTCAACATAAATAGAAAAAACACTTATTAGAGGGTTAAAGTTATTTTCTAATCTGGTAACTTAACTGGTAATTGTCGGAAAACCGGTACTAATGAATTCATTTAATTTTTTTCAGAAACTTGTTTTGGTCATTCATTAAAAGTTTTACTGAATGATTGGGTGCTCTAGCCAATGAGTAGCAAGGTTATTCATAGCTTCCTATTTAACAAGACTAAATCTTTATCAAAGTCCCACTGAGTGATAAAATATTACAAAACAGCAATGTCATAGTCTGCTCATTTAAGCAAAGAGAAGTTCTGTTCAAGTTCAGTTTAGGTTCACTGAATGTTTTCTCAATAGAGAAAGGTTTTACAAAAAATAAAATATTTTCTGTATTGTAACATAATAATACAGAAACATAATAATGGGCATTATAACATGATTGTAGAATATAGTTCTACAATCATGTTAGCGCCTTTTCCATCAACTAACGGAACAATATTTCATTCAGTGTTGCTCTGATGTAGTGGTTGAACTATGGCTGCTCTGAGATGCCTAAACAATTGTGTTAACTTCAATTGCCTACAAACTAAGTGTATGGATGACTGTTAGAAATTATGTTTGTAGAATATATATATATTATTCATACCTACAACCCGGTCGTAACACATCTGTCACTGTTCCTTGTCTTGATCTCAACCAATAATTTCCTCTTGGCGGTGTGACACGCAGAGCAACACTTGATTCAGAGTTTTGGTTAACGGCGACAAAGATGGCTCCTCTCCAAAGAGTAGGAAGCACAGAATAAATGGTCAAGCATTCTCCTTTTTGTGATATCTGTAATCATAACCAGTTGAAATCTTTCTATGTTTATGCGCTGCTGACAATAGCATGTATAACCCTTATTAACATATAAATTAACTGGCATGTACATCGCCTATAATCATAAATATTATAAGTCATTTATAAACCTTTGCTGTTCCACGGGCTATGACCATTCGAGACAGAACATCTCCTAGGGTAGCTGGTTCGTAGCTAATATTTTTGAGGCTGACTTCCTTTTCTGATTGGCAGATCAGATTTACATTTATACATTCTGCAAAGCACAGCAATTAGAATGATAACAGTAATGCAGTTAAACACAATGAGTAGCAGAGCAAGTGGTTGTTTATATTGGTATGATGGGAAAACCAACCTTACTCGTTTATGTGTGTATTTAAGGCAAAAGGAAGTCACTCTTTGTATTTTTCAAAAAAGTGTATGGTGCGTACGGGTGCAGTTATGTGCTACATAATTGTGATACAACAGCAATAAGGCGCTAAAATTAGAAGCAACACTAATATACATTCTGTTCAGAAAAAAACTAGTGATGCTGACTCAGTGCTCGATGCTAACATCAGTAAAAGTGCGTAAGGGCTGCAAAAAATATTACTACATATGTCTAGGTACAATATCTTGCTCACTGAGCTGAACAAACGTTGACATTCTTCAAAGGAGATTTTGAAAACTGGATTACAAAATTCTTGAAGGCCGAGGCCATAAGTTGAAGTACTTACTATAATAAGAGCAGTGTCTGTCTATCTGTATGGCTGCCTGTCTGCTCAAAGCCACACGGAGTGTTATAAAAGATTGCCTCACACAGGAATTGAACCCAGGAGTTAGATTCAAAGGCAAACATACTACTACTACACCACCTGAGTGTATTATCCCTTCAGGATAGTATTTCATAAAGAAATTGTCTTACACAGGAGTCAAACTCGTGGAGTCAGATTCTAAGGCAGACCCATTATGACTGCACCACTTAGTCTGCCATGCAACTTACTGGGATAATTATACTGATTATTCATGATGATCTCTCAGATCTCTCCATAGATATATAAACCTATATATATTATATATCTATGGTTTATATATCTATGGTTTATATATCTATGGATCTCTCACAGTGCATGAGACGAGCAAGTGTACTATTTGTATATGGACTGTAGAATTTAAGGGTAAACTTTAGTGGATATCCAGATAAATGTAAATTAACTTACCATCATTCTGCCAGGCTGAATGAGAAAAGATAAATATGTAATAGAGACCGACTGGCAGTGATTTGCTTGTCCAACAAACTTGTGAGCAAGCTACGTGATCAGTGCAGTCGACAAAATTGTATCGATCATCATGTATCTGTAGGATGGTTTTGGTAAATTTACCCTTCAGATTCCTGCAAATACAACTGATTGATTGTGCTAAATGTTTCCTCCAAAACTTGCATGAAGAAAATTATGTAACGACAAAAAATAATTGGACTATTAATGAAATTCTTTAACTTGTCCCTTAGAGATTTTTGAAAAAACATAGAAAATTTTTACAACAGTTACTTATATTTTCTGTGGTCTTTTGATTTTTGGATTAATTTAAGCGGCTCTGAGAAATGTTAGAAATGTGATAGTTGGGTGCGGTGTAGTTAAACTACCAGCTGTCGGTGAATCAATTAAAAAAGAGTCCTGAAAGATCAGAAAACCTGTAATGTATTATACTCTCAATGGCTTGAAACTTGCTTACTAATTTTGCACATTAATGACTCTAAAAGACAGTCTTTATACTGTTCATAAAAACTGTTGAAATACCAGAACTCCATCGCTGCGATAACATTTAATTACATAGAAAAACACTTATGTTTGCTCAGGATGCAAGACACACTGACACTCAGTGAATCAGAAGGATGCCGATGGCAAACCAGAATCAACATGTCAAGATAATAGACTCGACTGTAACAATATGGAAAGGAAAATATTGTTGACTTTTTTTGATGGCTCTATAAACACTGTACCACATTTTGATTCCTGCTCTACTGGCAAAAGTATCTTCATTGTGTCAATTAGATCGTGACAGTGTAACCAAATGTCTCTAATGTATTAGTTGTGTGGAGACACCCAACAGGATCTCAAAAATTATTCAAATTTGTAAATAAACAATATGAATGTGATAAGATAGAGAAAAAAAGTGTTATGAGATTGTATTCGGCTGCTATCTTACCGGAATGATGAATACTTGCTAAAGAATTTGGAGAATGAGTCTATGTACAAACATCAAGTTGCAAACAAAACGCTGTGAGAACGAAACATTTTTGTTGAAATTTAAAGGCAAACTAATTTAACACTATCTTGTTAATCTAAGTTAACTACATAGGCACAAGTTAATCAACCTGAATTTGGAATTATCAGTCTAACGATGGATGGTCTGATGCTGATTGGTTCACATCCAATGGGTCTAATAAACCATTTCTATCAGATACATACTTTCAGTCTGCAGCTCATTCATCTAATATACCATTTAATCTAATGACTAAATAGCACACTAGGCAAACAGTTAGTCTGAAAACAAAACTTCAAATCAGAAACTTTTACCTAATACACAAAAGTTAAAATAGCACAAATTGTATTGGATTTAATGTAAATTCAAATAATTTTTGGATACAAAAAATCTTTACCATACAAAAAGAAATAAAAATTTAACATGATAATCAATTTTATGATTAAACTGTTACCTCAAAATTTCAGATTTCATGCCAGTGCTCATAGAAAATCTAAAACATCACTATTATCCTTTTTTTCTAAAAGCAGTAATTATTCTTTTTTCATATTTAATATATTTCTTCATGAGCTGAGTGTTAGATTCTCTTCTAATAATACATTCAATCCAATCTTCAAATATTTTTGCAGTTTGGTAAAAATTGTAGAGCAATCGTATCATTGGACCAATCATACCACTAGATATGTTTATTTTAGACAAATTATTTGTGAACGCATTAGAATTTTATCAATTGTCGTTGCACCGATTGTCTGGCAACAACTCAAACCTACTTCATATGTCAACAGAAAAACCTAGCATGACCCTTTCTATGGTTAATTTTAAAACTGCTTCATTTACAATCTTAAAACCTATATATTTATTAATTATATATTTATTATTACCATTAATAAAATTTAGAATATAACCAGACAACTACAGTTTGGTGAAAATAAAAATGTTAAAAAGTTAATATAACAACCGCTGCCTTTATTTTTGTAGATGCCAAGTTTATTTTTAAATTTATAAATGATGAGATTATGAAAGTAACTTTAGCTACAAAGTAGATGGTTGACTCCCCACTACGTAGCATTTAATTGAGTAAGCTCAGTGCTGTCAGTCGGGCAGCAGCATTCAAATGACTCACACGGGAATATTTTTAAGTTTCTAATCTAAACTCTAGTTTCTAAGCTTCATTGTTTGCTTTCTAAGATAAGTTTTTTAATCTACTGTGTATGAGCATGTAAGATGCTGTGTAATGACAAATAACTAAAATAGTAGTAATATACATAGTTTACTAAGATGCGTATTAAAAAAGGTTTATTCAAAAAAAACATTTTCTTAGATGCAATTTAGGCAGATTTTCTAAAACCCTGGAATCTGAGTAATTAAAAAAGTATTTTTAAATCGGCAGATTATTTAAACTGGTTTTTCAAGACTTAAAGGCTATTTTAAAATGTAACTTTTAAGGATATCTAATAATTTGTAAATCATTTTTTACCAAAACTTTAATCAGCTGTCAGATAAGAATAATAGAAATAATAGTTTATAACTGAAATATTATATTGCATCTAAATAAAAAAAGTAAAAAATTAACTAAACTGATTTTAAAATTTTATATTTCTTTATTTAAATTCCTCTATTATAAGCAGTGTTTCACAACAGTCCACTACATTTAAAAATTATGAAATGTTATTGATTGGTATGGCAATTACCCATGCTCCTGTTGCAAGTATATTTGAATAGCTGTCTCTTCTTTAACATCTAATAAGAACTTTTCATATTTTTGCTCACTTTTCCTAGGTAGATGAGTCCTTAAACGCAGTTCAAACCAACACAGTCGTATTTGGCAGATGTTCACATCATCAAAGTATCTGTGAGATATTTTACATTAATTATAGCACTTTACATGTATTTATAGCATTCTACATATATTTATAGCGTGTATCACCTGGTAATTCAAATTTGAGAAAAATGCAATCAAGGTATATTCAGTGTTTTATAGGTAAATTTTTGGAAACTATTTTCTATAGCAGCCCAAAAGTTTAAAATGTTTTAGAGTTGTAACACTTAAAAACAATCTTTGCGATAGGGAACCTTTTGTTGTTCAGTAATGGAACCTTTTTGGTCTTTCATGGTAAGTATTGATTTAAGTTATGTTTACAAACAGTGAAAAGTAAAACATTCTTTAAAGTTTTTGTAGCAACTAAATACATGCTATTGGCTCATTCGCTTTCATTACATAATAAACCTTCTACTTTAGCTTTAATCTCGTGTCTGTAAGCAGCACACGCTAGCACTGGCATGCCAACTACTTGTGTGTCCTTTGCATCAGGCTTTCATATGCCAAGTTAACTTGGGAACAAAACTTCAAGCAACACAAAACATCCGTTTCATTACCGCAGTCCCACTCCACCAACTTAGTCTGGACGTATCTCATTGCTTTAGCCAATAATAATGCAAGTTTTTAAGCATCAAAATTATAGAAACAAGTTCTAAGTTATAGAAGCAAGTTCTAAGCGATTTGAGGGATACATATGAGATCAGTAATACTTGCCGCAAAAAGTGATCTACAGACATCCAAAATTTTCCAGCTTTCTCATCTCCAATTCCACTGGCTGGTCGCAACTCTGAAGAAATGGCATTCCAGGCAGAAGAATTCTCGCTCCACAATCCTAGCCAGCTTCTCCTCCCCCAGACATTGCGCAGTAAAATCAAACTATGTAAGAGATACAGTAGATGTGTTAGTTTGAGCTTAAATAAGATTGCCTCCCTCAGCATATTCATCTATATCGGAATGAGGCTTTTTCTGTGCAAGCATTTTAACTCAGGAGTTGTTGGCGTAACGATTTCTGGCGCAGGATGTTTTGGGGCTGATATTCATTGGCGCAGGTCACAAGTTCAGAATTTACCGATCTTTCATTGCGAGTTATTACGGCTCAAGTAATTTTAAGCAAAGTAACAAGAATTGTTCCTAACAGCCACATTTATTTATTTATTTAGCAGAGGCAGCTTACAAGATTCTTTACTTGAATTTATCGGTGTTCAATTAAATTATTTATCTGATAGTATTTAACTTACGTTAACAAATAAAGGTATATATGGCTAATAGTTTCATTGGTTCAATTTTGATTGCAGTTCAGATCTAACTATATGGGTGTGCTTACAGGAATAAGGTAGCACGGTATACAGTTTAATACACTCTAATACAGTAGAGTTTCGACTTAATGGCTAATTGCTTGAACATGCCATGTTGCTTTAAACGTACGCTATTCTAGGTTGCTCACAGCATCGCAATTTGTAATCGAAAGTGAAGAGAGTGAAAGTAAGTACAACTTACAGAGAAATAAACAAATATGAAGTAAAAATAATATAATAACAAGGAGGTTAGGTGGGTCAGTTTAAATTTGGAGTAATCAAAAATAAAGTGCCGATTCTCTATGCTAATAAACTGAGCAGACAGTCAGAAAAATTAGCTTTTAAACAGATCATATTTTTGCTCATCAGCTGCTATAACTGATAAAATCTACAGAATCTAATTGACCAATAGAATTTAGCAACAGTGATAGCATTAACAATCAAAGACTTGTGACAATAAAGGAAAGTCACACAAACAACGCAGTATAGAATCAGCTCTAAACATCTAACCTTAGATATTCTCTATAGAAGATATCCTTGATAGTAAACTGTTAAAACGAACACGTGTTTTCATTCCACCTAATTGAACCAAACCAAATCTAGTATGACCAAAGTCATTCTGTTGAAAGCGTTGGGACTCCGGTTAGTTTCAAAAGCTTCTTACATCAAAATCTTTGATTTAATTGCTATTCAACCTCCACATATAGGCTATTTTAGTACTTCAATTATCTGTATCAACTGCTGCCGTATCAAGTTCATTCTTGTAGCATTTTACTTGCTATGAGAATGCTCTATAGAGAATGCTCTATAGAGGATGCTCTATAGAAGATGTTCTATAGAGAATGCTTTATAGAGGATGTCATTAACAGTAACGTATGATGTATAGAGATATGCTTGTAAAACTATGCTGGTGATAAAAGACATACCAAATACGTCGCAAATCAAGTAACAGATTAATATGGTTGCCTAAACACTAAATAGTATCAATTACAATTGTGGTACTATCCTACATGACATTGCTGGTGGGACAAAAATGGCAACTTTCATATACCCTAAACTAAGCTCCTGTGTGCACCTTACTTGCTTCATCAAAGTGGACACAGAATATATTAAAAATATTTTATGACTATATATTTACATACTTTTATGTAAGTATATATATAATTATATATATTTATATATTGATATTATATTTTATTATCAAACTTTATTTTGAGTTTTGTAATAATTTAATATTTGATAAAATTTAATTTGTAAATTTAAAAAAAAAATTTGGTGTTTGTTCTTTTTCTAACCATTGGCTCTGTAGAGAATTTAAACACAATACGATTGGTTTGAAATATATTTTATGTTCTGACATACATATAATTATTTTTGAATTTACATGTAAAGATAGTGCGAGTGGTATGTGAAAAGATGTTTGATTATGAGCAAATGAAACTTACTCAGATAGAAAAACAGTTTGCACATCTTCAACTGTGTAACCATGTCGTGCGTACAAGCCTAAGTTAGCAAAGTTTTCCCAAATGTCGGCAGCACGTGATCCAACGCCGATTGGCAGTCTTTCCTGATTGGCATCATACATTTTTTGATAGAGAGAACTTGTTTCCAGCGGTGATAGAGGTTTGAGAGCTGAAAATATTAATTCGAACCAATTATGTTAGCAACTCAGCTATGGGACCTGGTTTATCTAAGGAAGTGTGATCTATGACTTTTAATAATAAGCTGACTACGATATATTAGTAAACTTATGAATAAATATATTTAATTAGTGTTTTCATGACCTGTTGAACACAGGCAAATGATGATCAAATACTTCATTCAAGTTGACCATTTATGACAATTTTGAAAAATTTAAAATGTAGGCAAATTTTGTTGTAGATGAAATAGTTGGCATGCGCCCCCAGCTTGTCACAAGCGGTTGTTCCATACTATGCCTGTGTTAGGTTCTACTACAGTAAATAGATACTGAACTCTAGAAAAGCGTAAACTTGTTATATAATTCTCATTCTGAAAAATTTATCCACTAGCATGTCAAGCATATAGCCCTACTCACTAGATGTTCAGTTTCATTATCACTATAAAGCTTTTCTGCATACATTAGGGTGGCACGACATAATATATAGGTAGACTATTTAGTATTGTTAGCACTTGTTAGCACAAGGGAGTATTGTTAGCACAAGGGAGTATTGTTAGCGCAAGGGAGTACTGTTAACACAATGAAGTATTGTTAGCACAATGGATTATTGTTAGCACAAGGGAGTATTGTTAGCGCAAGGGAGTATTGTTAGCGCAAGGGAGTATTGTTAGCGCAATGGAGTATTGTTAGCGCAAGGGAGTATTGTTAGCACAAGGGAGTATTGTTAGCGCAATGGAGTATTGTTAGCACAAGGGAGTATTGTTAGCGCAAGGAAGTATTGTTAGCGCAAGGGAGTATTGTTAGCGCGAGGGAGTATTGTTAGCACAATAAAGTATTGTTAGCACAATGGATTATTGTTAGCGCAAGGGAGTATTGTTAGCGCAATGAAGTATTGTTAGCACAAGGGAGTATTGTTAGTACAAGGGAGTATTGTTAGCACAAGGGAGTATTGTTAGCACAAGGAAGTATTGTTAGCGCAAGGGAGTATTGTTAGCACAAGGGAGTATTGTTAGCACAATAAAGTATTGTTAGCGCAATGGAGTATTGTTAGCGCAAGGGAGTATTGTTTGTACAAGGGAGTATTGTTAGCAAAAGGGAATATTGTTAGCGCAATGGAGTATTGTTAGCGCAAGGGAGTATTGTTAGCGCAAGGGAGTATTGTTAGCACAAGGGAGTACTGTTAGCGCAAGGGATTATTGTTAGGACAATGGAGTATTGTTAGCAGTTGGTCTAATAAACTCTTCTGGAATGTATGACAGGAAAAAAAATTTGGATTGTTGTATATTTTTGTACAGTAGTAATTTAGTTCTAAAATGATGGATTATTCATGCAAGGCATGATGTGATTTTAATGAATTTAAACAGATTTTAACAGATTTTAGGAGTATGTAAATTGAGTCTAACAGATCTTCTCTCGATGTAAACTCAGGTTTTGCTTACTTCCTTTAATACGTGTCAAACCTGACAGATTTAGCTGCTAGCATAACTCAACTGTTACAATCTTCTTTAGAAAAAAATTGAAGCAGAGCAAAGCAAAACTATATTTAGCAATACTAACTCAAACGTGTGATATCAACAGGGAATCCCGTAAGAAGTTGCATTCCACTCACAATTCCACCGTGTATCAAACCTGCGTAACTTCCAACAAGTTTAGCCATGGCTTTTTCAATCAATTGGACAAACAATTGCTTTCTTTTCGACTAAAACAAACAGATTAAATTCAATTTTTTAGGTTTTTTTGCTCAAAGATGACTTTACACAAACTTTTTGTAGATTTTATTAGAAAGTATTGGTGTTTTTTTATCATTTGGGGTTGTTTTTGATGTTTGAGGTGATCTGATGGCCAGGATGTTTTTAGATTAAAATTGATAAAACTCAATAAGTATTATTAAGTGTATTAGGTAACGTAAATTATAAGTGTATTTGGTGTTTGCATATAATTACTAAAATTATTATTTGCATGTTTGATATGCAAGTATAATTACTACCTTGTTAGCATATTTGGTATATGTTTATAATTACAAAATTATTATTTGCATTTTTGGTATGCAAGTATAATTACTAACTTGTTAGTATTTTTGGTATATGTTTATAATTACAAAATTATTATTATATTCGGTATTTGTGCATAATTATCAAATAATTAGTACATTCTGTATTTGTGTATACTTATTAAATTATTATTATATTCTGTATTTCTGCATAATTATTACATAATTAGTACATTCTGTGTTTGTGTGTAATTATTAAATTATTACTATATTCTGTATTTGTGCATATTTGTTAAATTGTTATTATATTCTGTATTTGTGCATAATTATCAAATAATTAGTACATTCTGTGTTTGTGTGTAATTATTAAATTATTAGTATATTCTGTGTTTGTGTATAATTACTAAAGTTGCCTCCTTTGTTTCCTGAAGAACCTATTTGTAGTTTTCAATATCTAGTCGTGAACCATCAAACAGCAGCAGAAAACTGAAAATCATCACACCTTTTTGAAAAGGTCATATTTCATTCTACTGACTGATTTTTAATCTAAAATAAAATTGTGTATAAAATCCTAAAGAAAAATCCAATTATTGGTATTTGCATGAGCTATAATTTTCTCACTTATATTGGTCCAGTGAAAGGTGACAATGAAAATGAAAGCATTTATCATAAACGTTGAAGTATTACATATTTGTTAGCTTTGAGAGCTTTTTTGAGCTTTTAAACTCTCAGATTTTTCTAGCAGCAAACATTACTATATTGATTATTTACCAATTTTATTTCACTTGACTCACAGCTTTATTTTGCAAAATCTAATAATTTTAGAGTTAACTAGCAAAACTTCCGTGTTTCTTACTTTCAATTTATTTTTAAAAGTTTACAGATTTAAATGTAACTTACTTTTGAAAACTGGAGCTTTCCCTCACTATTACATGGAAATAAATCATCTACAATGACACCAACCCACTCTCCGTCTAGACACAGCTGTACACCATAGACTCCATTCTTGTTGTAGCTCTTTGTGACCAAAACTCTGTCTAGTAACTCTGGTTGACTGGCTAGAAGGCTGATACACGTTATCAACCTTCAAAAGAAAATTACCTCAGGCTGGCAAACATTCTTTTAAATGAAGGTTGTTTATCTTTTAAATATACCATTTTGTGGACAGAATAGTTTTAGTTTTATAAAACTTTAAAATATTGCATTCCGCTTACATACATGTATATCAATTACATATAGCTATTATCAATTACATATAGATATTACAATATCAATATGCTCAAAATTGCAAAAAATAGTAGTATAGCTTAAAAACAACAGTTTTGAAATCAAAATGCAAACAAACTTTTAATATTTTAATGATGATAACTTGATAAATTAAACATTTGCAATTTATTCAAAATGAAAATTTAGCTAATGTAAAAGATGTAGAAGCAGTTTAATTTATAATAAATTAATATTTTATTCAATTACCTGGTTTGAGTTTTCTGGTTTGACAAACTTTTATTTTGTAAATATTTTTATAAAAATAATAATTTGTTTTAAATGATCAAACTATATTTTGTGGTTGTTTTTATTTCATCTTGAAAATCATCTTGACTGAACAAGTTGGTTAATCAAATTTTTTACATTGTTGACCAGGTCAAGGTCATTTCATGGGAGCTACTTTAATGCTTTGACAATTGTAGTATTCATAGCGTCTTCCATAAGATCTAATGCTTCAACTGTTTGAAATTATATTTATTAAAGGATTGAAATTTGCACCCATTTAAGAATGATAAATATGCCAAATCCTGTTTGCTTTTATCTATGTATTTCACTATAGCTTGAGTAATTTGATGCAAAGAATCAGTCGCTCTAGTCGGTGATATCATAAGACATCGACGCAATTGCACAAAAGCAAAGTATTAAAACTCGAAGTGCGTTAACGTTACCAGCAGTTTTCTAGTGCTCCTTGAGAAAAGTCCATTTGTTGCGGATTATTGCATACTGTCCACTCGTAGTTTTCATCCTCAGGCTCAACTACTATTTGCTCGGGACGTCTCCAATTGTCTACAGGTACGATTCTGCTATTCGGTTCTTTGGCAATAGAAGCAGAATTTGGTGGAAATTGGAGGTCAGCAAACTTTTTGTTGCTCTACCAATGTTTAAGAAGAATAGGTTACTTGAGAGTTCTTTCTGGTTACTTTTATTTACTTTAGCCATATTCTGGTTATTTACTGAGTTAGTTACTAGTTCAATTAATTCTCATATTCAAAACTGAAACATGACAGTCTTTAAAATAGATTAGCCTTTGGAATGTTAACCTTACAGAACTAACTTGTTGATAGAGAAGTTGTGAAAGGTAATAAAAAAGAATTTCTAAACAAAAGAAGGAAGTAAATATCTTAGTGTAGGTTTTTGAAGAATTATCTGCTCAGTCAGAATTAACAACATTAACAAGATGTATCATCTAAATAACCACTGTACCTGATAAGACAAATGACAACTGGAATAATCTTTCCTACCTTCTTATTGGTTATTAGCCTATGAGGTTCAATAAAATAGTACTACGCTAACTAAGAGGTCAAGGATGTTTGATAGTGCCATGGAAGTTCAGCTATCTGTGGTCAAGCTATTGAATGCAAACTTTTTTGGTAAGCTCATAAAATCAGTAAAGTACTCCATGGGTACAGCTCAGGTTTTTCTAAGCTTGATAATTTTAATTACATATGTATCTGTATTGCTATAAATATCACCACAAGTGTTAATATATATTTACTCAGGCTGTATTCATAATTATATATATACATGTATATACAGTAAATACATACATGTATGTATGTATGTATTTACCCAGCCTGTATATATACAGCATATCGCCTATATATATAGCTATATATATAGCTATATGTATATATATATATATATATATATATATATATACAAATGTATATATATATATACAAATGTATATATATATATATACAAATGTATATATATACAAATGTATATATATATATACAAATGTATATATATATATACAAATGTATATATATATATATATTATATATACCGAACCGCACAAAAACCTTTCCTGTGAAATTAAGTTTTATAAGATTTCTAATCTCTTTATCACATAAGAAACTTCACGTGTAATAATCAAATTATTTACATACTACATACTGTATAAAGTGGAGGCCAGTTGATACACTAGATATTACTAGTTGTTATTACTAGTTGTTATAACTATTGTTCTTATTAGTTATTCATAGTGGTTGTTATTATTAGTTGTGTTTACTACTAGTAGTTATTAGCAGTTGTGAGGACTAGTTGTTGTTAGGGGTTGCTATTGCTACTAGTTATTGGCACTAGTTTATATTCCTAGATATTCTAACTAGTACAGCACATATAGATTTACCTTGTCGCACAGCTTGTTTACCATGCTTAGTACCTCTCTTATTGCTACTAGATTCTGTGTCTTGCTGCACATCCCAGAAACTCCATTAGTTCTGATGCACCAATACCTGATACAAAATCAAATTCACATTAATCAAATATTTATTTATTAGACCAAGCTCGATGAGCAGGCAGTATTGTGAAACCTTATCTGGATAATATAGATAGTATTGTGAAACCTTATCTGGATAATATAGATAGTATTGTGATGCCTTATCTGGATAATATAGATAGTATTGTGTTACCTTATCTCGATAATATAGATAGTATTGTGAAATCTTATCTGGATAATATAGATAGTATTGTGAAACCTTATCTGGATAATGTAGATAGTATTGTGAAACCTTATCTGGATAATATAGATAGTATTGTGATACCTTATCTGGATAATATAGATCGCATTGTAAAACCTTATCTGGATAATGTAGAGTTGGTATTGTGATACCTTATTTGGATAATGTAGTAAAACGCTCGACTATTTTCCAGTTTTTCATACAAAATACAGGTAAGCTGCTTTGGGTGGTCCTCGTCTAAAGATTTTTGAGAATTTTTTTAATTTTGGAGCATCTACCGAAGAAACATATCATGAAAGATCATTACTCAATAATGGAACTTCATATTATCTGAAGGCAAAGGAGCAGTTCATAGTCTGATGACCTTCCTGAGATTTCATTGTCGTGTTTGTACCACGGACCAGCTGTCTGGCAGCTGCGTATGCTAACCGCTATAACCCTACATACTCTTTATTGTAGTGTTTGTACGGGTTTGTTGTCTGTCGAGCTGTGTTTGTCGGTCCGTAGCTCCAAAACATGCCAAATGCTTTAGCAAAAAACATTTCACCAAACGAGAATTGAACCTATATTTTGGATTTCCAGCCAATCATCCTATCAAATGTACCACTCGATCACCTTGCTGCACTATGGAAGATTTATGCATATGATTATTACACATGTGGGTTTTTTGTAGTTCACGGGACTACCAGTGTACAAATATTATACAATATCATGGAACACAACGCATTTTTGTATAAAATAATAGACACACTTGACCATTTGCTGAGCGCTTTAAAAATTGTGCGATAAATTTATATATATAGATATATATAGATATATATAGATATATATAGATATATATAAAATATGTAAAAGTGGTACATCACTCTATAAGTTAAACATATGCGAGTTGTGCAGCATCCACTTTATATATATGTATATAATATATGTATACAATATATATATATAATATATATGTAATATATATATAATATTTATATAATATATATAATATAATTATATATTGTATATATATATATATATATAAATACATATATGCATGTATATATGTATGTATACGTATATATGTATGTATACGTATATACTTATATGTATATTTATAAAAACTTTTTACAAGGTGACCTAAGTAAAGACTTTTTTTACTTAGGGTTGCTAATGAAGAAAGAGATTTTTTATTCATGACTAAATCATTGGCTTTTTTTCAAGTCTCCAAATCATTATTTGCCTGAGAATCAGGAAAACTGCTTCCGCAATTAACTAAATCATTTACTATTTTAAAAGTTTTATATTTCATCCGTTTTTGAGAAAATTATGGTTTCTAGTTAGAAAAGTTAAACAAATTTTAATCATAAGTGAAAGAGTTTTAATGGTTCACTCAGACAAGTAAAGAAAACTCTTACTTTATCTCCTTTTTCTCCGAGTCAGCTTTTTCGCGCACACCACGGAGATCCGCCAAACCTGAAATTAAATTTTACTCATTCATAATCCTTACCTAAACGTAAGTATTTGCTGATTAATTCAAATGCTCTTATATTTCTCTCTCACAGTTTTCAATGCTGGCCTAGTAGTAAGATATATATCAAATTAATATTTATGTTATAATTAGCTGAATATTATCACAAAAAATTGGTCGATAACTTTTTTGTTTCTATCAGTTTTACATTAAAACTTTGAAACTAAGAGACACATAGTTTATCATTTTGAGAATCATATTTTTAAAATAAAAGTTTTGAAATATTTTTACTATTGTAATCATCTTTTTTTATTATTTTCTGCATGACATTAAAATATTCTATGCACAACTGGTCAAATGGCAAAACTCGTTGCAATTATTTTTCGTTAATCTCGTCACCTTAAAATGTTTGTTACAAGTTACAGTTAAGAAATATTTTTACACTCGTAAAGCTGTTGTCTAACTTATCAAATATATAAAAAGTTATGTATAACTTAGCAAAAAATTGCTATAAAAACAACCCCTCATCAAGTATATTTTTGAAACCGCTTATTACAGCACACAATTATCAAGTACAGTGACGGTACTTGATCATACAGATAACAACCGGAATATTCTTTCTCTCTATCTTATTGGTTATTAGCCTACAAGGTTTGATAAAATAGTTCCAATTTAACTAAGAGGTCAAGGATGTTTGATGGTACCATGGCAGTTTAGCTATCTGTGCTCAAGCTATTGAATGCCAACTTATTTGGGTTGTGAAAGTTTCCTAAATAACTGCTTACAATTATAAATTTTACTACTTTTGAATGATTTAATTAATTTCTTGATGAATTCAAATTAACAATAAACTTACACCAAGTTTTAATAGATTTTATCAGACTGTATCAGTTTTGTTCTATTATCCGCAAGTTTTTATGCTTGGAGTTATTTGACTGTCAAAATGTTTCAAGACTAAAATTGACAACAGTTTATCACATATTAAATGCTCCGCCAAAAAATGTGAGCAAAATGACATAACTAGTTGCTATAGTTCCCATAGTTGATATGGGCTTTTTAATTAAAATTAGAGCTTTGCGCATGTCAATTCTGTCAGCCTTTTTGCGACTAACAGATGTCATAATCGCAACGAAATATTTGTGCAATTATTTAAAAGGTGAAAGTGTTATAATTTCATAATTCTTTTTGGGAGAAAAAATTTTATTAGAAACTTTTAAGGTTTTAGTAAGTTATATACATATTTGGATGATGCCAAAAGCATTGCGCTGAACAACTTCAAGGTAAAGGTTTTGACACTTTGTAACAAAAAATATTTTCTAAATGGAAACAACTTAATTTTATTAAAACTGTGTAAGAGAAAATTCAACTTCGACCAACTTTTTGCAGACTTCTAAAAAATATTTAAGATGATTGTTTGAGCAAATTTTTATTCAGTTCTGTACATGAAGATTTACTTTAGGGTCAAGCGCTATTCAAGCTTTTTATATATTCAATTATCTAATGGTAGTCTTTAGCTTTTTTTAGATAATATAATTAATGTATAATAAGTTTTAAAGTTTGAATAACTGATTTACGTGACCAAAAATCAGCTGTTGAATTTTTGTTTTGAGAATTATCAAAAACAACTTTTAACTTGCACTGTATAAAAAGAGTCAATGTCTTTAATACATTTCAGTAAAACTATATTACTACTATGATAGATTTTTTATTTTATGAAATGAAACTTAATTTTTTTCATTATCTTTAATTAAAGTTATAATGGCATGAAGATAATATAAGCCAGTATTATTATTTCTACAGGTACGTATCTACATATGTTTAGGGCAGTGACTCAGGCAGCCCTGTTAGTCAAATTAATAATTGTTACTCCTATAGCTGAAACTAGTTAAAAATAGTTAGCCAAACGTGAGAAAGTCAACATCCTCTCATATGCTTACCAGGGTTAACAAATTCACACTTCTGACAACTCCAATTTTTTGTAGCCTCCGTTTCAGAAAATCCATCTTGATCAGGGCAATCAAAGACAGTATTACAAGGCTCACACATAATATCAATAGAACCATTTTTCTGTCCACCGCTTTGGCAGGTTTGTGTTTGTAGCAATGGAAACTCTGTATTAGTAGGGGATTTCTGCAAAAGGGTTAGACCATATCTGTTTGCAATCATGGGCTAGTATGATGGAGTCATGAATGATATGCAGTTGACAACAGATTTAGAATTTGCTCCTGGCTCTGATTAAAAAATTAGCTATGAACAACATACGAGGAATAGCTGTCTACAAAGTTCCTGTACTAAATAGCAAGAGTGAGTACACAATTTAATAGCAACTTACAAAACCGAAGTTCTTTTGGATCGTAATTTTGTGTATGATTGTAAACCAAACATACGATGGAAATGGGCCAAAAAGAGTTTCTCGACAGGGTCAAATTTTGAGAATTTTCAGATTTTTCTAAATAAATAACTAACAACCATGGTGTGCAGTTGAGCAATTTTAAAGCATTCATGAAACAGCCATTAGCTAGGAGAACATGGCAACTTGCCAGTTCACATTTATGCTGTAGTGAGCCATTTTAAACAAAGCTATCAAAGCATTAATAAACCTCCTATCTCGGTTGCCTGACATTTCACTCTGATACGCTGAAGCATTTTAAAATTTGCATAAATTTAAAGTGACGGTTATGGTGGAAGCTGAAGATATAGCAAAGCTTCTGGAAAAAATTTCAGAAATGATCGACAAAAGGCATGAATGAAATGGACAATAAAACTGATTAGCTAATAGATCTAAACCATTAATATTATACCATTTGTTCTAGAACTTTCTACTCAAACTTAGCATGTGTTCTCAAGTATAAAGCAAGCAAATGCTTATTGTCAGATGTTCATTGACAAATGATTATTGGCAATGATTTAGCTGCAACAGGCGAATTGATAAATTGCTAGAAATAAAAACATAGAAGTACTCATAGACTGTTGCCTGGTAGAGTGTGCTGACAATACTCACTGCTGTCCCGTCAAAGTCTATCCATTCAACGCTTTTTGAGGCAGATAGAGTGAATGTCTTTTCTTTGGGTTCTTGCACTTTGTTCTCTTTGTTGTCTGCACCATTGTGAGGCTGTTCAGTCTCTACCCTGCATTCAGAGTGTAGTTTTGAAACACTAAACTAACATGCTTATTCCACACGGCAATAAAACAATTGTAAAATTGCATTCAGGTATCAAAACTGGTAACTGCACTTCAGTAATTTTTTGGTTTGTGCAATCATTCTTACGTGACAGTTACGTGTTTTCAACTTATTCCAACTTATGTAATATGAACAAATTATGTAAGGTTGTAAATAATTATTTAATTATATTAAATATCATTGCTAGGGGCTTTACGTATCTTCTTCTCTTAGCAGAGAAAGGTATTTTGAATGCATTATGTCAAGCCATTTATTTGAATTTATTGTCTAACTGATGCTACCTTCTGCAATAGATTCTCTTTTACTGTTGTGGGGCCAAAAAATTAACTAAAAACCAGGTCTTTTAACTAACACTAAAGAACTTTAAAAAAACAACAGCTTTATTTTACCTCTTTGGTGACTTATAATAATAAACAACAATTTAAACTATTAATATTTAATTAAATTCAGTCTCTTATGTCTGAGATGTTGCCCAAGACAACAACGTTGTTGTGTCAGCAAGTCAAGATGGCGCATTAGTTCCCAAACAGACCTTAGACTGTATTCTGCCATGAAGTGTTCGATTCTAGATGACTGCTAAGAGTAGAGTAACTGGTTTTTAGTAAAGTCAAAATTCGGTACAAGTCTAATATTTACTTATAACAAAACCTCTTACCACTCATTCTTTAATGGAGGGTCAATCTCATCAGTTGTGCACTGAGCTGCATTACAAGCTACACACGCAGTCTGAGCTCCTAAAAGGCAAAGAAGGCTCAATCTTACCAAACTCCTAGCATTAAGCAATATGAATTAATTTAGACAAGAAATGTGCAATAGAAGACAGCATATGCAAATATTCAAAGAATTGTTCAATTTTGAAAAATTACCGCTTAATAAAATTAGTCTTTTTTTAACATGGTCATAATGGACCTAATTATTAACTGCAAGGTTACAAGTTAAACGGCATAAATAACTAACATATATGTCTTTTATACTATAAAAAATTGTATAAAAAGTTATTTATTATGTCCTCAATGAACAAATTCATAAATTTATATTACTTTTAAAATATAAGAATAATGTAAAAATTCAACAGTCTTCCTAAACAGCTTGTATTATTTAAAAAGCTGTAGTGGAATTTATCCGTAGCATTACCTCACAACACCATTCCTTTTTAAGACATAGTATTTATACTATTTTACACTATATACATCTTATGTTTGAATTTAAAAAACATTCTTTGTTTGCAATAGAAAGTTGCAAGCATCAGCAAACGTTGCCAGTAGACTAGACAATAAAGAACAACTTTATAATTATCTTGGCAGCGGAATTTTTATACAATTTGATCATGAGATAGTTTGATTAGTAAAATACCGTCTAGTTTAATTTAGTCTGCCTGGCTTACATTATTTTTCCAGAAGTAAAGACTTGGAGTACGATAATTTAGTCTAAACAACCTTTTTAAAAACTAAATAAAATCTCTTCATTTTCATTGATTAATCAAGCTCTGAAAGAGTATGTGGGTAAGATTTTTTGTTATGAGAATTGGCAGACTTCGAAATCGTTTATTAAAATTTGATTGAAAATATACTTTAGCACATGATTTTACTAAATTGGTCTTGATACACCAGCGTTGAAAAAAAATTTACGTTGTAAATATGACTATCTTATTCAACTATGATTGTCAAGCCAGCAGCAGTAACTTAAAAGTATCTCAATTGTCAGCAATGAAAAAAGAGCTATAAACTATTGGCAAAATGGATGACACGGAAAATTGCAGAAGAAATAATTGCGAATCACTTCCTATTGGTTTTAACAACGTAGACTGGCTTTATCCCTCTTTGAACATAGTAATGCTGATAAGGGCATGTATAAACAGTGATGGTCATTACAGTCGTCACCCTTCTGTGAGTGATTACAGTCATCACCCTTCTGTGAGTGATTACAGTCGTCACCCTTCTGTGAGTGATTACAGTCGTCACTCTTCTGTGGGTGATTACAGTCGTCACCCTTCTGTGAGTGATTACAGTCGTCACCCTTCTGTGAGTGATTACAGTCGTCACCCTTCTGTGAGTGATTACAGTCATCACCCTTCTGTGAGTGATTACAGTCGTCACCCTTCTGTGAGTGATTACAGTCGTCACCCTTCTGTGAGTAATTTGCAGTGTAAAAAAAATAAAAAGACTGGTAGGAAAATTTCATTATTTAAAATAAAGTTTATATACAAAATACTGCTTACTATGGGCTTGCCTTACACTAGTAACTAAGTTAATGTGCTTTTTGGATGTCCGTGTGGCTTGTTATTATTTTGGTAAATAACAATATATAACAATAACAAGCTAACAGTATAGCAAAGCAAACATTAAAAAACTGACTAGTTTCATTTTTAACAATATAAATACTATATCGTTTTTGAATTATGATATTTTTTATTTTTACATGAAAGTAAATAGTTTTTTTATTAATAGCTAACAAGTAATTCATACTTTTTTTAATAAATTTATTACGTTAAATTTATAGTTTATTTGATTTTAGTTTACCATTTACATATGTTATCTAAATAACAATTGTTATAGTATTTATAAATATTTTATTATAATGTGATAATAGTTATGTTATTAATTAATATAAATAGGACAATGCTACATTAAAATATCCCTGCCTCTAGTATCAGACTATAACTGCTACTAGTAAACTTCTATTAATATTGTTTCAAATGCTAGTTATTAAGAATCTAATATTCCCAAGAAAAGTTACTAATTTCTAGTGAGTGAAATTAATAAGAAAATAGATATTAAATATCACTCAAGAAATTTAGATAAATTTATTGACTGCAGCATCAGTTTATTGATGCATTTTATTTGAATTAAAATTCTTTTAAGTTAATAAGGGAAAGAAGGTAACTTCTTTATTATGCAATTATTGATGCAATTTCTTTTGAATGAAACCTTTTTCAATTTAAAAAAGGGTATGCTGTTAGTTTCTATGCATCAACTAAACCATAATGTTTTACTTAGATTGGAGTGGGAATAAAGTATTTTAATACCTACGCAGACTACCTGGTATAATACACTACTGGTGCAGCTAACATATACCATTTCAAATAGGCTTTTGAGAAACATAGCACCTAAATGAAAATTTGTCGCATGTATTTTCCTTCCGACATGATGTCACAAAATCATCACTATATCATGAAATAGCTGTACTGCCTGGCGTTTCCGGATAATAAAAAGTCTTTGGACAGAAAATTTATTTGCCTTTAACATATAACATTTGTAATTCCAACTTTCAAACTACATATCATGAGAATTTTGTTTAGTTGAAATTGAGAGAAAATAAAAACATCTGTAAAGGTTTTTAAACTTTGTCAAACCAATGTAACTTTCAAACTTCCTATCATGAGAAAAATGTTTTGAGCAAGATAACTAAATTAAAAACAAATAAAACAACTGTAAAGGTTTTCAAATAACGGTAAATTTAAAATTTCATAACTTTCAGTGAAGTATATATTTTAATAATGGACAATGGAACCTCAGTTCTCGAACATAATCCATTTCAGAAGGTTCTTCAAAAACCAAGTTGTTTGAGATCCTAAACAATTGTCCCATTACAATGAATGTATGTAAATTTTAATTCGTTCCAAGGCGAGAAAGCAACTTCAGTAAAGTATTTTTTCAACATTTTACACCATAAACTGTGCTGTATACTGCATACTATAAATACAAAATGGGTACATATATATATCGGGTTTAATTTTAATAAAAGTTTTTCTAATTATGATGATAAAAAAAAGTAAGCATTTCACATGTTTTCTTCTTAAAACATCAAAAGCATTAAAGGTTAAGCTACAATAACAAAAATTGCAGAAATTGATAATGAAACAGCAAAAAAATGCAACGGATCAGTTACACCAAAAATCGTAAGACAAAGAAGATATAAACAGCAATGGCACGCTGACTTCACATCTTTGAAGGAAAAGCCTCCTCCAAAACAATTTAGGGCAACTCAACTGGAGGGTTTATTTCCCTAGCAAATTTCTTCGGTAGAGGAGGCGTCGTCTCAGATGGTTCCTACTTTTTTGAAAAGAGTTTTTGGAGCATAAATTGCTTCTCAGCTGGTTAACAATTATTTCCATGCTGTTTCCGGAGCTGCTTTGGTTTGGCCGAGAACCAAATTTATGTTCGAGATCTGAGACGAACAAATCTCAAAATCTTTAGTCGAAAGCAAAGTTGGTCGAGAACTAAAGCATTCGAGAACAGAGGTTCCACTGTATCTAATCAGTACACAAATCACCAAAGTTTAGGTTCAAGATAAATTATTGTAGATATTGTGGGGCAAAATAAATTAGCCCTAACAAAAAAAATTGAAGACGCGCCGCGTTGCATAAACTTAGGTCCCAAAATATTTTTAACGAAGGCGTCGTAGCGTGGGAGCGTATTGCTAAAATAATTAGCGTGAGGTTGAGGTATATCAAATATGATAGCGGCATAAATCGAAATTCCCTAACAGGTGCATCGTAACGTGTGGGCGTAATGCTAAAATAATAGCGATAACTGGACAACCAAAATAACGAATACACGAATACACACACGACCAATTTTGAGAAATCTATATATAGATGAATAAGCCGATTTTAAAGTTTTTAAAGTTTTAGACAGCTACATAAGATGTTATATTACAAAATACTAAAATTAGAGAAGCTTTGAAGCAGAACTAGGAAGAACAAAAACACGGTGATATTGGCAGAAATTGGTTCTAGAATCTAATAACCAGTGGTGTTCTAAGGCGTACCACAATTCTCATAGAAACAGTAGGAGCAACTCCATTGTACTTCTGGTGTCTTTACAGCTTTCTTCTTAGCTGTCACGTCTTTAGAATCAAGTTTATGATCTGACAATGTTTCCTCTTCTTGTTCCGTGTTCTAAATAAATCAACAAAATAAAATAATTTAATCAATTAAAAATGTCTATAAGGTCAGTTTTATATGTAATGGTCACTTTGGTTAACAACAAGGTTTCTTTACGAGCACTCTGAATTTACATGTATAATCATCATTTTTACTGATTAACTAGTTGTTTATTTTTTAAAATGAAAATATTTTGCATTCGTTCAGCTGAAACATTTGACAAAGTGAGCGAACATGTATTTAAACAGAACAGCTTGTTGTCTGCATTGGTATAGACATAGATTTAAGAATGCTGGTCTAATTTATTTGTGTTGGAGGTATCTACAAATACTCATATTTTCTTAGCGTTCCTCAGATTGAGTTTGGAGATCATGAACAGGTGTTTCCACTGTTGTGCTGATATCACACATGTAGCCTATTGTGTTCAAGTATTCATGGCATGGATTATTTCATGCATGCAAGTAGCATTAAAATGATTGTCTACAAGTGCACAAGCTAAAGTTATGTATGTACCAAATTGTCCGAGCAAATTTTACAAAAATTGGTTGTAGTTATGTTATTGCTTGTGTTAGCAAAAAGTTTAATTTTGTTTGGCAAGTTCAGACAGCAAGTAGCAAAGCTAAGCAGATGGTCAAGCATTATACCACTGATAAACTTCACATGAATTGCGCAGATTCATGTGTCATTGCATAAAAACAAAGTCTTTGCAATTTTTAGAATCCAATTTCAGTTAGTACTGACAGTCAGTAACTTCTATTATGTCAATATATACTTAAATAGTTTTATTTAATATTTTATATTGTTTTATTCAGTATTTTAATAGTCTGCAACAAAGCTTTTTAACAAAGAGATTTGATAAAATGTGAATTTTTGTGATGCAGGTCATACTTTTTGCATTTATAATTCATTTCATTTGGAATTTGAACCCGTAAATTGCACTCAAAACTTTTTTTGTTTTAGTAGATACATCCTTGATCAAACTCCTTACTTGGAAAAAAGTTACCCAAACAAAAAACTATGCCACATCAAAAAGTGAATATGGGCTGTAACGTATGCTAAAGCACACAATTCAATTCTTATAACTTCCTAAGCTTAGATTCCTTACAAACATCTTACATCTGGTATTTAGCTGTCAGGATTTAACCAACCAAACAGAAATTATGTCCACTAATGTCTTTAAATGAGATTGCCTACCATGTGGGAGTTAAACTAACTGAGTTTATTAGTTAAACTAATAAACTCAGTTAAACAGTACAGTAATAGGTAACAGAATTACAGTAATAGGCCACTTATTTATTGCCTATTACTGTAAATCGTCAAAACTTTTTTTCGACTGTTATTTTATCACATTGAAAATTAAATAAAGAGTAAAATAATTAAACTTAACTAAATAGCTAAATAGTGTAAATAGCTCTAAAATTTTAATAAAATTAAAATAAACCTGTTAAATAACTATCATTGTACTAAAAATGGTCTCGCCTAAAATTTCAGTAGATTTTATCAGAAAGTCATCACTTTTCTACCGATTGCGATTGCTTTGATGTTTGAAGTGATCCGATTGCCAGGATGTTTCAAGGTCAAAATAGACAAAACCCCATCAAGATTACAGATGCTCAGATCAAACAAAGGTGTGATTATGGCGATTATAGTTGCAAAGTTGCAAAGTTTGTAGTTGTAGAGACATGCAAGGCTTCACCTTTAAATGATGGTTGAAAAATCACAAAAACTTTATTGCAGTTAATTTGTTTTCTTTAAGGACATATCAGCAATATTTCTAGCAAAGAGAACTACATGAAAATACAGAGCTCCATATAGCAAACATAAAAATATAGTGTATTTCAATGCAGATAGGGAGTAAAATAAACTGATGTTTTTGTGTCTATTAAAAATCAGTAAAAGACCAAAATATTAGGAAACTGTGTTGGTATCAGCATGTTTTCAATTCGCTAGCTGATAGCTTTTATAAACCGAACAGCAAAGAAGGAGATCTAACCTTGACCTAGCATTTTATGAACCCAACAGCAAAACTGGAAGTTTAACCTTGACAACTTTTTATGAACCACACAGCAGAGAAGCATATTTGACCTTGACCTAGGTTTCTATAGAATAACAATAATGAGCAGACTGCTTTACCTTTAGATAGTTTGCAAGAAAAACTTCAAATTCTGCATCCTCTTTTTTTCTTTGAGCACTGCTGTCTAGCTCACCCGCTGCTGACGAACTGTAAAATAAACAAATAATGAAAGTTACTCACACATAAACGGGTTTAAACAGCTATAATAAGTTCTTGCAATAGTTTTTTCAAATATACTTTATAAACAATGACTTTTTTGCTTAGGAAAGTCTGTAGCGAAATTTGGCCTGTTTTAATCCATTTCTTTTGCAAGTTACAGTATAAAGTTACAGCAACTTAAAACTTTCAATAAGATAGAATAGAATAAAAAAACTTAATTACTAAAAAGCTAGTATTCTAACCAGCTATGGCAGTTAATTAAAGTATATTTTAACCACATTTGATTATTCTACTTGCTTTAATGCGTCTAATAGACAAATCAGAACTTTATAATATGTCAAAAGTATGGTTGTCTTTCAAACCTCCATTTACATGTAGGTTACATCAAAAACCTGTGCGCCGGTTCGAAATTTCTTAAAATTTTTTCCTGCTCTAAAAAGAATCTAAGGTGTGTAACCGCGCAATCTATATATAATGTATATATATTATGTTACATAACAATTATTATAATGTTACATAATTATTCAGTTACCTTTGTTTATTATGCGACTTCAGCCATTTTTCTGTATGATATTGGCTATGGCCGCAGAAATAACATAGCGGGAGAGGATCTGCAATAATAAACTTTAAAAACTAAAACTCACAGAAGTCAAAGTTCAGCTCAAGCATTATCAATGCAATGGTTTTAAAAATTTGATGTTGTGTTGTTTGATGTCCAAAGACTTGTTTAGCAGAAAAAAATGATAAAAAAAATAATCATATGAAGTAATTGTCATTATATTGTCTAAACTTGCATAGTTTTAGTAATTAATGAATAAATTACAAAACAATCATAAATATACTCAAATATGTTTTGCAAAACTTTTAGAGACAATTCAATTAGTTTGAAAATTAAGTTCAGTCAAAATGCGTATTTTTAATGTTAAAAATAAAAGTTTATAAATTTCATAGAGGCAAACGTATTGCTAGCGTGCCTAATGCAGAGTTGAACACAAACTGTGATGGGTAACTATTTGCATTAAACAGCCAAATTGCAAAAAGCTTTCGTAAGTTGTTTTAATATTTGTCAAAAAAGATAATACGTATACCTGAACTTAGTAGTTCCAAGTCTTACTTGTATAAATTCTTTATTTTTGCATTTATGACACAGCATGACAATATTCTTTCATTTATTTCTTGTATACAAAACACTTTTTTCTATAAAAGTTCTCATGGACTGCTCTAAAAATTAAAATTTCCGTTGGTTTGTTTGCCGGATATCCAACTATAGTGATAAAATACGCTAACGAAAATACCACTTCACACTAGAATCAAACTCGAAAATTTTGGTTCTGCACACAAGTATGCTAACCGTAGCGCGCACAGCCATGTTGTGATACTATAGAACAATTGTGTACATACTTATTACACTTGCAAATTTCTAATGACATTTGATTAAAAAACTCACACCTCATACTCCAGCTAGCACGTTTGAACTACTAAAAGAAAAATTTATTATAAGAATTATATATATAAAGTCTGTAAATATAAAACTGTCATTTGTCCGTCTAGTTACAGCGATGAAGTTTTAGTAACGAAAAATCGCCTTTTTGCTGAATTTGAACTCACGACATTTACATTCCAAGTTTACTAATAAGTGCTCATAAGCACAAGGGTATCACTCTTGACTTATACTGTATATTATATTTGCGATTGCAAATGCTAAATGAGCACTTTTTTTATTAATTAATACAGTGCGTCCTCGAGGTACGATGCACCTGTTATATGATTTTTCTGCCTCATAAAGGGGAACACAATGTTTTTTCTCTCCATGCCATATGAGTACAAAAGATTTTTAGACTTCATCTGCTATTCGATATCAATAAAATTCTCTTGAAATTAGAAATTGCAATCAGTGTGCTGATTACATCAAAATAACAAAGGTATCAATATTCTACTTGTCAAAATTCTTTTAACCACACTTGAAAAAAGATACCATGCTCACAAGTTCTTTATATTAGTTCAGCGTTATCCCACTATAAGTTTTAGTGCAAACGAAACCAAAAACAATTGGGCGATAAAATTTTAGCCTATGAAAAAAATGAAGTTTAATTTAATAAAATATATATTAAAACTTTGATTCAAGTATGTTTTTGGTAAGCTAAATTAATTTCAGTTTTTGAAGTCTGTGTCGAAGGTAAAACTTTCCACGGTTTATGTACTGCAATGCAGTACATTATAATGTTATATTTTTTTGCAAATCATAGCCACAAAATACATTAGAGTTACCGTAAGTAACTATAGTTACTAAGATTAACGTGTTATTCTGCTGTTAATTTTTTACAATGTACAGTATATAAAATTTTGCTGATTTCTTATAATACAATCAAAATTTTATTCAAAATAAATTCAACATTTTATGTTAGACGTCTCAAAGGTAAAAATTCTTTACAGTATGTACTGCACATAGTGCATTGTAGTGTTACATTTTATTGCAGATCACAGCCACTAAATACACTACAGTTACTGTATAATAACATCTTATACATACACTTCTATGCACTAATTCTTATTATTAATTCAACAAGTTTATGATTTTTATTTTGTTTTTTCAGTTTGTATTGATTGTATCATTTCCAAATTATTTTTATTATATTCGTAGCGAAACAAACTTTATTTAGCCATTATTTGTTCATTATTTCATATTTACTTATAAGCTCCTTTACAGTTGTTTTTTTTCTCAATTTACTTGAACGGCACAAAACACTTTTCTCGTGGCATAAAGTTGAAAAGTTAGAATGGTAACTGTTGTTATATGTTAAATGAAAATAAATTTTCTGAGCAGACGTTTTATTACTTGCACGACGTCGAGCATTCAGTAGAATATACATATAGAAATTATGCATTAAAGGTCTAATTGCTACATACTGGGAACATCGTGGCTACAGTTGGCGCAAGTCCACACTCCATGAGGTGCTCTCTCAAGTGGTTCTCCGCATTGATCACACTCTTCGTTAATTATGTAATTGTTGTAACCACAACTTGGACAGTCTTTTTCATCACTGTTTTTATGAACTTTACCATTCTGCAAAAGAGGTAATACAAAGGAAATCATTAGCTGTTCCCCTCAGACTCGGTGAATTAAATAAATTATTATCGTTTTTATGCCGTTTTAGGTTAGAATAATTGATATGCACGATAGCATAAAAGGGAACACTTAGTGTTTTCATTGATTGGTTGTTCTTATTATAATGCAAGTAGCCACTAAAATACGTTCAGAGTTGTGTTTTTTAAATTGTACATGTACTTACGCTACGTACTTACTAAAAAGAAGCTTTTTGTAAATTTCATAGACTTTTTACTCACCATTTACCAGTCCATTTGCCACTAGTTAACAGACTGTTAATTAGTGATTTACTACAGGCTGTTGGTTAGTGGTTAACAACATACTGTTATTTGGTGGTTAACATCAGGTTGTTAATTAGCGGTTAACTACAGGCTGTTAATTACTGATTAACAACATACTATTAATTAGTTGTTAGTAACAGGCTGTTAATTAGTGGTTAACAACATATTGTTATTTTGTGGTTAACATCAGGTTGTTAATTAGTAGTTAACAACAGGTTGTTAATTACTGATTAACAACATACTGTTAATTAGTGGTTAGTAACAGGCTGTTAATTAGTGGTTGACAACATACTGTTATTTTGTGGTTAACATCAGGTTGTTAATTAGTAGTTCACAACAGGCCGTTAATTACTGATTAACAACATACTGTTAATTAGTGGTTAGTAACAGGCTGTTAATTAGTGGTTGACAACATACTGTTATTTTGTGGTTAACATCAGGTTGTTAATTAGCGGTTAACTACAGGCTGTTAATTACTGATTAACAACATACTATTAATTAGTTGTTAGTAACAGGCTGTTAATTAGTGGTTAACAACATATTGTTATTTTGTGGTTAACATCAGGTTGTTAATTAGTAGTTAACAACAGGTTGTTAATTACTGATTAACAACATACTGTTAATTAGTGGTTAGTAACAGGCTGTTAATTAGTGGTTGACAACATACTGTTATTTTGTGGTTAACATCAGGTTGTTAATTAGTAGTTCACAACAGGCCGTTAATTACTGATTAACAACATACTGTTAATTAGTGGTTAGTAACAGGCTGTTAATTAGTGGTTGACAACATACTGTTATTTTGTGGTTAACATCAGGTTGTTAATTAGCGGTTAACTACAGGCTGTTAATTACTGATTAACAACATACTATTAATTAGTTGTTAGTAACAGGCTGTTAATTAGTGGTTAACAACATATTGTTATTTTGTGGTTAACATCAGGTTGTTAATTAGTAGTTAACAACAGGTTGTTAATTACTGATTAACAACATACTGTTAATTAGTGGTTAGTAACAGGCTGTTAATTAGTGGTTGACAACATACTGTTATTTTGTGGTTAACATCAGGTTGTTAATTAGTAGTTCACAACAGGCCGTTAATTACTGATTAACAACATACTGTTAATTAGTGGTTAGTAACAGGCTGTATATTTTTGATTAGCAATAGAGCAATAAACTGTTAATTTAAAACAATTAAAGATTAACAAAACAAAACTGTTAATTAGTGACTCCCAACAGATTGTTAATTATTAGATTACTGATTAAAAACCGAGAAAACCATATTCTAAATGTTTTTTACTCATTGTATACGTAATTAAATTTCAAAAATTGAAGAATTGTAAATAATTGTAAATTTCAGTTAGCAAATGTTAAATTTTATTTATGGGTGCACTAAAACTAATCAGGTCAAAGCCAGTAAATAAAGATACATTTATCATCTCTGAAAACTATCACCTACTTTTTTAAAAATATTTGTACTGATTTTGTAAAAACTGGCATAAAAATTGCATAAACATGTAAGCATGTGAGGTATCCAAAGTGAATGAGTCTTTTGCACATGTAGCAACTCAAAACTTAAAAAAGCTGAAAAGCAAATGTTATCCACAAAGCTTGATTGAGATAGTGACTCAAAAAACGATGGTTCACAGCCTCAAAAGTTGATAGACTTCATTCTACTTGACATCTTTTAGCAATTAGCTAAACTGGTGAATAAAGTTATCTGTGTTATAAGTGTCATTTCATCTAATACTAATCCCTTCATCTGGTCTATTATTGGTAATTATCTACTACTATTTCAAGGACTATATATAGTATATACTCATGTATACATTTATCTCATGTATAATTCAATAGGTATTTTAAGAAACAAATTGCATTATTATAAGTATTACTCATATATAAGTCAACTTTGCTTTTCCAGAAAATTTTATAATAATTATAGAAAATCTGAATTGAGTTTTGCTATGACAAAATAAAAAACAGGATTGTGAAAGCTTCCTTCCATTCAATACAGTAAATAGAGTTCTTTGACATGTTTTAAGCAAGGTTTGGAACAACACCCTTCCGGGATTCTTTGTGAAATGAATGCGCCCTACAATGACGTAAGCATCGTCTATTCTAAACCACATACTCGCTACTCATTGGCTGTTAAACGAGTGATAAAGCAATTGAGGGCATGACAAGCAGTATCTATAGATCAATGTCTATTTAGATGTGCATGCATTAGACTTCATTCGGATATTACACTCGTGAAATTTAACTTTGCGTTTTTTCCACATGCATTATTTATTAAATTCAACACTAGCCAGTGACAGTACAGTACAACACTGGTAGCTACTATTTTATGATTGAATGTGCCTGCGTAAGCTTTTTTACTGGAAATATATACCGTATTTTTACCAATTTTAGACCCTGTAAAGTAACTTTAGCCTTTATATGCTGAAGTATCATTATTATGAGTGCTGGCATATTTATCTATAGCAACAGAGTTTTATTTTCATGTTTAAATGATTTTTTACTCGACATCAGTGTGTCTATGAACATGACTCGTGTATAAGTCACCCTTGAAAAACTTTACTTTTAACTCGTAACTCAGAAACTCAATTTATACATGAGTATATTCATTAGTTGATATCTAGTCCATATACGTGTAACTACCTGTGTCATAGGCTACTATTAATAGTCCATATACGTGTAACTACCTGTGTCATAGGCTGCTATTAATAGTCCATATACGTGTAACTACCTGTGTCATAGGCTACTATTAATAGTCCATATACGTGTAACTACCTGTGTCATAGGCTACTATTAATAGTCCATATACGTGTAACTACCTGTGTCATAGGCTACTATTAATAGTCCATATACGTGTAACTACCTGTGTCATAGGCTACTATTAATAGCAATATTTAGCTACAAATATGTGTTATTGGTAGAATACTATAGATCTACTTACTGTGTGACTGCATACCTATTAATAAAATTGCTTACCGATCCAATGATCTTAATCCTCTGCGGTCTTGCTTTATGCAGCAAGTTAGACCCAAACATTGGTGCACACGCGCCTTTTGGTCTGCAAGTACAATGCGTGTTTGTCTACTACTTGTAGCAAAAAAAACATGGACAAGTTTATGACATCTTACCAGCAAGATAAATCAAGCCACCACAAAGAGTTGTCTACTAGTTCCTACAGTACTACTGAGTACTCCAAAATATCTGTGATTTCTAGAGGCAGCAAGTTCTGTGGGTAGTTATCTTGTGAATTCTCTATTTTAACAAAACTAAAACATATTTTTAATTCAAAATTAATAGAGATTCATGTTTGCTACCATAAACACAATCATAAACTAACAATATATTCAAACAAACTCAACATAATTTAAAAAGGTGAGTTCACTAATAATGCTCTGTTTCTCCTTCAGCAATTATAAAATCTTAAACTAGTTCCTATTTAAAATAGCTGATTTTAGGCTGAAAAACTTGATTTTTCTCTATTTGTACTTGTTGATCCGCTGTATGTTGAGAAAAAATTGCACCGAATTCAAACTCCGGTATTTGCAGCTCGGACCTTTTAGGTATAGTTGCCAGGCCTCTACTATCTTCGTCTGACAGTTTCAGCATAGTTACCACATTGACAAAACTTATTATATTCTTACTAAGATCTTTCAATTATTTTAAAAACTTGCAAAGATCAATTGAGTGTCAAAACTTATTTACCGGTAATATCAAAATTGGAACATGTGTGAGCTTAAGTGTTCATTGTATAAAATAGAAGAGGTACATGTACATAAACTCTTGCTGTAGACATTTCTCAACTGTTTGTACATGATAAAACGATGAAAACTTTTATATATAATATTAATTGATTATATTTATCGTACAGTCTCGTATATTTATGTACTTTTAAACAAAATACAGATGTACATGCGCTTTTCAACAGACTGCTTATTGCTTATAAAAAAGGTGCAGTTGGGTTTTTCTGTTTTTAATGCCTGGATAGCAATACTGACCAAAAACACACAACAAGTGTGTATGAAGGAAACTCCATTTTTCTTTAAAAAAAAGCTTAACTTTTAACCTAATGTTAAAAACTTTAACTTAAAACTTAAACAAAAACTAAGGTTTTTAATATAAAATGGACTGCTTATAGAGTTAGATATTTCATAAACAAATAAACTATTTAATATCCAGCATAAAATTGAAGCATTATGCGAATCTAGCTTAGCCGGTGACAAATTGACTGACAATTTACAACAAAACTGCAGTAGCAAAAGTTACCAAAGCAAGAGTGTAGTTGTCATATACATATACATGTAGTCACCAAATGATATGAATAAATAAAAACATGTCTATAGAGTGGTGTAGTCTGTTGTCCCTGTTGCGCTTTGTAAATAATAGTGATTTTGTATATTCCTCATCTTTTACTGATTATTTATGATAAATGTGGTGGTATACATAGAAGATAAGGATGTCGAAAATTATCAAGATTATACTGCTTCCTGTATTTATCTGTGAGATAAAACTCACAACTTTTTCTTTAATACAATGTTTTAATGAATGAGTTTTTGACTGTGTTAATATTCTGGTAAGCTCTCAACTTTCGTTGATGATTAATGTTGTTTTTAAATCTTTGACAGTTCATGTCTGCAATTCTTTGCTTGGAGTTATATAACAATGCTGTTGACCACCAAATTCAGTTTTTCTCATAGAGTGATCATACATTTTTGACTCTTTATTCTACAAATGCTTTTCAAACTTTCCCAATTTAATCCTATATTTGTGGTTTCCTAAAGTTTTTTAGATATCCGCCACATCATTTTGGTTGAACTGATTTGTAATGTTATCAAAACATAAAACCTTTGTACTCCCAGCAAAAATAGCCAGATTGATTTGGTAAATTTGCTAGGAACTTAAAAACAAACAGTGTCAGGTACATATTATGACAAGTTTATGCCTGTAATGAACATTTTAAGAGATTACATCAGCCTGTTAAACTCTCTCGAAGTTATTAATGGAAGATTGGATTAAGATTGGGATACATAGAAGTACAAACTAACTAACCTAACTTTATTTTGCTGTAATATAAACACCTTATGATCAACTCATTTAAGCAAGACTTTGTAGTACTATGTACACCTTATAATCAACTCCTCTAAGGATGAATTTGCACAAAATTCTTTGTAAGTTTTATCAGAGAGTGTAAATGTTTTCTATCATCTGCGATTGTTTTTTTGCTTAAGGTGATCTCACTGTCTGGATGTTTCAATACTGAGATCAAAGAAACTCGATTGCGTTTAAAGCACTCAGAACAAAAATACATGCGAAATGACATCACTACTTGCTATCGCTGCCATAATTGATATTGTCTATTGCATTCTGTTTGCAGTATTACAGTAGTAGTATTTGTAGTATTATTTCTATTCTGTCAGTCTTTTTGCAACTAAAAGCGCCATAATCACACTTTCGCTTAATTTGCAAGTTTCAACCGCAATCATGTTTTGTTGATTTTAATCTTAAAACATCCTGGCAGTTAGACTACTTCAAACATCAAATACTATCAAAAATGATAGAAAAATTCCAATACTCTCTGATAAAGTCTACTCAACCTTTGAGCAAGGTCATTTTTAACCAACACCTTTCTGTACTGCGTACACCTTACAATTAGGCCATTTAAGCAACACCTTGTTATATTACAAATACCTTATGATCAACACATTTAAGCAAAACATCGTTCTACTATAAACACCTTATAACCAAATTATTTAAGCTGTACTATGCAAGCTCATGTGCATTGTGTTTGCTGAGTGAAAACCTAACCTTTGCCATTTCTATAAAACAACATCCTGTCACAGGCTATGTATGTTTTGAGTTATAAAAAAACTTTCATCGCCAGCAAAACGATTAAACAACAAACAAATGGGCTGTGTATGGCACAACAAGGAAAGTCGAAACCACGGAAAAGTTGTCAATAAAACTGTTAAGGTTATTTTATATTCTTCACAGAATCAACTGTGCTGACAGTTTAAAAGTGGTGAAAAACAGTAGGAGCTCTGTATAAAATAGCACTGTTAATAAAAAAGAGACGCAATGCAATGTGCAAAAGCAGAGTGTTGTTGTTTTTCGCTTCACAAGATAACTGTGTCGAAGTTATCTCTTGGGAATTGCAGAAAACAGATTGCTAATCTATTATGGTAGAAGATGTTTCGGTCTTTTCAGAAAGTGCTTTGAACTTGAGTTATTACTTTGCCATTGGTATGTTCCAGTGTCTTAGGTAGACATGAGAACTGATGTATTTGAACACATTGCTTCGGTTCTGATTAGTTTTGCTGTTTCAGCTTCCTAGACGTTTACACTTTGACACTCTTACATTTGACAACAGGTGTACCTTTCAACTCATGTGCTTCTGCAGTGTCTCTGCTGCTAGTTCAATAGCAAGATGGCTGAAAGTTGACTTAATCATATTAATTCACTCTATCAATCTTTAATATATATTGGTGATTACAAACATCTGAGTGTCTGTCTGTGATTCAGTCTGTCCAGCTATAGCTATTAAATCTTGGAATGAAGAAACCGTATTGCAGAACATTTGATCTCGGAACCTCCCCTTTTACCGGGCAAAAAGCTAACAAATTGAGCTATGCGAGATGCATTGGGTTCATTAGGCAATAAGAGTGGTTATCTAGTTTAAAATACGCACAGCATTACGTTACAACGCAACACCACTTAAGTTTGCTCTCACGGCTCTTATTAGTATGTTTAGCAATACGGATACTCGCTTGCTCAAATTAGCCATTGGCAATATGTCAGGATGTTTTAAGCTGTTTTTAATCACTGTGCAAGGCTGGGCATTCCGCTAGTTAAGTATACTCTATTCGTATACCAGTCTATCAGCCATCTCTCTCTCCCATCTTTCTGCCACAGGCTACAGTGATAAACAAAAATTAACTTGTATTTTAATTAGCCTACTGCCAGACTTAGACAAAACATAATGTTCCAAACTACTTGGTCCTAGCACATCGAGTTGCTTAGCTTTATGACTAGCAGCAAACTTCTTGGAAAGCGGACAACTCTCTTTTGCTGCAGGTAAACCATATCTTAGCTGTATGTACAAGTAGACATAGCGAAGGTAGTTCCTGACCGCAAACACTAACAAATAACTGAAGTCACGCACTATAATTGCTGCAAGGAAGAAAGCCAAGTTGATGAATGTGATAGTGCAGCTTTTATGCTATGATGGTTGTCGTAGCAACCACATAGTAGCCATTCAATGTTTGTTGCAGCTAAAAGTGCTGGAAGAATGTCGTTTTAGCTCGCTTCCAAAGAGCTTTCAATACGCTCAGAAGTCCACACACATAGCTTGCCAGCCAGTGATATGCAGCTCTCATATACTTAAACCTGCCACAGCATCAAATTAGGATACTCCATACTCCTTACTAAAACAGATTATTGGTCGCACAAAAGTAACTAAACATCATGAATTAGTGATGGAGGTATGTATATTATTAGGTTGTCCATGTGCAAAAATTCTGCAAACAAAGTTTAGCCTTTGCTCATAGCTAAAATGTATTCTTGTTGTCACTCACCTGTAGAAAAGAGGCTTCAAATGTTGATTGAGTGAGCAGCTGCAGGCCAGCTCAATGAAGGAAGTATAAAGTTCGAATATTTTCTGTTTTAAAAAAAAAATTTAATGTGTATTAATTGTAATAGTGTTTATGGTAAAAATTTATCATTTCAACGTGTCTGAGAAATTATATTTTCAGTTCGATATTTTCTTTAAGAATGTTTACAAAACGAACGATCAAAGAGAGTTGTTCCGCATGTTTCAATTTTCTGCTGCAATTATCTTTTATGCATAATTTTAGTTAAAATATATAAAGTTGCAAAGAATAAGATTCGTCGTTTTGTTTAAAGTCTGTTAATAGAAAACGGAATTTTTGATCGCACTGACAAAAAGCTGTTTTATATGTACAAACTGTGATATCAATCCTTCATACATAATGCTTTTATTCCTTGCTACTAAAGCAATATCTAAATTTACTTATATTTTTCATTCATTTAGTGAGAGTTAAGTTTAAAACAATTTTATTTAAATTAGAATAACCCTACCAAATAACATAAAATGTACTAATATGTAATATCTATACTATATATAATTCTGATAAAACTATAATTGATTGTAATACAGAGTAATATAAAATAAATTTTAAAAACGCTACTAGTATTGTTGACATTACTATAATATATTATAATATATTATATAACACTATATTTTATTAAGTTATTTATATTACTAAACCACATTACTATACTATATTAAAGATTGCAGGTAACTGGATAGTCAATATAGATCGTTAAAAAACATTTGCAGATGGAAGTCGTTAAGTTCTTACGTGTTGCTGACGGCCGGTGTTGTTTCTTTTTTCGCATCATGTATTGGAGCTTGGTCTAAAATTGTGTTGCTATCAGTTTAGATTAGTGCCATATGTAAACTCTTTTTCATGCATATCCAATACTAATGAGTAAACTTGTGTTGAGCAAATTTATGTGATAAAATGATATTTCAACTTTTAGAAATTGCATGCCATACAGTTTAGCAACCGCAATTCTACCAAACAGTTAGTTGTCATTTTGACTAAATTGTATCCAGGACTCCCCAATCCGTTTTTTTAGTTTAACTAAAGTCTGCATGCTGCCCCTATTTATGCTCACTAATTTCTAAGCATGACCAGAGTGGTTTTAAGGCAAAGAAAGCTTTTTGTAGTATTTTTAAACTTTACATTTACCTAGAACAGGGGTCAGCAACCTTTTCCCCTCAAAAAGCCATTTGTACCCATTTTCCGCAGGAAAGAACGCAGTGGAAGCCGCAAACCCCTTTTGATATTTTAAATTTTAAAAAAAGAAATATTACATGTAACGTTTTTGTTTAGCTTATAATGCTTTTATGCCATGTTTGCACCATGAAACGTAAAGTGTGTCTCGTATAAGGATTTAGCTGCAGAGAAAAAAATTACACTTTTGCAAAGAACAATAAAATAATTTTGGCGGTTTTATTGGCGCATAAATTGTTATAAGGTGTACTACCAGTATTAGTGTTGGTTGTCACTGGTGTTCTTGACAATATTGGGAACGTAAGTGACTGGCCAGCCTTACTAAATTTCTAATTGTTTAACCCAGTTTGTTGACATAATATCAGAAGGTATCTCATAGCGATCTGGTTCTCCCCGCGAATCCGGTAGTTTTTTTTAACTTTTATGTTAAAGTTAAAGCTACTTGATGATCTTGTGATAAGGTACTAACAATAATATAACATAAATAATGGCGCATAACAATCAACAATGTTTGATTTATCACCATGATTACAATTTTTTAAATTTTATCACAAAATCTAATGATAAAACTTTTATATTTTTATGAATTACTTGGCATATGGTAAAAAAAGGAAAAAGGAAAAAAATTCCAAGTCAGAGAGAACCGCAGCGAGGGGATAAAAGAGCCGCATGCAGTTCCGGAGCCGCGGGCTGCCAACTCCTGACCCAGACAATGACTGATTTAACTGATTATTGCTTCAGTTAGTGAATGCAGAGTAACTAAAGCAAATACTTTTAAAATTTAGCGAGGTTTAAAAATTTACAATTTTCTGCAATTTTAGGTTTTTATATTAATGATAACCTAAATAGAAATAAGTCTTATTATATTAAAAATTGTGTTAAAAAAATGAAAAATGGATAAACAAGTTTTATAGGATTTCAACTAATTAAAATTGGCAAAACTTTGAGCTAAATTAATTAATTTAGATAAAATTGTTTATCTCCGAATTTAATACAATTTTAATTCACTATAACCAATAAAAAATTATAAAGTATGTTAAAAATATGCAATAATATTAGGAGTTAAAAGTGAACAACTCACCTGGAACTTCAGGATCTGTTTCTCTCATCCTTATAATACTCTGCAAATGAATAACATACCTTATAATTCATATTATCTTACCAAGAATACATGCTTTACATACACGTAGTTTAATTCATAGATTGCACATCAATTTTTCTAGTTTCAACTTTATATCTTAGACTAGCTGATTTAATAAACGTTGAGCTTTTTATGTTGTTATTATTTTATCACGTTGCGCTTGTTGTTCTGTACAACTTGCTAACATATTATACTGGATTAAAAATTAACTCAAATAAATAACATGGTTAAAAAATAGACTTATTGATAGATCTATTCAAAGGTCTAGTCATAGACCTAGCCATAGAACTATCCATAGAACTAATCATAGACATATGTACACATATAGTCAAACCTATATATGGACTTATTTGTAGACAATGTCATAGAATTATATATAGATTTATACATAAATTTATTTATAGATTTAATCATGAAACTTTTAATAGGCTCATACATTGACACATGCACAAACCTATCCATGAAACTTTTCACAGACCTATTGACAGTTCAGGTTATGGACATCTATAGAACTATTTAAAGACCTATTCATAAACTTATACATAGACTTATACATAGACCTATTCATAGAGAACTACCTAGATCCTATTCATAGTTTCATAGACCTATACACAGACATGTTCCTACACATAGAGCTATTCAAATACCTATATAAAGGCCTGAGCATAGTTCTATACATAAATATATAGATATATAAACAGGCCTATTAACATATTTATACATAGACTTATACTTAGACCTAGTCATAGATCTATTCATAGAGATAAACATAGTCCATAAATTCATAGTCCTTTTCATAGACCTACTCAGAGGCCTTATCATGGGTCTATTCATGGGCATATTCATAGATCTATTCATAGACGTATTCACAGATCTATTCGTGGACCTAAACATAGAAATATACCTATATGTATAGACAAACTTATTTTAAATAATTTTACATCAATGAGCTCTTGCAGTAGTCAGTACAGTTGCAGCTGAATAGGTTCAGATAGTCCCATTAGATTATCTGGTTTCAAGAAGGATTTTGCAGTTACAAAATACTACTACAAACATTATAAACTAGAAATTCCACTGTCATGCAGCCCACGACCAAAGTGATATTGGAAAAAAGAAAGGGTACTGATGGTTGAGAAATGCAGTATTAGAAGTCAAATAGGATAACTGCAATGGTAGCTGTAAGCTACTGGGTGTGGGTGTTATTATATACAACAAATAGCAATAATGAAAGGAAAAGATTATATGTTTATATCTCTCCTCCTGCAAAAAGAGAAATGCAATATCGGCCAATATTAGAAGTAAAATGCACTGATATAAATTTTTAGAAAATCTGTACTACATAGCCATTGTTCTGCAGTCATCTATACCTATAATTAATTATCCCACGACCAAACAAGAGTGAAGCGATTGATTGGGAGAGTTATGATAAATGCGCATGTGCACACAACTCCCGAAAAATTATCCGTTCACGGCCGTCACCAAACTCTTGCAACGAAATACTATCAACAAATTTAACTATTTTTCAGCAAAGTCGTTTAAGTATAATAATGATACAAAACGCATATAAACCTATTCAAGTATGTTACCAAGCCTTTGAAAGGTTACCACAAATTCCTAAAACTAACCCATCTGATCGGATTATACACAAATATACAGATTAATTTGGACGAAAATTGCCACAAAACGCTTGAAAAGTTTGGTTTAATAAAAGTTAGGACCGGAAATTGAAGCGCATTTCACGAAAAAAAAACGTGAACTTTTTACCAGTCTATAGCATTATGGAATTGCCGAAGGTTTCGGCAATTAACATAGGAGTACAGAAATCGTTTTATTCTTGCCGATTTCAATTTTTTCATTTTCAATTTCATTTGCTGACACATTTGAGTACTTTCGTATTCTAACTGATGTTCAACGCAGTATAAGTAAATGAAATGACGATGATATTTTTAACGGTTCTTATGAGATTATTACAATAATTAATTATAAGTTTGGATGACTTCAGAACAATGACTACGTAGTACAGATTTTCTAAAAACCTAACGCAGTGTAAGTGAATGGATAATAGATGATATTTTTTTTAACGGTTCTAATGAGATTATTACAATAATCAATTATAAGTTTGGATGACTACAGAACAATGACTACGTAGTACAGCTTTTTTAAAAATCTATATAAATATCACAACTTCGTGATATTGTCAGCTATGACGTTTTGAAATGTAAACAAAATTGTGCATTGGTTTGCTATTATTACTATATTAATAATATTGGTTATTCTATAGATATATATATACCTAGATTGGCCAATAGGGAAAAAGCCTGTCAGACATAAATAGCACGACGTAACGTCATTGTATTGTACCTCACGCCTGACTGCACTGCTGTTTACAATGAATCTAATGGGAAGAAGGTAACAAAATTACATTTATTTTCACATAAAAACCTTCTTGTATACATAATCCAGTAAACTAAAGCAATTCTGTGATAATATCTGATAACCACCATAGATTAAAACTATAAAAGCTGTGAATTGTTGCACACAAATCATGAGCCATCATGGCTTTATTTGCAACCTCTCTTATCCCCATTCTCTCTTTTCCCCTTCTCCAAAAAATAAGTTAGAAGGGGAAAAGAGAGAAGGGGAATGGAGAGGGGAGGGGAAATAGCCCACCCACTCAAAGAGCCAGACCTTGGCTAGGTAAATAGACTAATATGCTGAACTAAACATGACTAAATATGATGAGTATGCAAGTATGTCTGAAGTCAAAAATGAGACAGAATGATTATTTTACAGCCGGCTATGTAGCTGGCTAGGTCACCAAAGCTGAAGTGTAATGATTGTATCACTAGCATCGTGGATGTTACCAACGTTGATGTAAACCAAGCAATGAATTCCCTAATCACAGTTAAGAATCAGGGTGGCTTGACTTTGTCTTCGCCTGTGGTGATTGAGGTTTGCAACCACAGCGAGAAAGCGACAAGAGTGTTGCTTAGTAGTTCTGGATTGGTGAAAAACTTTGCCAGGCTAGCACTAATTGCCACCACTAAGAAGCCAGTCTCGAAAGGACAATACCAAGTTATTTGTACAATATGCAAAAGCAAGTTAAAGGTTGACTTGCAACAAAATTCACATTGCAGTTATTTGGTATCATAAGATTCACCATGCCTTACTCTGTTGTGTTGTAGGTGTGAAATATATGAGAAGGTGATTACAAGCTCTTAAAAGCTAAAAACTTATACAGTCATACTTCAACTTACGAGCTTAATGCGTTCCGAGACTGAGCTCGTATGTTAATATACTCGCATGTTGGCGCAATTTATTTATATATCGAACAATTAAATATATATTGCTTGGTTTCCATACTCTAAAAATGCAAATACATCACTCAAAACAAGATATTGTAACAGAAAGAACATGTTGGTTATTGTCATAATTTACCACATGCCTTCAAAAAGCAACAATTAAAAAATAATACAAAAAATGTGATTATTTAAAATGTAAAATTAAATACATACAATAGCAGCTAATGCTAGCATTTGCGAGGGAGGGAGATATAAGTTATCCTTCGTTACAACAGTTGTCTTTGATAAATTTGAATTTTATCAATGTCTTAAAAGACAAACTCAGAAGCAAACCTAAAAGCAAACTTTCATTTTTAACTTGATGTAATTAAAATTTCTTCGGCGTTCGTAGTTTAAAGTTTCTCGCTGGTTAGCTAATTTTTCCTTTGTTTCGCTTTCACGACTAGCCGGCCGTCTTAAAATAAATCTATCTAAATACGTTCGCCTTTGTCGCCCTTTCAACATGTTGCGATTAGGACGAACACAGGTGTCGTCACAAAGGATTAAAGCACAACCACTAGCCAACTTGTCCGAATGTCTATTTTTATAGTTTTAATAGATAGCACCGGCCTTTTCACGTAGCATCGTTTCAGTTACGCTGTCACCGGACAATTGTTTATCTTTTATCCAATTAAATGCCTGAGCAGTCTCTCCATCAGCGGTCGTGAAGATCGCTGCGCTGTTTAGAAACTATGGTTAGTCCTTTTGCGAACTAAATGCCCTGAATAAAATCCTTCTGTTTGATAATTGTGGATGTATTTCTGTCATATCGTTTAGCTAGCTCAATCACGCATACACATTTCGCATATTTTTCAATAATTTTCTGTTTAATATCAACTGTTATCATTTGCTTTTTCTTTGCATCATCTTTCATTTTACTGGCAAACTTTCAGCCAACACAGAGTACTTTTAATTCACATACAGTGTAATTCTGCACTAAAAATCGCGCACACAAACGCAGTACCAAAGTATAAATCTGAGTAGTTGAAAAATACAGAGTGATGCTGTTCTCATAAAATACCTTCGGCATACTTGGCAACTGACTCACGTGCTCGTATCTCAAACATGGCTCGTATGTTTGTACTGAAACTTGCTTAAAAGCTGGCTCGTATCTCAAGTTTCTCGTACGTTGGAGCACTCGTAAGTTGAAGTATTACTGTACTTAGTAATGTTTAGTTCAACATGATATTAGTCTTTTACCTAGCCAGGGTCTGGCTCTTTGGGTGGGTTGGCTATTTGCCTCCCCCTCACCTTTCCCCCTTTTCTCCTTTTCCTTTCTCACTTCTTCTTTGGAGAAGGGGAAAAGAGAGAATGGGGATAGGAGAGGGTTGCAAATAAAGCCCTGATGGCTCATGATTTGTGTGCAACAATTTATAGCTTTTATAGTTTTAATCTATGGTGGTTATCAGATATTATGACAGAATTGCTTTTGTTTACTGGATTATGTATTCAAGAAGGTTTTTATGTGAAAATAAATGTAATTTTGTTACCTTCTTCCCATTAGATTCATTGTAAACAGCAGTGCAGTCAAGCGTGAGGTACAATACAGTGACGTTACGTCGTGCTATTTATGTCTGACAAGGCAACCGATGGGAATAGCTATTATTGGTCAATCTAGGTATATATATCTATGGGTTATTCTAATAATATCAGTGCATTTTACTTCTAATATAGGCCAATATTGCATTTTTCTTTTTGCAGGAGGAGAGATATAAACATATAATATTTTCCTTTCATTATTGCTATTTGTTGTATATAATAACACCCACATCCAGTACATTACAGCTACCATTGCAGTTGTCCTATTTGACTGCTAATATTGCATTTCTCAACCATCAGTACCTTGTCTTTTTTCCAATATCACTTTGGTCGTGGGCTGTATGACAGTGGAATTTCTAGTTGTAATAATCTCATTAGAACCGTTAGAAAAAAATATGATTGTCTTTCCCTTTAGGCTACTTACACTGCGTTAGATTTTTAAAAAATCTGTACTACGTAGTCATTGTTCTGTAGTCATCCAAACTTGTAATTAATTATTTTAATAATCTCATTAGAATCGTTAGAAAAAATATCATCGAATATCCCTTTACTTACAATGCGTTAGATTTTAAAAAAATCTGTGCTACGTAGTCATTGTTCTGTAGTCATCCAAACTTATAATTAATTATTTTAATAATCTCATAAGAATTGTTAAAAAATATCATCGTCATTTCCTTTACTTCTACTGCGTTGGAAATCAGTTAGAATACGAAAGTACTTAAATGTGTCGCAAATGAAATTGCAAATGAAAAAATTGAAATCGACAAGAATGAAACGATTTCTGTACTCCTATGTTAATTGCCGAAACCTTGGGAACAATGCTATAGACTGGTGAAAAGTGCACGTTTTTTTTGTGAAATGCGCAAGACTTTATCGTTCTATTCTCTGTCGCTCGGCGTTTCAATTTCCGGTCTTAACTTTTATTAAACCAAACTTTTCAAGCTTTTTGTGACGATTTTCGTCTTAATAAATCTGTCTATTTATGTATAATCCGATCAGATGGGTTAGTTTTAGGAATTTGCGGTAACCTTTCAAAGGCTTGGTAACATATTTAAACAGGTTTATATGCGTTTTGTATTATTATTATACTTAAACGACTTTACTGAAAAGTATTAAATTTGTTGATAGGATTTCGTTGCAAGGGTTTGGTGACGGCCGTTAACGGATAGTTTTTCGGGAGTTGTGTGCACATGTGCATTTATCATAAATCTCCCAATCAATCGCTTCACTCTTGTTTGGTCGTGGGATAACAGCAACACTCATGCCCTGCACCATCACTGCTAACAAGTGGTTTGTGTTGGACTGAAACACTTCATCACAGACAAGTAACTGATGGCACATTGAAATTGCTTCTTCCGAATAAAGCAATCTTTTTTGTTATACTGCTATAAGATCCCCTAAACATGCATAAAGAACATGTATTAAAGCCTCAGCCTTTAATCATATGCCGTTTTCAAGTTGAGGAGAAACAGTGGTAGTTTGTTGCAAAGGTACACAACTGTTTGTAAGAACTGAACCGCAGAGACCTCAATGACATGGAATATGCATAAGTCTGTACGATGCACAATTACAAACGTGATCTGAGATCATCACATTTTCAGACTATGACAACTACAACCATCAGATATTGCCTTATTCCAAACTTTCCTGTTTCTACATTTGTGTTACAGGTTTCAAAGTCCTGCATAAACTATGCCCGGAGTATTTGTATTTATCATTCCACACAAATAACAAACATTGGTTTCTATTTGGTGACACCAACACACTTTACCCACCATCGTATGTTTCAGTTTATGAACTTTCTGTGACTAAACCCTTCAATTCACTACCTTGACTTCTCTGCAATACTACTAGATTATCAACTTTTAAAACACATTTGTTCAACTCACTCAAAAATTCACGATTTCTGTTTTTTTCTTTTTTTTGTAATGTAATGAAAAACATCATTTTGTTGTTGATTAAAAGTGTCAATAAAAATTTATACATTTATTTATAATTTATCAAGTTGAACAAAAAGAGTAAAGCCAAATTAATGGCTACTAGTTGTAAAATAGTTTTAAAAATAACATTAAAATCGGCATTTTTTAAAACTTCATTGGTTTATTGGACAATATTCTAGACTTTCTGAACATTATAAGGATGCCAAACAAACACTTTGCATTTGTTAGGCATATGATAATTACTTTCAAATTATTTATGATGTAATCTATTTTTAGAATATTTTACCTGATGATTTTGAATATTTAATTCTTAATGGCTGTCCTTACTGCTCATGTGTCTATCCTATAGATACATTTGAGTTAGTTGAGGAACTGCTGCATAGTTTCCCTTCAATTGATTTTGACCAAACAAAGAGAGATTTTTGCGTTGTCATCAACTGAAATGTGCGACTATTTTGGCCTCAAATCTTTATGAACTTACCAGAGCTTCTTCCCGCGATATCATAGACGACTCAAGTTCAGATTGTTCTTCTGCTCTTTTCCCAGAAACTTCAGGAGCTGTTTCTCTCATCTTTATTATATTCTATAAGTAAATACTGTATCGTATATCTCATATTAGCTTATTAAGAATACATGCTTCTAATCTTGTAAGGTTTTATATACATAAGTTCATTTTAACAGTAATATTTTAAGTTGCATATCAATTTTTCTAGTTATTCTCATCTCAGGCTACAAATTTAATAAATGTAGAGATTTTTATGTTATTATTAGTTTATTAGGTGGTGTTTGTTGAATCTTTAGAATCTTTTATTGGTGAAGCTTTAGAACATTTCATCATAAGGTAAGACATAGGCTTATACATAGACCTATACATAGACCTGTACATAGACCTGTACATAGACCTATACATAGACCTGTACATAGACCTATACAGAGACCTATATATAGACCTATATGCAGACCTAGGCAAGTAACTGATGGCAGATTGAATTGCTCCTCCTGAATAAAGCAATCTTTTTTCGTTATTCTGCTTTAGGATTCTCTAAACATGTGGCACATACATAGAGAATATGTGTAAGTGTCCATCACAAAGCTTTCAGTTGCTATGCTATGCTAATCAATGAAAATTTCATGTGGAGTCACATATTTAGGCTATGACATCCAACAACAATTTAGCTGTTGGATGAGTCAATAAATCTATCTCTAATAAATAAAGTAGATGCCATTTTAATCGCTGAAATAGTGGGTAGAAGATAACTCCTATTTAAGAACATTTATCCTGCTCTCTTAATTAATACAGATATTGTTAACATATGCACCAGATGGGTTCACATTCAGCATTTTAGAAATATACTTATTGAGACTATGCAACGACTCTTTTCACATTGTCATAGCATATGAGTAATTAAAGATATATGTAAAATATATATACGTTATTACCATACTGTTTAATAAATCAATTTTAATGTTAATTCTAATATTAAACAAAACACAGACAATAAATTATTAGTATAAATGTGCATAGCAGTCTTTTAATCTGTAGCCATATTTTACTTCATTTTCTCAAAAAGCTGAATCCAACAAAATATAGCTTGAGCAATATTTTGTTTTTTATTGAATTTTATATGGTGTTCTATTGATCTCCTATTCTAGCTCATCACACTCTAACACAATATAACCAAGAGTAAAACAAAACTACTAGCTACTATTTGTTAAATAACTTGAAAATAATAAAAACTAGAAAATGAACAATTTGCTTAAAACTCCGTTGATTTATTGGAGAATATTCTAGACCTGCGAATAATAAAAATGTCAAACAAAAAATTTGCATTTATTAAGCAGGAGACAATAATTTTTAAGTTATTTATGATACAATGTTTTTTGTTTTTAGGATATTTTACATGGTATTTTACAGATATTAAATTTTCATAAACCATTGCTGTTTTCACTATTCTATGCCTATTCTGTCCTGTGCTTATTCTATAGATATAACAAAGTTAGTTGAGGAACAACTACACAGTTCTTTTTCAACAGACTTTAACAAAGTTAAAAAAAAATTTGCGTTTCCACCAACTGAAATGTGGCAGAGCCCAAGCATACGGCAGCCTTAAAATAGGAATTTTTTAGGTTACCATATAATGTGGAATATGATGTTTTTCCAGTCTTGGGTTGCGGTAGTTTTTCATTCTTACAGTGCAGCCAAAAAACTACTAAGATGCCAATCCATGGATCTAAAACACTTTCTACAGCTTATTTGTGAATAGAGAGTCAGTGAAGGGTTGCATTTTGGGTTTCTCGTGTGAGTATTTGCGATATCATATTCACATTAAACCTTTTAGTGCTTGGATCAAATTTTAATTTGGGAGCTATTGGATTCAAAGTTGCTAGGGATGGTAAATGAAAAAACAAAAATATTATTATTATAGAAACAGAGCTGAAAATTATAAAAAAGAATTTGAATAAAAGAGAGACAGAACAAACGTCAGCAGAAATTAGGAAAGTTATCAGTTAACCAGAAAACCTTGCTAGGGTTATTGTACTGAAACATTTAGAAACATTTTCATGTATTCTTATGGCAACACTAATGACAAGTGCATGGGTCATGTTATACATATTCTGATTAGTCACCAGAAACAGGTTTCTGTGCATCTGCAACGCTTCTGTTTTTTCAGAACAGAAGTGTCAAAAAGCATAGGTGTTAACAGGCTCTGCCATACTGTGGTTTCATTCTATGATCCAAACTCCAGAGTGGATTAATGCCGTATCCCAGGTTTCTACTGTACAAAACTATTTTGGCATCAGGCATTCATGAACTTACCAGAGCTTCTTCTCTCGATATCATAGAGGACTCAAAGTCAGATTGTTCTGTTCCTTTAGCTGTGGCTTCATCGTGGTTAGATTTATTTTCTTCAATTCTGCAAAATTTTGTTTAGCACTGCAGCACCACCTCAACTGTCACATAATTTCAAGTTAAGGTTCTTGTAAAAAAACAACTATGATATATAGCAATTGCAGTGTACAATTACCTATTACTTTAACAACTCTCCTCATTTTTTATTACTCCTCGTATTACCTTAATATCTAACACTCTTACTACCATAATAATTTTTTTAATATCCTAATAACTTTCCTGATATCCTAATAACCCTATAATTATCCTAATAACTCTCTGATTATCCTAATAATTTTTTGTTCGATAACTCTGTTATTATCCTAATAACCCTTTTAATATTTTAATAACCTTTCTATCATTTTAGTGAGTGTATTGTTACTCTAATAATTTTTTTATTATGCCAACTGACATTGTCTTAATTTAATAACATTTTCATTATTTTCCTAACTTTTCTAAACGAAAGATCAACAACCTTGACTTATCTAGCTACCAAAATATATGCACGCTGCTATAATAACCGAGCATACTTGGTAGTTGTAAGTTATACCCAAAAGATAGTATTCACTGCAACTGTCAGGGTCAAAACTTACTTTACATTAGGATGAGCTTGAAGCCATTTTTCTGTCAGATATCGAGAATTGTAGCAGACATCACATATATTAAGTGAATCTAAAATATGCAAAACTTCTATGAAGCAACCTTCAAGCAGTTAGTAATACTAGAGAATAAATTGGTACATGAGGTGCTTTCAGATTGACTACATGTTGGAGTTATACAAGTGAAGTATGGCATTTAAACTCCAATCGTCAAAAAATTCTTTTCAGAAATTGCAATCAATAAGTACACGATGTCATATATTAACTGAGCCATGATACCTCATCAGAATTGAGTAAAAATTTTTATCTGTTGATCCACTATTAAAACTGTAAACAATTTGCAATAATTAGTTCTTCTCAGACAGCAAGTGTGCTGTGTGAATTCACAAAGAATTTCATCACTTTTTTTCTCAAATTGATAGAAGTAACCACTGTAACATGGTGGTCATGTTTAACTGATAGTATGCAGAAGAAAACTCCAAGTGTATAGATTTACTGTAAGTAAATCTTAGCTATTGCTCAGCCTCTATCTGTTAAGTAGATTTTTTGGCAAACAACGTTTCATTATAAAATTTGATAGTGTTAACCTGTTTTTAAACCTGTAAGCTCAAAACAAAAGACAAAAAACACGAATTGTTATTTTGAGTATTTAACTTGAAGTTAAATTTTTTATTTGCTTTATTTTATTTTTATGGTGGGGTATGATAAAAACCGTGAACTAGAGTTTCATCAAAAAATTTTGTTTACAGCTTCAGAACAAAGATTTTATTTTGTAAATAAAAAATCATGTGCAGAATACAAATTATCATGAGTATTTGTGCAAGAACCAAATGCTGCAGCTAATTTCTGGTTCCGTAGGCATGTTCTTTTACAAATGCAGAAAACAATCTTGTAAAGCATTTTTTACCAACTCTCTACATAAAGACTATGGAAAACATCTTTTGTAAACATTTTCAGTTTTTAATAAAAATATAAACTCTGTATACCGGATACCTCTGTGTATAAAAACACAGTTTTAGAAATTCTAAAAGGAATAGTAAAATATCTTCAGAATGTCAACTGATGCATCTGAGACATTTTCATCGCAGGTAACACTATTATCTATCATACTTAAATACTTATAATACATAAAACTTACTGTCAACCATATATTCACAGTTGGCACACCACCAGGTTCCTTCTTCCTCTGGTTTTAAAGGAAGTGTTCTCTAAAAATAAGATTAATATTTGTGATACTTTTGACAAACCAAAAAATATTGAATACAGCAATGCAATTAATTTTAGTAGCTGTTGTTATTTTTCTATTCTTTTGGTAGGTAAGCCACTTATTAGTACAATTATAAATAATTAGCGGAATCAAAATCAGCTTATAAATAGTGACAGTTAATGTAGTTGCCTGCTACTTGGCATTAGCCTGGCACATTGTCAAAGATTAATTTGAGCAAGCTAATATTCGTCTTGCCAAACTTACTAATAAAAGCTGTGAGAGCAAGCTTTATTGACATTGCATAACGCAAAGCGCTATGTGTATTTTAATCATGATAATGACTCATATTGCCTAAAGAACCCACTGCATCTCATGTAGCTTAATTAGTTGGGTTATTGTCAGGTGAATGAGAGGTTCCAAGATCAAATCCAGCACGAATCTGATCATTCATTCTTAGATCTTCATAGTTATAACTGGACTTTGAGATCTATATATAATTTATATAACTAGATGAATGCCTGACATTATGTGAGGAATAAAAAAGGTTTTTGAACAAAAATTTTATTTTTAATCAACACATACAACATTTATCATTCTAACGTTTAAATGAAGGAGCTTGTTTATTTCTGTGGGTGCTATAAATTTAATTAAGTATATGCTACGTATGCATGTATTTATAGTAGAGCGTATATTTATATTTATGTTATGTTTATTTTCTGACATGAGGTGAATGGTGTTAACCTGTTCTCCGGTTTGACTCTGAACAGTTCCTTCATTTACTTCGTTGTAATGAATTTAAGGATTTTCCGAGAGCAACTCTAAATTCAAGTTTGCTTCCACACTTATGTATATGAGCATGATCTCTTAAGTTTAGGAAATTCTGAGAATACATGGAAAGTAACCCATAGTTTCATGTATCATTTTATTCTGCTTTGTGGTTTTCACTTGCCATTCTTAATTATTATCTTGACTACAACTGGCAGCCCCATGCACCGTGAGAGATCGTAATGAGTAATCAGTGTGTGTATAATTTATTTGTGAGGTGCCAAGGCGTCTGAGTGGTACAATGCTAGACTTTAAATTGGAGTACCAATGTTTAACTCATCAGGTGATTTTTCTAACATTTTTGGTGTGGCTTCAGATAAACAGACGAACACTTATCTTCTATATACATTGTATATATATAGATTTTTCAAAATTGGTGTGTCCGTCCGTATGTGTGTCTCTCCCGCTATAGCTTTAGCGCACGATGATTATTTTACAGATGTGACAACGCACGCATTACAATGCCCCTGTTAAGAAATATTTTTCGCAAGGTTAAGTTATTATACCTGGGGTCAATGCCAATTCTTCTCACACAGACAATTGTATTTTTTTGGGTAGGAATGGCTTCTAAATTTTCTCACTGTTCAGTCAGTCAAAGACAGTCCGATATCCCATGTTTACATTTTCACCAATGTCGAGAGGTACCATTATACCAATACTGTTGTATTCAAAGTTTTGATGGATAGCTTCTAGTGGAACAGTAACTTTTTTATACAAACACACTTCTATGCAAGAATTCTTATTATTAATTTTACATATTCAGGGTTTTTATTTTGTTTTATCAGTTCGTATTAATTGTATCATTCCCAACTCATCTTTTATTGTAATCGTAGCGAAACCAACTTAATTTGGCTATCACTTGCTAATTATTTCACATTTGCATCTAAACCTTTTTATAGTCGTTTTATTTTTTTTATTTATTTCACAAAAACACAAAACATTTTCTCACGGTATGAGATTTAAAAGTTGTTTGACAAAGTTTGAAAACTTTTACAGTTGTTTGTATTTTCTCTTTTAATTTATTTCAACTACACAAAACACTTTTCTCATGATGTGTAGTTTGAAAGTTTGAATGGCAAATGTTGTTATGTGTTAAATACAAATCAATTTTTTGTCCGAAAACTTTTATATTACTTGGGCAATGCCGTGTAGCACAGCTAGTATTATAGTAAAAAACTAGCTGTACTACCTGGCGTTGCTTGGATAATTAAAAAGTCTTTGGATAGAAATGTGCCATTCTAAGTTTCAAATTATATATCATAAAAAAAATTTTTGTGTAGTTGAAATAATTTAGGAGAAAATAAAAACAACTGTAAAGATTTTTAAACTTTGTTCAACAACTGTAACTCTCAAACTTCACAGGAAAATGTTTTGATGGTCAAATAAACTAAAAGAAAAAAAAAGCAACTCTAAAAGATGGTATAAATGCAAATGTGAAATACATGTAATCAGCAAGTAATAGCTAAATTAAGTCGATTTTGCTACGATTACAATAAAAGATGATTCGGCAATAATACATTTAATATAAACTGAAAAAATAAAATAAAAATCCTCAATATGTTGAATGAATAATAACAATTTGTGCATAGAAGTGTGTGTATATTAAAGGTTGCTGTTCCACCATAGGCTATCCATCAAAATTTTGAATACAACGATACTGCTACCTCTAGATACTAGTACAAATGTAAAATCGAGATATCGTACTGTCTTTGTTTGACCAAACGGAGGGAGAATTTCGAGGCTCGTTCTAACAATTCGAACTTTTCGAACTTTACGAAAAATCAAAAATAGAACTTCAAGAAGACACAAAAAACTTCGTGTTTCATAGAGGTAATAGAATTCATAGAGTTTCAAATAATATGTCATTTAGCTTGTGCCTACGCTATACCGTATATGATAATGTCTTTGATCAATACACCTTGTATAGCTCAGTGGTAGAGCGCGTGGTTTTAAAACTTGCAGTTGCAATCTCTGCAACCTAAAATCCATCATGATGTGGAATTTTAAATTCCAGGATGTTAATAGCTATAGCTGGACACGCACACATACACACGACCATTTGTGGGATATATATATAGATTACCAAAACTGGCTTTCCAATCAAAGAATTGATTAGACATAGCGCTGTCGATAACGATATCGTTACGATATGAATTGTATCATTATGTTACGATATATATTGTATCATTATGTTACGATACAATCATTGTATCATTCCGATACAATCATTGAATCGTCGAGGATATTTCATTGCCGAAAAACATCTAACTAAAGCTTACCAACTTCCGATATCTGACTATTACAGCAAAAATAGCTCATTTGAAATTTACTAGGATGCCTCGATTTACAAAACTAGCCCCGCTAGGAACCTGCTTAACTTGCACTTAAGGCAATCTTTTTCAAAGTAGTAAGTGTTTACCGTATTTATGTCAACTGTTCCTCGAGTATTTGGCTCTGGTGAACACCGATCTTTTCTTTCCGTTTTCCCTACATCGTCCTCAAGCTGCCTGCAGGTATCAATATTTATGTTATGATAAGTTAGATACATCACCAAACCTAGAGCATCGTTGTTATTGCTCATAATGCAGTAAATCAGCCAATGGCTGGATTGTTACGAATAAAAGTGAAGAAATGGTTTTATATAAAATGTAGGCAGTTATTTAAAAATGAACTTACACAAAAATCTAGCAGATTTTATCAGAAAGTATCGATATTTTTCTATTGTTTACAATTGTTTTTGATGTTTAAAATGATCCGACTGTCAGGATGTTTCAAGATTAAAATCAACAAAACTTGATCGCTGTGCAAGCGGTCAGATCAACCAAAAGTGCGAATATGACTTTTATGGTTACAAAGAGATTGACGGAATAGAGAATAGTAGTGCTTCAACTTGAACACAATAGCTGATACCAACTATAACAGTGATAGCATATTTGCTTCATTTGAGTAGTTGAACCGCGATTAAGTTTTGTCAATTTTAATTTGGAAACATCCTGGTGGTCAAATCACCTCAAACATCAAAAACAATCTCAAATGAGAGAAAAATACCAATACATTCTAATAGAATTTACTAACATGTGTGTAAGTCTATTTTTAAAAGAGACAAGCAAAAAAAGTTATTTATTTCTCGTTTTAATTCAGGCGGTATAAACAGCTGTTTGCTCTATGCTCACACAAGTCTTTGAAGTTCTTTTAAGAACAAATTTTAGTGAACTAGTTTCAACTAGTACAAAATAAATTTAGCAAATAGCAAAATTTAAAACATTTAGTTTTAAATTTAAAACATTTAGTTTGTGCTTTCTTTGACGCAGCTTTATGGTAATCTCAGGTTGCTAAAAAAATTAGAAAAATTAATTGTGATATATCTATAATACAACAATATACATATTATATTTATAATACAACGCATATGCTAGATTAACACCTTCAGAAAGAGCAGTTACCCATAACTATTATTAAAGCCTTTACAGATAACCACACAGGGGCTTGTTTTATTGTGGCAGCTTATTAAGACTCACATTGAGACATATTCAAATAAAACAATCTAATAACATTATGTTGATAAGCATGGTCTTTCATGTAGAATATTTCATTAAATGAACCATATTTCAGTTTATTTGTTTTCAACTGGCTAAAATATGCATGCAAATTTGGCCACTGTTTAAACGGTCACTTAGTGGTGTGTATAAAGAAGTGTACACTTTTCTATAGATCGGCTGATGAATAGCTTGACAGAGCTTGAGTCGTACATTTGGAGCGAGTGTACAAATTTATCGCTGAATCTTTCCGTTATCTTGTGGAAAAAATGCAAATCAAGCAGACGAAGTACTCTTTTCACTCGCATCGCCTTGTCCTTGACCCTTACTGATAATTTCATACTAGCAATAAGTTGATAGACTTGCTAAAAGTAGACTATTCCAGTGATTGCGCAAATTTTGTCAATCAAGATCAAATACTGTGTTCCACTAAATGCTAATCGCGCCGGGCGAATGTGACACTAAATTGCACATATTCTGCACATTTATGTATTGCATGCAAAAGATCTTTCTTCTTGAAATAGATCTGGTTGAAACATTTAGGAAGTCAGACTAGTATTTTTAAATGGCAACAAACAACTTTTGTTATTCTTGATCAGATGGCTGGCGGAGACCATAGTTGTTTTTCAAGCCGAGAACAAATACGCGTGTACATTTTAGCCAGTGTGGCGAAAGAGCGCGGAAACCATAGCAGGCTGCCTTGCTGACTTCGGGGCCAATAACACGAATGAGCCGAGCCCTGGCTCGGCAGGAAACACAGTTTGTTAAGGCCAGGGCAGCCAAGTGATTTTAGTCAAGGCTGACAGAGGCTCAAGATAAGACCGAGATACTAAATGGGCAGAACCAGCAAGAGGAGCAATAATACATAGAAAGGCCAGAAGAGACGAGAGAGCAGAGATCTCTGGCAGTCACTTGTACTGTATGTTGTTCTGTGCTATGCGCACACACTGAATTGCATATATTCATATATATTCCTGAAATATATATTTGTCTGATTGCCTTAAACTCGGTGGTTTTAATTTTTGTGGCGCTTTAAAGGTGACCGGCAGTTTCCTTAACATGAAAAAAGTTACATGGAAACTGATACTTCAGATAATCTGAAATTTTGAATAAAATCTTGTACTTAAAAGGATGGTGTTTGTATCATTTGAACTTGGCCTAACAGGACCTTTAAGGCGTTTACTGTAATTACCCAGCAGCATTAATTTATAAGGTGACCAATAGGTGTGTATATATGTATACTGTATGTACATGTATATACTGTATGTATATACTGTATGTATATACTGTATGTATATACTGTATGTATATACTGTATGTATATACTGTATGTATATACTGTATGTATATACTGTATGTATATACTGTATGTATATACTGTATGTATATACTGTATGTATATACTGTATGTATATACTGTATGTATATACTGTATGTATATACTGTATGTATATACTGTATGTATATACTGTATGTATATACTGTATGTATATACATACAGTATATACATACAGTATATACATGTATGTATATACTGTATGTATATGTATATACTGTATGTATATACTGTATGTATATACTGTATGTATATACTGTATTTATATACTGTATGTATATACTGTATGTACATACTGTATGTGCATGTATATACTGTATGTACATTTATATACTGTATGTACATGTATATGTATAAACTGCATGTATATATATACTGTTTGTATATGTATATACTGTATGTATATACTGTAGTTTAATACTGTATGTACATATATTAATAATAAGTATATACTGTATGTATATACTGTATGTATATACATGTACATACTGTACGTATATGTATAAACTGTATGTGTATGTATATAATTATCATGTTTAGCAAGAAACAATAATTTCTTACAGTGTCCGAAGGCTTTCATGAAACTTCTCATCAGGTTCTGAAACATAATATTTTTTATTTATTGCACATTATCTTGGTGAATACCTGTATTTCATGTGCAATTAATTGCAATACAGGATATATTGTATATAACATACATTGAGATATAGATTATGTTTTACTGTAAGCATTATATCTAGATATATAAATCCCAAAGTTGGTGTGTGATTCGATTTGTCCAGCTATAACTATTAAAATATTGAAAAAAACAATACATTTCGCAGAAGTTTAGATCTTGAAACTGTCCATTTTTCAAACAATATGCTAGACCACTGAGCTATGCAAGGCTGGTAGGATCATTGGGCGATATATGTCAGTATGTGGGTGAAAATACGCTTCCCCTCTGCACTACGGCGCAACAACATTTTAAACTTGCTTTCACGACTCACTGACGGTGTACATAGCAGCTCGTAATCTATCGCTGTGTACACTGTTTACTGCTATATACACTATCTACAACTACGTACACTATTCACCGCTATGTATACTATCTGCTGATATGTACACGATATACTGCTATGTACAGTATCTACCGCTATGTACACTATCTACTGTTATGTATACTATTTACCGCTATGTACACTACTTAGTGTTATACACACTAACTTTTGACAAAGTTGTGCTGCTATATACGCCATGTATTCTAGTGTACAGAAAATCTAAACTGTTATGTACATTGCATGCATTTATCTTGTGTATATCTTGTGGTACTTTGTACCCCAAACTTATCTATATTTTTGTTCAACTCTATATATGCTGTACACCATTATACTGTATATACTATGCACCATATTACTGTATATACTATGTACCATATTACTGTATATACTAGGCACCATATTACTGTATATACTGTGTACCATATAACTGTATATACTATGTACCATATTACTGTATATACTAGGCACCATATTACTGTATATACTGTGTACCATATTACTGTATATACTATGTACCATATTACTGTATATACTATGTACCATATTACTGTATATACTATGTACCATATTACTGTATATACTATGTACCATATTACTGTATATACTATGTACCATATTACTGTATATACTATGTACTATATTACTGTATATACTATGTACCATATTACTGTATATACTATGTACCTATCACTATAAACTTATAACTTTATCACTATAACTGGACGGGCAACAAACTTTAACATTTAAATATAGAGACTAAAGTTCCGTGTTCTCAATTTTCTAGTAATCTAGTATATACTAGCAGTAAGCCTGGGATTCCATTCATTTTCAATCAGCCTGCAAGAGGCTTAGAAGACGTTTGCAGAAACCAGATAGAGTTTTTGAAGTCAAATATTTTTCAGCAACCAGGCGGAAGGCATGAAGGATATCCTTGTGAAGCTTGGATGAAATAGACAAATATTGAGGAAACGGGTAGCATTTCGCCTACGTAAACCAACAGACACCCATCCACAATGAGCATTTAGCCTACGTAAACCAACAGACACCCATCCACAATGAGCATTTAGCCTACGTAAACCAACAGACACCCAACCACAATGAGCATTTAGCCTACATAAACCAACAGACACCCACCCACAATGAGCATTTAGCCTACGTAAACCAACAGACACCCACCCACAATGAGCATTTAGCCTACGTAAACCAACAGACACCCACCCACAATGAGCATTTAGCCTACGTAAACCAACAGACACCCACCCACAATGAGCATTTAGCCTACGTAAACCAACAGACACCCACCCACAATGAGCATTTAGCCTACGTAAACCAACAGACACCCATCCACAATGAGCATTTAGCCTACGTAAACCAACAGACACCCACCCACAATGAGCATTTAGCCTACGTAAACCAACAGATACCCACCATCAATGAGCATTTAGCCTACGTAAACCAACAGACACCCAACCACAATGATTACATGGGACTTATCTATCAGTTCTGTTTAGTGCACGATATACTACATGTACATGTAGTTCTACATTTTGCTCTACACACTGGTTGTACTAAATACCTTATGTACTAGTTGCACCATGTAGCATGTGCATGTATGTATATACTGTTTGTTCTAGATGCCTAGTACACTTGTTGTACCACATGTAGGTGCCAAGTTTACCGGCTGTGCTAGATGCCCTATTCTGGTTTTACTACATATACATGTAGGTACCTTATGTACTGGTGTCAATTGTACATATAGGTAACTTATGTACTGGCTTACCTAGGTACCCTGAACACTACTTGTACTAGACACTCCCCAACTATTGGCGCCAGGTGTGCCACCACATACTAGTTTTGGAAAATATCGTAGTTTTAGAGTACCATAGAGACAATTGTTTTCTCCATCACACACTACTCGTTCATATAAATTAAGATATTTTTGTCAAGATAGTCTAATAACCCCGCACACCTGAAAAATACTGAACTACATAGGCGGTGGATACAGCTGCTTGACTACTCTCTCCACAATGTTTGAATTGGTAAAATAATTGATATAACATAATATATATATATAGTCTATTTGACTAAGGCTATCATATAATTAAGAGTAATTTAAAGTA